>NW_028227271.1:94601672-96076672 GCF_978045245.1 Mus caroli | reverse complement strand
ATCTCTCCAGCCTCCTAATACACATTTTTTTTTTTTGAGACAGGGTTCCTCTGTGTAGCCCTGGCTGTCATGGAACTCACTTTGTAGACGAGGCTGGTCTCAAATTTAGAAATCTGCCTGCCTCTGCTTCTGCCTCTGCCTCTCAAGTGCTGGGATTAAAGGCATGCACCACCACTGCCCGGCCTAATACACAACTTTTAAGAATAGAATAATGTGGCTTCAAAATATTAATGTAACCAGTCTAAATTATTTACACAGTTACTATGTGTAAAACAATTAATTCACTTTTATTTATTTTTTTCTGAATGGTGATGAAGTTCTAATACCATGAGAATTTTTTTTAGTAAATATTGCTGGAAAGTAGAGTAAGTTAATAGGTTGTTTGGGCAGAATTGCTAAAGCTGTTAGCAATGGAAATGACAATCAGAGGGAACCTCCTGAAACAGGCTTAACATATCCACAATTTTTAATGCATGTTTTACAATAATCATAACTGCTGTTTATTGAGTACATGCCAAGTCTTTTATATATATCTCCTATAATTAGTACAATAACTTAGGAGGGAACTATAATTACTACAATTTACAGACTGGAAACAAAAGATTTAAACCACATCATTGCATACACTAGCAAGATTTTGCTGAAAGGACCCTGATATAGCTGTGTCTTGTGAGACTATGCTGGTGCCTGGCAAACACAGAAGTGGATGCTCACAGTCAGCTATTGGATGGATCGCAGGGCCCCCAAAGGAGGAGCTGGAGGAAGTACCCAGGGAGCTGGGGGGAATCTGCAACCCTCTAGGTGGAACAACAATATGAACTAACCAGTACCCCCCCACGCCCCCCAGAGCTCCTGTCTCTAGCTGCATATGTATCAGAAGATGGCCTGGTCGGCCATCAGTGGAAAGAGAGGCCCATTGATCGTGCAGACCTTATATGCCTCAGTACAGGGGAATGCCAGGGCCAAGAGGTGGGAGTGGGTGGGTGGGGGAGTGGGTGTGGGAGGGTGTGGGGGACTTTTGGGATAGCATTGGAAATGCAAATGAAATAAATACCTAATAATAAAAAAAGAAAAAATTTTTTAAAAGATTTAAACCATTATGCTAAAACCCTTCAGTTATTCAGTCTACAAAATGTTATATTTTCTTGTTATGATAGCTGCTAGAGTATATTCAAAATTCCAAGTGGTATCTGTGTACATGTATGTGGAAGTACACATGCTTTTCCGTGAAAAACAATAGAACGAGCTTAAACTTACATTCGTGTAAACTATTTTTTGTTGTTCCCTAGTACAGGATAATAACTCTGAAAATAGTTGTATTTTTGTTACATATTTTATTGTCATTTAATTTTCAGTAAATGATCATATTGATCTGTTATAATGTAAACAATTATGCCAATAACCAAAATGGTTAAAATACAAAGGTGTTAATAATAATCTCATACTTAATAAGTGTTATGTTTGCTTTGGATGAATTATCACCTTGACAAGCTATTATTTTTTTGCCATAGTTTTTTCCATGTAAAACATGATATATATGCATAGATTCAAAGAAGTAAAAACTTTATTTTAATTTTCTCTGAATTTTAAATCAAATTCTGGAATAAATGTTATAACAATTAATCACAACATGAATCTATTTGAATAAAGCATGACCAAACTCATGTGGTGGTGTGAATGAAAACGGTACCCATAGGCTCATATATCTGAATGCTTAGTCATCAGGGAGTGGAAGTGTTTGAAAGGATTAGAAGGACTTAGGATGTGTGGCTTTGCTGGTGGAACTGTGTCACTGAGGGTGGGCTTTGAGGGTTCAAAAACGGCTATGCCACGTCCGGTTTTTCTTTCTCTGCCTTCCTCCAGATCAAGATGCAGCTTTCAATGATTTCTTCAGCATCATGCCTGCCGAGGGGACATCATGCTCCCCACCATTGACGATAATGGACTAAACTTCTGAAACTGTGAGCAAACCACAATTAAATGGTTGCTTTTATAAGAGATGCCTTGGCCATGGTGTCTCTTCATGGCACAGAAATTAAGACAACTCATAATACTAAAGTAGCTGTCTCAGACAGGAAATCTATATAGTAAGCCTATAGTTGTACAAAGGCTAGCATGAAATGGGATATAAACATTCGAAGTAATTCTTACTTCAAATTATCAACCAGCGTAAGATTATAATTTCTGTGGATTTGTGTGAATAACTTTTCTACATCCAATAGCGTAACCAGATTTGGTAGCTGGGGGAAAGGCATGTGTAAATAAGATTTGTTTGAATATAGCCACAAAGCCACTGAGAGAGGATTTCTCCCAATGTTTGACTAAGTAATTTGAGAGTAACAGGTCTGAGGAGCAGAGAGCTTCTGTACATATACCATACATGCCCCCGGGATCATGTCGAAAACCCGGGTAAAAATGTGTGACGAAACTGCTGTAATCCAACTCACTTATGTGATGTGATTATTTAAAACTGTGATAAGAGGCAGACAAAATGCGGTGTCAAATCCAAAGGAAAGTGTGGGTGGTCTGCCTTGTTTCCCACTTGTTGATATCTGATGAAAAGACTTTTCCACAAGCAAGACAGATGAGCAGATGGTGCAAATAAGGCCAATTAAGCGCTAAGCTTCTGGAAGTGTTTGGCTGAGGGGTCTCCTCAGGCTGCTTTCTGCTCATGTGCATCCTACGCCGCCTGTTTCTGAGGTGCAGTTGTGTTAATACTACAGTCACTGGGTTTTTCATTTTAAGGATACAAATTCAAATACAGCAAATGCGATGCCTTTCTCCCTAGTTCCCAACAAAGAGTGTGACGTTGAGTCATGAGTCTCACCGTCTCCTACTGGGACTTGGAGAGGAGAGGGTCAGTCTAGGTGATTGTTCTCTAGTAACTGGGGCATAAAGGGATTTTCTATCATCCGTAATAAAATCTGGGAATGCATATATAAAATAAAGGAGTGCCACAGGTGGAGAGGGTGATCTTGTCCCTCTTCATTATTACTCCCCCTTGGGAGTCTTAGTTCTTCTCATTGATTTTAAATCTACACACTACGGTTTATTTGGATCATAGGCAAAGGGATTGTATTAATCATAACACATTGTCATTCTTGGCTCATGGATGACCTTTCGTTGTTTTCTTAACGTTAGTTTTGCATTGTATTTTATTTAGGTACTGGGGTTTGAACACGGGCTTTGAGTATGCCAGGCAAGCTGTCTGCTCCTGAGCTGTACCCAGAGCCTTGGTTTCTACTTTATTTTAAAATTTGACTTTTACTTATACTTCCTTCAAAAATTATTATAAATATACACCCAAGCCCGGGATCTTAATGAATACTGACAATTTATGTTTAGCATATTCTTCCTTCCTTAGTCTTTGACTACCACTCCTTTCACCGTGTTTCATAGATGGCTGCCATCCCACAGTCTATGCTTACCACCCCTTTGCCTTTTGAAGGTATAAAATTATATTATTAATTGTTGATTTATGTGAAAGAGTACATGCTCCTATGGGAACCGTGTGTGTGTGTGTGTGTGTGTGTGTGTGGTAGCTGCAGAGACCACAAGAGGTGGGTAGTTGTTGGGTCCCTGGAACTGGTGGCTATGCACCACCATGTGGGATATAGGGACCAAACCTAGGTCATCTGCAGAAGTACTCAACTGTTGAGCCATCTCCGTAGCCCCTGAGAGCATATTTTATAATTATACATTAAAAATAATTTTATTATGAATGTATGTAATTGGATGTTCAAGTCTGTGTACTGGTGAGCCTTACAGAAAGAGTGCTTTGTTGAAAGAAAATCATGTACAACAACAGATTAAAACAAAGAAGCTGTTGAAAGGGACTTGCTTTTCTTCTATTCAGCAGTAGCTATTAATATCAATTCATGCTATACAGGGTGCCAAGGATCATTCGTCTTCACTGCTGGGAGTACAAACACTAATTTGCTTATCCAGGGACATCTGAGTTGTTTCCCGTTTGCTGATGTTCTGGAAGTTCTAATAGCTATTTCCTCAAGCACAGAGAGAAACATTGCTGAAGTGTTGTTTTGTAAGACAAGTACGGCCAACTCTGCAAGAGTATGTTAAATTGTTTTGTAGTTTTACATTCTTAACATAAATTAATGCTAAATTGTTTTATTAGTGACTAGACTCAGCCATGAAAGAGACATTCTATTGACTTACATATTATTCTATAGGCTTAACTTTTTTTTCCTTTCTAGAACTACCTAAGGTATTTAACAAAACAAGAAGCTTAGTATTCGGTCTACAGATCTGTCTTTTACATTGTAACCATTCCAGCATTACATGTTTACTTCCCAAGTCAATAGGTGGCTTTGCATCTTTTAGTTAATAACTACTTAGATTGCCCAGAATGAAGCCAACTTTTTTGCTCACCGTTTCCTTTTGTATCAATACTTCTTGTAGACTAATTTTTCTTCTTTCTCAATGTGTCCTGTGAAGGCCTGTGAGTAGCAGACTCTCGGTGCTGATTCAGTTATCTAGTGTTGGATAATAAACTGCAACACTTAGTGGCTTGACACAACAGTCATTATTTGCACACAGTATGTGTGTGGTTTGTTCCCAGCTTGGTTGGGATGGTGTGTCTCTTCTCTCTCTGTGATACACAGGGTGGCTCAACTGAGGAAAGAAGGAACTGAGCCCAGCATGATTCTCTCTTGCGGCTAGTGAGCTGGTGTTGGCTGTCAGCTGGGCACATAGATAGGGCTGCAGTCTGGAGGGCTAGATTCCTCTTCATAATGTCCTCTCCTGGACAACTCCTGTGACATCCATGTCTAACGGCAGGCATATGATTTGACACTTATGACCTTGTCTCAGAAGTCACCTAACCCCTGCTTCTACCAAGTTATAAAGGCCCAAAGAGTCTCAAGGGGAAAGATCACACTTGTTGGGATTGCAAAGAGCTATATAAAACAACAAAAATTATCAGCCATTTCAAAACAAAAGCAAAAAAATTTGCTATGTCAGAGTCTGGCAAAATGGTTCAGTAGGTAAAGTTGCTTGCCACAAAGCCTGATGATAAGTTTGATCCCCAAGACTCAGACAGTGAAAGGAGAGAACAAATTCCTCCAAGTGTGCTGCTGGCCTTTGTATGCATACACAGGTGTGCGTGCACACACACACATACGCACACACTACAAAATAAATAATTAAATATGTATATATCTATGCTGGGTGTGGTGGCACACGCCTTTAATCCCAGGACTCGGGAGGCAGAGACAGGTGGATTTCTGCATTTGAGGCCAGCCTGGTCTACAGAGTGAGTTCCAGGACAGTCAGGGCTACACAGAGAAACCCTGTCTCGAAAAAACCACAAAAAAAAAAAAAAGAAAAGAAAAGAAAAGAAAAGAAAAGAAAAGAAAGAAAGAAAGAAAAGAAAAAATTATGTGTGTGTGTGTGTGTATATATATATATATATATATATATATATATATATATATATATATATCTTAGTTAGGGTTTTACTGCTGTGAACAGACACCATGACCAAGGCAAGTCTTATAAAAAAATCAACATTTAATTGGGGCTGGCTTACAGGTTCAGAGGTTCAGTCCATTATCATCAAGGTGAGAGCATGGCAGTATCCAGGCAGGCATGGCACAAGAGGAGTTGAGAATTCTAGGTCTTCATCCAAAGGCTGCTACTGGAAGACTGACTTCCAGGCCACTAAGGTGAGAATCTTATACCCACACCCACAGTGACACACCCATTCTAACCAGGTCACACCTATTCCAACAAGGCTACACCTTCAGATGGTGCCATTCCTTGGTCCAAAGATATAGAAACCATCACAATATATATATATACACATATATACATATATATAATATATACATATATACATATATATATAATATATGTTATATATGTTATATATATATATATATAGAGATAAAGTTTAACATTACAATATCCAGATACATATTTTCAATTTATGTATTTAAATTCTAGAACATTCTAGTCACTTTCTCCAGACTTTGTTTCTAGAGTTCATATTAATGCATGCAGTAAATTCTCAGTCTATTCAATACAAAGCTTAACTTCCCATATATTTTCCTATGCTGTGTTAAGTGTTGATTCTAAAGCACAGTTGATTTTTTCTCCCCGTGTAATAGAAATCATAGTGACTGTTTTTTGAAACGAGGGCCCTGTAGCCCAGGCTGGCCTTGACCTTCCAATTCTCCTACCTTACCTTCCGCAGGGTTGGGATACAGGCATGTGCCGCTAAACCCAGCAATGACAGGTTCTTGTTTTTAAACTTATTCCTAGAATTGCTTATTGTTTTTAATTTAAAAATCCACCTGTTCATAATTAATTTCTTGTATTTTCATATTTTTTTTTATTAAAGATTTATTTATTTATTATATGTAAGTACACTGTAGCTGTCTTCAGACACTCCAGAAGAGGGCGCCAGATCTCGTTACAGATGGTTGTGAGCCACCATGTGGTTGCTGGGATTTGAACTCCTGACCTTCGGAAGAGCAGTCGGGTGCTCTTACCCACTGAGCCATCTCACCAGCCCCCTTTTCATATTTTACTTTTGAAGATATACAATGAACCTCTTCCCAAGCACTTTCCTGATTGATCCTCCCATTTCTTGGGGAGTGAATCGTCTACTGGTTGAGTTTCATTCTTGTTCTTTTACAGTAATTTTCTGATACGTGTTGATGTTGTTGTTGTTATTATAATAATTATTATTATTATTGTTATTGGCTCATCTTCACTGGGAATCTTATTTCCTCCTCCAGTTTCTTTGAGTTAACCTTTTCTAACACCTTTGGAGTTGATAACATCTGCCCCTTCCCCATGAGCATTCCAATTTAGAACACAGTTTTATATTTGTAAATTGGTCATCTTAGGAACAACTAAAACACACTTTCTCTCAGAATTCCCTTAGCCTGGTCCCTGGACTTGTGACTCCAGCCCCTACTACTGTGGTGACTGTTCTAAAGTTCTGTACTTCATGGAGTGAGCCTGGCTATGGTGTCACTTCTGCATTACTCTAACAAAGTATCTGACACAAACAGGTTAAGTCAGGAAGGATTTATTTGGCTGTAGGGCTCCACTGTTTTTAGTCATTATGTCAACGAGGGCACAGCAGAGCACAGCAGCCTATATCCTGACCACCAAGAAACAGAAAGCTGAGAATGGACTGGGAACCAGGAATAACTTTCAAGTTTGTGTCCCCAATGACCTGTTTCTTTCAACTGGGCCTCACTTCCTCAAGTTTCCACCACCTCCAAATAGTCCCATTGGCTGGGAACGGAGTATATGCTGAGCCTGTTGGGGAATTTCATAGCCAAGCTGGAACAGGTAGTAGAGAGCACTTTGGATTCTCATCTGTTTAAATGAATGAGGTCATTTGAGTCATCTGAATGCCTGGTGCTCACTGCTCATATCCAGTACTAAAGCCCAGAAGCTGCATACTGCTGTTCTGTTTGTTCCTTCCAGAGAGCCAACACTTACATTTGTGTAACCCTTCCTTAAAGTCACAGGTATGTAGCATCCCCATTTAAAGACGTCTCATTAGCTGCCAATCCGGGTTTTACTAAATGAGGTTATATATAATCTGTCTAAAGGAATGTTTCTTGTTCTGGAATAGACATCCTTTATATTACTTTGGTATTAAATGGCCTTTTATTACAACCATAAAGGTAGCCACATTTCCTAACATCCTTTCTTACCAGTTGAGAGACTGACAACTTTATGTTAGGTCTAAGAGTGGTTATGAAATTTTGTTAGTCTATGATATTCAAGGTTTGAAAGCCATGGATTAACCATCCATGTGTCTTTGATGAAAGGTATATCTGTGACTATCCGTCATACAATTTAGCTAGATGCAAATGATTACAATGTTGTGTTACTGTGAGTAACAATAAAAAAATGATGTGTCCAGCCATTTTCTTTTGAAATTTAAAATCTGCTTGAATACTTCTCCAGAGTGTGTTCTCTTGCTCTGGAACTCAAGATTGAGGACCATGTCTAATTTATACTCTGAATATCTAATCACACTGAAAATGTGCTATGACTGTATTTAAATTTTAATTCATTTTTCTTTTTATCTGTATCATCATAACCACTATAAAGTTGCATAAAACAGAGTTACAAAAAAGACTATGAATAAGTCTCTGCCCTAAAGGAACTCATAATCTAGTTAGAAAGACAGGATACATGGGTAGAAAGATTAATAACTCAGAAAGTTAGTGCATAATTAACTTTTAACCCGTGGCACAGGGACTAGTCTGGAAATAGAAATGGAGTTAGTCACGCCTGTGGGTGCCATGCACGTGGTAAAACTAAGTGCCCCCTCAAACCCATCCTTGTTTAAAAGTTCTGCAGGGCAGTGTGATAAAAGTGTGATGTGGTCATGCAACACCTGCCATTTTTGTCCAAAACAATTCTACTTTGCTGAAACTCAATAGCGAAAAATTCGCAACTGCTAGATCCCCTCTTCCTTGGAACTCAGCAACTTTCTGCTCTCATAAAAGCATGCTGCTTACTCCAAGCCATTTGTCAAGTGTTTCAGTCCTGGTGTTCCGTGGCAGTTCTTTCAGTGCCTCAGTGATGTTTGGGTAGGCTTTATGGGTCGCTACTATAAATCTCCTAATGGGAAAGACCAGAGGAGGAACAGTAGAGAATTCCAGAAAGAGTCACCAAAGATATGGCATGAAGGAAAATGTAATGTGATGAAGACTGTGGTAGTGGTTATAATTGGCCATTGATTTTGCAAATGAAATGGACTTTCTGAGAAAAATCTTAAGAATGTAAGCTCACAAAGAGAACTGGCCATTAATTTTAGTCACGTTACCAAATTTATCACACTGTGCTATATTTCTAAAGATGCTGATTGATATATTAGCTTTCTAGTGCAAACATGATAAAGAGCCACAAATAAGTAGCTTAAGAAATAAGAATTTGCCGGGCGTGGTGGCGCACGCCTTTAATCCCAGCACTTGGGAGGCAGAGGCAGGATTTCTGAGTTCGAGGCCAGCCTGGTCTACAGAGTGAGTTCCAGGACAGCCAAGGCTACACAGAGAAACCCTGTTTCAAAAAACAAAAAACAAAACAAAACAAAAAAACCCAAAACCCAAAAACCAAAAACCAAAACAAAAAAAAAAAAAAACAAAAAAAAAACAAAAAAAGAAAAGAAAGAAAAAAGAAAGAAGAATTTATTGCGTCAGCTCCAGAGAAGTCCAAAACTTAAGGGCTGGGCAAGGCCGGAGTTCGATTCCTTTGGAGGGCTGGAGGAGAAGATCAGTTGCAGCTCTTTCTGCATGCCTTGTGGGTGACCCTCTTCGGCAGTACATAGTGTTCTTCCTGTACGTATGTATTTGTGTATCTCCAGATTTCTTTTTTTTTTTTTTTACAAGAATGTCGTTCATATTGAAGTAGGGTCCATACTAGTGATTCAATCACCACTGTAAAGACCCCATCTCTAAACAATGTCACATACAGAGGTTTAGCGGTTTGGAACTGTAGCGTTTGGATTTTGAGGATTAAACAGTGGAATCTACTAAATACAGAAATTGCCGGGCAGTGGTGGCACACACCTTTAATCCCAGCACTTGTGAGACAGAGGCAGGTGGACTTCTGAGTTCGAGGTCAGCCTGGTCTACAGAGTGAGTTCCAGGACAGCCAGGGCTACACAGAGAGACCCTGCCTCAAAAAACCAAAAAATTATCTATCTATCTATCTACCTATCTATCTATCTATCTATCTATCTATCTATCTATCTATCGAGAGAGAAATTCATTATCGATTATTATTAGTAACAAAGTTGACAATGAGCTGCTTGGAAAACAGAGAGCATCAATGGAACTGAACAAAGGCGTTGATTATGACATATGTATGTATTTGATATTAACAAAGATGGTGAGGCAAAGGCATAGGGAAGGGCAGTCACTTAGGCTTATGGTAACATAATAATTGTATAAAATTGCCTTTGTTATATGTTACTACAGATCAATATAATGTACTTTGATCACACCCACCACCCTATTAGCATCTCTTCCTCCAGACAAAGTTGTCAACAAATGGTGACAGAACAGACAGACAGAAAAATGTTGAAAAACAAACACAAAACCAAAAACTGCCTACTCTTTACATTGCTCACACATAAGTACAAGTTTACTTTAAATACAGCACCATCATAAATCTAAGCATGAAAGCCATAAAAGTTTTAGAAGTAAACATAGTGTGAAATACTAGATTTGGTACAGGCTTTCTTAAAAGTATAGAAAACTAACAAATATAAAAGAAAAAATTGAAAACTGGAAAAAATTGAAACCCATTCCTGCTTAAATGGCATAGTTACAAAGTTCAAACTGCAAGCCACAGTCTGGGGGAAATCATTTGTCAAATATATACCCCACAAAGAGTGTTACCTAGTAATAAAATACTAATAAATCGATTGGAAATACCTAAAAGATTTGAAGAGCTTTCACCAGGAGTTGTTAATAACAAACCGGTACATGGGTAGGCTCGACATTATTACTTATTGGGAGGTTCAGTTTGAAGTTTGAAAGAGCAGACTGTGCGGGCTGTTAGCAAGAGGGTAGAGCATCTGGCAGTGTGAAGAGGGAAATAAAATGTTCAACAACTTAGGACGCCTGGTAGGTCTGTTCTATTTTATTTTATTTTACTCTTAAGACAGGGTGTTGCTATACAGCTAAAACTTGTCTGGAACTCTCTATGTAGCTCAGGCTGGTTTCTCTCTTTCTTTTTTGTTTTGTTTTGTTTTTGTTTTTGTTTTTTTCCAGACAGGGTTTCTCTGTGTAGCCCAGGCTGTCCTGGAACTCACTCTGTAGACCAGGCTGGCCTCGAACTCAGAAATCCACCTGCCTCTGCCTCCCAAGTGCTGGGATTAAAGGCGTGCGCCACCACGCCCGGCTCAGGTTGGTTTCAAACTCACAATCTGCAGGTCTCAGCCTCCCAAGTAACTAGCTGCCAGTTTCTCGATGACTTCTTAGGTTTATAAGGCTGTATACTTTAAATACTTTTCTGTTTAAAAGACCCTGATGTAAAAGTGAAAAGATAATTTTACTTTAAAATTCCTGAAAGGTGTTTTTTATGTGCCCATTATACCTCAGTAAAGCTGTAAAATGTGCTTCTAAAAGATTCTTTTTCTATACTTTATATTCTTAGAATGCCTGATAAACACTGTATTTCTCTCCTCCTCCTCCTCTTCCTCTTTCTCCTCCTCCATATTTTGTTAAAGCAATAACATCACTACCCTACAACTAGAAAAAAATACAAGAAAGCTAAGGGGCTGGACAGGTATCTTGGTAGTTAAGAGTTTGTACGTCTAAAAAAAAAAAAAAAAAAAAAAAAGGAGTGTGTGCATCTCTTCCAGAGGATCGGAGTTTCGTCATCTCTTCCAGAGGATCGGAGTTTCATCATCAGCACCCGTAGTAGATGCTCACAATCGCCTGTAACTAAGCTCCAGACAGCCTACATTCTTCTCTGACCTCCTGGGACACATATTTCATGTACACAAATTCATGTGCACAGACTTCCACACAGAAACACATATATGAACACAGCTAAGAATAAAGCTTTAAAAAACGAAAACAGCACTAATTCATTCTGCTTTACTATTTAAAAATTAGGTGATAAGAACAATGATTTGTTTAATAAATTCTATCAATGTGTACAAACATCACTTACTTTTTTTTCCTGCCGTTAATTTATGTATTCACTTTACATCCTAATTGCAGTTCCCACCTCCTCCCAGTCCCACTCTCACACAGCCCCTCCCCCAGCCCCCCTTCCCCTTTACTTCTGAGAATTGGGAGGTCCCCACTGGGGACCCTGGCACCTCAAGTCACTTGCTAGACTAGGCGCATCCTCTCCCACCGAGGCCAGACAAGGCAACCCAGTTAGGGCAACAAGATCCACAGGTAGGCAGTAGCAAACCTTACTTTAAGTGCAACATTTTAAGGTATCAGGAATTGTTACTCTACACTTAGCCAAATTTGCCTGTGTTGTACACACCAAATAACATAAATCTTGCATTATTAAAATTTTTATGACATGTACTGGAGTGTTAACACACCTATTAGATGAGCCCTTCCAGACAGTCATTGAGACAGTGAACATCACTGATACTGTTAATGCTACTGGTTACTTAATCCAAAGAGTTTGTGAAGGTTAATACAAAGCTTACACGGCGTATCTTAAAACTGAAGTCGCCTTTGTATTTTTCTTTTCTTTTCTTTTCTTTTCTTTTCTTTTCTTTTCTTTTCTTTTCTTTTCTTTTCTTTTCTTTTCTTTTCTTTTCTTTTCTTTTCTTTTCTTTTCTTTTCTTTCCTTTCCTTTCCTTTCCTTTCCTTTCCTTTCCTTTCCTTTCCTTTCCTTTCCTTTCCTTTCCTTTCCTTTCCTTTCCTTCTTTCCTTTCCTTTCCTTTCCTCTTCTCCTTCTTCCTTCTCCTCCTCCTCCTCCTCCTCCTCCTCCTATCTTCTTCTTTTTCGAGACAGGGTTTCTCTGTGTTCTCTGTCCTGGAACTAGCTCTGTAGACCAGACTGGCCTCTTCTGCCTCCTGAGTGCTGGCACTAAAGGCCACCACCTGCCTGAAGTTTGTATTTCATGACCTGATTCACGGAGTTTTCAGTGGAGCAGATTCCTCCTCTAATTTGGTCCTCTGTGATGTTCTGCACTCTCCTTCTCCATACATGATAATCTCCCTCTGAATTCCCGGTTCCCATTTTATTAGCGTGTACGTGGCATGTTTGCTGGTACAGAGCATTTTAAGTATAGAGTCTTTCCGGGGTTCTCAGCTATAGTTGCTTCATCTCCATGCAATGTAAGGATGATTTTCAGCAACTAAGCGTTTAAGCATTTTGAAGCATTTTAAGATTTCTTCTACAATCAAAGGGTAATAGTACAACCAGTACAAATTGTGCCAATAGATTTGAGAATAACTAACTAACTCTTTATTAGCATAAATGTCAAATATAGGAGCAGAAGTCCTAGGTTCAGTTTTGAATACTCACAATTTCTTGCAGCCACAGTCAATATATTTTCTTCTCAAGCTGTTGTTCAGAGAGTCAATTTGAAACATTTTAACTTTATACTCTGTATTTTTGTGTAACAACAAAAAAAAAGTAAACTCAAAATCAAAGGTAATGTAATTACAAAGAAATGAAGTCTGGCAGTTAATTTAGAGTAAAATTGTTCATAATATTAAAACAAAGCAGCATGCTAAATAGATTGATTTGAGTTATAATTTTGCAAGCAAATAGAATTAACTTAGTGAAATATTAACTGTATAAGCATGTTAAAATGTTTCATGTGATCCCAGGGGAAATAATAATCAATAATGGAGCTCTTATAGTAGCAGTTTTGACTTAATACCAAAACAGTAATTTTTCTTTTGTTTTTTTTGAGACAGGGTTTCTCTGTGTAGCCCTGGCTGTCCTGGAACTCACTTTGTAGACCAGGTTGGTCTCGAACTCAGAAATCTGCCTGCTTCTGCCTTCCGAGTGCTGGGATTAAAGGCATGCACCACCATGCCCGGCTAGTAATTTTTCATACATTACAGAATTAATAATTCTGTTACTGAATATTTCAGATAATAAAAACATTCATTTATATTGTTTATCAATTCTCTCAGTTTATCTAGTTATTGATCTTATGTATTGATTTATGAATGCCTTTTGATATGTTCTATTATTATAAGGTATATGACAGTTTTAGCTTTGAAATTTTTTTTGGAGTTAAGAAAAAGAAAAACTCTTGCAACAATAGGTAATTTATCATTTTCATCAATGTCTGAAGGGATTTCCAGGAAGCATAAAGATACATTTATACTAACAGATATTATATTGCATAGGAACAGAGATGGGACCAAACTCAGAGATTTCTTGGTAAATTGTTTGTCTCCTAAGAGGTAAAACACTGATAAAATATGTGTTTATTTGGTATATAATTTCCACAAATGAGTTTATAAGTAATAAAATGCACATTGTCTCTGTGAATAACATTGTTTTCTTTCTACAACTTCATATTTCAATAGCATAAAATGTGTTTACAAGAGCTTATAAAACAAGGTAAATTAATTCATTTAGTAATCTAACTGATGTTTCAAAAGGCCATGCTGCTCAGAATTCTAAGGAAAGTGGAAAACTTTTGAAATTTTTTTTTGTTTTATTTAACTTTCTAATTATGCCCCTTTGGCAACTGGATAAAACACTGGAAGAGTAGAATTTCGCACTCTGCGAGCATGACTTCCTCAGACAGCCTATCCTGAGCCTGTGATCTCAGCACTTGGGAGGCGGCAGCAGGGACACTGCTGTGAGTTTGAGGCCAGCCTGGGCTACAGTTTGAGATCCTGCCTCAAAAACAAAACTAAATTAAATTAAACAAACAGAAATAAACTATAATAAAAAAATAAAGAAGATGCCTTACTTTAAAATGTTTTTTATATTTTTAAGTGATTTTTTTTTTGTTTTGTTTTTTTGAGACAGGGTTTTTCTGTGTAGCTCTGGCTGTCCTGGAACTCACTCTGTAGACCAGGCTGGCCTCGAACTCAGAAATTCACCTGCCTCTGCCTCCCAAATGCTGGGATTAAAGGCGTGTGCCACCATACCTGGCTTGAATGATTTTTAAACTTATTTTAATTGAATACACAAAGTAATGGGTATCACTATGGCACCTTCACACCTGCATATTAATTTAAAATTGTATAGTCATGTTTAAACTTTTGAGAAAATAAACTAACTTAATATTGATGGGTTTTTATTTAATCATATATTCACAGTGTAACTAATTCAGAGTGTGCTCAATATAAGAAATTATTAAGATGCCTCTCTTCTTGGAAACTGAGTTGTATTTTATTTTTGATTAATTTTTTATGTGTATTGGTGTTTTGCCTGCAGACATGTGTGTATGTCTGTGGGAGGGTGTTGGGTTCCCCAAACTGGAGTGGCAGCTACCATGTACATGGGTGTGAGCTACCATGTAGGTGCTGGGAATTGAGTCCAAGTCCTTTGGAAGAGCAGCCAGTGCTCTTAATTGCTGAGCCATTTCTCCAGGTCCATGTGTTTCTAAACTTTATAAGCATATCTCAAATTTGACTAGCCCTGTCCAAATGTGACTAGTGGATGCTATAAGTAATAGAGTACTTTTCCTCTTTATTTTAGTTTGAAAAAATGTGAATAACTATATTTGCATCCTTGCCACCCTCTCTCTCCTGCAACTCCTGCATCCCTGAGTGTTTAAACTCATGACCTCCTATATTTATCCTTTGTGAGTGTGTGTATGTGTGTGTGGGCTGTACATAATCTACTGAGACCCATTAGTATTGCCCTTGTTTGTATGTGGTATGCTGACCAATTTTGGATTGGGAGTCTTGTCCCTGAAAAAACAAAAGCAAAAACAAAAACAAAACCAACCAAAATCAAAACAACAACTCCTCCTTCCCTCTGCAAACATTATTAGCTGCAGCTCTGTAGCTCTTCATCTAGTGGTGGGGCTTTGGGATGTCTGTCATCTTTGTTGACCTAGTGACTGAGGTGCTCTTTGTTCGTCTTGTGCAGGCAGCCATATTGCTGGGGGTGGGGGTGGGGCGTTATGGAGCAACATCCCTGTTCCATTGTTCCATGTAGAAGACACTGTCCCACAGAAGTCATCCTGGTCCTCAGGCTCTTAGCATCCCTCTACACCTCCCTGTTTCCATGATGTAGTTATAGGTGTGGTAGATGTCCCAACTGTGGCCTGGGGCCCCGCAGTCATTATTCTCTGCGTTTTGATGAGTAATGTGTCTCTGCTCGTCTCCATTGGCTGCAACAAGAAGCTTCTTTGAGGACTGTGAGCGCTTCACCCATCTACAGTATAAGGACAGTATTTAGAGGGCAGTTGGAAGCTATATTTAGTAGCTATATTTAGATGTTCCTCTAGGATCTATGGCCTCTTCAGCCACGGATTCTGTGCTAGGATTCCAGTATGAGGCATGGATTTCATCTAATTGACCAGGTTTTAGGTTCTGTTAGACAGCTTCTGATTGTCCTCAAGATACAGGTGCCATGATTGCAACACTGAGGGCTGTCTTGTTGGTCCATTTAAATTTGGCTCTCAGGATATACAACTGGCTATGTCTGCAGTACCTTTTCTTCCTTGGAGGTTTACATAAATCTTCTGACAGGATGAGAGCTAGTCCTTATAGAGGAGGCAACCAGGTCAATGCCAGCTTGATTTCTCCATCTTGTGTCTCACATGTGTGGTGTCTTTAGCAACAGGATCTTGCCTTGATCTTCATCTAGGGGTGATTTTTCACCTGGCAGTAATCAAGAGCAATGGCAGTATATTGTTTTAGGATTGTTTTGATACTCCTGATCAAAGTCTCAAACAGAAGTACCACTGCCTGGTATTATGTTTTGTTTTGTTTTTTTGTTGTCTATGGTTCCTGGTGGAATGGGAGCACAGTTTCCCATCATATGGGTTGACACCATTAAAACTCTGTGTGTATGTGTGTGTTCATTTGCACGCACCTGCTTGCATGTTTACAAGTGCTAGTGTGTGTGTTTAAATAAGCTCATAAAATTACAAACTTCCTCTAGCTCTTTCTAAACATCCTTCTTCCTCTGCATTATCCCTCCTCTTCAATTAGATTTTCTTCATTTTCTGCCTTCTCTTCAGAACACTGCCCTGCCCATCTCCTTTGTGGCGCTCCTCCCTGGCCTCTCCAGACCCGTTCTAACTTCCTGGCTTTTCTAGCCACTCCCGTTGACATCTTTTTTTTTTAATTAGGTAATTTCCTCAATTACATTTCCAATGCTATCCAAAAAGTCCCCAATACACTCCCCCCCCAGTCCCCCACCCACCCACCCTCACCTCTTGGCCCTGGCATTCCCCTGTACTGGGGCATATAAAGTTGGCAAGTCCAATGGGCCTCTCTTTCCAGTGATGGCCTACTAGGCCATCTTTTGATACAAATGCAGCTAGAGACAAGAGCTCTGGGGTACTGGTTAGTTCATAATGTTGTTCCACCTATGGGGTTGCAGTTCCCTTTAGCTCCTTGGGTACTTTCTCTAGCTCCTCCATTGGGGGCCCTGTGATCCATCCAATAGCTGACTGTGAGCATCCACTTCTGTGTTTGCTAGGCCCCGGCATTGTCTCACAAGAGACAGCTATATCTGGGTCCTTTCAGCAAAATCTTGCTAGTGTATGCAATGGTGTCAGCGTTTGGAAGCTGATTATGGGATGGCTTAAACCTAAAGATTAGAACCTAGGGTTGAAACTGTATTATAACACTAGGGTTGTAACTGTATTATAACACTAGGGTTGTAACTGTATTATAACACTAGGGTTGTAACTGTATTATAACACTAGGGTTGTAACTGTATTATAACACTAGGGTTGAAACTGTATTATAACACTAGGGTTGTAACTGTATTATAACACTAGGGTTGTAACTGTATTATAACACTAGGGTTGTAACTGTATTATAACACTAGGGTTGAAACTGTATTATAACACTAGGGTTGTAACTATATTATAACAATCCATTTTTCCATTCCTAGCCCCAGTTCCCAGGATGACAACTCTGAGACTAATTCTTTATTATTAAATGCCAAGGCCATATGTTTTGGCTCAATCCCTGACTAGCTCATAACCTATTTAACCCATTTAAATTATTCTATGTCTACTATGTGGTCCGTTATGTCTCTTTCAGTCACAGTCTGCTTCTTCCTTTTCATCTCCTCTGCCTCTCCTTGAATTCATCTACCTGCTGGTTTATGTCAGTCTCCTCTGTTCATCTCTAGGTCTCTCCCACATCTCTCTTTTATCTCTTACTATTCCCAGAATCCTCTCTCTTCCTGTCAGTGTCCCACCTTCTATTTCCTGCCTCGGTTCATTGGCCATCAGCTTTTTTTTTTTTTTTTGACAGGTGATGCTTATAAGAGGTCCTTTCTATATAAGATCTACAAATTAGAGAGATCACGTGGCATATTATCTATATGGGACTGGGTTACTTCACCCAGTGTAATATTTTCAACTTCTAACCACTGTATTATAACACTAGGGTTGTAACTGTATTATGACTTCTAACCACTGTGTACTTCACAATTTCATTTTTCTTTGCATTTGAATAGAATTCTGTTGTGTATAAACATATCATATTCCCATGATCTGTTCATTAGTTAATGCACATCTTGGCTATTTCCGTCTCCTAGGTATTATGAACAGAGCAACAGCGAACAGCTACAATAAAAACTTTAAATCTTAGGAAAAGGAAGATTGTGGAAGTCACTAGAAGATGTGAAGACTTTCCATGCCCATGGAATAGCAGAACTGATGTTGTGAAAATGACCATCATATGAAAAGCAATCTACAGAGTCAGTGCAATCTCAGTTAAAATCCTCACAACGTTCTTTACAGTAGTAGATTAAAATCCCAAAATTCATGTGGAACCACAAAAGACCCTGAATAATCAAAGCAATTCTGAGCAAGAAGAAAATGTTGGCCGGATTATCATACCAGATTTCAAGTTATATTACAGAACCATAGAATTTTTTTAAAAGCATGGTTCTGGAACAACAACAAAAATGGACTTGTAGATCAATGGAACAAAACAAAAGAGCCTGTCTTAAGTGCACATAATTACAGCCACCTGAAATTCAACAAAGGCAGAAAAAACATGCACCCCAGGAGAGGCAGCATCTCCAACAAATGCTGTTGGGAAAACTGATTGTCCACATGAAAAAGAGTGAAATTAGATCAACATCGATGACTCTGTACAACAAAAAGAAAGAGAGAGAGAGAAAGAAGGAAAGAAGGAAGAAAGACAAAGAAAGAAAGGAAAGAAAAGAAAAGAATAAAGAAAGAAAATCAACTACATTGGCTCAAAGACCTCAGTGTGAAACCTGAAACTCTGAAAACATAGGCAGTGGCCTAAAGATAGGGGTTCAGGAAGGTGCTTTCTGAATAGGCTTCCACTTTCTCAGTAATTAAGGCAAACAAATGGCCTTTGTATTCGTATAGCAAAGAAGCAATGTAGTGAAGGGACGGCTTACAGAAAAGGAGAGAGAATTTTTGCCATCGATTTATCCAATTGAAGATATATATCCAGAAAAAAAACGAACTTAAAAAACAGAGTCAAGAAAAACAAAGGAACCAACCAAAAATGTGGCTACTGATCTGAACATGGAGTTCTTGAAAGAAGAAATAAGATGAAGAAATATCTCAAAGTGTTTGACATCCCTAGCAATTAGGGAAATGTCAATTAAAGCTATTTTGAGATTTCATATTACTCTGGTCAGAGTGGCTAAGATCAAGGAAACAACTGGCAACAAACCTTAGCAGTAATGTGTGGAAAGTGGAAACCTCAGGGACGGTTGGTCAGGGTGCGAATTGTCGAAGCCTCTATGGAAATCAGTGTGGACCATTCTTACAATGCTAAAAGCACAGTGACACCATTCGTTGGCATATACCCAAAGGCTCAGTTTCCTGCTACAGTCACTGTGAATGTCGCACAATTATCAATTTCCACAACTTTTTATTACTCTAAATAGAAACTCTATGAAAACAAAAACTTCCCATTTCCTCGTGTTACTGACACCTGGAAACCTCTATATTATTTTCTATCTCTATCGATTTGCCTGCTGTAGATATTTCATATAAATAGAATCATATGATTTTTTGTATTTCATATAAGTAGAATCATAGGATATTTTTCTTGTTGTGCCTGGCTCATTTCCTTTAGCAACGTGCCTTCTAGGTTCACCTATGTTATAATAGCAGGCAGCCTATATTTAAAGGCAGATTCCCTTTTATGTGTCTGAGCCACATTCTGTTTATCCATTCACCTAGTAGGTTGTTTTTTGGCTCTCAGCTATTATAAATAATGCAACAATGAACATCAATGGGCAAATATCTCTTTTTAGTTCCTCGGAGGAATCGAATTTTGGAACCTATGGTAAATTTTGTGTTTAATGTTTTGCAGAAACATTACACACACACACACATACACACCAACACCATTTTACATTCCAACTAGCAAAGCACAAAGCAAACTAGCAAAGCTCTGTTTCTCCGTGTCCTTGCCAATCTTAGTAGTTTCCATTTTGTGAATGCTAGCCATCCTAATGAGTGTAAAGTGGTACTTCACTGTGGCATTGACTTACTTGGAATTCCTCAATGGCTAACAACTGTGAGTATTTTAATGTGTTTGCACACTGTCTACATTTACATCTATTCTTTGGTGGAATATTTAAGTCGTTTGTTCATTTTTTAGTTGGGTTGTTCTTTGTTGTTGCTAAGTTACAGGTCTTTATACAGTCTAAGCACCAATCCCTTCATATGGTATGGATTCCAGGTATTTTCTCCTGTTCTGAGAATTGTCTTTGCATTTTTCACAGTACCCATATATACTACTTTTGGCCCAGATGTCTTAGTATTATGAAGAGTGAACCAAAAACTAACATCAAGTATGTGATAAATTATTCCACATGTGAAAATATCCTTGTAGAATGTCCCCATAGGATTAAAAAATATATAATTTTAGAAATCATACAACTAACTCTTCTGGACCAGGAGCACTGATACACTGAAGAAGTAATGAAGATGATGATAGATATGGAACTGAAAGAGTTAACATGATTTGTGATAATATAGTCTGTTCTCAGAGGGTGATGTATGCAGGTAAAGGAGGACCTAATATGTTCATAATTGGTTTTGTATAGCTGTTTTCCCTTTTCCAACTAACAAGCAGTGTAGAAAGGCAGTGGGGTAATAATGATAATGGAATGCAGATCTGGCAGTCTTTGGAGTTCCAGTGTTAACAGAGCATTTATCTTGACAGACCTCTGCTTAAGCTATCAACCATGTGAGTCTTGATTTAGGTATTTCAAAGTCTAGAAGAAAACCTCAGAACCAAGCAAGGCATGGGTGGGAACACATTATGCGTTGGGTATATAATTTTAGTGTGTGTAAGAGTCAAGTGCCCAGAGAGCTAACAAGAAGGTTCCATGCCTCAGTCTTCAGAGATGGAGTAGAATGTCTGGGAAGCTGCCAGGCATTTGATTTTGTGACAAGAATTCTTTGTGACTCTGAATTCAATGGCCCATGGAACACAATGTAAGAAACTCTGCTGGGTCCTTTAGTTTACCCAGAAACCTTCCCTACAATGTATCAAGACGGTATAACATTATACCATTCAGTTAATGAGAAGAAACAGTTTTCAATAACATGGTAGACATAAATGACAATACATGAAGTCAGTTATGTAAATCGGGAGATAAAATGTCTTGTTCTGTTTATTCTATGAAAGTGTGAGATCATTGTGTGTGTGCACACACACACACGTGTGTATGAGTACAATTTCCTTGCATGCATATGTAGAAGCCAAAGGTTGACATTCTTGAGTGTCTTCCTTTGTTGCTCTCTCTACCTTATTTTTCCTGATACAGGGTCACTCCCTGAACCTGGAACTTAATTTGACTAGACTGGCTGGCTACTGAGCTCCAGGGACCTGTCTGTCTCCATTCTCCAACACTGGGGCAGGCCGTCATGTCTAGCATTTATGTGGATTCTGTGGATCTGATCCAGTTCTTCATACTCACCTTGCAAGTACTTTCTCCATGAATCATTTCTTCAGCTCTCAAAACCCTACTTTAAAAGTTAACTATTGGGCTGGAAAGATGGCTCAGTGGTTAAGAGCACTGATTGCTCTTCCAGAGGTCACGAGTTCAAATCCCAGCAACCACATGGTAACTCACAACCATTCATAATGAGAAACAAACAAACAAACAAACAAAAAACCAATAACAACAACCAAAAAAAAAAACCCCAAAACAAACAAACAAAAAAACCTATGGGCCCCAGAGAGAAATGGCCAGATCAAGGGGGGAAGGGAAGGGGGGATGGAATTAATTATTGTGTGTGCATATTTGGCCTGCATATGTGTTTTCCTGGTTCTTTGGAGGCCAGCAGAGGGCACTGGAGCTCCTGAAACGGGAGTTAAAGATGGCTTTGGTGCTGGGAATCAAACATTGATCCATTGGAAAGCATCCAGTGTTTTTTGTTCCTTTGTTTGTTTGTTTGTTTTTGTAGTTTTTTGAGATGGGTTTCAAGACAGGTTTCGTAGCCTAGATATCCTGACATTCACTTTATAGACCAAGTTGGCCTTGAACTCACTGAGATCTGTCTGCCTCTTTCTTCAGAGTGCTAGAATTAAAAGTGAGTGCTACCAATGCCCAGAGCATCCAGTACTCTTAATAAAATCAGTGCTCCAGCAAATCACTACTTAATCAAAACAGAAACAGAGATAAACTATATATCTACCCTGAACATCTCAAATTGTTACACATAACAGGACAGATTTTTTTTTTTTTTGAGTTTTGTGTTTTGTTGGAAGCCGCTAGGCTTGTAAAGAAGTGCTGTCCTCAGATGCCACACTCTTCTAGCTCAGTTTCCTGCTTGGTGTCTTCTGGCAACCAACCCATGACTTGGATGGTTTTGGAATAGCAAAGTAGCTCAGTGATAATTTCTCAATCCTAGTGTGAAAGCTGGTAACTCAGCGTCTGACGTATTTTTATATCACTTTATTCACAGGAACGCATACATCTGAAACCAAGTTCCAGATGGGAATAAGTGCTGCAGTGAATTAACTCAACACAGAGATGGATTTTTACCAGTACCTTCATAGTGGCACTTCCAGTTTTGTGTTAAATCCAAATGAGGGTTTAACACCAAATTCTATTACTAGGAGACCCGTGAAAGCCGTTGTTCATAGTAAAGGAAACAAACAAATCAAATCCAAGTACACAACCACCAAGCACCAAATTGTATTACATAATGGAGTACTACTTGGTCATTGTCTTAGTTAGGGTTTCCATTAGTGAGAAGAGACACCATGACCAAGGCAACTCTTATAAGGACAACATTTCATTGGTGCTGGCTTACAGGTTCAAAGGTTCTGTCTATTATCATTGTGGTAGAAAGCATGGCAGCATCCAGGCAGGCATGGCATTGGAGGAGCTGAGAGCTCTACATCTTGTTCTGAAGGCAAACAGAAAATAACTAACTCACAGGCAGATAGGAGGAGGTCTCAAAGCCCACACCACAGTGACACACTTCCTCCAACAAGGCTACTCCTACTCCAACAAGGCCACAACTCCTGATAGTGCCACTCCTTGGGCCAAGGATATTTAAACCACCACAGCCTTTAATTTACAGGAAGATAGATAGAAATGAGAAAAGTAAGCCAGATTGAGAGAGGTAACTACTGCATTTTCTTCAATACACGGACTCAAAGAGAAGGGCATAAAAGTTAAAAGGGGGCTGTTAGAGATGAGAAACAGGATTTTCATCGAATCTCATGAGGGCAGGGTATAAGAAGGCTAAGAGGGGGGTGGATAGCATCAAAGTACATTATCTACATACATGAAAATGTCCCAATTAGTGTCATTATTTTGTTTAATTAATGTATGCTAATAAGATACTTTCTAAAAGAAGAATTAGCTGGGAATTATAGGTGGCAAGTGTATGAGAGGTCCATATGACATGAGCTTTGGAGTCAGACAGATGTAGCTTCATATTCTAGTTTTCCTATCTTTTTTTTTTTAAAGAAAAAGTCATTCCTAAATCTCTCTTATTATTTAAATGTCTGAGACCAATATGCAAATTTCTGAGTGCCATATGCAAATTTCTGAGACCAATATGCAAATTTCTGAGACCAATATGCATTCTGTGCTACTGTAGGCATTGGGAATAGTTTTCCCAGTGACACCGAAATTTCTGCAGCTTACATTTTGTGAGGAGAGAAAAATCAGCAAGCAAATAACTGTAAAAATGACAGATTTTTGTGATCCTTGCTTTGAAGGAAACATCAGAAAAGAAGTGATAAGACCTGCTCTAGATAAGATGACAATGAATGGCTGATTTAGGAAATGACTTGAGAGAATGAGGACCCAAAGTGGGAGGAGGAGGGCCAGCAGAACAAACACCTTCAAATCGGACAAGCTTCATGAATCTACAGCCAAATAGAGGCAGAGGATAGCATGAAGCGTGCACATTTGGTAAGGCAATTTGGAGCCATGTCTGACAGACCTGAGCAAGACCTCTCAGAAATTCTAATTTGATTTTCAAAGCAAAGGGAAGGCTTGAGGCACAGGCAGAAAGAACATGATTATGATCTCTGTTTTAAGCATCTCAACCAAGAAAATAACTTTGAATCAGAGAGCATCTTGTGAAGACAATTTTAATAATTCAGCTTAGAGACAATGAAAAGCTTCAGTCAGAAAGTAGAAGTGGGAACGGAAAAGAGTGGATGGATTTAAGAGAGAGCTTGAACTAGGTAGGGGTGCGGCGGCTTGAGCTCAGTATCAGTGGGGTTGGGCTGAAAAGTCCCCAGTACAGTCGTTCTTAACCTTCCTAACACTGCGACCCATTAACACTGTTCCTCATTTTGTGGTAATCCCCAATCACAAAATTACTTCATCACTAATTAATAACTGTAATTTTCTACAGTTATGAATCATAATGTGAATATTTGATATGCAGAATAGCCGATATGCAACCCCCTCCTTAAAGGGGTCACAACCCACAGATTGAGAACTGCTGCCCTAGGAGATTAGAGAAACTTGTGTGTCTGTGAGTTCTTTTTCCAGAGAGAAATAGCTAAGGTGCTCTGACTGTGATTAGCATCATCCCATAGGCTGGGGGTACAGGAGGACTAGGAAAGGGGAAGGAGAACCCCTAACATTCAGGCATTCTCCCTGTGTGCTTTCTGGCCACCAGAATGTAATGTTCTGCCTTATTATACCTTCATTGCCGAGAGGGAACAAAATTATGAGCGAAACCCATCCCTCCTCCCTTACGGTGCTTCTGTCTGGAGCTTTGGTGTAGTGAAGAGTACACCAAGCACACACGGCTTGGCTGGGATGTGAATTTTAGATAGGGCTGAGATGGGAGCATGAGGTAGGGGATAAGGACACTAGCAAGAGTGACACTTGAATTTTCAGCTGGGACTCCTGCTTGAATGAGTGGTTAGATCATCTGCAGACTTGGGGGAGAAGGGAAGTGAGACACACAGAACTCAAATGGATTTCGAAGATATTGAGAGTTGTATGTGCGGTCCTTTCTAGAAGGCAGTGAACACAGAGGTGGCCGATTTCAAATAGAACTGTGAATCCAAGTTGAGGAATGTACGCGTTAGAGTACATGCATAATACTATGCAAAGATTGGCCCTGGGGACACTGTCTAGGTTTAGGGTCACTGTAAATAAGAAACTTGGAAGTTATGTCACTTGCTAAGAGTATTGGGTGAGTCCAAACATGTGCTATGATTTGAAAGGCATTTTGCATATAGTAAGGTCTGAATCTATCGGGAATACGCGGCAATGATGTCTATTAGTCTTACAAGGATGTTTATGACAGCTATTGCTCATAATTAACAATTTTTTAAAAGCTAGAAACAATCCAAATATCAACAATCCATTCTAAATGAGTAAGTTATACACATGGCTATATAAAGGAACATAATAGACAATGTATAAAATGAAACCGTGCTGGTATATACCATTTATGTAAAGGGCACATGTAATTCAAGGGTGATGGAGATCTCTGGTTCATTCTTGTATGTGGCTCTCATGTTTCTCCTCCTGGACTCACTCTACTTTATCAAGTAGAGCTGTGACTAATTCCAACTCAGTGTGATCCCATCTGGGTAAGAGAGGTATATGTCCATCCTATCTCTGTCTCTCTCTGTCTCTGTCTCTGTCTCTGTCTCTCTCTCTCTGGAAGCCTTGCTTCACAAACCAAAACAGGTTTATTGAGATGTATTTTGATGCAGAAGCAATCTTTACTGTATTCAGCTACTGGTATTTTGAATTAAATTTGCTGCATCATAACCCAATCTATCTTGGCCAACCTGCTTTAGAGAAGAGATTAAAAATAAAAACAAGAGGGATCAGGTCTGGGGAAGAATGGAGGGAGTAGTGGAAAAGACACCTGGAATTGGAGGACAACTTGAGGATGACCTAGAAACCTAGTATAATGGAAACTCCCAGAAGCACACAGGGTGACCCTAGCTAAGACCCCTAGTAATGGGGGATATGGTATCTGAACTGGCCATCTTCTGTACCTAGGCCAGACTTTCTGTTGAGGAACTGAACACTCACTCACATAGCCACAATCTGACCTACAATGTGTTCTGCCTGAAAGATGTGCTGGGATAAAGTAGGTACAGAAATTGTGGGAGTGGCCAACCAATGACTGGTCCAGCTTGAGACCCATGCCACAGGAGGGACCCCACCCCTGAAGCTCTCTGGGGGCCAGGAACCAGAGGCAGGATAACCCAGAGATCCAAGATAGAACACGAAATTGTCAATTAAAAATCAATGAAATGATTATTAATGATATTCTGCTATGCTCAAGAGAGAGGAGTTTAGCATGATCATCATTAGAAAGGCTTCATCTAGCAACTGATGGAAACAGATGCTGAGGCACACAGCCAAACATGTGGAGCTTGGTGGATTTTGCGGAAGAGGGGGAAGGAAGGATTGTAGAAACTAGAGGGGTCAAGGACACCACAAGAAAAACCACAGAATCAACTAACCTGGAGTCATAGGGGCTCAGAGAGACAGAACTGACAACTAGGGAGCCTGCATGGGTCTGACTAGGCCCTCTGCATGTATGTTATGGTTGTGCAGTTTGCTCTATTTGTGGGTCTCCTAATAGCAGGAGCAGGGACTGTCTGACTCCTTTGCCTGCTTTTGGGACCCTTTTCTTCCTACTTGGTCTCTATGTTCAGCCTTAATACTGAGGGGAGGTGCCTAGTTTTACTGCAATTTGTATGCCATATTTGGTTGACATCCATGGGAGGCCTTCCCTTTTCTGAATTGAAAAGGAGGTAGAGTGAATTGGGGGTGGGGGGGTGAGGGTAGGGAGGGAGGGACTGGTAGGGAAGGAGGGAGGGGAAACAGCATTCAGAATGTAAGATGTGAGAGAAAAATAAACTTAAATAAATAACAAGTGGGCTGGAGAGATGACCCAGCTGTTACAAGCAGTGGTTGTTCATGCAGAGGACCCAGGTTCAGTTCCCTGGGCCCACATTTTGTCTGTAACTCCAGTCCCTGGGGAGCTGATGACCTAGCTTCTGAACTCTGTGGGCACAAGGCACCTATGTGGTGCACATACATACAGGCGGGCAAAAACACTCATACACGTAAAATAAGCAAATTAAATAAATTTAAAACAAAAAACCCAAAGAAACAAAACAGCAGCAGCAGAAGTAAGACACCAGGATTGTGCTTGGGAGGAAAACCAGGGCTGAGGAGCAGAGATGGGGGGACCTGGTTTGTTCTCTATTCTCTTTTGGGTTACTTGACGGTTTCAACTGTAAGTGTGTAAAAATTTAGAAACAATTAAAAGCAGGATGGGTCTAACAGGAACTGTTAGTTTCTCCTAAAACTTAGAGAAAAATACAGCACTCATATCCTTGGAGGTAACTCCAGCTACAGAGGATCTCGCGCCTTCCTCTGATCTCTAGGGGGCAGACACACACACACAAACTCATACACACTTACACACTCACACACACAAACTCATACACACTCACTCACACACATACACACACATACACACACAAACTCACACATAAACTCACATACACACACACACTCACTCACATACAAATTCACACACACACACTCACACACACACAAACACACACACATGCACACATATACACATAAACAAACTCATACACACACTCACACACACACTCACACACACACTCATACACACATACACACTCACACAGATACCACACAAAAAAACAAAAGAAAAAACTAAAAATCTTAATAATCAATAAAAAGAGCTCCCCTCCACCATAAGAAGGCAAAGCCACAGAAACTCTTGAGCCTGATAACATTCTTTCCTCCACAGGTGTTCTTTAGCTCGAGAAAAGATGCAGAAAGAGAAACTCTGGGGCAGGGAAGACAGCAAAGCCAGGAGGGCTGTAGCTTGGATAGTGAGTGAATGGATCATTTCACTGATGGTGTGTGTGTGCGTGTGTGTGAGTGTGTGTGTGTGTGTGTGAGTGTGTGTGTGTGTGTGTGTGTGTGTATGTGTGTATGTGTGTGTATGTGTGTGTGTAGAGCTTTGCAGTCATAGACAATAGAATACAGGGAACTATTTGTGACCCTATGGGATACTGGGAGATGGAAATTGCTAGTCATAACATGGCCCAGATGGCAGCCAAGTTGGAGATAAATGTTCTGAGTGGGGCTGGAGAGATGGCTCAGTGGTTAAGAGCACTGACTGTTCTTCCAGAGGTCCTCAGTTCAATTCCCAGCAACCACATGGTAGCTCAGAACCATCTGTAATGAGATCTGATGCCCTCTTATGGTGTGTCTGAAGACAGCTACAGTATATGTGTGTGTGTGCGTGTGCGTATAAATAAAATGTTTCAAGTGATTGTAAAATACAGGCTGTATTTCAGAACATTAGTGGGAACAAAAAAAAAAAAAGAAAGAAAGAAGGAAAGGAAGGAAGAAATATTTATCACTTCACTTCCAGAAGATTTTTGCCAAGAATTGCTGATTTTTCTAGATTTTTTTTTTATTGTAAGTAAGGATGGTGTGATAAATTATTAACAATAGCAGCTATACCAGATACTGACAGGACACTCATGAGAAAAGAGGACCGAAGTTTCTCAATAAGGACAGATAACGGTCACGATAAAGGCAACGCTAAGAACTTTAAAGCACCTAGCGCTCCCGGTTCATATGAATAGATCCCTCATTGAGATTACATCCAAAATAATAAACAATATTTACACAGATAATTTCCTAGAATCAAAGAAAAATTTTTCTTGATGGCTAGAGAAATATAGCATTTTAGAAAATAATGCAGTTTTAAAAAGAAATAATGGAATTATTATTTTTAAACAGTTTTTAAAATTAAGATATAATTACATTACTTCCCCCTTCCTTACTCCCCCAGCCACGCCATGTACATGCCCCTTTGTTCTCTCTCACATTCTAGACTCTTTTTTTTTCTTTTTTCTTTTTTCTTTTTTCTTTTTTTTTTTTTTTTTGAGACAGGGTTTCTCTGCAGCCCTGGCTGTCCTGGAACTCACTCTGTAGACCAGGCTGGCCTCAAACTCAGAAATTCGCCTGCCTCTGCTTCCCAAGCACTGGGATTAAAGGCGTGCACCACCACGCCCAGCCTTGACCTCTTTTTTTTTATTTTGTTTATATACTTATATATAAAAATGAATATATATTCCTAAACACATAAATAGAGCCATCACAGTCTTTATAATGTTACTTGTGAGTCTATAATTCAGGGCTGACCACTCAGTATTGAATAGCCTGTTGGTGTGCTCTTCCCTGGGGAAGACTATTTCTTCTGCTCTCCCTGTTCCTTAGTAGCCTGTATTTCTTTATGTGATGTTCACACCCTGCAGTCTTTCTCCTATACACACATTAGCATGTCTATTGGTGTAATCCTTGTTCCGGTGGAACTATTCTTAACAACATTTGCTAAATTGGCGGAAGAAATTATTCAATCAAAGTGGTTATCTAGTAGGTACAGGATGTGTAATCAATCAGAAGGCTGCCACTTGAAATCTTCACGATTCTTGATCTTAACGTATTGATACATTTGGATGTGTCAATGATAGAATATTGCTCACAAAAAAGTAAGAGAGTAACCATTGCTGAATCACACGATAAAGAAAGAAAATAGCATGGCAATTCAGAAAAGGATGCGCCCAGGAGAGCTGCCCTTTCTACTGAGGGCTCAACAGAACTCACTGTCAGCTGGATCTAGAATTAGAAGACCTGGGTTAGGACCTGGTATGGCTCTGGCCCTGAACACATTTATTCTGAAAAGACCTCTCTCTGTTTGCCCTCAGATCTATTTATTGCCCTCTCTGTTTCACAGTAGAATGTGTATGTTGGTAGTGTGGGGGTGGAGTTAGGGGAGAAGTCTCATTTCTTTGTGATTCTGTTGATTTGTTCGCTCTTCACCCAACTCATATGCTGAAATGCTAACCCCCATTAGTGACAATATATGGAAACAGCGTCTTCTGGAAGATAAATGAGGTCAGAAAAGTAGGGGCTGTTTCAGCAACTTTTGTTATTGCTGTGAACAAATACTTGACCAGAAGCAACTCTAAGGAGGAAGGGCTTGTTTGGACCATGGTTTGTGGGGTCGGGGTGTGGGAGGCATAGCTGTGGAGCAGCTTCAAGCTGCAGGCGGCTTCAGGAGCAGGAGGCGGCTTACTCACTTCCGGGCTTATCGCCATGAAATTGCGGCAACAGGAAACGAGGCCACTCTATAAAATCTTAGACTCTCTCGCCCAGTGACCCACTTCCTCTCTCTAGTCTCCACTTCCCAAAGGTCCCACAGTCTCCCAAAATAGTGACACCAGCTGAGAATCAAAGGATGAAACGCTCGAGCCTTTTCACACTAAAACTTTGATGGATCCCTAATCTGACGGGGCCATGGTTTTATAAAAAGAAAAAAAGACGTGTATAGGTCTCTTTTGAACACACAAAGATACAGCAAGAAGACAGCTGTCTCCTAGCTAGAAAGAGCCGGCACACTGACCTTCAACTTCACAGCCCCTGAAACTGCAAGTAGAAGATGTCTGCTGTTTTAACTGGCCAGGTCATTATTCTGTTATAGCAACCTAAACACACACAGGTGCTGGGTTCCTGTGTGGGCAATAGTGGCCACAAGGACACTGGGACAGGAAAAGAATAGAATTGCAGAGGTAGTTCTTCCCTTCTGGCTGCCTGAGCAGCACCTCCAGTAGCAGGTGTGGCTCTGGGATCTAGTATCTACAGGTAAGTATCTTCTTGTCCTTGCAGCCAGGGAACCAATAGCCATTGCTGGTTCTGGATGCTGTTTATCTCCATCTCCATCTCCTACCAATCCTTTCGTATTAAAGTCCCTTTGATATAAACAGATGCTTCCTGTTTGAAATGCGACTGAGATTAGAGTACATAGAGGCTGGAGAGATGGCTCAGCAGTCAAGAGCACTTACTGTTCTTGCAAAGGATGCCGGTCCCCCAATCCATATTCCCAGCACCTATGTTGGGCAGCTGGCCTGTAACTTCAGTTGCAGGAGATCTGATAACCTTTGTGCTCCTTGGACACCTGCATACATGTGACACATATAAACTCATTGAGGCACATGTACATACACATAAACTGAACAAAAATGTGAGAAAATGAGGTGGCCCTTAAAATAATATACCATGAAGCTATGCTATAATGTGCCGCTCAAGTAGTAGCAGCCGCTAATCATTCACAGATGTCAGCCTGCAAATGTCTGTCTTTGCCTCTCTTGTTCAAGAAGGGCACACGCTGGTGGTCTGTCTACTCTGATCTAATTGATCATGCCAGAGAACTCAAAGGGATCCATCACAGTCATGTTGCTGACCCACTCACAGCACGCCCCTCCCCCCCCAGCCCCTGCCTTCAGAGTGTGTGCTGAGGCTCACAAAGGATCATTTCAGCTGAGATGGTCAATGGAACTGAGAGACCAGGGTAGGAAGCAATGCTACTGAGCAGAAGAAGCCTGAGGAGAGAGAGACAGAGAGACGGAGAGATGCTCAAGGACCAGGCTGTGGCTTGTAGAAAAGGTATACTTTTCAGTTTTAGTTTTGAACAAAGCTTGCTACTCCTTCAGTCAGATCTCATGGAATTCTTTGCATGGTATCCATAAATGCCCCCTCACTGAAGCTAACTAGATGGGCACCTGTATTGTTAAATCCTGATTAGAATACCACATGTATGTATCCCTCTGTCTGTCTATCTCTGTCTGTCTCTCTGTCTCTCTCTTTCTTTCTCCCCTTCTCCCTCCTCCCCTCTCTCTGACTTTGAGCTGCCCTTAACAACATTTAGCCTATGACTTGGCAATGAGGGTTATGTTGAATCACATCCAGGAAGAACAACATGAACAAAAGTTAATGGACAAGAGATAATGTTCTAGAATATCTCTGCCTCCTTGCTTGTTTTAACAACCCAAAGTGTATGAAGAACCATTAAATACCAGGGCAAAAATTCTTTTAAAATTAAACGTAGCTGGAATATTACAGCCTTTGCTTTCTGTAGTTGGCTAATAATGTGGGTGTTACCTGAAGCCCACTCTAAAAATAAGCTAATTATAATATTTAAAACAGAAGAGTGGTGACCATAACACTAAGATACATTTAAAACAGATCTACAATGAGTGCATGTCTTCGGCTTCAAGGAAGGTCATCTCCTCGGGTTGTTTAAAAATCAGGTCAGGAAAAAGAAAAGTAAACAAGGCTCTTCTCTGAAAACCAACTTTGCAATTTTCTAAAGTCGAGCTTTTAAAATTCACTCATAGAACCTAACAGATTGTCACACAGGACGTGTGTGTGCGCGCGCGTGCGTGCATACGTGCGTGCATTTTGGTTTGTCCTGTAATTGGGTAGTTTGCAGCTGTTTGTTTTCTGCCCAGAAGACTCAGCATTGAGAAAACACCACTCCTGAGCTGATGAACTAGCCACCTTTGGGAGTGGCTGGATTCTTTTTTGTTGTTTTCGTGTGCCATAATGAAAAGAAGGCTTGGATTGAAGTGTGAAATGAGCTGACAGAGACAAGTTTGGCATCAAGGTTTGAAAAGATGGTCACTCTCACCTATATACCTGCAAATTTCCTGAAGTTGTTTCTTTAAATTTTTAAAAATTATATTTATTGCTTGACTGGGGACGGGGGAGCCCATGTGCCACCGCCTACATGTGGAGATCAGAGGACAGCATCTGGAAGTCGGCTTTCTTCTACCTATTGGGTACTGGGGATCAAACAGGTCGTCAGGGTTGGTGGCCTGTGCCTTTACTCACTGAGCCGTCTCACTGGCCCGGAAGCTCTTTTTTTTTTTTTTTTTTCCAAGACAAGGTTTCTCTGTGTAGCCCTGGCTGTCCTGGAATTCACTCTGTAGACCAGGCTGGCCTTGAACTCAGAAATCTGCCTTCCTCTGACTGCAGAGTGCTGGGATTAAAGGCGTGTGCCACCACGCCCGGCTGGAAACTTTTTTTAAGAAGAAAAAAATCTGTACACAGTATTTGTGGATGATATGGACTTTTAGCTGATTACACACACCCATTTGTTGCCAGGCAGCATATATCTTTACAAACTTGCACTTTTTTTTTATTCCAGAGGAAAAAAACTTTATTTTTTATTAAGATTTTAACATACTTCCATCTGAAAACACACACGCACCTCCTACCCCTAATGTGCATGTGTGTGCATACACACATACACATGCACACATACACACACACAGAGCATTAAACTATAGAAAATAAAAGTCATATACTTGTTAGCACAAACATTTTAAAATTTACATTGATAGTTTTAAAAAATTAGCCATCTTCTGAAAAACAAACATAAGAAGTTGGTTAATTTTTTTTTGATTTTTAATATTTTTATTACATATTTTCCTCAATTACATTTCCAATGCTATCCCAAAAGTCCCCCATAGCGCCCCCCACTTCCCTACCCACCCATTCCCATTCTTTTGGCCCTGGCATTCCCCTGTACTGGGGCATATAAAGTTTGCAAGTCCAATGGGCCTCTCTTTCCAGTGATGGCCGACTAGGTCATCTTTCGATACATATGCAGCTAGAGACAAGAGCTCCGGGGTTCTGGTTAGTACATCATGTTGTTCCAACAATAGGGTTGCAGATCCCTTTAGCTCCTTGGGTACTTTCTCTAGCTTCTCCATTGGGAGCCCTGTGATACATCCAATAGCTGACTGTGAACATCCACTTCTGTGTTTAGTAGGCCCCGGCATCGTCTCACAAGAGACAGCTATATTTGGGTCCTTTCAGCAAAATCTTGCTAGTGGGTTAATTTTTTTTAAACTATCAGATTATTAAAGCTGTTCTTTTAGTAGGATTTGAGGGGTTTTTTATTTAAAATTTTTTATTAGATATTTTCTTTAATTACATTTCAAATGTTATCCCCGGTACTGGCTAGTTTTGTGTCAACTTGACACAGGCTGGAGTTATCACAGAGAAAGGAGCTTCAGTTGAGGAAATGCCTCCATGAGATCCAACTGTAAGGCATTTTCTCAATTAGTGATCAAGGGGGAAAGGCCCCTTGTGGGTGGTGCCATCTCTGGGCTGGTAGTCTTGGGTTCTATAAGAGAGCAGGCTGAGCAAGCCAGGGGATGCAAACCAGTAAAGAACATCCCTCCATGGCCTCTGCATCAGCTCCTGCTTCCTGACCTGCTTGAGTTCCAGTCCTGACTTCCTTGGTGATGAACAGCAGTATGGAAGTGTAAGCCAAATAAACCCTTTCCTCCCCAACTTGCTTCTTGGTCATGATGTTTGTGCAGGAATAGAAACCCTGACTAAGACATCCCCTTTCCTAGTTTCCCCTCCAAAAATCCCCTATCTCCTACCCCGACCCCTGCTCCCCAACCCACCCACTCCTATTCCTGGTCCTGGCATTCCCCTATACTAGGGCATAGAGCCTTCACAGGACCAAGGGCCTCTCTTCCCATTGATGGCTGACTAGGCCATCCTCTGCTACATATATAGCTAGAGCCACAAGTTCCACCATGTGTTTTCTTTGATTGGTGGTATAGTTCCAAGGAGCTCTGGGAGTACTGGTTAGTTCATATTGATGTTCCTCCTATGGGGTTCCAGTCCAACTTTTGCAAATTGTATCTTGGGTATTCTAAGTTTCTGGGCTAATATCCACTTATCAGTGAGTGTATAACATGTGTGTTATTTTGTGATTGGGTTACCTCACTCAGGATGATATCCTCCAGATAAATAAATTCATCAATTCATTGTTTCTAATAGCTGAGTAGTATTCCATGTGTAAATTTACCACATTTTCTGTATCCATTCTTCTGTTGAGGGACATCTGGGTTCTTTCCAGCTTCTGGCTATTATAAATAAGGCTGCTATGAACATAGTGGAACATGTGTCCTTATTACCAGTTGGAACATCTTCTGGGTATATGCCCAGGAGAGGTATTGCTGGATCTTCCAGTAGCACTATTTCCAATTTTCTGAGGAACCACCAAACTGATTTCCAGAGTGTTTGTACGAACTTGCAATCCCACCAGCAGTGGAGGAGTGTTCCTCTTTCTCCACATCCTCACCAGCATCTGCTGTCACCTGAATTTTTGATCTTAGCCATTCTGACTGGTGTAAGGTGGAATCTCAGGGTTGTTTTGATTTGCATTTCCCTGATGATTAAGGATGTTGACCATTTTTTTCAGGTGCTTCTCAGCTATTCGGTATTCCTTAGTTGAGAATTCTTTATTTAGCTCTGTACCTCTTTTTAAAATAGGTTTATTTGATTTTCTGGAGTCCATCTTCTTGAGTTCTTTGTATATATTGGATATTAGTTCCCTATCAGATTTAGGATTGGTAAAGATCCTTTCCCAATCTGTTGGTGGCCTTTTTGTCTTATTGACAGTGTCTTTTGCCTTACAGAAGCTTTGCAATTTTATGAGGTCCCATTTGTCGATTCTCGATCTTACAGCACAAGCCATTGCTGTTCTGTTCAGGAATTTTTCCCCTGTGCCCATATCTTCGAGGCTTTCCCCCACCTTCTCCTCTATAAGTTTCAGTGTCTCTGGTTTTATGTGGAATTCCTTGATCCACTTAGACTTGAGCTTTGTACAAGGAGGTAAGAATGGATCAATTTGCATTCTTCTACATGATAACTGCTAGCTGTGCCAGCACCATTTGTTGAAAATGCTGTCTTTTTTCCACTGGATGGTTTTAGCTCCCTTGTCAAAGATCAAGTGACCATAGGTGTGTGGATTCATTTCTGGGTCTTCAATTCTATTCCATTCATTTACCTGTCTGTCGTTGTACCAGTACCATGCAGTTTTGTTGTTGTTGTTGTTGTTGTTTTAATCACAATTGCTCTGTAGTACAGCTTGAGGTCAGGCATGGTGATTCCACCAGAGGTTCTTTTATTGTTGAGAATAGTTTTTGCCATCCTAGGTTTTTTGTTATTAGTTGCATTTTTAATTCCTCTACATAATTTTAACTTTTGCTATATAATCTAAGCTGGTATTAATCTTAAGTACAGCCCATATGTGAAAGCACAAGAATTTCTCCTTCTTCTACCTATTAAATGATATTAATGACATGTAATCATTAATGCATTTCACAGTCTTGGTTGCTACTATGAAATGGTTGAGTATTCGAGTTGAGATATAGAATATTATCCCCTGAATCCCTGTATGATGCCAGAACGATAATGATTACTAGAGGGAAACCAGATTTGTTTTACTGTCTTTAAAACAGAATCATACTTTAGAGAAGAAATCATTGTATAGATGTAAGCTTTATAGAATCTGACAAACTAGTTTAGCTTTCTATTGATGTTTGGGTAACACATTAAAAGTTAATATAAGATATTTTGTAAGTGAACAGATGTTTTACATATTTTAAAATTCAATGTCATTATTGTTGTTGTTTTTCAAGATGGGGTTTCTCTGTGTAACCCTGGTTGTTCTGGAACTCACTCTGTAGCCCAGCCTGGCCTTGAACTCTCTGAGATCTGTCTCTGCTTCCTGAGTGCTGGGACTAAAGCTGTGTCCCACACCACCCAATTCAGTGTTGCTGTCACAGAGACAGTGTGGGGAATGTCTAACTGGGAATGTTGGGTGTGGTTAATTAGTATTTGATCTACTTCCCTTCTTCCTAATGTGGTATATCTGGCACAATAGATGCTGTAAAGTTAAAAAATCTCATGTTCTCGGGGCTGGAGAGATGGCTCAGCAGTTAAGAGCACTGACTGCTCTTCCAGAGGTCCTGAGTTCAATTCCCAGCAACCATATGGTGGCTCACAACCATCTGTAATGAGATCTGATGCCCTCTTCTGGTGTGTCTGAAGACAGCAACACTGTACTCATATTCATAAAATAAATAAATAAATCTTTAAAAAACAAAAGCCTCACATTCTCATTCACAGCTAGGGTTCTCCATATTCAGTAAGGGATATTCGTGGCATGCACTTGTGTGACTCTGAAATAGAGATACACAGTGAAGGTTACTTCACACTGCTTTTTGGCTATGTTATACTGTCAAATGTAGTTATAGATTTTTGTCTGCAGGAATGTTGCAGTTTCCAGTTATTGGGGTATTTGGGACTAAGTACAGGCATACTGTGACAGTCAAATGTTCCAATGTCTTCTCAGTTATACCAGAACAGAGACAGGCCTTTTTCTCCCTCCTCTTCCCTCTTCCTCTTCATCTTCCTCTTTTCCTTTTCTTCCCTCCCTCTTCCTCTTCCTCTTCCTCTTCTTCCTCTTCCTCCTCCCCCTCCTTCTTTTGGGACAGGGTCCAGGTTATCCTAGAACTTGTGAGCTTCCAGTCTCAGTCTCCTGTGTGCCAGGGGGACAGTGTAAGCCACTAATGGAAGGAAAGGCCTCCTGACTGTAGTGTTCTCACCACTCTTTGGGCTTGTTTGGTCAGCTCCATAATCACACACACACAAAGGACATCTCTCAGCTTCCCTTCAAATTGCTAGGGTCTGAAATTTCTGAGCTGCATTCTGAAGACTAAAAATGGACACAGATGTTCTCTCTGTAACTGTCAAAAAACAAAAACAAAAACAAAAACAAAACAAACAAAAAAACCTCCATTGTCCTAATGGATAAAGTGCAATGGATGCAGGATAGATGAAGAAGGCAAAGAACAAGTGTGGCGCAAAGCAAGGCAGAAGAGCTGAAGACACTTGCTCAAAGAAGAATGGGACCAAGCTTTCCCTTTTGTTGAGTGTTTGTGCTGATTCTGTATGTGCAATGGGCGAGTCTAAGCTAAAGGAGCATTTGAGATGAACCTTAACTTATAAGTCAGAACAAAGCACAATAGCATGTGTGTATAACGGTGTCATGATGGGGAGATGGCTCAGAAGTTGAGCGTATACTGCTCTTGCAGAGGACCCAAATTTGGTTTTCACCACTCAAGTCAGATGGCTCACAGCTGCTTAGTACTCCAGCTTCAGGGAACCTGAGGCCTCTGGCCTCTTTAGGCACTTGCCTTCGCATGCACATAGCCCCACACACAATTAAAAGTAATAAAAGTATTTTTTTAAATGTAAGTGTCATAATGAAACCCATTCTTATGTATGCTAACCTCAAAAAAAAATGAAGTTTTACCTTGATTGCCTTATCAGAAAATTCTGTCACTGTAGTCGGTAAGATTCTTTTAGCCTGGTGTTTTGGGCGAGTGTCTTTAATCCCGGTACTCAGGTGGGAGAGGCAGGTGGATCTCTTTAGTTCGAAGCCAGCCTGGTCTGTAGAGTGAGTTCAGGACAGCCAGGTCTACACAGAGAAACCATGTCTCAAAAAAAATCAAAGAAGAAAAAAGAGGAAGAGGAGGAGGAAGAAGAAGAGGAGGAAGAGGAGGAGGAAAAAAAATGAGTCTCCTCACTTAACAATAACAACAACAAGATATGTTTTGGTCCCGAGGTCCACATTTCTTTTCTCATATTTCTATATTGGGAGAAAAAAGTCCCCCCACCAGAGTTGGTTTTGAGGAGTTACCACGACACTCCCTATCTTTGCTTCTGCAACCGTTAGTCCTATATCCCCAACTCTAACCAAGTGCCCATAATCAATATAAACAATTCAAATGGAGGATCATAATCGTCATACAATGCCACAAGTGCTGTGGAGTCACGGAGTCAGACAGAGCACCTGGTTCTTTCTGGGAGGGAGCATGGCAGATGGAAGAGCAAAAACATCCTGACAAATGAGCAGATGTACAAGCAAGGAGGTGCAGTGAGACCTATCTCAGACGGAAGGGCTGTGTCCACTCATGCTGGCTTCTGCTTGCCTTCCTTCTTGGTCGAGTCAATCTTCTTAGGCTGGTTGCAGACTTGAAAAGACTTGAGTTGACTTCCTTGACAGATACTGAGGAAAGGGAAGTTAGTATTATGATTGTTAAAGATTTAACAAGGAAAGCAAACTTAGCCAGATATGGTGATGCTCATCTTTAATCCCAGCACTCAAGAGGCACTCAAAGGCAGGTGGCTCTCTGTGAGTTTGAGGCCAGCCTCATCTACATGGTGAATTCCAGACAGGCTAGAGCTATATAGTGAAGCAAAACAAAACTCATACAACAACAAAAACCTACGACAAAAACAAAAAAGCTAAAGTCACGTTTGATGTGTCATGGCTAGGGTTATCATTGCTGTGATGAAACACCATGACCAAAACAGCTTTGAAAGGAAGGACTGATTTGTCTTAGACTTCATCACTGATCATCAGTGAAGGAAGTCAGGACAGAAACTCAAACAGGGCAGGAACCTGGAGGCAGGAGGCCATAGAGGGGTGCTGCTCTCTGGCTTGCTCAGACTGCTTTCTTACAGAACCCAGGACCACCAGACAGGGTGGCCCCTCCCACAATGGCCTCCCTGTCATTAATTTTTAAAATGCCCAACAGGTTTGCATGCAGCCTGCTCTTATGGAGACATTTCCTCAGTCGAGGTTCCGTTCTCTCCAATGACTCTAGCCTGTGTCGAGTTGACATAAGAAACAGCTGGCACACATTGCTTATGGGTAACTTCCAAAAGTGACATTTATTTCTCATGAATTAGCACTTCAGTGGATGAGCTACATAATTTGAAATCTTACCCACAGGAAACGTTAGTGAGGCTCAAAGCACAAACACAAAATTAGTAGGCATGTGCGCTGCCTTTTGAGCAAAGGGTGTGTGTGTGTGTGTGTGTGTGTGTGTGTGTGTGTGTGTGGTGGGGGGAACACGGCCAGCATTCCGATTTCAAAAGCAATTATCACGCAAGTTTGGGCAAGGTGTCAGTTCAGGTCTGACCCTTCATCTAAAGGGAAAGGAGGGAAAACACATCATTAAAGTATTAAGAAAAACGTCTCTTAATGCATTTTTTGCCCTGATATGAAGATTTTTAAGGAGTTACGAGTAGGGCATGTTTAGATTACTTTTGCTACAGGCTAAAGGTAGATTGGCGACTCTTCATTTTCTTTTTGATGGAAATGTTTAAAACAACTTAAGGGCACTTTTCATTCTCTTCATTATTAAAATGAAAAATAGTTCCCATTGGATGTCTGTATGTAGGCTAGATACTATGATGGACAGACACTACCAGGGGATGTGTAACTCTGCAGTTCTGTGACTCATCACAAGCCTGAGGAGTAGGCTAAACTCTGGGTTACTATAATTGATAAGTACTGGTAAAAGGACGCTTCTCAATGATGCCAGGAGCCCCATCCTGTGGCTCTGATGCTATGGACACTCTATTCTACCCCTTGGATGAAACATTTGCTCCTGCTGATCACTTTACTATAAAAGGAATACGGCTTCAGTTCTGCATCCTTATATGTGTTGTACGCTTGCGTAGGCTGCAGGCTCTATGGCAATCAGATTGCAGGTCGTGGAGTTTTTCTTTTAACTTTTGGCCGTTTGGTTAAATCTACAGACCAGGCTAGGGAAGAGTTTCAAGACCGAGGGTTTAAGTAAGTGCAGAGTTACAGAGAGCACCACTTATATACCAAAGTCAGTTCTAAAAGAATTAAATTTGTGACATAGAAATGTATGCATGCTTTTTATAAGACTGAGTGGTGAGCCTAGAGACCAGCATACTTGTGAAGTCCTAAGGAACATAAGTGATATTTGATATTTGCTTTAATTATGACACCAAATGCAAGTGTCATGTTTCTTTTGGTGATGTACTCACAGGTAAAGTAAATATTACCTTATATATGGCGATAAATACCTAGTTCGTTGCCTATATTTATAAATGCCTATATTTATAAAATAAAGTGGTACTTTCTTCAGTAGGTGATCTGAGGGGCTCATTTTTCATAGTCTCTATTTTTTTTCTAATTAAGGACAAAATATATTTGTCTTCATTTTCCATCTTAAGTTCTCTGTATTGTGTCTTCTCTTCAGTGTTTATTATTGCTACCTAAGGATTTTTTTCCCCTCTGTTAGTAACTCAAGATTTTAGTAGTGGCTTGTTTTGCTTCTTCTATAGTTCTTGTTCTCTATGACGTAATCCACTTCACTTCAGCTTTCCAGGCAGCCACAAAGTCTTTGTTTTATTTTATTTCTGTCTCTTATTTGAACTTTGCTTTAGTTGACTGCTGTTCTCATTCCTTTGGGTATGGCTGGAAGAATTCCCCTCTGTTCCTTGCTTTCCTCCGTGTTCCCTCTCTTCCTTTTCATGTTTATTCTTTTACTTTTCTGGGTTCCGTCTCCTAGTTTCTGCGATTGTTTTTCATGCTCAAGGTCGTCTTGTCATGTGTTCTACTAACCCTGGTCTAGCTGAAGGGATTAATTGATTTCCTTTCTGCAATATCTGAGACCACTCTCCCCCTGGGTTCTAACGTGGAGCAGAGGGCTCCGTTTCCTGCTTATCCAATTGGATGTGTGCATGCCGATGTCTTTGTCCTTGAGTTCAGTTCCATGTTTGACTCTACCTAGTTTAGTGAGCTTACATCATCCCGGGGCAGGGGGTATGGTGGGCAGAGCGTTGAAGTCTATACTCTGTTAAAGAAGAACAAATGTTGTTTATTTCTTAGGTTTTACTTCCATTTCTTCTTAGTGGGAAAAAAAAGATCCGAAGAAAGTAAAGACAAGGTTGATCAGTCAGTTGCTTTTCCCAGATGTAAGGCGATGGGTGAGTGTGATGAGGTGAGGAAGGTGGCATTTGAGAGCTGCTCTAGTTGCTTCTTTATTCTACCCCAGACTCCACTGTTTTGTTTTGTTTTGTTTTGTTTTTTAGGCATATTTTTAAAGATATGTCTTCAAAGCATTCGTTTCAACATCTTTTCTCATTTGGCGGCTGCTAGTAAATGTTATGGACAATTCTATTAGATGATATGGAAATTATTTGGAGAAATTTTAATCTCATCTTCTCTCAGCAGTGTGCACCTCAGTTTTTGAACAATAAAACGAACTTAACTGCACCTACCTTGAAGATTAGTGTTGTTGACATGTTGGTGTGTGTCCGTAAGCCCAGCACTTAGGAGGCAGAGAGACAATGTAACAAGGTTGAGGCTAGCCTGGAAGCAAACTCCTGCCTCAAAAACAGTTCATGTTTGTGGGGTACCCTAAAAGGTGGCCAGTGGTGGAATATACCTAATTTAAATGAAATGAATAGCTAAAGAAGTATCTTTATATATACTGCAAAGTAAAAAAAAAGTGTAATTTTCAACCTCATTCAAGATACATCTATAGGGCTGGAGCGAGTGGGGCCAGAGTGAGAAGGAAAAAAAGAGATACATCTATATTTCTGTTCAGTGCTTACACAGGTTAAAGCCTTAAATGATACTTTCTTTGTGTGTGTTGAGGTGGGGGCGTGCCCCCATGGTGATCAGAGGATGAGTTGCAGGAGTTGGTTCCTTCCACCACGTGGGTCTGGAAGATCAAGTTTGGGTGGGCAGGCTTGGCGGCAAACGTGTTTACCTGCTTAGCCATCTCACCCGATGCTCAATAAATACCTTTATTGCTAACAAAAGACATGTGATCAAATGGAACATTCAAGGCATGTATCATGTTTAGGTCAATGATTTACAAATTATAATTACCTAAATTAAGATCTTTTTAGGTGAATTGAAAGTAATAACATGTGACGTCTTGAATGTTTGATCATAAGTGTCTTCCTGAGCATACTTGGAAAACAAAACAAAAGAAATAAGCAAGCAAACGAAAAGAACTTGTTTGGGACTGTGTATGTTAGTGGGTTTCTCTCTCCCCTCGATTAGTAAAATTTAGACTGGACAATGATTCCCAAGCAAATCTCCCTATTCAGGAGATTCTATAAACAGAACATCTTTTTCCACACTACACTCAAGTTAGACATTTTTGCCGCCTCCTCCCTGACCCTTATGAAATAATGATGCTGTTGTGTCTACTGAATGGAAAGTAGACGGACAGAGCAAGTCTTATAGAGTCTCTTGTTCAAAGAATCAAATGTGTGTTTTTGGAACGAGCTTAATTTTTTCTTTAAAGAGACAGGAGAAGATAATTTGCGGCAACCCCTCCACCCACCCAGTTCTTTCCCCATCCCTGGTTTCCCCTCACCCAATGGATGTCAGTTCCTCAGGAGGGAGGAGTTGTAATTCGCCCTCCTTCCCAGACTCTCATCTAGCGCATGCGCAGTCACTGGATATTCAAGTATGCAAATACTAGTTGAAGAAACAGCATGGGGATTTAATGCGGGAGCTCTGCCAATACATTCATTTGGCCAAATCTAAAATAATAATACTCTTCATTTTCTTTACTCGTGTGCAGAAATGAATTCATCATTACCTGACGCCATCAGAGAAACTATAGTTGCAGTTGTTCTTAAAAAGCTAGAATGTTTCTAAGCTCTCCAAGCATCAGGTCTGAAGGTATCATTTTGTAGCATCCTTCTGGCAGTCTAGCTTCTAGGAGCCATTTGGAGAATATATTTGTGAATATGGGTGATATTTCTTTTCCAGGTAGTGATAGTATTTGTAATACAATTATTAGAGTTCCTGAGGGTTTTTTTTTGTATTATTTGTTATTCATTCATTTATTATTGTTGTATGTTGTTTGTGATGTAGGGTTGGGGTTCATGTGCCATGGCTTGTGTTTGTGCTCTTGTGTGCTATGTGTGGTGTGTGTGTGTGTGTGTGTGTGTGTGTAAGTCAGAAGACAGCTCTGATATTGGTTCTTTCTTTGCACTTTACACGAGTTTCCCCGATCAAAGTGAGGTTACCAGGCTTGCATGCACAGCAAGTGCCTGCACCCCCTTAGCTTTCTCACCAGCCCTGGATTAGCCTCTTTCCTGTTAAAACAACAAAGACAAAACAAACAAACAAACAAACAAGCAAAACTCCTTTTAAAAAAATAGAGAACACGTGCTAAGCCACATACTTGACTGACATCACAGTCAGGGAAACTCGTGATTCACGTACTCTTGGCTGTTCCCTTTTTTGTTTTGTTTTGTTTTGTTTTGTTTTGTTTTGTTTTGTTTTGTTTTGTTTTGTTTTTGTTTGGTTGGTTTTTTTGGTGGATGGAAAGCAATTGCATTCTCCAAAATTAACAGGCATGGTAAGGCCAGATATTGTACTGTAATGAACTTCCTCTCACAGGAGGCAACATTGTTGCTTTGGGAAAAGTGTCTAGTGCTAAAATCACCTGCATTTCCCAGACATTGTTCCTTTTCTTATTTTTCCACAGTGACTATCACCTGGTATCCCCACGGATCTGTTGAGATCATTTCTAGCCTCCAAGTCCAAATATACTAAATATATTCATTTTTCATTATGGCGTCACTTGTCTCAATGTTTAAAAGTTTTAATTCTTCTTTCTCTCCTTCTCCTCCTCCTCCCCCTCCCCTTCCGCTCTCCCCCTCCCTCTCCCCCTCCCCTCACCCCTCCCCTCTCCCCCTCCCCTCACCCCTCCCCTTTCCCCCCTCTCCCCTCCCCCTCTTCTTCTTCTTCTTTTTCTTCTTCTTCTTCTTCTTCTTCTTCTTCTTCTTCTTCTTCTTCTTCTTCTTCTTCTTCTTCTTCTTCTTCTTCTTCTTCTCTGTGTAGGTGAGTTTCGGGGCTCAGACTCAGGCCACCTGACTTGGACAGAAAGTACTTATACATGCTTGGCCATGCCGCCTGCCCCACAGACAGGTTGTAAAATGAAAATGTATGAGTATATTTGAAGTAGAGAAAAGATGATATAATTGAGTATGGAGTCACCTGGGCACAGAGAGACCAGCAAAGAGAACTTGAAAGAGAATAACTGAGAGCATGCATGTTGATGTTGCATTGGGAACACATAGCTAAAATCCAGCATCGTGACTTTCTTCTCTTCTACCTTTCAAGTTCCACCATTTTCCACTTTATTAAGCAGGTTGGGGCTAAGTTGTATTTTATCAAATCTTAAATATTGGTCCTGGAAATTGTTATGGGCTCTCATATCTAAGGGCACAAAAGGCAGTCATTTAGGTCTAGCAGAATGACCAAATTTTAGATTAACTTTGAAGTGATTGCCATCCAGGTTGATAACATTCTTGTCCAAGCGATAAAATTTCATTAGCTGTATTAATCTATTAGTTAATACAGGGAGTTTCATTTTATACCAGTAACTGTGCTAATAGCTATAAGGTTAATAAATTCTCTTCATTTTTGTAATATATCTCTAGATTCATTAGCCACTCTTTTTGCGTTGACAGAAATGTCTGTTCTCTTTAAATTATCTGAAATACCTTGGTAAATATTATTGCCTTACAAGGATGGTCTCATTTTGCTCTGGCTGAAATCCATGATATCGGCTACTCCACGCTCACGTGTTGAACACTTAGTCCCAGCCTCGGACATTATCCTGAAGGGTATGGAGCCTTAAGGGGGTGAGGCCTAGATGGTTGAAGTAGATGGCTAGAGACAGGCCTTTAATGGTTATCGCTGTTCTGCTTGGAGCCTCAAGTGTCTCCATCTTCCCACTACCTCCCCTCACCCCCCATAAACAGCAGTTGCCAGCTCCTGCTGCCATAGGCTAAGCTTTTCTGCCACACGTCTCTGCCATGGTAGACTGAGAGTCTTGGAATTTGTGACCCACAATAAGTCCTTCTCCCCTAACCTGCATCCTTCAGAAACCATACTTTATTCTAGTGACAAGGGAAGTGACTAATGTATTTTTAAGACAGGAGCGCCTTAAAACAAATTCATCGCTCTTCTTAAAATTTAAAATGAATTGAAATTATTTTTAAGTGCTCTCATTTTCTTCTTCAATGAATGCAGTAAGGTAATTCAAATTCTTTTGTTCCTTTTTTTTTCTTTTGAAAAGTTATTTATTGACAAAAAAAATCACAATTAAGGTTAAGCACCATAAAATGTTTAAATGCAAGAGAAATACATTGCAAAGGTCTAGTGATAAACACACAGACTGTATGTTTTAGGTTTTGGCAGACACTATTTTTTTTTCATCTTGGAAACTCTGCTGAAAAGATAGCCAGCTGCCACCATTCATGAAGGCAAAGTGCTGCTGCTGGATGTTCAAGACTGATGACTACAGCCAGTAGAGAGACACAGCTCAAGATCTGAAGTCCAGTTGCCTGTCCACACTAGAAGACCTGCATTTTTCTTTAAAACTCACAAAATTCAGTCATTTTTAAGTTTAATACCTTCTCAGTTCTCAATGTTGACTCCAGGAAGGTCAGTGTTAGTTGGACATGTAACAAGACTGCATGTGTCTCCCACCCTTCTCTTCTGTTTGCCTTCAGGAAGTTCACTCTCTTACCCACCCTTTTTTGTCTGTTTTTCTTTTTCAAAGCAGACTCTTCTCAAGGAGTCTTCAATGAGTCTTTCTTGGTTCAAGATGGACTGGAAAACAAGATCAGGTAAAAGGGCCTCTTTTCCTATTGCCCAAGCTGTAAGACTTTCTTTCCACAACGGTCTCAGGCAAGGATCTGCCGGTTCTCTCTCCCATGACTTTCTCCACCATTTCTCCAACCATTTGGGATGCATCCATCATTTTGGCCTTTGCTCTTCATCTCTTCCTTCCATGATAGAATGGTGCTCAGAGAAACATAGTCCCTTATGCATTCTTTGCGTCTCTCTTCTAAGGTCATCTTCAGCAAACGTTCATTCTCCTCTCTCCATACCTTTTTCTTCTTGTTGCTGGGGTACATGCTGCCATGGGGGTGGCTGGCTTTAAGCTGCAAGTTCCCCAGGCTCACGGGCATCACCAGATCTGACTGTAAAAAAAAAGTATGTATTATGTTTATGTGTTTTGCCTACATGTATCTCTGTGTACTACATGTGTGTCTTGTGCCTGTCAAGACCAGAAGAGGGTGTTAGATACCCTGGGACTGGAGTGACAGACAGATGAGAGCTGCCCTATGGTTGCAGGGAACTGAACCTGGATCCTCTGGAAGAGCCACCAGCATTCTTAACCACTGAACCATCCTTTCCTGTCCCAGGTCTGTAGTTCTGATATTTATTCAGCATAAAAAAATAATGGCATTTGTTGAACATGGAAACAAATTTCAACATTACCCTAGATAGTGTTAGGAAAGGCAAATTAACCTTCATGAAGCATTGCCTTTGAAGAAGAAACATTGAGCTGACAGAAGGAAGATTAAAGAAACATAATCAGCGTCCAAGAGAGAAGAGATAACCTAATCTGTGGCTTTGAAATTGTTCCTAACGACGGGGAGATCTTCAGCTATTACCGTCTAAATGCACTGAAACTATGCAAAGTAATATGCTTCCATAGCATTGAGAGTTGTGTGGTGGTTTAAACATGTCTACTACTTCTTTGACAAAACCCCCATCAAAAAAACTGAGCCTAAATGACTTCTTGAGAGTTGGCTGGGCTTAGTGATTTGCCTCTAATGAACACAATGGAGCAGAGATGAAATAGGAGTTCGTACAGGGCATGGCAGCTTCTTGCCCAATCTCTTCCTTGGATTGCCTGTTCTGGGAGCATCCAGATAGGACAGTCAAGCAACCCCTATGAGACACCAAGGGTTACTGACAGTAGTAACTAAGGAACTGCAGCATCCTCTTAATGGCCTTGCCAGTGAGCAGTCTTAGGAATGGAAGCCCCAGGCCCAGTAAGACTTTTACACGATTGTGTCTCTAGCTGATAATTGTAACCACAAAAGAAGTCCTGGTCTGCAATCATCAAGGTAACCTGTTCCCAATTTCCTGGCCTAGACAAAACAAGGAGATAATAAGTATTATTTTAAAATACCAAGTTTTAGAGAGGATACTTTGTTACACAGCAAGAACTGACTAATACTAATTCCTTTAACAGTATTTATTCTCAAGAAGTTGAGATAATACTATCAAATGTTTTCATGGGAAAGCAATCTGGGGAGCTGTCAGGACTGGGGCAGTGGTATTTAGGTCACATTTGCATAATAATAGCATATTTAGCCTGGAGGGCAGCAGCTACCTCTGCTCTTCAGAAGGAAAAAGCAATGAGATTGCCCTACAACTGCTGATTTCCATAGACATTGTTAGGTGTATTAGGAAGCTCTTGCCACTATAATCCTGCCGCTGGACCACGGCGTTCCTCTCTAGGAACACTAAAGAACCCGGATCCTGCCGCTGGACCACGGGCTTCCTCTCTAGGAACACTAGAGAACCCGGAGAAGGAAATCTTTACTCTTCAGCATCAAGCAAAGCACTGGGGAGAACACTTCTTCGTTTCCACCTTTCAGAGCACGTTAAAATACATTCGGCTGGCAGAAAACCAAACCAAAGCAAATTGAAATTTGCCTTCAGGACCTTATTTAGAAGGGAACCTAAGAAATGCTCTTTTCCTTTAACACGGTGCGACACAGTACGATCCTTTGGGGGCTTGCTTAGGGTGTTTGTTAAATTGAAGTTAGTGTGAGGCTAGTTCCTTCCCACTGTTGAGAGAAGAATATTCCCTGCATTCTCTCCTGTATCTGTTTTCTAAGTCTTTCTAGGCTGCTTGCATCCCTTTAGACCAGTGGTTTTTAGCTTTCCTAATGCTGTGACATTCTAATACAGTTCCTCATGCTGTATCCATAATTTTTTTGTTGCTACTTTATAACTGTAATTTTGCTACTACTATGAATCACAATGTAAATTCTTTTGGAGCTAGAAGTTTGCCAGAGGGGTCGAGATCCACAGGTGGAGAACCATCCTTGACCTAAACATTTTCACACACACACACACACAAACACATACACACACTCACAAACACACACACACACTCACAAACACACACACACACACTCACAAACACACACACACACAAACACACACACACACACACACACACACACACACACGATGCCATACAGAACAGGCTGGGGTGTCAGGGCTTGCCTGCCTTGCTCCCTGTTCTCAGGGTTCCACTTGTATCTTTGCTGTTGTTACAGTCGGAAGGATAAATTTGGTCCTTATTGCTCCATCTTGGTCCCTTGATTTTGTTTTTGTTTACTTTTTTTAAATCCTGCCTGTATCATCCTGCAGGAAAACAATCAAGCCTAATACAGTATTATTTTCTGAGATTTCAATAGGCCATTCCACAGTTTTCCAAGGCTGACCGCTTCTGGGTGGTAAAAGACATTGTAATGTCAGTGACTGTCACCGGCGTCAGTTCGTCACACATTTATCATTCCATCCACGTAGCTCTCTGATCAGTAGTTGAGCAAACAAGGTGTTTAGCAAGTCCATAGATGATGGCACTGCTGGCAGGAGTAGGTCGAACTGACTGTTGGGGAAAATAACCCGTGTCTTACTGAGATGGAAGGCTTTTGATGTAGGTAAGCAAGCACCAAGTGGCAGCTTATATGACTATCTTGTGGACTCCTCCCTGCTTAGTCGGGAGCCCCCTCCTGGGTTTCTGCTCCCTGCGCTGCAGCCTGGAGATCATCCGCAGAGCACGCTGTTGGGAGGAAGTAGCCAGATCAGCCTTGCTAGAGGAACGCCCACCCTCTGTCCACAATAGTCTGCTCATAGGCCTGCTGAGTAAACACAAGATGGCTGCAGAAAGGTTGGCTTGATAGCCTAGAACAGTTTATTCATCCTGCAGACTTCTAATAGCCTTGTCTGTAATTATTGACTTCTGATTAGTACCGATAATGTAAATAAATAACTTTACCCTTTGAGACAATTCTGAGAGTTTTTGTTATCCTTTTTTTTTTTTCTAGTGCTGTATAACAACCCCAAATTCAATGTTTTGGTTTTGGTTTTTTCAAGACAGGGTTTCTCTGTGTAGCCCTGGCTGTCCTGGAACTCACTCTGTAGGCCAGGCTGGCCTGGAACTCAGAAATCTGCCTGCCACTGCCTCCCAAGTGCTGGGATTAAAGGCATGTGACACCACTGCCTGGCAAATTCAATGGTTTAAGACTACATTTATTTTGATCATGAGTCTTCTACATAAGAAGATCACTCAGGGTCCGTACACTTCCACTGCCGCTCGGGGTAAGTAAAGCTGAAGGCTGGATTCTTCTGAAGGCTTGTATATTTATGCTTGTTTGTCTTTTTTTATATTACTTGGCTTCCTTGTAGCCTGGATACTGAACACCACAGGTGGGTGCCCTATGAGTACCAGAAGAAAAGTATATTACCCTTTATAGCTTAAAATTCATATGACGTTATTCCTGCCGTAATTATGGTCTTGCCCAGGCTGAAGGAGAAAAATGAAAATCTGACCCATTGTCATTGTCACATTGTGAAGGTTATGTTGGTGTGGCCAACTCTGGAAAATATAACCTGTGTGACCATTATATAGGCGGTACAACCGATTTTACTAATTTTCCATTTCTTATTTCTTTCAAGTCCTTGACTCTCTGGCCAGATTGTTAGCCTTGCCTGTGTACTGAAGTTCATGTGGTCTTTTAGGCATTTCTATTTCCAAACAAAGATGATAAGGCCATATATTGCTCAGAATTCTGTTCACTGAATTTATCTGCCTCATCGTTCTTCATAGCACATACAAACTGTAGAGTTGATCACTCTGCCTATACAGGGTCTGAAAGATGACTTGAAGACTTTTCACTGACAGGCAACTATTTGGGGAATGAAAACTATATGGCAGTGTCTCGGGAATAAAGCACGAAGAGTGTTTTTGTTGCTGTGACAAACACTGTGACCAAAAGCAGTTTGCGGAGGAGAGGGTCTATTTCAGCTCACAGGTGTCACCCAGTTCATCAGCCAGGAAAGCCAGGGTAGGGACTCTAGTCAGGAACCTGGAGGCCGGAGCTCGAAGCAAAAACCCTGGGTACTCCAGGTGTGGTGGCACATGCCTTTAATTCCATCACTCAGGAGACAGAGGCAGGTAGATCTCTGAGTTCAAGGCCAGTCTGGTCTATACAGAGTAAGTTCTAGGACAGCCAGAGCTATACAGAGGAACCCTGTTATAGGGGAAAAGAAAGACAAAAAAAACCAAAGAAACAACAACTAACCCTGGAACCCTGATGCTTATGGGGTGCTATCAGACTCACATTCAACTATCTATGTCATGAAGCCTAGGTCGATCTGCCTAAGGATTGTAACGCCCACAGTGGGCTGAGCCCTTCTGCATCAGTTATCAATTATCAATTGGCCACAGGCCAATCTGATTGAAACAATTCTTCAGGCAAAGTTTCTTCTTCTCAGGTGACTAAAGGTGTATGTCAAGTTGACAGCTTAAGCTGTAATCACGTGTGTATGAAAATCCCCAGTGTCTTCACCATGACTTGAATGTTATCACTTTCTCTGAGGATGGAGTCCAGCTGCAAAGAACTTCAGGGTGGTGTCTGGGTAGCACATTATCTCTCTGTGGGTATTATAGGTTCTGTAGACATTTGGAGTCTAATGACTGAAGAGTATATGGTAGGCTGAATAATGGCTCTCAAATATACCCATCCCGAATCCCCAAACCTGTAAATGTCACATTAGATGGCCTTTGCTCAGGTGATGAAGTTAAGTACTTTAAGACAGAGAATGACCTTGGAATCTCTGATAAACACCAGGCCAAATGCAATATCAACATTCTTGATAAGCACAGGAGAGGATGAACTCAGGAGATGATCGGTGCAAAGACTGGAACAGAGACTAAATGGATACATTTCAAAGGGAAAGAAAGAGCCCAGAAGCCCAGGGATCTTCACTGAAGACCTGAGAGGGGCCAACTGACCTCAGAGCTTCCAGAAGGAGTCAGGTCTTCCAACACTTTGGCTTTAACCCAGGAAAACTGACTTCAGATTTCTGGAATAGAATCCACATCGTGTTAAGTCCTTGTTACAGTTTTCTGTTGCTGCTATAACAAGTCACTGGGGGTTTAAAGGCTCAGGGAGGCATATTTATGTCCTCCGTGACTGTTCTAGCAACCAGAGAATTGCAGCTCTGTGACCAGGCTGGAAACCAACGTTTGTAGAGAAGACTGGGAGAGTCTCTCTCTTGCCTCTGCCAGCTTCTGCTGTCTGCTGCCATTCCCTGAGCTTGTGGCAGAGTCACTCCAATCTCTACCTTGATCTTCAGGTTTATCTGCTTTGTTTTATACACCTTTTGCTGCTCTATCTATCTAGTTGCTATCTATCATAAAGTTCTCACTTAAGGATGCAGAAAAACCAACCCATGTTAAGATCTTGAACTTAATTGTGTTTGCAAAGGCCACTTCTCCTTATAACTTACATTTACAGCTTATTCTTTGGGACTTGATATTCCTGGTGGTCATGCTTCCATTTACTACAGCCATGGGGATTTGTTTATAGGAACAACCAAAGCAACTAGGCAGTTAAGCTCTACTAGGACTCAATAGTAACCCAAGAACTATTTCCTCGAAGGAAAATAATCATTTTTGAGGCAAATATAATCTAAATGAAATGCTAGGATCTTGATCTACCACTTTTTGAATATCTATTTTCCCAGGTCAGACATTACCTTTGAGTTTTTGCTAGTCTGATACTCTTACACTACTAAGAACAGATAGGTAATATCTTTTCTCCTCGCTATGTAGGTAATGTGCAGGAATCAAATGATTTAAAAAATTCTGCTAAATCTTAAAAAGCATGTTATGGTTTGTCTTATTTTTTAGGGAAGGGGGACAAAGAGCAGCATCCTTGGGGGACGATATTCTAGCATATTCCAATGTTCCAGGTGCCCAGAAACTTCACTGAATTTATCTTCTATGTGTGTCTCACAAAGGCATCCTACTACTACGCTTGGCCATTGTTGTCTAATGCATCAAGCCCCTTTATTTTTCATTTATATACACACAGATGTGCTATGCTTATTTACTTCTTACCCAGCTGTTCTTCATCTTCTCCCCACCCCCAGCTATAAAATATACAATGATGGATTAATAACTCTGACATCTACATTCTCAACTCCCACACCCAGAGTCCTCTGTGAATTGAATGAAGAGGCATTCTGGAGTGAGAATCCACAATGGGCTGATAACTGGCAGGCCTTCCCAAGCTCAGCTACACCAGATGCAAAACAGAATTTGTTTTTGAGGGTAATGGGTGTGGCTTGTCTTTTTCATGTGTGGAGATTAGGGAATTTGCAGGTGGGTCGGCCTACTGGGTTCTTCTGTTTTTGAGCCAGATGTGTTCACAAATACAAGTGGCGCACATTAAATGTGTGCGCATTTGCATGAATAAGTTCCTCCCTCATTAAAAGCCAAGGACTGAACACACCGTCTTCTTTCTTTCTTTCCGAGGACGTATGACGAGGTGATGTGGGTACTTATCTCTCAAATTGTAATTTTTAGAAGAACTGGATATTTTCACAGCCACTCTGGCTTTGTTGTTTGTGGGTAACCCTTATTGTTTACAATCTTATCCGTGTATGAATTTTGATCCCTTTGAAAAGGATTGAAGAACAAAAGACATTCAAAATTTCTACATTTGACAAGAAAATATGTTCAGTTTAGATAAAATTGAAGCGCGTGTCTGCACATCACCCTTTATTAAAGGAGATAATCCTGGGACTAGAGACTGTTAGCTTTCCATCACTGGGACAAACCACTCGGGAGAAAGAATTTGTGATGGTCTGAATATGCTTGGTCCAGGAATGGCACTATTTGGAGGTGTGGCCTTGTTGAAGTAAGTATGTCACTGTGGGCAGGGGCTTTGAGACCCTCATCCTAACTCCCTGGATGAAGATGTAGAACTCTCAGCTCCTTCAGCCCCAGGCTTGCCTGGACACTGCCTTGCTCCCTCCTGCCTTGATGATAATGGACTGAACCTCTGAACCTGTAAGCCAGCCCCAATTAAGTGTTGTCCTTTATAAGAGTTGCCTTGGTCATGGTGTCTGTTCACAGCAGTAAAACCCTAACTAAGATAGAATTGATGAGAAGCAAAGATTTATTCCAGCTCATAAATCCCAGAGTTTCAGTCCATGGCCACTTGACCTGTTTCCTTGGGTCTGTGGTAGCACAGAGCAGCACAGGGGGAGCACACCGCAGAGCATCCTGTTCACTTCGGGGATGCTGGGGAGTAAGAGAGAAGAGGGGGCTGAAGTCCTAATATTCCTTTCAAAGTGCTAGTGTAAAACACAGCTCTCACCTAATAGGCAAAAAGATGGTTTGGTTTTGAGCTAACCGTGAGTGACCATGGCTCACAGAGAGCACAGCCAGTCTGTAAACTAGCTTTCTACACAGGCTCCATTGCTTAAAGGTTCCATAATTTCCCAATACTTACCCCAGGGCTAGCAACCAAACCTTTTTTGGGGACATTTACCACCCAAACTATAACAACTACTGAGAAGCTGGGACCTTACAGGATATAGGGAAACACATTTCACTTTTTAGGTAGCACAACCAAATCTTACAAAGACTCCACAAAGCTTTGAAGCAGAATTTCAAGATGATTTTCTCTGTCTTAATAGGAAATAGAAAAAAAAATAATAATGATAATAATGATAAACTTCGATAATAACAAAAATAGTTGCTTAAAATCAAAGTAGGAATCATACAATAAAACATTACCTAGGTATCAGAATGGTTTTAGTTATCAGGGGTGACTCTGGTGCCTTTGGCAACATGGATGAAATTTGAAATAGTAATAAGTGAAAGGGTCTCTGTGTATCACACAAATATGGCTTTATTTATATGAGATGCTCAGAATAGGAAAATCCAGAGGAGAGAAAGTGGATTCATGGCTGTGAAGGTTGGTGGCAGGAATAGGGAGTTGTGCTCAGGGCCATGAGGTTTCTTTTAGGGGTTGTACATATCCTCGAGTTGGCTGATGCTAATGAATGTACAGCTCCCAATATCCTATAAGTGGCTGGGTTTAAGCTTCACAAGGTTAAATGATGTAATATGTAGATATGTCTCTGGAGTTATGGCATAAAACCATGAAGTAAAATATGAAAAGAGATTTTCCTAATGAAACATTTCTCCGACGTTTCTTCAAATACAGCATTTCCTCAAAGGTTTAAAGACAGAGGTAATAATACTACAAATGAGCTTTTTAAAAAAAAATGTTCATTTAATTAATACAATGTATAACCTAACCAAAACCAAAGGCTAGATATCACCAACAATATCAAGGATTTATCTTTAATTCATCCAAGGGAGACTATAATGTTTAAGGAAAAGAATTGTCCAAGATCTAGCTTTTAGATAGCTGAGAAAATATATTTCCATTGTTTAAACTGTCTAGGCTATGATCTTTTGTTACAGTAGCCATAGTAAACTAAAGCTCTCCTTTCCTTCTTCCTCTCTTCGAGTTTCTATTGCTAATAGAATGCATTCCTTAAAAATACCCTAGGTACTTAGTAATTTTTATTACTCGATATCTTGAAAAAGAACTGAGGATTACTGGGTATATTTGAACAACCCAATTGCAAGTGGTGAGGGACAGAACATGACTCTACTTGGTATCATCATTTACTAGAGTTACTACTTTCTCACTTGGGAGCAGACTTCAAATTAATAGTTAAAATAAACAGATACCTTTAAAAGCATAAACAATCATACCTACAAATAATCAGTATTGTTCAGGGACTGTCTCAAAGGAATCAAAACTTAGTCTAATTCTTGCACAATTAGGTGCAAAGGAAGCACTTCCTGACTCAAGAGTGAGATCCAGAAATCCATAGGCTTTCTTTGATACGTCATCTTACGTCTGCCTGTTGCCTAGCCTCTGTAACCTGCTTGTCTGTGTAGCCTGAGGGCTAGCTACAGATTTGTGAACTGTTATTAGTGATCACAGAGTAGATAAGAAACGCGCTCCTGCACGCAAATCAACTATGGCACTGTTCAGACTGGTTAGTGTAGCTCAGCTTAGTTTTTTAACTTTCTTAGTCTCTGTCTCTCTGTCTCTCTGTCTCTGTGTCTCTGTGTCTCTGTCTCTGTTTCTCTCTCTCTCTCTCTCTCTCTCTCTCTCTCTCTCTCTCTCTCTCTCTCTCTCTCTCTCTCTCTGTGTGAGTGTATGTGTGTGTGTGTATGTTGTTTTAGATTCTGGTGTAGTCTCCTTATGTCATAGTGGATTAACAGTAAGACAGATAACTTGCTTAGTATCACCAGTCTGTGTGGGGCACCTGACATGAGGGCTTACCTTCTGCATTTCCACTGTCTGTCAGTTCATTTAAAACCATTATCTATGGGGCTCAAAACCAGATAATGGTTTTGAGTTGGCTCAGTGGTTAAGAGCACTGACTGGTCTTCTGAAGGTCCTGAGTTCAAATCCCAGCAACCACATGGTGGCTCACAACCATCCATAATGAGATCTGACGCCCTCTTCTGGTGAGTTTGAAGACAACTACAGTGTACTTATTTATAATCATAAATAAATCTTTAAAAAAACATTATTTATGTTGGATATGGAAGGAGTTGGAGGAATGAAGGTGAATATGACCAAATTATATTGTATGAAAAGTTAAAAAATAAAGTAAGAAAAAAACCCATTTATATTGGATGTAGATTATGATGATGTCGTAAGCTATCCACAGGAGAATTTGGCCAACATCTGTATTTGTTCAGAAAATGTTCTCTTTTTTTCTCACCCTCTCTCTCCCTCCCTCTTCCCTCTTCCCTCTTCCCTCTTCCCTCTTCCCTCTTCCCTCTTCCCTCTTCTTCCCTCTTCCCTCTTCCCTCTTCCCTCTTCCCTCTTCCCTCTTCTTCCCTCTTCCCTCTTCCCTCTTCCCTCTTCCCTCTTCCCTCTTCCCTCTTCCCTCTTCCCTCTTCCCTCTTCCCTCTTCCCTCTTCCCTCTTCCCTCTTCCCTCTTCCCTCTTCCCTCTTCTTCCCTCTTCCCTCTTCTTCCCTCTTCCCTCTTCCCTCTTCCCTCTTCCCTCTTCCCTCTTCCCTCTTCCCTCTTCCCTCTTCCCTCTTCTTCCCTCTTCCCTCTTCCCTCTTCCCTCTTCTTCCCTCTTCCCTCTTCCCTCTTCCCTCTTCCCTCTTCCCTCTTCCCTCTTCCCTCTTCCCTCTTCCCTCTTCCCTCTTCCCTCTTCCCTCTTCCCTCTTCCCCTAACCCAGGGAGATGGCTCAACCAATTAAATGCTTTCCATGCAAGTGTGAGTTTGAGTCCAGACATCCACCTAAAAAGCTGAGCGTGGTAGCTTATGCCTGTAGTTCCAGAGCTGGGGGAGCAGAGACAGGAGGATCCCTGAAGCTTGCTGGCTAGCCTAGCCCTGAGCCCCAGGTCCCAGAGAAAGACTTTGTGTCAAAAAACAAAGTGGACAGCTCCAGAGGAACAAGACATGAAGTTGTCCTCTGGCCCACACAGGCATCTGTGTACCAGCTGGAGTGCACACATACACACACACACACACACACACACACAAGCACACACAAATAAATGCTACAGTAAACACAATGAAAACTTCATCACGTTCTAGCCTCTGAAGTGAGTCCTTTTATCATGGCCTCTCTTTGGTGAAAAAGTGCTGACTGTTATTGTTTAGGTTACATAGGCTTGTCAGTGATGTGACTACTAGCATCTTGTCAGAGTCTGTGACTACTAGCATCTTCAGCTGTGAAGGTGTTTGGTATTCTTATCTGTTGGAAAGTTTGGAGGGAAAATAGCTGCTGTAGGCTTTAAAAGAGCTTGACATTTCCCCTACCCCGGGGGATTTCCCATGTCAGCACTTCATCAGCCTTGGAATTTTCTCATCAAGGAACATGGATTTTCCTGGCTCTCCTGAATCTGAGCTTCCCGACGACTTGTTTGGGTAAGACCTTGATGGAGGCCACACAGAAAACACAGGGCTGGGCCTTAGGTGTGCAGTTTCTGATACTGTCTGGCAGAGAGGAAGTCAGTTCTCCAATGGAGTCTCACTGGCCATATCAACCATACCCGGGGCAGGGCCTGTGCCCAGGAGTTGATCAGCAAGAAGAAACAACGGTATTTTTGTTTTGCTTTGCTTTGTTTTTTGTTTTTTTCATTTTTCTTTTTGGTTTTACGAGACAGGGGTTCTCTGTATAGCTCTGGCTGTCCTGGAACTCACTCTGTAGACCAGACTGGCCTTGAACTCAGAAATCCGCCTGCCTCTGCCTCCTTAGTGCTGGGATTAAAGGCATGCACCATCACTGCCTGGCTGTTTTGCTTTGTTTTAACTTTTCTTTTTGTCTTATTGTTTTGTTTTTGCTTGTTTGTGTTGATTTTTGGTTTTGTGATTTTATTAGGGTGGGTTGTTTCTTGAATTCTTTTTGTTCTTACTTTTTGGGAGAGCAGGGAGGAAAGAAAAGAGAGTCATAACATTGGTGGGTAGGGAGGTTGGGAGAGTATTGAGGGAGTGGAAACCATGATCAAAATATATTGTATGAGGCAAAAAGAGCAGTGTGCAGGTACTGATTTTGTTTGAGACCCTACAGTTGTATATGGCGACCACACGGAGGACTAAATTCCCTACCTGGTAGCCCACATCTTTTTTTTTTTTTTTTTTTTTTTTTTATTATATGTAAGTACACTGTAGCTGTCTTCAGATGCACCAGAAGAGGGCGTCAGATATCAGTACGGATGGTTGTGAGCCATCATGTGGTTGCTGGGATTTGAACTCTGGACCTTCGGAAGAGCAGTCGGGTGCTCTTAACCACTGAGCCATCTCGCCAGCCCGGTAGCCCACATCTTAATGGGCAGCTATCAGCTGTACCTGCTGACCCCTGAGTGATGTGACTCTTCCAGCTCTGCAGGTCCTCTGGATGATACCGGCTATAGTGAAAGGACTTCTTCTCAGTTCACAGAATCATGGGAAACAAGAAAGTTGTAGCTTTGATTCAACGTGTGGCTCGTTATGTAACAGGCGATAACTAAATGATGAGGGGCAGCTGCTCCCCCCATCTTTCAATAAGGAGCGACTTATAGATGTCAAATGAGGAATTATTCCTATCTAATTTAAGTCATCCATTCTCTGCAAAGGGAGGTGAGATGTTACCTAAAATATGCCACCATTGTTCCCCAGGAAGTTTCTATTTCTGAGACGGCGAGGGTAGAAGATTTGAAATAAACAGTTCTCCACAGTCATCTGAAGTCGGGTGCTTCTGGAATTCTCCTCCATGAACCCCAGTGAACCTGGCGCCTACTGGAACGGACCTCCATTAGGTGAAGCAACCTACACCCGGAGGCAACAGGACGGCAGGAGAGCTAAAACCACAGCCCATCACCTCTGCTTCTCAGCTTCGTTTGTACTCTGCTTGGACTCTGAGATTTTTCCAACTTCTTTCCCGGCCTTTGTCTCACTAGGCTTCTCGGGCAAGACTTGGGCTGCCTGTCTCCAGCTGTCTTTTTATCCTCTATCGACGTGTACTTCATCTTCATCTGCCTGCATCTAAAGCAACACATCGGCACCGTCCAAGAGAACTGACCAGAAATTTCTCAATATCAAAGTCTGAGTATGATGATTAAAAAAAAAAAAAAAAAAAAAAAAAGATGGGTTTGGTAGGATAAGGAGTTCAAGGTGAGCTACACAGCAGGTTGAGGGTAGACCCTGTCTCAAAGGGAAAATTGCAAGGTCTATAATAAACCTTTTCATTATTATTCATGCTGATTAAAAAGAGCACCGACTGCTCTTCCAGAGGTCCTCAGTTCAATTCCCAGCAACCACACAGTGACTCATAACCATCTGTAATGGGATCCGATGCCCTCTTCTGGTGTGTCTGAAGACAGCTACAGTGTACTCATATACATAAAATAAACAAAAAATCTTTAAAAACAAACAAAACAAAAACCAAAACCCAAATGACTCTAGGACAGCACTTTTCACAATGTATAGAACTACCTGTGCTAGTCTTGATAGTTTAGAGCTTGCTGCTCTTCTCTGTGCACGCATCCTGGATAATGTCCTCCAAGGGCATTGCCGTTCATTTATACTGACCTTCAAATACCCAGTTCTGTTCATTTAGAAGGAAGCAAATAAGCAAAACAAAAGAGCTGATTATTATATGCACAGGACTTTGTTTTCTAAATTTCCCTTTTCCTTCTGAGACAATTTGATAATCTCTGGAGACACAGGTTTTTGTCTTCTGACCAGTTTGGACTGACTGACTTCATCCTATTAGAAAATTCAGAAATTCCTTATCTTAACAAAAGCTGAGTTGGCTAAAGTGTTTGAAAGATAGCGAGGGTGGGGTGGGGGTGGTAGTCTCAGACAAGTGGGACGGGATGGATGGATCCCGAAACAGGGCTGGACGATCCATCTTTATTCACACAAGACCAAATGTGTATTTACTGACAACAGCACATGGAGGGGACAGGGAACTGGAACTCTCTTTGTTAAGCTGAAGCTAGGGAAATATTGTAATTGGAGATCCACCTGGTGTGCTCAAAGCAGACTCTAGAAGCTCATGGAGAAGCAAAGAATTGCTTGTCTGTGGACCTCAGGCTGTTTCTAGGAGCATAGCCCAGATGACTTGATGTATCTATCCAAAGCTAATCCCAGTTTGCCCTCATGTATTTCCCTCTCCCTCTCCTCCCTCCTCCCCCCTCCCCCCTCTCCCCTCCCTTTCTCTCTCCCCTCTCCCCCCTCTCCCCCTCTTCCCCCCTCTCCCCTCTTCCCCCCCTCCCTTCTCCCTTCTCCCCCCCTCTCCCCTCTCCTCCCCTCTCCTCCCCTCTCCCCCCTCTCCCTCCCACTCCCCCTCCCCTCCCCCTCCTCCCAATAGGAGACGGGTCCTATTGAGAGGACTACAAAGCTGTATCTTTCATCTCACAAAATGGAAAGCCATGCAAAATTGCTGGTATGAGTTATATTGCCCTTATAACACATTTCCCAACTCAGAAAGGCTGGATCTGCCTGTGCTGATGGACAACAGCTGGCGGGCCCATAGACTCAACACATCCCAGGCACTTTTCTAACTGCTTTACAGACTTGCTAAAATCTATCTGATGAAGTGCAGGGACATTAGGTGTGGTCACAGAGTGACAAAGCTGGGGTGTAAATCCATGCCCCCTCCTCTGGTAGGTATGTGTCACCTCAAAAGCTCATGCTCTCAGGGTGGTGGTCTACGGTCATGCTGTAGAACCCTATAGAGGCAAGGTCTAGAGAAAGGTTCTTAGCTCCTGGGGGCAGAGGGAGGGGGTGCTTTAGAGAGCAGTTCTTCACTTCTGACGTGGTTATATACAAGGAGCAACCTGCCCTCATCCAGATGTTTCTGCTCTATGGCTCAAGAAGTGACTCGCTCTAAGACACATTCCATCCCTGTCATCCAATGTGACCCAGTACAGGAGGTGACCCAGTTCGGTTAAGGGCAGGGTCTTTTGGTAGATAGCTGCCTCAGGCCTTTTGTTGTAGTAATGGAAAGCAGGCTAGTACACTGACACCAGAATCTCCACTCTTGATAGCACATCACAGTGATGGTTGTTGGATGCTGGATTCCCACTAGTGCTTTTGCATTTCTAATACTTTGCTTCATTTTGTTATTTCGCTTTAGCCTTTATTGTTACTTCAGCAGAGAGCATAGATTGCTTTCATTAATATGCCATCCTTTTTGAAAGATATATCTATGCTAGGTCTATCTATTTACACATAGATGCATTCACAAGTTTCACTTAAGATAACATCCATATGCAGAATGGGGGTGGAATCCATAGACTCTTCTAATATACAGAGGTCCTGGATGTAGCCCTTTGATAGAGTGTTTGCCAAGCTTAGGCAAAGCTTGAGTTTGATCCCCAGCATCATATAAGGTAGATGTGGTCATGTCAGCCACATCTCAGCACTGACTAAGGCAGGATGATCAGGAGTGGTAGGCTGTCCTCGGTATATAGCCAAGTGTGAGGACAGCCTGAGATACACAAACCCTTGCCTGAGAAAAATAACACGTAAAACAACAGACATGGACCAACATGGGCATGTTGGTTTGCCACACTTGTTTCCTCTGGCACACCTGTCACATGGTAATGGCTTGCTTTGTCTCTGGCTGCTGAAATCAGTGTGAAAACCCCAGAGTTTCTCGATAACCACAAATATAGTAGGATATGGTACCAGGGTTCATAAAGGAAGCTAACTTTTGTACATCAGAAAGATCCATTTGCTACAGAAGTTTATGATTTAATGTTGAGTGCTAAACTGGGACACAGGTGTTAAATATAATATCAATTATAACGAAGAGAAATTATATATCCCGTGGCTCTGTTTCCATAGTGGGGTCCTGAGTATGAGGCACCTCTGTTTCACACTTTTACAAGCCTTAGGGCAACAAGTCCATACTTCAGAAATAAATATACTCAGAATTTTCTTACATTTATGTAGTGAGATGCATTTTATTTTTTTCAATTATTTTTAAGTTTATTTATTATTTTTAAGAGCAGGCTGGGGGTGTAATTCAGTCAGTAAAGTGCATGCCTACAATATCACAAAGCCCGAAGTTCAACCGCACCCTGTGTAAAGTCAGGCAGTGCACACACTAGTAAACCTAATACTCCGGAGGTGGAGGCAGGAGACTGGAAATTCAAGCTCCTGCTCTGCTACACATCAAGCTCTCAGCTAGCCTTTGCTTGAGTGATATCCTGTCTATGGTGAAACAAAAGATATGCACACATCCTTATACATATACATGTACATCATATGCATGTAAACATATACATATGCATCATATCCGCATACGTCATATACACATTCACCGTATACATGTACATCATATACATTCACATGCACATCATATATATATGTGTACATCATATACATATATATTGTATACACATACACATATACATACATATACATGTATACCACATATATACATGTACATCATATACATATACATATATTCACTTACACATAAATACATGCTCATTTACACATATACATATGTACATATCTCCTTAGTGTGTAGTTTTATGTGTGTGTATATATATATGTGTGTGTGTGTGTGTCCCAGCATTTCATCTCATGTTTAGGTAAAAATGAAGGTAAAAACGTGGATCTCATATCTGTGGGCCTCTCCTGGGCATGTTTTCTGATCGGAACCTTTCTTCTGCTGCACACAGACTTCTGTAACTTTCCAGTTGGCTCCCAGGAAATCTTGTCTTTGCTCTTAGCCTGCTGGTGCGCTCCTAGTCTCCAAACATCGACGATCACCATCAAGCTCATGCTCTTAAATTAACACTTACTTTTATTTCTGGATTTTGCTTCCAGCAACCTGTGTGGACATGCAGGCTAATCCTCGTCTGCACCCCCCTTCCCCTTATGTTTTATTCCTTTTCTTCGAGCTACCTATTCGTCTTTCGTGCAATGCAGCTGAGATAATTTCTCTAACTACAGGACATTTCTTAGACTTAGTAAAATTGCTGCAATTTTATATACTCTCCGATAGCTCTCTGACTGGAACAGCCAGAGAGTTGAACTCTAGCCATGACTAAAGATGCTGTCAAGTTGTGTCCTCATTCATTTAAGAACCAGACTGCAGCATGCTGGGTGCCCTTATTCAGACCCCTGAGTGGCAGTGCCACTGCAGTGCAGTTGACAATCACACAGTGACTCATTTTAAAAACGAGTGGACATTAGTATCCAATTTGGTTGTGAGGTAAGCTGAGGGTCCCCAGAATGATTCTAAAGCTTTCAAATCACCCTCGTCACTCCTAAATGTACTTCCTATGTCACTGGTGGTTAAAAATTAAAAATAAAAAGGAAGCCCATTTTAATTAAGACAACCTAGTTATTACTGTTTCCTCTTTCCACAACCTTTTCCCCTAGTGTTTTCCTCCCTTTGTTGCCTCAACAGAACTCTGGCTTTCTCCTAAAGAACTCGTTGCCTCTCTGTTCCTTGGGTTTATAAAGAAGGGTAGTATAGTTACTGTGCGGGGCTGTCACGTCCAGATTCCTTTCACATCCCCACCTCCAGACTGCTCTGTGTTGGTCTCTGACACCACTATGCCCATCTGAGATTTCCCCTGCATCCTGTTCCCTAAGCCAGCTGCAGGGCATCCACTGGACTTTTCTTACTGTTCACACCAAATATGTGATGAGACGCAACTTAAGGGAGGGTGAGTTTATTTTGGCTTGTAGTTATGAATACAGTTCATCATGGTACATGTCTTAGGGTTCTATTGACGTGAAGAGACACCATAACCAAGACAACTCTTACAAAGGACAACATTTAATTAGGGACTGGCTTACAGTTAAGAAGTTTAGTCCATTGTCATCATGGCAGTATATGGTGGCATGCAGGAAGGAGCTGAGATTTCTACACCTGGATTCCTAGGCAGGAGAAATGTTATTCTAGATGTAGCTTGAAAACTTAACTCAAAGCCCCGCCCCTTGTGGCGCACTTCCTCCAATAAAGCCACTCCAACTCCAACAAGGCCACACCTCCTGATAGTACCAGTTCCTATGAGCCCAAGGGGCTATTTTCATTCAAATTACCACAAAAAGGAAGGCAGCATGAGGTGGCTCATCAAGCGGAGAGAACAAGAAGCAGAGAGAAGACGGGAGGTAGCAACAAGCTGTTAAACTTTTTGTTTTGTTTTGTTTTGTTTTTTGGGTTTTTTTTTTTGAGACAGGGTTTCTCTGTGTAGTGAGTTCCTGGCTGTCCTGGAACTCACTCTGTATGTAGATCAGGCTGGCCTGGAACTCAGAAATCCACCTGCCTCTGCCTCCCAAGTGCTGGGATTAAAGGCGTGCACCACCACTGCCCGGCCAAGCTGTCAAACTTTAAATTCTGCCCCAGTGACTAAGAAAGGCTCTGTCTCCTAGGTCCACAAACTTCCAACACGGCTCCACCAAATGGGGACCCAGTTCAATCACGTGAGTTCTGTCAGATCATTTGATATTCAAACTACCCAGGAAGCGGCTGTAAATGCAAATTCTTGGGCACTGCTGTAGATTTCTGAGACAGAAACTTAGGATCAGAGTCCAGCCATCTGTATCGCTGAGGTCCAACCTAGACTCCTGGGAGGGTACCTCCAATGGCCATTCCACTTAATGGCTATGGAAATCTGCTCATTCTTCCCTTTAATAGAGCATGAGTCTGTGATGCTGCTTGGGTTCTAGAGTAGCCTCTTATCTTGGCCAATTTTCTCCCCTGCTTAAGAGATATCATGGGTTGAGTGACACCCTTGCCCCAAATATGTTGCTATGAAACTGGAATGTGAGGTGGAATCTCAGGGTTGTTTTGATTTGCATTTCCCTGATGATTAAGGATGTTGAACATTTTTTCAGGTGCTTCTCTGCCATTTGGTATTCCTCAGGTGAGAATTCTTTGTTCAGTTCTGAGCCCCATTTTTAATGGGGTTATTTGACTTTCTGGAGTCCACCTTCTTGAGTTCTTTATATATATTGGATATTAGTCCCTTATCTGATTTAGGATAGGTGAAGATCCTTTCCCAATCTGTTGGTGGTTTTTTTGTCTTATTGATGGTGTCTTTAGCCTTGCAGAAGCTTTGTAGTTTCATGAGGTCCCACTTGTCAATTCTCGATCTTACAGCACAAGCCATTACTGTTCTATTCAGGAATTTTTCCCCTGTGCCCATATCTTCAAGGCTTTTCCCCACTTTCTCCTCTATAAGTTTCAGTGTCTCTGGTTTTATGTGAAGTTCCTTGATCCACTTAGACTTGACCTTAGTACAAGGAGATTCGCATTCTTCTACATGTTAACAACCAGTTGTGCCAGCACCATTTGTTGAAAATGCTTTCTTCCACTGGATGCTTTTAGCTCCCTTGTCGAAGATCAAGTGACCGTAGGTGTGTGGGTTCATTTCTGGGTCTTCAATTCTATTCCATTGGTCTATTTGTCTGTCACTATACCAGTACCATGCAGTTTTTATCACAATTGCACCTCACACCAGTCAGAATGGCTAAGATCAAAAATTCAGGTGACAGAAGATGCTGGCGAGGATGTGGAGAAAGAGGAACACTCCTCCATTGTTGGTGGGATTGCAAGCTTGTACAACCACTCTGGAAATCAGTCTGGCGGTTCCTCAGAAAATTGGACATAGTACTACCGGAGGATCCAGCAATACCTCTCCTGGGCATATATCCAGAAGATGTCCCAACCGGTAAAAAGGACACATGCTCCACTATGTTCATAGCAGCCCTATTTATAATAGCCAGAAGCTGGAAAGAACCCAGATGTCCCTCAACAGAGGAATGGATACAGAAATTATGGTACATTTACACAATGAAGTACTACTCAGCTATTAAAAAGAATGAATTTATGAAATTCCTAGCCAAATGGATGGACCTGGAGGGCATCATCTTGAGTGAAGTAACACAATCACAAAAGAACTCACACAATATGTATTCACTGATAAGTGGATATTAGCCCAAAACTTAGGATACCCAAGATATAAGATACAATTTGCTAAACGCATGAAACTCAAGAAGAATGAAGACCAAAGTGTGGACACTGTGCACCTTCTTAGAATTGGGAACAAAACACCCAGGGAAGGAGTTACAGAGACAAAGTTCGTAGCTGTGATGAAAGGATGGGCCATTTAGAGACTGCCGTATCCAGGGATCCATCCCATAAGCAGCTTCTAAACGCTGACACCATTGCATACACTAGCAAGATTTTGCTGAAAGGACCCAAATATAGCTGTCTCTTGTGAGACGATGCCGGGGCCTAGCAAACACAGGAGTGGATGTTCACAGTCAGCTATTGGATGTATCACAGGGCTCCCAATGGAGAAGCTAGAGAAAGTACCCAAGGAGCTAAAGGGATCTGCAACCCTATTGTTGGAACAACATGATGTACTAACCAGAACCCCGGAGCTCTTGTCTCTAGCTGCATATGTATCGAAAGATGACCTAGTCGGCCATCAATGGAAAGAGAGGCCCATTGGACTTGCAAACTTTATATGCCCCAATATAGGGGAATGCCAGGGCCAAAAGAATGGGAATGGGTGGGTAGGGAAGTGGGGGGTGCTATGGGGGACTTTTGGGATAGCATTGGAAATGTAATTGAGGAAAATATGTAATAAAAATATTTAAAAAAAAAAAGAAACTGGAATGTGATGGAATTGGGAAACAACAGGGTTCTTGCATATATAATTAGTACTGGAGTCGAGTAGATCTCTACTCCAGCATGACAGGTGTCTTTGTATGGTATAGTGGAACACAGAGAAAGGGCCACATATGACAGCAGTAGAGATTAGAGGGACACATCAACAAATCACAGAACCTCAAAGATTGTTGGCTAATTTTATGATTTATTTTTAATTTATTTATTATATGTAAGTACACTGTAGCTGTCTTCAGACACTCCAGAAGAGGGCGCCAGATCTCGTTACGGATGGTTGTGAGCCACCATGTGGTTGCTGGGATTTGAACTCTGGACCTTCGGAAGAGCAGTCGGGTGCTCCTACCCACTGAGCCATCTCTCCAGCCCTGTTGGCTAATTTTAGAAGCCAGGAGAGAGGTGTGGGCAGGTTCTCCATCAGGGCCCCCAGGAGGAAGCGACATGTAGACACTTTTGATTTCGGACTTCCACCTTAGCAGAAGAAATTGAGAATATTTTCCTGTTCCAAGCCACTCAGTTTATGGTACTTTCTATGGCAGCTGTGAGAAATGAATTGAAAGGCTTTTTGCCTCATCCCATTCCCTCACTGACTCCCTTGCACATACAAGAGCCTTGCCTCATGCTCCACTCATAAGGACCTTAATCTGAGACAGAAGAAATTTTCCTGCTTTCTCACTGAACCATCTGTTGGTTGTAACAGCTGACTCTTCTGAATGCAGTACCTTTCAGCTGTGCCATCTGAATGCAGTACCTTTCAGCTGTGCCATCTGATGCAGTACCTTTCAGCTGTGCCATCTGATGCAGCACCTTTCAGCTGTGCCATCTGATGCAGTACCTTTCAGCTATGCCATCTGAATGCAGCACCTTTCAGCTGTGCCATCTGATGCAGCACCTTTCAGCTGTGCCATCTGAATGCAGCGCCTTTCAGCTGTGCCATCTGATGCAGCGCCTTTCAGCTGTGCCATCTGATGCAGTGCCTTTCAGCTGTGCCATCTGATGCAGTGCCTTTCAGCTGTGCCATCTGATGCAGCACCTTTCAGCTGTGCCATCTGATGCAGTACCTTTCAGCTGTGCCATCTGATGCAGCACCTTTCAGCTGTGCCATCTGAATGCAGTGCCTTTCAGCTGTGCCATCTGATGCAGTGCCTTTCAGCTATGCCATCTGATGCAGCACCTTTCAGCTGTGCCATCTGAATGCAGTGCCTTTCAGCTGTGCCATCTGATGCAGCACCTTTCAGCTGTGCCATCTGAATGCAGTGCCTTTCAGCTGTGCCATCTTCTTTCTGAGCAGGTTGCAGTTGCAAGTGTGCTGTGAAACCAGTTGAATCTGGCAGAAAGAGCTCAGGCCATCTCTTGATTGTATTTCTATTCCAGCAGGCTCAAGCACTCCATTGTAAGCCCTCCTCTGCTCTCTGATAACATAGCTTCCCATAGCTTTTCTAGTCATGTGGGGTTAGCAGAGATGTTTCATTGCAGGATCTTAAAAAGCTGACTATTTGCATGTGCCATTCTGTTCAAAGCTGGCTGCTCACGCTGAGATGATGATAGACCATGATTCAGAAAGCAGCGAGGTCCTTTCTTATCCTCTTCCTCCCCAGCTCTCTCTGCTGCCTCTCTCTCAAGCTGAAGATATCTCAGCACTATCCAATTGCTGGGATGCAGATTTTTCTGACTGTGGGGCTGTCCTGTGTATTATAGGATATTTAATAGTATCCTTAACTTTTACCTACTACTTTTCAGTGGCAGTCCCACATACCCACCTTGTTTTTAATGTCCGAAAGTGCCTGAATGTTTCCAATGTGTCTGGGAATGGGCAATTATTAAATGGTCAGTTCATGTATCAGCTAGCCATCAGGGTCCACGGTCCAAGGCGTGTGTCTCTCAATGCTTGTTTCTCTATAAAGAACTTTCCGGGGTCCTCAGAGACCCTCTCACCACTCAGCAGACCCTCATCAGAATCCTTTTCTGCTGACCTCCTCTCGCCTCTGATGGACACTGCCAAGCCTTACCCCAGCAAGCAGTTCTTCTGGGTGGAGTCCATTGAAGAAATCTCATTCCCAGCTACCTCTGCAGGACAACGTGGCCCTAAATAAACCCTGCCAGCATCTCTCATCCCCATGCCATGGTGGATAATGGTTTCAGACAATAGTTGCCATCAGAATTCTCAGGGCTGGAGTCAGGCACTGACCTTTGTAGCTCTTCACTCTTAATAGAAAGGACTGTATGCGTTCTGGATTTCTCACCACACCTCACTAAGGCTCCATTTCCATCCTATTGCCAGGCAACTGACTGCCGTAATCTTAGCGGCTCAAACATTCATTTGCAGTTTTATGGGTCAAGGGTTCTGAGTGGAGTTCTTGAAAGCCTCCTATAAAGGTTTCAGACTGAGATTCCAAGATTTGGGGTCCTCCTTCATGCCTATTCCTCATTGGCAAAATTAATTTCCTTTCAATTGTATGAAGGAAATGCCCCAACTTCCTTGTTAACCCCCAGATAGGGACCGTTTTCAACTTCCAGAGGTCACCCACAGTTCCTTGCTGTGTGATCCTCTTAGACAGTCCACAGCATGGCTTCTTGCTTTCTCCCAGGGCTGCAGGAGTAGATCCCATAGATTAGACATAGTTTGAAATGTTTGACTGGGTGAGATCTTATCTCCCCTTTTAAATATATCCCTGATCAGAGACTTGAATCCTACCTGCAAGAATACTTCTTGTCATATAATACATCATGGGCTCAGCCATCATAGCTGTATGTTTCACCTACTTAGAGGAGTCTTGGAGGAAAGGGTATGGGTTCCTGGAAGGGCCATCTTAGAATTCTGACAATTACAGCCCTAATGAGAGTTCCCCATTCTGCTTGAAGGTCGTGACTATCAACCTCCTTTCTCTCCTAGAAAAGTGCTATGAAATGAAGTTTCCATCCCACCTCCAAAGACATGAAGAACATTTTTTTTTTTTTTAGGAATTTTTATTTTTTAAGGAAGCATCTTTACTTTGGGGGCCTAGAAATGGGCAGTGGGCTAAGGGCTACCAAAATAGATTTTGCCCATCTTTTGACAGGTCCAGTATCATCAAGGTGGAAGCATGGCAGTGTCCAGGCAGGCATGGTGTAGGAGAAGAGAGCATCTTCATTTGAAGGCTGCTAACAGAGTACTGGCTTCCAGACAGCTAGGATGAGAGTTTTATAGCTCATTTATGCAGTGTCACACCTACTCCAACAAGGCCACACCTTCTAATGGTGCCACTCCCTGGCACTATTCAACTCTCTGTTTTGAATCTGCAAATGTTTATTTACTTATTTTTGTGGTGGTTTAAATGAGAATGACCCCCTAGAGCCCCCATAGGCCCATATATTTGAGTACTTAGTCCCCAGTTGGCGGAACTGTTTGGAAAGGATTAGGAGGTGTGGCCCTGTTGGAGGAGGTGTATCACTGGAATAGGCTTTGAGGTTTCAAAAGATTCTTGCTATTCCCAATGTTCTTTCTGGCTTGCATTGTGGATCAAGATGCAAGCTCTCAGTGTCCCATTGCTCCAACAGAGTAGACTCTAATCCTTTGAAACCCTAAGCCAAGTTGTCTTAGTTAGGGTTTTACTGCTGTGAACAGACACCATGTCCAATTTAGTCTTATAATGAACAACATTTAATTGGGGCTGGCTTATAGGTTCAGAGGTTCAGTCCAGTATCATCAAGGCGGGAGCATGGCAGCATCCAGGCAGGCATGGTGCAGGAGGAGCTGAGAGTTCTTCATCTTCATCTAAAGGCTGTTAACTGAATACTGGCTTCCAAGCAGCTAGGATGAGGGTTTTATAGCCCATACCTACAGTGACACACCTTCTCCAATAAGGCCACACCTTCTAATAGTGTCACTCCCTGGGCCAAGCATATAGAAACCATCACACAAGGTAAACTCTTTTATACATTGCCTTGATTGTGGTGTTGGTCACAGCAACAGAAAAGTAACTGAGACAGCTTACAGACTCTCACTAAGCATCATCTTCCTTCCTCTGTCTCCCAGGTGCTGTGATTAAAGGTGTGTCCACCATGGCCACAGTCTGCAAATATTTCTAATCTATTATTAATAAACTTGGATCATCGATGAGATTCAGAAGAAAGAAAAGATCACTTCATTTTCTATTAAATTTCCATATGCTGATCTTTCGCACCTATCAATATCAACGACACTTAGTTTAAAATTGCCTCCTCTTCCCAAGCTAGGTGCTAGTGGAGAAAGTCAGAGAGTGGTCAGATCACTCCCCAACAGCTTTGCAAGTGATAACCTCAGCTGGCGCTCAGAAACTGCCCCCTCCCCATCTCCTGGTCTGCTTACTCTATTTTTGATGTTTTCAGACCTCTGCTCGCCACACCTCCCGTTTCCTCTTGACACAATGCTTGAGCATTAGGGTGTACGCAACAATGTTCTAGTGATCCAGAGGTCTATGAAACGGTCCTGCCCACTCCAGGATCTCACGTGTGGGGTCACTGACATGTAACAGGTAGCTGTATGACGTATGAAAGAAGTGTGAGTCTGTGCTCAGGACACTGTTAGAACACTGAGGGGAAGAGCTGAGAAATACTGCCCAGCCATTCCCAGAGTAGTCCTGAGTTGCTCTCATAGATGAGTATTGTTAGGTCATAATATACACATCATTGCTCCGTGTGATGGTTTCGTTTTGGTGTGAGTGTACCCACCCGTGTTACCCCAACCCCTGTGGAAGATTTGGGATGGTTTCCCAGGGTTACCAGTGGTTTCCAAGCCCCATCCATCGCTCTGTGCTTTCATGTGATTATGACTCTTTGCTCCATTTGGAAAATCCAGCACCATGACAGAGTATGTTAATGGGAGATCCTCTCTTGGTTTATTTTTTAAAAATTAAATTACATTTATCTGGGGAAGGGAACATGTGCATGTCACTCTGTGTGTGTATGTGTGAATGTGTGTGTGTTTTGTGCATGTGAGTGTGTGTATGTGTGTGTGAATGTGTGTGTGTTGTGTGTATGTGAGTGTGTGTATCTGAGTGTGAATGTGTGTTTATATGTGTATGTGTGTGTGAATGTGTGTTTATGTGTGAATGTGTATGTGGATGAGGGTGTGTGTGGTATGTGAGTGTGTGTGTGTGAATGTGAGTGTGTGTGTGTGAATGTGAGTGTGTGAGTGTGTGTATGTATGGTGTTTGTATATGATTGTGTGTGAATGTGTGTGTGTATGTGTAGTGTGTGTGTGAATGTGTGAGTGTGTATGTGTGTGTGTATGTATGGTGCATGTGTGTGTATGTATGGTGTGTGTATATGATTGTGTGTGTATGGTGTGTGTGTGTGTGTGTGTGTGTGTGTGTGTGCAACTCAGAGAATAACTTGTAGGAGTAGGTTCTCTACTTCTACAATGTAGGTTCAGATCTTAGGTCATGAAGCAGGGCAGCAAAGGCCTTTACCCACGAAACCATTTTACGAGCCCTGAAGTCCCAATGTCTGTTCTTAAACTGCAGGTATTTACTGAGAAGTTAGCTGAATTTACAGGTGTTATAGAAGTATCCGGTTACTTATGTTGTGATTACCACGTTAATCGTACCCATGACCCTCCAGGATCTGAAGTTACTCATCTTGTCTCTGGAGAATAGGAAGTTGCAGGCCACTTGTGACCCACCAGAGTCAATATATTTGAAAGAAGCTACAGCTGTCTGCTCTGTGAAATCCAACCGAGCTGCTCTGTGGTTCAAGCACTGCTCTTATCTGGGACTTCAATGTGCATTAATTATGCAAAGTAATGAACTTCTCTGTGACATTTTCAGATGCGTGTATTTATGTCATATTTTGACTGTTTTCCACCCTCTCTCCCTCCTCCCTGCCCCTTCTCATTCCCCTCCTAATGCCTCCCAGTTGCCCCTTAGCCTTCCCTAGTACTCAGTCCCTCTTCTCCTCCTTTGCCTCTTAGATGTCCTTTCACTTCACATATAAGACAAAACTTGAGATACTTGCGTGAGATCCCTCATACAGAGCGTCTCTCTCTCTCTCTCTCTCCTCCCTCCCTCCCTCTCTTCCCTTCCCATCCCCTCTCTCCCTCTCTCTCCACCCTGTACCTCACTCATTTCAAGTATAAGATGTGTTTATCCTCTGCCCCAGTACACACTTCTCAACTCCACCAGTGGATTCCAGGGGGTTAATATCCACCTAAGGAGAATTTGAAGATGTGTGGCATAGCAGGGTCAGTCCCTGAGAGTTAGAGGGTAGGAATCATCAGGTAAATCTTGCTTCTTTTACGTCCAAGAGAAGATGCAGTTGAAGTGACTTCTTGATGGTGAAGGCTATAAATCGAGTGTTCGATAGCAGTCAGCGGTGACTCCTAAGGTGCTGTGTCTGTGTGTCTGATCTCCTTGCTTCCCTGACCCAGCCCATCACTGCTGTTTCCTGGGGCTACACTTCCTAATTAAATATTATTACCTCTGCCTCGGGCTCTGCTTTCTGATGAACCTACGCTAAGACACTGCATATTTAATTAAGATATGGTTAAATGAATAGGCTCCGAGGTCAGAGAAATGAGGTTTTCATCCTAGTGAGTTACTTAACCTCTTCCTGCCTTCGTTTTATATAACCCATGAACCGTGGAATAATGTCTACTTGAAGGTGCTGTTGTAAGTATTGAGATTTAAATAGATCGGGGTATGCTATCCAATCAACTGTTAGTTGCCGTTACTATTGCCAGGCTGGTGCAGGGTAAATAGCCCTGAATATCAAGATGGTAGCAGTGGTACTGTACTTCCAGCAGCATTTTCCCTTGCATGATGTCACAGTGAGTCTTCATCAACCCATGGCGTAAGTACACGGACCTTCACCCGTGACTTAACAGCCACTTCTAGCCAACTTGGTTTGCAGAGCTTAGTACGAAGGAAGGCAAGGTTAATGGTGCGAGCACTGACATGGGTGCTACGAGGAGAAAGACAGCACTGTATACCCTCCGGAGCCCTAGTGCACAGTTGTCAGTGATTTCTACTGGTTGCCACTCCTGGGGCTTGTACCAGCCACAAGCTCTTTTGGGGTCCCCACAAATGGTGCCCAGTAGGCTGGGCTAACCCCTTAAAACAATTTCATGGTGACAAGAGTAGCCCCGCTCTCAGAATTCCTGCAAAGACAGGGATCTCAAGTTCTACTGCTCTGCTCAAAGTTGGAGCCTTTCAAGGATGAATATGGTTGCTTTAGAATGGAATCGTGGAAGGCTCTGGCTTCGAATCTTTTGGGGTTTTTGTTGTTGTTATTCGTTTTTTTTTGTTTTGTTTTGTTTTGTTTTTTGTTTTTGTTTTTTGTTTATTGGTTTTTTTTTTTTTTTTTTTTTTTTTGAGACAGGGTTTCTCTGTGTAGCTCTAGCTATCCTGGAACTCATTTTGTAGACCAGGCTGGCCTCGAACTCAGAAACCCGCCTGCCTCTGCCTCCCAAGTGCTGAGATTAAAGGCATGCACCACCACTGCCCGGCTCTGGCTTCAATTCTTAAACAAAGTCAGACAAGCGCTCATAGAAAGCACAGAGGGGAGGTTTCCACGGTGTTACTGCACTGGGTTTTTGGATGCCCTTGCAGCTGAAATCACTACAGTGTAAGCTTTTAGATTATGTTTTGCTTGCAGAATTTTGTCATAACTCATGTTTGGTTTCTCCAACTGGTGCTTTCCCGGGATGAAAATTTCAATAAGATATAACTAAAGAAAGCAAACATTTGACCAGTTGCTAAAACATGCTTGCAACGAAAGTTTTTTTAAAAAACTGTGTCCGTTTAAATATAAGATTTCTAAAGCAGCTTTTCCAAGGTAATAAACTATTATTTGCAAATTAGGCACTAAAGATAAACTGGGTAGCTTGAGCTCTTTTTTTTTTGTTTAGTGTTGAATAATTCTATATACTTCAAGGCCAAATTTTCTTCACTTAGCTTAATTGTCAGTTAGATGAATGGAAAATAGCATGTAACTAATTCCAATTTAATTTGCTTTGATATAGTCAGAAATTCATGCAGCAAGAAAGAAAAGGAGGTCAGACTATGATCTGACAACTCTTTTCTTTTTTATTATAATTGCTAACATTTACCTAATGATTCAATTAAATTACAAATAAAATACACAGTTGTTGACATTTTTTCTCATGAAAAGAAAATATAAAGTCTGGTATAATTACAGAGAATAAAAAGGACAAACTTGTACAGTTAATTTTTTTGCATTTTCTGTGAAGTAATACCCTGTATAAGAAAAACCTTTGTAAATGGGTTTAAGTTGATTCTGTTTTGGTCAAAGCTGCTTCAAGTGATTGCCTAGTTTTGAATTACTCTTCTCAAAGGCCAATCAGTTCATATTATTCTCAAGGAGACAGGTTCTCCTAAAGCCATCAGAGGATCTTTTAGTTTTGCTTGTTTTTATGTGTACCCGATGCCATTTTTCTGCTGGAAATGGTCTTCATAATTGTGTGAGTGGGTTGGTGGTCCATGGGTCTGCTACTCAGAAAATAAGCTCAGAACCATTCATGATTAGAATGAATTTTGCAAAGCTCATCATAATGTGTGGCCCCGACGCCTAGGGACCTTTTTCCTTTGGAAAGGGATTGCTCTAGGAGGTTGCCTGTTGTCTGGCCAGATTCTTTTTTAGTTTTGCAGGTATATAGGTGTGTGTGTGTGTGTGTATGCATGTATGTATGCATGTGTGTGTGCTTGGGATGCGTATGCATGTGTTTTGCTCTCCACCTTATTTACTGAGGCAGGATCTCTGGGTGAGTTCACAGACTACCAACTCAGCTCATCTAACCAACCATCTTGTCCCAGGGACCCTCTGTGTTTTCCTTTCAACACTAAGATTACAAGAGGAATGCTACTCCTGCTGGCCTTTGTGTGGGTGCTGGTATGCTACCCATCTGTCCTCACGCTTGTGTGATGAGCCCTTTATCCCCTTAACTACCTCCCAGGGCTGTGATCTGTTATTTTTGCACCCTGAATCTATGCTTGAGGTAGGACGACAGAACTGGCAACCACGGATGTTGTGTGCAGCATGTTTGTGTCTGTGTGTGAGTCTCAGGATTTTTCTGTGAGGCGGAAGCAACTCTGCACCATTTGTTTTTTGAGGGATGTTAAAATGAGGGAAATTTTGTTTTGAAGGGAAAAAAAAGATTTTATATTTTCAATATGATAGAAGAAAAAAAAGAAAATGGTTTGCACAAGGGGTATGTTAGTGCTCTTCACTCTGTATGTTTTCACTAGTTTGCTCGTCTTTAACACGGGCATGGTACTGACCTATCTCACGTGGTTGATGAGAACTTCTGGTTGCTGTTGGCAAAACTCTCTAAAACCACGGAGAGGTATCTACAAAGTGCTGAGTCATAATTCACCAGTGCTGTTGACAAGGTAACTGAGGGAAGGTGTGTGGGAACCCCGCTCCTCTAATGAAAAGCCTCTCTCCTGCTGCTCTTAGTTTTACTTGTGCTGGAACTCACTGGTTAGGGGCTGCATTTGCTCGATGATGATGGTGATGATAGTGAAGATGGTGACAGTGATGGCGATTGTGTTACCAAACCGCTCCAGGTTGAGTGTTGGTAACTTTCTCTAGAGGGATCTTATAAATTACACAGTGTAATATATTTTATAAAAAGACATCTGACAAAGCCAGCCGGACTTCTCTCATTTCATGCTGTCCGACACACCTTCCTGAAGTTTCCACTCAGGCCTCTCTTATATATTATGCTTGAAATACTATCCTTAGATGGTTCAGTGGCTAAGAGGGCTTTCTATTCTTCTAGAGGATGCAGGTTTGGTTCTTAGCACCCGTGTTGGGGAACTCACAATCACCTCTAAGTCTAGCTTCAGGAAATCTGACATCGTCTTCTTTCCTCTGTAACACACACACATGGGGGGGGGGGGAGGACAGAGAGACAGACTGACAGAGACAGAGATAGACAGAGAGAGGCATATTTTTTAAACAAGTTCTGCCCTTCAAATAGAATTTAGAGTCCTCTATCTCTACCATGATCATTTCCCACCAATTACAAAATAATTAAATAAACAAAAATCTTAAGAAGCTTTTAAAATGTTATGGAGTGTTAGGAATTGCCTATGAGTGGAAGCTGTCTTTTCCATTTCCCATAATTAGATCTGCAGAAAATACAGGTTGTAGACTCCTGGTGTCATCTCTTAATTTTCTTGGTGGCAAATGGACTGCCTTTCAAGCATCCTTATCCCAAAGGGGATTTGATAAAAATGAAACTTCATTCTCATTTCATTATAATGGATATAATTGCCGAAAAATCATTTTACAGTTCTTAATATGTCTTGAGTAATATCATTGAGTAACATCATTCAAAGAAACCTAGAGAAATTTAGAGGCTGTAAATTTTATTTGTAAGATATTGGACAGCTCTCAAATCTGTGGGGAAGCTCCAAGTTGAGACCAGTGCCCACAGTGTGCTTTGGAGATGCTATCTCCCAACAGCAGATGCTGTGGTTTGCCCTGCTGAGATGCTTGGCATCGATGCATCGGCTACCACCACAGCCGGCATTACTGCTACCACCAGGACCACCCATCTCCAAGATGTGTCTGGTAATGGAGACGACTGGAATATGAGTCCACCCACTTGGAGGCTGAGAAGTTTAGGGCTAGGCATTTTCAGATTAGAAATGAGTGGTGGGGCTAGTGGAGCATGTTCCTACAGCCTTGGAAAGAGATTGAGATACTAGGAGAGCAGAAGGAAAATCCAATAATGACATTAATAGAACCAGAGCCTGTAAGTTTGTGGATTTGATAACCTACATTGTCTCCTGATGTAATCATCTACTATGTTCAGTCTTAAAAATGTATATTATTTATTTTTTTCCTGCTTGAAACAAAGTCCATCATCAACTGATGATTTTTAATGAATGTACTAATATCTTCCATATACATTTTCTATAGTGTATTTCCATGTAATATGGCATTTAAATGCTTTTCATTGCATGATTGGGAAAACAAATTATTAGAGAAGCCAGAGGGGAAGAACCAGAGATTCCTTTATTATTACCCGTTGCCCTTGCAGCCTACTGGTCTTTTTATCCCTTAGTTAACTCAGCAGAAGGTAGCCTTTGGTGCTGAGACTATGCCAAGATTTTAACCAGTTCCAGATTAGCTGATTGCATCACAGTGGTTTCTAACTCACACTGGTGTTTGCTCTAAATCTAATTATCAATTTTATGGCTCTCAATATTGCTGACTCTGAGTGCTTTTTCTTTTCTTTTCCTTCCTTCCTTTTTTTCCTTCTTTCCTCTTTCTTTTTCTTTCTCTTTCTTTTTTTTTTCCTGACTATAGTGTCTGCTCTACCACAACCATGACAACACACTAGCGACTTTTGCAAACCAATAATGCTATTCATAAACTTTACCAACAATATTCCACTGGGGAATTTCATTAGATCTGGGTTTACTGAGCTCTCATTTGAAATAGATTCTGAATCCTTTCAATGTGAAGATGCCTGGTGCTGAACAAATGGACCAGAGAAAGTAGTCATGTGGCATACAACGAGATCCGGCTTCTCCACTCTGGGCATTTGCTGCCCAGCTCCTCTTGAAGATTTGAGAAGGAAGCAAGGTTGGCATTTATCTAAAAGCGGGCAGCAAAGAGAGCTTGCAGCTTCTTCTTATTCTTTTTTTTTTGGGGGGGGGGTTCGAGACAGGATTTCTCCGTATAGCTCTGGCTGTCCTGGAACTCACTTTGTAGACCAGGCTGGCCTCGAACTCAGAAATCCGCCTGCCTCTGCCTCCCGAGTGCTGGGATTAAAGGCGTGCGCCACCACGCCCGGCCTTGATTATTCTTTATTAGCAACTGACAACTTGTAATATTTGTTAGATAGGCTCTGCTGAACTCTCTTTTTGAAACAGGAATAACTTATAAAACTGAAAACTCCTGTTTAGCTGGCTACCGTTTTCTTGTCTCCAGCTGCTGTTCTTTGGGTATAATCTCCCACTTTTATATCTACGTGTATCTCAAGAAGAACACAAAGATATGCTTTTAACCTAAGAGACAATATGATATAGGGCACAATCTCTGCCCACCTCTCCTGCTGATGATGATTGAGAGAGGGAAGGACATTACATGTGGGAATCTGGGTCTATCACTATGATGTTCTGTTGGAAGCTGGGAGCCACTGTGTGGCCGGTGGCCAGAGGCCTCTCTTTGTGGTCTGGAGAGAGAATGCACTTGTGTTTCAGATCCACAGAGTAGACACAGTATGACTGGAATGTCCTGTGTTAGCACAGCTTCACTCATCCTGGGTAGAGAGAATTCTCATGCGAAGGGAGGGAAAAGCTATAGAATGGACTCAGGGATTTCAGCTTTCTTTCTATGCTCTCCCTGCTTATTGTCTGCCAATATGGTTGGAGGGGAAGGAAATAAAGGAAGACTAGAGTGATGTATATGCAGAAATGCTTCTGTCCCTCGATAACCACTGTAAACTTGCTCACCTCTGGTTGTCTTTAGTGCTTCTTAAATATCATTAACATCATTAGCTTAAGGGGCCTTGTTGCTAAATCCCAGTTATGTAGCATTTGATCTGGGTCTCCCCCGCCCCCCCAGCCCCCGGCAAAGACCCTAAGTCAAGGACATTCCAGAAAGCAGATGAGGCAAAGAGAAGTGCAAAGCTAAGAAATAGGGTGGTCAGGAAAAGGGTTACCACAGGTACAAACAGGAGTCTCCACAAAGATGCATGGGTGGAAGCAAGGCATCATTCACTGGCTGTCATTCTTCATTGTCTCGGGGCTTGGAGCATTATCTTCCCAGCACTTCTGTCCTGGCCCTCTTGTTCAGGCACTCAAGAGAGGCCTGACATAGTTGGCTACTGAGGAGGATTTCTTATCCCTGACGCTGTGGTGATCCACAGGTCGAGCTAATGGGACCCTGGCTGTGAACCAATAGCATGTCCAATGGAACAAAAGACAGCTTGGCAGGCTCCTCTGTTAGACATTTTTCTCTTTCAGATTCATGTTGGAAATTTGATATCACTCTGTCCCCACATATTAGCACCAGAATCTCTGGATCCTGGGCTCTATCAGCTTTGTGGGCTTTGGTTTTTCACCTTTGTGATGGAGGCAACAGCCATGCCTCCCTTGACCTCAGTGTGAGAACTAGGTCATTGTAAACAGCTGGGATAGTGCCTGGCTCATAGTATGCACCCGGAAAGTATTAGCTGCGGTTATTATAGTGGCCCGAGAACTGGGGTTTCTTTCCACTTAGAAACGCTTAATTAATAGCTAGCAACTGACATTCTAGGCTGCTGTTCTCTGGTGTTTGGTCTTGCTACTTTTTTGCAGTCTAGTCTCCCTCTGTATTTGCTACTGGATGTCTTCCCTGCTCTCCACACCTATCCTTATAGTAAGGGTTGCCTCTCAGTGCATCATCCGGAAAGTAATGATTTTAATAGTGAGGAGAAAGCACAAGCAGGTTGCTTGTTAAAGATTTTTTGGCATCAGGCATGCACGGGCATTAGTGTCCACATTGGTTATATAATCATAATCTTTGCTGAAGTAAGCACCAACTCAATTCAATTCAGATCTAGTAAAAATACTTAGTGAGCACTTGCTGTTTTCCGGGGTCTATCCTAAGCCCTTAGGGGCAGAGCAGTCACAGAGCAATGGGGAAAAAAAAACCTTTCTGTTCTAGTGACATTTGCCATCAAAATAAATGGGAAAAAAATAAATGAATAGGTGGAAACGAGCAGATGGGAAAGTAAATTAATTTTTAAAATTGTAATGATCGTCCTAATCACCAAGTGGTGAGGGATGCCCACCCCTGCTTTTCCCTGGAACTCAGTCCACACAATTCACATGATTAATGTCTAGTTAAGGAACTCAGAGCTCTTGACAGAGTAAATTGAAGCTATTACAGTTCACCAAGTGAAACCTAGCCTGAAAATATTTGGCTTACAGATCAATAACTCTTAAGAACAGAATGACTTTATAAAAGTTACAGTCTGAAGCCAGGCGTGGTGGCGCATGCCTTTAATCCCAGCACTTGGGAGACGGAGGCAGGTGGATTTCCGAGTTCCAGGCCAGACAGCCAGGGCTACACAGAGAATAGTATCCTCCCTGATGTGGGAGGATCCTAGGAGCCTGTGATAGTTGCATGGGGTTATTCTGACTGGGCAGATTCAGCAGAATTCCTTAAGTATTGTGATGGTCTCTGGGCCCCTCATAGTCATCATGGTCAAATGGGAGCATGTACCTGTGATTACTAATGTACATAATTGATGGTTAAATGACAAATGAGAGGGGCCCTTGGTTATTGATGAAATGTTCACTTTTTCAACAGATACATGTGACTTGGACTAAAGTGCTGAGAGTTCCTTTCTCTCTAGAATATAACTCATAAATAGTAGTCACCTACTATTTGTAAGGCACTATCTATATATTATTACTACAAAGTATGTATGTCTATATATTTCAAACAAAGTATATGAAGTAAAGTATATATACACACACTATATATACATACACATACATATGTGTATATATAGGTACATGTGACTTTGTAGACACAAAAACACTTGGTAGTAGCTAGTCAGAACAGTGATATACTAAATGTTAGTAGTCTGTCTAAGCTCCACCCAACAGTTACCTGGCAACAGCCAGGGATGCCTGACTCACTATAAAAGGGGCTGCTTGCTCTCTCCTCTTGCTCTTGTTCCTGCCTTTCTGCTCCCCTTCACTCTCTTCCCATTCCCCATTCCCTTACCCCCCTCTCCATGTGCTCATGGCCTGCCTCTACTTCTCCTCCTCCTCCTCCTCTTTTCTTCTTCTTCTTCTTCTTCTTCTTCTTCTTCTTCTTCTTCTTCTTCTTCTTCTTCTTCTTCTTCTTCTCTCTCTCTCTCTCTCTCTCTCTCTCTCTCTCTCTCTCTCTCTCTCTCTCTCTGCCTCTACTACCCTCTTGACTCCCCTCCCCACACCCTGAATGGACTCTATTCTATACTGTACCAACCTGTGGTTGGTCCCTCAGGGGGAAGGGATGCCTCATCATGGGCCTGCCCAGGCACACCCCCCCTTCCCCTAATACCTCCATAAAACATACCCCCTCCTTTCTTTATCTCTTTATAAAAACACATAACTAAATGTGTAACACCTGCTGTTTAAGCTGTTCTTCTGATCTTCATTTTGGCCTTGTCCTATTACCTCATGCTTATCTTTCTTGTTTGGGCTTTGACTCCACATCTATCCTCCAAGTGCTTACTACTAGATTGCATAGCAAAGCTTCTCTCTCTCTCTCTCTCTCTCTCTCTCTCTCTCTCTCTCTCTCTCTCTCTCTCTCTCTCTCTCTCCCCCTCCCTCTCTCCCCCTCCCCTCCCCCTCCCCCTCTCTCTCTCTCTCTCTCCATTGTCTGTTAACCAGAGAGCTACTTCTAAGCATCACACAGATGCAGACATTTAATAAGGCTGCAGTATTTCTCAAAGCAATCTCCCTTTGTACAATGTTATTTGTTCTTTTGTTTTTGATGGGGGGGTCTTTCAAAAGTCATACTGGTTTCAAACTCACTTTGTCGGCAAACACCTTGAATTCAGGATCCTCCAGCCCCCCAAGTTTGTTGCGCTGGGATTAGGGAAGTGGCTAGGTTATTACACCAGGTCTATGATCTGGTGGGGATCCTCAGATTCAGGACTTCATGCCTGCTAGGCACACTACCAACTGCGCCCCACCTCCAGATGCCTTCCGGGCAACCGCTGAACCAAGTGAGCCGACAGGGGAGGTCGCTGATCAAAGAGTCATGTTAAGAGTTTGAAGGCAGAAAAGAGTTCTATAGCAAGTCTGGAGATTCTATCCAAAACCAGTTCTCAAGAAGCTGCTGGGCAGTGGACCGTACGTGGCAGATGCAAGGTTAAATATAACCAAAGCATCACAACTTACACACAGATTAAAGAACCATAACAGTCCCTGAACCCTGGCCACCGCAACGCCTGCTGGGCAGGCCTGCAGACCCAAGTACTGTGTGCACACACTCCCCCCGCCCCACCCCCGGGAGCCCGCCCCCGCCGCTTCTTCAGTCGCCCCAAAGCTTGATCTCAGGGACGCAGCTGCCGCCAGGTGCGTTTGGATGCCCCACCCTCTCCGGTTGGAGAGCGGACAGACCGGTTCTACTTGTCTTGGTAAGGTGAAGACAACAGACCAACTACAGACAACTGGAGGCGGGCGAGGCCCCGTTGTCTCCCTCCTCCCTCGCATCCTTCTAGCCTCTCTCTGAACTTTTCTACCTGACATTCGCGCTACTAGCTGAAAGCGAGTCCCCAGCCCAGCAGCCTGCCGAGCACCGTCTCCAGCGACGGCTGCGAAACTGTTCGACTCCAAACACAAACACCAGCCCCTGACATGTTTTAAGAAACGCTCCAGTTGGATGAGTGCGGAACCAAAACAGACCAAATCGGGAGGCAGGGAGGGAAGGCAAGCAATTGGCCCAATTCGGTTGGAGCAGCGGGGCTCGTGTTACACTCCCTTTGCCAGTTAGCGTCGTGGGCGTTTGTTGCTGTGTTAATTACAGTTCTTCCCGGAGTCGGAGGCGAGAACAGCCCTCGTGGAAGCGTTTCAAGTGGAACGCTCCACCAGGAAGCAAACAACTGCTTTCCTGCCCAGCTGGGAGGGATTCCACCCGGCTGCGAAGGGCGGGGCTGCGGGCGCGTCCTGCCGGGCTGTGCGCACGCGCACTGCGCGGCTGAGCGCACCTGCCTGCGGTTAGCGTCGCGCTGGCCACGGGCTCCGGTGGCACCCGGGTATAGAGAAGCCAAGAAGGTGCAGCGGAGCAACGGGCTTCTCCCCACTCCCCTCCCACCCCCACGGGCGGACCCAGTACTCCAGGGAGCCCGTGCTTCTCCCAGCCCCCCCACCCTCCGCGTTCTTGTTTTCTCTGGAGTTCCTGGGGAGTCAGTTCTGTTTTATCTTCACGTGGGTGGCATAAGGATGGGAACAGGTGGCTCTGAAGGAATCGGGGACAAACCCGAGATAGCGCGGCAGGGTGGAAAGTACACGGCCTTCCAGATACAGTGAGCTGTCCCAAACTGGCTGCCCTTCGTCAAATATGTGACCTTGGGCAAAGTTGTTTCACTTTTTCTGAAAGGCTCCCAGAAGCTCGCAAGTAACTTCACAAGAGGAGGTGCTCGTTTGTGCTATTGACTCTATTGCCGGAACACACACGTCACTATATAAACGTCACCTATAGAGAAGTAAGCAGGGACTGGGCACGTAGTTCATTTGGCAGACTGCCTTCCTAGCAAGCACTGTGCTTTGTGTATGGGCCTCAGTACCACATAAAATCTCGAGTCCTCTCAGCGCAGGGGGGCAGGGGGGATCAGGAGTTCAAGGCCATCCTTAGCTGCACAGAGGCCAGCAAAAGCAAAACACAAACAAACAAAACCTTTTAATGTTGTCATTCTATACATAAGAAAGCAACTTCCTAAAGATGTTAATGAATGTGTATATATATATATGTATGTATACACATACACATGTATACATACACATATACATACATATGTATATGTACAAATATATACACACACATGTATACATACAAATGTATATACATACACACGCGCGTGTGTGTGTATATATATGTATATATATGTGTATTTCTTGGTAAGTAACATATATATATATATATATATATATATATATATATATATATATGCTATTTTTGTTTGCATGACTATAGGATATAATCAACAAACTGACACTAGCTGAGAGCAATGTGTCCTCTATTCATTTGAGAATGAAGGGGCAGAGAGGAAAGGGTCTTGGTGATTACTGATATCCAGCAAAGGCAGCTGAATAAGCAATAGGAAATAGGATGTGAATGCCAGCATCAGCCTCGCCAATCTGTTACAGCCCACACATACTTAAATACCACTGGGTCAGTGTTGGCTCAGCAAGTAGGGTCGTGGGGCTGAGCACAGTCACAGTCACATGCCTGCTCCATATCTCTTACTACAATACTTACCTGGCAGCTTTCCCCCATTGCAGAAGAATGCTTTCTCCCCCTTACAGTGCTATTTGGGAATTTTACGAATAAAATTCTTGGAATCAATTCAAAAACTGCAATCCAAAAGCCATGGTGTGCACTTGAAACTGCCACTTAGGCACACTTAAGGCCTGGCGTAGACACCTAACATAATACATGGGAAGTGCTTTGGAATAAAAACAGGAGTAATGATATTTTAAAAGGATACCATACATGTTTTGATTGTCATCATAATCTTCCTGAGGAAATTTTGCCATTAACACATGACTCTCAGTTTCACATCGTTCTTGGTAAAGTCATTTTCAGAACAGTTGTGGGGACTGAATAGGAAAGGCACAGCCCAGAAATCAGGCTATACTGTGTGTGGCATAATCTCTGCCTACAAAGAACTGCCGTGGAGGTAGGGGCAGTTATTTGTGTTCTAAAGAGAACGGCTTACTCAGTTTTCACCAGGACAGTCAATGCCAGTTCTTGGGGATAGTTTGGATTTGGCTGGGGATCTGGAACCAGCCTGCCTCTGGTCAGCTGCCTTCATAAAAGATCAGTACAAATTTGATGGCTTATGATAGCCAAATCTATCATCGTGCATTTCTGTAGGTTAGAAATCTGACACAGTCTGTCTTATTGTGTGAGACTGCAGGCCAAATTCATTTCTTCGTCTTCCAGGGGGCACCTTCCTCCCTCTGGAGAATCAGCAATGACATCTCAAATCCATACATCGAATCATCTTGAGAGCTATCTTCAATTCCCTCATCCTCTTTTAGGGACCCATACGATCGCATTGGGCCCATCCAGGTAGCGATGCGAAGGATAATTTCCCTATTTTAAGGTGCCCTGATTAGCAAACCTAGAGTCAATTGCATCCCTAATGCCTCTTCAAAATTTAATCTCCTGTGTCTGCAGGTTCCTAGGATTGGGGTATGGATATCTATGGGAGGCCACACATTCTGCTCATTTTGGTAGCAAACACTGCATTAATTAATTCATAAACATATACTAAAGGCTTCCTCTGTAAAGGCACAGTTAGCAGGGAGGTACAGGTCCCCCACATCTGTCACTTACTAAGTTAATTAACTGCCTAGTTAGGTTGATTTGGGCAAATTATTTAACCCGTTTAACCTGCAATGTTCACGTCTGTAAAGCGAGGGTAATGATAATACTTACCTTATTGGATAATACTTACCTGGCTGTGCCGAGCACTTAGAAGTTTGAAGCTGTCATTATGTGTCATGAGGATTGTACAGTGTCTGCCCTCTGTGGAGTCTGAGGCGTAAGGCACACTCACACACACGCTTGTGGAATGAGAACATATAGGAACAAACAATGAAAACTATAAGAAGATGTATTACTTGCTGGTGAGAGCAGTAGATGAAAGATATCCCCAACACTCAGGAAACGCCAGGACTGGATGGAGCAGGTTGATTACAGAAGTAGGAGACAGGCTGGGTTTTGAGAGGCGAAGGAGGAAGCACTGGGCACGGGAGCAGGCATGTTATATTGACAAGGTGGCAGGAAATGGGCTGACTTAAGTGTCATCTTGTAGGATGGAGAGTTGCGCCCGGGTGTCGCCTGTCGCCACATTTCCTCAGGGTGTTTGGGGAAGAGCGGATGATCAGACACAGGATCTGACTGTGGAGACTCAGAACGCTAGGCTGGAGAGTCAAGACTTTTTCCTGTGGTAGTGGGATGCTTTGGAACGTTTTAGAGCAAAAGTCCATTCATAAGAGCAGCGCTCAGGAAAATTAAACACAAAGACGGGCAGCAGGAGATCTCCTGTGGTTCCCAGAATAACGGCCGAACTCCTTTGGCCTGATGGCATTTGGCTCGAGAAAGTGGGGATGGATGCCAGAAACACAAGAAATTAAAAGCAAAGGGCCTTGGTAATCATTTAGATCTGGGGCGGAGGGATTTCAAATTCCTGGAAGGTTGGTGATAGCAGCAATAGAAATGAGATGAATTCAGCTTCTATTTTCCTGTTTGGGTAAGGTGTTGGCAGGTTGTCCAAGTAGCTCTTGTCCTGCAGGCCACTGGGAACACGGATGTGGAAAGTGAGAGACAGGTCATCGAAGCTGGATAGTGAAGCTTGAAAACCATCCACAGGGAGGTGGTGGCACAGCCTTCCACCCCCATTCCCAACCCTTAATGACCAAACCCACTTTATTGCCTGCACTGGTGAATTCCTGATAGAATCCCTCCTCTCCTCATTTCACATTTCCTCCCCATTCCCTGTTCTGAGCTGAACTTTGTCCTTCCCAAGTGCACACGTTGAAATCTTATCCCCTACCTCCATAGGATATGGCTGTACTTAGAGGGGCTCATAACAACAGAACCTGAGGAAATCCAGAACATCATCAGATCCTACTACAAAAGGCTATATTCAGCAAAACTAGAAAACCTGGATGAAATGGACAACTTCCTAGACAGATACCAGGTACCAAAGTTAAATCAGGATCAGATTAATGATCTAAACAGTTAGAAATAGAAGCAGTCATCAATACTCTCCCAACCAAAAAAAGCCCAGGACCAGAAGGGTTTAGTGCAGAGTTTTGTTTTGTTTTGCTTTTAGGTATTTTCCTCAATTACATTTCCAATGCTATCCAAAAAGTCCCCAATACACTCCCCCCCCCAGTCCCCTACTCACCCACTCCCACTTTTTGGCCCTGGCTTAGTGCAGAGTTCTATCAGACCTTCAAAGAAGATCTAATCCCAGTTCTTCACAAACTATTCCACAAAATAGAAACAGAAGGTACTTTACCCAACTCATTCTATGAAGCCACAATTATTCTGATACCTAAACCACAAAAAGACCCAACAAAGATAGAGAACTTCAGACCAATTTCCCTTATGAATATCGATGCAAAATCCTCAATAAAGTTCTCTCTAACCGAATCCAAGAACACATCAAAACAATCATCCATCCTGACCAAGTAGTTTTCATCCCAGGGATGCAGGGATGGTTCAATATATGGAAATCCATCAACGTAATCCACTATATAAACAAACTCAAAGACAAAAAGTGCATGAATAACTCCTTAGATGCTGAGAAACATTTGACAAAATCCAACACCCCTTCATGATAAAAGTTTTGGAAAGATCAGGAATTCAAGGCCCATACCTAAACATAATAAAAGCAATCTACAGCAAACCAGTGCCAACATCAGACTAAATGGAGAGAAACTCGAAGCAATCCCACTAAAATCAGGGACTAGGCAAGGCTGCCCACTTTCTCCCTACCTATTCAATATAGTACTTGAAGTTCTAGCCAGAGCAATTCGACAACAAAAGGACCTCAAGGTGATACAAATTGGAAAGGAAGAAGTCAAAATATCACTATTTGCAGATGATATGATAGTATATATAAGTGACCCCAAAAATTCCACCAGAGAACTCCTAAACCTGATAAACAGCTTCAGTGCAGTAGCTGGATATAAAATTAACTCAAATAAATCAATGGCCTTTCTCTACACAAGTGATAAACGGACTGAGAAAGAAATTAGGGAAACAACACCCTTCACAATAGTCACAAATAATATAAAATACCTTGGTGTGACTCTAACTAAGGAAGTGAAAGATCTGTATGATAAGAACTTCAAGTCTCTGAAGAAAGAAATTGAAGAAGATATCAGAAGATGGAAAGATCTCCCATGCTCATGGGTTGGCAGGATTAATATAGTAAAAATGGCTATCCTGCCGAAAGCAATCTACAGATTCAATGCAATCCCCATCAAAATTCTAATTCAATTCTTCACTGAGATAGACAGGGCAATTTGCAAATTCATCTGGAAAAATAAAAAACCTAGGATAGCAAAAACTATTCTCAACAATAAAAGAACCTTTGGTGGAATCACCATGCCTGACATTAAGCTGCACTACAGAACAATTGTGATAAAAACTGCATGGTACTGGTACAGTAACAGACAGGTAGATCAATGGAATAGAATTGAAGACCCAGAAATGAATCCACACACCTATGGTCACTTGATCTTTGACAAGGGAGCTAAAACCATCCAGTGGAAAACAGACAGCATTTTCAACAAATGGTGCTCGCTCAACTGGTGGTTATCATGTAGAAGAATGTGAATTGATCCATTCTTATCTCCTTGTACAAAGCTCAAGTCTAAGTGGATCAAAGACCTCCACATAAGACCAGAGACACTGAAACTTATAGAGGAGAAAGTGGGGAAAAGCCTTGAATATATGGGCACAGGGGAAAAAAATTCCTGAACAAAACAGCAATGGCTTGTGCTGTAAGATCAAGAATTGACAAATGGGACCTCATAAAATTGCAAAGCTTCTGTAAGGCAAAAGACATTGTCAATAAGACAAAAAGGCTACCAACAGATTGGGAAAGGATTTTTACCAATCCTAAATCTGATAGGGGACTAATATCCAATATATACAAAGAGCTCAAGAAGCTGGACTCCAGAAATTCAAATAACCCCATTAAAATGGGGTTCAGAGCTAAACAGAGAATTCTCAACTGAGGAATACCGAATGGCTGAGAAGCACCTGGAAAAATGTTCAATGTCCTTAATCATCAGGGAAATGCAAATCAAAACAACCTTGAGATTCCACCTCACACCAGTCAGAATGGCTAAGATCAAAAATTCAGGTGACAGCTGATGCTGTTGAGGATGTGGAGAAAGAGAAACACTCCTCCATTGCTAGTGGGATTGCAAGCTTGTACAACCACTCTGGAAGTCAGTCTGGAGGTTCTTCAGAAAATTGGACATAATACTACTGGAAGATCCAGCAATGCCTCTCCCGGTAATAAGAACACATGCTCCACTATGTTTATAGCAGCCTTATTTTTAATAGCCAGAAGCTGGAAAGAACCCAGATGTCCCTCAACAGAAGAATGCATACAGAAAATGTGGTACATTTACACAATGGAGTACTACTCGGCTATTAAAAACAATGGATTTATGAAATTCTTGGACAAATGGATGTATCTGGAGGATATCATCCTTAGTGAGGTAACCCAATCACAAAAGAAGTCATTAGATATGCACTCACTGATTAGTGGATATTAGCCCAGAAACATAGAACACCCAAGATACAATTTGCAAAACAAAAGAAAATCAAGAAGAGGGAAGAGCAATGGGTGGATACTTCATTCCTCCTTAGAATAGGGAACAAAATACCCATGAAAGGAGTTACAGAGACAAAGTTTGGAGCTAAGACAAAAGGATGGACTATCCAGAGACTACCCCACCCAGGGATCGATCCCATAATCAGCCACCAAACCCAGACACTATTACATATGTCAGAAAGATTTTGCTGAAGGGACCCTGTTATAGCTGTCTTTAATGAGGCTATGCCAGTGCCTGGCAAATACAGAAGTGGATGCTCACAGTCATCTATAAGATGGAACATGGGCAGTGGTAGCGCACGCCTTTAATCCAAACACTTGGGAGGCAGAGGCAGGCAGATTTCTGAGTTTGAGGCTAGCCTGGTCTACAGAGTGAGTTCCAGGACAGCCAGGGCTATACAGAGAAACCCTGTCTCAAAATAAACCAAAAAACAAAACAAAACAAAAGCAGAAATAAGATGGAACACAGGACTCCCAATGGAGAAGCTAGAGAAAGCACCCAAGGAGCTGAAGGGGTCTGCAACCCTATAGGTGGAACAACAATATGAACTAACCAGTACCCCCAGAGCTCGTATCTCTAGCTGCATATGTAGCAGAAGATGGCCTAGTCGGTCATCACTGGGAAGAGTGGCCCCTTGCTATTGCAAACTTTATATGCCCCAGTACAGGTGAATGCCAGGACCAAGAAGTGGGAGTGGGTGGGTAGGGGAGCAGGGTGGGGAGAGGGTATAGGGAACTTTCAGGATAGCATTTGAAATGTATATAAAGAAAATATCTAATAAAAAATAAATAAAGAAATAAAGAAGGAGGGTCTTTATGGACGTAACTAAATGTCAAATGAGGTGAGCCCTAATCCCCTGATTGTGTTCCTATCAGAAGAGGTTTGGACAAAGATACACACACACACACACACACACACACACACACACACACACACACAGAGCAGGTAGCAACCATATGAACTAAGACTGTGGGAAGGTGAGAAAATATAGTTCAGTTGTTGAAGTCACTCAGTTTATGGTGCTTTGTCTTGGTGACCCTAACAAACCAATATGCTTCTCTAGGGTCCAGTGCCTTTTGGGCTCCTACTCATGGGAGCTGAGACCACTCCAAAGTGACCTTGTTCCAAGACTTGCATTTCGCCAGGTCTCTGGCCTTCGGTGTCTAGAGTGTCCTGGGTTGCATTTGGTGGTTTTGAGAAATATTGCTTTCGGTGAATAGAAGTAGTGATTCTTTATCTTGGGAGACTGTGGTGTCCACAGCTGGCCAGTGAGGATAGGGTGTGGGTCAGAGGATTCTTCTGAGTGTGAAACTTACAGCTGTTAGTTGACTGTCCTGCCACCTGTTCAGAAGGCTGGCTCTGCCAGTGGATTGCTTCATGTGCTTTCCCCTGAAGCCAAGCTCGGGACAGAGAGAAACAATTATAAAGGAGCACTTTGTGGCACTTAATTAACTTCTCTTTGCACTTAATAACCATTCTGAATCTTATTTGGGTCTTGTGTTTTCAGATACAAAACAAAGTATCGTGAGAGGTGAAGGCCAAGTCTGCACTTAAAGTAGCCTGTGGAGAAAAACAAAATACAGCCACACATTCACACAAACACCCCATAAGGGTGAAACAGAATGACCAGGGCTTAGAAATCCTGAATCCTGTCAGCGCAGCTGGACAGGTTCCAAGCCTGGCCTTGTGGACTTTGGTGACAGTGAGATATTCAGATGAGGACCATGTCCTCAGTGACTTCTTTGTTCAGTGGAACTGGCCTTTATGATGTATTGAAGCAGTGTTTATGAGAAAGATGCTGATGAACTAGTTCCCATCTTCCCCTGGGACTGTGAATGAGAGCCATGACTCTTGGAAAGAGCTCGCTAGCCAACACCATTTCTGACTAGGTTGTTCTCTAACTCCCTCTTCTGGGAGGCTCTGGTAGTACCCCAAGTTTTTCTCTGTTCCACTAGTGGAATGATTGTTCTTGTGCCCAGTCCTATCAATAGATGGGGACTTCCCCAGGACGTGTCTCATGTCTCATTTGTCTTTGTCTCTGATTCAACTTCTAGCTGGCATTAGGTATCCCTCAGTGGCTGAATAGAGTAGCTGGCTAACCCTTTGTCCTTTAAAAATATTTTGGTGTTTCTCAGAGACTAGGGGTGTGTGTGTGTGTGTGTGTGTGTGTGTGTGTGTGTGTGTGTGTGTGTGTGCTTGTGCATGTGGGGGAGGGTGGTTGGGGAGTGAGGGAGAACTATGCAGAACTATTATTGAAAATGACTACGGTGGTTGTATACAAGATTTTATCTATCTATCTATCTATCTATCTATCTAACTATCTATCTATCTATTTTTGAAACAGGTAAAGCCCTGGCTGGCTCAGAACTCCCTACAAAGACCAGACTGACCTCATACTTGGAATGACCTTTCTACCTCTGCCTCCCAAATACGGGTGCTACACTCACCTAGATTTCATTATTTTGGATACTAAGATATGTGAATAGTGTATTTGAGTATCTAGCCTATGGTTACCAATTAAGACACAGTTATCAGCTGACTAACAAAGACCTGGAAACACAGGTTTACGTGAAGTAAAGCACTACAAGGTAGGGTAGGGAGACAGTAGCATGGCTAGAAGGACATGTACATAACCTAGGGAATCTAAGTCTTCCATAGAATTTACAGGATGGTCAGCAGCACAGCTCTAACTCACATTATACTTCTGTTCACGGTTTTCTATCTCATCTCAGGTGCTCTGTAATGCTATCATTATATTTATATTTTATATATTTCTATGTTATATGTAACTACCATGAGTATTGATCCCTTAGTTTTGCACAAGGGGAACCTTGGGTGAATAGACACGTATGCATTTGTAAACTTCATTGTATGTCCTAGACACTGAGCTAGGGTACATCAATGACAAGGCACAGAGAAGCCTTACCCTCCTGGGACTTCCCTGCTAGCCAGAAGGTGAAATAGAGGAGGTAGGAAAGATGTAACACGGTGCCGTCAAGGTGGAAAGTACATCTGCGCCCAGGTGAGGTTTGCAGCATGCACAATGGTCGATGTACCAAGAAACAAGCACCCAGCCCACCAGTGTCGGTTCTCAGTGCTCTATTACAGCAACCTTAAGGTGTGAGGTTATAACTGTTCCCCGAGAGTAGGCACCTGGTTCCTGGGAGCACGTTGAAAAGAACCAGGGAGGCTTCTTCAGAGCAAGTGCAATTACCTGAAACCAAAGCTTGGGTAGGCGTTTCCGTAGGTTAAATCAAAAGGGAGGAGGAAAGGCAGAAGGAACCGAAAGTGGAAAGGTCCAGAGGTGAGAACTCACGCGTTTCTTAAGAGTTAATTCTGCCTGGGCTTTTGAGGGAGTCATGAGAAAGGGGAGGCAACCAAGGGTAGCTCCTGTGGGTTGTCAGTCAGACTCAATGTGGAGGCAAACAGGAGAGGATTAAGGAAAACCTGGTGTGAACAAAGCATAAGCAGGTGCAGGCTCGAATCCACCAGCCAGAAAGAGGGGACGTGGAACTTGAAGCCATGTCCAGTCCGACTCAGGAGCTCACCTGCGACCACTGCCCACTACATCAAGAACCATCACCTGGACGAGTCCATCCCTTACCTCACCGGACCATTTCCTGTTAGGATCTCCCTGGGACTGCAGCAGGTCCGGGAGGAAGGACATACATTTCCATTCCTCCTGTTCCTCTTGCCTGGGCGGTGTGGCACTTGTGCCCCAGAGTTGTTCTGCAGTAGTTCTCCAGTTCCTGGGTCATTGCTCCCAGTTTTGTTTTGTTTTTTCTTTCTTCCCGTTTCCAGAGTTAACATTGTTCCTTGCAAGTCTGTGCCAGGTCTGCTGGTGTGCAGAGGTTGCCTGTTTCATACAATTGGGGGCTTTCTATTGTCCTCCAGAGAGCAGGCAGGTGAAAACACCAGCCTCCTGCTTGGGCAAGGGGTAGGTGCTGGGTGGTAAAGAGAAGCGTCCCTGCGTCTTTCCTGTGTGTTCTTGCTGGGTGGGTGTGAGTGCATACGCGTGGACTTGTTTCCCATAGTGTTCCCCTATACCACCTTGCTGAGTGGTTGCCATCAACAGTGATACTTAACTAGAAATATGCACAATCTTATATGTTGGAACCTTAAAATGTTAAAAATGCCTTGTGGTAAACAAACGTCTTTAACAATTGCTCAAGAGAAGTCACGACCTTACTCGTTTTTATACCTTCAGTGGAATGGCTGAATTTACTTACATTTTTCTTTGCATACTGTATAACACGCAGCTAAGGACATGGTCTCTCTCAGACTTCTTCAGTTCAAATGATAATTCTCACAGTGTTCAGCTGGGTGACATTGAACAGGCTGCTTAACATGTCTGTACCTCCATTCTTCTTATCTGAAAGAAAGAGATGCCAGTAATAGTCCTGGCCTCACAGCAAAGGGGTTAAGTGAGTTCATTTGGGGATGTACACAGTAGGCGTTTTATTTATCTTCGGCCACTGTCATTTTCCATTTGGCAATGCACTTAGAATGATGGCTGGCACACAGTAGGAGCTTTGTAAGTGTCCAGCTACTGTCATTTTTCATTTAGCATAAGTAGTCCTCCTGCTTACCTACCTGCACCCTTCCTATCTGTCTGTGGGTTTATACAGCTGTGCACTGTATGTATGTATGTATGTATGTATGCATGTATGTATGCATGTATGTGGAGATCAGAGGTCAAAGTCAGCTGTTGTCCCTAGCTGCTCTTCACCTTAGTTTCTGAGACATGGTCTTTCATTGATAGTGGAGTCATTGATCTGCCTAGATTGGTTGGACAATGAGCTTTGGGGCACTGCCTGTCTCCCTGTCCTAGTGCTGGGATTATGGATGTATGACTTTTATATATGACTGCTGGAGAGCCAAACTCAGGTTGTCATGCTCGCTGGGCCAGTCCTCACAGACTGAGCCATGTCCCCAGAACCATGTCCTCAGCTTTCTTCTTTTTCTTCTTCCTCTTCCTCTTCCTCTTCCTCCTCCTCCTCTTCTTCCTCTTCCTCTTCCTCTTCCTCTTCCTCTTCCTCTTCCTCTTCCTCTTCCTCTTCCTCTTCCTCTTCCTCTTCTTCTTCCTCTTCCTCTTCTTCTTCTTCTTCTTCTTCTTCTTCTTCTTCTTCTTCTTCTTCTTCTTCTTCTTCTTCTTCTTCTTCTTCCTCTTCCTCTTCTTCCTCTTCTTCTTGAGGTTCTGGATGTCAGCTCCAGATAGATCCGTAGGAAACACTTGGGAGGGGATACATTATGTTGCCCTTTATCGTGAGCATTGTTAAACCTGCCACCACAAAACAGATGACGATGACACAAGGCCTTCTGCAGGATCAAAGCGGGAAAGGCACAGCTCTGCCGGGCTAAGTTTAGGGGTTGCCCAGAGCATTTGCAAAGGACAGAATGATATCCTGTGTGTTAGCACATGTCACATCAATCATCCGCAACACCCTTCAGGGCAGTGCAATAGCACACAGCCCAGTGCAAAATGCAGAAGCACTAACAGGTTTTAGATGTAGTAATGCACACTGTATGGGTAACACCACAGTTCTTCCCAAGTCACAGAGAAGGCGGGTGCTGGTGGGTGGCTGAGTATTGCTGTGTGGATTTCTTTTCAAAAGCAGTCAGCTGTTACTATTTTAAAGTAGTCTTTTCATGGTCAGTTCATCAAACCAAAGACCTCAGTCTCTCAGAGGAATACACAGGTGACTGACTCTGCTTTAGAAACAGCTCCAACCACAGGGCACAGGTAAAGGAGAAGCCTGCTTTCTTCTTTTTCTAGCAGAGGCTACAGTAAGCAAGGTCTCTGTCGTCTGCACAGCCTGGGAATGCGCAGGTGACTGTGAAGACAGCCGTGGAGGGACAAGAATTGGGCATATGGTCCTCATTGGCACAGCATAACAAAGTAATTAAAAGTGTCTTAAAATGCAGAAAGCCCCCAAACTGTAAAGTATATCATAGTAGATGTCAAATTAGCATTTTTCTGCTTCTTTTTTAACAATGCCATAATCTCATTAATCTACAGAAGAAACGAAATGCGCGGACTCCAGCCAGTTGGCTGGACATATGTTGCACATTGGACTGGCCATTTGGATGGATCCGATTAAAGTGGAAAAATTGCTTTTTTTTTTTTTTTTCGGGCACTGAACACAAATCTGGACCTGCTTATTACTTTTGTCCTCCCTTTTTAAAGTGATGGATTTCTAAGTGCCAAAAACTCAGTAGCAACTTGAGTTTAAAAGGGGGGGGGGAGAGAGAGAGAGAGAGAGAGAGAATAAAGAAAAGCCACAGAGAAAAAGGACAAAGGATTGAGGAGGGGCATCCCAAAGCTGGCTGTGGAGGGGTGGGCTATATTAAAAGACCACACTCACATTGACAATGTTATACATTAGAAATGTCAAATCTGCTGGCTCTGGCTCCATTATGGGCAGGGTGGCTCCACTGATTAACATTTTTATTTGGAATGTTATATATTATTAAACCATTTAGTATACCACTTTGTCCTAATCTTTTCTTAACAAATGTGATAATTTTTTAAAAATCTCCCAAATTTTCTCAAAAGCAGAACAAACATATTTTGCCTACCCCCCACGGCTATAGTCACTAATATGTGCTGAGTTTTCGCATATGATCAGGACATTGTCCTAAGAATATACATTTGAATGTGCTCCGATGAGGTGCTTGGGCAAATTCATAGCTAGCTCATGACGAGGCCAGGAGTGGCTCTTACGGGAGGAGCCAAACACAGTGCGGATGTACAAGAAAACAGCTCCTACCTCGGGGGATGCTTGTTGGAAGGGATAAGTATGCTGGGGTCTGAACCCACTGCAGGAAGGAGGTAACATTTGAAAAGATGGAGGTAGGATTCTGACAGGCAGAGTCAGGAAGGTGATTTGGCACCTCCGGACTGAGGCCTGGGACGCTGGCAAGCTCAGGGAGGATAAGGGTGTCCTGGAGGATGAGTTTGCAGAAGCAGATGGCAGTCACCATTTGGTGCTTGGGATTCAAGCAGATCAAAGGGTATTCAGGGCAGTTACTAGTTTCTGCAGTCTTCTGAGTGGAGCCTCTCGGCCGCATGCAAAGCTCTCCGTGTGGTGGGGAGACCATCTTTCTGAAGAGATGACGGCAGATCAGGCAAGATATGATGCAGCCCTCACTGAGGAAAGGCACTGTGTGAAGCAAAGGTGGGGGGGCAGGAAGGGTGGGTGACCCTAAGAACAGAGGCCACTTGGCGAGGTCACAGGATCAGAAGACCTCAAAGGTGATCATTTGAAACAGTAATAACTGCAGTTTGTAGGCAGGCTGGCTGCTAACGCAAAGCCCTTTGGTTGATAGAACAATTGATGAACAAACTTGTTCAGAAACTAAGCCTTTCAAAAGACTGTGTTGGCACTCAGGAGGCAAGCACAGGAGAATCTCTATTAGTTTGAGAACAGCCTGGTCTACTTTGGAAGTTGCAGGCCAGCCAGTGTTAACATAGTGAGTCCCAGTTTTAAAACTAAATAAAAACTCCTAAAAAACAACAACAACAAAAACAAAAATAAAAGCAAACAACAAAACAACCACCCCTCCCCCCAAACCTAAGACGTTAGTCCCTTAGACTATAAGAATGAGACTGTTAGGACCAGGATAGAAGTGGGGACCTGGCCTCATTTTCTGTTTTAAGGTGTTCAACACTGTATCTCTGAAGCTAGACATTCCTTTGACCTTTTTATAGAAAGACAAGAAAGTTCACAGGAGGACCAGAAGTCAGAAATGTCTCCCGAAGCTGACAATGCTGTCATATCCCCCCATGATGGGTGGGATGCTTTTTCCAAATCTGAAAGTGAACCTCAAAGAAGTTTCTCTGCAGAGGGGGCTGGAGACACATGGTTCTGAGAGGCTTGGGTGCTGCGGTTCCAACAGCCCTGCGATATCTTTGTATGGAATTTTTAAATTAAAAAATGTGTTTGGTGGGTGTGTGTTCAGGGCCATAGAGGAAGAGGGTTTCCCGGTCGAGAGGGTGCACTTTTGACCTATGCCCTAATCCCAGAGTTCACAGAGGAATACATTCAGTTTTAGGAAAGATAGAAGCCGGTTAATTTCATTAATCCCTCTTTTTGCGGCAGTAGAATTTTCTAAACGGAAATGAGACCTCTGAGACTCTTGGCATAGAAACGGTAAATTAGAAATCTCTCCATGAATACTTCTCTGCATTTAATTAAATGGCAGTCTCTGGGGCTTAGCAGCGTATGGAGTAATAAACCCATCACACAGAACAGCTAAATATGTGGACTTTAGTCCACATTTATTTTCATAGCAAGATGAACATGGAAACACGCAGAACTGACTGTGAAGAAATATTTCTAGCATTTTTTTCCCTCTTAAAATTGTGACTCCAATCTAAACAAATCTGGGTTAAATGTGTTTTCTGAGTTTTGCTCGAAGCTGTTGGATTCACGTGAACTTTTTTTTCCCTATTGGGGATGAGGGTGCTGGTGGGAAAAGCCCCTCTCTCCGGTGGTGAAGACCCCTGGTACTGCTTCTAAATTGCCCTGTAACTCATGACTGACTGAGGAAGCATCCGACGAATTCACAAGAGCTGTTTCTAGTCCTATGAACTCTTGTGGAAATTGTTTTTAGGAGCAAAGACAGCTTGTTGAGAGCAGAGGGGGTCCTAGTGCATGATGTGTGCCTTCAGATTTCCTTTATTCAGGAAACACACCTGTACACCTCTTGACAGAGAAGACTCTTCCTTTAATGATAGGCTATTGAAGGTGCGAGGTGCACATGCGTGTGTCAATCAGATTTCCATTTGACATTTTGTGGGTTAAGCTGATCATAATAAATATCAAAAAATGTGTCTTTTTTAAAAAAGGTCTGCCTCTTCGTTTAGTAACAGCTTAAAAATTTTTATATGTTTTTAATTTTTTTTTCTTTAAAGACAAGTCTTTCTGTGAACCAGACTGGTCCCAAACTCACAGAGATCCTCCTGCCTCTGCCTTCTGAGTGCTGGGATCAAAAATATGAGTTACCACATCTGTCTCTTTGACATTTAAAAAAAAAAAAGATCTGTCTTATTACACTTCATACTCATTATAAAGGAAAGGAATGAATAGACTTCATTTTGTAGGTGACTAAGTTTAACAAACTGGACATTAACTGAGTTCCCATCACCCTGCTATTTTAGTGGTAGACAGTATCTGGCTTGGGGATTCTAAGGTGAGATCTACTCCAGTCTGATGTTGCTCCTTCTCTGAGCACCTTTGTCAGGGCTTCTGACCTTGCTTTGAGCCTCAGTTGTCTTGTATATAAAATGGGAACATAACAGATTGAAGAAGGCATGTTGGGGCTTTGAACAATGTCATGTACCTAACAGATGCTCAGTAAACATTAGCTGTCATTAACACCATTCTTCATCACTGAAGCTCCTGTGTTTGCTTGGACTCTCACCAGGCCACTGGGGTACTTGAGTGATGTCAGAGATGTGTAGTCTTAGCCCTGACTTTCTCACGCCCGTTTCCTCTTAGTTATGTTCAAGGCTTGCTTAGATGGCACTTGGATTAGAGCAGCCTCCTCTGATGCACTGTGGGCTCGAAAGCTCCTGCTGCCTCTCAGACAACAGTAGCATCTGGAGAATTGAATGACCTTGAGCTGGAGAGAAGTATAGGCGCTGAAGCCAGGCAGGCAAGGTTTGAATCATAGTTTCACACTGTATGATTTTATAAAATCTAGTTCACAGGAACTGGCTCTGCCGAGCGATTCCAGGCTTGGCTGCAGGAGGAAGGCTAAGCATATTGAATCTCTTATTCTTAGGTAACTTACTTAATATCCCCGACCTTCAGTCTCCTCGTCTAGAAAGCGGGTTAATGATAATCTTCACCTCACAGAGTTAGCATGAGGACTAACATAATACTGAATGATCCTGTATTAAGTGCTTAGTTAAAAGTTATGGTGTGTGTGTGTGGGTGGGGGGTGGGCTAGAAAGCTGGCTCAGTGGTTAAGAGCACTGACTGCTCTTCCAGAGGTCCTCAGTTCAATTCCTAGAAACCACATGGTGGCTCACAACCATCTGTAATGGGATCTGATGCCCACTTCAGGTGTGTCTGAAGATAGTGACAGTGTATTCATATACATAAAATAAATACATCTTTAAATAAAATACATTTTTAAAAAGTTATGTTGTGTTTCTGAAGAATTTCTACAAATGGAGATCAAGTGTCCAGTCAAAATTTGGGGGGCTAAAATTATTTCATATTTTAAAAAAATGTTCTCACGCATAACAAAATATCTTGGGGATGAGATTGAAGTCTAAATATGAGATTCCATTGTTTTCTATACACCTTGTCTGCATAGCCTGAAGATCATTTTACAGAACACTTTCACTGTGCCTGTATTGTTACAGTGACCGCATGAAATCGGGTGTGAAAATTTCCAGTTGTGATATCATCATCAGGACTCAAAAAAAAAAATTCAATTTGGGGTGCTTTTTAGATTTTGGATTTTTGAGTTAAAAGTCCTGAACCTGTGTTATTCTTATCACATGACCACAGGCCAGTTATTTAAGTATTTAGAGGCTCAGCGTTTTGTTTTTTATCCTGAAATTGGAAAAACAAAACAAAACAAAGCAAAAAAAAAAAAAAAAAGAATGAAAGAACGAACGAACGAACGAAAGAAAAGGAAGGAAGGAAGGAAGGAAGGAAGGAAGGAAGGAAGGAAGGAAGGAAGGAAGGAAGGAAAGAAAGAAAACCAACTTGTCTCACAGAGCCAGATGGGGTAGATGTGCTAATGTGCAGAGGACATGAAACAGAGAGGGGTCTCAGTGAAGGAAGCGATCAACGTTACCAGAAATTAACCACGCTGGAGAGACTTCACTGGCCATGGCCTCCCCGCGAACTGCTTCCTGCCTTTCATGTCATGCCCAAGTTGAACCACATTCCCCACAGAATTGACATCTTTCCAAGTGGATTCCGTTCCAGGTATTGCCACGCAACCCAACTCCTGCCTAGACCCGGGCCTGCGTAATTGCTCTGCACACAGACATTACTCCCAGGGCCCCAGAAGAGACCTGGCCCAGGAGGCCGCTATATTTGATTTCTGTAGGTCAACAAACAAACATTTGAAATTAAATAAGCATGTTAGTCACGGCAGGTTCGGGTTGCTGTAATTAGCTTCTGTCTGGCCTGCTGGAGCAGCAGCAGCAGGCCTCTGCTTCCCACTGCCTGTGCAACAAGAACACACCGAGCCCAGGGCTCTGGGGGTGCTGCTGCCCAAAGCAGTTGACGTTGATGCTTCAGGACAGATGTTGGCAAGGCCTCTTCCTGTGCTGGAGGAGGAGGGTGTTGGGCCTTGTCAATTTGAGGCTGTGAAGAGTCACTGAGGGAGCTACTGGTACGGCAGGGACAAAGGCAATCCCGATTACAAGGAGCTGTGATGGGGGCCGGTTCAGAGACAAGCAGTAAGCATCTTTCTCTTTGGTTCCAGGGCTAAGGCCACTTGGGGTTCAGACTTCCCAGGAGTGCTCTCTGGGCTACGTGTTTCCCTTCTGAAACCTTATGCCATCAGCAGAGTCAGGCTCCTGCGACCCCATCACTCCATGGGGTCGCAGGTCCTGCATGTCCTTTTTCACCCATGTGTGGCTGGCTACCTCTGGGTCCTGGACCACCTGTGATCGTGTCTCAGAGCCTCCATTCAGTCCTTGTCCTAGCTCGGTAACTGATGGGTTGCCTGTTCCTCAGAATGGTTACTTTTCTTTGAAGATTATTTATATATATGGGATTGGATTACAGTTCGTGTGCATTGCTACCATACGACCTGCCAGACTTCTGATGAATCTGATCATAGTCGGGTTGATAGCAATAATGCAGATAACAATTATTTGTTTTGTAAAGTTCTTTTGATGTTTCAAAGCAAATTGTTTTTCACATCCCCCGACCCCCTAGAACCTGCTTTGGATGCACATTCATCAGTTTCCTCATGCAGTTCCTGGGAGCTGTATCAGTCAGGGCTCTCTATAGGAACAGACCCAATAGAAGGACGATATATTAACAGGACCTTGATTAGGTTGGCTTGTTCAATACGGGCAGGGTAGTCCAACATTGCTGTTTTCACACTGGAGAAACTGAGACCCAGCAGGCTGTTCAGTCTGAGAGAATGGGCGTCTGCTTGGTCCTAATCTCACCCTGAAGGGCTGGAGAATGATTCCCGGAGCGTCACTAGTCTTCAGTCCGCATTGGAAGTTTGAAGAAGCTCAGGGAAGGATGGCAGTAGCAGCAGTAGGGTAGATGAACACCTGAACAAGACTCAAAGCAAGCAGGCAAAAAGCAGAACTGATTCTCCTTAGAGTTCTCTTATGTCTCATATATAGGGTGGGCCTTCTCATTTCAGTTAATGTAAGCCAGAAAATCCTTCCAGGTAACCCCACACAGGTGTGTCTTATGGGTGATGTTTTAGAGACTGTCAGGGGAAAATCCATATTAACCCTTACAGGCACCCACCATGGTTGTCAACCTTAGATGTGCAAAGTTTAGCATAGTTTCTGTCTGCTCTCCACAGGAAGGCGGTGTGGAAAGTAAAAATAACATGGGTCTTCTTACCATTTATTAGCTCTGTGTGTGACCTCTGACATATGACAGTTTCCTTGTCTTTACCGTAGGAATAATGGTAGTTCTTTCTTTTTTACGATTTATTTATTTATTTTATGTATACGAATACACTGTAGCTATACAGATGGTTGTGAGCCATCATGTGGTTGCTGGGAATTGAACTCAGGTCCTCAGCTTGCTCTGGTCCTGGTCGCCCATTTATTCATTGTTATATGTAAATACATTGTAGCTGTCTTCAGACACATCAGAAGAGGGCATCAGATCTCATTACAGAGCCACCATGTGGTTTTCTGAGATTTGAACTCTGGACCTTCGGAAGAGCAATCAGTGCTCTTAACCGCTGGGCCATCTCTCCAGCCTGTGGTAGTTTGGTTTTGTTTTTTCATCTTAGTGAACACGAACCTTCCATGTGATCCCTTAAATGCCAGCCTTGACGTGATCACCCAGAATGTGTTTGGGGGCTTTATCAGAACAGACTTACACTTCATGAAAGGTTTTGCAAGCTCCGACTTGCTTTAGTCCTACAAGTGAGGGAACCAAGGCTTTCTGAAGATTGTGAAATTACCACATAGGAAAACTGGGGTTGGGAGCCAGCCCTTGTTCAGACACCCGACTTGCTGTACAGCCTCACTGGAGCTTGTTAAAAGCCAAACCAAAGGGGTGATAAAGAGTGGGAACTAGTTGGGCGGTGGTGGCACACACCTTTAGTCCCAGCACTTGGGAGGTAGAGGCAGGCGGATTTCTGAGTTTGAGACCAGCCTGGTCTACAGAGTGAGTTCCAGGACAGCCAGGGTGACACAGAGAAACCCTGTCTCGAAAAAAACAAAACAAAAAAAAAAAGGAAAAACAAAAAAAAAAGAGTGGGAACTAGAAAATCCAGAAAAATGAGCTGAAGACTTGAAGGCATGCTTATTCTGCACATGTTCTGGACTCCTTTTTATTTTCAATTATAATACATACAATTGGATTATATATGTTATTATATATAATTATATATCTATACTTCACATACATACATATGTACATACATACAAACACATGTATATTTGAGACAGGGTTTCTTAGCCCCAATTGTCTTGGAACTCTATTTATTCGGGCTTGCCTCAAATTCACAGAGATCCACCTGTCTCTGCCTCCCCAGTGCTGGGATTAAAGATGTGTACCACCCCACCTAGCTATATGGTTACTTTTAATAAGACATTTACATACACCAGTCTGGAAATATGCACCCATATCATGATTGCGTGTAGCATACTTTGTGCTTCCAGTCAATTCTAGCATGACGTAGTTGTATTCAAAGTTTTCCTCAAGTGAAGGAAGTGAGGGCGTTGTGTTCATAGAGGACGCTTTCAATAGCTTTGAGAAGTCAGATACATTGTGAGACTGATTGGGTTTGCGTCAGTGCCCTCTGGTGGCACATCCTGGAATGACCATTCCCATTTACTTCTTACAAAATCGATGTGTAACTAATGAAATACAAAAACAAAAACAAAAACAAAACCGAATTTATCCAAGATCTTTCTCCCACTTTTTGATAAGATATTAATAGTAAAAGTCTGGCCTACTATTTTTACCACATAAAATATGTTTATAAACATTCAAAACTATGAGTTGACTTTTACACAAATGTTCAACTCTCAAACACAGTGTCCGTGTCTGTGTGCTTGCTATGTGTCCCTCACATGACTGCAGCGATAAAGTTAGTGTTTGCGTAAACAAAGGGGCTCCACGGGCCTGTGGCTATGTCACCTCTATGGCACACAGGAGGCAGGAAGCTCCTCTTTGCTTGCTGTGAAGAATGAAGGTTGGTGATACTGGTGCCGTGAACTTGGGTCACCGAGACTTCACACAGCCATGCTCACAGAGCTCGACACAGCTCCTTTCCCCGCCTACATACATGGGTATTCCTGGAGGAGCTCTTCTTATAGTCACTAGACATAACGCAAGCTTGCACATCGTCTGGGATCACTCTTGGGCCCTGACTTCTCTATAAATTTGCTCATCGCCGAATAACCTGTTCAAGACTCCATCTGCTTCAGCTCTGAATTGATTAATGTTGTTAACTCCTATTGGCAATTCCATCTCCTTCTCTTGGACACCGTAGTGTGTGAGAAGCTTCACAAGGTGAGCCTCTTCATTCACAATAAACTGTCGATAGAAGGTTAAGAGCGCAGTTTCCCAGTGGCCATCTGCAAGGCCACATCCTGGAGTTTATTCTGTTGAGTTACATTTGTGTTTAAAGAGGCATGCATCCAAATTTTAATTACAAGATCAAGAATGGCTTTACAAAGGAGAAGAGACCCTGTCTAATACATGTGATTTAACTAAGTAGGGACTGAATGTGTACATACAATCAAATGAGACACTTGTTAAGACACATAGAGATGGATGTGTCAATGTTCCCATAATATGGGGCTGTGTTACACTGCTTAATTTCCAAAAACAAAAACAAATTGCAGAGCCGGCTACATAGGAAAAGTTACAAAAATTTGTATATTCACAGAGAAAACAACTGTAAACTGAACAGGTTATATTTAGGATATATACATACATATATACATATATATCATCCTTGGGTGACCCTAAACAACATCAGGGTAGAGAAGCAGTCTATCTTCCTGTGGCTCTTCATATCTTGCCCCTAAACTTTGCCATAAGCCTCCAGAGATAACATCATGGCCAGGAATTCACAGTGAATAAGATGATGTAGCCTAGTAAGCATGGGGTAAGTTAGGATACATATATATTATATTATATATATTATATTATATTATATTATATTATATATTGTCTTAGGGTTTCTATTCCTGGACAAAACATCGGGGAGGAAAGGGTTTATTCAGCTTACACTTCCATACTGCTGTTCATCACCAAGGAAGTCAGGACAGGAACTCAAGCAGGTCAGGAAGCAGGAGCTGATGCAGAGGCCATGGAGGGATGTTCTTTACTGGCTTGCATCCCCTGGCTTGCTCAGCCTGCTCTCTTATAGAACCAAGACTACCAGCCCAGAGATGGCACCACCCTCAAGGGGACCTCCCCCCTTGATCACTAATTGAGAAAATGCCTTAGAGCTGGATCTTGTGGAGGCACTTCCCCAACTGAAGCTCCTTTCTCTGTGATAACTCCAGCCTGTGTCAAGTTGACACAAATCTAGCCAGTACATACATTATATGTTATATGTTATGTGTTATATGTTATATGTTATACATTATATGTTAGTTATACATTATACATTATATATTATACACTATATATTATAGTATATAGTATATAGTATATAGTATATAGTATATAGTATATAGTATATAGTATATAGTATATAGTATATAGTATATAGTATATAGTATATAGTATATAGTATATAGTATATAGTATATAGTATATAGTATATAGTATATAGTATATAGTATATAGTATATAGTATATAGTATATAGTATATAGTATATAGTATATAGTATATAGTATATAGTATATAGTATATAGTATATAGTATATAGTATATAGTATATAGTATATAGTATATAGGTATGTGTTTATATATATAAATAATGTATTTATAGATACATATATATTCTCCTTGGGTGTTTTTTTAGGTCATCCAAGGAGGATATATATGTATATGTATATAAACATTTGTGCTTGCAATAACACTTGGTGAAAGAAGAGTCCATGAATTTGAAGGAGAGTGGGAAGGGGTATGTGTGATGGTTTAGATGGAGGAAAGGGAACAGAGAAATATTGTAATTATTTTATAATTTCAGGAAGAATAATTGTATATAGCAAACGGTAAGAATGTATGTTCTATTTTTCAGTGGGGCTGAGCAGTTCGAGAGACCAAGAAAGTGGGGGGGGGGAGCTTCTACCTTACAAGATTCAGATTTATCTGAATTTTTAAGATAATAAGCATGTGTAGATGTTGGTATTAAAAAAGAAAAATATTCTTTATATTAACTTCAGGAAGGATATTTGAAGCATTAACCAGTCAGGAGTGTAGATGGTATGTCCCCTGCCAGGCCTGTTTCTCAATTACTCCAGTACATCCCAGATCAGACATGCATCATCTCAGATCCACCTTGGGTGACCCTAAACAGCATCAGTGTGGACAGTCTATCTCCCTGTGGCTCTTCATATCTTGACCCTAAACTTTGCCATAAGCTTCCAGGGATAACATCCTGGACAGGAATTCACTGTGACTAAGATGATGCAGCTCAGTAACCATGGAGTAAGTTAGGATGCACATGTGAAGAAAATCCAGCCCAGGAAACCTGAAATGGTGACTGGAAGATTCTCCAGACCTCAAGAGAGAATCCAAGTCCTAGAGAAAGACTGACTCACTCAGGCGGACAGGGCACTCTGACTGGTAAGGATTGTGGCAAGGGGTATCAGGGTCACTGTGAGCCATATGCCAGGCTGAAGTTGACAATGCCCATGGAGGATCCGAGTCCTAGAGGATCTTGGGTACCAGGACAATAGCCAGAGTTATGCAAAGAACAAAATTGTCCAGACGTGAGACATGGGTCTCAGGAACCATGCAGAAGCCCAGAGGTCTTCCTGGAGGTCAGCATTGGAGACTCCTGCAATTGATGCTTCCTGGAACAAACAGGAGGTTACAAGAGACCTAGGTTTGCAGAGAAAGAAGCACGCAGAGGCTACAGCGGCAGATGGCATGAGACATCGGGATTTTTTTTCACCCTTTCCAGATTCTAATCACCAGTTCCTGGGAAATTTGAGTTGAACGTGTGCTATTAGACTGGGACAGGGGAATGGCTTGATAAGCTGTCACCTTGGCTACATTACTATATTTTGTTTGTTTGAAGCCCGGAAACCAACAGGATGAGAGATTTTGAGGTCTTAGCAGGTGCTGGGAAATCCACTGTATGTCCCACAGCCCCTGACATCTGGCCTTCTGGTTATTGTAACTCTCAACTGACATTTTGTATCACTGTCCTTTCTGCTCAGACAGGGCTAAGCACTGTACCTATGGACCGTGGAGACTTGGAGCCAGCTTCTCTCTCCACTTGGACCACTCTTCCTCAATATGGCTACACACCCTGATGAATGAACAAACCTGCTCCTACAAGTTGGCTCAAAACTCTCCTTTCCAGGGAATCTTCTCCATATGACCATTATATTACCATCTCCTTTGGCTCACCGCGCCCCCCACACACAACACTTGTAGTGATCACTATTGCTTAATGTATTTTTAAAAATGGTATTCATTGCCTTCCTCCTACTTCAGGTTCCTTCCTGCATTCCTTAATGTAGGAACTGAAGACTGAGGGCTGTTGGTTTTTTTTTTTTTTTTTTCTTGTTTAGTCCACTGATGCACAGTGCTTAAATCTGGGCCCAACACAAGAGGTAGACTGTGCTTATTAAATGAGAGACAGGATGGTCTGTAGTAAGGACCTGGGCTCCTTCGATCACATAGACACTGCTGGGAAGTAGTTCAGAGAACTCAATTTCCCCTCAAGTCCCCATGGCTCTAGGTTTTTTCCCTTTAGTGCGTGACCTATGGTTGCTGGCTAAAGTTGAGGGAAGCAGTTAGGAGCATGGGTTTGACGTAGGAGTCATGTGCACATCTCTGCCTGTTTTCCTTCCCAGCTGTGTGGCTTGGAGGAAGTTATCTTCTCCAGTGGGAGAGGCTGGAATACGTATGGATGTTCATCAAGCCTGGCCTGAAGTGATGGCTCATATCGTCACCAGTGGAGGCGAGTGAACGAGGGCAGCAGTGAATCTGAGAAACATAGCTTCCCCTGATGGCTATTTAAACCAAGTTCAGTGAAAATATTGAGGGAGGAAACCTCTCAGATTATTTTGTTAATTAATAAAAAAAATCAAGAGGTAAAGAGTTTTTCCTCTCTGAGAAGGATTTTAATTAAACCCAAATAATTGAGTTGGACAATGATTTTGTACCTCAACTCTTCCTCAGGAGAGACCACAGAACCCTAGGAGAGACCACAGAACCCTGTGTCTGAGACAGAGCCCGTTTGGATTTTTGTGGTTTTAAATGGGCAGATGTTTGTGCGTTTGCAGCCTCATCATCTGGAGCCAGGTTACCCAGTAGTATAGATGGAAAAACAGCAAAATGCATATTCTATGGGTTTAACAGAGGGGAGCCAAGGCAGAAAGTCTGAGGAGGCATATGAAAAGAGAGCCAGAACTAGAACTCAGGCAGGTGTCTGCAGCAGCTCTGTGACTAGAGCCTGTGGCCACAGGAAGCGTGAGGGGCTCGGAGAGAGGTCTCTGTGACTGCTCTAGTCTTAACAGACCAAAACCAAATCTACCTCGCAACTGTGTTACTAGTCTAGGAAACTGTGAAGAGCTCCGTGGCGAGACACACCCCTGGCCCCTGCAGAGGGAAGGGGTGGGGGCAGGGCTTCCAGAGTTGATAAACTGAGGAGAGAGGATCCACCTTGAATGTGAGCAACACCATTCCATGGACTTGGGAGCTGAGGCTAAATAAAAGAGGAAGAAATGAAGGACAGGTGAACGCACCCATTCTCTCTCTGCTTCCTCAGCTGTGGAGATCCCAGGTGGTTCAGCCACCTACTCCCACCATGCCTTCTGCTCTACGGGAGACTGTTATTTCCCTGAGACCGTGAACCAAAATAAATCCTCTCTCATTTACGTTGTCATTTGTCAGACATTTGTTAAACAAACAGACAGACAGATAAACCACACACACACACACACAAATATTCATTGTCAACAACCACAACCCTCAAAATAACTAAAGCAAAAACTTAGAGGAACAAAAGAAGGTCTTTTGTTCTAAAGATCTGTCCTCCTGTTTTGTCAAACTCATCCCTCTATCGCCATCTATCCATTTAAAATCCATCTTTATTTTAAGATCCTCTCGTCCATTTTAAGTCCACGTCTATTTAAAAGTCCCAAGATTTCGTGCATTTTTTTTTTCTCAACTTCTGCAAACTATTGCCTAAAACAAATGTACACTCTGGACACCCCCACCTCACCTCCCCACGTTTATTTCTGTCGGGGGGTGGGGTGAAAGGGAGCCTGAATGATAATCTGACCTGTGGATCTAGTCCCTGGTCTTTAGTTCTCACGATGTGAGAAAGAGAAACCAATTCCATGGCCTTCTCCACATAGGGGATTAAAAATAGCTCAGAAAGAGAAGCGCTTTCACCATCTCCACTGAAGTGTGGCCGTGGGTGAGTACTTGCCGGACGCCCGCCAAGTAGTACCACTTGGGAATCTTTAGAGTATCATAGCTGCAAAGATGCGGCCCAATGTTTTCTCGACTCAAATTAAGTGTACACCTGGCTGGGAGCGCCACCCTTTTGGCTAACCTTGGAACCAGCCAATCAGCGAAGAGCCCAAGTTCTTCTGGGAAACACGAGAGGCTAGTCTAGGATTACCACACATATATTGACCCTTCCTTGTTCCCCAAGAGGTAGAATTAACTAGAACACCGAGGGGCATCTCAAATGACTTTCATAGCCACCCACTATGCCTGAAGAAGACCCTAATGCTTCAGGAACCTGTATGACCCGTGATCACTGTTTTTATCCGTCAACTCCTTCTGTTTCATCCTTCACTAAGCCCATCAGCAAATGTTTACAAATTGTATTTCTGGGAACAGGTGGTTGTTCTTGTGGTTTTATTTTGAAACCTTATTTGTCTTGGGTATTTGAGTCTTCAGAAGGCATCGGGCGTTTGGCAGCCAATTTTAGTGGCTGTACCTCTCTCGCTGTAATAGCTACTTTGACTTCCATTCTTCCTTGCTCTTAGAAAAGTCATCTCCCGCCGTCCTCTAAACCCCTCTAGCATCCGCGCTGTCTTTTCCTGCTCCTCTTTGCCCTTCTTTCTTCTCCCTTTTACAGTTTCCAGTCTGTAATCCTTTGCGACGACACATGTGGGTCCGCTCTACCCTACGCACACCACGCCCGTCAGTCTCTTTTCAATGCCGAGTGAGGCTTCCACCCCAGCTTGAAAGATGACTGTTCTCAAAGTATTCCCCACAGAGGCTGACCCACCTGACCCAGATAACGCTACCAGGGAAAATAACTTTGGCTTGGGGCCCATAACACTCACCAGTCATTATGCTGTATTGGAGAATAAAACCGATTTGGCAGCCTCATTAGGCTGTAATCAGTTCAGATCTCTCCTCTGGCTTCTTAGAGCATAACTACCTGTCCCTGGGCGCAGCAGAGGGGAGAAAAACTACCTGTCCTCCCAGCTTTCTGTATTTCTTCTAGGCTCATGTCTCAAATTAAATCTTCATTCTGTTAGAGCAAAGACTGACTCATTGGCCACCGTGCTTACCACTTTTTAAGTGTGGTTCTAATTAGCGTCAGAAGCTCTTGGAGAGCCCCAGGATAGCATCTCAAGTCTCAAAGGTGCAGTTCTGGGGTATCCATTGTACAGCCAATGGATGCTGGGCTTAGATGTTTGGACCGCATTCAGTAACAACAGTAATAAGAGCCATGGCTTACTTCACGCTCATTAAATGCCAGATGGTTCTGTATTAGCCTGTTTAATCCTCGGATCAATTTGGTAGGGTGTATGCTGCGTTATCTGATTCTAGGAAGAGGATGCTGAGGTACAGAGGGGTTCAGCAACTTGCCTAAAGTAGTAGAGTTTATTAAGTGGTGGGATCAAGCTGGAATGTGGACCAACTAGCTTCAGAGTCTCTTAAGTCTTCCCTGAACCACAGTCTGTAGGAACTTGGTCAAGAAGCATGGAGATGCTTAGCGGGAATGCTAATGTATCTGGAAAAATGAAGATGGAGGCATGGGTGAGCAAATCAAAGAGTCTCTTAGGACCCTCATCTGTGAGTATTCATATCGGAATTATCGTGGAAATGGTCGTCAGAAGAGGCACAGCTATTAAAAATGGTGGCAAGACCTGACTTGAGACCCTGGAATATGCAGCCTGAAAGAACGGTAGTGCTCTTGTCAGAAGTGGGGGGTGGTGGCAGAGAAGTACCCCTAACGCCTATGTGCCCCTAAAGTATGGGGCTGATAAAATTTTAAAGGCTCGAGGAGGAAGGCTTCTCTAGTGTCAAATGGCCTGTCAAAAGGCCTTCTCAAAAGGAGAAGGCAAGAAGAAGCTGTAGAGACCTATCTTATATCTTATATCCCTCATCTCCCCAAGACTTTTTTTTTGTTTTTTTAGGGCCTATGTTCCAACCAGAAGATAATGGACAGTATGATCCAGAGTCCCAGGGACCTTAGGACTCTCTAACCCCCTTACAAGCCTTGGTGGGTGCAGTCAGCAAAAAGAAGCAGGGAGAAGTCCTTTAGGGGAAGGACATGTTTGACTCATATCTCCCACTGCTGGAGGGAGGACAGTAAGACTGGCATCAGGGAAATGGAAGGAGCTGAGGAGACATGAGGCAACTGGTCAGATTCTACTCTGGACCTGGAGCTAAGGGGAAAATGGAGCCTCAGAACTCCACTCCCTAGGGCAAGGCTAGGAGCCTGAGACTAAAACAGAGGTCTACGTTGAAGACTATGAATTGTCCTTTGAGCAACGTCCTCTTAATCCAAAGCAGAAGTCATTAGGAGACTAGAATTTAAAGAGTCAGAATTTACCTTTACCCACCCGATTATAAAATGTATTTCGTCTATCCAGATTTCACCTCCTTCATTTCCTGTGTTAGCATCCCAACCTTCCCACGTTTTCTTATTTTACTAAGATGAATGAACTAGTGATGAATAGTCTTGAAGAGGAAAAGGAGCTATACGAATAAAGGCACCTCCCTCACCAGGTCCTTCAGTGCCTGATAAAATTATGGTATCAAAGCCCAGACTGTAAGAAGCTCTCGTTGTCAATGAACACACACATCTAAGACTATGTGACTATTGACAGTTTGGAGATGTAGGTGGGGCATCCATGTTCTTGAACAGCATATGTTCACACTTCATCGTTTCATTTAACAAAGTTCTTTTTCTTGTGGTTTCAGCAGGAGATGTCTTGGGGTAAGAGAACAAGACCTGGATTTATGTGAATAGGGTTTTTTTTCATTTCATCGCTGAATCCAAATAGCATCTCCCTAGTGTGAAAGCAGATGGTAGAGACTTTATTTGTGGTCAAAGGTGCTGTGACTGAGAACAAACTTTGCTTGGCAGGCAGATTTGAACAAATCCAGGATGTGATTTAAGATATGACATATCTCCCAGGACCAAATCTATTGACAGGTGTTTTTATTAACAACATTTATACACTCAGACACAGTGATTTGGGGAAGCTAATTCTCATTCTGGCAAATCACAGTTGTTTTTTCTTTTTTCTTTTCTCGTTTGGTCATTGACTATGTATGTAGGAATTAAGACCAACTTGGAAAACCCAGCCCAAGAATAAATATTTGTAAATTTCTTTTTTTTTTAATATTTGTAAATTTCTTACATCCTAGTAGAAGAATGTCTCCTGACCTGGTTTTTGAGACTTCAGTGTATTTGAAAAGAATTGTTTTATAGGAGTAGCTAAATCTTGGTTTGCTATTTACTTTATTAGTCCCAAAATGGTGATTTTAGCATCTCCAACAATGTAAATTTTCACTGATATATTGCCCCTAAAGAATGATGTAATTATACTATAATATCATAAAATAAGAGAAATAATTAAAGAATGTTTGGAATCACAATTTACTTTGCAAATGTAAGAGAGTAATGCTATTTTTATAGCCTATAACCAAATTTCTCCTATATTCTCAATGGGAATTAGGCAACAAGTTTACCCCTTCATGCTTCTAGAGTCAAACTGGATTTAGAACCCAAATAGGACCTAAGGCAGTGATTCTCAACCTGTGAGTTGAGACACCTTTGGGGGTCAAATGACCCTTTTGTAGGGGTTGCCTACAACCATCAGAAAACACAGATATTTACATTATGATTCATAACATAGCAAAATTACAGTTATGAAGTAGCGATAAAATAGTTTTATGTTTGGGGGGGTCACCACAACAAAGGAACTGTATTTGTCAATATAGTAGGAACATTGAGAACCACTGGTCTAAGGAACACACATAAATAGGAGACAGCAGACAATTATAGTGTACTGGTAATGGCTTATTGTTGTCATCTATGCTGGGCTCAGCTTTCTTTGTGGAACTTCTCAGATTATAATTTCTTAATTTTTCTTCTCAGTTGTTTTTTTTAATTTTTATTTTTTATTTTCACTTTCACCAATAAATGCATTGCCTGAAATCTGCAGCAAAGGCAGGTTAGGTGCACCGTTCCTGAGCTGAGAGCCTTGCAGAGGACACACTGACTAGATCAATGACATCATCTCCTGGCCACTTAGAGCTTCCCGGGTCTCCGTTTCCCTAGCAGGCTGCGGCTTCTGGACAATTGAGAATCTTCTGGTTAACAATCGTCTTGTGAACGAAACAGGGCATCGACAGAAACAAAACCAGGTTCCGATCCAACAAGCTAACCTGAACTCAAGACTTCTCCCCATCATTCCATGCAATTCATGTCGCTGGTTGAAAGGTCACAGTTTGAGAAATACTACATAGGGACTCCTATCTGCATGGTGCCTTCACAGTTAAAACTTGATTTTTTTATTACAGAGACTAAAGTAACTTCTTCTTGTATAGAAGCAATGAGGCCTGCCTCAATAAACACAGATGAATCGGTGAGAATGACATGTCTTCTCTCTGAGGATTTGATGCTTCTGGCTCCTTCTTTACCATGATTGGAGATACAAGGTAAGAGTGGGTATGGAGATATAATTTGGTCACAGAGAACACAGAAAGCAGTGCAGGAACGCAGACCTCAGCTTTCAGTGGCCTACACTTGAATCATTCTTTAAGCATTGCATTTTAAATCAGTAAGAAGCAACTGGAGTCAGCCAATTAGTAGATAAACAGAAAACCAGGAGAAGCACAGAAGACAGTGACATAGAGAAGCAGGGACTTAGACAAGAGTGACAGCCCAAAGAGCTGGGAGTAAGATTACGTCAGGAGTGTATATGCACAAGGGAGTCCCTGTATCAAAATGGTTTCTGTTATGCATGTGTTTGTGTATATATACATATGTTCATGCAGGGGGGGAGTTCAGGTTAGGGTGCAGAAGTATGCTGTGTATGCTAGAATGTGCATGTGAGTGAGTGAGTGTGTGTGTGCACGTGCGCTTTTGACTTGCACGCTGCTCTCATGTGTGCAGCAGTGTATGTAGACCAGCAGACAATGTTGAGTCTCATCCCCAGGAATACATCTTTTGAGAAAGGGTTTCTCATTGTCCTGGGCCTCACCAATTAAGCTAGACTGGCTAGCCATAGGGCAGCTAGGATCCTCCAGTCTCCACTTCTCCAGATCTGAGATTTCAAGCATACGTCCCATCCCACCCCCGCCCCAGACCTAGCATTATGCTCTTGTGTGGCTGTCTTAGTGTTTCTATTGCTGCAATGAAACACCATGACCTAAAAAGCAAATAGGGCAGGAAAAGAGTTTATTCAATTTATACTTCCATATCACAGATCATTTACAAAGGAAGTCAGGACAGGAACTCAAGCAGGGCAGTGGCCGAGGGCAGGAGCTGATGCAGAGGCCGTGGAGGCGTGTTTGCTCTATGATGCAGAAGCCATGGAGGGTGCTGCTTGCTGACTTGCTCTGTGTGGCTTACTCAGCCTGCTTTCTTACAGCACCCAGGACCACCAGCCCACTCAGTGCACTCCTTGTAGTGATCTGGGTTTTTATTCTTTTTTGAGGGGTCAACTATATCTCTTAATTCAGAGAGGTTAACATGCTAACTAATTGCTGCAGATCACTGAATTCTAGCTTAAAACTCAAAAGCAAAGCAAAACAAAAAGTTTTGAGTTAAATTGTGCATAAGACAGAACACCGGGTACATTAACGTGCTGATATAATTGGTGCTATGACCAAATAACAGACAGAAATAACTTCAGGAAGGAAGGTTATTTCGACTCACAGTTTCAATGAGTTATGCTGGGAAGGGACTGCAAAGAAGTTCACGCCATGGTGGAGAGGACACAGAACGGAGAAGTCAGAGAAAGAGGCCAGGGCGGGATACATAGGCCCCAAAGAGTTCAACCAGGCTCCACCTTCCACCTGCAAATAGTCTATTAAAAAATCCATCGCGGGTGGGGAAAAATCCATCAATGGATTAAGTCCAGTCATTCTCTCCAAGCCCTTATAATGCAATCTTCTCTGGCAATGAAATGCCCTCTGGGGGGAATGGAGCAATGTATTAGGTTCAGAGACTTTTGAGAACAAAAGCCAAGTCAAATACAAGACTCGATTGGCAGAAATGTGGGCATGAGTTTCTCCTTTCAAAACTTTTGCAAAAGTGGACCTGAGCTGTTCCTCAATCGCTTCTGTGCGGTCTTCTGAGCCCTGATTGCACAAGCGGTCTCAACAGTATAGCTAGCGTCTGATGCCACCCTCTCTTCCCTGTCCTTCAATGTCTATGTCTTGATTGTGCCTCCTTTCCACGTGAGAGATACCAGCCTCTTTCTAGTTCCTTTATGTCCCATTTGTACTTAATTGTGCTCAGCAAAAACTTGTTGAATCCAGTTTGCCTGGAGGATGATAAATCCTTTCTCTACAAGCCTTGTGTTCAGAGGCCCGTGGAGTCTTCCACGACACCCTAACTACGTTGAGACCTCCCAATTAATGGAGCTTGGAAAGTAGCATTTTTAATGAGAGTCAGGGAGCTGAGATCACAGGGCCAGTGCCTTGGGGTGCTGTAACTGTTTTCAGCAGCGATTCATCCTGTGCTCTTTGTATCTGGTTGCGTTCCGATTACTTCACAGCCAGTAGCACTCAGAAGGGACATATATTTTGAAAAAACAAAAAGGATCCAGCCTTTTATTAAAGCTTTCTGTATATAATGAAGCACAAATGTTCTGGGCTTTTCTCCACCTAACTTTCCCCCTCTCTGTTGCAGCGATTGTCAGCAATGTGCAGAGGTTCAGCAGGAGACTGAAGGCTGCACTCCTCTTCAGAGAGCAAGCTATCCAACTGATCTTCAGTATGAATCTAGAGCCACCTACACGTGACTTTTTCTGGTTGCCATTTTTAGGTAGGCAGCTTGTACATTATACAGCTATCAAGAAGCAGCCACAAGTAGTCAATCTGCCCCCCCCCCGGGGGTGGTGGTGTAGTGAATGAGGAGTAACTTAGTTGTACTGAGTCAGAATCTCTAAAGAAGTAACGTTGCGGGGGGGGGGGGGGGGAAGGCAAAAAGCCCAGGACAGGGACAGTGGTTCTCAACCTGTTGGTCGCGACCCCCTCAGTAACCCTCTAGCTCTGAAAATATATCACGATTCATAACGGCAGTAAAATTGTGGTTATGATGATGATGATGATGATGATGAACTAGCAATGGAAATGATTTTATGATTGGAGGAGGGGTCACCACAACATGAGGAACTGTCTTAAAGGGTTGCAGTGTTAGGGAGATTGTGAACCACTGGCTTAGGAGATTGGTTTGAAGAGAAAAGTATCCCAGGAGGGAAGACAGGGGGAGCTCATCCGAGCGCCTCTGCCATCCCTGGATCTTCAGTTTCTCAGCTTCCTGGATAGCTGTGCATCACTGACATTCCTGACCTGTTCTAAGCAGGCCTCTCCTGCTCTCTTTAATTTCAAAGTATCCCAAGCACATGATTTGCTCGGCAACATTCACGTGCCTTATGTGCACGCAGCCGCCTCTGTCTGGGACATTCATCTCCGGTTCAATCGGCATTCTTGTTTCCTTCTTTAGTGCGACAAATCTGATGACCAAAAACAATCTTTAAAGGGAAGGGCTTATTGACATATGTTTCCAGGTCATACTCCATCATGGAGGGGACTCAGGACAGGAACTTGCAAGCAGAAACTACAGAAGAATGTAGCTTGCTGGCTTACCTTGGGGTTCACTCAAAGGTGCATACCCAGCTACAGTAGGTGAACTTTCTTACACTGCCCAGAATTGCCTGCCCAGGGATGGTACTGTTAAAAGGGGGCTGGGTCCTTCTATATCAATTATTCATCAAGACAGTGCCCCACAGACATCCCTACAGGCCATGCTGATCTATTCAATTTCTTGATAGAAGTGACCCCTGTCAGATGACTCTAGGCTGTGTCAAGTTATAATTAAGGGCTATTCAGGACAATAACCATCTAATTGGCTCTGGTATCTTTTTTTTTCCTAAAAAACAAAACATGATTCACTTGTTAAAAAACAAAACAAAACAAAACAAAACAATCCTTGGGGCTGGAGAGGTGGCTCAGCAGTTAAGAGCACTGACTGCTCTTTCAAAGGTCCTGAGTTCAAGTCCCAGCAACCACATGGTAGCTCACAACTATCTGTAATGGGATCTGATGCCCTCTTCTGGTGTGTCTGAAGACAGCAACAGTGTACTCATATACATACAATAAATAAATAAATCTATAAAAATATTTAAAAAGAAAAAAAGAAAAAAGCAAACAACAGCAACAACAAAAACCTCCTTTCTGGTGTGTGTGTGTGTGTGTGTGTGTGTGTGTGTGTGTGTGTAGGGCAGCATGTGGCATGGCATGCATTGTATGTCAGAGGATAACCTTGGGTCTTGGCTTTTGCCTTATCCCTTGTTTGAGAAAAGAGTCCCTGTTCCCTGCTGCATACACTAGGCTAGCTGGCACATGAGTCCTGGGGATTTTCCTGTCTCCACAGTCGTAACCATAGGGATGCTAGGATAACCGATGTGAGCTACTGCATCCAGGTTTTAATGTAGAATCTAGGGATCCAAATTCAGCTACCTGTGCTTGCTTGAGTAGTCTCCCCACTGAACCATCTCCCCAGCCCAGCTTTGGTATTTCAATAAAGAAAGAACATCTCTTCTTCTGAAGAGACCTGTTGTGGTTTGAATCTAAAAAAAAAAAAATACTCTCTAAAGGCTTGATTGCATTCTAGTGGGCTTTTGAAAGGCGATTGGCTCATGAAGGCCCTTCTTTACCAATGGATTAATCCTTGATGATTTCATAGCTGGATGGATTATTAGGAGGCCTGGTGTCTTAGTCAGGATTTCTATTCCTGCACAAACATCATGACCAAGAAGCAAGTTGGGGAGGAAAGGGTTTATTCAGCTTACACTTCCATACTGCTATTCATCACCAAGGGAAGTCAGGACTGGAACTCAAGCAGGTCAGGAAGCAGGAGCTGATGCAGAGGCCATGGAGGGATGTTCTTTACTGGCTTGTCTCTCCTGGCTTGCTCAGCCTGCTCTCTTATAGAACCAAGATTACCAGCCCAGAGATGGCACCACCCGCAAGGGGACCTCCCCTCTTGATCACTAATTGAGAAAATGCCTTACAGCTGAATCTCGTGGAGGCAATTCCCCAACTGAAGCTCCTTTCTCTGTGATAACTCCAGCCTGTGTCAAGTTGACACAAAACTAACCAGTACACCTGGTTAGAGGAAATAGCTCATTGAGGGAGGCCTTTCAAGAGTGTATCTTATCCTTGCCCTCTTCCTTTCTCTGCATCTTTCTGCTTCTTAGCTGCCACGAGATGAGCAGTCTTCCTTTAAAAAAAAAAAAAAGATTTATTTATTTTTATTTATACGAAGCATTGGCATAGACCAGCTGAGCATGGACTGAACAGACTCTGAACCTATAAGTCAAATCTTTCTTTCCAAGTTGTTTCCTCAGGATTTTGTGGTAGCACTGCAGAGTGACCCACACTGGCACTGTAGACATGGCTAGCACTTAGAATCAGGATTTAACGATGTAATATAGCACCCAGGGGCGTGTCCATGATAGCAAGAGCCGATGTGGACTGGAAAGCGCCTTGCTTCAATCTTTTCTAAGCACTGCATTAACATTTAACCCTTCAAAGCAGGACTTTGCCGTAAGTGTTTTACTATTCTCATTTTACAGATTAATTTACTGGGGAATAGAACTTGCCCAGCAGTTTATAGGTGACTCTGTGACTGCAAGTTACATAGTTAAGGAGCCTTAGAGCTAAACTGCTTTTATTTATGAGTATCAGGTTATGCTAGAAATTCAATGTAGTGTGTGTGTGTGTGTGAGTGTGTGTGTGTGAGTGTGTGAGTGTGTGTGTGTGTGTGTGAGAGAGAGAGAGAGAGAGAGAGAGAGAGAGAGAATGTTAAGAGGGAGAATACAAGACAGAAATTAGGTCAGACAACCAAGATTATTCAGAAATCCTGCACTGGAGTGTGTTTTGGGGGGCAGAGAGGGTTAAAAGACATCATAAGCAGCGAGCTAGGCAGAATTCCAGGAAGAAATCTCTGCTCGCTCTCTCTCTCTTTGTGTGTGTGTGTTTGTGAATGTGCATGTGCCTGTGTGTGTGCATATGCACATGAGCATTGTGTGTGTTCTCTTACTCCTTTCTTGACTTCCTATAAAGCAGTAGGAGTGGCATATAATTATCAATGGTTCTGTGTCCCCCCCCTCCCACCCCCCCCACCCCCTGCCATTAAATTCCTTCTTTTGGAGTCGTACCAGCCAGTACCAGCTGGGACCTGCCTCTGTTTGATAGACAAGTAGAGGATTTAGGATTAGACAGGAAAGCTGGGATCAGAGTGCATTTAAAGACATAAGAAAGAGGGGGGTATACATGTACTGTGGAGCAGCGTGGGGTTCACAGCAGGAATGCTGAAAGAGAAGATAACCGTATTGCGATGACTGTTCTTAGGATCCAAGCCCAGAACAGCTACTAAACCTGTAATCCAGTCTCCACCAGTGAGAGGCAATTATTCTAATAATTCAGGTGGAGAGGGAACTATTGAATTACTGGAATAATTATCTCCATTTACTTTCCTTCTTTGGAGAGAGAGAGAGAGAGAGAGAGAGAGAGAGAGAGAGACTGGTCTGCTCATGTCAATACATGCTACCTTACTGGTCTCAAGCTGCCTCCTCAATTAACTTTTTGAGTAAATATTTTTCTGAGTCGCTCTGGAGCTTGGCAAGATCTTGCTCCTGAAACTGATCCTTTCACCCTTTTTAGCTACCTTTCCCTTTCAATCAGTGCCTCGCTAGGTAATGGGAGCGGGGAGGAGACTCATTTGAGAAGAAAATGGCTATTTAGTGTCTCATGTCATTTGCAAGTCACAATCACTTTCTCTAGATTAGGAATGATTTCACAGAGTCTCCACTGAAGGCAGAGGCATGACGACAATGACCTGATCTTCCAAAGTCGAAATCGACAGGTGGGCTATGCAATGGGTAGCCTCTGCCCAATAGTTGATGCCCTGTGTAAATGACTATTTATATATCCAATTAGGTCTTGGTGCTGAGAGCTGATTTTGAAGGAGGGGTTGTTGTTCTCTGGGCCAGTGGTTTCTTTGAGAGACACAAAGATCTTCTGTTTTAGGCAAAGTGATTACTCCAGAGACCTTGGGAGTTTCAAGACAACTGAATGCAAGATAAGAAAGAGGATATCTTGAAAAAGATAGACTGGTCATCCCGGCGGGACGCTTCTGTATGGTACATTATTGACTTCAAGGCAAGAGGCCATGAAAGTGTTTTTCTTCAAGACAGTAAACTCTCTGTGTTGGGAAGTGAATTGGAAAAAAGGGGGTGTTTTGGTTCCCTGTATTAGTTTTCAGAAATGAGTAAATTGTACAATGCCTTTCAAACTATAATGCTACCGACTCTCACAGGAACCTGGATGGTTTAGAAGCTCCTTGGGGACCTCATCAAGATAAACAGACAATGTTCTGTGCTGCAGCAGGGTCAAGGAGACGTTTCTCAATGACATCAAGCAAACAGAAACAAATCAATAACTTGCCCTGACCCACAACTGTCAAAGGATTATACTAGATAGGTGTAAAGGAGAGTTTGCAAAGAGTTACCTCACATGGGCTCATTGTCATTGCTCAAGTAATGGGACAACAGTATTTGGGACTAGTGACGAGTTTAGTAGGTCTGCTCCCCGTGTCCAGCTGACTTGCCTTCTAACTGTGCTTTTCTGTACTGAAGATCGTGGAGTGTTCACATCCCAGTTCCCAGACTCCCTGCCCTCAGGGTTCTGGATTGGATTTATATTTAACTGTGATATTATATGAGTGCAAAGCTGGAAAGACAGCCTGAAGTAGGAGCCATACTTTTGCTGTTTCTATTATTCTTTTGCAACAAAACAAACAAACAAACAAACAAACAAACAAGCAAACCAGTTTTAGAGGTATTGCATTCTGAGTGTCGAGAGGCAGGCCATAGAGATTTCATTTTGCAGGCAAAAATAAAAACATTTCTGGCCTGGTGTAAACCCAACTTTCTGTCCAGGAGAGCTTCTACTCTGTGTGTCCTATAGTAAATCGCTCACTTCTCAAACTTGCTAGAATGGCTTATGTTCTCTTCAGTAGAGCTATAATTATAATTCCTTTGGTACCCAGAAGGCTGGGGACAACAGACTAAAGGAATTAGAACTCCAAATTTCTTTGTTTTAGCATGTTAGGCATGAAAGAAGCATTGTTTAGGTTAGTGTTAAAGTGTAAAATACTGGCATTGCCTGGCAGGTCATGGCAAAATAGTTAGCATCCATTGGTCACCTAGAATAACATATGCAGTGAAGGCAGAGAGAGTTGATGGCATTTTGTTGATTCATGACCTCCACCCAGAGGACCCCACTGCAGCTCTCAGAGTCCTGTTATTTCCCAATCTAAACCTAAACTTCTGTAAGTGAGACCCAGAGACACTGTGTCCCATTCCATCAACCCACAGAGGCAAACGGTAGTCATCTTCAGAATGCATCATCAGCTGACTTTGGTGGGCAGAGTACCTGAGGGGGGGGTAAGAATGAGGGATGTAAAGACTGTAGTAGACAAGGGCTGTTTCTCCTTACATTGAGAGAACTTATGGGGGAAAAAAGTGCTAAGGATTGTAAATTTACTGTTTTTTTTTTTAATTTATTAGGTATTTTCTTCATTTACATTTCCAGTGCTATCCCAAAAGTCCCCCATATTTTCTCCCCCCCCCCACTACCCTACCCACCCACTCACTCTTCTTGGCCCTGGCGATCCCCTGTACTGAGGCACCGGGATCCATCCCATAATCAGCCTCCAAATGCTGAGACCATTGCATACACTAGCAAGATTTTGCTGAAAGGACCCTGATATAGCTGTCTCTTGTGAGGTTATGCCAGGGCCTAGCAAACACAGAAGTGGATGCTCACAGTCAGCTATTGAATGGATCACAGGGCCCCCAATGGAGGAGCTAGAGAAAGTACCCAACGAGCTAAAGGGGTCTGCAACCCTACAGGTAAATTTACTGTTTTGAGGCGTAATCAGATGGGAGAAGAGAGCAGGGAGCTTTTATGACTCCCCAGAAGAATCATTCCTTCAACCATCTGCAAGACTGATGCATTCTGTTGACGAACACAGTGCAATCCTGTGGGCTGATGGAATGGGACCCATAGTGTCTCTAGGTCTCCCATAGAAAAGAACAGGTCTCTGAGAGCTGCGATGGGGTCCTCTCAGTGAGTTCAGTCAAACCGGAGTTCATAAGTCAACCAAATCCCATCAACTCTCTCTTGCCAGTAGAATCTTCTAGTCAATGAAAAGCCTAGTCAATCAATTGCTTGGAGACTTATCATTCTAGACTTGTAATAGAGTAACACTTTAACAGGCCTGGTAAGGACAGGTTCACATACCCAAGAAACCACACAATTTCCATCATTTATATCAGCACCCCCCCAAGAGACTGGAGAATAAGAATGTAAGATACAGAGAAAGAAGCACAAATTTTTATTGGACTTGATTCACTGCTACGGGGCAGCATTTCTCAGATACTTTGAACTCATTTTCCTAGTTGGCATAACTCAAAAAAATGACTGTGACTCAGCCTGTTTTATCAATTAGACACAGAACCAAATGGTGGTACACTTGGAAGGAAAGTATATGTGGGGGACTTCCTAACATTTAGAAGAGTTATTTAGATATACATGCCATGTATGAACCTAACCCACCAAAGTGGCCCTTTCACCAAAGCATTGTGAACAGAAGGTCAGAAGTACATTCTTGGGGGCAGTGCTGCAGTGAAGTCCTATGTAGGAGAGGAGCAGAGGTAGCCGATACTACTGAAAACCAGTGGGTCTGTTGACATGCTGAAAGAAGAGAAAAAGTAATACTAGAAGAAAATATTTTAAAAATTGAATTCTACCCCCCTCCATAGTGACTTCCTGACACTTCAATTCCCACCTAAGCATAACCCCAGTAAGACTTATTTCCAGTGAGTCGAACAGCTCTGGCAGCAGGGCAGGTTGCCATTTTATCTTTGCTGGTAGCTGACTGATTATTGAGGTTTTAGAAATTAAGAGATAGCCAGGTTACCAGGAGGACACACTGGAAGTTCATGTATTTATATCAATATGCGTGCATGCTGGTGCGTATACATAAATGATAAAAAAAAAAATACCGTAGATCTGGAAACCACTGTCACAAGTTGAATTGCAAAGGTGAAATTAGAAAGGCTTTAATCCAATTTTCAGACCTAAGAAGTTTATAAACCTAGAGCCACTGGCTGAAGGGGAAGCCAGAGTCCTGAGCCCTGTTAAGAGGAGCTACTATCACTAACTTTCTCACATATTTGAAGCTATTTGATATCTGAACTCTGCCCTGTGAAAAGGAAGAATTCAAAATATGAGCAGGTATATTGGTATATTAATTTCCAGAGACCCCAAACTGTGAGACCCCCGACTTAGAGCGTTTCTCCCTAGAAGGTAAGACCCCTGGACGTTCCCCAAGCTTGTTTTCCCTGATCTCTAAAAGTACAGCCAGAAAGAAGCTCTTTGTTCTCTATAGCCAGCAAAAAGCCTTTTTGTTTCTATACTGTACAACCAGAGATCCCTGCCTTCCTGTGCCGAGAACACGGAGATAAAAATTCAGAAAGAACTCACTCCCCACTCCTGCCTTGTAAATTTCACCAAGGACACCTGGAAGAGAAGAACTCCTCCCAACTCCTCCCAACTCTCCTCCCAACTCCTCAGCTAACGGTTAAAAGCCCCCTACTGTCACCACTTGGTGTCGAACTCCCCTGCCCTGCATGGCGGAGGGACTTCGTCCTCAGCTAGCTGATAGTAAAACCTCTTGCAGTTTGCATCAGGTGTGATTTTCTCTCGGGACACTGGGGCCAGCTCATCCCGGGACTTGAGCGGGCCCAGCATTGGGGGTCTTACAAAACAACAAAGAGGTTCTTTAGAAGTGGCAAATGAATCATGAGAGACAATGTATCTCTGCAGGTTTGTAAAGCCACCTTGTGATGGTTTCCCCAGCTTCCTAATAGTGTTTAGAGCAGACATTATCAGCAGCTGGATTGTGGGCGCATTGGCTTTGTGCTGTAAAGACTATTAACAATTAAGTGGCAAGTGGAACTAGAACCACTGAGAGAAAACACAAAACTGTGACACACACATTGTGTTATCACAATGAGAAAACAAACAGAAACACTATAACCCCATGGAAATCAGAGATCAGCACCTCCCAGAAGGCTTTTAAAAAGTGAAGGGGACAGTTGTTTTCCTCAAATTTGCCTTTAACTCGTCTATTTGGTCTTTACAAGAAAGGTATGAGTCTTGGAGACATTGAGTTACTTTAAACATTGTGTCATCAGATGGTGACACACTTGTATTCACTGTTCTACATGTCTGTCTTAGTAGGGTTTCTATTCCTGCACAAAACATTATGACCAAGAAGCAAGTTGGGGAGTGTGATGGTTTGTATATTCGTGGGCCAGGGAGTGGCACCATTTGGAGGTGTGGCCTTGTTGGAATAGGTGTGACCTGGTGTGGGCTTAAGACCCTCACCCTAGTTGCCTGGAAGTCTGTCTTCCACTAGCAGCCTTTGGATGAAGACATAGAATTCTCAGCTCCTCCTGCACCATGCCTGCCTGGATGCTGCCATGTTCCCATCTTGATGAGAATGGACTGAACCTCTGAACCTGTAAGCCAGCCCCAAATAAATGTTGTTTTTATAAGCCTTGCCTTGGTCATGGTGTCTGTTCACAGCAATAAAACCCTAACTAAGACAGGGAGGAAAGGATTTATTCAGCTTACACTTCCACATTGCTGTTCATCACCAAAGGAAGTCAGGACTGGAACTCAAGCAGGTCAGAAAGCAGGAGCTGATGCAGAGGCCATGGAGGGATATCACTTACTGGCTTGCTTCCCCTGGCTTACTCAGCTTCCTTAGTAACCCAGGGATGAACCCAAGACTACCAGCCCAGGGATGGCACCACCCACAATGGGCCCTACCAGCCTTGATCACTAATGGAGAAAAAGCTTTTTAACTGGATCTCATGGAGGCATTTCCTCTAGGGATGCTCCTTTCTCTGTGATAACTCCAGCTGTGTCAACTTGACACACAAAACCAGCCAGTACAATGTCCAACCAGTGTAACTTCTGTTCCTGGTATGCAGCTAAACTGGCAAATACTCTTTTTTATCTCCTTTGTTTCAGTTGATAAAGGATACTAGAATCAATTGTTCTTCAGCTCACAGAGACAGCTCATTCCATCACCTCTGGGTTGTGCCAACTACCAGGTTCTCAGGATGACTTTTCGTTATTATTTTATTCTCTTTTATATTAATTGATTGAAGATGGGTGGGCATGTGCACACCGCTATGTAAGTGTGGGTCTTTGCTTCTACCATGTAGAGCCTGAGCACCCAACATAGTTGTAGGGCTTGGTGTCTTTACCTGCTGAGCCATCTCAGCATGACGTTAGCTCCAAGAGTCATGGTCGACACACTGGGACATAGAACACAACTTCTTGAACTGGGGGTTGGCATCCTTTATGGGAACTAAATAAGGGGTTGCAAACAACAATAAATGCAACAGAAAATCATTTCTGGACTTACAATGAGCAAGCACACTGAATCCTAACTATTTCTGGCAGCACTTTGCCCACTGCCCATCATATGGCTTTATGATTCTAAGTGTAGAGGATGTATACTTCACACTGTGTGTACTGTCAAGACACGGAATGCCAATGAACATGCCCGGAACACTTGTGTTCAGAGACTGTTGTATCTTGTGAATGGCAGTGTTTTTAACTGTACTTAACAAAGTTTTTTGTTCTTAGCCATAATGGTTAGATTACAAAAACCAAGCAAACAAAGACACTTCTACTTTGTGTCTTTGGATGTCTTGGGTTACAGTATTTGACTTTAAAACTTGTTATTTGCCTGGCGTGGTGGCGCACACCTTTAATCCCAGCACTCGGGAGGCAGAGGCAGGCGGATTTCTGAGTTCAAGGCTAGCCTGGTTTTCAGGTCAGCCAGGGCTATACAAAGAAACCCTGTCTCGAAAAACCAAAAACCAACCAACCAACCAACCAAACAAACAAACACTTGTTATTTGAGTTCATGGCTTGAGTTCCCTGACAAATCATCAAGTGACTTCTGGCTTGGGAAGAGGACAGATTTTTTTTTTCAACAATATTTGAAGTAGTACTAAGCATGCATCTACTCTATTTGTGCAAAACCATGTGATTGTTATGGTCGGAAGATGGTCCAAGAAAGGAGCTGAGTGAGGAAAAGTCTGAATGCTTGTGCAAAAGCTCCAAGAAAGCAGACAAGGATCTGTGATCTCAGTCTCTTCAAAGCAGGAAGTTGTGTGCAGAATGTGTTTTTGTGCACCGCCCCCCCCCCAGGTGTATCAGATAGGAATGAGTTTTCTTCAGATTATTCATTACTTCTTGCTGATGTTATCAATCAAACATTTAAACTATCCTTTATATGCCTCTGTATGCAGCAAGTCCTTGTGATTGTATACTTTACTCATGGTATTCTTAAACTTTAGAGTATAAATAGTCTGATGCTCTAAATAAAGTTGGCTATCAAATGCGACTTTAGTATACTGCATTCTTACACAACTCCAGGCAATCCTCCTGTAAAGTAATACCTACAAACAAATTTCTCTATGATTTATTGTTTGATATAAACTTATTTATTTGTTTGTTTGATTTTAAAGAAAGGATTTCTCTCAGTAGCCCAGGCGGTCCTGAAACTCACTCTGTAAACCAGGCTGGCTTTGAACTAAAAAAACTGCCTGCATCTGCCTCCTGAGTGCTAAGATTAAAGGCATGCACTACCACAGCCCTGCATAGTCCATAACCTAGAAAAAAAATATATGTAATAATATAATATGTAATCTATAATCTAGAATATATATATACACATAACCTAGAAAAAATATATGTAATAATATAATATGTAATCTATAATCTAGAATATATATATACACATAACCTAGAAAAAATATATGTAATAATATAATATGTAATCTATAATCTAGAATATATATATATACACATAACCTAGAAAAAATATATGTAATAATATAATATGTAATCTATAATCTAGAATATATATATATACACATAACCTAGAAAAAATATATGTAATAATATAATATGTAATCTATAATCTAGAATATATATATACACATAACCTAGAAAAAATATATGTAATAATATAATATGTAATCTATAATCTAGAATATATATATACACATAACCTAGAAAAAATATATGTAATAATATAATGTGTAATCTATAATCTGGAATATATATATATATACACACACACCCATATATGTTTATATATTCTATATTACAGGTTTATCACTTCAGTAAAGTTTATGGAAGTCTGTGGAGCTTTGAGTAAGAAAGGTTTACATTAGCTCATGTATTTGAATGCTTAGCCACCAGGGAGTAGAGTAGAAGGATTAGGAGGTCTGGCCTTATTGGGGGTTAGGTTTGGCCATGTTGGAGGAAGTGTTACTGGGGGTGGGCTTTTAGGCTTCAAAAACTTGTGCTAGGCCCAGTTCTACACACACACACACACACACACACACACACACACACACACACACACACATCCTGCAGATCAGGAGGTAGCTCTTAGCTACTGCCATAGAGGAATTAAGGTTGAAGGTAGAATGGAGTTGTTAATCTAGACTTTGAATGGGGGAGGTTATTCTCATGGACACAATGTAACCATGTGATCCTTAAACTAAGAAGTTTAAGAACTTGCCTTGGTATCCTCTGACAATCCTAAACTGCACTGTCAAGAGAATTTGGTGTAGTTGGTCCAGACAGGCCAAGAATTCCCCTTTGCCACGTAATCTAGCATATTTTCAGCTTCCAGGGACTAGGATGCGACTTTGTTTTACGGACTCTGAGGAAATGACGCACAAGGGTGTGGGGAACAGATACCTGGGGACCCCTCTTCTGTACTTTTTGAATCAGAAGAGACAAATGGAGAGTCCATAGCTTTTTGAAATGGTTGTGCTGTTAGTTCAGATCGGGTGGGCTCTCTGTGCACTGAATATCAGAAGCATAGTTGGCTGGAATAGGTCGCTGTGACGTTAGACGATCTCTTGGGATTGTTTTCTGTTGCCACTTTGAACTATGTCCAAATGTGTATCACAATGTTTTGATGTTTAGAAACAGCTCTTGAATTCCTGGAGGCAAGGAGAATGGAAACATATAAGCCTTCCTGTTAGTCCACCTGTGTGCTCTTGTTAGAGATCAGGGAGCCCTCCCACAAATAGGGGATCCTCAAAACTAGCTGCTATTCTTTTCATTTTTTTAAAGCCACTCGGTAGTAAAAGCCCCACCACAGACAAGGTCTCAGTATACACCCCAGACTGGTCTTGAACGCCCCACTCTCTGCCTCAGCTTCCCATGCCAAGATGACAGCTTTGTACCACCACACCTGGCTTAACCATTGTAAAATGAAAAGCGTTCTTCTTGGAAGTTGCCCTCTCAAGTGCCTTACTCCACCGCCAGTCTCCATCTGCTGCAGGCTCGCTCACCTACTGCCTCTGGGGGCTGTTGCACAGTAATCCACCCAGACAGATTCATGGGGGAAGCTATTCCTCAGGAGAGCACTTTTGAGACTGTTTGTTTGTTTGTTTGTTTATTTGTTGTACCTGGCTGCATGACTGGTAACACGTACTTTGAACATTTTCTATGTCAGGAGTGTTAGAGTTATGACCCCTGATACTGGATGCTGGGAACTTAGCACTTCATTGCTGACATGTTACGGGCTAAGTGTTTCTCCAGGAAATCCCTGGCTTTGCCTATCAGTAGCTTACAGAAGTTCTTTTTGTTCTTTTGCCCACCTGATGTCAAAAGCATCTGGACCCACCCTTCACCAGCATCTCTATGAGCAGGTTAGTCTTCAGTCTGGTTCTGGAGCCACGTAGAAGAGGAAGAAGGGTAGGTTAGTCTACCAGGTCAGGAGCAAGCCCTGCCCCACACTGGCTGTCCTCTTGTGTGCACACACTTGCTGTCTTCCTGGAGATGCTGGAGACTCTTGATGTCCCTTGCTCTCCAGTCTGAGGTGAGCCTCTTGGGTCCAGTTCCTGCGATACCACTTTGGTTGCCTGGAAACCCCTTTCTCCGGTTGAATTGAAGCATAGCTGTAGCACCTGTGACGACCAGGGATTTTCTTCAGTCTTGATTTTCTATTTTTATACGTTGCTGGTCTTTATCCCAGCTTACACACTCTCATAGCAGTGGTGTGTGGTGATGTTGAGAAACTCTTTAAATCCTCTGTGGACCAACAGCTGACACACTGAACGTTAGAACACCAATGGTTAATACCCAGCCCCACCCCACCCCACCCCAGAGAAAAATTGGAGCAGAACACCAGCTATTTATCTCACTTCAGCACACCAACAGGCTGGAGAGGTGGAGGGGTGACCCAAATGCCATCCACTTCACTATGGAGATCAAGGACTTCTTGGTTTCCTTGTGAGGAGGGAGGCGCCTTACCCGATGAACTCCACTTTCCAAGTATTACAGATAGGTACATGGCCCATGAAGCCACGGTACCAGGATTGAATCTCAGGGGTGGGTAGATGGAAAAATAATCGCCACTGGGACTTTCGTTTTTATTAAGAGAAGAAAATAAACAGGGCTAATTGCATTTCCAGCCTTAGACTATGTTTTCTGATATGAAGGAAAACTATGGCATTCTAAACTCGATTGGTGGCATCTAGTGCTCATTCTGGGTGGAGCCTCCCGGGTATATTTATACCGAGGACGCTTGGAAGACCCTTCTGTTGGTCTCTCTTAGCTGACTTCTCTTCTTCCCTGCCTCTCACTGTCCATTTCTCCTTCACACTTCTCCCTTTCCTAATTCTGCATAGAGTTACCATGTGGGCCCCACTGCTGTGCTAATAATAGTGGTAGCTGCCATTAATCAAGCCAGTACCTCTTGCCAGGCGCTAAGTGGACACCCTGGCTCCGTCAGCTCCCTCATTCTTCAGCACAGCCTTCTTGGAGGATGGGGTTTAATTGCTCCGTTATGTCTTTTGTCAGCGCCACAAATAATAAAATTATTGACATTCTTAATATTTTCATGCTTGGCTTGGTAAATACGATGCTGGCCACTGGGAAAATTAAAAGTGGCAGGCAGACCATGGGGAATTGAGGTTATGTTTCATTATTATTTTAAAAAGTCTTTCCTTGAGTAACGATTACTGGCAGCCAATGAAAGTTCTGGAAGCGGTTGTTTGTTTCACATTGAAATTTAGCCGATTCCCTCTCTGCAGTAAAACAGATACCGGTGAGTAAAAGTAAGAGACAGCCAGGTGCTGAGCTGTGAACTCAACTTCTCCTGGTAGGTTTGGTATTAGTCATCATTGTCAATGCCTGATCACTTGAGAGAGCAAAAGCACCACGGCTCTACACTGAATTCCCCAGGGGAGCCCCCCACCCAGACGGTCTGCCAGAGCAGCCTTCGGGATGGAGACAACTGATGCTGGGTTTGGTCTTTTTCTCATTCCTGGACTGTGCGTTACCTTGGCTTGTACATAGCATTCTCCAAAATTCTGCTTCACAGGTAAAGTTCCGAAGGCTGTTTGCAAAGCCAAGGCTCTAGGGACCAGTGAATGTTCCACAGGCAAGCGACCAGTTGTCACGCAGGAGCACGGAGCCAACTTGCTCAGGCACGGCCCCGAGAGCCGGGCCTTACATCATCTGCGAAGGAGATTTCGTCAGTTGTTCTGCCATAGAGGCTGGAATCCCCAGAGCAATGGGACAGGAGGGGCTGGTAGACTGGGACTTAGGTGACCCTCACCCGTGGGACAATGAAAGACAGCATCTGAAAGTGCAGGATTTAACTGGAATCATAACACATCTCTAAGACGACCTCAAAGGGAACCAGATTGAGTCTCTCAGAGGAAAGAGAGCTATTGGAAGATGAGGGTTAGTAGAGAAGAGAGAATTGCCAGAATAGTTTCCTCTTAATTTAATTAACATAAATAGGGTATGATAGGCACTTTGGTCATTGATATTGTGAGTAATGTGTGTGTGTGTGTGTGTGTGTGTGTGTGTGTGATTCATTTTAAGATGAAGAGCTTCAGTATTTTTTGATACTTACTCCAGTGGGCTGAATTACAGTCCTCAAAAACACCAAGTTTTAAACCTTGGGACCTATAAATGTCATTTGTGTGTTGATGGAAAACCACAACTCCCCCCTCAGAGCGCTCTGGGATAGTTTATTCTGGAGCCCACTATGGGTTACCATAGCACAGATTTAGTTTACCCCTAGCTCCATACTCTAACATGGAAGCATTTTCAGGAAGTTTTTATTGCAACAGAAGAATCATTAATCAAGGTACTTTTCAAATATATGTTCAGATTTATTGGCAGTTATTATAGCAAGGCAGAAAAATTTCAGCTAAGGGTCTCAGATGCTATCGATGTCTCTTGGGCTTCCAGGAGGTAGGAACTATGATTTCATTAAATTAATATAGTCCAAAAGACTTGTGTCTATGAGTTATGGGTATTGGGCTTGATACAGGGAATTGGACAGGGAATGCTACTTAGGGGGCTAAAGATAGCCCATGATAAATTATAATTAGGCTCCAGACCTGCCACATTCCAACCTCCCATAGTCACTGACATTCTAATCAGCTAAGCCAACCTCCAGAAGCTCCGGTTGTGCCTTCTTTCTGGGAATCATCGCCCTCAGTTGGAAAAGTATCTTTGCAGATCTTGAGATGGAGGTTCGACCCCACCCCCATCCCCTTTACCCAGTCTGGTCAACAGTGTAACTTTTACAAGAGGGAAAGAGTCAGATTCAATACACACAAAAGTAAAGGCAACAAGACCACAGAAGCAGATCCTGGAGTGATGCAGCCGTAAGCCAAGGAATGTTCCAACCACCAGAAGCTGGAAGAGGAGAGCAACAGATTTTCCAGTAAGGCTTTTGGAAGGACCATGGTCCTGCTGCTACCTCGACTGTCGTCCAGTGATGCTGAGTTTGGACTTCTACAGGGAGAGGATAAATTTCTGTTGTCTTCAGGCACTACGTCTGCGATAGTTTGCTACGGCAGTCACAAGAATCATTTAGATAACGGTGAACTGGCTGAGCGTCATCACCTCAGAGAAAACAGCAAATAGTTAATATGTTTCCTGTGTAGGGCAGGTAATAAAATAAGTCAGTGAAGATACTTCTGTGCTCAACTTTGTATGTTTTCCTAACATTGGAGTCATTGCATAAGAAAAATTAGCATACAACTTTAAAAATATAAGACACATTGTTTGCCACATCCCTTTAGGATCACCCAGAACAAGGAATGGATGCAGAACCTTAAGGGATTTGTCTAGCATGTTTCTGGGATGCAGTATAATGTGTATGCATGTATGTGTGTATATGCATGTATCCATGTGGGTGTTCTTGTGTGTGTGGGTGTACCTGCCAGTGAAGGTGAAAGGTCACCCTAGGGTGGCATTTGTTTTTTATTGAGAGCGAGTTTCTCTCTGTCCTGGAAACTCATTGATTTCTCTAGGGTGGCAGGCCGGTGAGCCCTAGGGATTGTCTGCCTCTACCTCTCAACACTAGCAGTGTATGCCTGTACCTTGTGTCAAGTCCCCCAAGAGGGTTTGGGAGACCACACTCAGATTCTGTGCTTGCAAGGCATTCTCCCCAGCCCCGGGATGCAGGGGTCCTTGAGACTGATGTGAAACAGGGTCAGACTTCCACAGCAGCACTGGATGTAACATCATGATCTGATGTCAGATGTTACACTGTAATGGACTTGCTAGTCTGACCTGCTCTGACCACTTTTCTTGATGGATTTTAGATTCCAGGTACACAGGAAACAATTTCTTTCTTCATTTTACAACTAGTGCAAGACTGCTCTGAATACCCTGTGAGTGTTTCTTGCTTTCAAGAAAGTTAAACATTGGCTTGGGAGCAGAGATGGATGAAAAGGGAGCAGATGATGTGTGTGTGTGTGTGTGTGTGTGTGTGTGTGTTTTTAAAGATACCTCCATAAACTAATGTACATGTGATTGAACTGTGAAAGTGTCAAGCATCCTCCCGTGGATGCAGTTTACACAAAGCTGACCACTGAGCATAAATAGAAACCATCCTCCATTACTTCTCCATGCCAAGGGTCCCGCGTGGTTTCTTCCTACCATTTCCAAATGGTTGCTGTAAAATCAACTGACAAATGTTTATCCTCAGCCTGAGAAGTGTGGATGGAGGCCTACCAAGTGATTGCGGTTCTCACTCCAGCTGCAGCGTGGCTATACTCAGCACGAGCTGTGACACATCCACACTCCTCTGTCACCAGAGAATCCAGAATCTGCATCCTCACCTTGCCAGCAAGAGGCAGCGGTCTGGAGCTGCAGGGGCATCTGAACTGAGCATTCTGCCCCAGTGCCTTTGGGAAAGGGGCGGGGGACCCAACACCTGCAGTGTCTATTCTCTGCTAGGCACAGTTAAAATCCATTCACTCAGTCCTCTTGCCAGGACTCCAAAAACATCTATTAACAGCCCCCGAGTCCTGTGACAGAGGACGAGCTTGGAGTCTTAGAGAAGTCAGGCAAGTCATATAGCTGGGGTGGGACAATACAGCCAGGACACAGGACCTACTCCTGACTCGTAAACATATCACATTTCATAACTTCAGGAAATAAAGATAAATAGTTTTTACTAAGTAGTGTGAAGTAACTAATTAAAAGCAAAACAACAAAACAGTGGTTGTGTTGGAACTCTGAGCCCGTGCACTGGGCTCTGCTCTGCGCTGGGCTTTGCTCTGGGCTCTGCTCTGCTGCGCTGGGCTCCTGTTGTGGGCATCTCTGTTCTCACAGCTCCCTCCTATCCGTGCCATTTCTCTCCTGGAGTCCATCCTGCACACTGATCCTTTCCTTTTGCCTTCAGCCGCTCAGTAACCTCCTCTCTGATTTCTATTAATAACGCTGTGAGCTCTTCCATAGCGCTCTCCTGACGTGCCACGTCATCCACTGTAACTTGCATCAACGTGATTTTGTAATGAGTGTTTCTGTTTCTTCCCTCGTATTCTGAATTTATCACTCTCCATCTTTATGTCTCCAAGGTTTGGCTCAGTGTTCACGGAGTAAGTGATCAGCAATTATTTCTTGGCTGGAATTCCCTTCTGGCTACTTTTGAATGTCCACTGCAACTTCTCTTCCCTCACTGTGTTTCTTTCGTAGCTCTCCTCTATCCATGTGCTTTGGGAGAACCCAACAAACAAGGCTCTTTGCCGTGATAGCAATGTTCTATGTAGCATTTGTTCGCATAGTGCAGTGCTGTAGCCGCTGGCCAATGGTCGGCTATGGTGACCAAAGAATCAACTTGATTTTGTGGAGTTGGAGTTGGTTAAAATCAAGAATTAGCTTTTAGAAGCCCAGGGATGTAGTTGAGTGGGTAAAGCGCTTGGTTATACACCAGGTGGTAAGGCAGGAATGGCGGAACATCCCTGTGACCTCCCACTCAGAGCCTTGTTCAGTTATATGGTGAGTTCAAGGTCAGCTCCGGATTTTTCTCTCACTTCTAAGAGGGGAAAAGGATAAAAAAAGAATCAACTTTAATTGTCTTTGAAATTACATCAGCTGTTTAAATAACAACTGCCTATTGGACAGTGCAAACAGGAAACCCACTCCATCTGAAGCCACACCTGCAGATTAGCTACTTGAGAAAATTCCTCAGAAATACGTTGTTGAGTTTATACAAATTGTCTGATGGAGAGGTGTGGAATTCATTTCCAGGCGAACCATGACTCAGGCTTGCTCTCAAGTTGTTTTGATCGAGTCAGTCTGAGGACTAGCATGTTAGGCACTGCCTATTGCCCATAGGCGGCTCCATTAAGATGACATCCACATCTAAAAGGGAACGCAGGGAGACGATGAAGTGGGCTGTTATTGAATTGCCCTAAATTCTCTCCAAAGACATTGAGATGCTAACCGGGAAAAAAGATTTCTTCTCTTTTTCTTCCCCTTCATTTCTGTCAAATTTAATTTTCTTATTTTCCTTTTCTGAAATTGTAGTAGCTGTCGAAAAATGTACGGCTGGAAGCCAAATTCGTCATTTTATCTCCAGTGGTTGGAGAACTTTGATTTTTCTCTCTAGGAGTAATGTGTCTCCACTTAGAGGGCGCTAAGTGAAAGCGCTCTCCGGAAACCAGATTTGTTCTGCTGGCTTCCTTCAATTTGTCAAGAAGACAAAAACCTCGGCAGCCTCACTTGGTAATAATGCCTCCAAATTACTTGGCGTCATCTTCTGCCTACTTTTCTTGTCTCTGTTATCTTGCACGTGAAGTGGAAGAAAAGTGAACACGTTTACAACATAATGCTCTGCTTATACATAGATTGCCGAAGCTAATTGTTCTAAGTGAGATGCTTTTTCATCTTAAAGCAACCAATGCCTATGAGTATATAAGAAGACAAGACAGAGGGTTGGAGAGATGGCTCAGCGGTTAAGAGCACTGACTATTCGTCTAGAGGTCCTAAGTTCAAATCCCAGCAACCACATGGTGGCTCACAATCCTTTGTAATGAGATCTGATGCCCTTTTCTGGTGTGTCTGAAGACAGCGGCAGGGTACCCATATACTTTAAATAAATAAATAAATAAATAAATAAATAAATATTTCTAAAAAAAGAAGACAAGAAAGAATTTTAAGTCTTTCTTATGACAGTTAGCCCTTTCATGTGCTGATGACATAGATAAAGATGATACAAGGCCTTGCATGAGTAAAGATTGCCCTTCAAACCAGAAAGCTTAACAGTATATTAACTTACTGCAGGCGTTTCTTCTACCTGGATTGAAAAACTGGTATTCATTGAAAAATCTCCATTTGCAAAGGACACTGGGACCACCCATAATTCAAGGCTATCTCCTCTCTCTCATCCTGACTGTGTGTCAGCAGTGTTGGATATTAGCCAAAGCCTTTCCAATCCCAGCATCAGCACCACTTCAAGTGGGCCATTGACTCGCAACTCAAACCTCATATCTATAGCCTGTGTGTCTAAAGTTCACAGTGGACAATGGAAAATCTAGAAAAAAGATTTTTTTTTTTTTTTTTGCTGTTGTTTCAAGGTTGGTTAGGACGAAAAGGGCAAGTCTTCCTTGCTCTGGCAAGCAGACCAACATCTCTGTCTGTGCAGAGTCCTCTTATAATTTCACACCATCCCTATGGCAGGCAGGCTCATAACAACAATACTGTTGTTGGGCAAGCCAAGCTCACCAGCACCCAAGAGAGTCTCCAGGAACTTACAGATGGGCACGACTGGGGAGGAGATAGTGTTAGAGATGGAACATTCAAAACAGAACAGAACACCGTGAGCAGGCCCGACTCAAAGGAAAGTATATTCTATCAGAGTCAGAGCCACCTTTTAGCTATGTGGTTCTCGACCTGGGAAAGATCCTTCCCAGAAGGGCAGTTTCCTTAATGAGTTGCTTCACCCCAGATTCCAACAGAGAAACACTGGAAGAAGGGCTTAGCCTAAAATGGATGCTAACACAGGGCATTGGTCTATCACTCACTTCTCTCTCTCTCTCTCTCTCTCTCTCTCTCTCTCTCTCTCTCTCTCTCTCTCTCTCTATGCATCTATGCATCTATCTATCATCTATCTATCATCTATCTATCTATCATCTATCTATCTATCTATCTATCTATCTATCAGCTGTTTGTCTCTATCACATATCTATTATTTATCAATCAATCAATCAATCAATCATCTATCTATCATCTGTCTCTGTCATATACCTATCTATCATTTATCAATCAATCAATCAAACAATCATATATCTGTATCTATCACCTATTATATCTATCATTTATAAATCAATCATATCTATCTATTGTCTATCTCTATCTATCTATCACCTATTATATCTATCATTTATAAATCAATCATATCTATCTATTGTCTATCTCTATCTATCTATCACCTATTATATCTATCATTTATAAATCAATCATATCTATCTATTGTCTATCTCTATCACCTTTTATATCTATCATTTATAAATCAATCATATCTATCTATTGTCTATCTCTATCTATCACCTATTATATCTATCATTTATAAATCAATCATATCTATCTATTGTCTATCTCTATCTATCACCTATTATATCTATCATTTATAAATCAATCATATCTATCTATTGTCTATCTCTATCTATCTATCACCTATTATATCTATCATTTATAAATCAATCATATCTATCTATTGTCTATCTCTATCACCTATTATATCTATCATTTATAAATCAATCATATCTATCTATTGTCTATCTCTATCTATCTATCACCTATTATATCTATCATTTATAAATCAATCATATCTATCTATTGTCTATCTCTATCTATCTATCACCTATTATATCTATCATTTATAAATCAATCATATCTATCTATTGTCTATCTCTATCTATCTATCACCTATTATATCTATCATTTATAAATCAATCATATCTATTGTCTATCTCTATCATATCTATAATCTATCCATCTACCTATCATCTATCTATTTATTTATCATCATAATCTAAAATGTAATGCTTTATATTGGAGTACAATATGAAATAAAAGACTTTTTGTCTCCCAAAGAAAAATACCATCTGAAAATGAGGAGACATTTTACCACACTAGCAGTCGCCTGGGAAGCCGAGACATAAAAAGGAAGAATCTTCGAAGCCTTTCTGAGGGATCTGCTACCCTCAGAAGTGGATGATCAGGTAGAGGATGGGTAGTGTTTGGGAATGGGTAGCTGGAGTGGGCAATGATGCAAACATAGGTGTGTCAGCCTGGGATTCAGAGAGCCCAGTGCCGCTGGGGTGAGATAAGAAGTCGAGCCTGTTGCCCCCTTGGGTTGGGGATAACAGGATGAAGGCTATGCAATTCTATAGGAATGTGGGGTTTATCCTGGTGCTGGGATTGTGGTTTAAATCAATGGTGACAGAAACCCATGTCAGCACTGTGCCACAGTATTTAGAACCTTACTAACACCAGTATTGTCTTTGCCTTTACCTACTGGCCAGAAAATATGCTAAGAGAAGCCTAGGACATGGTCCTTCTTTGTTACGACTTACGATAGGGTTATGGAGTATTCCTATGGGCTGAGTGGGCCTCTCTTACTAGCTTGGCCTGGTCACAGCAGATACCAACAGCTGCCAGGTGAAGAAGGATTTGTGTGGACAGAGACTGCACAGTGTCTTCATAGCATCTGGGAGGCTGAAATCACAGGAAAGAGACTGGCTAAGGCTGAAGACTGTATCATCAGACTTTCCTGGATGTAACTCCAAGTTCACCATCTGTTCACTCTACAGCTAAGAGTAAGCCAGCCTCAGCTTCCTCACCTAGAGATGAGAGTAATGACAAGATAGCCGTCTATGGGGCTTCATGAAGTATACACAAGAAGAGCCCAGTACTTAGTAAGTGTTGAAAGGTATATGGAACTTAACATTGGAGGAGCTATTGGGGAGTAAACAAAATAAGATACCCTGATTATACTATAGATTTTTTTTTCTCATTGTGATGTCACAGGAACACAGGACAGGAGATGATCCTGACTCTAAGTGGCATTGCTGAGTCCGGCTGCATGAAGAAGCTAGGAGGAGGAGGAGGGACATAGAGAATTCTTCTGCAGAGGGGGTTCCCTGGGCCTGTGCTTTCCTTTCCACAGCCACCAGATGTCAGTGCTGACAGGAGTTGCTCCAGGGTGTTAGTTCCAGAATGCACTCAGGTCCTCATTGAGCAGATAAAGCAAGCGTCTTTCTTGCAGGTGACCATATTCAAATTTGTCAGAGTATGTGATGCTTTTCCGGGCAGTAGACCAGAAGACCACACCAACAGAACTCTGAACTGAATTTTCCAAATATGTGGTAGGAAAGCATTTGGCTTTTTAAAATCCGCAACATTACTCCCTGAAGAACCTGCCTCTAAAAGATGAACCTTGGAAAGCCATGAGTTCTGGAAACTGAAAGGTCCTCAAGTTCTTGGTGTTCATTGCATGGAAAATTATTGATAGGCTATCAGCTATTGGTCAGCAAATGCTTGGAACTAAAGCTTTAAACTTGTGACTTGTGAACTGTTGCTTAGAGTGAAAGCATATGCACGTAACGAAGAGTTGTCAAACTGGAGTTTTCATGTGTGTGACTTCAGATCCTTTCATTTAAATGTGCGATCTGGGGTCCATTAACCTCCAGACCCACAGATGAGTTAGCTTCCAGGGGTAGAGTAGGCCACAGCAGGGGGACACCTGCTTTAGATATAGACAAGGTTTAAATAGAGACTTTACCTCGAATAAACTATGTATCCTCTAAGCCTCCACTTTCTCGTAGGTAAGTAAATAAATTAAGGTCTATTTACAGGCTTCTTTGTGAGATGTTGACATATTTAAGGCTTTTAGCACATTCTTCCCTCTTCTGTATGTGAAGTTTTTATGCTATACAGAACAAGAGAACATTATAACTTAACTAAACAAGGGTATTTCTGATGTGCAAGGAAGACTGAGTACCAAAAACATAGGCCAGAAACACGTAGGCATGGGATAGGCCTACTGTGTAGTCTGTGTGTCATGATGCTTGGGGCAGCATACTGGATTAACTACCTCATAGAGATGTGGAGGGATGAAAACAGACCTGGCCCATAGTGTTGTCCCTTGGATGCCCTGTCTCACCCTCCGCGTGTAATCACCGCATGGATATCATTGCTACATTGTTTTCCCTGATAGGATCTGTGCTTGTCTAACAAGCAGTATTGATGAGTTAGTGCATAGTTATCATGAGCCTGGAACTGGTAGACCAGATGGTTTGCCTAGATGATTATCACTAGGGAATCTTGGGTGATGGGGACATCTGGAGTGTTGACACCAGGAACCTAGGATTGCTTCATTGGAGCTTAGGTAAGGTGGGCTGTTTGTTTTGTTTTTGTTTGCTTGTTTGCACACCAGCTTTTCTGAGTGTTGATCCCTGTTCTCTTGTGATGTGTTTCTGCATAATCTTCCTCACCAGAGCATTAACCCCCTGGACCTGTCTTGCTTGTAGTACTAAATTACCCACTTCCACAGACTGATGTGGCTTTAGAGCCGGGGAGCACAATGGTGACGATTTGCTGCCATCCTGTGGTGGCACTGCTTCCTCTGCAGACATAGCCCTGGGTGACGAAACTCAGGAAGGCAACACTTTAGCGTGGACACGTGTGCTAACTGTGGGAAACGTCTGTTGGGCCCCTGAGCTTTCGGAAGTGGTGTAACCACACAGAGTCCTGTGCCCAGACTGCTGTATAGTGTTCTGCCTAATCTCAGCCCTAATAAAGTTCTAATTTTTTTTTTCATCACTGTAGGTGCTGGGCATGAACCAAAGTGTGGTACAGAGATGTGAGGCCATGCGTGCAGGTAATACAGTGTGTAGAGAGAGGAGACTGTGGCTGGAGAGATGGCTTGGTGGGTGAAAACATTTGCTGTCAAGCTGGATGATTTGACTACCTGGAACCTAGATGGTGGGAGGAGAGATCTGACTCTCATAAGCTGTCCTCTGACCTCCACACATATCCTTTCCAATGGACAGATGATAGATAGATAGATAGATAGATAGATAGATAGATAGATAAAATTTCAAAAGAAAACAAAGCTCTGATGTGTGTCTGGAGCTTCAGGCTACACAGCCCGAGCACGGATGTAACTACCAGGAGCGACTCCTTGCCTCGGGAGCTCACGGCGAACACTGGGTGGGAACAGACTGTGAGCAGAAGCTGATGGGTAAGGGAGTTTTTCATTCTCCAAAGATGGACCCTTGATGTTCCTCTGCACAGTGGGATTCGGGTTGGAGATGCCGTCTCTGCCTTCCCATCAGGACAGGAAACCAATGGTTACTGGCTTTCTTCCCAACTATATCAAAGCTTTCCTTGATCTTGGAGAAGACTCCTGCTAACTTTATGTGGGGCCACCTCTCTCCTCACTTAGGTTTTCATGAGGAAAGAACCAGACAGGATGCAGGCGTGGCGTGAGCCAGAGCTAGAAGTTGGGGCCAAGACCCTTCAGCATCTGACTTCTAGGGTGGCCCATCTCTCTCTCCAGTGAGGGCTTTTACCCTTTTATCTTATGGGGCCTCTGAAGGGCAGGAAGTCCTGGGTGACCGGCTGGCACAGGCTGCAATTTCAAGGCGGGGAAATCTACGTGGAATAAATTATAGAGGCAAAACTCAGCGAGACAGAAAAGGCTTGAAGGGTTTGAGTTTCATAGATGAATAAATCTCCAGGGGAGAAATAGGAAGCAGGGGATGAGCTTTTGAAAAACTTGCATGAAAAAGAACCCCAGAGAAGAATTCTCTACTGCCAGGCCTTGATTTTTTTTTCTATAACGCTGACATAATATTTGAGGGCGAGCTGATGTAATTTTCTCTTTTACTTGTCAGAATACTCTCAGCCAAGCCAGCCAAGGCTACTTATTTGCCTGGAAAAAATTGGAATAATTACAGTAGAGAGAAATTGACAGTACTCAGGTTTTTGGTTCTCACAATAGGATCTCGTCTCAAGGCAAGAGGCTTGAGAGCATATATTACAAAGGAGTCCCATTTGCTAAATTCCCTCATTTCCCTCCTTTCTTATCATAAGCCAGACCGCAGGGTTCTTATGCAAAAGGAGAAGTGGGTAATGCCAAACCCAGTCTTGCCAGCTGTGGGCACGGCTGGAGAAAGAAAGGTTGACATAAGGGGAGTTGCTGAGGATACGGCCTACCCCGACCTCATTTCCTGATTGCCTTTTGCGCCCTGACCAGCAGAGGGCATAACTGGCACATCTGAATTTTTCTTACTCCTGTGAATGCGAAGGACAGGTTGAGAAACTGGAAGTCTCATGGGGCCCTGTGTCGATAGGTCAGCGGGAGCAGATTGAAGAATGTAGAGGGGAGAAGAGGGGGCGGGGAGACCAAGAGACACAGGGTGCCAACCATCTTAATAGGAAGCGGCTGCGTTAGCCGGGAGGGATTGCACGCCGGAGGACAAGCAGGTGAGTTACATATCGTCTTAGTCCCACTACAATCAAATGCCCGGCACTGGGGCATAAAGAGCAAGGATTTACTTTCCCACAATGCTACTGGCTAGAGAAATGAAGATAAAGGTTCTGTGGTCAGGTGAGGAATTCGTTTTCTGGATCGGGAGAACGCTGTCCTCACATGGTGGAAGGCTGGGGTACTAGAAACAGAAGGCTGCATGGAGCCTCCCCCCCCCCCCCCCGCAGCCACTGTCCACGAAGAAGTCCCATCTTCACATCTTAAAGGCCCACTGCTCACTATCACTGTGATGTCAATGTGTAAATTTTGACAGGGACACATTCGAATCTAAAGGAAAGATCTCTTAACCCTTACATTGCTGGAGACAACCCGGCACGCCGAGACTAAAGCCCTCTTCTCCTATGCGATTTGTAAGACCCTCTCAAGTGGACCCTTGGTCCTTGTCTGGCTCCATCCCCCATTCTGCCACACTGCCTCCTTGTGGTACTTTGCTTCCCCCGGGGATGCCCACCAATGCATACCTGAGGTGTTTTACCACCAGCTTTTTCTTCCCTATGAATCCAAGGCTGGTGCCTTCCTTCTTTAAGATCTTTTACAGGAGACTTGCCTGGGCAGCCTCCCTGACTACCCCGTCCTTAAAGTTCTCTAGTTCCTCTCCGGACGTCACCCTGCACTGCTTCCTTCCCATCAGTGACTATACCTGTCCTACATCTTAATCTGCTTGGGCTGCCTTAACACAACAGCACGGACTGGGCAGTTTAAAGGACACACAGTAATTGGTCACAGTCTGGGGGCCGAAAGCCCTTGGCGCGCCAGCATGTTTGACCTCTGAGCTGGTCTTTTCTGGCTTTCAGACACGTGGCCTTTGCTCTGAGCATGCTCTCTCTCCAAATACATGTTCACTGGGGTTGAGTTCCAATATACAAACATTGGAGGTGAGACATAGTTTAGTCTTCGAAAATCTATTTTACACCTGAATAAAATAGAGCTCCGGAGTGGGGGTGGTGGTGGAGTGGTAGCTTTATCTACAGTGCCCATTAATGTGCCTGACATAAGGTTGACACTCCATAAATACCTGGCAAATAAATGAAGGACCTGAGTTTTCTCGATGGGTACGACAAAAAAAAAAAAAAAAAAAAAATTATTACCTCAAATAATAAATTTATTTTATTATTTTTTTTTATTTTTTATTTTTTTGAGACAGGGTTTCTCTGTATAGCCCTGGCTGTCTTGGAATTCACTTTGTAGACCAGGCTAGCCTTGAACTCAGAAATCTGCCTGCCTCTGCCTCCCAAATGCTGGGATTAAAGGCATGTGCCACCACTGCCCAGCAATAAATTTATTTTTAAATTAAAATTAAAAAATTAAAATTTAATTAAAGCATTAGTAAGTCTTTGAACAGTAAGCATGCATGCGCATCAGTGACTTTTCCTTTGTTTTGTATCTATTCTGCCATAATCCTAGGAAATTAAAATGAACGAAGAGAGACATGGGAAGGTTTAGGGCCAGAGAAGAAAAGATAAGGACGCTGGTGGTTAGCTTCGTGGTCCTTGCCTTTTCAGACTCTGGATCAGAGGTTCTAAAACCTTGGCGCGTAACAGTCTTGTTAAAGCACACTGCTGGGTTCTACCTTCCAGAGTCCTGGATGGGGCCTGGGAACTAGCCTTTTCTGTAAGTTCCCAGTTACTATCCATCCCGTCCTACACTCTGGGAATCACACCGCAGACGCGGACTTACTCAAGTTCACTTTTCATTCGGGCTTCTGAGCTGTTTCTCGTTCCACAGCCCTCCTAGAGCCCATCAGTGAGGAGTTTCTAGAGAATGTTGGGTGTTTTATACGGTGTGGGCTGCTCTGGGTCGGGAGGTCCTTGCCACAGGGTGGCAGCAGTATCCCAGGCTTAGAGTGGCCTCCTCTCTGGGCTGCTTTAGTAGCAAATCTCCTGGTTCCCACCAGGGAAGGTTTGACTGGCTTTTCCATTCCCCCTTGGCCGGGAGGTGGGGGTGGGGGTGGGGGTAGGGGACAGCAGTGGGAAGGGGGCCGGCAGAGGGGGAGGTCACCGGCACACAGAGGGACAGTTTTGTTCTCTGGGAGACTCTGGGAGAGGAAGCTGGGTGGTCTCCCTGGAGTGTCGAATTATGCGCTTCACAAAACCACCATGCAGCGCAGGGCTGCTGAGAGAGAGCCAGCACTGACAAAAGCATCGCAGACACTGGCAGGGGAGTCTGCTCTGCCCCCGCCCGGAGCCCCTCCAGAAGAGCTCTGTCAGATTTTGGAGAGTCTGGTTTCCAGCCTCCCTCCCAGAAGACAGCAGTTTTTGCAGCTTCTCACAAGCTTCCTTCCATCCGTCCATCACATCTGTGGACCGCGAAGCCTCTTCTGTCTTCATTGGCCCGTTTCGTTATAAACATTTCAAGAGCTGTCCAGAGTGCCAAGAATTGAGCTGAGAATTTGATGAACACACATAAATGATGTATATGTGTCCCGTTTATTATGTATTTATTATTATGTAATTATGAATAATTACATACATCCGAGATAAAGAAGTTGAACTTCTTTATGTGCCATTTAACTAGCTCTCACTTCATGAGCATTCCTTCTAACATGGTAACCCAATGAGAAAGCTGGTTTGGGGATGGCGACTTTATCCGACCTCCACAGGTACAGAAGGGATCACTGAGGTCCAGCGACTTTTGCAAGCCGATTGAGAAGTCAGGTATATTATGACAGATTAACCAATCGGGTCCAGATTTGGATTTAAACAACATCTCTGAAGCTGAAGATCTTTAAGTTTCAGAAAACATTTCTCTCTCTCTCTCTCTCTTTTTTTTTTTTTTTCTCTCCACCCCTTTCTCTCTCTCAGGTTGAGACATGATCTCATTAGGTAGTCCTAACTGGTTTCAATCTTGTGGTACTTTGGCCTCAACCTGCTGAAGTATAATGACAGGCATAAGTTACTATGCCTGGCGTGCCATTTTCCTTAGGACAGCTGTGCTTTCTGTTTGTTTGGCATAGTTCTCCTAGGTTTAAAAGCAAGCTGGCTTTGGGATCCTGTTGTTTGAATGCAGTGGCTCTGGGTGGTAGTTCCTGACCGAGACCGTTTTGACCAGCTCAGTGCTCCGAACTGAGCTGATTCTAAATGGTCTTTATTTTCTCTTGCAATGGCTATGTCTCCAAACTCCTGTCTGGGCATTTTCAGGACTTTACAATTTCCCCAAACTTACACAATTAGAGAAAGTGCTCCTAAGTTGCCACCTGATGCCATTTCCCATTAGATTTATGGCGGTCTTGAAATCGGTTGTGGACCCACCATCTCCTGGGTGGGAGACGGTGTCTCTACTTGTTCCTTCTGCTGTCCCAGTTGGACCCTGCTTCCCACGCCATCAGACCTGGCTTAATGTAGGGGCTTTTGTGGAATGACTGCCATTTGGAATCTGGAAAAGATTTTGAAAAAAAAAATTCCCCATTTCCCTCTTTACAGCTCCTGGAAAATTGGTCATGTTTGAACAGGACAATAGGGCAGACATATAGGTACTTTTCTAAAAGACACCCTCAAGTAAAGGGGAAAATGTGCCATCTCTTAAAAGCAATGCCAGAGACATTTCTGTATTTTAATGGGTTACAGAGAATGTTCTATGTGGAGTAGGGATGGAGAGGGGATGGGGGATGAGAAGAGGAGAGTGAGAGGGGAGAGAAGCAGATGCCAGCTTTAAAGTACTTCAAGCACGGATAAGCTAAACACCATTTAATTTATTTAAGACAGTTGCATGGAGCCTCAGAAGCGATTCGTCAGGCTTTTAAACGGTGGCCACAAGATTTACAAGGACATAATCAGTGATAATATTACCAGGACAAAGAAACTGTAGGAAATTCTAGATGTGGGAGTTTTAAAGAATGTTTTTGCTTTCACTTAGCAATTAAAAATTGAAGTGGTTATAACAAAGACCCCCCTCCCCCAACACATATTTTTCCCATATTATGTCCACTGTACTAAGGCAAATAGGAATTATTTTCTATTTTTCACTTCACTTGTATGTGGGCTTCCCATATTATCAAATAATAGAACTTCCAGTGCCCTCCTTTTCATAATCACTGTATTATTGATTTAATTCTTACACTAAGACAATATTTGTTCCTTACCTGAAGTTTAAGTTTAATGGGATGCCGTATTTTATGTGATAACCCTTCCTTCAGAGTTAGAACTTAGTGAAAGAAGAGTGTCCTGAAACCCAAGGCTGGAGTAGCAGTTGTGTGGGCTGGACAGCTCTGTCCTAGGTTGGAAGGGGTTGCCATGTTATCTTCAGAGTGCAAGTGTGTGTCTGAGAAAGCGTGGGAGGATGAGAGTCCTCTGTAGTCTATAATCTACAGTCTAGAGCCGTGATTCTCAACCTAATTCTAACTCCTAATCCTGTAACCCCTGTGTTGTGGTGACCCCCAATCATAAAGTTGGTAGCTACTTTATAACTGTGATGTTGCTACTGTAAGAATCATAATCTCTGTGTTTTCTGCTGGCCCTAGGCAACCCTTATGAAAAGGTCGTTTGACCCTCACAAGGGGTCATGACCACAGGTTGTCAAGGATCTCAGAGAGGTGATGGGAGAGAAAAGCTGAAGGGTCCCTAGGAAAATGAAGCCTTTCCGAGAGACCTTGCATAGGTAAGGTGACCGAGGGAACCAAGAAAGGAGAGCCTTCGGGGATTTTAAGCCACTAGATGGCTTTTACAGATTGAGCCCATTAAGCCCTCCTGTTATTGCACTTTAGAACTAGATGTAGCTCAGGTGACTTCTCAGGTGGCAAACCAGAGCATTCTCACCCGTTTAGACACAGTGGATGTTCTCATCACTTCTTAGGACACAACTCCCCCGTTCCCTTCCCTCCCCATTCCCTTTTTGTGGGCTTATTCATTCAGAGTGTGCCCCAGTCGTAGCACTCAGCTGCCCTGGCCCCAAGAGAAGGCCACACAGAGCTAGGCATTGTTGATCCAGATCTGGGACCACCCGGGTGGGAGCAGTGGAAACCCAACCTAGTAACACAGAGGCCTCATGACTGACAGCAGCTTCGGGTCAAGTGCCCTGCGGGTTGCCCGGAAAGAGGCCCTGCATTCCGGGGGCCCCATCGGGGTCTCCTCCACAAAGCCCCATCCAGAGGGAAACAAACCCTCCCTCCAAGCTCCCTTCAGACTCTATGCTAGAATCCCTGTGCTAGAATCCCGTCCACCTCCCTTGAATACAGGAAAAGGAAAACAAGGACCTTAACTTCTGAGGGCCTAGAAACTTAAAGAAAATGTGTGTGTGTGTGTATGTGTGTATGTGTGTGTGTGTGTGTGTGTGTGAGAGAGAGAGAGAGAGAGAGAGAGAGAGAGAACAACCAACAAAACAAAAACAACAAACAACCAAAACAAACAAAAAAACCTAAATATATTTACTTAGTAGCAGTAGAAAATGTTAGCCTACTTTTTTTTTTTCATAGTTCTGTTTGTGAACAGACTTATGACCACCCATGTGGGGATCTCTCCCTCTTTCCTTCTCATTCTGGTCAGACTGGGACTGAGATTCCCTGTTCCACAGACACAATGGCCCTGGCCAGTCTCACACAGTCCAGCTTCTTAAGATGGCTCGGTGGCCTTCACAAACTAACTCCACCTTAGGCTGTAGAGTGCAGAGAAATTGGCTAAGAAACAAATACTTTGTAGCAGTGGGTTGACTTCCTCTGTGCTTCCCAGATCGCTTTCCAACGTCTAGAATATTCCACAGGCTTGTGGATATTGATCTCTTGTTGATAACTGAGTTTTGTTCTCTCTGTTTTGAGCCATCTCCTTCCTATTCCCAGATTGGCTACGTGAGTATCGTCTATGCCTTAGAAAAAGATTCAAATACATTGATTTATAAAAGAAACCTCCTATAGGAAAACTGATGAAAATTAAGAAAAATGCAAATGTGCTAAATTTTATAATATCAAACATGAGTCATTCTACTGAAGTCTTCCCAAGGATGGCCTACACTCTGCAAGCTCTATTTAGGAAACTTGTCTGTAGGTGACTGCCCCCTGCTGGTAGCCAGCGAGATTAAAGGCTATACAGCTAGAACTTCAAGCTGGAGGTTTTGTGATATTGCTCATCAGTTCTTTTATTACGAAGCTTGAAGGAGGATGGTCTCCCATAAGTGGCTATTAGTAACCGGGGCTGCTTTGAAATGTCTTTTGGGATCTAATTCTGTTCTTTCTCTAAATGGCAGCGGTAATAACAGAGATAAAGCTATTTAATTTGAAGGTCAGACTGTTTGAATGAGCCCCATGGTAGAGTTCTGCTTTTCTAAGCCCAACACAGAAATGATCCCTTTTATGTGTGAAATCAGAATCTGACCTGGGCAACCAAGTGCAAGTGTCGTAGCACCATGACTCCCTCATCTCCTCCTCCTTTTGACTCCTGTTTTAAGAGACTGAGCGTGTCATTACATATTGCCTCATGGCTGACATCCCCAGCTGATTCTGCCAAGATTTTACTGTCCAGAGAGGCATCTTTCTCTACACTTCTTGAGCTCACTACCATATGTCCATCAACGGGGAAAAGAATAAATAACATACAAATGTATTAATGTAAAACTATTTTTTCTTTATTGAAAATACATCTACAAAGTGAAGTTTCCCAGTCCACAGTGGGTACACACATAGGCAGAGCCTGGGATGGACCGGCAAAAGGATCACCCTAGTGGATCTGTTTCCGTAAGAAATGGTTAGTATAAAAAATATCACACCGGGTAAACAGCATTAATTTGATGCGATTAAGGTCTGTTCAACTAGTGTCGAAAAATGACTGCCACATAGATTAACCTCTGTAGTGTATTTCCCAAATAGAGCTGGCCATTAAATGATTACTCCCCCGTAGCCTAATGTTAACCTTTCTATGCATGGGATGCTCAGGATCTCTAGAAATTACCTCTAACTGTAGATTGGGAGATGCCATTCTAGATGCTCAGTCTGTTAGCATAATTATGTCCATTCATCATTTTCGGTCAGAAAGTCTGACACAGCTGGTACTGTCAGATGGCTCTCACTGAGTATCTTTGATTGGATATTCCTAAGGGAGTGAATATAATCTCTTTTAAACCTGGGAGCTGCCTCGCCTGAAAAGAATTCTCCTGCTGTGTTTTCTTCCATCCTCAGTGATGTTATTCTCATGGTGACTCATCTGTCTTTTTTTTTTTTTTTTGGTAGGGACATAAACAAGCACACTCCACTCTAGATGAGAGTTTTGAATGATTTGTCAAGAGACATCTCTATACAAAAAAAAGTATGTTGTTTTGTCATCCTAAGAATGCCTGGTTAAAATAGTAAAAACAAAACAAATAAAAAACCAAAAAAAAAAAAAATCTTTTTCAGAAATGAGACCATCCACCTAGCTTATGGATCTGTCCCAGAGATGCCATTGGTTGGACTGGGAGATAAGGAAGAAGTGGTGTTAGAACGTTGTTTCTTTGGGGACTGATCAGGAACTGAAGGCGGAATGTTTAGGCTAATAGAAAAAGGGTTGAGATGTAGCTCTCCATTTTAGTCTTGAAAGAAAACCAACTTTTCCTGATCTTTCAAAGACTCCTCCCTTTTGTAATGTTGGCCATACTCTATTCTTTCTCTACTCTTTAGTGTTCCATAGTAAGACCTTGAGCACACTTGCTAGTCTTCTCTTTATTTCCTAAACATCTAATTGTCAGTTGAAGAGACTGTCTTCCCTTGGATTTGGGAAGTGTACCCCAGAAGGGAGTGCTTTCTAGTATTGGAAAACAAAACAGGACAATAGGCCTTCTAGGATGGCCTTCCACCTGTCTATTTATAGAACGAACATTTTGGACCCAGGATCTAGTGAGCCACACACAGCCCGCCCCTAGAGAGAAACGTCCATTCCCAATAAGTGTCCTGTCTGAGATCCTCATGGTATACAGGGGCAGGGTCCTTCCTGATGTTACAGAAGTTTGGGCTAGAGAGGCCTATCCAGGAGTCACCCATTTTCCGGATGAGAACACTGAGGCCAACAGATGAGACAAGGCTCACTCTAGACCATTTGGGAGCCTCACTCTCCGCTCCTCCTCACAGCTGTGCTGTGTGCATGTGGGGATTGCCCTGATGCTGACAAAGTCGGGGCAGGAGTCAGAAGAAATGGGAAACCTCTCAGCTACTCAATAGGTAACTGATAATTGCTCATCAAGTTGTAATGTTTTAAGATTAAAACTCAGTTGCGTTCTGAAGGATTTTTACATCTTGAAAGTTGATTTTAAAACTTTTTTTTTTTGGTAGCCTATCATTTGCTTAATTCTTTTACTTACAGAACAACGCACAGGATCGTTTGCCACCTAAATTGGTAATATCGAAACTGTGTTTGATTGCAGTAACTTACTTGGTAAGAATAATAGGAAATGATTTAAAATTTTCAAATGTGGGCTAAAACAGATAGGTTTGGGCTGCTGCAGAGCCCTCCTTAGTGTTTGGCCATTTTCCAATCCTATCAGAGTAGGGAGGAAAGAGGGGCTCACTGGGAAAGTGAGCCCAAGGAGATGGATACATTGTAGAACAGTTTCCAACACTTGGTGCTTAAGAAAGCACATCTCTGTCAGTCTACATCTTGGTTTCGCTGTCTGCCACGGGTTTCTCGGGTTCATTGTCCTGGGCAATCAGCTGATACGGCTTCTTCATTTCGTTCTCCTCAATCACGGAGTTCCCCATTTCAACATCTCGGTTCTTCAGTTCATGTCGGGACAAGTGCTCAACGATCCCTGCTCCGAGGGAGTCACCCAGCACGTTGGTGGTGGTTCGGAGGCGGTCCCTGCAGGTGAGGAAGGCAGGAAGGAAAAGAGAGGGTCCCATGAAAACCACTAGATCCCAGCACCTATCGTGAGTTGGCTGGAGAAGGCTCTAGAAGGATCTTTTAGGGGCTGGAGAGATGGTGCAGTGGTTAAGAGCACTGACTGCTCTTCTAGAGGTCCTGAGTTCAATTCCCAGCAACCACATGGTGCCTCACAACCATCTGTAATGAGATCTGATGCCCTCTTCTGGAGTGTCTGAAGACAGCTACAGTGTACTTAAATATAATAAATAAAAAATCTTTAAAAAAAGAAGTATCTTTTAAGTTCTGGGTAGTGTAATAATGGAATGATTTCATACTTGAACCTACAACACCTACAACTAATTACAAGTGATTCGTTTCCAGCCATTTAGTGTGGCTATAAACAGAAGGTGAACAGTGAGGACTTTCGCCCCCCACCCACCACGTGTGTGTGTGTGTGTGTGTGTGTGTGTGTGTGTGTGTGCTCGAGCACTCGCACACGCTCTATGTGTGCATGTACATATCTGTGGAAGCCAGAAGTGTGGTCTTTAATTATTCTCCGCTTTATGTTTTGAAATAAGGTGTCTCACTGGAGATTTAGCTAGAGTGGCTTGCTAGCCGTTCCAAATCTTGTTTCTCTCTGCCTTTCCAGTGCCAATGTTGGAGATTATAGGTGTGTGACATTGTGCTCTGCTCTTTTTACATGGGCACTGTTCCGAGGATGGAACTCAAGCCCTCATGCACACATCAAGCAATCATACCAAATGAGTCATTTCCCCAGTCTTCTTTTCTGAGTTTATTTAACATTTTCTCTTTCTTTCATTCACCTTCCATTGTACTAACAGTTCTCAAAGCATGGGACAGAGTCTCCTTGGAGAAGTGTCCTGGAATAAAAACTATTTTTATACTAATACTATGGGCTCATTTGTTCTTTTTACTCTTTTTTAAAAAAAGGTTTATTTATGTATGTATATGAGCATGCTATTTCTGACACACCAGAAGAGGGCATCAGATCCAATTACAGATGGTTATGAGCCACCACGTGGTTGCTGAGAATTGAACTCAGGACCTCTGGAAGTGCTCTTAACTGCTGAGCCATCTCTCCAGCCCCTCTTTTAATGTACTCTTTATTTTCTCAGAAATTTCTCAGTATTGCGTAGACTTCAGCTGTATTACATCATAGAACACTGGATACAGGAGGAGCTGGGGTAGTTGTAGCTGTCTGATGTTAACCAAGACATTTTGGAGAATCACAAAATGTAATCCAGCAACATTCTTTCACTAAACATTTTGTTTAAAAGTGATTATTTTTCACAAAAATTGTTATCTATATCAACATATAATGAATCATTATTCTAACTTAAAAACATAAGAAAAGGAAATGTCAGGCATTGTGGTGCACACCTTTAATCCCAGCACTAGGGAGGTAGAGGCAGGTGGATCTCTGTGAATTAGAGGCCAACCTGGTCTACAGAGTTGAGTTCAAGGATAGCCAGGACTACACACCAAAACACCAAAACAAAACAAACCAAACAAACAAACAAACAAAAAACCTTGAGAGTAAAAGCTTGCATTCTACCAAAGTACTGTTTGGTTTTGCTGAGACAAGTTTTCATTTGGCCCAGGCTGCCTTTGAACTCATTATGTGGCTGAGGCTAGCCTTGAACTCTACTTCCCAGGCGCTGAGATTACAGGATTGAACAATCCTCCCTCCTCCCTCCCCTCTCAGTTTATGTGGTGCTGGGAAGGAACCCAGAGCCTCTCGAACACTAGGCAAGCACTCTAGCGACTGAGCTACATCCTCAGCCCCAAAGGGCTTCTGTCAGTTGATGCCTGGGGCCAGACCATAGGCTAAATTCTTACCTGTCATTGAATTTAATCCCTATAGTGTCAGCAGAAGGCAGAGAACATGGTAGGCTGACTACTGTCTAAGTGGCCTGGATGAGCTCTGTTCCCTAGACTCTTCCTAGGTGTAGTGACACCATTACACATGGACTCTGGCATCCACTGTGTCCTCCTGGGGCCCCTCTTTGAGCATCCCTTAAACAGTTTCTTCCCAGTAGAAGGATATTTATGAGAGACAAGGGACAGACAATGTCCCTGGATGGGTGAGGAACGAAGGCTTGATGATGGGCCCTACGAGGTGGGGTCTGAGGACACGTAGGGTACATTTCTTGGGATTTTCCTCAGAGCCCCAAAGCAATTTCACTTGATAATGAGAGCCTTGCTTCCCACTGTCTGCACAGCTATCCTTCACTTCATGAGTCTCAGAAACATCTGTCCTGCATTGTCTCACTGTAATGGGAAGCACAGGGGGGAAGGCCTGAGCTGGCACGTGGGGTCTGCAGCTCCAGCTGCTGAGAGGATATGTTGCGCAACTCAGAGAGAGTCTGGCTGACTTATGTCAGCTTTGCAGACAGTGAGTGGCTTTATGGAGTGGGAGGGAGATGTGCCAGATGTGCCCCGCCCGCTGGTTGAGGGAGGAGGGAGTTTGCCTGACATGTTAGGATGGGACTCTAGGTAAGGACTGGGGGTCTGATGATGAAGATGATTCCATTACAAGCCAGGGTGTCTTCTGCAAGCCCACTAGGCTGATACCATTCTAGAACTGTGGGGATACTGGAGGGAGATAGGCTTGAAGATGGGAATCTGTGTGTCAGCACACAGTCCTCCAAATACTCACAGAAACCAGTCCACTGCAATGATGAGTGTGATGTCATCTGTGGGCAGGCCCACAGATGTCAGCACGATGACCATGGTGACCAGACCGGCCTGAGGAATCCCGGCTGCCCCGATGCTTGCGGCCGTGGCTGTGATGCTGTTGACAGAGGACCAAAACCGAAAAGTTTATAAATGTCTCCTAGTGGAGAGTACCTCACAAGACTCGTGTTCCCATGCTCGAGAGGAGGACCTGCCTTAGAAGAATGGGAATAAATAAATACATAAATAAACAAACAATTCGCTGACTTAATGGTCAGACTAATTAAAATTGATCATGCACTTTTTATTAGGCGTCATCTAATATGCCAAGCATGCTTTGCCTCATTTGATTGTCACAATGGTGGGGTGGCCCACAGTGAAGTGGGCTTTACTTTGTGACCATTTTTTAAGTGAAGAAACTGGTGGCTACATTCTTTTCTATGTCCTTAAAGTCATTTTGTAAGGTACAACCAGCACCAGAAGGGGGGGATGTGACTCTGTGGTAGAGCATTTGCCTAATGCTTGTGGGGCGCTGGATTTACCCCGGCACCAAAATGGAACTTAGAGGTGGACTTGAGCTTTAAAGGCCCGTAGAGTTACAGCGACAACTTATTTCTAATAATTGCCTCATTCAAGAGACTGAATTTCTATGATTGATGTGGCCACAAAATTAAGTTTATTAATTCAAATGCAGAATGATTTATGAACAAAATCCTGTAGTGTTACAATCCTCTGTGTGTATGTGTGTGTGATTAGTATGTCCCCAGCTCGAATGTATGTTAAGTGTCTAAGACATATTTGATAGGGTGATGTGAGAGTGTGAAAATGTCTCTTCAGGAATAATAAAGCATTGGCAAGACTCCAGCAATATTAATAAAGCAGTGAGACCATGGGTAAAACACTTATGACTCCACCAAGTCCTACCATGCTACGGCACTGGAATGGCTAGTTGGTATGGCCACCTGGAATGGGAACTACACTTCCCAGACTCCTTAGGGGCACAGACTAAATTCTAGCTCGTGAAACACAGATGGAAGTGATTGGCCAACCTCTGACTTCCCCTCTTCCCATTGGCAAAAATTTGACAGTTTTGAAAAGCCACCGTAGATCATTTGGGTGAAGGGGATTCCTAGAAACTTTGCAACTGCAGCCTTTGTCCCTGACATTGCGGAATACCAAACAGCCTTGACGACTTTATGGATCAAACTTTAAAGGGAGTGTATTTGTACCTTGTTTAGGTCTTGTTTAGGTCACTGGTACCATTTTCATTATTAGCTCACATGAAGCTGAATCTTTGAACTCAGCCAATATATCAAGGTGTATGTGAGAATAGGTTATACTGTCCCAAGGCACTGTTCTCCAGCCTCCAGTTAGCCCACGATCCCTGGGCATGGTAACCTAACCTCAGCACTGTATGCTAATGCTTACTACAGCTATTACCCTTCTCAATGGTGTACATGCATACAGGATAGAAGCCATTTCTAAGGAAGTGTCAGGAAAATGTGGGACGAGTGACAGAGATTAAAAGAGATCACAAAACATACTTTAGGGTATAAAATCAAGATTCAATCTCTATCTGAGGAACAAGAAAACTGTTAAGGACATGAGGGAGGGGCAGTTAGGGGGAAAGTCTGAAGGTAGACCAGTACTCTGGAAGAACTTTTGAGATTCTATTACTGTGGGTACATAGAAGAATATACTTATTCTTAGAAGATGAATGTTGAATGGTGTAAGTGAAACATGACAGGAATATGAAGACAAGAGGGAGGGGGAAGGGAGGAGAAGAGGGAGAGGGGGAGATGGAGGGGGAGAGAGAGAAGAAGGAAGGGAGAGAAGGAGGGAGAGAGAGTGGGAGACCACAAAAATGGCAAAATACTAATTTCTAGATCTCAGTAGAGGATATTGCGATATTGTTTTAACATTTCTAAGGATAAGGTAATTTTCCTAGTAAAGAGCTGCAAAAATAAAAGCCTGATTTCTGAAATTGTTAATATTAGCTAAACCAAGCCCACAGCAATGAAGGGCACAGGTAATCTGAACTGGGGGTCTTTAAAGCCTACTGTTCATTGCCTTGGTCTCTCAGGCTCGTCATGCCTAGTCCAGTAGTAAGAAAGGGCGAAGGGTTAGATCTGCATGCACACATGGACTGTTTTTGCAGACTACAAGGAAAGCTGCCAGGAATGATAGCTGACCGTGCAGAATGAAACCAGGAGATCTGAGAAAAGCACAAATAGGGAAATTATTTTTCACTGGACATCTTAAGTTATCAGTCAAATGATTCTCCATAAAACTGAGTTCTCAGCCTCACTTGTATGATCTGTTATTCCCCTTATACTGCCTAAAAATTAACCCAAGAGAATAAGTTAACCTAGTTTTCAAGTGTATTTTCATTTTTTCAATATTGTCTACAAACATAGTTGAATGTTTTCAAAATTATAGTCTAACTTAATGGTTTTGGTTTGGTTTGGTTTGGTTTTTCGAGACAGGGTTTCTCTGTATAGCCCTGGCTGTCCTGGAACTCACTTTGTAGACCAGGCTAGCCTCGAACTCAGAAATCCACCTGCCTCTGCCTCCCAAGTGCTGGGATTAAAGGCGTGCGCCACCCCCACGCCTGGCTCTAACCTAATGTTTTAAAAATGGAGTTATCTGTACATATATTTTGTAGATATTTTTAGAAATGAGCTAGATGTATTTGTAAGTTTTGATTTGATAAGCAAAGCAATCAAGGAGCACATGATGTGTGTGGTGTGGTTAATTACTAAGAAGAAGTGTGCACATATCCTTGCACTGGGAGAGGTCTTTGGGAATCAGTCGTGGACAATGGTAACCTACAGAGAAATTTAGAGTGATATGGTAACAGGCAACTCATTCCTTCCAAGTCATATACGTCTGTATTATTTGAGAGAATATTCACACCAGAAATTAAAAAGCTGAGGAATACAATGGCTCCCTAATCTCCTATTTATGTGTGATTCCTTCCCAACCAATGTCTTCACCCAGCTCTCTCGCACTCTCATTGTTAAAAACCATTCTGAAGGAAATGATGAATGGAAATCTCCCGTTGTACCTTATTGTTATAATCTGTCCAAAGTTCAGGTCAAAGTTGTTCACTTGAGCGATGAAAATGGCAGCCAAAGCCTCGTAGAGGGCGGTCCCATCCATGTTAATGGTGGCCCCCACAGGGAGCACAAATCTGGTGATGCGTTTGTCCACACCATTGTTCTCTTCCAGGCACTTGAAAGTGATGGGTAGGGTGGCAGAACTGAGGGCAGCAAAACAGGGCATGTCAGCTGAGGGTGCCCCCGGGAGTTCTGTGGTTGGTCTTTGCTCTTTGGCACAGACAGTTCCTTCCCCTCTCATGTCCTGACTAGGTCAGCATTGTCTACAGTGCTAGGAGGTTAGGGGTAGTGCGGTGCCCTCACAGGGGCACTTGGGCACTCATCTGTGCCTGGATTCCTCTGAGGCATTACTTGGCACGATTCCCATACCATAGATGCCTGCCCCACATTGTTTTTCTCCCTTTTTCTCAGGCAGATGTCAGTGGAAAACAGGAAGTCTGTGGTTAGGAAAGGGTTTTCCCTTTGCCCCTAAAAGGACTTATAGATAGCCATTTTCCGGGACTCAAGGAGCTATGATCAGTATCAGAGGTGGAAAAAGCCAATTCCTGAGACTTAAAACCCAGAACACAATGACTCTACTTGCCCCAAACCCTAGGCTCAGATCCAAGGTAAAGGTTTAGACACACTTTCTTAGAGGAATAAACCGCGTGTATACATACATACCTTGAGGAGGTCCCAAGGGCTGTGATGAGCGCTTGCAGCAACCCTCCAATGAAAACCCAGGGGTTCTTCCTGGTTACCAGGAAGTAGAGGAGAGGCAGGACGATGACGGCGTGAATGAGGAGGCCGACAATGACTGTCACCGTGTACATGGCAAGCTGTCCCCCAATTACACCCATGTCTTCCATCTCAACAATCTTCCCGGCGATCAAGAAGAGGATGCCCAGAGGCGCATACCTACGGCAAAGCAACACATGCTCAATTGGAAGCTTGGTTTCCTATAACTTGTTGCATGTAAATTACCAAGTAGGAGAGAAAAAGGAATAAAACAAAGCAAAAAAAGGGAAAGACAGGGGATTTCCAAGCTAAGACGCGTAGAAACTACAAATGTCATTCTTTTCTATTTAAAATACTAAATTCCCCAGGCATCTCTAAATCCAGCCTTGCTTTCCCTCTGAATTGCTCTAGGACACCCCCACCCTATCCTCACTGGCCTCAGACCTTAGGAAGGAGAAGAATTTGGGTCCTCACCTCCACTTTCCTAGGCACAGATCCCTGTTTGGGTCTTCAGATGCCTGCAGCTCCCATTCCCTCTTGACTCCTGCTAAGCACTGGGAACAAGCCACTATACCAATATCATGCCTTTCAGAACGTTGTCCACGCCACAGCCTGCTTCCCAAGCTAAAGCAGGCAACATGCTATGGCATGCCATGCCATGCAATGCCAGTGTGTTAGATGTACACTTAACTCTAGTACTCTAGGGCACTGGGTCTCAACCTATGGGTCGAGACCCCTTTACTGTGTCAAACAGCCCTTACCACCTAAGACTATCCGAAAGCACAGATATTTACATTATGACAAATAACAGAAGCAACAAAATAATTTTATGATTGGTGGTCACCACAACATGAAGAACTGTATTAAAGGGTCACAGTGTTAGGAAGGCTGAGAATTACAGCTGTAGGGCCACTTTTATTGCTTTCTTCCATAGCTATGTCCCACCTAAAATATTACTCATTAATTTTCTTCAAGTAACCTTTCATACTTAAGTAAATTTCCTTTCACAGGAAATTTTATGTTACTATGTAAACTAAATACTAGTACCGCATGCCATAAATAGAAAACCATAAAAATAAACCCAGAGCTATTAAAATTAATAAAGTGTGTGGATGTACGACTACAGTTAGGTTATAGGCATTTGAATTAAGTAATTACCCACAGGCTGCTACTCACAGCCCCTGCAAGAATGGGCAACTGACCCCAAGATGACTCATACTGAATTAACCCTACTTGCTCAAAGGCCGATTTTCAACTCCCTTTGTGTGATGTGTGCACTAAGCTACAACAAAACGCACTGCCAAAGACAGAAGCCAATCACCCTTGAGGAGAAGGGTCTGCTGGGAAGTGCGGGGGACTCGTTGCAACTAGAGAAACACAGTGCTTCTTTCAAAGTTCCTTTAAAAAGGCAGGCTAGAAAATCACAGAAGTACCTGTTCTCAGAAATGTCATAATTCAATGTTGAGTGGGTAGGCAAATGTATAGCTAGAAGAGCCCCATGTGAGGTTCATTCAGTGGCCCTGAATGGGCTCCTTTCATAGACGAGGTGAAAGGTGGAGGGATTTTAATAATATGAAGATAAATGTCCACTTTCAGCCCAGCCAGGATTTCGAAGGAGCTTTCCAATTGAAGGCTCCTGTGGGGACCACATTCCGACCTGTCTTTGTGCCAAGTTCATATTCGTCTTGTGCAAACTCCTAAAGATGTGGATTTCTATGGGCTTTGTGGGCATTAGAGACAAAGGATATTTTTAATCCTGTTGGTGAGTGAACACTTTTCTTAGCGATTGATGCCTTCCTGCCCCGGGTGCCAAGAAGGACCCTAGATATTAAAAACGAAGGATGAAGGAAAAGCAATTTCCACACTGCTGCACCAAGCAAGGCTCTCTCCCTGCCTGGGAGAGTTTATTTTTCAAAGTGAATTCTCCCCCGCTCTCCCCTTTGGATTTAGTCTTTTCTTTTGTCTCCTGCTCCGAATCTTATTAAGGGAAGTTTGGTCCTAAGTTGTGACTGAGCACTCCATGATACTTCCTTTCATCCTCTGGATGCTGCCAGAGCTCTGCCACAGATACTTTCTTGGGGTTGAAACAGAAGGGAGAACTCAGCCCCTACTCCCACCCCAATGATCTTGGGCCTGTGTTTGCTTTTTCTCCTACTGGGAATGTTCTTTTTGTATGACAGGATGTGCCCAGTCATTCTGACCTGAGCAGAAAGAGCCACCTCAATCCTTTCTGTACCATCCAAGGCAGATGGCCTTCTCTCTCTTCACCACACTTATCAGGACCATGATATTTATTTGCTTATTCTTTGTTTCCTTTAGAAGTGTCTGAGATGTAGAGTACCCTTGCTGCTCTCTGCTGCAGCGGCTAGCATGCTGGGTACTCTAAACTAATCATAGAGTAGAGAAGCTCAGGAACTGTGTGAAGAAATAACCAAGCACATGCAAGTGGATGAATGCGGTACGGGAGTCAAACCTTTCCAAAGCAGGGGAGGAAATTTAGGCTCAGGGCCTCTGCAGTGCTAGAAACACACCGACTTTCTTGTGGCTTCCACAGGAAGATCACTGTAAGAATTCACCTTGGTGGCATCTTTCTCAGGATGGAACTGACACAGAATGCACTAAGCCTCTTGTACACAGGTAGGGAGCGCAAAGAAACACATACCACATTATCACCGCGACCAATCGCATGATGGCTTCATTAAGAGAATCAAAGAACTCTCTCAGCGCTTGCCCCTGCTCCTTCATGTTTCCGATCACAAAACCGAAGCACATGGAGAAGACAACTAGGCCCAGGGCATTGACCCCATTCACAGATCCAGGCACGGGCACCATCTCCTCCCGGATCCGGGTCAGAGTCTCCATGGCCTCTGACACGTTGTTGATCACGGCGCCCAGAAGTGTTTCGTTGGACTGGACAGGCACTTTAAAGCTTCTCTTCTCGTAGCTGGTTTTAAACTTAAAAATAAGAATCATAATAGGAATTAAGTGATTGCTATACTTTCTTGCTATCCAAATTTTCTATCATGATAATGTTATTTTGTATTCAAAGGATAATGTTACAGCAGTATGTATATATCTACCTACCTATGTATGGTCTATCTAATTTGTGCCAAGTCTTTGTTTCTCAACACAGACACACATACACACACACACACACTCGAGTATATAACAAATTACAATAAAAAGATGAGATCTGGCTAAAGATGTTAGACTCAACAACATACACATACATCTCTGCTTTTTTTATTTTATTTATTTATTTATTTATTTATTTATTTATTTTTGGTAATTGTAGTAGAATGACTATAATGAGATTTCTCAAAGGGCCCAAAACGCAAACAACCTTGAGTCCTCTTGCCTTCTATGGCCATCATGCACAAACCTACCATCTTTCTTTTTATATCCCACAGCTACATAACAGGATAGACACTGCCTTTACCTCACAGGGTTGTGGCAAGGACCACATTGGTGCACCACAGGGGACACCATTATATAAAATGTAAGGTATTTAACATTAATGTGGACTAATGGTGTTCAATGGCAATGGCCTTCAGGATTAGACCTGGTTGGAAACTTCAGAGGATAGGAGTGAAGATCTTCAAGTGACCAGCCTTCAAGTCAGTCCAGATGCTATAAATACCAATCCTTAATAGCTCCTTGGTGAGGAAAATTTGCTTGCTCCAAGTCACTTCTCTCCTAAGCTAACCCATTCCCCAACCCCACCCCATAGCTCCTGCATAGATGTTTGAGTCAGCCAGTGCTGAGAACTTACAGTGGATAAAATTAAGTCTATCCCACTTTGAACTCCAGAAAAGTGAAATTGCCACCCTGGCTTTGACAGCATTGGTAGGAAAGCTTCAATCATTGAGTAATGGTGTATGGACGCTGACTGGGTTTAGAATCTAGGAAGGCACAGCCACACATGGAGCGCTTGGCTATTTTTGTATCAAGAATGAACAGGAGACTTTCTGGTCTACTGGAAAACCACTGTCTCCAAACAAGGACACGGTCAGCTGTCAATACTGTGGATTGTTGGTAATTTTAAAAACACATAAAGTTCTAGTACACTCAACTCTCAGTCTCTTTGCTCTTGGGTATTTGTGGGTTCTGTGGATTCTCTGGGGGTACATTTTTCAAGCCTGGTTGTTTTGTCTTAATCCACCTACTCTTTACCTTTGCACACAGTTTAGAGCCCGCTCAGAAACTGCAACCTTATTTGCAGTCTAATCTAAACCAAATAGGTCTTAGGGCACCACGTCTGACCCCCCTTCCCCCCAGGGCTGCCAATGCATACAAGCTAACGGCAGGTCTGTGAAGTTCAGTGCTTTTCTCATCTAACAGAACTGGAGATCGGCAGTTTCCATATCACCCTTGCCAGCGAGTGAGCAGTCAGACCCATGATGCTGGGCTGCTGGGTTGGGTTGAAAGGGATTTATTATCCATTGTCATTGTAGTTCTTGAATAAAGAAAGTTAGATTTTTCACCTGCTTGTGCAATTTTGACTTTTGTCAAAATTGGAACTAAACTTAGGGTCTTTCATGTGCTCTCTAAGCATTCTATACCCAGACTGTACCCACATCTCTTCATACACACACACACACACACACACACACATATATACATACATATATATATATATATATATATATACACATACACATATATATACATATATATTTCAAACGTTATTTTATTTATAATGAATTATTTTAATTTTTTAGACTAAATATATTTAACTAAAATTTTATTGCATTTATCTCTCTAGTAGGGATAGGGACACATGCCATGGGGCCTACGTGGAGATCAAAGAGCAATTTGAGAGAGTTTGTTCTCCCCTTCCAACACGTGGGGTGCAGGGATTGACTTCAAGCTACCAAGCTTAGTGGCAAGCGCCTTTACCAGGTAAGCCATTTTGCCTGCCCTTTGCTTTATACTGTAAAATGATACCTCATTAAATGACCCAGGGTAGGCTTGAACTCACTCTGTAGCCCAGGTTAGCCTTGGAATTGTCATCCTCTTTCCCTCCATTGGCTTTTTTGTTGTTGTTGTTTTGTTTTTGTTTTTGTTTTTTTGAGACAGGGTTTCTCTGTGTAGCCTTTGGCTGTCCTGGAACTCACTCTGTAGACCAGGCTGGCCTCGAACTCAGAAACCCGCCTGCCTCTGCCTCCCGAGTGCTGAGATTAAAGGCATGAGCCACCACTGCCCAGCTCCGATGGCTTTTTATCTTTTTCTTTGTTTCCTCCCTCCCTCCCTCCCTCCCTCCCTCCCTCCCTCCCTCCCTCCCTCCCTCCCTCCCTCCCTTTTTTGTCTTTTTTTTTTAAAGAGTGTGTTTGAATCTTTCAATCTGCTTGTGCATTAGCTTTTACAAATAATCTAAGTGTGTGTGTGTGTGTGTGTGTGTGTGTAGGTGTTGCCTAACATATGTAAGTTAAAACACAGTGCTCGATGAGGTCAGACTTTGGTTTTATTTTGTATGTCTCAAGCCAAAAGGTTAGGTGATTTGATATCACATAAAGGAGTGCTGTGGGAAGTAGAATTTAATCTGCTATACGTTTTCCCTTTCATAGCTTGGGCAGCAAAGCTTTACTAATCAATGAACTATATTTCCCAATGCTAAAGGATAATTGTGTCCAACATATAGAGAGCCAAGAACGGCTTAGATGTGCGGCAGAAGGGTTGGACCCTACCATAGCCTCCAGGTGGAGTCTCTTGGTTGCCGGGAATCAGCATGGAGTGGTAGGAAGAGGTTGGATCATACAGATCTGATCTGGGCTCTGCCATTTCCTACGTGTGAGAACTTGTGCTCGTTACCTAATACCCCAGTCTCATAAATGAGTGAAATGAAGACAGTGGTACTCATCATGTTCATGTGAGGACTCAATCTAACACTGGTGCTTGGCACACAGCAGGCATTCCATACATGGCGATTGCATCCCTTTGTGATACGGGGCCTCTTTAGCATCCCTGAGGCCCTTCATAGACTTTTAATAAGTAGGTCAATGATTTTTAAATCAAATCCAGAAATAGAATAGTCTAACTTTAAAGCAAGTCATTAATGTATTTATTTATATTTGCATTGGCTTTCTTTGGTGCATTTTTTCTGCATGGGTGCACAAAGAGGGGAAGAAAGAGGGGAAGCCTCCCAATTAACCCTCTTTAAAATAACCCAATAGACCCAATGTGCTGTTGTGTGCAAGATGAATGTGCCTGGCAAGAAGGCCACCTTTAATACAAGTAAGGGACCATTGTCACTAAAGTTTCCCAGGTAACCCCTGATGCTTTCCATGTGGTTAGCCAGAAGTATTTTTTACTGCAGAGCAATGAGAAGGCAAGAGAAGAGGGTCCTACTGGCTTGCTACATCTCATTGTTTTTAAGTGAATGAGTGAGTGTGTATGTGTGTGTGTGTGTGTGTGTGTGTGTGTGTGTGTGTGTGTGTGAATAATATGCAGGTACCTGAAGAAGTCAGAGGTGTTGTTAGATCTACTGGAGCTGAAGTTCCTGGGGCTTGTGAGCCACTGGGCATAGGTTCTGAAAACCTAGCTGGGGTCCTCTGGAAGAGCTCTTTCTTTACAACTGAGCTACCTTTCTAATCTCCCCTAGAAGAATTTAAAAGGTGACTTGGTAACTGCACAGTATTTACCTGTTTAAAGCAGGCTTCTACCAGATTGGGAGGGAACATGTTCCTGCAAAGAAAACAGCAGTCATTTGCAAAACTTCCTGAAATATCACCGCTTCACTGTGTCTAAGGTAAGAACTGCATTGAATCAAGCTGCAAATAGATAAACGGAAATTGTGACTTGAAGCTGGATATGTGGTGGTTCCTAGGTATGGCCCATGCAATTCGTAGTTTTCTGGGGAAGCTGACAGCTTACAGAGCAGTGAGAAATAAAAAGTCCATATACATATTCCATTAGTACCCTGGTTCAGTTTGATTGACAAGCTCTCCTTGTCACTACAGTTAGAGCACCTACCCTGAGGCCCATAGCTGCAGTTCTTTCTGGGCTGCACTACCAGCTCCTTCCTGTGTCCCTTCACAGACAGGATTGATGACAAGACAGATCCCTACTTGTCTCATTATACCTTGGAGCCTCCCAGACTGTTTAAACACAAGGTCTTACTAGGCAGCCTGACTGAGGCCGGTCTCGAACCTGTGAGTCTCCTGCCTTGGTCAGCCAGTGCTGAGATTATAGTTTGCATGGCATGTTGACTTTCAAAGTTCCTTTTGAAGATGTAGTGTGCTTCTTGCTAGGTGCCGACTGATGCAAGGGCAGGTATGGAGAGAAAGAAGGAAAATGCCAGGCTCAAACTTGGCCTCCCATTGATGGTCATCAACTCCATTGCAAGTAATAGATAAGACTCGACTGTAATCAGTGTCTAGTTGTTTATAAAACACTACTAAAGAGCATCCTTCAATGTTTCACTCCTAGTCTGCCACATACTTCCTTTGCAAATAGTATAAAAGAAGGAGCATTAGTCAGGAGTGGTCAGATGAACACCGAAGTCCCTGCTGAGCTGCGTGTGCTGTTGTTTGCCATGGACAACGATACAGACTATTCATTTTAGGTTTGGAGTCTAAGGAACAGGTCACACTTTGCTGAAAACTAGCTCTACAGAGTTAAGACTTGGGAAAAGAACATTAAGAATTATCCAATTATTCCAGGGTGAAGTGCAGAGTCTCCACTTAGTGGCGAGGGTTTTGAAGCCTACAGCAGGGCTCCCCAGATCAGCCACTTCATCTTCACCTCACATCATCTATGTGGGATCAGAAGACACACTCAACACCAACCTCTGCTTGAGGAAAGGAGAGATGTGACTTCTACTTCAAGCCCGACAAGGCTGGCGCTGTCAAATCCCTCTCTGAGAGTTTGTTTGGCTTCCCAAAATTTAAGAGGGATCGGGAGGTCAGAGTACACACCCCAGGGGTGGTTTTCAAGGACATACCTGATCAAATCCAGGAAGGCATCTGCTGCAGTCACCTGCACGATTTTACCTTCTCTGTACATGTTTTCCTTTGTGCCCTTTCCAGGGTGGATGATGATGACAATGATTATGCCAATCACCACAGCAATGATGGTAGTAGTCATGTAATAGACTACAGCTCGCATCCCCATCTTCCCGGATGCCTTACTATCTAGGGCCGCCATTCCTGGGGAAGGCAAACAGAAGGTTTTCAGGAAGTCAGTCCAAGGGATTCTCCAGTGGAAGACGAGGAGTCAGCACTTCCCCCTACCCTCGATTTCCTCATCCCTCCCGAAATACCTACTGTGAGAATGCCAGCGCCTACGTGATCACCCATGTCTACTCCAGGAGTCGATTTCATGTGGCTAAGTAACACCAGCCTCCCCACAGCTTGAGGTGCAATTATTTTCTTCTCTCCATTATTAGTTGGGAAGCCTACTACATGTGTAAGCAGTGTGTGTGTGGATATAATTTCTTAAACTGATTTCCATCAGCATAGGCTAAGTTCACCTTGTGAAGAATTATTATTTTATATGTGTTTCGTGTAGTCGGGTATCTGTTCTACAGTGTTTGTTTTCATTGTACTTCAGGCAAACATTTGGGTCCTAAAAGCTAAAGTTCTTCTATTGCTTCTTTGCTGTTTTATTTGATCTCATTTAATAAAGTTGAAATGTTGGGTTTGTTTGTTTGTTTGAGAAGTTCTCATTTTTGTACCCTGTCTTCCTCTTTCCTGTCCTGCAGGCTATCTCACGACAGGTTAAAAATGGTTCTCATTATTTTCAAGACATATTCAGTGTCTACTTAAGGTAAATTCTAAGTGTTAATCAATGTGAAAAAGGACATTTGGTTTTTAAGGGCTCCTAGTGGTGTAGGATAATGGGATATACCTCAGAGTTTGTTGGTCTGTAAAACAGTGAGAAAGAAACCCTCAGTAGACTAACTCAGCCATAATAACACGGCACTTCCTGCTTTGTTTTTCCACTTTATTCTCTCCAATTCTATTACAACACTGAAACCTAATTATTATATAATCTAATCAGACTGCTTTATTTACTGTTTTTTAAGATTTATTTTTACATGTGTGTGTGTGTGTGTGAATATAAAAGTTCACAGAGTCCAGAAGAGGGAATCAGATTCCCAGGACGTTGTAAGGTACCCAGTGTGCGTGATGGGAATTGAATTTGGGTCCTCTGGAAGATCAGAAAGCACTCTAAGTGCTGACCCCATGACTAAGTTCTGTTTTTATAAACGTACTAAAAAACAATAGTGTATTCCTTTTTAAATGATTTTTTTATTTTTGTTTTATGTGTGTAGCTGCATGCATGTCCGTGTGAGGGTGTTCACTTCCCTGGAGCCAGAGTTGCAGACAGTGTGAGCTTCTGGGACTTGAACCCGGGTCCTTTGAAAGAGCTGCCAATGTGCTCAACTGCGGAGCCATCTCTCTAGGCCCAATGATGTATTTCAATGACAGGTATCAGTGCCCACATTTATACAGACATATTTAGGGTAAGTATTGGAAAAAGTATTTATGATTGTTAAGTAACTGGTTAGATTTGCCTAAAAATGTTGATGCATAGGTATTGAAAGAGGGATTAAAGTTATGACTTTCACCTTGTAATTCCAATAATATTCTAGTTATATCATTTATAATCTTCATAAGCACTTACTTAGTAGCACCTAAAGTCTAAGGTTTTAGTGACTAGCAAGTAGAACAGACTGGGGACTCAAATTAGACCATATGTCACTAAGTGTGGTAAGCGTGTTGCTCTGTGACACCCAGGATCAGCTCTCACAGATGAGGAGGCTGACCAGCTCTTAGCCTTGAAACCAGGGGCTAAGCATCCATTTACTGAGATGGCACTGCTCAGGGCTTCAACCAGTTACAGGTGGACTACTCTGTTCTCAGCGGGAGTGTCCCTCTCCATTTTCACTCTCATCTGATCCATGCACCAAAATATCTTTATTTGGCTGTAATTGCAATGACAGCTCCTCGAGGAGGGTCGCGCGCTATCAGGATGGCCTGGCTTGACAGCACTGTGCTGGGCCAGCCTTCTGGCTCTTTCCCTGTCTGCTTGGGGAGGGCTACAAGTGCAGTAGTTGCTATCTGGGCTGGGAGGTACCAGGCAGCAGGATTTCCTTCCTCCCGGAGGAGGCTTTCTTTTCCTTTGCCTCCTATCCTGCAGTCCTTCTCAGATGTCTTCTCTGATGCTTGTGCCCATGACTGTCAACCTATAACTATTTAGAGAGAACACTGGTGGTCAAGATAGCAACGGGGGTCCAAAGTTGCAGACAGAAGAGGAGGATTGCTTACCCTTCCCCCACCCTGGCCAGAGGGGTGGGGATGTCATCATGATACCCTCAGTGAAGGGACAGAAACGTCAGGAAATGATTTGTACGGTTATATATATTTTTTAACGCTGTGAATGAAAACCAACATAAAAAGTATCTTTCCATACTTTCTGAAATGATGAAGACAACCATCTGAAGGCATTTTCTTAGCAACGGGCATAAAAATGAGGCCTGCTAACCAAAAGCGGGGACTCTGCTACTTCTGCATATTGGCCCTTTCATCTGAAAGAAAATAAACTGCTCTTGTTTCAATCAAAGAAGATGCTTTCCACTAACCAATTCCCCAGGGAAGGACCACTTGCTCACTTCTACTCCTGCCATACTCCAGCTTGTAAAACTAAAGACCCCATTAAGAACAGGGCCATGCATTGTTGCCAGGAAAACAGCAGGGTGAGGTGTACAAGTTGTTCCTTGCACACTAGCCTTGAGACTGGTGGAGTCCCAGACACAATAGGAAAATTCCAGAAGACAAAACCGAGTGAGCAGGGATTGTTCTTCCTGTCCCACACCTGAACTCTGGTAACCATCTTCTCTCCCCAGCGTGATGAAATATGAGAGGCCAAGTTCTGCACGGGAGACTAAACACATGTAAAGAGAGTCTGCCGCAAGGCTAAGGCACTAAATCACTTGGTAGAAAGGGGGACTTTGGCAGGAATGTCCCAAATGGTTAGGGAGGGAAAGTTTGCATAGATCCTTGTCATTTGGTTTAAAATATAGGGAGAAAAGGGCATGGAGGTGGTGGGGAGATGGGAAGTCACTTGGGTGTGGGGGTGTGTCATGATAGCCGTGTATTTGCTTAACATGTCTGAAAAACACATTCCAGAGAGAGTTGTTAAGATAGAGAGCTCATTGGTTTCCTTTTGTTCGTTGACATCACAAATGTCTTTATTAGGAAAAAGCCCCACCCCCAGAATCCTGGAATCCAAAGAAATCCTCTACTGTGTTCTTCCTAAAGTACCCCTGTAGCTCTTCCAGGCACAGCAGTCGGCCCATACATTTTGCATACTTTGAATTAAGCTTTATTTTCATCCACAGGCTCATTCATGAAGCCCTAATGGTATACATTCATTTGACACCATGAAATGGCATAATGCCGATATCATTGATATGGTTTTGTAGGTAAAGAATCGAGACTCTAGAGAAGCAAAGTCGCTTGCTCTGTTTTACAGCTAGTAAACCTCAGCGGCAGGATAGAAACACCGCTTCTGAAAGACGGTCTTCCTGCTTCACGTTCTTCTGGGAGTTGTCCACATCACGCTTGCTTGTTACCCATGTTGACGCTCCCTAGCCTTCATGTGTTGAGATGAGATACGGTCCTTAGCTTGAGGAGGACACTATTACAGGGATGTCATTATAGAGAGCCTCTGCTCCTCTACATTCCTTAGATCTACCCAAGGGCCAGCCTGGTACTCCTAGTCACTGGGAGAAAGAGCCAGAGAGGCGATCCGACCCGGCAGTGTGAACCTCCCTCCCCGCACTCCTGGAGATGCGGCCCAGAACAGGCAGGCGTGCTGTCATGGAGGGTGAAAGGTGATTGATTTCAGTTCTGAAAATCTATTCATCAATAGCCAATCACCTAAAAACTATTTCTGAAAACCTTCCATATATTTAAGAGTTAAGTACTGAACAGAGCTACAACAGGGTGGGTTCTAGAATATCAAAGACTTAAAAATTGCTACAAACACCTGTGTGGCTGAGTTGGTCAGTCACTTGCAGATATGAAGCAAACTTCTCCAAGCAAATATAGAAAAACTGTTTTACTTATGAAGAAAGTCTTTTGGTAATCAGTTTACCATGGCAAGTGCACACCAAAATTCATGAGATATTTCAGAGGGGGAAGAGAGGGAGTATTTCCTGCATACTACGTGGAACTATGAATTGTAAATTAAAAATTTTTTTGATACGATGCTCTCTAGACTTGGATAAATGAAATATGTCTTCAGCCAAGTTTTAAAGGGGGACATAAATAACTCCAAGCTCCCAAGGTTCTGTCATTTTCATGGATTCCACTCTCCCATCTGCTAAAAAATGTATGCCTTTCAGATGAGCGTGTTTTGGTCTGCTTCCCCTCATAGTTCCTGTTTCTGGTTTTGGAACAAGAAATCCAAAGCAACCTTCTGTTTTGAATTGTCTTTCCACGTATCCTCATGATATTGCATTGTTCTACCAAGGGCCCTGGACCCAGCCCAGGGGGGACGGAAAAGGGTGACGGCAGATGCTGACTCAAGACGATCACTCTGCTTTGGTTTTGAGTTTTTTCAGCCATGCTCCTGCTCCACAATGCATCTCAAATACTCATCTAATGAAAGCCGCCTGTTTCCAGCCCTCCTAGGATTTCAAGATGGGCAAACTTACAGCAAAGAACTCAAGGATGAACACATACCGTATTCATGGGAATATAAGGTTATGTGATTTTTAAAGTTAGGAAACTTAAACTCTAAATACACAGTTTATTTCATATTTCTATCATGGATAGAGAAATTAGTTCTGGTATGTTGAACAGCTGCTCACTGCTGAGTATTGGGCAAACAGTCACCGACAAAGGGGTTGGCACCAGAAGGCCAAAACTCATAGAGAAAAGACTTAGGGAGTGGACACCCAGCAAGCCATTTTAAATCCCTGACTACAGCTATGCAAACATCTTTTGTATTACACTATTTTCTTCTGTTTCTTTATAGATTAGACTGTAAAGAAAATGTCTAGTTCTATGATTCTATTTGCCTTCCAGGAAATCTTTAAAAGGCAGGTTTTGAATTAATGGCAAAGAATGTGTGTGTCAAGCTGGAATTGGTAGTGTACACTCTAGCTGCTCAAGAACTCAGGAATGCAAGTTTAAGGTCAGGCTGGGCATCTCAAAGTGGAAAGTCCAAGGCAGGCCAGGGCTGCAGCTAGGCAGCATCTGTACATTCCTGTCTTAGTTTCTCTGCTTGCTGATACATTCCATTCTTTCAGGTGGGCACACCAGTGTCTTAGACAGGGTTTCTATTCCTGCACAAAACATCATGACCAAGAAGCAGGTTGGGGAGGTGGGGGGAAGGGTTTATTCAGCTTTCACTTCCACATTACTGTTCATTACCAAAGTAAGAAAGGTCACACAATGGCTGGGCCCTCTCACCACTAATTTCTTAGCTCCGGCTAACCAGCATCAATAGCCCCAGTAATGCAAAGGTTTCGTTTTAGTAGTTCTGATATCTTGTTAATCACAGCTGATTCTTCAGCCCCAGTTTACCAAAACTACAGAATCTTCACAATCAAAAAAGCAACAGGTCTTAATCTTCCCTCTGAAATTTCACAAGCCAGGCCTCCATCTTCTGCACTGTTCTCAACATTATCTTCCAAGCTGCTACAGAACATCCCACAGAGCCCTTAACATCCCAATGGCTCTTTCAAAGTCCTTCCACAGTCCTCCACCAAACATGGTCAGGTTGTCACAGGAATACCCCACTATGCTAGTACTAATTTGTTTTAGTCAGGGTTTCTATTCCTACACAAAACATCATGACCAAGAAGTCTTCAGACACACCAGAAGAGAACATCAGATCTCATTACAGATGGTTGTGAGCCACCATGTGGTTGGTGGAATTTTGAACTCAGGACCTCTGGGAGAGCAGTCAGTGCTCTTAATCACTGAGCCATCTCTCAAGTCCCTCAGCTTGCTTTCTTACAGAACCAAGGACTACCTACCCAGAGATGGCACCACCCACATTGGGCCCTCCCACCTTGATCACTAATTGAGAAAATGCCTTACAGCTGGGTCTTCTGGAGGCGTTTCCTGAAGGGAGGCTCCTTTCTCTGTGATACCCCCAGCTTGTGTCTAGTTGACACATAAGACCAGTAGAACACATGGGTGATTGCTATTGTTCTATCTTTCAAGACTTTGACAGAAGAGTGACTAAATCAATAAACAAACAATCAAACCACAAAAAAAGAAAGGAGGGTTCTAAAGAAGAGGCGCTCACTTCTCAGGTTGCAAAGTTGATCTAGTGGCTCATGACTTTATTTCTTTTAATCAACAGAAGAAACCAGCACAGAAAATACTAGACTATGTAACATGTAGTAAAGATGAGCAACATTTGCTGGAGTTGTCTTCAGCTTCCCAGCCATAAATATGGATGTGCCAGCCACACTGTGGGATGAATTTGTCATCAGATTTACAAGCACTGATTATAACCCCACTCAGCTGACAGCAGGGGCTTTAAAAAGGAACCATATACTGTGGTCTTCCCTTCACTGCCTGTGACTCTGGTCTCTTCCAGGGACCTACATACTAGCTTGCTTTCATGAGAAGAGGCCAAGGGAATAGGGTGTTGGTTTCCAGTGCCTGGTCAATTCATCTGAACAGAAATCTTATAGACATTATGATAAGGGAAAGGTCTTCAGAAAAGCTTCACTCCGTGCAATTTTCTGGAAAGAAGGTCATTTCTTCTGTGCTTGATGTATGCATGTATGCGTGCATTTTTGCATCTGTGTATGTATGCATGTGTGGGGGGGGGAGTGAAGGTGTGTGGAGTCTAGGAGGGATTCAGATGTCCTCATTTTTGCTCTCTGCCTCCTGAGACAGGGTCTCTCAAAGAACCTGGAGCTTGTGAGGTTTTGGGGGTACGCTGGTGCCAGCAAGCCCAGTGATCCTCTTTGATCCTCACCCCCACAGTGCTTAGGTTATAAGTATATATAATAGTAAGGTTTTTTTTATTAAAAATTTAATTTCCATATTATATATTTTGGTCATATTTTTTCCTCTCTCTAACTTCTCCCAGATCACCATGAGATAGAACCCATACCTGAGAACACTAAAGTAAGCGAGAACCTGAGAGGGGACAGATAGGTCATAGGTGAAAACCTACTACTATTACCCTACTAGATAAGAGTAGCAATGAGTCCTAACAACACACTGCTGCACCGTAACTCAGTGCCTTGATCAACCCTCATTATAGAAGCTTCTTCTTGCAGTAGATGTGAATCAACACAGAGACTCATACACTAGACAATGCACAGAGTTAAGAGTCTTTGTTGCCAGGACATCCAGAGCTATACAGAGAAACCCTGTCTTGAAAAACCAAAAAAAAAAAAAAAACCAAAAAAAAAAAAGAGTCTTTGTTGCAGCCCTCAGCCCTCCCCCCCCCCCCCCGCCACCCCAGGGTTCAGGGATTGATGGGAAAGAGACAGCAGAAGGACCCAGAGGTGCTGGATGACCCAGTGAGACAGGATCCTCCAGTCAGCACAGGACTAGTAATGCACATATAGATTCACAGAGACTAGGACAGCATGCACTAGACCTGTCCCAACTAGATAAGATCCCACTCCAGGACAGGCCTCATGCCCAGGAGTAAATAAATGGCCAACAGAGAATGGATCCCACTGCCAACTGTTACAGTGCATTCTGGGGATTCAAATTTGGATCCCCATCGCTATGCTTGCTCCAAGCTTGCTTTCTTAGTAAGTCATTTCCCCCAAAATGTATTCTCTCTCTCTCTCTCTCTCTCTCTCTCTCTCTCTCTCTCTCTCTCTCTCCCCTCTCTCTCCCTCCCCCTCCCCCCCTCCCCCTCCCCCCTCTCTCTCTGGGACAGGATTCCACTATGTAGCTATAGCTGGCCCAGAACATACCATGAAGCCCAAGCTGGCTTGCAGTCATGACAACCCTTCTCTCTCAGCCTCCTGAGATTGCGGGCTCTGAGCCATTCGAGAAAGTTAAATCATCTCCACAAAGACTTTGTAGCTTTCTCTGCCAGCCCAATTACAAGTGTTTTCATGCTAGCCAAAATCTCCTTCCTAATGATGGCTGATCATATCGAAGAACCTGTCACTTTGTTATTCTGGAATGTCTTTTAGCTCTGCAAGGTTATACACTTGAAGGCAATAGGCAAATAATAATTTGCTGATTGTGACGACATAAAATTTGTCGGGGGGAAAATTTTAGATTTTTTTTTTTAATTTGCTCCTTAAAACTTGTTAACACATCTTTGAGCTCTAGCGTTCCCTAGAAAAATGAAGTGCAGAAGAGTAAAGGAGAAAGTCTTTTTGAAAGATTGGTCAATGCCGGGCGTGGTGGTGCACGCCTTTAATCCCAGCACTCGGGAGGCAGAGGCAGGCGGATTTCTGAGTTCGAGGCCAGCCTGGTCTACAAAGTGAGTTCCAGGACAGCCAGGGCTGTACAGAGAAACCCTGTCTCGAAAAACCAAAAAAAAAAAAAAAAAAAAAAAAAGAAAGATTGGTCAATGGAAAAAGCAGTGGAGCGGACAATATTATTAGTGGCAGGAAAATGCCAAATAAATCCCTTTTCTCCTCAGACTGCGAGGACTAAGCAGACAATCCTTTTGCTTTTTCTCCAGCTATAGATAGCTATGGTGGAATTGTTTGGTTTCATTTCTTAACTTACATAGAAAGAAGCAGGGGTGGGAAATGGAGGTCCGCCATTGCTACCTCTTATATTAGAACCAAAGTGCCTGTTGGTTTAACCTTAGGTTGGAAGTGCCCTCTCTTAGCTATTCAGGCAGTGAGATTCCTGAGAGCCCACGCTTCCCCTCTTTCTGCTCTGGTCCTAATCCAGCCTGGTAATTCTGGGGACGCTGTTTACTCTGGAGCCTACCCCAGGGACTTCCTGTCACTCTTAGCAAGGTCACCGGAAATGGTGGCAGGGGGCAACTCTGAGATTCCCCTCTCAGAGGCTCCCAGCTGCGGGTGCGAGCGAGACCCCCTGTGAGGTGATTTAGATACCCATTTACCCTTCACAGTAGCCATCCTTCCCTCACAGTATTGGAATGCACCACACAATATGCTTTTTTGAAGAGGAACCAGAGAGTAATTCATCTTCTTTATGTGTGCTAAGCAGAGCAAAGGGAGAGGCGAGTGGACCCGCGACAGGCAGGGGAATAGTGATTAGTAACAGCTGACGGCCTCGGACCAAGACCCTTTCTTTGGTTACCTCACTGTAACAGGCCAGCACAAAGGGATCACTGTCTCCCTGCCAAGATTTAGAAAAGCCAGGGCCATGGAAAATAGCAGGAAAAAAAAAAAAAAAAAAAAAAAAAAAAGACAAGTGTGTGTTGGGTAGAGGGGACAGTAGGGTGACCAGAGAAGAGACTCTTGATCATACCTGGAGAGCTGCCTTTGAAAATAATCCTCTGTCTTGTGGGAAGACGTGCCTTCCCCTGCAAGGTAGGCATGCAGTGGCACCAGCAGGAGCCCCTAATAGTGGGAAAGTAGGCGAATTCACTAATAGAAAGAGCCCGCAGAGCCGGTCAATAGCTTTGGGTTAATGAGAGGAAGTTCTTTGAGGGCCAAGGGCTCCAACTGAGGGCCTTCTCTGTCTTCCCCCCTCTCCTAAATCACAACTAGCAACCACTGGATGAGTGGCGTGCAATTCCCAAATAGCCCTCTTTACAGCTGGATTGTGCTTCCTGCTATGGAATAGACCTTCCTGCACGCCTTTCTTATAAAGATGACCAAGACACTGTGTCTCCTAACTGCCAGAATGCTGAATGGCCATGATCAGATTCTCCAACTGGGCTTCACTTGTCCAAAGTTAACCAAAGGATGTCTGCCGTGCAGTGCAGAACATGTCAGACTCCAAGGGGAGGGTCGCCTTTTCTTCCCACGCAAGGCTTGTCCCTTACAGAAGAAAAGAAACTTGAATAAAAGCCCCATAGAAGTTGAAAGCAGCATAGATGCTGAAAACCAATTTAACTTGACCCAGCTCCCTAGAAGAACAGCTGTGGCAGGAAAAAGTGCAGGCCCAATCCAGTGTACACCTTCTAGGGTCCAAAGGCATGCCAAGATTTGATTCTGGAACCAGAACCAAATTCGAAACGGGCCTGACGTTCAAGTTCAAAGCCCAAGCGTGAAATTAGGAATTTTTAAAAGATGCATTAAGAAAAACAATCAGAATAAACCTGGCTCATCTATTTCCAGTTAAGTTTAAAATCCAGACGAGGCAGAGCTGGTCTCTAGGTTCTCCCAGCATCCCTCAGTCCCTACCTGATCCAGGGTGTGGCTAGCATACCGCACTGTCTGCCTTTCACCTAAAGGCTCTTCCCTATGTAATCCAGACCGTTTGGTTGCCTGTCCTTTTTTGTACCTTTGGCCTCCTGGTTGCTGTATTTGATTCTCCTCTCTCCTTTCCCTTTCCAATCTCCCCACATGGTTCAGGGGCATGTCCACTCTGGACTCTCCCAGATGTGTCTACTTCTGGCTATGCTCTCCCACATATCTACAATAAACTTCTTCCTCCACCATACCTAGGAGAGGATATATGTCTTTCCCTTTTCTCTTTACTTCCCTTTCTCATTCATTGGACTCCAAAACCTGGGTGAGAGGACACTTACTGAGTAAGTGGTGAGAGACAGATGTTTAGATAAGGTGGGGGGAAGAAGCAGCTGAAGAGGGGGACTCTAGGATCAAATTTGGTGGCTAGAAAAGCCAGGTCTTCAGGAGTCATCCCTCTAGGGAGCAGGGGCATTGTGAGCAGCCGATGCCTGGGGGGGACTACTGTGAGCATGCCCAGCATCAGTACCAGAGCCACAGCCTTGGTGACTTCAGGCAAAGCACCCTCAAACCTACCTCAAAGGGTGCCTCCCCTCCTAAACATGGGTCCTGGAGAACTGCTCTCTGCATACCTGACCCACAGTTACGATGAACTCCAGATGTTGCAGTCATGGCTGCTGATGGATTACTATGGAAAACCCGCAGCCCTTGCTGTAGCAAGTAGGGACTGAAGGATGCTGGGAGAACCTGGAGGCCAAGTCCACTTTGATGTGTTTGCACCCTCTTGTTCTGGGTGTGAACCTTAGCATCTCCTAAATTAAATATGAATCTCATTTACTCTTTAAAAGAATACATTTAAAAGCTAAATTCAACTTCACCTTCTGATCAGATGGAATGTGCCAAATTCAGGCTTTGGGGATGGAAGAAAAAAAAAAAAGAGTGTGTGGAGAAAAGAGAGTTGACCTACTGATGGAAAGAGAGAAAAGAGAAAAGACAGACTGTGAAACTAAAAAGCAGAGGAACAAAGAATGTAGAGGAGGGAAGGTCAGTGGGTGCCTTATCTTGGTGCTTGGTTCTTGGCTGTGGCCAACACAACTCCCTTTTGGTTCTGATTAGCTTTCTCAGCATTTAAAAGCTCATTGATTGTTCATATCTAATCTATACACCCAGGGGCTCAGAGATTATGTTCCCCCAGTTACCTTAGCCAAACAATAAAGCAATATCAGTCACTGTGTAAAACTTGGAGCCTGTCAGCCTTTCCCATCACTGTCTTTGGTGTAGTGTGACCGTTTTCCCCCTTGTAACAGGAAACGCCTTGGGTTTGACCTAGGCACAAGGATAACAATGGATTGGCATCTCCTGATAAGTTCTTCCAGCAGAGGCCAACACTTTCACAACTTCATGCTTTCTCCAGAAGGGAGCTTCTTCTGTGGCTGCTGCTTGCAGCATCCCATCTGCCCACCGCTTTCCTGTTTCAAAGGCTTCGCAAGGGCTGATTAGGATTTCTAAAAAACAACTTCCCGGAAGAAAATTGGACAGTTCCTAACATTAAACTATATTCATTACCAGGGATAATGGGAAGGATCCAAGATCACTATGTAACCCTAGCTGTCCTGAACTCACTGGGTAACACAGGCTGCTTCAAACATGCCTCAATAAGCCCCATTTATGAACTAAATAGACCAAAAGACCAGATATCTAGAAAGAAAAACAGAGAAGTGACATTTGGTTGACTTGACAGTGATAATGTACCGGGCTGGTCAGTAGAAAAAAATTAACTTAGCTCAGAATGTAAGAGTAAGGGTGGATGTTGAGGTAGCTACCAGAAGTGCACTGGGGGGGTGGGGGGTGGGGGTACTGTGGTTAAGAAAGAATATGGGGCTTACAAGCAAGGTAAAAGAAACAAGAGGCAAACATGGACTTTAAATGAATGAGTGAGGGCTGTGGCTGGCCCACTACAATAATGAAATGGGTTGAAGTGGCAAAGCTGTATCAGTAGCATCTTTCTCTTTCTAGGGTGGTGGTCACTGTTGTAAGGATCTTTTCGCTTATTCTGCATTACTTCCTCATGAAGCATCCCAGGTGAAAGGCTTGCCTTGTCTGTGGCAGCTATCAACTCCCCGGCTCTGAAACACTACTTCGCCTGGGCAGTTTTGATTAAAAACAAAACAACATCAGAGCATTGCTTAAGAACACCTGATACCCTCTGAGACACACTTTAGCTTCTGGAAGCAGCTAGAGGAAGTCTGACCCACGCCCATCAGGCGAATGTGGCCATCTGTCCTCTTGACTAAATACCCTTCTCTAAGGGTTGCTGCGCGTCACTACTTCCCAAGGCTCATTGACTGCCATGCCTTTCCCACCCACAGTCAGTGTCCTCACGCTCTGTCCTAAGCTTTTCACAGGTCATTTCCCCACTTGGGCTTACCCTGCACTTTCAGACAGCCTGGACTGCTCAGTATTCCCCGGCTATGCCTTTGAGTTTTCCTGTCTCTGCATCTTTGCTTCCAAGGCTTCCTCGTTTCCTGTACAAACCCTACAGCCACCCCAGCCCCATATTCCCACAGCACATTCTTTGTGCTGCTTGCTTTACTAGTTTGCTTTGTTTTAAGGTCATGCGCCTACCTGTGTGGCTCTCTCCCATTCTATTCCCAAGTCCTTGAGGTTAGAGACCAGCAACGACTCTTCCCAGCAATATTGCCTGCACTAGTTAGCATGCTGCCGGCTCGGAAACAGGAGCCCCCATAAACGTATCTTGGACCGGATTCAACACCCTCTTAATAGCTACTCTGCGTTGTCAAAGTCCCCACTGAATGTGCTTGGAATCCTGCGTGTTACTCCCGACTCAGTGTGACCACCGCAGAGGCAGAGTGAACTATTAATATTTCTACTGAGGAAGCACACAGCTATATTCATCCCTTTTTAGCCATCACTTCCTACTGTTGGTTCGTATTAAAGCTTTTAGTCCCAGGAGCTGCAGCCAAGCTCAGTGGCTCCCATCCTGTAATTGCGCAACTGCCTTTTGAATCTAAAAGTAGAAGCGAACATCCCTCGCCTGCTGCACTTGGTCCTGTTGGTCTCCATCCAGCATTGCAGCCTATTGAAGCAGATTTCATTGTGAGTGCAGGCAGTGCTGTGAAAGCCTATGGGGGAGGGGGCCTGTGGCATCCGAGACACCAGCAAGTGCTTCCCAGGTCTTCAAGTTGTTGATGAAATAAGGAACAGGATGGGGAAAGTACACACAGGGCATTTTTACAAGGGATGGTTCCAGGTTAACATGAAACTTTAAACACTCGAGATATAAATGTCCAGTTGTGTTAAAATCTAGATCACTGCTTCTTTGATATTGCTTATTTCTTTATTTGTTAGGGACAGGGTCTCATTATGTAGCCCTGATTGTCCTAAGCTCATTATGTAGCCGAGGCTGACTCTACACGTGCCCCAGTCTTTCTGTGTCCACCTCCTGAGCTGCTGGGATTAAAGGGATGGGCCACTGCATCTGATCACATCACTCTCTGTATCCAACCCTGCCTCACTGATAAAGGTATTAGGAAAGATTCTACATGCTTCAGAATAGCCGAAACAAAATTTTATCAGGAATCTCACAACCAAAAATCACTGTGGTAAAGGAGTGTGTTTTAAAAGATAGAAACAATTCTCATGGTACAAAAGCTATTACAAGATGCTTTGTGGGGGGGAAAGAGTTAGGTGGAGAGTATAACTTTAGGAAATAACTTCTATAAGAGTATCTTAGCATATATGCTAAGCAAGTATTCAAGTTTAGTAGCTGGTACATCATTTATACTCAATAGCTGCTAGCAATTGTGCCAGATTAAATTGTAATGCCACCCATCAATCAGGACAAACCTATAGTGACCAAAATCGTTTTACCAGATTAAGGGGGACATTTGAGTGATCTGCAGAGACTGGAGTGGTCTGAATGACAATGACCACATGGTTCAACCTCAGTATCTTCAGCTTCGAGCAACTCATCACATAATCACTGAGCTTGAAGCTATTTTATTTTATATTTTATTTTTGGGGCTGGCCATAGATTCCAGAGCTGAGAACAAGTTGTAGCAAGCAGTACTGTACAGTCACATTCCTAATCTCACCCTTGTTTTAATGCAAGAGCAACTGAGTTACAGAGAACATAAACCCACAGGGAATCCACAAACACCCTTGGAACCCAAGTCTATCATCAGGAAGCCCAAATTAGCCATCTTAAACTGGGGCTAAGTTAGAGCTGAGGCCCTCCTGGTTTGGCAAATGGTTCAAATGACCCCAAAAGGCTCACTGGTATACAAAATGACACTATTTGTTACTGGTACGGCCAGGACTGAATGAAAGCTTCATGGTCTTTTGCTAACACAAGTCAGCTTAAGGCTGCTCTTAAGGGTACTAAAGTTAACATTAATGTTGTTAATGTACTAGTTACATTAACAACAATAACATAAATCTCCCCATCTTTCAAAGTCATGTGCTTTCTTGACAAATTCCCTTTCCCTTCCTCTTTCATTTTCTCTTCCTTCTTTTCTTTTTCTTTAAAAAAAACTCTAATGTCTAGGGAGCAGCATCCACACGCCGGATTGAGCAGGACTGAAAACCCTAGAGAAACATACAAGTTGCTATCTCTGAAACTCTCCAGCAGTGGCCAGTGGGGATGCCAGGAGGGCCTGGGCCACGGCTAAAATAAACAGTGCTCTCTCGGCTGACTCTCCATGTCAGTATGAAAAGGTCTTGTGCTTGACACTTCCCACCAAGAAAGGCAAAAGGGGTTTTGAAGTTTGTATTCATGGTGCTAACCCAGAATCTAAGAGTGTCCCTTCTCACCGACACTAGCCCAGACTCAGGTAAAGAAAGGCGGCTTGAAGTCTAGGTCTCCACCAAGTCACCTCCCCAAGCAGGGAGTTTTTCCAATGCTCACACCGCTACTCGGATTACTCGGCATCTTGCCAGAGGAGTTGGATATTGAGTGAACGAATAGCCTAAGCTAGGCATGAACACGCACGTGGTAGCTGACGCAACTATTTATGGCATGCCCCGCTGCCCAAAAAGAGCTCTAAATTGAAAATGGCTTCCACGACCAGTCATGGCTGAGTCTAGTGTAGAACTAGTCTGGTAGCTGCTAAGTTTATCTTCTTAAAAAAAAAATCAAGCAAGGATTACCAAAAATAAGCCACGCACCGTGGCCTGCAAGTTCTCTGGACTTCTCACTGGGCCCCAGTTCAACGTTTCTGATGTCAACATCTTGTCTCAGATGAGGAAGATGAAAGGGCTGGAGGCCAAGGTTAAGCAGTGTCCTGCCTCCCCTCATCAGCATCTTGCCAGAGGAGTTGGATATTGAGTGAATGAATAGCCTCAGCTAGGCAGTTGCTGCGGGGCAAGACTCAGAGCACCATCGCAGTACAGGATGGAAAGGAAGGAAGCATGAATGTACATGCTGTCACTGTCCCAACTATTTACAGCAATGTTCAGTGAAAGCCCAGAGCTATGAAAGGTTTGACAGGGAAGTAAAGGAAATGCTGTTAGGTCACGCCGCCGAGAGCCATGTCAACCGTTCATGGGGAGTTATGGTACTTTGTCAATTGTCTCCGGGATGCTGTGGGTAATCTTTCAAAAAAGCATAAACACCAACTATCTTAATTAAATTGGGAGGTGGAAGAGAGACCAATGGGGTGTTAATGAATGCGGAATCAGATCATAGGCAGTCCGATGAGCCTTAAGTCTTGTTCTGAGGCATAAGGACTTTCTCATTGGCACAGACAAACCACACTACATTTTCTATGTACCTGAACAATCTGGGGGGGGGGGGGGGCTTCTCAGCCGCTCCTGAAGGGCCCTCAGAGTCTCTCAGAGCAGACTCTGAGAGTTCTGAGATTCAGTTAGAGAAGAAGAAGAAGAAGAAGAAGAAGAAGAAGAAGAAGAAGAAGAAGAAGAAGAAGAAGAAGAAGAAGAAGAAGAAGGTATCATCATTTTCCATATTCTTAGCTAAGCCTCCTTGGCTCATTTGGGATGTATGTATGTATTCTGTCTATTGGCCCCACTTACTGGCTGCTAGCTGTGGGGGCAATAGACAGAAAGCAACATAGTGTGTGTGCTTTCAAAGCTTGACCACTCTGAGGAGTACAGAGGTCTTGCCAGATCTGTTTCATAGGGTGTGAGGTTGAGAAGGGCTTCTCCTTGTGGCAGGAAAAGAGAGGGGACCCAGAGAAGGGGACTTGGAGCTAATAAGGTATAAGTTAGTTTTGTGGCAACACTCCTGGGGTCAGCTGGGAAAGCTCACCTCAAGAGAAGGAGTGTTAAATCCCTTAAATGTGCCAGGTCAGATCAGTTCACCTCTGTTTACAGGCAGACTGGGAGCCAAGGGTTTAGCAGTGGACTCATCGGAATCAATGAATAAGTTAAACTGATATGAAGAGAAATAGCAGCTCAATGTTATTGTTGTTGTTTGTAAACACACGAACAAGGGAACACAGGAAAATCCTAAAGGCTGTGAAATGTTAAATATGAGACCTAAAATAACCCAGCGTTGGGGGGTGGGGGGGGCGCGCTAGCATCTCTCACAACACCTAGCATCTGCTCACATCTAGTATGAGCCATCTTCTAGGGGAAGGGCATGAACGAATAGAAAGCAGCCTCAGGGGAGTGTTCCCTCACTGCAAACATATTTACAAAAGGGCTTGTTGGGGGAATCCATTCCTGAGCCAGCATGCATTGTGATCAAGCGTTGTGGGGAAACTTGAGGAGGCCATCTTAGAAAATGAATTAAGAGGCCAAAGAGATTGAACTTGTGTTCTCACACAGCTTTTCAAAGCTGCGCCCCTGCTCTCCAGCAGAGGCTAGAGCTTAGAGCAGCCATATTAATTTCTTCGGGTCAACTCTTGGAGGTATTAACTTTATTCTGGCGTCTGGAAAAGGGTGTGTGCGTAACTTTCCTAAGAGCTATTCCTGGTTAAAAAAAAAAAAAAAAAAAAAAAAAAAAACTCCTTGCTTTGTGCGCTTCCATTCTACGGTGACTTGGGAAGAAGCCATGCGTGGTACAGCAATGTTACGGACCCATAGCTAGATCAGGTTACTTCCTTTTTTCACTGACCATTCAGGCCCAGTTCTTGCTCTGTGGGGAACTATGGGAACTCTCTGGAGGCCTACAGGAGATGTGAGTCTCGTGCTTTGTGTCTGTAACTGTACACCTGTTAGTGATGCGCGGGAAGAAAGGAGCGCACGAATCACGCGTTGTTCTATTTTTAAGCGATTGTGCTCAGCTCTGAGAGAGGGAACGCTGGCCTTTCTCCCCTTGGAAGTTACTGAGAGCTGGCTACTATGTTGTAGTGTAACTGTAGCTCCCTAACTTTGAGGACTCGTAGTCCTAGGTACTGAGGGAGACCAAATGGCGGTGGTGGTGCCGGGGAGAGCGTGTTCACCCATGCGTGTGCATGCCCGCTCTAGTTGGGGCTGCGATGCCAAAATATTTCTTCGCGTCCAAAAAGGCCTGTCAGAGAGGCGAACTAACTGGCAAACAGAAAACTTCCGTGTCATGCTTACTGTTTTCCCGGCAGGCTGACACACTCATGTATCCTCGGGCGGATTGCATGCCACAGCTTTAAGCGGACATTCCACCAATATTAACTAAAAGATTTAGTCAGCGAATCTTTCCAGGAAAGCACTACAAAGCTTTCTGCCTGTTGGAAGAGAGGGAGGGAAGAAGAGAGGATGGAAGGAAGAAAATTCAACTGCATAAATTGGCAGTAGGATATAAAATCTCTTAAGTTAAGGGTCTCTCTCTCTCTCTCCCTACCCACCTCTCTCCCTCTCCCTCTCCCTCTCCCTCTCCCTCTCCCTCTCCCTCTCCCTCTCCCTCTCCCTCTCCCTCTCCCTCTCCCTCTCCCTCTCCCTCTCCCTCTCCCTCTCCCTCTCCCTCTCCCTCTCCCTCTCCCTCTCCCTCCCTCCCTCTCCTACACTGGTAGTGTAGTACCAGACCTGGGAAAATTAAGACCTTCTCTTCCCAAAAGCACCTCTGTAAAGTCCTATGCAGTATAGAAAGCTTTCAAAAGTGAAAGTGGAGACATTCAAGCTACACAATAACTTGTCATGATGATCTCAAAAAACCCTACAGTTGCCAGTCCTTAGGGATGGGGTTATTGAATGCAGTGGTTTTTGCATACAGGTAACAGTTGGCTAGAAGAGGGAAGAAAAATAGTGGGACCACCAAACTACAATGCCAAAGTGGAAGGGGGTTCCTGGAGCCAGTGACTTACTAGGTAAGACCTGAGAGTGAGTAGGGATGTCAGGTGAAGAAGCTGAGACGAGTTCAGGTAGACACATTGGCAGTAGCGCAGGGAGTGGCTGGACACAAGGGAACTGAGGTGGAAAGACAAAGACAGGACCCATATCAAAGGCATTTGAAAGTTTGGACTTTATCCCAAAAGCAACGTAGGGAGGAAGCTCAGAGCTGAGCTTTGGAAAGATCATCCTGACTTCATGTAACAGAAAAAAGTCAGCAGGAAAAGAGCCAGAACCTAGAGAGAGGGGTTGGGAGAAGGCAGACCAGAAAGAAAGGTCATTGTAGATGACGATCTACATAGTGCTTCCTGAAGGTGGGTGCAGGAGGTAGCCGAAGTCAGAAGCCAACAAAGGAGGTAGTCTCAGCCAGTATGGCCAATGGAGGAGTAACTCAATGATGGACCAACTTCCTGTGTTAACCCTGAGTTTCTGTATTACCTTTGTTTTCTTCTTCATTTTCTTCTTCATTTTCTTGTTCTTCTTCTTGTTCTTCTTGTTCTTCTTGTTCTTCTTGTTCTTCTTGTTCTTGTTCTTCTTCTTCTTCTTCTTCTTCTTCTTCTTCTTCTTCTTCTTCTTCTTCTTCTTTCTCTTCTTCCTTCTTCTAAACAAACTTTTCTATAGTTCTCTTTTTTTTTTCTTTCAAAATCTAAAATAGGTGACTTCTACATGTTTATGTTCTTTTAAAAAAAATGCATGCACGAGAGAGAGAGAGAGAGAGAGAGAGAGAGAGAGAGAGAGAGAGAGAGAGACTTGGCATGTGGGCATGGTGGTTCATACCTTAAATCCAGGCACTCAGGAGGCAGAGGTTAACAGTTGTGAGTCTGAGGCCAGCCTGGTCTACATAGTAGGTTCCAGACTGGCTAGAGCTATACAGCAAGACCCTATTTAATAAATACCAATGATCCTGAAACTTCTAAGTACATTAAAGCAATCTGGGAAGGAACTTCTTGGAGAGGCAGATCTCATCCAAGTGCTGAGAAGAAGAAATGTGTTATGGGGATATTAGAGTAACTTTCAGAGTTCTTAAGACCTAAGTTTGCATAGTTTGTCCTGCTTGTTCCACATCACATCAACAGTCAGAACAGAGCCAGCAATCTCATTGCTCTCATTAACTGAGAGAAGGAAGAGCGGTCTGTTCTATCCTGTCAGTGTCTGGGGACTGGCACATCTTTGAGATGCACTGATCTGGACTTTTCTTCAGGGCATTTTCTCAAAGTGGTCTATACGCCATCCTTTCAACAATGTTAGGGGTTGTTTTAGAACAAATCTGTTGGAATGAAGAAGCTCTTGAAAAAGACAGAAATACCTTTCTTTTTAGCTGGTAATGAGTTACAGAAAGGCTGGAGCCCTGCCTTTTATGCCTCATTTTAATCCTAAAGGCCCCTGTTACACAGCACTGGGATTATAGGTGTATAATCCCACCATGCCCAGTTTTATGCTATGCTGGGGATGGAACCCAGGGCTCTGTGCATGCTAAGCAAGTACTGTGCTACCACTGAGCTACTTCCCAAGCCCCACCCTCCGGGAGATAGCGAAACTTAAGGAACTCAGTGTATAAGTGTCCAGAAGAACAAAACACTCTTCCCTGCATCTCTATGTGCTTGGTCCTCAAAAAAGTGAACCTGCACAAACCAAACAATCAGCTTAATGCCATTTGATGCCTCCACCAAACGAAACATTTAAATGGTCATGTGAGACCTTTCTAACTGCAATGCTGTGGGCAAATATTGATGATTCAAATAACAGGACTCCAAAGTCTTTTTCCCAATCAATGCAGGCATGAAAGGGAGGCCACGGAGTTACTGTGATAAACCAGGATGTAGGGAATGGCTATAGATGATGATAACTGTAGCGCTGATTCCTTTTCTCAAAAAACCAACTCTAGTTATAACATGAAGGAGATCTCTGGAGTCTGGATTCTTACTAAGGAAAGGTCCTTCAGTTGAATACAAATCTCCCTTTTAGTGGAGATCAAAATCACCATCGTTGGAAAAGTTACCGAGTTTCCCCTCCCCCCTTCTTCTCCTCCTCCTCCTCCTCCTTCTCCTCCTTCATTTTTAAAGATGGTTTGGTTTCATCCATGCTGGCCTTGAACTCCTGATCCTCTTGCCTCTCTCTTCCATGTCCTGGGATTACAGGCATGGCCGCCACACCAGGCTCTGTCTCAAGTTTACAGTGGGTAGCACAGCACAATTCACTTGCCAATGAAGATTTTCCTTTCACGGATATATTTGGTCTCTCGCCTCCTTTATTTTGGTCCGTGTTTGGAGTGATTTTTCATGCCAAAGGAAATACTCCCCTATTGAACAGTCCCTCTGAATTTGAGTATATCTTGATGGAATGTCAAAAGTAAAAACATTTGTTTGGAAAAATCAAGGATGCTTTGTTCCAGTGAAGTTCGTGGCAGCTCATTTTGCCTTTTGTACATAGAAAATCGGCAATTTATTTCGTTTAATTTATCTTAGGAGGTTGGATCGTGAATGGTATGTGGCTGAAATTGGAAACTGGTCAAAAGTGAGTGTTTGCTGAGAACTTGCAGGACCCAGAGGGTAATTCAAGAGGAAAATGATCAAATGTTGACTCTTATTTGAAGTGTGTGTGTGAGAGAGAGAGACAGAGAGAGAGAGAGAGAGAGAGAGAGAGAGAGACAGAGAGACAGAGAGACAGAGATAGAGACAGAGAGAACACATTTCCAATAGAGTAATTAAAGGAAAACAAATGAAAATGTATTTCACAATAGATAATGTTCCTTGGCCCCTGTATTTTATTAGAAAAGATGGACAGGGGGCAGTTGACTAGTGACAAGAGGGCTTTGGAGTGGAGATCATTTCAACCAGAAACATTTTATGGAGCCAGTTCTATCCCTCAATAGCACAATTAATGTGGGTGAGTACAGTGTGCTTTTAAATTACTGCCAGTCCCTCTGCCTCTCTCATTGCCAACCACACCACACACTGTCCTCCACTGAGGCAGGATAGGCCTGCACCTGCAGACTTAAAGATATATATATATATACATATATATATACATATATATATATATCTCAGAAATAACCCTTTCAATATTATTTTTAGGCACTGTTGAAATAGAAACATTTCAAAGACTTGGGGGAAACTGTGGAATTTCCTCCTCTAGACACCACAAAGTGACACTGTGGTGTTTCTCCCTGCTGCACAGGAAGGAGAAGCATCCTAAGGAACTTTACACACAAAGTCTTGCTGGGTGCCCAGCCATGGGAGCAGCTGCAGGTCCAGGTGGACTGCAATGCTCAAAGCCGAGTCACTTCTCTGCCTTCAAGCATCTTGTGCTTGGAGAGGCGATTGGTGCCGAGCCACTAAGAGCGAAGCACAGGGTAGAAGAACAAAGCCCAGACACATACCCGAGTGTGGTTCTGTCCAACCACAGTGCACAGTGGGCGGACAGTGAGAAACAAGGTCTAACATTCAGATTTCAGAAAAGTTTGGGATAGTTTCTCTCTCTCTCTCTCTCTCTCTCTCTCTCTCTCTCTCTCTCTCTCTCTCTCTGAGGGTTTGTATTTTATTATGCCCCTGTGTGGATTTCAACACAGAAAAGATAATCTGCAGAAGCAAAATAAACAGAGGAAACCAATTGTTAGGGGGAAACAGACATCCCTTGTCATCACAGAAAGCATGCAAGATACAGTCAGTGTTCTTAACATTCCAGTACATCCTTGGTCTTAGTAACAACACATCTCCTTGCCGGCAGTTACAGCAGCAGGGGGTTTAAGGGTGACAGTGTGGCCCTCCTTGACACCAGCTTTGGAAGGTTCAACCATCTTTCGTTTTCCCTTACTTAGCTGTTTCTTTAAAGATCATTTAGTAGCTTACATTTCAGTTTTACTAGGGACTCTCCTGGAGTGTTTTCTTGAGTGAGTTTAATAGGATGACCTGTGACCTACACATGCATCAAAGTCAAGCTTCCATATCTATGAACTTCATACCTGTGGATTCAACCAATCACATATAGAAAACATTTGGAAAACACTTTCACTTGTCCTGAATGTGTACAAACGTTTCCATGCCTTAACGGTACTTAAATATTAAGTCCACCACGGGTATTATAATCTACAACGAGGGGGATCGTGTAGGTTACATGCAAACACTACAGCATCTTGTCACCAACTAAAGTCAATATTGAAGAATGATTGGCTTTGTGAGGCAGGATGGAAAAAGAGAAAGAAGATGGAGGGTGGGCCTCCTCACTCCAGAGTCTGGTTGAAGCCTCTTGGTAGCTGAGAATCAAGATTTCTAATACAGTTCATGGCATATGCTTAAAAGTTTTTCTCCAGCCGGGCGTGGTGGCGCACGCCTTTAATCCCAGCACTCGGGAGGCAGAGGCAGGCGGATTTCTGAGTTCGAGGCCAGCCTGGTCTACAGAGTGAGTTCCAGGACAGCCAGGGCTACACAGAGAAACCCTGTCTCGAAAAAAAAAAAAAAAGTTTTTCTCCTTCCAACTAATCTAAATTTTCCAAGGAATCTTATCCGAAACCTCACTCTGTGTGTGTGTGTGTGTGTGTGTGTGTTCCCAAACCCTTTGTTCAACCCTAGTGGTTCCTAGTTTTACCATATCAAGTCTTCTTGTCAGACTATAATTCCATTCAAGGCACCTCTAGAGCCACCCTAAATCTTACTGAGAGGGAGAGGGTGTGGGTGGGGTGGGAATGGAACTGGGTAAATTTCTCAGTGATTAAGAGCATTTGCTGCTCTTGCAGAGGACCTGAGTTTGGTTCCCAGTACCCATACCACAGGTCACAACTATCCATAACTCCAGTTTCAGGTGATCTCACACCCTCTTCTCACCTTTGAGGACACCAGGCATGGACGTGGAGTAGCTACAACCAATCAAAATTCAGAGTCATGGAGCCCAGTCCCAATGGACACATCTACAAAGCAACTCTCAAACAAAGGCTAGGGATCATTTTATAAGAGGGGGATGGGAAGATTGTCAGAGTCAGAAGATTAGAAAGTTGCTGTGAGATTGTGTCTCCTGGTAATGTCAGAAGCTACACCCATAAAACCTCACCAACCTGATTGCCTAAGCGTGACCTGACCAAAACCATGTTAAAATGATGGAGGAAGCCTATAGGAAGCCTCAAACCTACACAAAAAAACTACAGGCAATTTGGGAATGCTGACAGTAGGGAAAATAGTCTTCCGTCAGGGAAGAGTACACTAACTGGTTATCCAATACCAATGGTCAGCCCCCAAAGCACACAGACAAGTAAGATTATGCAGACAGACTAGGTTCTATTTGTGTCTAGAAGTATACATTTCTCTCTCTATGTAACAAGCAACCCAGTGAAAAGAGGGTCCTGAATTTGAAAGGCAGCAAGGAAGGGGTATATGAGAGGTAGGAGGTAATTATATTATGTGCCTCAATAAATGATGTAATTATATTATAACCTCAAAAGTAGAATAAATAATTCTAAAAGGGAGGAAGGTACCCGATATTGACATTTGCTTTCCACATGCACACACAAACAGCAGCACGTACATGTGCATGCATACACACATGTACACACAGGGCTTTGGAGGCCATCCTTCTAAGATGCACAGTATAAAATATGGATCTGAAGTGTTATTTATGCTTTTGAAAGAGAAAGATGCTCTTGTTCTTACCTTCTTGCTCCTGTTCTGTCCTTTTGCCCTTCCTCCCATTCCCTTCCCTGCTCTCTACACATGCTCATGGCTGGCCTCTACTCCTCTATTCCTCCTCCTTCTCCTCCTTCTCTCTCTTTTTTCTCTCTCTCTCTGCCTTTCCCTGTCTCTACTGCCCTCTTAACTCTCCCCTCCCCATGCCCTGAATAAACTCTATTCTATACTAAAAGAAAGAAAGAAAGAAAGAAAGAAAGAAAGAAAGAAAGAAAGAAAGAAAGAAAGAAAGAAAGAAAGAAAGACAGACACTGGAAGCACAACTTGAGGATTTTTTTTCTGGCAGACTCTTAAAACAGACTTATAGAAAGCAAGTGGGTACTTTCTGAATTGAAACAACAAATTTTAAGCTTTGTTGAAACAGAAACAGAATTTTACAGACTATCAATTCAGTCTATTGTTTCAAAGATCCAAGCAACTTACAGCAACAAAGTCATTCTGTAAGTTGAGCTGTACCAGGAGACCAGGCGGCCTGTGAAATCCACTTCATACCAATGAGATTCATATCAGCACTCTGGTCTTAGCGTCCACATTCCGTGGTGGCAACTCCTGTATGTATAATCCAGTGGGTTTTAGGCTTAAGTTTGTGCCTTTCCCAACACCTACTCTGACCCTAACCACCTCCTTAGGTCAGTTACAGGGGCAGCTGGAGAATGTCTTAAGAGACAGCTAGCTGAGCATTGCCTCTGACACTTCTTGTTCTAGATAACTCAAGTATTTGAATGACTCATCTCAGAAAGCAAAACCAGACAGGGGAAAGCTGTCTAACTCCAAGTAGCAAGTGGAGAGCTTTGAAAGCTTTAGCAAAACATTGCAAACTAAATAAGACACAGAGACAGTAGTAACAAAACAAACTGTAGTAGGTTATATCTATAGGCTAGTATGAAGCATTTAGACTATCCTTGGAGTTTTGTTCAGTCACAAAATTAAAATTGCCAAGTGTGATGATGCATGCCTTTAACCCCAGGACTCGGGAAGCAGAAACAGGCTGATGTCTGTGAGTATTGAGACTAGCCTTCTCCACAAAACGAGTTCCAGGCCAGCTGGGGTTACATAGTGAGATATTGTCAGAAAGCAAGCAAGCAAGCAAGCCTGAGAAAAAAATGAAGAAGAATCATATTATGTTTGTTGTTTGCTGGAAGACAGATATAACTGGCTGGAGATGATCGTATTAAGCAAAACAAGCCAGACTCAGACGCCATGCTTTTTCTCATTTGTGAATCAGAGATTGCCTATAGGCATGCCCTTCCCCCACTTCACACACAGTAGTTGCTATGTAATCTAGTGTATTCAATTTTTAAAAAAAAAAGTATGAGTGCTCTGTCTGCATGTACACCAGCATGCCAGAAGGGAGTGTAAGATCCCTTTATAGATGGTGGTGAGCCACCATGTGGTTGCTGGGAATTGAACTCTGGAAGAAGTTAGTGTTCCTAACTGCTGAGCCATCTCTCTAACCCCCCAGCCCCCATGTATTAAATTTTTAAAGTGCAATTTTAACATAGAAAATAATTGCAGTTCAGTAATAGGAAGGCAACCTGACTAAAAGTAGATGAGGAATCTGAGCAGACATCCTTCCAATGAAGATTTAACACGGCCACCACAGATGTCCATATGTGTACGCATCGTGAAGATAACTGCAAGTCTGTGGGAGTCAATGGCTATAGCAGGGCATGAGGGTAAGTTGAGGATGGAGCGGTAGGATCAAAGACCATGATTGGTTTAAAAATGTGTTTATGAAACCCATCACCACATATAATAAATATATGCCGATGAAGCTTATATTTAAATTATATCAGCCTTTACATTTTTTATTTTTGAAATTAAAAATGTAGTTATATCATTTTCCCTTTCCTCCCTCTAATCCTTCCCATGTACTTTCTTATTCTTTCTCAAACCCATGGCTTCTTTTTTATTAATTGTTACACACACATGCGCATGCATGCACGCACACACACACACACACACACACACACACACACACGCACGCACACACACACACACACACCTCTGGATAAATAAACGCAAACTGCTCAGTCTGTATAATGTGACTTGCATATAATTTCTGGTCTGACTCCTTATCATTGGATAACCAATTAGAGGGGCTGTTCCCTGAGGAAGGCTGTTTTTCCTTCTCTCAGCAGTCTCTAGTTACCCATGGTTCTTTGTCTAGGGTCCAGGTTTTTAAACTTTAACTGTATAAAGTCATATAACACAGTTATCCTCCTTGGCCTTTGTAAAGCACACTGCTCAGTAGTTTTTATTTAAATTGTATGTTAAGTGCATCATTTAAAAATTAACTTCAGAGCTGGGTGTGGCGGCACACGCCTTTAATCCCAGCACTTGGGAGGCAGAGGCAGGCGGATTTCTGAGTTCGAGGCCAGCCTGGTCTACAGAGTGAGTTCCAGGACAGCCAGGGCTACACAGAGTAACCCTGTCTTGAAAAAACAAACAAACAAACAAAAAAAAACAACCAAACTTCATTTGTATTAGCTGTAACTAGAGAAGTAACTACACACTTATTCTAATGTAAAAACATGCAATTGACAAATTTAGAATGCACATTTTAAAGGAATTCTGCAAAGTGTACATGCACTAAGACTCCTATCCCACAGGTGTGTAGGTTACAGCTAAAACACAAAACACATAAGGCAAACATCTCCGTGTGCTTTAGATGAACAAAATGTAGTTTAAATTACATTGCAGTATATTAGACAAAGTCATCTAGTCACTGCTCTAAAGGAAGGGCTAAGTTTTATTTCAAAAGTAAGCACAGATTAGCATAAAGCTGCTAACGTTTGCAAGTGTTTTCTTCTTTCTATCATGTTTGTATTTATGACTGTTCACATGCAGCATTAACTAAAAGAATCTTCAAGAATAATCATGACCATCTTATGACAAATTATACATGTAGTAATTGCTACTATTATTTAGTGTATGAGGTTCTTTTTTAAATATGATTTTAACATACAAAGAACATACAATCCAGTACTACACAGAAGGGATCCGAAGAAGTGTTCCTCCAAAGGAGAGTTAACGGACATCAGCACGCCAGAAGATATTCAATGTCATCATCTGAAAAACCCAACGGAAATCACGGGAAGACAATATTTTGTACTGGTTTTGATAAAAATACTTATGTCAACAAAGTGATAGTTTCTAACAAGCATTGGCAAGAAAGTAGCGAAGACAGAACCGTCCTACTGTTGGTGGATAAAATAGTGCTGCTGCTTAAAAAGCTACTCTGAGTTTTTTAAAAGGCCAAAGGAAGGAACTGTGACGCACAGCAATGCTATCGGAGAAAATGATATGCCTGTGAACATTCACAGCAGTCTTCCTTATACTAGCTAAAACTACATCATACAAAACAAAAGTGAGAACCATTCAAATGACCACTGACGAACTGAAAATGAAGTGTGGTGTGGCTGTCAGTGGACGAGCAACCTGCTATAAATAGGACCAAAATAGTGATGTGTGAAAAGAACGGGAACCAGGCTTGAAAACATGCTAACATGAAAGAAGTCAATCACAAAGGAGCATGTACGAAGGTACGGCTACAGTATCATGTGACCTGTGGATGTGTGGAGAGTGAACATCGATTACTGTGTGCTTAATGCTTAATGGAGGAATTTGAGGATGATGGCTAAGGAATACAGTTTCTTTCTTTCTTTCTTTCTTTCTTTCTTTCTTTCTTTCTTTCTTTCTTTCTTTCTTTCTTTCTTTCTTCCTTCCTTCCTTCCTTCCTTCCTTCCTTCCTTCCTTCCTTCCTTTCTCTTTCTCTTTCTTTCTCTCTCTCTCTCTCTCTCTCTCTCTCTCTCTCTCTCTCTCTCTCCCTCTCTCTTTTTTGGGTTTTTTTTTTTTTTTGGTTTTTCAAGACAGGGTTTCTCTGTGTAGCCCTGGCTGTCCTGGAACTCACTCTGTAGACCAGGCTGGCCTCGAACTCAGAAATCCGCCTGCCTCTGCCTCCCAAGTGCTGGGATTAAAGGCGTGCGCCATCACGCCCTGCAGTTTCTTTGTGAGGTGATGAAAATGCTCTAAAATTGATTGTCATTATGACTATGCAACTTTGTGAACACAGTAAAGGCCACTACACTGTAGACTTTCACCTGTATGTACCAATAAAGTGTGTGCATGTGAATGCTTTTCTAACCAACCTAAAAACTACGTGCAACAACAAAAAACAATCTAAGGCTATTGATAACAAGAAGAAATTTTAGAAGATTCATATAAATGAAGTAAGTTGATTTTCAACTGTGAAGTAAGTTTCTTTCACTTAAGGTATCCGGCAAAACCATATAGATGACAATTTTGGCAGCAAAGTATGTTCTAACAATCGAAGGTCTGACACACTTTGATACAATCACATCTGCCATATAAGGAAGATGTGTTCACTGGATGGATGGATGGGGCACTTCCCAAGCATCTGATCTCATTCCCTAAAGGTCAGGTGCTTATTTAATGGTAAATCATATTTGGCTGCACGGCATGTCCCTACAGAACACCTGTGCTCCATGAGGCATATGCAGATTCTTTCAGGTAAAATAAAATGACACCCTGTGCCCACTTCAGAGGAGGAAAAACAATAGATTAAAGGTAGTAGATCAAATTGTCTCACTATTAAGAGGTTTTTTTTCACTATAACATTTCCTTCATCCATCCATCCATCCATCGCTCTAGGTTTTCTAAATACTAACAGAAAGGAACTCAGCAGCTCTGAAACATTATACCTACAAGATATTGGAAAACCGAAATTGTTAATCATACTTAGATTTAATAGCTTTACATTCATGGAAAATTAAGCTTTGTACTTCATAGGAGTTACACATTCCCATGGCAAATACTTCTTAATATAGAATTCAAAACAGTCGGGTTTTCCTTTCTTTTGAAACAGGTTTTCTCTGCATAGCCTTCGATATCCTGGAAGTCCTGGAACCTGCTCTGTAGACCAGACTGGCTTCCAACTCATAGAAATCCACCTGCCTCTGCCTCCTAAATGTTCAAGGTATGTGCCATCGCCTCCTGGCGATGATAAGATGATATAAACATTTTAATTGTTTTCACAACAATGCTATGCATTTTTATTTTGCTTAGGTATTGCGACAGTAAAGTCTGGCTTGTTTGGTGGGGTTCAATCAAAGGAATGAGTAGGATAGTTAATCATTAGGTCAAGACAAGACTAAAATTCTAGCCTCAAGTGAAAAGGAGCCAAGAGAGAAATATAACAGAGGAGCTACTACTGCCTCCATTTTTTTCATAAATACTCAGTGTGGGGTATAAAGATGCTGACACCAGGGGTCTGTTTTCTATATTGATGCCTATATTTCAATTTTGGAAATTTCTGCAATACATTCTGAGGTAGTCAGCCCTAAGATAATAACAGACCAGCTTGCAGCACGCCCTTAAAACAATGTGTTCAAATTGCACATATTGCAATTCAGTTCAACTAGAAACTATTCAGTGTTGGCAAATTCAGGTCATGTTTTTTAATCAATCATTTCAAACATGCAAGGCATTAGAACAATTAAACGAAGTACCTTCACTTGTACTTTCCAAAACTAAGCCTAGTGTATTTGCTTTGATGGCCTTAACTCATTTCCTTAACTACCATAGCTACTCCAGGGAGAAGATCCTTGCTTTCCAGTGGAGCCAGCCAGGACAACTTTTTGCCAGGTCTGAAGGCTAAGCTGGATCTTGGAGGGGTCAAGGGTCTTCAGTGGGGCTGGGGAAGAAGTCGTGTCAAAGGGTGAAGCACCTGAGGGGGAAGAGTGAAATACTGAGGGCACTGAAATATCGAAAGAGGAAACTGTCAGGGGGGCAGTGGATCACACAGCTAGCACAGAGCTTTGGGAAGTCTGTCAAGGGTCCTGTTTGCCTTGCCAAGAAATTGTTAGGCAATGCAAAGAACAAACAAGGCAAATGCAGTATTCTCTCAAAGCCTTTGTGAGAACAGGGGGCAGATGGTGTTGCAGTAACTATGAAATAGAACCTGCTAGAGCAAAAGTAGGGGGAAGCCAGGGATGGCTTCCTGGGAGAGGGAGCAACTGAACTAATTAGGGATGGACCCAAACAGCAACACTGGTGACCATAGGTCTGGAAACCAGAGAACAATTCTATAGAAACTATAGCATGGTAACTCTCAACCCTAAGTCCACAGTGGAACCACCTTGAGAACTATTAAGCAAATGTCAATTTTGGGGGTCCCATTTTTTGATCAGGTAATTGAAAAACTTGTGGGAAGAGTGATTTGGGGTGTGTGCAGTCTCCAGAGGGTGTGATGAATCTGAATGGGGCAGTGAGTCTTCTCAGATCATGAGCTCTGGATGTCAGAAGACCTAAGACAGTTATGACGGTTAGGTGTCACCGGCAACTTGACACAACCAAGAATCATCCGGCAAGACAGCCTCGGTGAGGGACCATGAGTTGGATTTGGATGTTAAGGCAGAGGTTGAGTTTGCCCCAAGAAGTGAGCCAGGAAGACTCTGTTGGAGTAGCTGTGCTTACTCCCAGTGGAATCCAGGGTGCTCTACATGGGCTGATTTTTCTCAGGGAAGACCGGGAAGTTGTATAACCAATGATAATATTTAGAATTATGCAGCTGTGATCAAGGAAATCGAATCTCATGCTGCAGGGCAGAAACCAATTGCCTCTAGTGGTGAGGGAGGAATTCTCTCTGGCTCCATGCTGTTTCTGGATTAACTTTCTGGGTTATTTAATTTATTTTAATGGGAGAGTGGTCGCTGCAAGAATCATAGACAAAGGAGGCTTATGGAAGCCACAGTGGTTATTACAAGCCCACGAGCTTGAGTCCTCTGTTCTCACTGTTGTGTTTCTGTGTGTGCAATGAGTGGACAGCCCTTGCTGCTGCTGTTCTTGCTGTCATTAACTGAGCACATTCCAGGGGCCAGGCTGAACCTTCACACTGAGCCCACAACATGCACCCCACTATCTATGTTACAAAAAAAAAAAAAAAAGAGAAGCCTAAACATGCCCTGCTCTTTAGAGTGGTGCCTTTTATTCCAGCTAATGGAAATGAGAAGCCTGCCTTGAGTTCTTGTCCATTAGTACCCAGAGTATTCAAATTGGCTTTAGATACACGCCAGATACTTGGCAAACCAATAGTTCAAAATATTAAATTTCCCTTAACTGACCCTGGCTCTCATTTTTGCAGGCACTCAACATGCGTTTCAAAAGGCCAAGAATGAAGAATTGTCTAGCTCCGGTTTTTGGTTTTGACTCCTTGTGTTACATGACAAGATTTTAGTTGGTTGTGAAGTGTCGCTTTTCTGAATCCAGAGTGCCATAGTTTGAGGCAAAACGTTTACTGCTTTCATTTCCGTTATTTTCTCAGTTAGAAGAACCCTTTGCTGACAGTCCCAGCTTATCGGCTTTGTACATAGTCAATTCTTACCTCCAACAGGATTCACACTGATCTATGTATTTGCAAGGAAAATGTCTAAGTAATATTTAACCACAAGAGAGCCTGTCACACAGGGAAGGGGATTACGGGCAAGTGGTATTTTGTTTTTCTGGTTCTTTTAAAGTTTTGCTTGTTTTATTTTGGGTACAATGAGAACCATTAGTTTTACAAGGAAAAGTGAGTTCCAAGGCTCTCCTGTTCCTGGAAATGTCTGGGCAGAAACTGGACAACCATTTGGAAGGGAAACTGTAGGCAAGGGTGAACAACACCAGGGTTTCCCAATGAGAGGTAAATACAGGGTTCTAGAGGAAGAGAAACACTTTCCTCTTTTGTGTGAAATCAGACAGAAAGTGAGAAACCTCTTCTGTTAAATTACCCTTCCAGTCTTTGGGTCAGAGGAAAGAGAAAGCCCTCGGGGTTAGTACGCCTTACCATCTTATGACTGCTAATTATCTCTCTTTTCCTTCTTAAACTATGACAAGGAGGGTCTCAGCAGCAGTATCAAGTCAGGATGTCGTGGCATTATCACTCATTATCTCTTTCACATTCTTAGTAGCGATTTGAAGCAATGTAAAAATTGTGTTAACTTGAAAAAATTGTTTAAGGGTGGATATGAATGCCATCTTTGCTGGTAAACTCTAGAGCAGTTGACGTCAGGTGGGGAGATGCCTTGAATTAAGAACATCAGATTTGGAATCATATTCTAAAAGGTGAGCCAAGGGGAGGAGAAGGGTGGATATGATTTAAATACATTGTATACAGACAGGAAATTGCCAAAAAAAAAAAAAAAAAAAAAATCAACCAGATGGCCTCTTCCTTTTGGCACACGGAGAGAACCAGTGAAATTCGTTCTCTGAGAGTTTGCTCATGTACATTGTTTTGTGAGTTGAGGACTTTAGGGAGCCTCTCTCCATCTAAATGGATATACAGAATGGACCCCCTGTACATCAACTTAGGGACTTTTTCTTTAGGTACTTTATTCTTTTAGGTACTTTTATTTATTTATTTATTTTTAGGGACCTTATTCAGGTACCTCTGGTGCCTAGCTGAGTATATGACATAAAATAAAACTATGAATGAATGAATGAATGAATGAAACAAGATGAACTTCTTCTATTTTGTGATCCAACCTCTGGTACGCCCCAAACATAGGTTTCAAGCTGCTGCTATCATAAATGTGCCTAATATACCTCCCTCATCTCTTTCTCTTACACCATGTCCCATGAGAGACTGTCTGCCAAAAGCCTTTCCCTTACAGAAAACCAGGGCTGACAGAAAAGCTTTCCTGTGCTGACGGGTCTCAGGAAGATGAACACTTAGAATAAAAACACAAGAAAGCACCAATTTTTGAAAAAAAGAAAGGTTCAGGAGTAGGGCTAGCTATATTCACTCAATATAACCAGACATGGCATTTAATTATTATCCTGTGCGTTAAATCAGGCTAAGCCGGCCAAACCAACTCATATTTCTGGCATGAAATAGCTAGTTTGGCTGCTTATCCTGACCAAACCAATAGAAAATGGTGCCAAAGTCTTGTTTTATTGTGTGGGGGCGTTGGCATAGACCTATTCTTCTTGTTCAAGAAAAGGGGGGGGGGGGAAGGTACTTGAGTACAAATGTAGCCATTGGGCTTCCTCCCAGATTCTCACTGGAGCTTCTGGAATGCTAATACACACCAGGGATGTTTGGGAAGACAGGATTTCAACTCAGGACAAGAATGTGCCTCATGGAGCTTTAATGCCTCAGCTCACAAACACGAGTGTTTCAAGTACAAAAATCTGTCGCTGAGCTGTCTGGTAAGTTGGTCTGGGCACATAGTTCATCGGGAGAATGGGAGAGTGTTGGCCCGGCATGTACAAGGTACTGACTTTTGATGACTAGAACCACAACAAAGAAACAAATATTAAGAAATAAAGCATAATTTTGGTGTCTCTATGTGTTTTGGTATATTCTCTAGAATCTTTGAAAACTAAATGCAATAATTATTTTATTCAACTTAGTTTCCATCTTCACAGACCACCCCTCCCCCACCCCTGCCCTAAAGCTTTTGAACTTGAGAGAACTAAGGTGTAAAGCATTTTCCCTTTTTTTTTTTGGGGGGGGGGGTGGTTTTTTCGAGACAGGGTTTCTCTGTATAGCCCTGGCTGTCCTAGAACTCACTCTGTAGAGCAGGCTGGCCTCGAACTCAGAAATCCGCCTATCTCTGTCTCCCAAGTGCTGGGATTAAAGGCGTGTGCCACCACTGCCCAGTGACCTTTTGATTTCTTACTATGATGCTCTTGTCTGATACAAACAGAACAGTTAGGATCACACTCAGAAGATGGAGGGAAAAGCCTTTCCAATCACTGTTTGTTTAACAGTAATGAACATGGTGTCTGGTAGTGAATTCCACTGGAGGTGAACTATGTTTGGTTTAGGATTAACTGGTGGGGAAACCAGGTAACATAAAAACCAGTAAACGAGCCTGTGCTTTAACACTCGGATTTCAAGGGCTAACTGAACCAGGAGAAGTCCTTTGGTTGGCTACCTTGTCCTGTTTTGTGAATTTTGATCAAAACTGAAAACTCGGGAAGCTCTCTTAAAACCTTGGATAACTAAATTCTCTTGAACATTGGCCATGTTTCACTCTTGTGGACACATAGTGGCAACTTGTTAAGCTGATTAATTTTGTATTTCTCAAGTCTCAACAGCCTCCTTGCTCCACTTTGGGCCACATTATTCTACAGTGCAGTCAGACTCCACTTAATCATCTCACTTAGCCCAGCTCTCTCTCCTGTTGGAGAAAAATATTTCCCCGTATCCATGACTATCAAAGTAGGAAAACATAAAGTAGCCTGAAAGGGCATCTTCATGTATACACGTCACCCACTTGATGACTGCGAGCTTTGGGGACTGCTTTTTTTTCATTCTTGAATAATGGAGCCTTACTTTGCTACCTCCCAGGACAACGCATTTCCCCAGTAACATCTCCCAGTGGGCTCAGGGATCCTCTGGGGGCGAGGGACGGGGAGGTCTGTGTAATTTGCAAATATTTCCTCTTCTAGGTTCCCACTTTTGAATGTTTTGTATTTAAAGCCACAAAGGAAAGTCTCCGTGAGTCAATCAATCATCCAATTGGTCCTAAGTATCTGAGTTACTGTGTAGCCTGGGGACTCAGCCTGGGAGACGAACACTGCTAAAACATCTTTGGCTCAGCTAAATGCTGCTTCTAGGCCCTTTCCTTGACCCAGTCCTGAGAAAAAGGATAAAATTCCCTTAATGGTTCCATGTGACCACTCCCAACTTGCAACTAGGTTATGTTAAGCGCCCATTTTATATTGGTTGCTTGCAGCTTGCTAGTCTCTCTTCTTTCAAAACAAAAACAAAAACATCCATATTTTAAGTGTTGCTAATTTCTCCAATGTTTGACCAAAATTTTCTTTTTAACCAATGAAAGGAATCAGGATCAGTGTAACTTTTGTCTGAGAAATTATCCAACCAAAGCTCTTGTTCCTTTAATAAAGTTGGCTACTAAGTATCTAAATAAAACACAAGGGAATTCTGCTTCAGGGGAGAGGTCAAGTAAAACTGTTTCTAAAGTGAAACAATGTTTTTTTCCCTGTTGCACCAGGGGTTTCTGGGTGCGTCCCCCAGCCCATCAAATTTTTAGCACAATTGTGAGAAAGCAGAAACAGGGGTTTCACTATAGAAGTGACAGTAGAAAAGAATATGAACACACTCTGTGTCCAGAGAAAGACATTCTCAGCCTAGAAGTCAGCTGCTAGTGTTGATGTAGAGAGGGACTCACTGCCTCACTCAGTAAAATGGTGGATATGGGCTCGGACCTAATAGTGATTTCTACAAAGAGTTCCTCTTTAGAGAGAAATGGTTAATAAAATGAGAATGTGTCCCATGCCAACATTTAATAAAGCATTTGTAGTAAGAATTGTAGCTTCTATAATTACCCCTACTCAGCAACTGACCAGTCCAGTTTTGTAAACAGGTATGTCAAGGATGAGAGGACTGTTTTGTGGGCCATTTATCCTCCGCTCTGAGGTTGTGGACATGCAGTTACTTGTTTAAGGCCCTGGACAAGTGGAAGGCAGATCAGATCTGCAAGGCACCGAGGAGCACTCCGGCATAGTTTCTGTGCATGTCATAGCTAGCCCTCCAAGGTATGTAGCAGTCAGAGGGCTGCCCTATGACCTTTCAGATGCTCTGTGAAGTTCTTGTTACACGGAAAACTTGAAAGATTCTCTCCTTGAAAACCCAAGGGAAGAGGGAGAGGGATGCAGCTTGCACAGAAGTGCTCAAGGACAGTGACCACAGGTAAATAAAGAGGTCATTAGTACCTGAGGTCGGGGCTTTAGCTATAAACTCAGAAATCATTCTGCTGGGGAAAGGTTATGGAAATTCTCTAAGTCCGAGACGAGCAGTGGGGAAAGACAGAACAGTAGGTGGGAAGGAATGGATAGTATCATTTTTTCCCCCTGCAACTTTTTACCCTGTCTGTATTTGTCAACCATACAGCTAATGACTCTTCAAACTGTAAGCTGCTGCCTGCTGTCACACTAGAGAGACCCTATCCTGTGACGCTTCTGCTGGTTAAAGGTCAGTGTCGGTGGCAGAGTAGCCAACGGGGATATCTCCCACCCCCTCCCCGTTCTCCCACCGGTGTAAAAGGTAGTAGGGGGCGGATGGGGAAACTGGAGAAGGAAATGAAACCATGCGGGTACGCCAGGAAAAGGTAAGTGTTGGTGGCAGCGGAGTTGGTGAGTGTGTTGTGGCATTACCTCTTGATGAGGCTTCCAAGAAGGCTCCCGCTCATGTCCTGGTGGCTCTGAGAACAAGCATTCTTGCATCAATAGCTAATAGGCTGTCCAACCAGATGTTATCTGGGTGGGATAAGAGGGTGAGAAAACAGACCTGTTGTACGCTGTTGTCAACTACATCACTGTGGTCAGAGAAAGGCTGTTTGTGTGGTGTTTAGCAGGGCACCTCATTCACGGTGAGGCAGACCAGATTACGTGGCTGTTTAAATCCGTTTCCTCTTGTGATTGGTAAAAATGCAAGAGTTCATAATCATTCATGCATTAGCAAAGTCTCCTTGCCACCGTTTCCAAGGGACTTTTTCTTTTTCTTTTTTTTTTTCAAGAACAGAGCATGCATCCAGCAGAAACCTAAAGCATTGACTTTTCTAAGCGTTCTTTTGCAAAAAGCACACTTTAAATAGAAAGAAAGAAAGAAAGAAAGAAAGAAAGAAAGAAAGAAAGAAAGAAAGAAAGAAAGAAAAAGAAACCACACAGCGAAACCTGTCCGTGTCAGGTACCTGTGACGAGACTGGAGATGATCAGGGGCAAGACCAGCATCTGTAGCATCCTCATCAGAAGCTCCCCGGGGAACGAAAAGTACTTCACCTCGCGGTAGCTCATTTTATATGGTCGGAGGGCAAACCCAAGGATTGTACCTGCAGGGACAAAAGAGAAAGAGAGAGAAGGGAAAATGAGGCTTTTAAAACTAAGGCAACAGCTTCTGAAAAAGCGAGCAAGTATCTGGTGGGTGGTTCTTGCAAGTTTGACACGAGTAATTTATTTAAGCAGCAAATATTTATCCAGCATTGGGAGGGAGCAAGGGATGAATCTGTCTTTGCAGTCATTACGTGGAAGACTTTGTTGAGTCCATGCCTTCAAGTAGCATTTGAAGAAAAAAAGGCTTCTGGGCTGAGTAAATGAAAATGTCTTTGTCTACCTTGCATGCAGTGGGACCTGTTTTGACTGAACTTGGTGTATGTATGAAGACTGGGGCATAATTTACAGACAAATCTAACCGTCCCGAGGAAGATGAGATGGGAAGAAAAGGTCTCACCAGAAAGTTCCCAAAGAACAGCTGGCAGAACTGCATAAGCACTTATAAAAAAACAATGAGACTTTCCAGTTTCAAAACAAAAAACCAGAAAACCCTGGTGCTCACGTTGTTAATCTATGTGAGCATCACCCTGTCTGTACATACCACACTGTCTCTCTCACAGCCTGGTCTTGACATTGGCTTGGCGACTCTATTGTGTATACTCGCTAGTCGCTGACAAGAAGACTTTAAAATGAGCAACAAATTTTCCCCACAAATTTCCTGTTGAAAATTTGATGAGGAGTAGGTAGAGAGAAAAGAAAGTGATTCTCTCCTTAGCTTTCCTTCAGTCTAGAAACTTTGAAATGTTCTTTTAGAATAATAAACTCATACACAAGCTAGGTGACTCATGACACCTGCTGACATCCAGAAATTAATCCTAGTATCAAATACATTTACTCCCTCTCCTATTTCTTCAACTTACTTTCTTTGCCCAAGGGAATTTAGTCATTTCAGTATTGTAAATATTTTCAAACATTTGCCTTGAGTTGAGATTTCACTTTTTAAAAAGCCCAAGTAAACTATAGAGAAAATAAAATACCTAATATTGAAGTATTCTTAAAAAGCCAGAGGTCAGGGGCGGGAAAGGGGAGGAGTGAACCCAAAAGGTCCTTACGGAAACTAAACTTTCCCCATTTCTTATGAAATGGCTTCTCTGTCTTAAGAAATGGAACACAAAGTTCATTTGAATCTCTACTGCAACTCCAATTTCAGTTCTTGGGTCTCGGCAACCACTGCTATCCATTCTCCAACTTTAGACCGTGATGTTGTAATAAAAGGCACCTCGATGTATGTGACTAGAAAATCCTGTTGACCCAGGTCTCAGGAAATGTAAGACTAATAGGCAAGAGAGGAAAACACAGATAGCTGGAAGCAGAAGCTTAAATAAGAAGAAGGTAACTGAGGTTCCCTGAGCTCTTACTGTAAGCCAGGCATCGCCAGTACTTTGCTCCTGTTAGCAATTTAATCCCCACAACAATTTCAGGATGCTATCTCACAGTTTACCAGTTAAGAAATCTGATCTCAGTGAATGTAAAATTTGTCCAAAGTCAAGTATACCCAGGTGGCAGAGCAAAGACTCAAGGCCATGGCGTTTCCACTCAGGGCTCACGTTTTCAACCATCACTTCCTGCCTTTCATGATGAACTCCGTTAGTGGTCCATAGTGAGTTTATTTCTAGAATGTTCTGGTACATAATTTCATATATGGGTAGTGTGCAACTGACAAAGTCTCCTCGTTCTCCTAACTACCCAGTAGCTATTGAACAATGTACAGAAAGACACCCAGGGAGACAATGTCTCAGGAGATGATATCCTATGTGTACTGGCTGGTTTTGTGTGTCAACTTGACACAAGCTGGGGTTATCACAGAGAAAGGATCCTCCCTTGAGGAAATGCCTCCATGAGATCCAGCTGTAAGGCATTTTCTCAATTAGTGATCAAAGGTGGGAAGGCCCAGCCCATTGTGGGTAGTGCCATCCCTGGGCTGATAGTCCTGGGTTCTATAAGAGAGCAGGCTGAGACAGGCAGGGGAAGCAAGCCAGTAAGGAACATCCCTCCATGGCCTCTGCATCAGCTCCTGCTTCCTGACCTGCTTGAGTTCCAGTTCTGACTTCCTTTGTGGATGATCAGCAATGTGGAAGTGTAAGCTGAATAAACCCTTTCCTCCCCAACTTGCTTCTTGGTCATAGTGTTTTGTGCAAGAATAGAAACCCTGACAAGACACTGCATGCCTCCTTATAATTAATCAACAGACTGGTCCTGTTGGGCAGTGTAGCCTGGACATCAGTTCCTCTGGAGTGTGTCTCAGTTTCTTTGTAGGTTAGCATACAGAGTAACAGGTTCCGTTTGACACTTTCACACATACAGGCATTACCTTCACTCCCTGCTCTGCACCTCCAGTCCTGCCCAGGTCAGGTCCCCTTTTCCCTTTGGGTGTCACCGTCTTCTGCTTTCTTATATATGGATTTCATTTCCCTCTCTTCTCCCCTCCCAACTCTGAGGATCTCTTCCTTCCTCTCTTGAATCCTTTTCTAGTTTCATGACCTCTAGATTCTCAGTGTAAGCACACACACACACACACACACACCTCTGTTTCATATAAGAGGAAAATATAAAATTTGTTTTTCTGATCAGGCATAATTTCATTTCCATCCCTTTTCCTGAAAATATAATTTCATTTTTCTTTACAGACGAATGTAGTCCCATTGTGTATATGTACTCTCTATATTTTTTAATTCATCTGTTGCTGATGGACATCTAGATTGATTCCATTTCCATTTACTGGCTATTGAGAATGTTACAGCAGCAAATATGTATGTACCCTTATTTCTGTGATATGAGACCTTTTAAAAATCTCATTGAGCCGGGCGTGGTGGCGCACGCCTTTAATCCCAGCACTCGGGAGGCAGAGGCAGGCGGATTTCTGAGTTCGAGGCCAGCTTGGTCTACAAAGTGAGTGCCAGGACAGCCAGGGCTACACAGAGAAACCCTGTCTCGAAAAAACAAAAACAAAAAAAAAAAAAAAAAAATCTCATTGAAAAAAAAATCTCCCTCCTCCTCTATTGCTGGGGGTTTAATTAGGGTCTCAAGCATGCAAGGTATGCACTGTGAACTACAACCTCAGCCCTGCACTCTGCATCTAAAAGTTCTTTCGTGGTGTGGGAGCAGCAGAGATGAAGGAGCTTTCGTTTGTGTGGGAGCAGCAGAGATGAAGGAGCTTTCGTTTGTAAGGGACTGCCGCTTTGGAGAGTGAAGTTGCTAGGGTGGAAACACTGCGAGTCAGATTTGTCCTGGACTAGGTTTTGCGTTTTCTATCCCTGCTTCCCAAGTGAGCCATTTCTACCATTGGGAAAGAGAAGCTTATATTGGGGAGGGGGGGGGGGTATTTATTGAGCCCTTATTATGTGTCAGTGGTAGTCTTTAGCCCTCATCACAACTTTATTAGGTAGATATTAGCATGTCTATTTTAAAATCAATAAAATGATGCTAGGAAGTCAGTTAGCTTGCTGGTGCTTAGAAAGCTGACAAGTGGCCTGGAAGCCTTCGAACACAAGCTAGTGCTTTTCCTACTATATGTTGGTAAAAGTCCCCTAAATGGAAATGCATCGTTGTAGCCTGGGTCTAAGAGTAGTTCAGACAAACTTATCCCCCTGGTTCTCAGTATCTTTAAGTAGCATGTTGCTCACAGCTTTCGGTAATGTTGGATTGCCCAGAGATACCACAAGGGCACCCGTCACACTGTGAAACAGTGATCTTTCCATCTGCTTCCTCTCCCCACACCCCCACCCACTGCACCCCTCTCTCTCTTTCTCTGTTTTGGTTTTTCGAGACAGGATTTCTCTGTGTAGCCCTGGCTGTCCTGGAACTCACTCTGTAGACCAGGCTGGCCACGAACTCAGAAATTCGCTGCCTCTGCCTCCCAAGTGGCAGAGGCACCACTACCCGCCTGCAAATCTTTTTCTTAAGGAATAGTTTAAGTAACTAGATGATTTTATTTAAATAAACTGGCCTGTCTTTACCATGGTATGCACTCACTTATAAGTGGATATTAGACGTAAAGTAAAGGATAACCATGCTACAATCCACAGACCCAGAGACGCTAAGTAACAAGGGGGTGGGGTGTTAATGGGGTGGGGGTGGGAGGCTCATGAATTTCACTGTAAAGGGAAATAGAACAGACTTGGCATGTAGATGGATGTAGATGGAGGGAAGGGGGCTGGATGAGGGTGGTATGGGCATGGGAACAGGTGAGATAAGGTCGGGGCAAGGACAGGGGAGAGAATACTGAGAGAGACAACTGGAATTGTGGTGGGGGGGCATCTCTGGGATGAACTAGACATCTAGGGCAATGGAGACTCCCAGGAATCTATGAGAGTGACCCTAGCTAAGATTCCTAACAATGGGGCATAAGGAGCCTGAACCAGCCATCTCTTATAATGATTCAAGGCTTCCAGTGAGGGATTGGGATACCAACCTAGCCACAAAACCTTTGACTTACAATTTATCCTTCCCTACAAGATGTGCTGGGGTAAAGGTAGCTCAGAAATTATAAGAGTGGCCAACCAAAGGCTGGTCCCTGGTTTAGCTTGAGATCCATTCCATGAGAGGGAATGTACCGTTAACATTGCCTAGATGGCCAGGACCCAGAGACTGCATAGTCCAGAGACCTCGAATAAAATCAAACACTAAGAAAAAAAAATGATAGTCTACTATACTCAGAGATTGGTTCCTAGCCCAGTTGCCATCAGAGAGACTCCACCCAGCAACTGATGGAAACAGATGCAGAGATCCACAGCCACACATTAGATGGAGCTTGGGGAGTCCTGCTGAAGAGGGGGAAGAAGGATGCACAGAGCATCTGGTGCAGACCCATGCAGTCCTTCTGCATGCTGCTTCAGTCTCTGTAAGTTCCTAGGTGCCTTGATTGGTTGATTCAGAGGGCCCTATTCTCCTGGTGTCCTCCATCCCCTCTGGCTCTTCCCCTGGGAGATAAGATCTCACAAGCATGTTATCTCACAGAGACTGTTGAGGCCAGGACTATTCATATATACACCAGAAAGAACAAGAGTCATTGAGCAGGCAGGTCAGGAGCCAGCACCTCACAACTGGTCAACAGTGGCACTTTGGTGGGATTAGAGAGGGTGAAGCTGTTTGCCCACAGTGAGCAGCTGAAGGGGCCAGGGCACCCAGGCTGTCGGTCGCACAGCCTCAACCTCTCACTGCTGGGTTAAGGAGCCTGCGTGACCGCACCATGCTTGATCTGCTTTTAGTTCTCTTTCAAAGCAGGGGTAAACAGACAGTTCAGGTTAACTAATTCTAACAAGTTCTAGTGCTTACATGGGAGAAAGGTGCTAAGATGGCTTTGCTTAAAGAAGCTCCCCTCACGCTCCTATGTTCAGTGAGAAGCAAAGACATTTTTCTTCAGTTTTCTGCTCCTGGCTAGTTCCAGTTGTAGGTCTGCTGCTATCAGCACCAGATCATGAGAAAATGCTCTGAATGAGAAAACTGCCTTTTTCTCTTCTTCTCCCCTCCCCTCCCCTCCCCTCTTCTCTTCTCTTCTCTTCTCTTCTCTTCTCTTCTCTTCTCTTCTCTTCTCTTCTCTTCTCTTCTCTTCTCTTCTCTTCTTTCCTTTCTCTCTTTCTCTCTTTCTCTCTCTCTTTCTTTCTTTCTTTCTTTCTTTCTTTCTTTCTTTCTTTCTTTCTCTTTCTCTCTCTTTCTTTCATGAGCAGTTAAGATCTTCTGCCTCTTGATTTTTTTTTTAAATTAGGTATTTTCTTTATTTAAATCTCAAATTCTATCTATCTCCTTTCCTGGTTTCCTCTCCAAAAATCCCCTATCCCCTCACTCCTCCCCCTGCTCTCCAACCCACCCACTCCCACTCCTGATTATTTTTATCCCAGCAATGAAAAAGAAAAAAAGAAAAGGAAAAAGAAAACAAAACAAAACCCACTTCTCTGAAACCCAGCCTGACCTCATCATTCCTACCAGCGAGGGCGGCAAAGTGAGGTCTTCCCATGAACTCCAATGAGCTCAACTGGCTCCCCTCAGCCCAAGCAGGCAAGTCCCTGAGAAACTGATGTCTGTCAGTGGGCACTCACACACCGCCTGATAGTCCCAGAGCTCTATGGAACACATAGCTTTACGGTGGCCACCACAATCTCAGTGCAAAAGGAGACATCTTTATTGTTAGCCAGTCTTCAAAAATGACCACACAAAGTCAGAATAACTCTGTTAGAGTCAACACATGCTTATTCAAATTTGTAGCTTGGTGACAGTAACACAGAGGTCATCATGTTCGTGCTTAGCCTGCAATCTTCCATCATTCTTGCTTAACTATGACACCTGGAATCTAGGAAATGCCTTAACTGAGATATTTAAGGTGGTGAATCCACTGTGTGGTTGGACCTAAGAACAGTGGTGAATTTTTGCTTAAAGACAGGTTCTTACTTATGAAAATGAGTTCAGCTTCTTCCTGCAGAGGGCACAGGAACCCTTGTCTTGGAAGACTGATTACCTATCATTTTCTAAACCCAGACAAAATGGGCTTGTTTTTTAAGGCTAAGTCCTCACAGAAAGTTAAAGGTATTAAAAACTTGCTAATATGTCAACTGATAAAATCACGGAAAACACAAAAAATGGAAGAGGACGAGATGCAGTTGGTTAGGACCAGGTCACTGCATTTAGCTTCTGGTGAATGCCAGCGTTTGGAATAGCAACATCTTGCTAAACTTCTTCTTTACCCATGAGCCCTTGCATTGAACAGATTGGCAGATGAAGGCCTTCTGGGGTCATTTCTCACAGTGCAGAGTGCTCCAAGGAAGGCACTAGAGAAGCCAGGTGGCGCTAGAATATCTGAAGGAAACCTGCTTTACCTTAGGTTCTGTTGCTTAGAAACAAGTCTCAAGTCCCAGGCAGTCACACATCAGGTCGGATGGGGTCTCGTGAACCTGCAGCAGTCTATGGATCTTGTTACATACACTGCTTCTAGTGTGTAGAAGCATTCACAGAGAACACTTTACAAATGGCCCAGCTCTGCCTCTACCTTACTCCATGATGCTGGACATGCTTTGAGAAATGAATATATACATATAATATATAATATGTAATACATATATAATATATAATATACAACACATATATGATATATAATATGTAATACATATATAAAATATGTAATATATAATATATACACTCACATGCATATATATCTATATCTATCTACATATTCTATCTATCTATCTATCTATCTATCTATCTATCTATCTTAGGGGGCTGGAGAGATGGCTCAGTGGTTAAGAGCACTGATTGCTCTTCCAGAGGTCCTCAGTTCAATTCCCAGCACTCACATGGTGGCTCACAACCATCTATAATGAGATCTGATGTTCTCTTTTGGAGTGTCCGAAGATAGCTACATATAATAAATAAATAAATAAATCTTTACTTATATATAATAAATAAATAAATCTTTAAAAAAATAAAAGATCTTAGATACCATCTATTTCAACCTACTCCTATTTTGCAGGTTAGAAATAAAAAAGAAGAAGAAGAAGAAGAAGAAGGAGAAGGAGAAGGAGAAGGAGAAGGAGAAGGAGAAGGAGAAGGAGAAGGAGAAGGAGAAGAAGAAGAAGAAGAAGAAGAAGAAGAAGAGAAGAGAAGAGAAGAGAAGAGAAGAGAAGAGAAGAGAAGAAAAACCCTCTGAAGGTTTGAAGACTTTCAGGGAAGGAGTCTGAAAGCTTGTTTTGTAGCATTGCTTACTACAACACAAATGGCTTACCACACCTTGTCTCCTCATCAGAGAGAAATGATGAGTCTTGTAGATTTCATATGGGGATTCAATCATTTGTATAAATTATCTTGTAGCCTAACTTGCTGGTGGTTCAGGCCCCAAAACATCATCCCTGAACTCCCAATCTTTCTAAAGAGCTACACTCGTTCCCTACCTGCCTAAAAGCCTACCTCACGAGAGAAGGTTCTGGCACAATCACGTCAGTCTTCACTTGGGAATCTAGAAACTCAAGCATGCAGGATTTCATAACTTGTTCAAGATCCAGGGGCACAGTGCAGGAAGGAGTCACACTGTTTTAAGCAGAAGGGCTGTTCCTTGGAGTAGGGCTGTGCTCACAAAGTGTAGTAGGACATAAGGTTTACTGGTGTTACAGACCCACGAGATTCTTACCGACAGACGTGTGCTCCACATCGTCAGCCAAGAGAAAATCAGTCCTGTTCTTCCTTTGGTCATTTACTCAGCAATACATTAAACATCTATTATGGACCAAGACTTGTTTTAGGGACTTAATATATGTCAGTGAACAGAACTAACAGGGATGTTCATCTTTACAAAGTATGAATTTTAGGAGAGAGAGGAAATAATAAATATTATAAACTGAGAGGGGAGAGATAAGAACTTCAGGAGCTGATGAAGCTGGCTCAGGAGAAGCAAAGTCAGGAGAGGCATCATGAAGGAGACACAGAAGCTAAACTTTAGAGGAAGCACAGCCTGTGACTATCTGGGGATAGTGAGTTGGAGACAGAGGAGGCCAGCAGCATCACCAGCAGGAAGACGGAGGCCAGTGCCACGCTGTCACCAGTAAAGCCTGAAGAGCTCACCTAATTTTAGAGGACCCCAACTCAGGTTAAATCCAAGATTCAGGGCTTCGGTGTGGAGGAATGAGACAGTGTGAAGCAGAGCTGGAGTTTGTTGAAAAGAGAAAGTTGTCAGGAAAGAGCAGAGCTCACTATAGCCATGGGGCAAGCTTCTCAAAGAAGTGCTGCAGTTACGTTAAAGACATTTTAATGTAGATTTATAAACACAAAGTGGGAGTGTTCCGAGAAAGAATAAGACCTACTCAAGTGTGGATATGGACTTGTTTGTTTGTTTATTTTATTTTTTTTAAAGATTTATTTTATGTATATGAGTACACTGTAGCTGTCTTCAGACACACCAGAAGAGGGCATCAGATCTCATTACAGATGGTTGTGAGCCACCATGTGGTTGCTGGGATTTGAACTCAGGACCTCTGGAAGAGCAATCAGTGCTCTTAACCACTGAGCCATCTCTTCAGCCCCCTAAGATCCCTTAGATCTTTAAGATTCTCAGCTAAATATTTGGAGTTATATAACTCCAAGCATTCACTTGAATTCAGCTTATTTTTTCTAATGAACTCTAAGCTCTCTCATAGGCATGTAAGAAATGCTTGACTACCAGATTTGCTTTTTAACTTCACATGCACAGGTGCAGCATGCTTGGCTGTTTATGTACCGCTTGAGTGTTTGGTGCCTGTCGAGGCTGAAGGCCCCTCCCTCCCTTTCTGTGGTGGACAGAAGAAGAAAGCATAAGATCTCCTGGAACTGGAGTCACAGATGGTTACTAGCTGCCTCATGGGTGGGTGCTGGGAACTGAACCAGGTCCTCTGGAAGAGCAGTCAGTGCTCTTAATCAGGGAGGCATCTCTCCTGTCCTCTATTCTAGTTTTATAGCAATAAATGATTACTTGAGGGATTGAATCAATGTTTCTATTTCAGGATTTATTTCTCAATTTGGAGAAGTTGTAGGCCAAGCTCGGGCCAGTCTGGTGAACCTGGTAGTGTAACTTTTCACCAACTTGTTTTTAAAGCAGGTCAAGGGCATAATGGAGAATTTACCAGACCAAGAGCTCTGCTGGACCCTTATCCCCTGCCTTTTGTTTCCATTCAAACTTCCACATTTCCTGGTAAGAAGCTCCTTTGTGTTGGAGGCAACCTTGCAGCTCTCTCCCACATCCCGGAGAGATTCCAGCCCGGGCTTGGGTCACTCTTTTGTCCTGTGGTATTTCCTGTTGCTGAGGTGGGAAATACCTGTTCCCACCTTGCTTCACCCTTATTACTCAGAGGAGCCTGCTCAGGGTGACAGATGGATGGCCAGAGTGGAGACACCAGGACTGGGAGCAGTCTGGGAACCTTTTAGTTTTGAGAAAAGCCAGGAGCTCTGTTCCTAAAAGCTTACTACCAACACTGTGTGAATAGAAGCACATGTTTACTCTGGATTCCCCACACTCCCCCTCCCCCACCCCCACAAAAAAAACCCTGTGTGAAATGAAAATTTAATTTACAAATAATCCAGAAGGGTCTTTTACATGTCCAATATATTGTTTAGAGCAAAGCAAAAAAAAAAAAAAAAAAAAAAAAAGAAAGAAAGAAAGAAAAGAAAAGAAAAGAAAAACCTCTGAAAGATAATTTTTACACTAAAGAGCACAGTCAATATCCTTAGAATCTGCTGATTTCCTGCCTTGAAAAAGATATTACTATGAGTGAGTGGAGACTCAGAATGAAGTTTGGGCAAACATTTCCAATTCCCCAAGGTACCATTCGTGACCGTGTCCTAGGCTTGCACAATCAGTGAGCCAGTTCTACCTGCTTCCATTCCTTCAGAGCCTCTGCTCACTGTGTACACGTCTCTGTGTAATACAAGTGTCATCATTCCTGGACTTTATCTTCTTCTCTGACACTCAGTGAGCCCCTCTTGTATTCAGATTCTCAGGCTATTGGCGCAAAAATTCTGGGAGCCTGTTCATGGGCTGCCTGAGCCTGGGAAGCCTCAGCTAAGAGCCAGGGCTGGCCTGGGAGGCAGTGCCTCTCAGCTTTTTGAGTCTGATTCCCAGTGGTCTCTTATTTATTATTTTTTTTTTTTTTTTGGTTTTTCGAGACAGGGTTTCTCTGTATAGCCCTGGCTGTCCTGAACTCACTCTGTAGACCAGGCTGGCCTCGAACTCAGAAATCCTGTTCCATCTCTTTTGGTTTGAATGAAGGTCATAAATGATAAGGGATAAGAAAGTGCCTTAAAACTTCAATGACGGGCTGGTGAGATGGCTCAGTGGGTAAGAGCACCGGACTGCTCTTCCAAAGGTCCAGAGTTCAAATCCCAGCAACCACATGGTGGCTCACAACCATCCACAACGAGATCTGGCGCCCTCTTCTGGAGTGTCTGAAGACAGCTACAGTGTACTTACATATAATAAATAAAATAAATCTTTAAAAAAAAAAAAAAAACTTCAATGACTCACACAAATAACTGCTTTGGACATCTCATCTGAGGTGAATCCAAACTTTGGAAGGAGACAGAATACCAGAATTTGCTTAATTCTAGCCCCCCAAATTGTATTCCTTTATAAATATTTCTTTTTTCTTTTCTTTTTTTTTTTTTGGTTTTTCGAGACAGGGTTTCTCTGTGTAGCCCTGGCTGTCCTGGAACTTACTCTATAGACCAGGCTGGCCTTGAACTCAGAAATTCGCCTGCCTCTGCTTCCCAAGTGCTGAGATTAAAGGTGTGTGCCACCACGCCCGGCTTAAGCTCACTCATTCTTTTTTTTTTTTTTTTTTTTTTGGTTTTTCGAGGCAGGGTTTCTCTGTGTAGCCTTGGCTGTCCTGGAACTCACTTTGTAGACCAGGCTGGCCTCGAACTCAGAAATCCGCCTGCCTCTGCCTCCCGAGTGCTGGGATTAAAGGCGTGCGCCACCACGCCCGGCTTAAGCTCACTCATTCTTAAATCTGGCAGTGATAGCAGAAAAGAACTTAAAACAATAACAAAACCCTACAATTCAGATAAGTAAATTGCTATAACCTCTATGGAACAGAAATGATACATGTTAGCATTTTGTCTAAGCTCCACCCTAAAGTTTCCGGGCAATAGCCAGGTGTTCCTGACTCACTATAAAAGGAGCTGTTTGCCCCTCCTCTTGCCCTTGCTCTTGCCTTCCTGTTCCCTCTCGGTCCTTTTGCCCCCTCCCCCCTCTCTCCCGTCCCCCCCCCCCCCCCACCTCTCCTCGTGTTCATAGTGGGCCTCTATTTCTCTTCTCTTTCTCTCTCTCTCTCTCTCTCTCTCTCTCTCTCTCTCTCTCTCTCTCTCTCTCTCTCTCTCCCTCCCTCCCTCCCTCCCTTTCTCTGCCTCTACTACCCTCTAAACTCCCCTTCCCTTGTCCTGAATAAACGCTATTCTATACTATACCTTCATGTGGCTGGTCCCTCATGGGGAAGAAATGCCCCCACACCTCACTACACCTCCACAAAACATATCCCCTCCTCTCTTTATATAAACATCAATATATACTTATCAAAACTCATTCAGACACATCAACTTTATTTCTAAGGCTATAACACACAATTCTATTTTACCAGCATGAAATAATAATACAATATTTATCCAATACAATATTATCCACCACACTGGTTTTATAAGTGAGATATAACGGCTAAAACAACTCAAATGTTCATTAACTATGGATTGCTTAAATAAATTATGGTACCCACAGACACTGTGGTTCAGAGATAATGAAGAACTACGTGTCAATAAGAAGTAACATCCCACGGTTGGAGATGGCTCAGTGGTTAAGAGCACTGACTGCTCCTCCAAAGGTCCTGAGTTCAAATCCCAGCAACCACATGGTGGCTCAACCATCTGTAATGAGGTCTGACAGCCTCTTCTGGTGTGTCTGAAGACAGCTACAGTGTACTTAGATTAAATAAATAAATAAATCTTTAACAACAACAAAAAAAAAAGTTGGGTTCCCAATTAACCAGGGTCTTTCCTGAAGAGGAAGAAGAAGAAAGAAGAAAGAAAGAAAGAAAGAAAGAAAGAAAGAAGAAGAAGAAGAAGAAGAAGAAGAAGAAGAAGAAGAAGAAGAAGAAGAAGAAGAAGAAGAAGAAGAAGAAGAAGAAGAAACATCCAAGGTACAGGGGAAAATAGAAAGGCAGAAAGCAAAGTTTTTATACCATGCTATTATGTGTACAAGAGGAGAAAAACAGTCAGAATTATAAAATAAAAGTATATTCTTGTTTTTATGTTCACTAAATAAAAACATACAAGTAATGGGTAAGCCATCAAATCTTTCGATCTCTCATTAAAAAACAAAACAAAACAAAAAAAAAAAACCTTATTGAATTTGTTTCTACATTAGCTCTTCATTTCTTCTAAGCGGTTTCTTTTTCATTCTGAGTTGGTTTCTTTTAAGTTCTGCTTTAAATTGCTTCAGTAAAGACTTTCCTTAGTCTGAACCAGTAGAGGGAAATGTCATCCTTGGGGACTGGATGGACTCTGACCAACAGCTCTTTCTTGTCGATCTGGAACTGAATCTAGAACTCTGAATATAATTGTCGTTGCTGGTGTGTGTGCTGATTCAATCACTTAGCCCTTAGAATCGCGGTCCCCCATGCCACAACTGAGAACACAGCACCTCGTGCAGCCAAGGCAGGATGCTCTCTGTCACCCAGTGCTCTGTGAGAAGCATGGTGGCTGTGGAACTGATAACACAGGAGGAGTTTTACTGAGTAAAGTAGTGGGAGGCTTTTTCTTTTTGACAGTATTGTTTCATTTTCCTTAAACTTAAAATGAAAACCTAGGAAAGCAAAGATGAATTGACAACAACAAAAGTCACTTTAGGCCTCAGGCCGTCTGTTAAATAGACTCTGTTAAGTTGCATCTTGCTGCCTTTACTCTCACGTTCATCAAGAGCTGAATGAATTGAACCAGCAAGCTTTTCAATCACAGGACCCCGGGGTTTTTCCTTCTTGCCCTAATGATGGGTTTAAAGGATGCAAGGTCAACAACTCTGGTCACCCTTTCTGAGTGAGGAGGGCAGGAACGGCTCATCTCTACCCTCGAGGGATACTTGAGCCTCTTCTTACAAGGACCTCTCACTAACAAAGCCCCCTCCCCCCTCCCTGATGACCTTTCTCTCAAAAAGACAGTCCCTGTCCTCTGTCTGAGATGGGCAGCAGTTGGTGGACACCTAAGCAGGAGAACTTAAGAAGTCTCTTGGGGAGAAGGAAAATGGAGTTGTTTCTCTGGAGACAAGAACTCAGCCTTCAAATTCGAAACTGGCTTGTGCTTCCCGATTTGCTGCTTCTAATTTTACTTTCAGTTCTTTGATTCGCTACACAAGAAAAGAGGGCGTGTCTTCCGTCTCTGCCTCTACCTGTCTATAGTGTACCTGTCTCATCTAAGCCTCCTTATTTGGTCTTTTATCCTCCTTTTGTAACATCAAGTTGCTTGAATCTCTCTCTCTAATTCTTTAATATGTGAATGGTCCTTTACAATATTTAACTTTTTCGGAGCTTAGGGAGCTAAACATTACATTTTACAGTATGTGGCTTTCTAGCCTCAGAGGCAGGAAGGCAGTTTTTGCTGTATGAATCTACTAAGGGACTCCCTGAACTTCCTTGATGCAAGCAACCTTGTTTGAAGAAGAGCGTAGCTTTTGATTGGTCTTGGAGGTGGGACAACTCTTGGCCTAGGAAATGAGCTGTGGGCAGTTTTGATTGCCCTGAACCTTGACATAAAACTTTTAATGCTTAGACTTAATGAGCATTAATGGCTCAACTTGGTGCCCTGAAATGCTTTGTGTGTTCCCTCATCTCCTGGCAGTAACACAGCATCCCGGCTGCCAGATCAAATACCTGATGAGCGATAGCATCCTACTACCCTATAAATACAGCGCACTCTCACACCTGGAGTGTAGCACCTGGAAAGATGGTGCCGAAACACTGCTTGCTTCCCTGCACAATGTGGCCTCGGTACAGTCTCGTTTGTATGAGTACGGAAACAAAGACTCCCTATGTTCCATCCCTGATCCTTGACAGAGGAGCAAAGCTGGCTTTTGCAGTATGCTCCCCCTATGTCCTTGAACCCTACATAGAGAACACCCAGCATCAGACACATGGCCAGGTCTATAATGACCTTTTTAAGAGATAAGGTTTCATTCTTTGGAGAAACTGTCTTAAAGGAGTAGGAGATCATCAGGCCCAGGAAAAGGGTCCTGCCGTGGTCAGTGTGGTCATGGAAAGAAACACTGTTCCATCCAGCCTGACAATTTAGAGAAAGGTAAAGTGTGCTTGTAATATAGAGGTTAGAAGCAGGCATTAGATCAAACTTAAGTGGTGAGGAGCTCTGAGGCCAAGAGATTGGTATTCAATCATCAACTGAATAGAGTTGTGTAGCGAGCAGGGGTTGTATCCAGTGCTTCTGAGCTACACTCCAGAAAGCTACAGAACCAGGAGGCCGGTGGGCTGGCTATGGCTTACATGGCTGCAGAGAGTACATACTTCATAAACTGTAGCCTCGTGAAAATCGAAGGCATTATAACAGTGGGTAATTGCTCTGAACAATTTGATCGCCCATTCGAAAGAAAAATTAGAAATGGCTTGTTCGGTTTTCTCTCTGTCTGGATTAACAATGGGGCAAACATAGCAAATAAAACCCAGAGATAATCTAAGAACATCAAGTCTTCAGTTCTTCAAAACAACCTGACCTACTCTCTTGGGAAGCAGTCACGTTCCTCTCCCCGGCTCTGCTGCTCCTGCCAGCCCCCAACTCTGATGAGTGGGGGGACACAAAAATACTGGAGAAAAGTAGGAGAGTGGAGGGGAGAAGGGGGAGAGGAGAGAGAGGGAGAGAGATCTCCCATGGGCCTCAAGTAGCATGAACAAAAACCCAAACTCTTGAGTACAAAACACTGTTCCCAGAAACTCCCCACTCTCCTGAGAGAGTCATCTGTCTGGTGCTAGGTACTCTGTGCTCTGATAATGGTTGCCTGGGGATTCTCCCGGCTCAAGAGGCCATGTCAGAAAGGGTCAGATAGTGATTGTATCACTTTCTGGCTTTATTTCTGCCTCTCAAAGCCCTTTACAACTATCAGGTCTCTTCCTACAACTCCCTTGGTGTTCTTCTCCAACCAAGGAAACACGAAACGCACCTCTCAAGCCTAAACTAGGTTAAGTATCTTCTCTCATTCCCATGCCTGGTTCTCCTAAATCCCTGGATCTGGCTTTTTCTAGCCCACAAACCCCACCAAAGCTGTATAATATATGGATCTCTCCATGGCAACGAGTAAGCAGAACATAGGCCGATGCATATACTAGGGATCCACTTTGGTTTCATGGCTTGTGTGAAGCAGAAAGTTTTTATATGTAACAAAACAAAGACTTGGATCAAGCAACTGGTCTATAAACCTAGGCTGTCGGATTTCAGAAACCAGAGCTCTGATCCCCTTTTATTCTGCACAAGACCACCTACCTGTGTAGAGATAGTAGCTCCCTGGAACACTCTAGTTGGCATGTGTGCCAGATATTTGCCCCCATCAGCTCTGATAACCTTTCTGAGGCTCTGCTTCTGAGCATGTGTGTGTTGATGGGAAGGGGGAAGGGAGGCAGACCCAGTCTTTACTCCCAATCCCTGTGCTATTTCTCCAAGGCAAGCAGATGACTTCCTTTCCCCACAAGTCCTTCTGCCCCAGAAGCCTCTGAGGAGCGGCAACATGGACACCTTTGGTCACACCCAGGGAGGGTTTGTCACGGTTACCATTCCTCCCAGCCCTCTGAAGTTCTGTTCTCATCTTCCAGAGATGTTAAAGAAACCATGGAACCTAAAAAGCTGTCTGCCGGGGCTGGTGAGATGGCTCAGATGTTAAGAGTGCCGACTGCTCTTCCAAAGGTCCTGAGTTCAAATGCCAGCAACCACATGGTGGCTCACAAACATCCGTAACAAAATCTGATGCTCTCTTCTGGAGTGTCTGAAGACAGCTACAGTGTACTTACATATAATAAATAAATAAATAAATAAATAAATAAATAAATAAATAAATATTTAAAAAAAAAAGCTGTCTGCTATTCTCTGGATTCTGGTTGTTCAGCCTGTGGGGAGATGCCTCCTGCCAGGGGCTTTAGGAGACAGAGGGACATGAGGGTGGGTGTAAGACTGTGCCCACTCCACGGCTCAAACAGGTGACCAGTGTGGTCTCACTTGAAGTTCTCCTCAGCCCTCCAGCTGATAGCAAACTATACTGTATCCCTGTGGCTTAATCTATTTGGCTAGCCCAGCCAACTGGAGTGGTGCAAGTGTCCGAAGCACAGACTATGTGGTGGCGATTCTGGAAGTCGCTGCTTTCATGGGCCAAGCTTATACAGGATGATGACTCCCATAATCCAAAGCCATTCCTGTCCTCTACAATGTGCTAGCAATACCCTGAGTGCTTAGGGCAGTGAACCGTGTCCACTGTCTAGTCACAGCAGGTACATTCTGTCTCAGACTCAATGGGATTCCAAACAGCTCATTCAGTATTAGAACATACTTTGACTCCTGGATCTTTCTCTTGTATGCTAGCCCGTGAATTCAACCACCTGGTCATATAAGAGTTGGGCCACCATCCTCTTTCATTTAGTCATCACATCTCACGAGTGCCCTTTCTAATGATCTCAGCCCCTCCTTCTCATTTCTCACATGGAGGGCTCCATCCAGGTCTTTAGTAAGAGACAGCAAAGCAAAGGATGGGACCAGCATGCAGAGTGTGGATACCAGTAAGAAGCTGGAGCTAGAGTGGTGTGTGTGTGTGTGTGTCTGTGAATGTGTGTGTGTATGTATGTGCATGTGTGTGTGTCTGTCCATGTATGTGTGTATGTCTGTATGTGTGTGCATGTGTCTGTGAATGTGTGTGTATGTGTCCCTTTATGTGTACTTGTGTGTAATGAGCTCTCACTCTGATTCTTGGGTTCATGTGATCCTTTGGTTCTAGACTCCTGAATGCTATGAGTCACTATGTCTGCCTGGAATCCTCCTCAATATGCATCAACACTGAGAAAGTGTCTGTGCTTTAGTTTCCTCATCTTCAAAACAAGAAGAATAAAGGTGCTTCCCTCTCTGGGTTGCTGTAACGTCCATGAAAGGTTAATAGAAAAGAGTGTGTGGCACCCGGCACAAGAAGTGGCTGATATTTTGATGAAGGATGAGGAGACTAAGCCTCAAAGAGATGAAATACTTTTCTTGGGATTATACAGATATACAAAAATACAACTGTTGTAGGAGTCCAGGTATATTCTTTATCAAAAGCACAGATTCACTTACTATTAATATGGTATTTTTAGGGCTCCCAAATAGAGACCTCTGGGGTACCAACAGGCAAAGAGTATCTACTATAACAAAGTGTGTGTATTATCTTATTTTAAAGGTTCAGATTGCTGGGCGTGGTGGCGCACGCCTTTAATCCCAGCACTCGGGAGGCAGAGGCAGGCGGATTTCTGAGTTCGAGGCCAGCCTGGTCTACAAAGTGAGTGCCAGGACAGCCAGGGCTACACAGAGAAACCCTGTCTCGAAAAACCAAAAAAAAAAAAAAGGTTCAGATTACAAACTTCTCTGTTACAACCTTTGGCTCTTGTGTATTTCTTTTCCATCTTGCTTTTTATCTATCTCTCCCAGTAAACTACCTGAGATCAGAGAAACTCACTGCAAAGCACAGGAACAAGTATACAACCTCCAGTAGTTGTATAAGTACTTTAACTTATTATTTTAGTAGACAGAAAGCAACAGTTGATAGTATATAAAGGAGATAGAAAATTCAAACTACACAGCAATGAAATCAGAGGAAAGTAATATCCCTCTGCCTAACGTCCAGACGCCCATCTCCTATCCCAAGAGGCAGCCACACGGCCACTTTCTTGAGATGTTATTGGATTACACTGAATTTTAGTCTATGTAAGTTTATTGCCAGAAGTTAGAGAATGTGATGAAATGATATATTAAAATGTAGCTAATATATTTCCTTTTCTGGGAAGTCAATTGCTTTCAAACTCAGGTAAAGGATACTAACTTGCCTTGTGTGTGTACCAGCAGCAAGACCATCAGTAAGACAAGATGCCAGCCATGGGAGCCCCACAAGGTAAAACATCAGGTGCTGTGTAGGTCTCCCTGTGCTCAGATTCCCATCCCTTGCTGTTGATCTCATGACACCCTACTCCTGGTAATTTTGTGGGGAAAACACATTCTCTTGACAGGGACACATCCTGTGTCTTCAACAAGACAGAGAACTTCCCCTTTCTTTTCAGCAAGATGTGAGGTCACGCTAACATAATCAACCAGAGCTGGGAATGAGAAAGTGTTTTGTAGCGGGAGGGAGACAGCAAACCCTCTTCTTAGTGCTTAGCCCTTTTTATCAAACGTTTGCAGTAACCAGGAAGACACAAGCTGTCTGAGGCTTTCCTCATAAACTCTTCCAAATGGACTTGGAATTTGCTGCCATCTTCTAACTTGCTGCCAACTTTCCCTAGTTATATGAGGTTTTGTCACAGCACAACACGTTCACACCTTGCCACTGCTTAGAAATGGCACCTGACTGCCCGTCTGTACTTGGAGAGGACATGATGCTGAAGTCAGTCCAACTCTCTGCTTTGTTCTAGATTCATGGAGTCATGCATCTCTACCCCTAGACTACAGTATTCTTGTCTAATTTCCATTGCCACACTAAATACATATTCATCATATCTGAAAAAAAAAAAAAAAAGAACACAACACAAAATGAATTGGATAAACTTTTAAGCACCTTTCCCTGAGAGCTGACCATGCCTAAGAATTTTGGAAACTATTATCTATGATTCACAATCACATTTGGGGGAAATAATTTCTCTTCCTCCTCCTCCTCCTTCTCCTTTGTTTTGTTTTTTTTTTTGTTTTTTTTTAGATTTATTTATTGTAAGTACACTGTAGCTGTCTTCAGACACTCCAGAAGAGGGCGTCAGATCTCGTTACAGATGGTTGTGAGCCACCATGTGGTTGCTGGGATTTGAACTCAGGACCTTTAGAAGAGGAGTCAGTGCTCTTAACTGCTGAGCCATCTCTTCAGCCTTCTTCTTCTTCTTCTTCTTCTTCTTCTTCTTCTTCTTCTTCTTCTTCTTCTTCTTCATCCTCTTCCTCTTCTTCTTCTCTTGGTAGCATCTGTCTTGACTCCTTCACCCATTTAAGTTCAAATAAAGAATTGACATACAGACATATTCCTCCCCCATTGTTTAGTTAAGGGCTAATGTAGACATGGACTCCAGTCACAAGTAGAGCCTTTGAATTGGCTAGGCCCTCAGTGGAAGACACACCAATAGATAACAAAAGGCATCTTCCTTTTCTCTTAATCTGTTTGCTTATAAGTTGTCTGTTTGCTATTCAGGCCCTTTGGTGTAAACTCGGTGGTCTCTCTGACTGTCAATGAGCTCTTCTTTGTGTCTCTTTGTGTTCTTCTTCTTACTGCTTCTAACTCCTCAGTTTCCATTAGTAAAGCCAACCATGAGGGCATCCAGCCAACTTATTGGCTCCAGCTCTGCCAACTTTGAGTGCAGTTCTCACAAATCTGAGGAAAGCCCCCACCCGCCCCCACTGGGCTAGGAAGTGAGAGCACTAGAGAAAACAGACCCTTAATTCCTGGCGTTTTCTTCCATGAGTAGTGCTGCTGTGTCTCTGTATTTAGCAACTTCCTTCTCAATTAATCCGACTTCCCTCCCCACACTGTATTTTTCCATTCCTCTATTCTTTCATGGAAATATTCCTGTCTTACAGAATGAGCTCTCTTGGTGTTTAGAGCACCATTTTGAATAGCTGATTCTGCCTTTTGCAAACATACTGAGTTCCATGCAAGTGGTACTAATGCAAAACAAGTGGGTGTGTATTAAACGGGTGTGAGATGAGACCTAGTTGTAGAAGAACGAGCTTACACTTTCCCTTGAGTTTCACTGTCAATCAGTGGTAGCGTGCTGATGCTGAAGAGCTGCATCAGTAGTGATGCCTTGCTGGCTGGCCTCCACACCACAGGACATTCCCCTTCTTAGCATTTCTCATCCAAGTCAGGAATCAGTAGGGCAAGAGCAAGATGGCTCTTCTGTTAGGAGACCAGTGTTTGGCACCAGACTAACGTCGCTTCTCTTCTCCAGCATAGAGACTCAATCCCTTTGTGAGCAGTTCCATCCATAAAATGAGGGTGTCTGTACTGTCATATCCACCATCACAAGTGTCAGCACATGAAACCCTTGGAGGAGGTAGTCTTATCTAAACCCTGTGATGACTATAAGCTTGACAACAGCTTTGACTCAGAAAGAGACAGTGTTAAAACTCCTTTTCCTAGAACGCATTCAAAGCTGGGAACCTACTGAAGAAAGCGATTATTTTCTCTGGCTTAATCAGGACATGTCACCTTTGCGTTTTTTTTACAATGAATCAGAAACTCATTAATCAACAATGACTAAGAAGGGCCAGAGCTGTTAAAATGGGATAAATCTAAAGTGTATGGCACACTTCCCTCTCCTGCTGTGTTTCTGTTTGTCACCCCTAAAGTCAAGTTTCTGACAAAGTTATATCTATATGTTATACAAGTTTCTTAATTTTTTAATGAAGTCATTAATTCTTTAAAATTTATGGATATCTTAGAGTGATTAAATTTTTACATGAATGCCTTTTGGAGGCAAGTTGGTAGAAACTTTATTTTAGAACTTATTATTAGTTTCTATGTTTCTAGCCTAAGGATGTCTACACTGGTTGGATCAAAAATTTCAAATACTTAGGTTTTTTTTTTTCCATCTGTATTTTAAGGCAAGATCTGTGTTGTCTGTTAAGTAATAAACTAAAACTTCAAATAGCCGTAAACCAAGCAAACAAAAGTTTGATTAATATAGATTGCCATCAACCATGCTAAATTAATAAGGGACTGAAATATTTTAGAAATGATGTAGCTAGCTATGGCAGGCTCCATGAGGCAATGAATGAAAGAGACCTGTGTTTGCCATCTCCCAGTTTACCTTCCCAAGTCACTGCATGAGAGCATCCAAACATAGGACAGATTTGACTTCCATTTTTAAGCACCGATACTCAGTTTCAAATCGTACTAAGGATATAATTATTTTCAGAGGACCATGATTCATCTTGGGCCTCTTATATAAATCAGTTTTAGGTAGCAGTGGCACACTGGTTTTTGTTTTTTGTTTTTTTGATTTTTTTGAGACAGGGTTTCTCTGTGTAGCCCTGGCTGTCCTGGAACTCACTTCGTAGACCAGGCTGACCTCGATCCACCTGCCTCTGCCTCCCAAGTGCTGGGGTTAAAGGTGAGTGCACAGTGGCACACTGTATAAAGATAACATTTGGTCACGTCTAGCCTACCTAGTGATTCAATGATCACTAACATTTATCTCATTTCTGCACACAACCAATGGATGCCCATGAGGCTTACCAACAATTCTTTTTGGTTGCCACGTGTTTAGCTCCCAACAAATGGTTTTGTTTGTTTGTTTGTTTCTGGAGAGGGGAAAAACAAAACAAACAAAACAAAAAGAAAAGCCAACTTCTTCAAATGCAGAGGAGATCCTGAATGACCAGTTTGAATACCTACAATCAGTCTATCTGATAACACTCCCCAGGCATTCATGCATCCCAGAGAAACAGGATACAAGCTTTTGTAATGTTGGTGGAGGACAAACTCACCCACAATGACAGCAGTGACCGTGAGCAGGACAAAGGCATTCCGAAACAGGTAACTCTTAACATCCTCCTTGGTGAGGTTCTGAACTTTCTTCTTGGCCAGAAGTGTCCGCTTGCGGACCCCTTGCTGGAATCTCTCCATCCTGCCCCCCATCCTGGGCTCTTCTCCGTTGCTTTTGGTCATATTTTATCTTTCTAGGAATTTATCACGTCCTTGCGCGTCAGTGTCTTGCACTTGTTCCCAGAAAGTGAATTCTCCTCTTTGGTGTTAGAGAGGACAACTAGAGTGGAATAGAAAGGAAAAAAAAAAAAAGTTACAGCCTCCTGGGCTGAGCAATCGGGACCCGCTCACAGGATGGCAGGCGGTGAGTTAACGGCACGAGAATGAAAAGACGGAAGAGCTTTGGTAGCAGGCCAGATTGTGTGCATTTTACTGGACTATGTGTACGAAATTAACGTAAAGTTAGAATAGATGAGCAAAAAGTTGTGTTCCAGTGTGCTCTATCCCCTCAATGAGTAAGGGGTTCTTCAGGGAGCCTAGCCAAGTGCCTCGCACAACCCACACACTCTTAAGTGCCTGGCTGAACTAAACAGAAAAATTCCACTTGAGAACTCATGTCGTGTATGTGGTTAAAGCTATATAACTATGTCCAAAAAAAAGATAACTGAGATACTGATGTGTAGCCATTGGCATATGTAGTGTGAGTCTTTGGTATCATTTATTTACTTCACTAAGAAAGAAACATGAGCCAATTAACTTGTAAATACGGCCATAAAAAGAACACAAGTGCCCAGGTGATAGTAGAAATGCAATTGAGGCTTTTACCGGGAAACCTTTTCTGTGAAGTTAGCATATTGCCCTGGGCACATCTATAAATGATCTAAAATCACAATCCATTTTCATATCATTAGAAGTAGGAGCATGAAGCACCATCTGTGTTCACGGCAAACCCGCGAGCCACGCGAGGAGGAGACCTTCACTGCTGTCTCCGTATTTTGAAATTTAGGATTTTGGAGATAGAGGAGGAGAGAAGTCAGCTTTCATTCCAAACATTACAGCGTGTGGTTTCTGGTTTCTTTAAAGTGCTCTTAGGTTATTCAAATACAAACGCCTAACCATTTTCCTTGCTGGCAATCAAGGGCTTCCTCCTGCCGCTGTGCTTGAATCCTAATCCCTAGTCTTTGGCGATGATCAGCCGCGCCTGTGGACGTGTGTATCTGGCAGAGTCGGAGCCAGCGTGTGCATCTGTGGGGGAGGTAGCTGCAACTCGCAGGCTTTCGGTAAATCCAAGGTTGGAAAAAAAAAAGACTTAATAGTTTTGACTTTTAAATAAAACTGTAGGTTGAGATCATTGATAGTAAGACCTGCAGTGTATTTAATACTTTACTAGATTAAAAGTTGAAAGAGGGGGGATAAAGAGAGGAGAGTCCAGATTTTATTTTTAAACTAATAATTCTGATGTCCTTAACCCGTCAGTTCCCCTTAAAGTACACCCGTTCAATCTTGATTTTTATTCTAGATCTCGAACGTCCGTCTACTCCCCCACCCCCAACCTCGAACGACTGAATTTCAAACCCAGAGAGGGCTTGCAAAGTTAGCACACGCTGGCTGCTCTCGGTCCGAACAGGACCTTACCTACCAATATGGCTAGCTTTACTCCGGCGCTCAGCAAACAGAAAAGTAGGACGCAAAACTGAGCCCCGCGGGCTACAGAAGGCTGCGCTTACCTTTTCTGACTCTGGGACGGGAGGAAGACACCCCGGGCTACGTGGAGGTGAATTCCCCAGCAGGTAGCTCGGAGTAACAGCTTAGCGAGCGGCGGGGCAGGCTGGCCCTGACAACATGCATGTGCTCTGAAACCGCCACTTACTATCAGGCAACTTAAGAAAAGAGGAGGAGCCTGTACTGGGGAAAGGGGGAGTGGGAAAATGAAAACAGCAGGAGGAGGGGGGAGCCCGAGCTCCCCGGAATATTGATTAATCTTGGCACAACAGAAGCACGCTTTATGGCTTTGTTTTGCCTCGTAGACCACGTTCACGCCTTGTTAGTTCACTTTTATTAGAAACGCAAAATCAGGTCCTGGGAGAATCGAAAACTAAAGCGCGCGCACACATGGACGCTGGAAGTCCGGATTAGAACGTCTGGGAGACTTCTCCAAGGCCAAGTTTAATTACCTCATTTCAGGTTGCCTCCCCTTCAGGGGACGTCAGAGGATGTTCTTTTGCCTGCTCACACAACTGTTGTAGCACCCCACGCCTTTAGCATTGGGGACATAACTGAAATTTCTTGGAAGGATCCTGAATACAATTAAGTATAGAGAGGAGAATGCTTACTGCCGCCCTCTCAACTTGTATAAAGTTACTCAAAACACAAGGTGAGACATGCCCCTGTTTTACAGTTTAAAACTCCAATATAAGGAATCTGATTGGGCTCTGGCTGCCTGCCCTGCGGACAGAAAAAGGTAAGAAACACACACACACACAAATCAGGATCGCTGCCAAACTAGAAAGTAAAGTCTGTTTTAAGACCAAGAGTGCAGATGCACATTCATGACTTCCAAAGGTAAGTTCCCTTTCAATTGCTTCCCTTTAAAGAATGCTGAGTGCCCCCATCCCCGTTTTCAGGAGTTAGAAAGTTCTCTTGGTTTTTGTTTTCTTTCTCTCCTTTTCTGTTCTCTTCCTTCATCTCTTCCTCTCCCCCCCTCTCTCTTCCTTCTTGTGTGTGTGTGTGTGGTGTATGGTTGGCTAGTTGGTTGGGTTTTGGTTTTTCAAGACAGGATTTCTCTGTGTAGCCCTGGCTGTCCTGGAACCAGCTCTGCAGACCAAATTGGCCTTGAACTCAAAGATCCACCTGCCTGTCCCTGCCTTGCAAGTGCTAGGACAAAAGGTGTGTGCCACCACACCTGGCTTTTTGCCATTTTTCTTAAAAGGAAAATGGACTGCACAAATAGACAACCTGCAAGTTAAAAAATGAGTCGTTGAGAGTGACTTACCCCTCCCTCCTCAGGTTTAAAAACTTGTTGAGGTGAAAGAAAACGGCTCACTAGAAACATGAAAACATACCCACGATCACAGCCCACATTCTACTTGCTGGTTCCCTAAGATCCTCACACAAAGTCTGCTCAGTTTTCGTGTCTGTCATCCAAACACCAAAATATGTAATTTTGTTCCTCATTAGCAAATCCAGGGAACTACGTTAAAAAAAAAAAAAAAAAAAAAAAAAAAGTTCCCTGCCAGGCTTAATTGTTCATGTCTGTGCTTCGGAACAGCTGCTAGTTGGAAAGCAATGGTTGGTTCTAAGAGTGCCTGACCTGTCAAATTAGCAGCAATTGTAACACTTCCTACCATAGCACTACTCTAACAATTTAATGAGAATCTTCGGTCTCTTGTCAGCCTCAGCTCTTGGTGATCTTTTCTTTCCTCTGGTCCCTCAGATCCCTTAGCATCTGCACTCGATTGCTTAACACTTAATTATGTGCTGCCTTGGCCCTGTGCCCTTGATTCCCAGATCAGGTCAAGTCAGGGCTTCTCAATTCAATGATAAGTTCTTTGAGGGCAAGAGTCTGTCTTGGGCCTGATACCCAGCGAGCATAAGCAACTCTGAAGGCCGGCAGATATAATCTAAGAGATCAGATCAGATCCCTCGTTTACCACTTCCTGTGATAAGCCGCAGCTCCTGGTTTCCTGTTGCTACCTCAGATGTGCATAGACCCTCATCTCAACCTGAGCCATGCCTTTGTCACCACTATGATTGCTTTTTTTTTTTTCTTTTCTGTATATGATTTGCACTTTAAGGGTACTGGAGAGAGAAACAGGACACTTTTAAGTGGCGTCTCAGTGACATTTAAATCAATAACATTTCTGCTTTACCTTGCCCACTTTCCAAACCCAGCAAAAAAGAAGGAGGGGAAGGGGGGCCTGACAAACCATTCTGGTTAGCACAGAGGAGAGCCTGCCTGGGTTTTCTCCCTTCCTCCTTTGGAAATCCTACACTCTGGTTATTACCATTTTACTATTTCAATTTGTGCAAAAACCATAGGAGTCTGGTGTTCATATAGAAAGGAAGGAATTCTCCCTTGGAAATTTTGTTGGTTGCAATAAAACCTAATGGGGAGACTGAGATGCAAAGAGTCTCACAAGTTCAGAGCTCATACGAAGTGCAAGGTTTGAGTCTGGGCCCGCTATTGGGAATTACTTCTTCTGCATGTACTTAAAAAAACAAAACAAAACTATAGCAGTAATGCCCTGGGGGGCAACCTGATTTGTTCTGGGTACTTCCCCCACTGGCCCCTGTACTTTAGAAGCAGGACCGTTGAACTTTGAAATGATTTCTCTGCCTCTCCCTCTTCAAACAAGCACCAAATAAATGAAAGACCAAAACCATTATGAACCGAATGTTGTATTACATGTCAAGTACTCAGATTCTGGGCACGGAGTTCTGGAAGCTTTAGCACTGGAGTCGCAGATGAAAGCAAAGTAAACCCGAGAAACACACAAACACACACACACACACACACACACTCATGGCAAACGCTGTTCCCTTTTGAGAAGGGCAGCCAACTTTTTTCTTTTGAGCATGTGATGGCAACCTGTGGTTTAGGTAAATTCTTTCTCCTGGGAAAAACAGGACAGTAAAGCAGCAAAGCATCCATCTATAAATGAGTCCCTCCCCCACCCCGCTACCTGTCGGGCAGCAAGAGTGACCATGACCATGAGTACTAAGGCATCTACACAACTGTCAGACTGTAGAGCCCACAGTCTAACTCTAGGGAAATGGGAAGGACCTGACTTACTCCCAGTGTGTAAATGTAGAACAGACAGAGAGAGCAGGAGAAGATGCATGGATGAGAGTAGATGGTCTTTTATTTTGCTGTATACATACATACATACCCCAGAAATATCTGTAGTGAACCCCCAGGGTTGTTGTGGTTTTAACTGACTGGATTTGATTTTAAAATCCTACGAGGACTTAAAAACGCCACTGTGTTAACTGTGGAGATTAATAGGTTTATAGTGTTTGTTGGTTTATGTGTTCAGTCAACCAACACGAAGCAATCACTGTGATTCAAGCATTGGGTTCTTTCATAACCACACATCCATAAACATTATGCAGCAGACCAGAGAGTGTTATGGGAATCTGTAGGGAGCCCTATTAGCCAGTTTGCTAATGAGATTGAGAGCAAGATGAGGAACTGAGCTATGTGGATTCCTGCTCGATGTGCAGTCGTGGGGCCCCATGGCAAATTTAACATGTGGCATTGTGGGTAGGATGGAGATTCCTTCTGGGGAAGAGGCAAGAGTGTCCCAAAGCATCACCCTGGCTATGTAGTGAGTTCCAGGCTGGCCTAGGCCATAGAATAAGACCCAGTCTCAACTTCATTCTCTCAAAAGAACTTGAACTATGCTTTTAAGTAGTAGGAGCTATGAGAAATTAGCACAGGTGTAATTTTGATTTTAGAAGTGTTATGGTTTGTATATGCTCAGCCCAAGGAGTGTTACTATTAGAAGGTGTGGCCCTTTTAGAGTAGGTGTTTCACTGTGGTTATGGGTTATATGACCCTCATTCTAGCTGCCTGTGAGTCAGTATTCTGCTAGCAGCCTTCAGATGAAGCTATAGACCTCTCAGGTCTGCCTGCACCATGCCTGCCTGGATGCTGCCATGTTCCCACCTTGATGGCAATGGACAGAACCTCTGAACCTGAAAGCCAGTTCCATTTAAATGTTGTCCTTATAAGAGTTGCCTTGGTCATGGTGTCTGTTCACAGCAGGAAAACCCTAACTAAGACAGATAGGATCCAAAGCAACTCTTAATGAACAACTCTTGAGTTAGAAAGCTGAAAAAATGAACACCACCCAAAGAAGGTTCATGTTCACGAAAGCTGGCATTCTGCCGAGGAATGTGGGACGCTCACAACACCATGGCTTTGAAGGCATCAGTAACGAGGAGTTACGGCCCCTTCCTAGGAATGCTTTCTCTTCAGGCCAATGGCCTGCCTGTCTCACTCTTTTCTATTACAGCACGTGTCTCTGGCAGAGTCTAAGGGTTTGACCTCTTATGGGCTTTCAGAAGAGGTCAGAGCAAAGGTAGGGATCCAGAGAACCCTTATATAAGGGAGAAAATGAAAAAGAGGAGAAATCCCTAAAACAGATATTCAAGCAGAAAGAAGTTACAAATTACAATTTTTTTTTTAATTACAAAGTAGCTAAGAATTGGTCTTAATCAGGACTTTAAGAAAGCTCGGTGGATTTATTTCCTTGATATGAAACTAGAAGGGGTCTGCCTGTAGTGCAGATTCCATCATTGCTATTAATATTACTTGTATTAGAAGGTACATTTTCAGGCTGGAAAGATGGCTCAGAGGGTATGAGCACCGACTGCTCTTCCAGAGGTCCCGAGTTCAATTCCCAGCAACCACATGGTGGCTCTCAACCATCTGTAATGGGATCCGATGTCCTCTTCTGGTGTGTCTGAAGACAGTGACAGTGTACTTGTATAAATAAAAATCTTTTAAAAGGAAGAAAAGAAAAACGAAAGTGCATTTTCCTCAGTTGCATAGCACAAGCCAGATTTCTATAGCACTGAAGTCTTGGTTTGCAGGGAAAGAGCATGAAACAGCAAATGTCAACCGTAGTAGTATTTTTTTTTTTTTTTTCTGAGACAGGGTTTCTCTGTATAGCTCTAGCTGTCCTGGAACTCACTCTATAGACCAGGCTGGCCTCGAACTAGGTAGTAATTTTTTTTTTTTAAAGATTTATTTATTTATTATATGTAAGTACACTGTAGCTGTCTTCAGACACTCCAGAAGAGGGCGCCAGATCTCGTTACAGATGGTTGTGAGCCACCATGTGGTTGCTGGGATTTGAACTCCTGACCTTCGGAAGAGCAGTCGGGTGCTCTTACCCACTGAGCCATCTCACCAGCCCCGGTAGTAATTTTTAAAATAGGGTTTCCTAGCTATGTTAGTCTTTTTTTTTTTTTTACTTTTGCTTTGTGTGCTTGTAGGGACTGTGGAGGCCAGAGGGCATCAGATCCCCTGGACTTGGAGTTACGGGCAGTTGGGAAGCACCTGATTGGGTGCTATGAACCCAACTCTGATCCTCAGAAGGATCAACAAAAGTCCTTAACATCATCTGTGTTGCTTTGCATGAAAATGGCCCCACAGGTTCAGAGAGTGTGGCACTATTAGGAGGTGTGGCCTTGTTAGAGTAGGTGTGGCCTTGTTGGAGAAAATTTGCCACTGGGGGGTGGGCTTTGAGGTTTTAGATGCTCAAGCCAGGCCTAGTGGCTCTTTCTTCCTGCTGCCTGCTGTGTAGATGTAGAACTCTTGGCTCCTTCTCCATCACCATGTCTTCCTGTGCACCACCATGCTTCCTGCCAATATCATAATGGACTAGACCTCAGAACCTATAAGCCTGTTCCAATTCAATGTTTTCCTTTCTAAGAGATGCTGTGGTCATGGCTTCTCTTCATAGCAATAAAATCCTAAGACAACATCAAATTTGATCTTCATGATAATAGTTTCAGATATTTTCTGTTAATACTAGTCCTGTGGGCTCAGACATTGAAATGGAGATTTGTAGAGATTAAGCAACTTCCCCAGGGTTATAGTGAAAAGAGGGCTTCTGCCTAAATCGTTCTTGGAACTTCAATTTCTAATCTTTTTCATCTCCTTCCAAAAGAAGTCTGCAGTAGCATTTATTAAAGAACCAATAGGAAAGAAAGTAAAGAAAATGAAAGCGAAGGTCTTGCACCTGCCTTTTCTTTTGGCAAGCCAACTCTAGCCCCTCCCACCCCACCCCACTCCACCCCCAAGCCAACTCTAGCCCCTCCCACCCCACCCCCACCCCCAGGCCCAGGCCCAGCTGGGTAGCTGTCTCAGCTCCTGCTCCTTGGGCATTCATTTCTAACTCACTACCCCTCACTGTGTTATAGTTCTCTCCCTCAGTCCATCCGCGATTCTAACCCTTGAGGAAGGCTTGTCAGTAAACCTCAACCTCCAAGAAGTAAAAAGGCAAAGTCTTCCTCTCAGAACCGTCACCATAGAAAACACACTCAAGCAGGCTGCTCTCACTGAATCGGCGATGTGCTTGGTTCAAGCCTTCCTCAGTTAACTCCTCCTCTCTCTGCCAATTACCCCACCCCCACCCCAGGTCTGTGGGTTGACGTTGCACATCAGTTTGGAAACAGATGAACAAGGAAGTCAAGTCAACATATGCCATAATTCTTCAGCGTCAAGTTCAGGTTTAGAATTAGGGTCCCTTGACTGGTCCTGCTGTGTTTTCAATCACAAAACTGCATGCTCTTTTCCGATTTTGAGTGCCATCCTTAAGGTTAGATTCGACTAGATTATTTGCTTCAAGCCCCTTTAAACGATTCTAAGTCACATCATGCTAACAATGGGCTTGCCGTCTCCTCCTTGGTCTGTGTATTTAGGGACACACATTTTTATACATGCTCAATGATTAATAGCTTCTCATTAGGTCCCTCAGCCGCAAATTAAACAAACATAATACAGTCACCAGAGGATGCTTACTGAAAAGCAAGGGTTTCATGAGTCACAGCGATGACATGAGTCTTTTATAACTGTTTGTGGGTATAGAATCATAATTACAGCCATCAAGACAGATACACATCTTTTGTAAAGGAAAAAAAAGTAATTATAATTTAAAAGCGCACAGCTCAAAGTTGCCATCACAAAAACGACTATTATAGCAACTATTTTGCGTTTGGACATTTTTTTGGCAGGAGGTCTGAGCATTGTTTATTGTGAATCAGCAACCAGGCACTGAGAAAATATGCAAATTTTTAAGCAACAGAAAATGCAGCTTTGAGCTGAGAAAGTAGGGGGATGGTAGAAACTGTCTGGGCCTTGGTCACAAGTCAACCTCAAGGCTGAAATCATTTTTGGTTGGATGCTGTTCCAGCAACCTGGGGCTAAGGTCAGAATAAAGTTAGTTTATGTATTATAACATACATTTAAGATTTATGCTGTGCTCCTGAGCAAAGGCCCCGTCTTCTGCTAGATGGCACTAAATTGAAAGATTAGGGAAGAAATGACGTTAGGTCACTAGCAGAAATATCACCTTCACGCGACAATTCACTTCTGGGTTATTGAAGATGCAAAGGTGAGTCTCCTTCAGCTGCCTCCTCACAAGGAGAGAGAACAAGTTTCTGAAGTAAAATTAATGCATGTTTGATAACCAGCCACGTATGTAACAGGAGAAACAAGTAGTAATAAGACAGATGCGTTTGAGAGGCTGATCATGTTTGATGGCCTTGTTACCCAGTTAAATCCCAGGATGAAGGCGAGAAATGAAACAACAACAACAAAAAAATTAGTTTGCCCAAAAGTCAGCCAAGTGGATGGCAGTGGCAGGAACAGAATCTAAGCTTGGTGGTGCAATGTTAACCATTTTCAGAAAAACATATTGTCCTATGATACCAGTTGCATTGTGTGCATAACGGACATAGCAGGATTTCTGGATGAGGGGGGAGTTTTCCATGCAATGCTATGAAGCTATGGTGCCCAGTATGATCATTACGAGTCATTTGGAGCTTGCGTTTGGCTGGTAACTGTGGTATTCCGTTTATACGTAGAACACACATTGGGTTTCGAAACATTGTCTCCCCCCAAATGCCTAGTGTCTAATTAACAACCACCGATATTGATTTTATGTTATAACAATACTATTTTAGTGTGCTGGATTGAGCAGAGTCCATCACCCTTACCTTTTCCATCCATTGCTGGAACAGTAGCTGCCAAGTGATGTTCAGTCTCATGGGAACTCCTGGTGAAGCAAGAGCCCAGAAAAGCATTTCAACACACCATTCATACCCTCTGGGGGCTTGTGCCTTGTCCCCTTGCCAGAGACTTGTGACAGAAGTGCAATGCCCACTCTCCACCCATCCCAAAGAATGAAGTTCTGGCTGTGCGAGGATATTAATGGGTCCTCAGACTAGCAAAGCAGTCCAGATTCCCAGGAAGAAAAATGTCCTTTACATCCAGGGAGAACAGCAAGAAAAGGTTAATGGCACAGCTGTCCATGTAGGCATTCACCCTGGCACAGTTGCTGTCACCAGGTGACACTGGAGAAAGACAGGAAAAAGCAGTGGAGACATAGAGATGACCCAGGAATAGAATGATCTGAAGCTCAGCTTTCACTGAGAACAGGTTAAATAATAATAATAATAATAATAATAATAATAATAATAATTTTTAAAAAAAAACCCTCATGTAGAGATCAATCTCACGTTTCCTTTGCTTCTGTTGAAATAACTAGTAGACATTTTAAGCTATACACGAGACTCACATTCTCTTTCTATCTGGTAGCAAGCCTACAAAATGATTACTCCTTACAGAGCCCTGTTAGATGGAGTTGGCAGGACTAGTGAAATTTCCTCTCCAGACCAATATATTTAAAATAGATTAGCACGTGGTAAGGGTATTTTGGTTTCTGTACAGAGGCTTAATGTTAAGAATACCATAATAACCATAAAAATCTCGATCACTCATTAAGTCTCTGCAATGCTACGTTCTGTGCCAGGTCCTTTCTGTTTACCTCATTTGCTTGTCACACCGATCTGATTGTCAGCAAAGTTATTATTCCCACATTAGCTATGAAGGAACTTGGATTCCTAGAATTAGCAACTGCTGAGGTCCAAAGCTGGTTGCCCATGCAGCTGGAGCTTACCCCAAGCCTCTGAAAGCCCAGGAGCGTGGTGCCACATAATTTCACTTCATTGAGATAACATCCCCAAGGAAACCACTGTCCTCAGAGTTCTGAAAAATCCCCAAGAAGCTTGAAAGCAGTAGATGGAAGGTTGGATATCCTGGGGGCTCAAAACATTTGCAGTCCTTAAGGATTTTGAGACACAGCAGGGAAAATAAGCAGAAGGAGATAAAGGCAGAGGAAGAGCTTGAGGCGCTATTGCACAAGAGTGAGATACAGGTAAGAACAAAGCTGCTCATTTCAAAAGCCCAGAAGAAGCCAGGCAGTGGTGGCACATGCCTTTAATCCTAGCACTTGGGAGGCAGAAGCAGTTGGATTTCTGAGTTCGAGGCCTGGTCAACAGAGTTCCAGGACAGCCAGGGCTACACAGAGAAACCCTGTCTCAAAAAAAAAACAAAAAAACAAAAAAAAAAAAAAAAAAAAAAAACCAACCTCCCAAAAAAAGACCGGAAGAAAGGATTTGAAAGTTTTTACTATAAAGAAACAAACAATCCGGGCTGGAGAGATGACTCTGCGGTTAAGAGCACTGACTGCTCTTCCAGAGGTCCTGAGTTCAATTCCCAGCAACCACATGTGGTTCACAACCATCTGTCATGGGCATCCGATGCCACCTTCTGCTGTGTCTGAAGACAGTGACAGTGTACCCACATATATGAAATAAATATGGCAGGAGTGAGGCTGGAAAATGTTAAAAAAAAAAAAAAAGAAGAAGAAACAATCCATCTTTGAGGAATGAATATAGCTAACCCTATCTTTCTATCTATTTATCTATTTTTAAAAAAGGCTTATTTATTATTATATCTAAGTATACTGTAGCTGTCTTCAGACACACCAGAAGAGGTGTGATAGATCTCATTACAGATGGTTGTGAGCCACCATGTGGTTGCTGGGATTTGAACTCATGACCTTCGGAAGAGCAGTCAGTGCTCTTAACCTCAGAGCCATCTCTCCAGCCCAGCTAACACAATTTAAATGTTATACAACCTATAGAAATATTACATGACACCCTAATTAACATGCATAACATTCTGTTATTTTCAAAAACAAGTTGATGAAGCAAAACATTAGTTTATCAAAACAAAATTACCCAGGCAAGTAGGAGAAAGATTAATTCTAGTCATGGAGGGGGAAACAAAAGGTTTCATAGAAAAGGCAGCCTGTCAGATGGAACTCAAAAGATGGACTTTTTTCCCATAGTCAGGAACAGCAAGAAAAGGCATTTCTGGTGGGGAAAAATTGTCAGGAGCAAAGATATTGTAGAGAGGGAGGCCAAGGGAAGGCCTGTAAAGTGCTCTGTTTGCATATCAGAAGAAGAGAGAAAAGGTGTGTGATATATGGAAGGGGTGAGGTAGGGAAAAGAGGGGGGAGAGAGAGAGAGAGAGAGAGAGAGAGAGAGAGAGAGAGAGAGAGAGAGAGGAGACTATACTCTATATGAGAGTACAAGATGGAAAGTAAAAAAGAAACAAATAGAGCAACTATACTTTGCTTTCCCAGGAAACATTGCAGCATTCGGAGGTCAAGGGTAGGTTTGCACTGAGGTACTCCTCTTAGTCTTTGCTCAGCGTCTCAACATCCTGTAGGACAAAGGAGCAGTGTCAGACAGCAAACTGGGATTCTTCAGCCCTGCACACTGGGATGTCTCTCCATCTTCCTCCCCTTTCTATCCAGGCTTTGGTCAGAGCCTTGGGGTTTTGTTCCTTTGTTTTGTTTTCCATTAGAAGAAGCCTGTCTTGAGAATGATAGACTTACCAAGGAGCAACAGTCACTAACATTTCAGACTCAGGCAGAAAAGGCTTACGCCACCTAGAGCAGTGATTTTTGTCATCTGTGATGCATTTTAGATGTAATACTTGATTTAAAATGAGCTTGCCCCTCATATCCTGGACACATGAATACATTCTCCCTTTTTAAATAGATGACTGCTTGGACTTCTGTCTTTCCCAAAAGTCTGTTTGGATTTAAAGTTTTTTTTTCTTCTATCTGGTTTCAGATTCCTTCAGGGTTCCTTCTCCTTCTCCTTCTTCTTTTTTGGTTTTTCGAGACAGGGTTCCTCTGTATAGCCCTGGCTGTCCTGGAACTCACTTTGTAGACCAGGCTGGCCTCGAACTCAGAAATCCGCCTGCCTCTGCCTCCCGAGTGCTGGGATTCAAGGCGTGCGCCACCATGCCCGGCCCTTCTCCTGCTTCTTTTGAGAAATTTAATAATTAAAAGTAGTATCAGTGGGGTCCTAGCCTGGGGTCTTGCTCTTGTTAACTTGTGTGGGATGGAGGATGGGAAGAAGGCCCGTAGAGGGTACCTTCCTACTGCTTGTCTTTTTTTTCCAGGCAAATTCCACTCCTTCCAGAACTGATTCTAACAAGAAACCATTCAATGAGAGGCATGGTAGTGTCAGCACTGGGGAGGCAGAGACAAGAGGTTTCCCACAAGTTCAAGGCCAGCCTGGACTGCTTAGCAAGATTCAGGTTAACCAGGTGTGGGGAAAAAAAAAAGATGCCATTTCCAAAATCTAAAAACAACAACAGAAACTACAAATAAACAAAACCCCAAGCAAACAATCACAAAAGTCAATCCTGCAGATCTGGAGCTGCTGTAAGCATTTCATGTAGATGCTAGGAACAGAAAGCAAAACAACACTCCCTCATAGATCTTCAAGTCCTCAGAGTGTGGCACTCTGGCTGGCTGGACAGAACTCAATGCCTCTGTGTTGGACAATGGGTATAAAGAAGGATCGATAAAGGTGAAGTTGAGGTTGGAGGCCCGGTTTGAACTTAAATGAACAGAAGCAAAAGCCGGGCGTGGTGGCGCACGCCTTTAATCCCAGCACTCGGGAGGCAGAGGCAGGCGGATTTCTGAGTTCGAGGTCAGCCTGGTCTACAAAGTGAGTTCCAGGACAGCCAAGGCTACACAGAGAAACCCTGTCTCGAAAAACCAAAAAAAAAAAAAAAAAAAATGAACAGAAGCAGAGAGCTGGGGTTGCAAGGAGCCCTGTTTTGGGTCCTCTCACGTGTTTCCAGATGGGGGCGTCCAGGTGGCAATGACATCCTAGAGATGAGATTTGGTACTCTACATCTGGGACTTGTCGCTCACATGGAATTTGCAGCTCTGCGCAGACGTGCCAAGAAAGCACGAGAATGTCTGGCATTTGAGAGAGTTCACAAATGGAACTGGGGAAAAACGGGAAGTGAAATGGAGTTATTTGAACATTGACTGTGCGAGTTTACCAGGAAACTACAAAAGCTGGTATAATTCGGATCTCGGCTTCACTTTGCTGCCAAACTGTCATTGATTGGCTCCGAAAGGATGACATCAAAGGATTTCTGGCCCGCGCGACCGGAGGAATCTAGTTTTACTGATTGGGGGAAGGCAGAGGGTGGGTTATGCAGGGTGTGGTCAGGAAGTTCAAACAGGGCAATCAAACAGGGAAGTTGGGTAGACTGTAGAAAGAGAAGAAAGAATTCCGGGGAGAGGCTTGGCTAGAGATTAGATTTGGGTTTAACCGCATACCCATAGAGATTTAATGGGATGCAAATGTTGCCAAAGAACAGATTTTGGGGCTGGGTCCTCACATGGGTCTACGGGGGTGGGGTGGGGGGGTTGGGGGGGAGATATGGAGGCAGTAAGTCAGGAAGGAAGGTAAGTCAGGAAGGAGAGCTGAGTTGGTGTCTAAAATGCCAATCATATTAACTGTAAAAGAACTTAAAATGTCAAAGAGCCTCAGATGCTTCCGGAGCTCAGGACCTCAGAGCATTAGGTTTGGTTTCAGACAAGCTTGTAGTTAATTGCATATCTCTCCCGGATTTTAGAAACACACCTGATAAGAATGTAATCACACCACCCAGACCTTCTTTGAGTTGTTTTCTCAAAGCAATGTTTGGAGATACTGTGTTCTTTTACAGTGTTGCCCATTGTTTAGGGTCTTTGGTCGTGTGATGCGACGTACATGGGACTGCCAAGCTAAAAGCCACAGAGTCCTGTATTTGAGAGATAAGTCAACACCTAGTGGCTTCCTGTTTTTATCTGAGCAACTTGATTAATAACTTGATTGCAGTTTGCAATTTGCCATTCCTGGTTTTTCTAGATTTTCGTTAAGATCTTTCCCTGGAACATTGGCATCACAGAAATCTCCTAAACTGTTCAGCTAGAACACGTGGGTCTGTGAACTTGGGTGGGAAAGGCATTGCAAGTTTATTTATGAACTTTTTAATAAAGTCCTATTCCTTCTTTGATAGATGGAGGAAGCTTATCACACCGGTTTCTGGACTTTGTCACTGACTGAGAACTGCAGCTAAGTTCACCTTATCTTTCAATCCTTCCAGGTATTTCCAAGGTCTTTTAGGCTCACCACTGCTTTGGAGTACTTCTTGGACTTGGTGGTATCTCTATTTATTGGATTACAGCACAGCATTGGGCTGGAGAGATGGTACCAAGCTTAAGAGCACTTGTTGCTCTTCCTGAGGGCCTAAGCTTGGCTCCTAGCATCCCCACCAAGTGGCTCACCAACAGCTTTAACTCCAGTTCTAGGGTGTCTGATGCTGCTATCTTTCTGCGACACCTACATGCACACCCACACATATGCACCCACACATATACACACAATTAAAAATAAATTTAGAAGGTACAAAATGCACATCTGTATTTGAAGGAGAATGGGTCCCTCTGTGCTCTTTTGGGTTTGGTTTTTTTGCTAATGTTCATTTTATTTTGATGAGAGAAGGGATTTCATTGGTCTTGATGGGGGCAATGCAGCAGACAAGTTGAGCACCTTGCTGACTATAAATTTATATTCTCCATGCATCTGAAGGTGTCTTGTAAGACCAGTGCGAGCCTTAGCTTACTGGGGACCCCCTCAGTGAACCACATGGGAATCAATACAAAAAGCAAGAGTTCCACTGCACTGGGGCAGTCCCAGACCCAAAGGAGAGGCTGTGACCAAACCCCCCACCCCCAAGCTTGTTCAGTGAGCAATTTATACAGTTTTCAGGGCTGTAGCCATTAGGCACAATGTGACTGGCAGAACAGTGTGACTTTTTAAACTGATTGGTTTAGGGAATGAGGTGGCAAGGACTTCCCTTGTCTGAAGGAGGGCAATGATCTGTCCTGCGGCATGTGTCCCCACCCTCAGGTTGCTGCCCCCCCCCCAGGAATGTTAATTAGCCTCTCCTTTCTGGAGGCTCAAGTGTTCAACGACCTTCCCAAAGTTCTTGAGCTGACCTTTTCTGTCTCATTAGCATTGATATGGTACAAGCAATACTACCAGAGCCTCAGCTTGATGAGATTTTTTTTTTCTGTTAGGAGTTTGATTTGTTAGATGGTGAACCTTTCATTCACTCTTGTTTCTCCAGGTTTTGAATATTTCTTGGCAAGGTTTCCTCCACTCAGAAGTTATAAAAGTATACTGTACTTGCCAATATTTTCTTTCAACATTTTTTTGTGTATGTTTTTGTGTGTATGTTTTTGTTTTGTTTTGTTTTGTTTTGTTTTGTTTTGTTTTGTTTTTTGAGACAGGGTTTCTCTGTGTAGCCCTGGCTGTCCTGGAACTCACTCTGTAGATCTGGCTGGCCTGGAACTCACAGAGATCTGCCTACCTCTGCCTCCTAATGCTCAGATTAAAGGCCATTTTATTTTTGTTTTTTGAAACACTGTTTGCTATTTTGCTTTGGCTGGTGAGGAACTGGCTTTGAACACCAGACATGCTTGTACTTGAGGTAATCCTTCTGCCTCTGCTTCCAAAGTGGAGCACTAGCCACTGCTCCAGCTTCTTCCAATGTTTGCTGTGGTTTGTTTGACAGGGTTTCTCGGTGTAGCTTGACGGTCCTGGAATGCACTCTGTAGACCAGGTTGGCCTTGAACTTGCAGAGATTCCCCCTCTGCCTTCTGAGTGCTGGGATGAAAGGCATGCACCTCCACTGCCCTGTTTCTTCCAACATTTTAGCAGGGCTTTTGTTTTTCATCCAGTATGTTAATCCAATTGGGATTTGTTGTAATGTAATAAACTAACTTTTTATTTGTTTCCTAAGACATTAGCAAAATGTTCCATTGGTTGATCTTTTCTTAGTTCACCCTATTTTTTAAAAAAGCATCTCTATAGTATAATTGACATACAGTTAACATGTACAGTTAGGTAAGTCTTAACTTTATATAGATGTGTACAACTACCAGTGTGACTAAGATAGTAAGTCATATATATATATTTGGCTTTTCGAGACAGGGTTTGTCTGGAACTCACTTTGTAGACCAGGCTGGCCTCCAACTCAGAAATCCGCCTGCCTCTGCCTCCCAAGTGCTGGGATTTAAGGCGTGTACCACCATTGCCCGGCCATTTATATTTTTATATTTGGTGAATAGATATATTTGTGTGATTCAAGATTCAATGACACATTGTTGTGTATTGAAATGTTTCTGTATTGCTACATACCTAACCCCAGCTCTAATTGTTAAGTTCCCTCTCTAGAAGCAACAGATGTCATTTATTTCTTTTGTATTTTAGTGCAGGTATTTTATATAATATAAAAAGGAACATATATATCATACACAAATATTACATTATATTGTATTTATTTTTTAAATTTACATGTTTTTCATATTTCTATTTTCCCTTATTAATATTTAAATATCATTTCATCTCTATATTTGAAAATTATTTATGCTTAGAACAATCTTTTCTAAGTATTTATTGAGATTCTACCAGGTATGAAGCACTTCTCTCACCTTTGATATGTCAGTTAACAATACACATGAGAACTGCTTACCTTACGTCATATGCTAAGTAATAGCTATCATTAAGTACCACTACTCCTGTGGTGATTTAAATAAAAGTGACCCACACTGGTCCCTAGGGAGTGGCACTATTAGGAGGTGTGGCCTTGGAGTAGGTATGGCTTTGTCAGAGGAAGTGTGTCAACGGGGGAGGGGCTTCCAGAAGCTCAATCTAGGCATAGTGGTTCACTGCCTCATCCAGCTGCCTTGGAATCCAGATGTAGAACCCTCAGCGCCATGTGTGCCTGTACACTACCACGTTTCACGACATGATGATAATGGACTAAACCTCTGAACTGTAAGCCAGCCCTTTATAAGAGTTGCTGTGATCATGGTGGTGTTTTTTCAGCAATAGAACCCCTAACTAAGACAGACAGCTCCCTAATAAGACATTCAGGTGATTTCAGTATTTTTCTATTATGTGAATTGCTATAGATAACACTAAGCTGCTTAGGTTGTTCTGGGAACAATGCAAACACATTAACAGGAGGCAGCTCTAGGAGGGGGATTTTGTGTGCACATGGAAAGTCTGACTGCTGTAGTCCAACTATTCACAGTAGAAGTTGATTTGCACTCCTAAGACAACACATTGATACTGCTGTTTCCTCTGTGAGTTATCTTGTGTAGGTTTAGTTTTATTTACTAATCCCGCTGATGATGGACACTGAGCAGTGCATGATAGCTTTAGAAACTACTCTATGCTGTATCTTGTTATAAAATTATCATTATTACTTTTTAAAAGGTTTATTTATTTAATGTATATAAGTACATTGTAGCTGTCTTCAAACACACCAGAAGGAGGCATCTGGTCCCATTACAGATGGTTGTGAGCCACCATGTGGTTGCTGGGAATTGAACTCAGGACCTCTGGAAGAGCAGTCAGTACTTCTAACCACTGGGCTTCTAGCCCTTAAAATTACTTTTAAAAATTCATGCATATATACAATATGTTGCAGTCTACTTACTCTCTTTTCCTTCTTCCTTTCCTTCAGTCACTCTTTGCAGCTGGTCCCTCCCCTACTTTAGTGTGTGTGTGCACACACACATCTCACTGACCTTAATTAGGGTTGTTTATCTGATCGTGAGTGGAGATCTATTTACTGGAGCAGTGGGCACAGCACAGCACTGAAATGACTCCCTTCCCAACCAGTAGCTGCCCATAGCTTCTTAGGAAGAGGTGAGCTTCACAAGCCCCTCCTCATCCATGACAAATGTCTTCTGCAGGCCTTGTGTACATAGTCACAGCAGCTGTGTGCCCAGAGTCACAACAGCGATATCATATCCAGAATGTAGAATCTCATCGCACCTCTCTTCCTCCTCTGGCTTTAGACTTGGTTCTCTGGCTGGTGGTATTGTTTGGGAAGAGTTAGGAGGTGTGACTTTGTGGGAAGAGGAGTTTCACTAGGAGGCAGGCTTTGAAGTTTCAGAAGCCCACATCATTCCCAGTTAGCTTTCTGTCCCATGCTTCTGGGTTAGATATAACCTCTCAGCTACTGCTTCAATGCCATGCCTGCTTGCCTCACCCTCTGAAACTGCATGTCCCCATTAAATGCTTTTTTCTATACATTTCCTTGGTGACAATGTTTTGTCACAGCAATAGAAAAGTAACTAAGACAATGATATTCTCTGATCCTTGGCAGAGGTGATACAGATGTGTCCTCAACATAGGTGATTTAGGGTTCAGCACTCAACAGTCACTTGTTCTCAGCCCTTTGGTCAGTTGCGAATCCCTTCTCACCCACCACAAAAAGGAGCTTTCCTGACCAAGGCAGAGAGCAGCATTATTCTGTCTCCGGTTATAGTCTATGTAGACCTTGGGAGGCTGTTTGATTACATGCCAAGTTCATGAAACATCACAGTAGTAGATTCTGCTAGGGGCCTGGGACCTCCCCAGCCATAAGATTTGAACCAGGCTCACAATACAGGCATGAATCCCCTCCTGTGGAATAGGCCTCGCATCCAATCAGAAAGCAGTTAGCTCCTGAATATCCATGGCACTATTGCACTGGTGGGCGCAGCTCGTCTGGTATGTGGGTGTTGTAACACACAGTTCACAGCTGGGAAGATTGTTGATGGCTTTCCCCGGCTAGCAGCATGCATAGCCTTCTGATTCTGTGGACATTTGTCTGTGATGTGTCTTCTGTGTGTTTATCTATTGAGTTATTGGTCTTATTTTTAGAAGCTTCATGTGTGTGCTTCATCTGTTTTTTTTTGTTTCTAGTGTGCATTCAACCAGTCAATTGATTTTACTGTGATTTCTGTGGATTTTGTTCTTCTTAGTTTTCATTTTATGTAGGTGAAATGATCAATCTTTACCTTTATATTTTCTGAGAATTTTTATGATCCTCTGAAAACCTTTTTCCAGTCCTTTATAAAAACAAGTCAATGATTTTTCTCTTTGAATGTTAGTACTTAGTTTTTTTAAAAAAGATTTAGTTATATTAGTACATTGTAGCTGTCTTCAGACACACCAGAAGGGGGCATCAGATCTCATTACAGATGGTTGTGAGCCACCATGTAGTTGCTGGGAATTGAACTCAGGACCTTTGGAAGAGCAGTCAGTGCTCTTAACCGCTGAGCCATCTCTCCAGCCCTAATACTTAATTTTTTAACTTAAGTGTTTACCATAATTGGAACTATCTTGCCATAAAAAAGAAAGTATGAATATCACTTATTTTTTTATATGGCTTATCTAATACTATTTAATCAACAGTCTTCACTTTTCTCTACTGATTTACATGCCATATTTATAATTAGTATATTTCTACAATATATAAGTCTATTCATGGACTTTCTAATCCAACCCACAGGTCTGTTTGCATATTCACTGTATGAATACTAATAGTTTTAGTCATTATAGCTTTATAATATAAAGGCCTCACTGTTCTGTTCTTCACAGCTGCCTTGGCTAGTCTTGCGTCATCACCATTATTATTATTTAATGTGAACATATGGTCTAGAGAGATGGCTCATTGGTGAAGAGAATTTAATTTGCAATAATGAAGATTACAGAACCAACATAACAAGTGGGGCTTTCCTAGGAACACCTTTAGCCCCACAAGCACCTGTAACCCCAGCTCTAAGTGGATAGAAACAGGACAACACTGGGATGTGCTGGCTTCTGACTGAGATAAGGAAATGTGGGTCCCAGGTGTAGGATGAGACCTTGCCTCAAAGTGGCAGGTAATAGAAGGGCATACCCTATGGCTTCCATATGTACACACAGACATATGTACTGGTGCATAGATATGCATATATGCTCACATAAACTCACAAATACATTTCAAAAATAAGTTTGCATTTATAATTAGCTGATGCATTCTAATATTTAGTAAAGATTTCCAAGGTTGCCTAATAAACCCAAGTCATCAATTTACATTGTTCTTCCTTGAAAAGATTTATAAATAATGATTGTCATAACATTGTAGACATTGAATGCTTAGTTTTCCCCTAAGAGTTCGACTCTTCTGCTGGCCCATGTCTAAAAAAAGCATCATTTGTCTCTCTTGGAATCCAGTTTATTATTATTATTATTGGTGTTTTGAGACAGGGTTTCTCTGTGTAGCCCTGGCTATCCTGGAACTCATTTTGTAGACCAGGCTGGCCTCGAACTCAGAAATCCACCTGCCTCTGCCTCCTGAGTGCTGGGATTAAAGGTGTGCGCCACCACGCCAGCCTCAGTTTATGATCTGACTGCCTGAGTGATACTGTGCTGGCCATATAGTGCCCCCTTCATCCTCATAAAGTTATCCATGAGATAATAAATATGGATCCCAAGTCTGAAAGAAAAGACCTAATGTGACTGTGACTTGGTGAACCTGAAACTTAGATTATTCAGGAGTTATCACCAAACACCTGCCTACTCCTCTCCTCTCCCCTGGGATTTGGCTGTGCCCAAAATGACCAGCAAGATTGTAACCCTCCTTACACGTCCATTCCTCTGCGTGGTCAACCCTCCTTACCTCTGTACCTTATCCTAAAACATGGCTCTATGGAGCCCCAAGACTTAGACATTGTCCCCCAATTTATGTTCTGTGGCAGATAATACTGTGAATTGATCTTAACTGTATATTAGTAGGAGGTTGAAGAAGAATGGATTAATTTTGGTATTACTGATGAAAAAAGAATTAAGCTTCATTGCTTAACTTGCCGAAGAATGACATCATTTTTTAAAAGGTCTTTCTCTGTGTATTTTGTTTTAAAATTTTCGGTTTCAAAACTCATTCTCTAATTGTGACTAAGTTCAAGTGCTCTCAACTGAAAGAGTCTGTTAGTTAGTGTTCCTCACGGCATCTGTATTGTATTTTGGGAGGTCCATGGAACTTAATTAGAAAGAAAGTTGGCTCCGGTTTCTTCTTTTTGTCTCCCTACTTGAAGAAATAAAGCCAGGCTGTTTGACGACCCCTTTAAAAAAAATTCTTCAACTTCCTCTTGATTCGTGTTTGCTGCTAGGTTTTTCCCAGGGGAAGGCTGAAGGTAACCTTAAAACAGTTCAGACAGACTCCCCTTTCTATCTCAGGGCTCCAGATAAGAGCCCTAAGGATAGGAACACATTCAGTCCTCACAGCAGGACATCAGGACTTTATAACAACCTCCCCTACAGCCCAAAGGCCTTAGCATTATTCATTTGTACCAGTACCCTTAACACAAAGGAAGACTTTGAAAGTCCCGGGACCCCACATCCCTGCTGAGAGCCCAGGCTACAGGATCCAGCACAGCAGTCATCAAAAAGCCCCCTAATTTTATTTCCATCTCTGGTTTCTGGGCCACAGTCTTTTGCTTGAACAAGGGAAAGTACAGCTGTGTAAATAAATGCAGATGATCACAACAGGCTGCATAGTTTCCTCAGTCACTGCTTGTAGACTCTGATGATAGTGTTTTAGGATGGACAGAGACACAGTGAGGGCTCACATATACAGTCTTCTCTGATGATACATTTGTCAGTTCTTAAGCAACTAGGAGAGTGTTCTGCATGAAATAGGGCTTCCGTACTGCTGGGTAGAGAGAAGCAATTGCATCATGCTGAAGTTAGGAACCCAAAAAAAGCAAACAAAATCAAAGCAAAGCAAAGCAAAACAAAACAAAACAGAACAATGTTTCTAATGTAAGACCAACCAAGCATTCTTTTAGCGAATGATTATTGAGCATGCAACAACTCCCAGAGTTTGTGAAGACTTTTTTCACAAGCTTAAATACGTTATGTCTATTTTGGCTGTGAAACAAAGATACAGGAAGTCATTAACAGCCTCTAAATCAACTTGACAGTAGTCTAACTCCTCCACTTACTAGCCGTGTGGTCTTGGGCAAGTCGGAAAGCCTTTCTGTGTCTGACTCTTGTTTAGTATTCTTTCCCGTAATGCTATTATGAGGGTTAAATGATATGATGCACAGTGTCTACTCAATAATAAGCCCCCAATATAAACGTTATTATATTCAGTTAGGGTATTACTAAATTGCTAGATCAAAGAGAGTCAAAGGCCATGAGATAGGAAGTACCATGGTGTTGTGCCAATGTAAGAGGTTTGGAACTATACTGGCTTTCCTATGCAGCATATAGCTTCCATCTCTCAGACCAAGATGGTTCCTTTAGCTCTTACCACACCTGAGATAATAAGAAAGGGAATTAGTCAGATGAGGACATGTTTGATCTTCTTAATGACCTGCATGTAACACATACCATTCCTGGTTACAGCTCATTTACTGGATCTAATGGGGTCAAGTTGCATTAGAAGGATGGGACTTATCTCTAGCTGGCCATGGACCAGCCCCTATCATGTAAAACTCCTAATTTCTGTCATGGGAGGGTATATCAGAGCCATATCAGCTGTAGCTATTATTATAAGTTGTACTGGCTGGTTTTGTGTGTCAACTTGACCCAAACTGGAGTTATCGCAGAGAAAGGAGATTCCCTTAAGGAAATGCCTCCTTGAGATGCAGCTGTAAGACATTTTCTCAATTAGTGATGAAGGCTGAGAGGGCACACTGTGGGTGGTGCTATCCTCTTGCGCACGTCCGACTCGACCAGCAAGAAAGACGCTGCAACAGGATCCTTCTGCACGCGTTTATTGGGAGAGCTTGATTGCAGAGGCGAAAAGACCCTCAGCCCAGCCCTGGTGCTGCTTTATATAGGCCTAGGAGAGGCGTGTCTCACACCCGGATTGTGTTGTGTTTGGTTGATGCTTACTACCTCATTTGCATTTCTACATCTGATTGGTTACTTTCTCTCTTATCTGATTGGTTACTTTCTCTCTTCTGATTGGTCAATTTCTCTCTCTTCTGATTGGTCAATTTCTCTCTCTCCTGATTGGTCAATTTTGGTCAATTCTCAAAACCTCATCTTGGCAAAAAACTTTCCTGCCTATGTATGCGTGGTGGCCAGAAGAAGCCTGTGCCACTCTGCAATGGCACATGTGGCTTCCCACACCATCCCTGGGCTGGTAGTCTTGGGTTCTATAAGAAAGCAAGTTGAGCAAGCCAAGGGAAACAATCCAGTAAGCAGCAACCCCCCTCCCCCCCATGACCTCTGCTTCAGTTCCTGCCTTCAAGTTCCTGCCCTGTGTGAGTTCCTGTCTTGACTTCCTTTGGTGATGAACAGCAATGTGGAAGTGTAAGCTGAATAAACCCTTTCCTCCTGTACTGGCTAGTTTTGTGTAAACTTGACACAGCTGGAGTTATCACAGAGAAAGGAACTTCAGTTGAGGAAATGCCTCCATGAGATCCAGTTGTAAGGCATTTTCTCAATTAGTGATCAAGGGGGAAGGGCCCCTTGTGGGTGGGAACATTCCTGGGCTGGTAGTCTTCAGTTCTATAAGAGAGCAGGCTGAGCAAGCCAGGGGAAGCAAGCCAGTAAGGAACATCCCTCCATGGCTTCTGTATCAGCTCCTGCTTTCTGACCTGCTTGAGTTCCAGTCCTGACTTCCTTGGTGATGAACAGCAGTATGGAAGTGTAAGCCGAATAAACCCTTTCCTCCCCAACTTGCTTCTTGGTCATGATGTTTGTGCAGGAATAGAAACTCTGACTAAGACAAATTGGTACCAGCATAGTGGGGTATTCCTGTGACAACCTGACCATGTTTTGGGGAGGACTGTGGAAGGACTTTGGAACTTTGGGCTAGAAAATCCATTCGGTGTTAAGAGCTCTGTGGGATGTTGTGTAGGAGCTTGGAAGAGAATGTTGAGAACAGTGCAGAAGATGGAGGGCTGGCTTGTGAAATTTCAGAGGGAAGATTAAAGACTCTTTTCAGGGCCAATGCTATTTTGATTTGGAAGATTCTGTGGTTCTGGTTAGCTGGGGCTGAAGAATTAGCTGTGATTAACAAGATACCAGAACTACTAAAGCAAAACCTTTGCATTACTGGGACTATTGATGCTAGTTAGCTGGAGCTAAGAAATTAGCGGTGATTAAGAAGAGACCAGCATCACTGAGGTGAAATTTTCTGGGAAGTGTTTTCTGAGAGCACAGAGGCTGTGTTCCAGAGATAGCCAACTTAGTACCTTGTGCTGTGGCTGGACTTGGTAATGTGTAAGAGATACCCAGGTGGTACTGGTTTTGAAGGCATGAAGGGGTCATGAAGAGCAGCTGAGACTCAGCACTGTGAGAGGCCATGGAAGGCCATTGGAGGTGCAGCCTCAGTAGCAACTGATGTCCCAGAACTGAAGGGGTCCAAAGGAGTTGAGGCTTAGCACCATGAAAAGAGCCTGTGAGAGGCTATTGGTGAAGCCTAGTTACAGTGGAAGAAGGCAGCGTTTTTGAGATGACATTACCATGAATGACCACCAAGAACAGCAGCAGCAGTGAAGTACAGGCAGCTGGAACCTAGAGGACGAGGTGTGTGCTACAAAGGGCAAAGCTGGAGAAGTGACCCAGGCCCTTGGAGAAATCCAGAAGATCGTGAGTGGATCCCAGACATTGGACAGTTAGAGATTGATTTTTGCTTTTCACTGTGACTGTGCCCTGATGCTTTTCCCTCTTGCAGGAAGTATTTTAGTGGAGCCCACAGTTAAGAGACTTTTAATTGTAAAGACTTTGGATTTTAAGAGAGATTGAAATTTTAAAAATTTGCAAAGACTGTGGGACTTTTAAAGTTTTTTACATCTTGGGGATGAATAAGAAAGTAAGGGTTGAGGCTTACTAGTGATGTGTTTGTGTGTCAAGTTGACAAGGGGTCAATTGTACTGGCTAGTTTTGTGTCAACTTGACACAGGTGGAGTTATCACAGAGAAAGGGGCTGCAGTTGAGGAAATGCCTCCATGAGATCCATCTGTAAGGCATTTTCTCAATTAGTGATCAAGTGAGGAGGTCCCCTTGTGGGTGGTGCCATCTCTGGGCTGGTAGTCTTGGGTTCTATAAGAGAGTAGGCTGAGCAAGCTAGAGGAGGCAAGCCACTAAAGAACATCCCTCCATGGCTTCTGCATCAGCTCCTGCTTTCTGACCTGCTTGAGTTCCAGTCCTGACTTCCTTCAGTCATGAACAGCAATGTGGAAATGTAAGCTGAATAAACCCTTTCCTCCCCAACTGCTTCTTGGTCATAATGTTTGTGCAGGAATAGAAACCCTGACTAAAACACCTCCCAAACTTGCTTCTTCTTTTTACTTTTTGTTTTAGTTTTCTTTTTGTTTTAGTTTTAGTTTTTTTGATTTTTTTTGTTTGCTTGTTTTTGTTTTTTTGTTTTTTGGTTTTTTTGAGACAGGGTTTCTCTGTAGTCCTGGCTGTCATGAAACTCACTCAAGGCTGTGGCTTGGGAGCCAGGCTGCCTTTCCTCTTTGAGCTACATACACACTTGCTGTGCCATTTCATGGGGTTTCAGTTCCTTTATAGCATAAACCTGGATAAAGAGACAAAGATGTTCCCTTTACTTGGTATTGGGGGTTGTTAGGGATATTTAGGTTGGGGGGGGTCTGATTTTAATGCACTTTAAAGAAAAATAAGCTGGGGAGCAAGATGGTCAGACCTGACAACCTGAGTTTGAGTTTGATCCCTGGAGCCCACAAGGTAGAAGAGAACAGTCTCCTGCAAGTTGCCCTCTATCTTTCACACGGTCCATGATATGAATGTGCTCTCCCAAATGTAATGTATATATATATATGAGAGAGAGAGAGAGAGAGCAAGAGAAGACTACCAAAATATATGATTTTATTATTATACTTATTCATGATACAAAATTCATTTTGGCTAAGTGTATTTGATCTCTCTTAAACTTTTTTGGAAAATTTTTTTGTTTTTTGTTTTTTGAGACAGGGTTTCTCTGTGTAGTTTTGGCTGTCCTGGAACTCACTCTGTAGACCAGGCTGGCTTTGAACTCAGAGATCTGCTTGCCTCAATGTCCTGGGATTAAAGGTGTATACTACCTTGCCTGGGCCTAAACTTTTCATGGCCACTATACCTCAATATCTCCATGTCAGGATCCAGATCAGAAGCCTGTGTCTTCCATCCTCAAGATTGGGATCACTGGTGTGTCCTCCATTTCTGAATTGTAGTTCATTTCAGATGCAGTCAAGCTGACGACCAGAAATAGCCATCACAGGGAGAGAGACTGGAGTTGGCATGCTTGCTCCGTCTTGTCGTGTGACACCCTCTGCCATGCTGTGTGGTGTGGCAAGAAGACTCTTACCAGCTGCCACGCAATACTGCTTGGATTTCCCAGGCTCGGGAACTATGAACTGAAACAAACCTCTATTCTCTACCAATGACTTGGCCTTTGGTATTCAGTGACAGCCAAAAATGGACTAAGACAAACCTCATTCCCTTTTAAAATTCTGGTTGGGTAAGACAAATAGCTTTTTAAAAAGCTTTAGTTGTGTCATTAAATGAATAAACCAACAAAAGAAGCAAGTAAAATAAGAACTATCTGTCCATCATAGAATTCAGAAAAATATTAAGTATTCTTAGAAAACAAAAGCTATGCCTACTTCTGGTATCTGTGAACAGAAATCTTAAATTGGCATTGTCTTTGAGTAGAACAGATAGCTAGAATAATAACTAATTTTTAAAACTTAACATTATCATATATGTATTTCCCCAGAGTTCCTAATTTCCCCTTTATCTGTATTATTTTGGGTGAGTTTCTCTGTTTCTCTTTGGCTTCACTGTCCTCATGTATAATGGAGACTGTAGTAATACCTCCTTTTCTAGATATATCAGGACTAAGATAATATATACTTCACACACATACACACACACACACACACACAGATATATAACCCCTATATAAGTAATTGGCATATGGTAAATATTCATTAAGTGTTAGTTAATATTTTTATTTCATAATTTTGTTATTAAAATACAATTTTAATGAGCTTTCTTTTTTTTTTTTTTTTGGTTTTTCGAGACAGGGTTTCTCTGTGTAGCCTTGGCTGTCCTGGAGCTCACTTTGTAGACCAGGCTGGCCTCGAACTCAGAAATCCGCCTGCCTCTGCCTCCCAAGTGCTGGGATTAAAGGCGTGTGCCACCACGCCCGGCTTCATGTTTTGTTTTGTTTTGTTTTGTTTTGTTTTTTATGAGCTTTCGAATACTGATCTGTACAATCTATGTCAGTGCATAGCCATGCTATGATTTGATTAAATGCTTCCATGTCTTTAGTACTCTATATTGGATGGAAATTTCACCACTAAAGATCCTAGCAGTGAACGCCATTCGTCATAAACCTGCTCTCAGGTGAAGTGCAGTCCAAGCAGAGGCAACTGATGAGAGGAGAGGAAGAAACAGGCACAATTTAAATGTTCCCCTTCACCTCAGTGCACACTTTCCCTAGTTCTCATAGGGTCCTGAAGAGGGTAACAGTTTGAGGAGGCTTTTCGAGGATCCTGGGTTAATGGAGAAAGGGAGACATTTTAGAAGATTTTTAAAATCATCTCTCTTATCTATCTCAAATTCTCAAAAGGATAAGAATCCTCAACTTAGAGGTTCATGGCTGTGACCTGCAAGCTGCTTGTCCCCCACCCCCCACCCCAGCTTCTCCCTTGAAAATGAGGAATCTGGGCTTCCCTTCTAAAAAAGCATCATTGAACACTCGCTGGCGTTCTACAGCTCCAAGACACTGACAGAGCCAACACCATCCCACCTCACGGTTTAATGGGCTGTTTATAGTTAATGCTATCTTTATTCATTCAAGAACCATCTGCTTGTGCATGCAAGTATCACAGAGACCAGTGACCTAAGCTCTCATCCTCAAGGATGCAGATGGGACAGAGAAAACATTGTATCGACACACTGTGAGGAAGGCTGTAATAGAAGTTATTACTCTGCCCAGCAGAAGGGCAGGAGAAGAAAATATCTGGTGACCTGTCCAGCAGGTCCAGTTATTTGAGGGTCTCGAGGGGACCTCCTCCTAAGAACCAAGTGGGGGGTAGAGAGGGACGAGGGCCTTGTGCGAATAACGACATGGAAACCGCTCTGGAATGCATCAAGGCCCCAAATGTATTAGTCAGGCCTGAGGTTTAAATGCACAAGCAAAAGGGGAAGTACAGATACTTATCAGTGGGAGGGTGTCTTAGTCAGGGTTTCTATTCCTGCACAAACACTATGACCAAGAAGCAAGTTGGGGAGGAAAGGGTTTATTCGGCTTATACTTCCATACTGCTGTTCATCACCAAAGGAAGTCAGGACTGGAACTCAAGCAGGTCAGGGAGCAGGAGCTGATGCAGAGGCCATGGAGGGATGTTCTTTACTGGCTTGCTTCCCCTGGCTTACTCAGCCTGCTCTCTTATAGAACCAAGACTACCAGCCCAGGGATGGTCCCACCCACAAGGGGCCTTTCCCCCTTGATCACTAATTGAGAAAATGCCTTACAGTTGGATCTCATGGAGGCATTTCCTCAACTGAAGCTCCTTTCTCTGTGATAACTCCAGCTGTGTCAAGTTGACACACAAAACCAGCCAGTACAGAGGGGTAGGGCAATACAAGCAAAAGGAGAAGTACTTATGGGAGGGAGGGGGCAATAGAAATTCTTTCTTTTGGCAGCTATGCGGGGAAGCAGGAACTTGGTGGTATCAGGGTGTGGTCAGGACATCTGCGATGACTTAGGGCTGGAACATCCCGTGGTTGTTCTCAGAATCCATGTGTCAGTGGCCCCCTTGACCCCTCTTTCTTCTCGGGGGGAGAGGCCCAATTTAGAGATCAAGAGTTGTCTTAATAGCTCCCAACAATCTGGATTTGTTGTTGTTGTTGTTTGTTTTGTTTTTGAGACAGGGTTTCTCTGTGTAGCCCTGGCTGTCCTGGAACTCAATCTGTAGACCAAGCTGGCTCAGAAATCCACCTGCCTCTGCCTCCCAAGTGCTGGGATTAAAGGCATGTGCCTCCACCGCCTGGCGTCTGTTGTTTTTAACAATGCTGGGGATATATTTTGAAGATTTTCTTTTGGAGTCCCATTTGTATATGAACCTAAGCTTAAGTATCAATAAACACATATGGGCTGGACAGATGGCTCAGCGGTTAAGAGCACTGATTGCTCTTCCAGAAGTCCTGAGCCCAATTCCCAGCAACCTCATGGTGGCTCACAACCATCTGTAATGGGTATCCGATGCCCTCTTCTGGTGTGTCTGAAGACAGCGACAGTATACCCAAATACATGAGACAAATAAATAAATTAAAAAAAAAAACCCACATACACACACTATATGTATATATGTGTGTATATATGCATATATGTATAAATATGATCTTTTTTTGTTTTGGTTTTTGGTTTTTGGTGGTTTTTTTTTTTTTTTTTTTTTTTTTTTGGTTTTTTGAGACAGGGTTTCTCTGTATGTCTGGGCTATCCTGGAACTCACTCTGTAGACCAGAATGGCTTCAAACTCAGAAATCTGCCTGCCTCTGCCTCCCAAGTCCTGGGATTAAAGGCATACTCCAGTACTGCCCGGCTATTCAATCCTTTTATATCTCAAAATATTTCTATACAGCAGACGTTGGGGAGCATCTGTGAAGTGGGAGAGAGGGAGTTGATTATAAATACGAGCAAGATGTTGGCTTTTCCCTGGCGGGTAGTGATGGAGCAAGGGAGCTATGACCATAATTAAAGGAGTGGGAGACCAGAGTGGTTTATGTAAGGTTCTGTGCATGCTCTGGGGGAGCAGTGGTAGAGATCTACAGCTTCATGGTCTGACCGCTGTGGCAGAAAGGGTAACCCTTTTGGAGTCTGTGGTCCTAGAGTAGGGGTCCGTTCCTGGTGGCACCCATAAATAGTCCCCGAGTACTTTGAGGTGTTGCACGTAAACCTGGAGAGTACTCAGTGCTCCGCTTGGAAGCTGTCTGTCCTCCAGGTACTCATCTTTGGCCACAGCTATGGACTGGAAGAGAGAATGATGCATTTCTTTCTGAATGACTGTAGATGAAACGATGTGTGTGGAGACATTTAGTGACCACTAGAGCATGACTGTGGTTCTGGATGAGGGAAGATATGAGCTGACCTCTTAAAGAACTGACCTCCTCGCAGGCTTTTTGAGGAAGAACCTGACAGCTGTCATGGATTGTGGCTCTTAGCAGAAAGGCCCTGCTCAGGAGCATCTCTGAAACAGTGCTTAATAGTGATGAAAAGATGCTTAGGGAAATGAACAAAGCATGGGGGGGGGGGGGGTAGGGGGCGGGGCTAGCTAATCACGTGGCAGTTAGACCTGGCCCAGGGGGCAGAAAGAGAGGCGTTCATATCAGGTCGGGCCTGGAGATGTGCAGGCCACCAGCACTTTGGAGAATGTGTAAAAGCAGGCTGTTACTCCCTCTTCACCTTTGTCCCTCTTTCTTACGTTCCAGAGGAAAAAGCTGTGATGAAAGAGCTTTGAAAACAAGCAAAAGTAGAGCAAGGGAAAGATGAACCAGGCTGGCTTCCAGAACAATAGTGAATAGGACAACTGGGGTAGGCGCTTCGGATTGTGGAGTGAGGGAGAAACTTAAGTGCTGCGTTTCCCTCCCCCACAATATCCAAACATAAAGTGTAAGGCAGCTATCCTTCACACTGCCCTGCATCCTGAGGCTCCCAGAGTCCACCGGCCAGAGGAGGGGAAGTGTGTGTGTGTCTGTGTGTCTGTGTCTGTGTATGTGTGTAGGGAGATAAATTTGGCTTTGAGAGAGAAAATGTAGGGTATCACATAGCTACACATGGTGTTACTATGGGGAAGAGGGATCTGCCTAGCAGGGCTGTGAAGGAGAGCAGGAGTCACGTGGGAAGCCCGCTTAGCCTGGCATTCTGAAACAAGTGGCATTCTTAAATAGAGCAGGATTCATTCAGCCTTTGGGGTGTGTTAGTTTGGAATATGTAGCCGTGAGTTCTGTCCCGGAGTCTCCTGTGGGAGCGCAGATACCCAGAGAGACTGCTTTGTGTGGTCCTTAGTGCCTTTTGCATGCAGAGGGTTGGGGCTAGAGCCAAAAGCATGGTAGAGCTGCCACCTCTGGGTTCACAACCCATCTCTGACTCTCAGACAAGTATTAAATACATACATTAAATCCGTCTGCCTCTGCCTCTCGAGTGCTGGGATTAAAGGTGTGTGCCACCAATGCCTGGCTATTTACTCCTCTTTTTATGGATGGAGAAATTGTATTTTATGTACAGAAAACTAGTATAGCAGCCCCCACATCTTTCTCTTTTAGGTCTGTCATTGTCACATGTAATGAACATGTGTCAGTGTGGATAGAACTTTTACTCTGATATAGTTAGGTATGAAAAAGGACCAACGATAATGTTCCTTTCTGTTTTACCACTGAAATAGTCCTTAAAGTGACACATACTAGCTATTCATACTTATAAGAAACTGTGCCATTTAAAAAAAAAATAGTCAGCCGGGCGTGGTGGCGCACGCCTTTAATCCCAGCACTCGGGAGGTAGAGGCAGGTGGATTTCTGAGTTCGAGGCCAGCCTGGTCTACAAAGTGAGTTCCAGGACAGCCAGGACTATACAGAGAAACCCTGTCTCGAAAAACCAAACCAAAAAAAAAAAGTCAAAAGTACAAATCTCTTCCCAGCTCTTTCTACTCATGAAACACTTGACCCTACATTTTAAGCAGCATGCAGGAGGTCCTCCCAAAGAGGACCTGCATCTTGAGTGAACAATAACCGCTAACTCCTCCTTCTTTCTCGAGACAGGGTCTTTCTATGTAGCACTGGCTTCTCTGGAGTTCCCTATGTAGACCAGTCTGCCTCTGTTTGTCTAGTGATGGCATTAAAGGCTTACACTACCCCAGCTCACTCTTTCTCTTTGACACTGATTTTTTTTTTTTTTAATTTACCTTTTCCCTGTCTAGTCAGTTATGCCTCATTCTGTGTTGGGCCATGGCCAGGAAGATTCCCAAAGCCTGGAGATTTGGATTATCCATCAGTGAGAAACACGGGAGGGACTAGACCATGAAGTATGTGCTGGACTCACTAACCTAACAATATAGAAAAAGAGATGTACTCCGAGGAGAGTATGCATTTTCTTGCTATAATGGTGTGATGGTTTGTATAAGCTTGGCCTGGGGAGTGGCACTATTAGGAGGTATGGTCTTGTAGGAGTAGGTATATCACTGTAGGAGTGGGCTTAAGACCCTCATTCTAGCTGGGCAGTGATAGTGCATGCCTTTATATATAGCACTTGGGAGGCAGAGGCAGGCAGATTTCTAATTTTGAGGCTGGCCTGGTCTACATGTGAATTCCAGGACAGCCAGGGTTATGTAGAAAAACTCTGTCTTGAAAACCAAACAAACAAACAAACAAAAAGAAGAAAAGAAGAAATGAAGAAAAGAAGAAAAGAAGAAAAGAAGAAAAAATACCCTCATTCTAGCTGCCTGGAAGTCAGTCTTCCACTAGCAGCCTTCAGATGAAAATGTAGAACTCTCAGCTCCTCCTGCATCATGCCTGCCTGGATGCAGCCCCGATCCCACCTTGATGATAATGGACTGAACCTCTGAACCTGTAAGCCAGCCCCCACTAAATGTTGTATTCCTAAGAGTTGCCTTGGTCATGGTTCACAGCAGTAAAACCCTAACTAAGACAAATGGTACTGTTTGCTACTTGGTGACTCAGAATTTGTGTAGTAATAAAGCTAAATGAAAAGCAAAACCCAAAACAAAAACAATGATGATGAAACAAAGCCAAAACCCTGGGAGTGAAAAATGAGGTTTAGGATGTAGTTTCTCAAGATAGCTGATGACGGTCCTGTTGTAGAGCTGGGATGTTTCCCCATAAGGCCATGCACCAATGGCTTGATCACCAGTTTGACGCTCAAGACAGGTTATGGAATCTTTAGAAGACAGAGCCGAGTGTGTGCATGTGTGGGGTGTCTTCAGTCACTGGAAGTGTTCATGTTACATTCCCTCTGTTTTATACACCAGTGTGAGTTAAGGGGCTTCTCGCTACCACATGCTCCCTACCAATGTGTACTGCCTTGCCTTAGGCCTGAAGCAATCAGGCCAACCAACCACGGTGTGAAGTCTCCAAAACTGTGAGCCAAAATTGAACCTTTCTTTAGCTTTTAACTGTGTTTACTTGTCACTGTCATGGAAAGCTGATAAAATGGCAGTGAAGTAAGGCTTTGCACCAAGTGTTTGTGGACATTTGCCATCCATCTGGGGGATTTTGGTGATGTCACTAACATAAAAAGCAGGAGATGTACATTTGCCAAAGAAGCACCAGCACCTACTTCAAAGTTAGAAGTTATTTTAAGAGGATTTTGTTCAAAGCAAACAATTCTACATGTGCAGCTGGGCAAACGATTGTTTACACCATCACGCTTTGAAGTGACGTTTCATTTAGATGTCTGCTTTCCTAAATTAATTTCAGTCATTTTTAATAGCCACGGTTGGCAAAAATAATCTTCAGCTGTTGGTTCCATGAGCCACTGAAAAATTTTGCAAACAGTTAACTAACTCCAGTTTTATATTTAAGTCATCTGGTTCTTCAACAAGGAAGTCAATCCAGTCCGTTCCAGTTCACAGACTAATTTTGTTCCACCTGACACTTTATGAATGCAAAAGTTAAGTTTCCAAAATGTAATTGTTGGAGGAGTAACACCTGATATAATTGTGAATACCATGGTGAATTTAATTAAAAACTCAACATTGAAAATGAAATCAGGAATGTCTCTGGTAACAGTTTGAAAAGAAACTTTGGTAGAACATAGCACCATGTTAAAAACTATGTTCTATGGCTGGAGAGATAACTCAGTTGGTAAAGTCTTTCCCTTACAAGCATAACGGACTGGCTGTGATCCTCCAAACTCATGTAACAAACAAACAAACAAACAAACAAACAAATGAGCCAAGTGTGATGGAAATGTTTGTAATCCCAGTGCAGTGGGTTCTTGGAACTTACAATTCCTCTGCTGGGTAGCTGAGCTCTGGTGCATCCTGGCCAATCAGCTTTGCCTACTTAACCATGCCTGAGCCAACAAGAAACTCTGTTTTAAAAAGTGGGAGATGGTACTAAATAAAAGACAACTGAGATTTCCTTCTTTGGCTTCCAGTTGTGTGTGTGTGTGCGCACACACACACACACAGGTGTACCACACACACATGCACACATAGACCTATGTTCTAGCATGACAACTATAGATTATAAATGCACACACACAGTATTGTCCCCAAGTTGCTGTACAGTTTTACCTATTGAAATAAAACTGCTAGTGGTTAAATCGCACACACACATACACACACACACACACACACACACGCTCTCTCTCTCTCTCTCTCTCTCTCTTTGTGGCTGTGGGAATGAATCTAGGGCCTTTTGGGTAGAAATATTTTTGTATGTATTTAAGTAGTTGGATATTTTGTGGTGGTGAAGCTGATGTTAAAACACAAACAAAGGGCTGGAGAGATGGCTCAGTGGTTAAGAGCAATGACTGCTCTTCCAAAGGTCCTGAGTTCAAATCCCAGCAACCACATGGTGGCTCACAACCATCCATAATGAGATCTGATGGGCTCTTCTGGGGTGTCTGAAGACAGCAACAGTGCACTTTCATATAATCAATAAATGAATCTTAAAAAAAAAAAACAAGCCGGGCGTGGTGGCGCACGCCTTTAATCCCAGCACTCGGGAGGCAGAGGCAGGCGGATTTCTGAGTTCGAGGCCAGCCTGGTCTACAAAGTGAGTTCCAGGACAGCCAGGGCTATACAGAGAAACCCTGTCTCGAAAAACCAAAGGAAAAAAAAAAAATGCAGGGCATGGTGGTACACGTCTTTAATCCCAGCACTTGGGAGGCAGAGGCAGGTGGATTTCTGAGTTTGAGGCCAGCCTGGTCTACAAAGTGAGTTCCAGGACAGCCAGGGCTACACAGAGAAACCCTGTCTTGAAAAAACAAAACAAAAAACAAACAAACAAACAAAAAAGAAAATGAAAAAAAATCTCCAGCCTGACAGTGTATGTTTTCCTTTGTTGTGCATTTTTAATTAGCGTTTATAAATGTTTCTTTGTTGTGCATTGCTAATTAGCGTTTATAAATGTTTGCGATGTTTTAGTTACTTGGAAAGTCACTAAATGTCAACTATGTTCCAGAAACCTTTTGTTTTGGTTGCATTTTGTTTAAAATCAGTTGAAAGCACTTAGTCAAATTAGACAGTGAAAGGACCAGCCAAACCCTTAGTCAGCTTCCTTAGCTTTTAAAGCACTTACGTTGCAATAATTAAGAACAAAGCTCGTAAACACAGGAAACTAATATTTATCCATATAAAATCAGGGGAAGAAACATAGCAGTTAATTGATGGAAGCTCACATGGTGACAAACTCATCATGTGGGAAAGCTCAATTGATAAGAAGTTTACTTTCAATCTGGAAAGTTTATGCTCTACCGTGGAGTAGGCTGTGACGGAGAAGGTCTATGATTTTGTAAAGTCTACACTTGGCCGGGCAGTGGTGGCACACGCCTTTAATCCCAGCACTCAGGAGGCAGAGGCAGGCGGATTTCTGAGTTCGAGGCCAGCCTGGTCTACAAAGTGAGTTCCAGGACAGCCAGGGCTACACAGAGAAACCCTGTCTCGAAAAACCAAAAAAAAAAAAAAAAAAGTCTACACTTGATTAAATACTTAGGAGAGTAAAAAGAAGGTGTTTTAGAAGGAGTTTCATTTCAGGAAACAAAGACCAAATGGCTGCCCTTGCCTGCCCTGCTCAAGACCCTGGGTTTGATCCCTGGTACCAACCAGTAAACAAATACCAGGCCAGTCAAGGCTGCAGGTGTCCTTGGGTGCTCCCAGCCACTTGGGAGGCAGAAGCCAGAGCCAGAAGTAGAGGGATATCTAGATGGTGAGTTCTAGTCCTGCTGGGTGTAGGAAGTAAGACCCTGAATATAAAACAAAATGACTGTTGAAGCAAGCACCCCGAGTGAGGGATAGTCAGTGTTTGTGACAATAGTCACACTCTGCCTCAAGTACTACAGATTTCAATTGTAAAAGCTAAACATTTAAAACAGCATCCATTAAATACAGAAGCTTCTTCAATAATTTTATATAGTCAAAATTGAATGCGGTTCAAGTGCAACTGTCAGGAATTTCAACTTATTAATCATGAGTTCAACCATAAAGAAAATTACAGGGACTTGATGGATAAGTTTTTAAGAGTCCATATTAAAAAGTAGAAATTGCAAGGGATATGATATTATAAACTGTTATAGCTAAGGAACTGACTAAGAATATGTACAAACACACCTACACACACACACACACACACATATACCATATATACATAAACATACACACATACACATACAGACATACACTTACACACATGTACTCATATACATATATACACTTACACATACACACATACACTCTCATACACACATACATACATACACACACACACACTTACACACATGTACTCATATACATATATACACTTACACATACACACATACACTCTCATACACACATACATACATACACACACACACACTTACACACATGTACTCATATACATATATACACTTACACATACACACATACACTCTCATACACACATACATACATACACACACACACACTTACACACATGTACTCATATACATATATACACTTACACATACACACATACACTCTCATACACACATACATACATACACACACACACACTTACACACATGTACTCATATACATATATACACTTACACATACACACATACACTCTCATACACACATACATACACACACACACACTTACACACATGTACTCATATACATATATACACTTACACATACACACATACACTCTCATACACACATACATACATATACACACACACACTTACACACATGTACTCATATACATATATACACTTACACATACACACATACACTCTCATACACACATACATACATACACACACACACACTTACACACATGTACTCATATACATATATACACTTACACATACACACATACACTCTCATACACACATACATACATACACACACACACACTTACACACATGTACTCATATACATATATACACTTACACATACACACATACACTCTCATACACACATACATACATACACACACACACACTTACACACATGTACTCATATACATATATACACTTACACATACACACATACACTCTCATACACACATACATACATACACACACACACACTTACACACATGTACTCATATACATATATACACTTACACATACACACATACACCCTCATACACACATACATACACACACACACACTTACACACATGTACTCATATACATATATACACTTACACATACACACATACACTCTCATACACACATACATACATACACACACACACACTTACACACATGTACTCATATACATATATACACTTACACATACACACATACACTCTCATACACACATACACACACACACACACACACACACACACACACACACACACACGGTATGTGTGCTGGGAACCAGCTGTGGCTCTGTGTTCTCTGCTTCCTCCATCTGGGTGTCCAGATGTTGCTGCTGCATCCCAGCCTGGAAGGATGAATTAGAGACCAGAATGGGTGGGGTCTGCAGGATCCTGATCCAGGTGGGAGTGAGTGTGGTGGAGGGGTGGGAGGTTGGGGGTTGGGGAAACAGGGGTGGGGTGGGGTGGGGTTGGGGCTGGGAGATAGTGAGGCCTTCTCCAAGGATTTTTGTGTTACAGCTCTTTTAGACACTACTCAATGAAACAGATCTCTTAGGCAACCTTCAGTGAAACAGCCTGTGTGAACACTTTATTCAGGGTGACCAAGGGCTAGATATGAACCTTGGTGAGTGGGAAGGAGTTTTTCCAGGGTGAATGAAAAATCACTAGCTGGAGCTAATATACAAATGAATTCCAGGAATCCCAGGTACTTGCTAGGCAGGTTCTTATAGGCAAAGAGGAAGTTGAACTTGTAGATTTGCCAAGTTCCTCTGGGAAAAGACTGGGGTCAGCCTCCCTAAACAAGGTCAAATAAGGGGAAGCCCTTCCAGTAAAAGGGAATCCTTCATTTTATGTTGAACTCAGAGGGGCTGTGTGGACATGGTAGACTTCAACCTGTACCAGCAGATATACAAACACATTTTACACACACAGACACACACACACACACACACACACATCAGGGATAATTTGTATTTTATCAATTTTCTTCCATAATCAATGTAAGTTTAAAAATTACACTAACGTATCTTTATGCATTTTAATTTTAAAGAACATATTTTAAAAAGTTAGTTAATTGATAATATTATGAAATAGTCTGACTTTCAATATATGGTTGGAGAAGTTACTTTATTTTTTAGTGTGTGTGTGTGTGTGTGTCTGTGTGTGTGTGTCTGTGTGATGCTTGAGAGGTATAGACCCAGGGTTGATATTAGGAGTTTGTTCTTGGTCCCTCTACCTTATGCATTGAGATAAGGTTTTCTATTTGAACCCAGAGCTTGCTGACATGGGCTAGTCTGACAAACCACTTGCTTCAGACACCCCCTCTTTGTGCTTTCCTATAGGCAAGTCACCATGTCCCGTTTGAATCCAGCGCTTCTGGTTAGTCTGACTACTCAGCTTCATTCAGGGTTCCGTTGTCATTGCCCTCTGACAAGCAGACAGCCACGCTCACCCAGCATTTATGTGGGTGCTGGGATTTGAGCCCCAGTTCTCAGACATGCACAGAAATTGTCTTATTTGCTGAGTCACTGCTTCAGTCCCCACATTATATTTTCTAAATATTTTTAACAGTATTTTTTTCTGAGTCTACATGTTCAAATAGCCCATAGTCCCTATTTAAATTTCATCTCTTGTCCTAATAATGTGCTTATAGCAATTTTTTCCCCATAGCTTAGGATCCAGTCTCTTAGCATGTGTAGAGAATCGTTTGGCCTTTTAAATTCCCTGAATCCAGGCTATTTCCCAGATTGTCTTTGTCTTGTTTAACCTTGACATTTAAAAAGAACAACCGTGTTGGTTAGTGACACGTTTCTTAACTTGGCTGAGGGTATCTTTCTAGATGCCTCTCACAGGGAACACAGGATGCTAGCAAGTTCCATAAATCACTTGGAGAAAATGACATCCACCAGGTCTTCCCCGGTCAGGAAAAGGTACATTTCATTAAGATTTCTTGACAGTAATATATATGCAGATTAAACGTCTCTCTACTGTATTTGACATTAGTTGATTTCTCAACTGCTCCAGATTTGGTCAGTGATCACCTCCTTAAACAACTAGCTGGCGTTCTCTTGATGTCCTTCTTACAGTTCTTTGATATGGGATCACATATTCTTGTTTCAACTGAAAATCCTGTGGCCTTTAGGAAAGGGTAGAATAGAAGGTGGGACATCCAGTTGGCAGGAAGGATTCTGGATAGCGCCAAGTGTGGGAGGATTCGCCCTGGGACATGAAGGACACATGAAAGCTGAGCTGATGTAACCAGCAGAACTCAGATCAGAATAAGTGGATATTAAGTTAAGAGGCAGTTGGAGAACAAGCCAGAGCTTATGGCTAAGGTGTTTGTAAATATAATAGAGCCTGAGAGTCATTATTTCTGGGAACAGGGGCACAGCTTAAAGTAAATACTTTGTAACACACTCACACACACACACACACACACACTGATGTAAAAGTAAGGGACAGATAAGATAGGAAAAAATAGGAGGTGAGTAGGAGTCGGAGAAGCCTAAGGGGTCATAGTAAGAGGGTGAACATGAATGCAGTGAATCTCATTATAAGTTAAAGAATAAAATTTAAAAGCCCCACATTTGGGTACAGATGTGCTTATTAAGTATATCAGTGCTAACACATACACACATATGTATAAACACACCTGTGCAAGTTCTGTGTGTGTGTATACACACACACATATATGTATTTACACACACACACATACACACAAATTTATTCCTAAGATTACAACATAAATTTATGCCTGACAATGGTTCAATGCAATGTGACATCACAGAATGAAATATAGTCTTCTCCTTTTCTGTCTCTATAACTTACTTCTCCTGTAGTGAGAAACCTGGCTTCCATTTTCGATATAATCATGAATTTACCTCTGCTAAGTGCATAGAAAGTAGCCTCAGAGTTGCTTGGTTCCATCACTGTGAAAATCAGGCTTTCAGCCGGGCGTGGTGGCGCACGCCTTTAGTCCCAGCACTCGGGAGGCAGAGGCAGGCGGGTTTCTGAGTTCAAGGCCAGCCTGGTCTACAGAGTGAATTCCAGGACAGCCAGAACTACACAGAGAAACCCTGTCTTGGAAAAAAAAAAAAGAAAGAGAAAAAGGAAAAAAAAAAAATCAGGCTTTCTTACTAGAGTTCATTATGTTTACAGGGTCATGCACATCTTATATCTACAACTTGATGTAGTCAGATTGATAATCCTGTGCTTATTAAATAATAATTAAATCATTAAATTCCATGCTATCACTGTCTGGAAAAAGTCTTAATAGTGAGTTTATTCTTACTTATTCTTCCAAGACACAGTCCAAGGCAGCTACTTTTTAATTTTAAGATTTATTTATTTATTTTATGTATATAAACACACTGTCACCATCTTTCAACACATCAGAAGAAGACATCAGATCCCATTCTCAGCAACCACATGGTTGAGAATTGAACTCAGGACATCTGGAAGGGTAGTCAGTGCTCTTAAGCACCGAGCCATGTCTTCCTTCCTTCCTTCCTTCCTTCCTTCCTTCCTTCCTTCCTTCCTTCCTCCCTCCCTCCCTTCCTTCCTTTTTTTTTTTTTTTTTTTCAAGGCAGGGTTTCTCTGTGTAGCCCTGGCTTTCCTGGAACTCACTTTGTAGACCAGGCTGGCCTCGAACTCAGAAATCTGCCTGCCTCTGCCTCCCAAGTGCTGGAGAACTTTTGGGATGGCATTTGAAATGTAAATGAAGAAAATACCTAAAAAACAAAAAACAAAACAACAACAAAAAGGCGTGTGTGCCACCACGCCCAGCTCCTATCTTACTTTTTAAAATTACTTTATGTATGAGTGCTCTATCTGCGTGTACACCTGCGTGCAGAAGAGGGCGTCAGATCCCATCACAGATGGTTGTGAGCCACCATGTGGTTGCTGAGAATTGAACTAAGGACCTGTAGAAGAGCAGCCAGTGCTCTTAGCCACTGAGCCATCTCTCCAGCCCAGCCAACTTCTTCTATTCTTGTTTTAAGCTACCTTAATTTAGCATTACCCACAGTAGGACTTCATATACAGATTAAGATGATCCTCGAAGCTTTATAGCATTAGCTTGTATTGATAAGTCTACAATTTTTGTTTGTTTGTTTGTTTGTTTGTTTTTTCGAGACAGGGTTTCTCTGTGTAGTTCTGGCTGTCCTGGAGCTCACTTTGTAGACCAGGCTGGCCTCGAACTCAGAAATCCGCCTGCCTCTGCCTCCCAAGTGCTGGGATTAAAGGTGTGTGCCACCACGCCCGGCAAGTCTACAATTTTTTAAACTGCTTTTTGTGAATATAAGCTAAAAATTGAGGGTAACTTACTTTCTCATGCTTATGGTCAGTTGTTCCAATATGTTTGTTTTTTTCTTTTTCTTTTCTTTTTTTTGTCTCATTTTGAAGCTTTGACACCTACATTGGTGATTAATTAATTATGTAAGTTACTTCTGGTGCTTATTTTCCATTGGTAGTATACTATCTTTATGCTACTATCAAAGTCTTGATAATTATGTTACAGTATTAGGAACTAGTATAAATCATTCAATTGTTTGTTATATTCCTGTTTATTTACTGTTTTGTTGTTCATTTTCAATACAACTATAGAATTATTTCATCAATAGCCATCAAATACCTTCAAGAATTATGAGTGAAATTCTTATGAATCTATAGATAAATTTTAGGAAAATTGATGTTTAGCAGTACTGTTTTTTTACATTATGAGTGTATGGTATATATGTGTGTTCATGTGTACATTTGTACAGGTGGATATATGTGTGTGTATGTGTGTGTGTGTGTGTATATGTGTGTGTGTGTGCATGTTGAGGCCAGAAGTGGACTCCAGAAGGCCCCCTATCTCCCTCTATCTTAGGTTTTGAGTCAGGGTTTTTCATTGAACTTGGAGCTTATGGGTTAGGTAGACTAGCTGGCTCGTGAACTCTGGCTGCCTACCTTTCTCTGTCTGCCCAGTACTAGGGTTATGGCTTTTACCTGGATGATGGTGAACCATACGCAGGTTCTCACACTTTGGGGGCAGGTACATCACCAAGGGACTCATCCCTTTAGCATTCAGTATTGGGCTTCTTAAGCCATAGATGCAATGAATAGATACCTCCATCTCTCCAGACCTATAATTTCAGCTCGTAAGTATTAGTAATTTTTAATGTAGAGGTCTTAGACATCTTTCCTAAACACATTCCTAAACATTTTTTTGCATTTTGATACATAATTTTTTATTAAGTTGGTTGAAAATGTAGAACATTTGCTGGCAGTATAGAAATTTTACTTATTAGACTTTTTAATACTGATTTTTAAATTTTAAATCAGTAGCTTACTTGTAGCTGTGTTGATTTTAGGTTATCCATCTTAATATAGTTTATGTAATGGTTAGGAACAGATTTTTCCCCTTAGTAATTTTTTTATTCACTTTATATCTGGATTGCTTCCTCCCCCCTCCCTGTCTCTCCTCACACAGTCCCTCCCCATGCTGCTTCCCCTTCTTCTCTGAGAGGGTGAAATACTGCTTCCCATAGCCTCCCACCCTGACATATTGTCTCTGCAGGGCTAGGTGCATCCTCTCCCACTAAGGCCAGACAAGGCAGCCCAGCTAGAGAAACATATTCCACAGATAGGCAACAGCTTTAGGGATAGCCCTACTCCAGTTGTCCGGGGACCCACATGAAGACCAAGCAGCACAGCTGCTACCTATGTGCAGGAGGCCTAGGTCCAGCCCATGTACGCTTTTTGGTTGGTGGTTGAGTCTCTGAGAGCCTTCAAGGTCCCAGGTTAGTCGACTCTGTTGGTCTTCCTGTGGAGTTCCCATCCCTTTCTGGTCCCTCAATCCTTCCTCCAACTCTTCTATAAGAGTCCCGGAGTACCATTCAATGTTGGGTGTGGGTCTCTGCATCTGTTTCAGTCAGCTGCTGGGTGGAGCCTCTCAGAGGACAGTTATGTTGTTAGGCTCCTGTCTGCAAGAATAGCAGAGTATCATTAATAGTGTCAGGGATTGGTGCTTGCCATGGGATGGGTCTCAAGTTGGACTGGTTATTGGTTGGTCATTCCCTTCATCTCTGCTCTATCCCCCATTCCTGCATTTCTTGTAGACAGGATACATTTGGGGTTGAAATTTTTGTGGGTGGGTTGGTGTCCTTATTGCTTCAATGGGGTTCTTGCCTGGCTACAGGAGGTGGCCTGTTCAGGTTTCATATCCCCACTACTGTGAGTCTCAGCTAAGGTCACCTCCCATTGATTCCTGGGGGTCTCCCCCATCTCAGGTCTCTGGCATGTCCTCCAGATGTTTCCCACCCCTCACAACTGCAGATTTCCATTCATTCTCCTGGTGCTCTGGCTCTGTCTCCTGTCTCTCCCCACACCATATCCTGACCACTCCCCATTCTCTCCCTTGTCATCATCACCTGTCCCACCTAGTTCCCTCCTTCCATCTGCCTCCTATGACTATTTTATTCCCCCTTCTAAGTGAGTTTTAAACATCCTTTCTTGGGACTTCCTTCCTGTTTAGCTTCTTTGGCTCTGTGGGGTATATCATGGGTACTCTGTACTTTATGGTTAATATCCACTTATTAAGGAGCACATACCATGCATGTCTCTTTGGTTCTGGGTTACCTCATTCAGGATGATATTCTCAAGTTCCATCCATTTACCTGTAAAATTCATGATGGTTTTGTTTTAAATGGCGGAATAGTATTCCATTGTGTAGATGTACCACTTTTTTCCCATTCTTCAGTTGAGGGACAACTGGGTTGTTTCCAGTTTCTGGCTAGTGTTGTTGGCCTTATTGCAGTGCCTAGCATTTTCATGTTCCTGTGATGTGAACCCACTACTTACATCATTGCTGCTGGGTGGTTCATCTCATTCGTATCCTCTTTTTTTTTTTTTTTTTAAAGATTTATTTATTTTTATATATGTGAATACGCTGTTTCTATCTTTTAGACATATCCGAAGAGGGTATCAGATCCCGTTACAGATAGTTGTGAGCCACAATATGGTTGCTGGGAATTGAACTCAGGACCTCTGGAAGAGCAGTCAGTGCTCTTAACCACTGAGCCATCTCTCCAGCCCCTCATTTGTATCCTCTTTTAACAATCTGACTATTTTTGTTGTTGTTTTCAAATTTTCCTTTTTATCTTTGGTTATATATGTATATATATTGCTTAATTATGAAATCTCTCTCTCTCTCTTTCTCTCTCTCTGTGTTTAAATTTATCCTTTTGAGGATTTGTTGAGTTTTTTGGATCAGACTGAGAGTCAGCTGGCAGACAGGCAAATATATTGTGCGAGAAAGGATCCAAGACCAGATAACCATAAATCACCAAGCATCGTGTGCTTGAGGCTGCATATTCTTTTCTTGCCACCTTCCTGGACATACTTGTAGAGAGACAGCAGTGTGTGATCTTTCAGAAGGAGCCAGATGACTGGAAAATGCGGTTTTGTTTGTAGTGAGCATTGCTGACATAACCCCCATCTCATTTCCAATACTCTAGTTTGAAAGAGTCCTGCCAGAGCAGTGGCATAAGCGAGAATAGTAATTAATCTACTTATTCAATGGAGCATCTGCTCCAGCAGTGACTGAGGACTGAATCCCACTTGAATCTGCCCTCCGTTAACAGTCACTGCACCATGGATGGCGTCCTCAGAGATCCCAGCTTTCTTCCATTGCAAGAATAGTTATTAGGACAGAGCAGCATTTTGGGTTGCTTCTCTATTAATCTGGGAGGAGAAGACACCCTGAAAAGGGCGTAATGCCTTTTCATAATAGAGGAGGTGAGTGCACAGATACTTAATGTTAATATTAAAAAGATTCGTTCTTATTTCATCCTACACATAGGTAAAGAAGGAAGTGTGTCAACTACAAAAACTGCTCACAGATATGATGACTTTTATAGGTAGCCAAGTTGCTCTCACTAGAGCTAGAGTCTTAAGCTCTTGATAGAGATTAGTGCTTTTAGGGCAGAAAGTTAGATTGAGAATAATAGGCTTACTAAGTAGGTAAAATATACTGCTTTTGTACAAGACTGATTCCTAAGAGGTGTTTAGCTGTTTTTGGTACATTTCAGTGATAAGAAGTATAAACCCTAAAAACACCTCCCCACAGGTCTTTAGCTGCAGTCTCCTGTTGGTCAAGACAATTCACAATGAGACTTTTGTTTTGGGGATTAGCACATATACATCAGGCAATATCTTGTCCAGACGAGTACTCCAAAGTTCTCAATGAGGAGACAGGCTGTCTGTATCCTACTATGACTCATCCAAGGGTTAAATTCCTTGGTCCTTTGAGGATTATGTGGTCAAACATACACTGGATATTGTATTTTTCTTTTTTTCATGTCCTCTTCCTCCAACAGCTACAAGGATCTGCTTATTTTGTTGTTGTTGGTTGTTGTTTCATTTGAAGGCTCAAGGAAGTCTTCTATGCTGGAAGATAGGTTAAAAAACTCAGCAGTCCAAATTGAAAGGTCAGGATGTGCTAAACTGTAAAGAGTTTGGCACCGTGAGGAATTCAGTCTTCAATCTGAATTATAGGGAGCCAGGGGAATCCTAAAATGGCAGGCTCAGGTTTGTATCTTTGAATGATTTGTTAGTAGAAGATGAACTGTAGACTGAAAAGCTGACCAGACATGACTGAAGTGGAACAGGTGAGACGTTCTGTGGGCCGACATTACCGGTAGTGAACATGTCTGAGAGGTCTGTGGGCCCGACATTACCAGTAGTGAACATGTCTGAGAGGTCTGTGGGCTGACATTACCGGCAGTGAACATGTCTGAGAGGAAACACACACAGGATATATTTTAGGGTTTGGATGCTACTGATCTTGGTTACCAGTTGCCTGAGAGGTGAGTAGATAAAATAGGATGGAGAGGAGGTGAGAAAAGATTGGTCAAGGCCAGGCATGAGACAGAGCCGTGCCTGAGTCAATTCAAGAACCTCTAAATCCCTCACATTCAATGCCTAATGTTAATGGAAAACCCATAGTGAGATCTGCAAAAGATTGGGAAATAGGAAATAACGATTATGACAGGGTCTCCTTGCCAGGAGGTGAGAGCCACACAGGTATCACAATCAACTACATACAGTTAGGTTCTGAACAGAACGAAGAAGTAGACAACTCGGGAACACGACAGTGCTTAATACTAGGTGAGAATTCAGGGAAGCGGGTAAGGAGGAAGGAGTTAAGCTTGAGCAGAGACTTTAAAAGGCTGGGAGACATTCAGCAAGTAGGAGAGGAAGGTGGAGATGTTACATGGATACTAGGGAGTAAAGACAAAACTTAGATGTAAAAGATTCTGTGAGCTAATACAGGTGAAGGAAAGACATCCTACGGAAGACGTCTAGATTGAAGGGCGGGCATTTTATCACCCACTCAGTTCAGGCAGCTGGGAGGTTGGTCAAGGGAGGCACAGAGCCTGTGTCTAGCACAGCCAGTGGACACTAGTGTGGGCCAATACTATTTAATGATCCTTGTGCCCCATGTAGCCAAGAAGAGGATAAGAGATTGGACATGAGCCAGGCGGTGGTGGCGCACGCCTTTAATCCCAGTACTTGGGAGGCAGAGGCAGGTGGATTTCTGAGTTCGAGGCCAGCCTGGTCTACAAAGTGAGTTCCAGGACAGCCAGGGCTACACAGAGAAACCCTGTCTCGAAAAACCAAAAGAGAGCGCGCGAGAGAGAGAGATTAGATATGGAATGAAAAGTTTGGCAGTTGATGCTCTTTTCTTACTCCCCTGCAGTGTAGACCATCTTTAATCCATATATGCATCACCAATCTCATTAGTTGGGACTCTGAGTTTTCCAGCTCTCTGAAGCAAACATCCATGGAGAACTGAGTGAAAATTGTGGGAAAGAGAGCTGTGCAGAGCAGATAGGAGTGGTCTTGCTCACCCTAGATCCTCTTAGCAGGGTAGATCATCTGCACTCAGGCACAAGTGGGATGGTGGGGGACATATGTCAGGTGTAGGATGAAGTCATATTGGTGAAGCAGGAAAACCATTTCTTTCCAGTATGTGTGTGTGTGTGTGTGTGGGTGTGTTGGGGGTGGGGGGCAATGCAGGCTTCTGGGCTGTAGGTGGTGAAAACCCATTTATAAGATTATTCAGGCTGAGGGAAGAGTTTAGAGTCTCATTAGATTTACATTTCCAATTTCTGGATCCTTATGAAGCAGAAAGAAGCTTTGACATAATATCCGCAATAAACATCCTCACTGGACACTCAGAAGAAGTCCCTCAAAGATTGAGGGTCTGGAGTCTAGAGTTAACCCTAGACATGAGTTAGAGAAACACGGCCTGAGGGGAGCGACTGAACTCAGCAGGCAGTTTATCATTCTTGCTCCATGTGCAGTGGCTTTTCCTGAGTGCTTTTTATCTATGTTTGCTTCAACTGTAGGAGACAATCTGTCCAGTCGCCAGAAGGGATACCTTCAAAGAGTTTTCTTGGCTAAGTTCCATTCGCAGGGTCAGCTGTGACCTCCTGTTACTGTTGCTCTGGCCCCGGTATGCCCCCCCCCCCAAGCTTCAGCTCTTGTCTAGGGAGCTTAGAGGCCATGTTTTGGAATGTCTCTCACTTCAGAACAGAAGAAACCTCCAGTTTGCTTGCTCAATGTTTTTCCAGACTTTTCTTTTCATTCTGAAATAATTTAGCCCATTGCCCTGGTTACTGTCAGGAGCTCTTCTGGGACAGGAGATGGAGTGTAATCTTTGCACAAACAAATGAGAAGTGGGAGGGATGTTGGAGGGGAAGGGGGATGAGGGGAGTGTGGCTTTTCACTTGGCTGATGCAACATTTGGAACTGGAAGAAGGAGGAGGAGGAGGAGGAGAAGGAGAAGAAGAAAAGGGAGCTCAGAGTTTCTTAAACTAACTCGTGGACTTTTATTTCATGTAATCTTTCACACATCTTAGTATCTCTTCTAACTCAAGACTACTCAGCTTGGGCTCTGTGGACTCTTATTTAATCTCTCTCTCTCTCTCTCTCTCTGTCTCCCTTCCCTCCCTGTCTCCCTCTCTTCCTTCTTTCCATCTTCCTTCTTACTCTCTTGTCCCCATTGGCCTCAAACTCCTAGGCTCAAGCCATCCTTTTGCCTCAACCTTCCTAATAGATTGAACTATAGGCATTTACTTCCAAGGTCACCTTTTCGTTCTTGCAAAGGGGACCCAGTGGCCAAATCCTGCAACCTCTTGGAAGAGAGGTCTTACATCATTAGAACCTTTCTCCTCTTGCGTGGTTCAACTAATTAGGGTACAAATTCAAATGCCCCATTCCTGTCTTCACACTCTCCTCTGGCATCAAAACAGCCTGTGAAGGAAGCTTGTGAGGGAAGAGGGATGGGGTGAGGAGGGAGGGGCAAGGTAGGGATGGAGGCAAGTGTTTCACTGCAGCTTCAGAAAGGGAGGCCATGCATGACCAGGGTCTGCCTACAGAAAGAACTTCCCCAGCCAGAGAGCTTCTGACTCTTGCCTCTAAGAGCACTATGATGGTTTCCTGGCTGAAATTCACCTCTGAAATATAGCTTTCTTTTCTTTTTGAAATGTGAATTCTGAGCTCATCCCTGTAAACTAGTTCCTATTTTATGATGTTGGGATACCTTGGAAGCTCAGTGCACAACAGTCACGTGCGATACTTGATTTCAAACTCTACCCGTGCGAAGGCTGGCGTATGTTCTGCTAATGACTGTGTGCTGAGTATCTGGCACAGTGAATGGAACTCGGTTCCATCGTTTCATAATGGAATTGAATAAACAAAGAAATGAATAATTAATAAATGGATGGATGGAAGGAAGGATGGATACGTGAATACTGAGTTAGTCCTACATCATCCTACCAAGGAAGAAACGTCGGTGTTAGACTTCCCAAGGCTAAGTTAGAGAGCAGCTAAGGGGCACACTCTAGAACTTTCCTAAACTTGATTTGGGACACACAGTGACTTCTAACCCACCACGGAGCAAAGGTAAATTGGAGACAGAGAGGTAACGTGCTTCTATGGAAAGACAATTTTGGTGGAAAAGAACCCACTCAGCCAGGTGTGGTGGTGCATGCCTTTAATCCCAGAACTCTAGAGGCGGAGGCAGGAGCATCTCTGTGAGTTCTAGACCAGCTTGGTCTACAGTGAGTGCTGGGACAGTCAGGGCTACACATTGAGTCCCTGCAGGCAATCTGGTAATGCTGGAGGAGCAGAGAGGGACACGTGTGGTGGATGAGGAGATCGATGAAAAGAAGTCAACTTGAGAATGACAGGGGCATTGAGAAACGCAGTTCTTGTTTTGCCACAGTTAATGGAGACTCTCACACGGGAGACAGAGATACACAACCAGGAAGACTGAGAGTATTATTCAAACAATGATTGGCAGGTGCGTGCCAGCAGGACTGTGTATCTTCCAGTTCTTGTTTTATGTTCACAGCACATTGATCATATTTACTTCAGCCTTCTCAGTAAGAAGGATAATGCATAGGCCATGAAGATGTCTGCATTCGTATCTGTCTGTCTGTCTGTCTCTCTGTCTGTCTATCTATCTATATGTATGTATATAGTCATACTCAAACACACACACACACACACACACACACACACACACACACACACACATACTTATGGGTAATTTAAGAAGGAACTAGGTTGTCCGAGTTCAGAAATGTCCCTGATCAAAAGCTTTATGCCAAGCACTAACCATATAATGTGAGATTCCAAAAAGCTATTGCATTCAAATTATAACCAGGAAATAGTTTCAGATTTAAAAACTAACAACCAACCAGATGAAACAGGCAGAAAGGATCTTCCTGAGGTCTGGTTTATACTGAGTGTGAATTCAAGACTGAAGAAAAGTTGTCATGTGTGGAGATGTGTGCAGTCCTGGAGCTTGTGGGGTGGATGGAGGAGGGGCACAGGTGTGAGGCCAGGCTGAGCTACATAGTGAGACTGTGTGGCAAAGACCAAACAAAAGCAGCCTTCCAAAAAGAAGAAAAGGAAAACAAATAGAAATTTTGAACAGAAAAATTCACCCTAGAACTGCATCCCAGTTTTTCGTATTCTTTTATACCCATTGTCAGTATATTTGCATTTTAAAATTATAATAGAGGTTGAACATATTTGTGTTTGTTTACTGGCTATTGATTTTTTTATTTTCCCCATATCTCTGTGTTAATATTCTTCACTTATTTTTTCTTTCAGGTTAGTTCATCACAACTCCGTATGGTAAGAAGACTAGATTCATTGTGATGAAGAGTTTCCTTTCCGTTTTGCTGTCTTTTGTCTAAATTGCCTTCCTGCCTAGGTCTTTAAAGTGAATGCAATGTCTGACAATGTTTCTGTCAACTGTGCTCAATTAACATTGTTTTGCTATATAGCATGACTCATAATTTTTGGAAAAAAAATGATTTCAGGAATGGTATCGTACCTTAGAGTTACTGGCAGTTTACATGCAAGTTCAGGAAAGACAGTGATTCTGAGTGTGTGGTGACCCCCCAGTCGGGAACTTATTTTCATTGCTACTTCATAACTATAAATTGTTCCGAATTTTAATATAAATATCCGTGGTTTCCAATGGTCTTAGGTGACTCCTGTAAAAAAAGTCCTTCAACTTCCAAAGAGGTAACAACCCACAGGTTGAGAATCCCTGCCCTAAGGTGATGTTGCAAAAAAAACGAGGGCTGCTAAGGTAAACAGATGATTGTTCACCGAAGGCAGACTGCAGGTATATGCAGGGAGCTTGAAATGTTAAGGATGCTATGAAACTCTTTGACTTTCTTTCCTCACCCCCACCCTTATTATCTGCTGTGCTGTAAGCTGCAGTTCCTTAATAGGAATTCTAGAATATTGATTAATATCAGCTTCAAAGGGGTAGAAAGAAAAGAGGCCTGACCACGCTTATCTTGGTAGATTTATATTAGAGACTGGACCTACCGATCAGGAGCCTGTAAGTGCTCAAAGGAAAGGCCCAGACAGTCACACAGTACACACCTTTCCTTGGGCCAGTCCAGTGGGATTCCCCTTGGGGAGGCAGCTGGCACTCGACAGTGATTAAATCCACCTTTTATTTTTGCAACTGACTGCTGCTGGACAATTCTTACAGCTCTTGAGGTTATCTAGTTGGTATTAGCCCTTAAAACTCCCTCTCCGTGTTTGTGTGGCCCTCAGAACTGGCTTTCTTTCTTTCTTTCTTTCTTTCTTTCTTTCTTTCTTTCTTTCTTTCTTTCTTTTTTTTATTAGATACTTTCTTCATTTACATTTCAAATGCTATCCTGAGAGTTCCCTATACCCTCCCCTACCCCCTCACCCTGCTCCCCTACCCACCCACTCCCGCTTCCTGGCCCTGGCATTCCCCTGTACTGGGACATATAATCTTTGCAAGACCAAGGGCCTCTCTTCCCAATGATGGCTGACTAGGCCATCTTCTGCTACATATGCAGCTAGAGATAAGAACTCTGGGGGTACTGGTTAGTTCATATTGTTGTTCCTCCGATAGGGTTGCAGACCCCTTTAGCTCCTTGGGTGCTTTCTCTAGCTCCTCCATTGGGGGCCCTGTGTTCCATCCTATAGATGACTGTAAGCATCCACTTCTGTATTTGCCAGGCACTGGTATAGCCTCACAAGAGACAGCTATATCAGGGGCCTGTCAGCAAAATCTTGCTGGCATGCAATAGTGTCTGGGTTTTGTGGATATTTATGGGATGGATCCCCGGGTGGTCTCTAGATGGTCCTTCCTTCCGTCTCAGCTCCAAACTTTGTCTCTGTAACTCCTTCTATGGGTATTTTGTTCCCCCTTTTAAGAAGGAATGAAGTATCCACATTTTGGTCTTCCTTCTTTTTGAGTTTCATGTGTTATGCAAATTGTATCTTGGGTATTCTAAGTTTCTGAGCTAATATCCATTTGTCAGTGAGTACATATCATGTGAGTTCTTTTGGTACTGGTACAGCAACAGACAGATAGATCAATGGAATAGAATTGAAGACCCAGAAATGGGGCTGAAGAGATGGCTCAGCAGTTAAGAGCACTGACTGCTCTTCTGAAGGTCCTGAGTTCAAATCCCAGCAACCACATGGTGGTTCACAACCATCCGTAATGAGATCTGATGCATCTGATGCATCTTCAGGTGCATCTGAAGACAGCTACAGTGCACTTAAATGTGAGGAGTGGGTGTGGCAGCAGTCCCAAGATGATGCCCGGGACTGCAGCTAAGTCTTATGACTTGCACCTGACTTCCTCATACACCTGAAAATAAGCCACGACCATCGTGAGAGCTGTGCAGGTGCACCATGATGCTGGCGGTGTAAACAAGTCCATATTTGGTGGAGACATGCCCCTGCCGCCCTGATTGGCTGAAGCTGCGTGCCTGGTGAGGTGACGTGGCCTGCCATGAGTGGATGGGGGCTGAGAGTATATAAGAGTGAGAGGCCCCGGGGTTCGAGGGAGAAGGAGAAAGTTGAGAAGTAAAAAGATGAAGCAAGAGAGATGAAGACTGAAGTTTGCTGAATAAACTGCTGTTAGAAGAACTGGTGGTCGTGTCATTCTTGCTGGTTGAGAGCGGACGCGACACTTAGATATAATAATAAAATAAAATGTTAAAAAAAAGAAGACCCAGAAACGAACCCACACACCTATGGTCACTTGATCTTTGACAAAGGAGCTAAAACAATTTAGTGGAAAAAAGACAGCATTTTCAACAAATGGTGCTGGCTCAACTGGCGGTTATCATGTAGAAGAATGAAAACTGATCCATTCTTACCTCCTGTACAAAACTCAAGTCCAAGTGGATCAAGGAACTCCACATAAAACCAGAGACACTAAAACTTATAGAGGAGAAAGTGGGGAAAAGCCTTGAAGATATGGCACAGGTGAAAAATTCCTGAACAGAACAGCAATGGCCTGTGCTGTAAGATCGAGAACTGGCTTTCTTAAACAGGCCGATACTCAGCTGCCTTGATCCTTTTAGTGGCTCCTACTAACATCCAACTTAGTGCCTCAAAGTGTCATCATTGGCTTCTCATAGGAGCTAGATAGAATGTAGAATCTTATCCAGGGACCACTGGATCATAATCTGCACTTCCAATAGTCACTTAAGGCTTGAGAAGCACAGTCTATCTGGCGAGTCCTGTGCAGGGCTTTGGGTTACCACTCTAAACTTGAAACCCATCGACCATGCTGATGGCCAGAATTTAGCATGAAGCACTAATTGTGTGCCCCATACAAATCACGTGCTCACACCACTCCTGCCTTCCTATCCCTCAAGCCTTTCCCTTCTTCCTGAAAATCTTTGCTTACCGTAAACTTAATCATAACTCATCTAGGTCCAAGTCAAAAACCTTCATCCCTTCCTGGAGAGTTAACCACTCTTTCAGGGACCCCACCATTGCTGCATTTACCAAGGTGTGGCCAGCCCTTAAATTTTCTTTTGCAGTAACCTTTCCAAACCCCACCGTCCCCGCCTCTTTCCAGATTCCATCTGTGGTTCTGTCTTCCTCAACCTCACAGTCACCTGTGGTCAACCAGAGTCCGAAAATAGGAAATAGAAAAGTCCAGAAATAATCAGTTCATAAGTTTCAACTAGTATGGCATTCTGAGTAATGTAATGAAAGAATTTATATTACTCTGTAGTCATAATTATTCTGTTACTATTATTGTTGCTATATTATACTGTACTTACAATTGAACCTTTATCTTAGGACTGTTAAGCACAAAAAACAGTGTGGGGATTGGGCTTGGTGCTATGAGTGGTTCCAGACCCCACCTCGAGGACTCGGAACATGCCTTCCATAGATAATGTGATGGTTTTCGTCCACAGATAAAGTGATGGTTTGCGAATGTCTGCCTTGGACACACCTAAACTCTGTTAGAACAAAGATAAGAACTCAACCTTCTTTGAGTTCCTTTTGTTCCTAACCCAGTATTGAGTATATTCCAGATGCTTAAAACCACCTTCTTAGGAGGCGATAGAAGGTGGTGCTACTTGTGATCCATTTGCCGTGTACTTCCCTCCTTTCTGCCTCTGTGTCCATATCTATTACATCCTTTCTGCCTGTGTCCGTATCTATTCCATCCTTTCTGCCTGTGTCCGTATCTATTCAGGAGCAAGGTTATGATCCCCATTCTCTATTTGCTCCCTACTCAGCCTTTCAAAACAGCGATTTCCTTTTTTTTCCTCCCAAAGACTCAAACCTCTTGATTAAAATAACAAAATCACATTAAGGAATTCACCACCAACTATTAGAACAAACAATTTCATCAAGATGACATGATACAAACCTGATATACAAATCTAAATTAGACAAATACAGAGAAACAGAGAACAAATTCAAAGAGAAATTATTAGGACAATGCTTGTTAACATAGCACCACAGGATTTAAACATTTAGAAAAATTTAGCAAAAGGAATGTAAAATCTGTATGCTGAAAAATATCAAAATATTACTAAAAACAACTAAAGAAGCTAGGCATGATGGTGCCCACCTCAGGCAGATCTCTGTGAATTCCAGAACAAAAAGAAGATCAAAATGAATGGGAAGACATGCTATGATCATGGATTGCAAAGTTTGATATTGTTCAAATTGCATGCATCATATATATCGACACCTATACACAAATATTTCTGATTGCAAGACATCTGCATGTCTAAAACCTACAGGCCAGGCATCAGAAGATAGGTGGGCTCGGGCGTGAACGGAAACTGCAGCCCATGCCACCACAGGTGAAATGTTTTGCTCAGGGATACTTCAATTCTGCTCTCAATGCTTTTCAAGCGACTAACTCATGTCACTTAAAGGAATTACTTCAAGGCAATGCATCAGCCAGTGTTGGGTGGAATCCATGATCATTAAGTCACCAGTAGGTAGCAATGTTTCCCAAGTTGATCTACATATTCAGTGCTCTACCTACTTCATTCTACTCTTCTCTCTATGTAACTAATCCTAAAAATTGTCTAGAAAAGTTCAAGACTCTTTTTGCTTGCTTTTTATTAAAAATGAAACACAATACCCTAAACTCAAATGAGTAAAGGTGGAGGGCTTTTTACTTTCAAATTTTAATACAAAGGTACAGTAATTGAGGTAGTATAATTGTGTGTAAAGTTAAAGACAGATCTATAGCTGAGGTATTATAGAATTTTAGGTTTAACAGTTGTGTTATTTTAACATAAGATATTACACCATACCAGTTGACAATAGAAATGTATTCTGGGAAATTTGTCATTGTATTGTTTGTCTCTAAGCAAACAGTGTGTGCACAGCAAGTCTGCATTGATAGATCACTCTATATAGCCTCTTGACAAAATTAATAAGCTTGTTCAATATGAGATATTGGAGGACTATCATAACAGAGCATACTATTTTGTACTAAGTTTTGATATTGAAGAAATACATTCTAACAAGAAAATGTATAGCATAGTAAATATGTAAGCTAGTTTGTTTTTTTTGAGACAGGGTCTATCTATGTAGTCCTGGCTGGCTTAGAACTCACCATGTAGACTGACCTTGAGCTCACAGGTATCCACCTGCCCTTCACCTTTGAGTCCTGCGATTAAAGGTTTGTGCCACCAAGTGGAAACTAGTCAGGTAGTTGTTTGTTGGTGATTATTCTATATTACAAATAGTTGTTTATTTATGCTTTTAAATCACTGGCAGAGGAGTAGGGTTGTTTATATCTGTACCCCCACAGACATGAGTAATACATTTCATTGTGATATCATGACAGTTATGATACACCAGGTAACAGGAAGTTTCCAGCCTTGTTATGATGCTATGCAGTACCACCACTGATACTCTCCATCCTTGACCAGGATGCTGAGGAGTTGAGCGAGACTCCAGGTATCATATTGTTTTACCTATTCATCCATCATTGGACATTTAGATTGCATTTTTATCTTGATTGCAGTAAATGACACAAGGGCAAGTGTGCATACCAAATGTGTGTGTGTGTGGTATGTGTGTATGTGTGCGTATGTGTGTATGTGGTGTGTATGTGTGTGTGTTGTGTGTATGGTATGTGTGGTGTGTGTGGTGTGTATGTGTGTGTGGTGTGTGTGTGTATGGTATGTGTGGTGTGTGTGTGTGGTATGTGTGGTATGTGTGGTGTGTGTGTGTGGTATGTGTGGTATGTGTGGTATGTGTGGTGTGTGTGTGTGGTATGTGTGGTATGTGTGTGGTGTGTGTGTGTGGTGTGTGTGTGTGTATGTGTTATGTGTGTGTGGTGTGTGTGTGTGGTGTATGTATGTGTGTTATCTATGTGTGTGTGTGTGGTATGTGTGTGGTGTATGTATATGTGTTATCTATGTGTGTGGTGTGTGTGTGTGGTGTATGTATGTGTGTTATCTATGTGTGTGTGTGTGGTATGTGTGTGGTGTATGTATGTGTATTATCTATGTGTGTGTTGTGAGTGGTGTGTGTGTGTGTGTGTGTATTGCATGCACATGAGTGGATGGTGCAAAGGTATGTGCAAACAAAGTCTAGAGGAAGAAGCCTGTTGGGTGTCCCTTTCTGCTTTAAAGAGACAGAGACTCTTGCCTTGAAGAGACAGACTGTCGCTGAACAGGATACTGGCTAGCTTTCAGGATTCTCTTGCCTCGGTCAATGCTGGAGTTACAGGCAGGTTCAGTTTTTGGTTTTGTTTTTTTTTTTTTAAATAAGAGTTCTGTGGATTCAAACCCAGGTGCCCCCACCCCCACCCCCACCCCCACCCCCACCCCACCCCCCAGCAAACATTCTTTTTATTTATTTATTTATTTATTTATTTATTTATTTATTTATTATATGTAAGTACACTGTAGCTGTCTTCAGACACTCCAGAAGAGGGCGCCAGATCTCGTTACGGATGGTTGTGAGCCACCATGTGGTTGCTGGGATTTGAACTCTGGACCTTTGGAAGAGCAGTCGGGTGCTCTTACCCACTGAGCCATCTCACCAGCCCCCCAGCAAACATTCTTATTGAACCATCTCTAGCCAGGGAAACCTAGTGATCTGCCTATCTACCCCTCCCCTAACAGTGTTGAACTTGTAGGCACATATACGGGGCCTGACTGGCTTTTTACATAGGTGGTTGGGTTTGAACTCGGGTCCTTATGCATTTGTGGCAGGCACCTTACTGCTTTAGCTGCCTCCTCAACCCGTTTTAAAAAATCTTTAACATGATGTTTTCCCTCCTGTCTAGATGCTTTGCTTATTTTTTAATTACACATTCTATTGAGACATATAGTACAAATACCAATTCCGTTATTCCAGAAACTTAGCCATTACCCAGGTTACGTCATGAGTGGATTACATTGTACCAATTTTATCTGGTATACATTTTGCTGTGATGCTTTTTCAAGTGTGTAAATTTTGTATTTTCTTCGTTTTACGATTTTTTTTCAAAGACACCAATATATATTTAAACTGGGCTGTTCTTATTTTTATGACTATAATTGCTACAGTTTGGACTTTAAACGCTCACCAAAAGGCCATGTGCTAGAGATTTGGGCCTCAGCTTGTGGTGCCATAGGGAGGAGGTGGAACCTTTAGGAGATGGGACATATTGGAAGGAAGTATGTCCTTGAAGGTTACACTGGGATAGCAGTCTCTCTCTCTCTCTCTCTCTCTCTCTCTCTCTCTCTGATTCCTGGACACCATAAAGTAAACAGGCTTCTTTTACCCCATATCCCTAACAGAAACACACACACACACACACACAGAGAGAGAGAGAGAGAGAGAGAGAGAGAGAGAGAGAGAGAGAGAGGAGAAATACCTGAACCATTGAAAGAGGTGATCTAAGGTTAGAGATGCTCCCATTAGAATATCTTCCCAATCAAAGAACCAAAAAGGAGAGCAGAAGAAAGTTTAAGATGTTTAAAAATAAAGTCAGAGGATAGCAAGAGGATTGCAAGGTGAACAAGGTTAGCCAGCCAGGAGGTTGCTAATGAAATGAGAATAAGGAAATAAAACGCGGGGAGAGCTGGAATGATTTGGAGCTAAAGTAAACTGAGTGGTAGTCAAGACATGCCTTTACTCCTCTATGAATTAGCTGGTTTCTAAATCCTGGAATTACAGTGAACAAGGTGGTGGTGGTTCACACCTTTAATCGCATTGGCTGGAAGGCAGAGACAGGCAGGCAGGCATACAGGAATTACAATGATTTAAATTTAAAATCTGCTTGTAAAAGGCAGACTGAAATTCAAACTGAAGGTACTGTGTGATCTAAAAATAAAGACACCTAAACCTTGAATTATACACACACACACATACACACACACACACACACACACACACACATATATATAAAGGGCAAAATAGGTATGTTTATCCAATAAGGTATATTTAGTTCCAAATTTGGGAAAGAAAATTCTTAAAATTTCAATTGAAGGATAATACTTTTTCTTTTGCCAAAAACCATTTTGTTCTAGGAAAGAGTTGATCTGTCAAAAAAGGGAATCCCCCCCCCCCGCCCACCCCGCCACTGAAATAGGGTTAGGGCAGGGTTTTGGTTTTTTAATCTTTCCAGGAGAATAAAAGCATCCAACTAAGGAAGTTGGAGACCACTAGACAAGCAAACTTATGAAGAATAAGGGCGGATCATCAAGAGAAAATGTTCCAAGAGAAAGAAGAAATTGGCCAAATAGTATCACTGCCCTCTACAGACCTCAGTGACAAATGGAATTTAAGTAGTACCAACTCAATTAAAAATTAAAGCTGCCTTTGGGGTTGGAGCATGGCTCTCTCCTTCTCTAAACCCACTCATGCTTGTTAGAGGAAAACCCAAAAAACTCTGTCTCATATCAGAAAAACCACCTGGTATGGGATAGAGAAAAACAAAAAATAAGGGACTATTCTATTGCCACTAATCGCATAATCTTTTGGGTTTCATTTGAATCTCTAAAACTTTTTAAAAGTATGAATATTATCTCAAAATACATAAGATTATCATGTAGGTATAAACTTTGTGTCATGATAGAGAATATAGCCATAGAGAATACTTTTTTCCCCCTTTTTTTCTTTTTTCTTTTGTTTTTTTGAGACAGGGTTTCTCTGTGTAGCTCTGGCTGTCCTGGAACTCACTCTGTAGACCAGGCTGGCCTTGAACTCAGAAACCCACCTGCCTCTGCCTCCCAAGTGCTGGGATTAAAGGTTTGCGCCACCACTGCCTGGCTGAGAATACGTCTAATTCTAGAGATAAGCTTCATCTGGCTTCCTCTATGTGTTTACAGGCTTGAGTCTGAAATAAGTAACTGGGAATGAAGATTGTGTACCCAGGATGTACTTAATAGATTGTGGTCCTCAAACATTTCTGAGATTTGCTGAATATGGCATTTAAAATGTTTAGCTTTTCTACCAATCCTAACCGTAACCTCTTAGGTTTTCAAGACGATGACGGGGCTTCACAATGACAAATTCACCTGGGTTCTGGTAGCTCTAACCACTGGGAAAAACTGCCCCGTGCTACTTCTGTCACAGTTCTGTGCAAACAGTGGACACTTTTTGGGTTGACTGCTATGTTCTACATTGCCAGGATTGCCACTACACTGACAAACAGATCAGCTTCAGATTACACACTGCTCAGGACATTCAAATTGCTGAGTTCATATGAGATTGACACGGAAACTGTACAGGACGTTGAACTCAAAAATACTTAATCCTAAAACTGCCAAAGACAAACAAACTGGACATTGTGGAAAACTTGGCAGAGATAGCTTCATTATTGTAATTTCTTTTGTTGTGTTATGGTTAAAATTTTTCCCTTTTATTTAGACAAAAAAGGGGGTGGAGATATAGGAATGATAAAAGAATAACGGGAAAAAAGAGTAGATTATTGAATCTACTCTTCTAGATCTTTGTATATTGATACAAATTAAGGTTATATTTGGTTAATTGTATAGATACTTATATATTAATATAAAATTAAGTTTATATTTTAGTTTAAAAAAAACCAGGGGCAGACTGGAGAGAATCTGTTGGCTTATGTTTTCTTTATCATGGTCTATATCAAGGATTAACGTGGAGCCAAGGTGGCACAGACCTGTGGACATAAAAACATGCGTCCACAAATTAGATGCCATCTCTGCCTTTTGTGCAAACTGAGGAAGAAATAACTAGCCACATCCTATTATTGTTGGTTTAAGTTCTAGTCAGCTAAGATCTGCCCTGTGTTGCCCAAACCCAAGATGTTTGTCTAAGACAGGATCGTGTTAACCATTCTCATTGTCTGCCAGTTCACCTGTAAGCTTTGGATTAGCCATAAACAGTCCTGTGCTGGCTTCTTTTTCATTTTTTTTTTCAGTGGCACTGAAGTGCTTAGATAGGTTTCATACTGTTTGGGGATTTTCCATTTCTCAAGGAAAGACAAGAATTTGAAAGACTTAAGTGTATCTTTTAAAAAATCTGTCTCTTTTCCAATTCCCTAGCTCTCTAGTTACCTCAGAACATGAACACCCATGGTCTACTTTACTGTCATAAGCTCAAAGCGACAGGAACAAGGGACCACAGACTGAAATCTTTGACCCATGATCCAAAGTCAGCCTTTGCTACCATTTCTCACAGCCATGGAAGGCAGTGCACCACCTTACCACTACTCATTTAATTTCTTGTCTTCTGCCTCTGTGTTTCTTTGTATTTCGAGATATGGCTCTCTATCACCACTAATATATTTCCTTTCCTTCTGTATCTGGGTTGCTTATGTGATATGGAAAATAGGAATGTTTTTAATATACCTGTTCATGCTACACATCCTTTTCCCTTTCATGTTGCTTTGTCCTTATATTTTATCAAGGTTCTTCTACAGTGCACGCTCCACAATAGCCTGCTTCTGCATCTAAGGTTTTCTCTTAGTCTTTCACTGCTGCTCCTTTGGGGCGTTGCTTTAATGAAATCCTGGTTCATACTGGTTTTCTCCCCCCACCCCACCTGTGTGTATGCCTGTGGGCATCGGATCTCAAATGTGCCTCTTGTAGACAGCAACTAGTTGGACCATGCTGTTTTGTTTCTGTCATCAGTCTCTGCTCCTTTCCCAGAATACTTCTGGGATAGAACCAGGTCTGAGTCTATGCTGGGCAAATCCTATACGATGCACCTCCACAGTCAATCCCTTCCTTTTGATGAAAAGGGGTTTATCCCTTTACATTTAATGTAATTACAGATAAGAAAGGACCTGGTTCTGCTATTTTTTTAAAGTTGTATTTATATATTATTTATATGAGTACATTGTAGCTGTCTTCAGACACACCAGAAGAGGGCATAAGATATCATTACCAGTGGTTGTAAGCCACCATGTGGTTGCTGAAAATTGAACTCAGTACTGCTGAAAGAGCAGTCAGTGCTCTTAACCACTGAGCCATCTCTCCAGCCCCCTGCTTCTGCTATTTTAATCCCTTTCTTTGTGTCTTAAATCTTTTCCAACTTAATTCCCTTTGTTATTGACTTTCTTTTTTATATGTATTTATTTTATGTATATGAATACACTGTTGGTGTCTTCGGGTAATCCAGAAGAGAGCATCAGATCCCATTCCAGATGGTTGTGAGCCACCATGTGGTTGCTGGGAATTGAACTCAGGACCTCTCTCTAGCTATTTAGTTGATTTTTATGGCAATAGCTTTGATTGTTTTCTCATTTATTTTGCATATCTTTTAATGAAAAGTCTTTTTTTTAATATTATTTTTTTTTATTAGGTAATTTCCTCAATTACATTTCCAATGCTATCCAAAAAGTCTCCAATACACTACCCCCCCCAGTCCCCCCCCACCCCCCACCCCCCCACCCCTTGGCCCTGGCATTCCCCTGTACTGGGGCATATAAAGTTGGCAAGTCCAATGGGCCTCTCTTTCCAGTGATGGCCTACTAGGCCATCTTGTGATACAAATGCAGCTAGAGACAAGAGCTCTGGGGTACTGGTTAGTTCATAATAATGATCCACCTATGGGGTTGCAGTTCCCTTTAGCTCCTTGGGTACTTTCTCTAGCTCCTCCATTGGGGGCCCTGTGATCCATCCAATAGCTGACTGTGAGCATCCACTTCTGTGTTTGCTAGGCCCCGGCATTGTCTCACAAGAGACAGCTATATCTGGGTCCTTTCAGCAAAATCTTGCTAGTGTATGCAATGGTGTCAGCGTTTGGAAGCTGATTATGGGATGGATCCCTGGATATGGCAGTCTTTAGATGGTCCATCCTTTCTTCACAGCTCCAAACTTTATCTCTGTAACTCTTTCCTTGGGTGTTTTGTTCCCAATTCCAAGAAGGGGCACAGTGTCCACACTTTGGTCTTTGTTCTTCTTGAGTTTCATGCGTTTAACAAATTGTATCTTATATCTTGGGTATCCTAAGTTTTTGGGCTAATATCCACTTATCAGTGAGTATATATTGTGTGAGTTCCTTTGTGAATATGTTACCTCACTCAGAATGATGCCCTCCAGATCCATCCATTTGCCTAGGAATTTCATAAATTCATTCCTTTTAATAGCTGAGTAGTACTCCATTGTGTAAATGTACCACATTTTCTGTATCCATTCCTCTGTTGAGGGGCATCTGGGTTCTTTCCAGCTTCTGGCTATTATAAATAAGGCTGCTATGAACATAGTGGAGCATGTGTCCTTCTTACCAGTTGGAACATCTTCTGGATATATGCCCAGGAGAGGTATTGCTGGATCCTCTGGTAGTAGAAAAGTCTTTTATGAGTAATGTGGTAGCTACTTCATAAACCTGAGAATGGTGTTAGTTAAGTGAGTTGATGACAACTTACCTTCAGCACCACATGAAATACTGTTTTTATTTTTTTTTGTTTTTTTCGAGACAGGGTTTCTCTGTGTAGCCTTGGCTGTCCTGGAACTCACTTTGTAGACCAGGCTGGCCTCGAACTCAGAAATCTGCCTGCCTCTGCCTCCCGAGTGCGAAATACTGTTTTTAATCCCCACCTTCTTTATGTTGTTATTGTTAGATATTATGTTACTCTATACGGCATACTCAACAATACAGACTTATAATTTTTAATCCATTTGCCCTTATGGATCATACAGAAATCAAAGTGTGAGTGTGGAGTGACTATAATTTTATATTTGGACTCTGCTTTCCAGGTATAGGTGTTTAACTCCTTTCTGTGTGCTCCAGTTCCTCACTGTAAGTTAAATATAATAATTTGTTCACTGAGAAGAATTTTGTGGGTTTTTTTGTTTGTTTGCTTGTTTTTCGAGACAGGGTTTCTCTGTATACCCCTGGCTGTCCTGGAACTCACTTTGTAAACTCAGAAATCTTGCCTGCCTCTGCCTCCGGAGTGCTGGGATTAAAGGCGTGCGCCACCACGTGGGCCCGGCTAATTTTGTGATTTTAAATGAATCTATAATGTAAAATTTTCTTTGCTTTATAAACATATCACTATTTGTTTTTGTGTTTATTGGCAACATAAAGGAAACTTTCCTTTACTTCTGGTTAACAAAACGCATTATTGAGACTGGATACAGAGTGTTATCAAATGAACCTTTAGCATCTAATGACACGATCATAGTGTTTTCTATTTTTAACTTGTGAAGAGAAATTGGTTACACATCTATCTACTATTCCTGGATAAAGCTAATTGTACATCACACATTGGTTTCTTGTACTATTAAGCCTTATATTTATAATATTATATTTTGAATTTTGCAGCTACATTTTGAGTTGTGTGACACATTTGTCAATGATTGTTACCAGGTTGTATTAGCTCAATAATATATATTGAGAAACTAGCTACATAAATTTTCTTTTGTTTTAATGGCATAGAATATTGCTTCTCAGGTATCAAAAGTTGAAATTTATTATCAATTTTTTGTGGGGTAATATAAATCATCAATCTTTATAAATGTTTGATAGCCTCAGAAAATAATGATCATTTCCTATAAGAAATAAAAATAGTCTCCCTTTGTGAGTATAGATATTCAACTTTGCTGTATCCTATAGGTCCTCTTTATTCTAATTTATTTACTTTATTATTTCCCTTGTCAAAGTATGTCCCTACTAATGTTGTTTCCTGGTACTTGTCAAAGTTTGTTGTGCTTATTGTTTGCTTATTCTAATTGAATGCTATTCTATTCATAAAGAATCATTATTACATTTTAATAAAATTTTCTCTTCTGTCTCTGTTTTTGGTGGTGGTGATGGTGGTGGTTGTTTGTGTGTCTATTGTATCATGTCACTGAAATAACTTTAGAGCCTTACTTGTATTTAGTTATCATGTCCTTGACTATCTTATTATACACAAACTTTTTGTATTATTCACAATATGGTGACCAGGCAGAATACGTCATTTAATTTCAGGGAAAAATTTCATAAACATTTTATTCTGAAAGTCTTGAGTTTTCATGATGGAGTTTAAGCTGTTTCTTTTGATTGTTCAGTACCACGTGGCTAAAATGTCCTTTGTCTCAACATTTCTCAGGACTTTGGAAAGTACCTGTCCTGTATTAGTAGTTTTCTATGGGAAAGCTGTAGTTGTTTTAGAAGCATCCTCCAAGCTGTAGTTGTTTTAGAAGCATCCTCCAAGCCATATTCTCTATACCATACTCACAAACTTGTCAACATGAAGAGTAAAAGTGCCGCCATTTTGCATTTGTAGTCACCAGGCTCTAACCATATAGGCGCTTCTTCCATGATGCAATGCATTTAATGAAATAAATAAACTACAGAGCATCAAACGATTAGCTTAAATTTGTGTTTTTGACTGTGCGTCTCAGAGAGAGAACTAGTGTAATACACAGACACGGCAGAATGGGTCAGCAGCAGTTCAGCAGGTCTTTGGAGAAAAAAATGTCCTCATGGAGTGAAGCTGGGGAAATTTCCCTACCGGTCAGCAGTGCAGGGGAAATGCAGGCTCTTTATCTTCCTGCAGCAGATCTCACCTGTATAAGACTCACTTGGAGGGTCAGAGGAGATGATAGTCAATGTACTCATGGGTTTTCAGTTTCTTTTGCAAAATTCTTTTCCTCCAGGAATAGGCTGTCTTTGGAATGTTAGCCCCATTCAGTGCTTGTCTCCACAGATGACATCAGGGCCAATAGACACTAGTACTATTGTTAAGACTTTTGTGAACTATGGCCAAGATTCTCATAGAGGAACGGAAAGCTTAAAGACCCTGATCTCCAAGTTGAAGCAGACAATGAAGTATAGAATCACTTATTCTAGGAGGGAGTTTGGATCGGAGGCCACAGAACATCTTCTAAGAGCATGGTGGTCCCAGGTTGTGAGATGTTGGGGGCATAGAGTCTGGATAACATGGACAACTTTATTAGCTTTCTCTCAGTCACAGGTAAAGTCAGTCTTCCTTTAAACGACTTCTTTTTCCTCCATCCTAATATGTTCAGGGTTTTCTACATTTGTCTGATTTGTCTTTTAGAATGTTCTGTAGAACATTACTGACTTTCTCTCTCTTTTTATCTCAGGTTGTCTCAAAATACTACAGATGGAGTGAATGCAACAGCATGTATCTATTTCTCACAGACACATCAACCTCTGGAGACTGCGAAGTCTGAAATCCAGGTGCTAGCAAGTTTCACTTGTGGCAAGACCTTCTTCCTAGTGGACAGGCAGCTGCCATCTTGTTTTATATTCACATGTCTTCTTTGTGCACACACAAGGAGAGAGAGAAAGCAAGAGCAAGACAGAAAGAGAAAGAGAGGGCAGGAGAGAAGTAAGGGAAAGAGCATGCTAGCTCATGTCTCTTTCATCACAATAATGACACCATGATGTGTCACCTTCATGATCATATTTAAATATAATTTCTCAAAGGCTCCAATCTCAAATACTGAAATGCCTGGAAGTTAAGACTGTAGCATATGTGTTTTAAGGGAACACAAGTCCTCAGTCCATAGTGGCGCCCTATACATTTGATGTTCCCTCTATAATGTTCCCAATACCTGTTTAGATATATGTAGAACTACCCTGTAGACATATGCAAACTACCTAATTCCATGGGTCTTATAATTATGGGCTTTTTAAAAGCAGGATAGTTGTAGACAAACAACTAGTTGTAGACAGGATGAAGTTCCCAGACTCATCACTTGAAAAGTTTCTCCCATCTATAAAAATGGAACTGGTAACAAAAATATTCATGTAAATACTGTGAAAAACATGGTGCAAGGCACCTTCCTCAAATACTTACAATCCATAAAAATTCCCAGTAAAATTGTATTGGTATGATTCTGTCATTGATGAGCAGATTGAGACTTAGGGAGGTTAATTGAAGAGTACATTAGTCTTTAGTCACAACCCTGAATTTTAACCTAGCCAAATTTAAAGTCCTAAACTATATAATAAAATATAAAATAATATTATCTATACGAAGTATTTAAGTGTACCTGTTTTATCTATCCATCTATCCCTATCTATCTATCTTTTTTCTTCTTCAGTTTTTGAGACAGGGTTTCTCTGTGTAGCCCTAGCATCCTGACACTTGATCTGTAGACCAGGCTGGCTTTGAACTCAGATCTGTCGGCCTCTACCTTTCATATGCTGAGATTAAAGGTGTGCACCACCATCATCCTATTTTATTTTCTTAACAGATGGTTCTTGTGACAGTTAATCTTAATTGCCAACTTTATGGGACTTAGTATTACCATGCAAACACACCTCTGGGCATGTCTGTGAGGAATTCTTTAGATTAGATTAATTGAGATGTGAAGACCCACACTAGATGTGGGTGGCATAATTTCACAGACTGGGGTCCTTAGCTGAATGAAAAAGGGGGAAAGAGCTAAACAGTAGAATTCATTGTTTGTTTGTTTGTTTTCTTCCCGACTGCATATCAATGTGTCCAGGTGTCTCAAGTTCCTGTTGCCATAACCTCTCTGTCACAATGAAGGGACTCTCACACTGTGAATCAAAATAAATCCTTCCTTAAGTTGCTTTGCCAGGTGTTTTGCGATGTCAACATGTAGAGTAGCAAATACAATCCTTTTATTTCCAACTCTCTCTGTTATTCGCTTGCTCTCGGAGTCTTTGTTATATGCTGAGCTCAGCACTCTCCTTGCCCTGAGGATGCTTGTTGTAAGATTAAACACGGTTGGATTGTTCAGAAAATGGTGGGTGATGGGACTGAGGGTGATTAGCACGGTAGTGAGGACTACTGAGCGCATTAGGTTAGGTGTTTGGGAACTTGTAGATGTTTGATATGAAGTGTAGGAGCCTCTAAAGATGTCCCTATCCTGATGTGCAGAACCTGGAGAATTTAAGAGGAATTCTGAGATGATAGATGGCATTAATACAAGAAGACAATAGACTGTCTGGGGCCAACCTATTTACAAAGATTCCCAAAAGGGAAGCAGAAAAAGTCAGGTTGATCATAGGACTTGGTTCATCATTGCTACCTTTAGGGAGAAGAAGGAGTCAAAGAATAAGGGAGGTTTTCAGTATCTTGAAAAGTCCAAGCCGGGTGCGGTGGTGCACGCCTTTTATCCCAGCGCTTGGGAGGCAGAGGCAGGTGGATTTCTGAGTTCGAGGCCAGCCTGGTCTACAAAGTGAGTTCCAGGACAGCCAGGGCTACAGAGAAACCCTGTCTCGAAAAACCGAAAAGTCCAGGAAATATAGTCTGAAGACCCTTAGAGTCTTTAGAAGGATTACAGCTCTGCCAACCTTTTGACTTAAGCCCTGTGAGAATTATTTTGGACCTGTGAACTCTAAAACTGTAGTACACTAATACATTTGTATTACATTTATAATACATCAATATTACTCAAACCATTAAATTTGTGGTGATTTTTTTATAACAGCAAGAGAAAAAGAATACAGGAGGAATTGGATTTGTCATGTGAGTGACAAGAAAGACTCAGTCCAATCATGGCTCAGAGCATTCCAGACAGATGGAACAACAACAACAACAAAAGACCAAAAAAAAAAGAAAAGGAAGAAAAAGAAAGAAAGAAAGAAAGAAGAAAGGAAGGAAAGAAAGAAAGAAAGAAAGAAAGAAAGAAAGAAAGAAAGAAAGAAAGAAAGAAAGAAAGGAGAGAAGGAAGGAGAGGGAGTGATACAAACTGAATCTGGAGAGTAAGCAAAGGTCTATGACAGCAGTTCTCAACCTGTGGGTCATGACCCATTTGGGTATCAAATGACCCTTCATTTGATACCAGATATTTATGCTACAATTAACAACAGTAGCAAAATTATAGTTACAAAGTAGCAACAAAATAATTTTATAGTTAGGGTCACCACAGCATGAGGAACTGAATTAAAGGATCAGGGCCTTAGGGAGGTTGAGAATCACTGTCCTATGACATAAAGTCTTGTTGTCTATGATAATGAACTTGGGTCTTATTTTAGACACGCTTGGAATACTCTGAAGAATTTTAAGTATGTGATTATTTAAGATGAATTGTCTGTGTGGGAGAATAGCTATAGAGAAGAAAAACAGTGCCAAGAGGACTTCCAAAAAGGTGGAATAGATGCCCTTTGAGACATGAACTTGGAGGAAGCCATGGGCAAACAGAAGGTGAAATCGAGGTGGGCTACCAGGGCAAGACTGCAATCATTCATCTCCCACAGAAGTTTCTGTCTCCCCTGCAGACCCCACGTTGTAGTCTTTCTCCATCCTTCATCTCACTAAATAGTGTCCAAGGACATAGGACGTAGTTAACTGGTGTGCCAGTCACAGCGTTTACACAGGTGGCAGGAGACAAATCTGGTGGTATACCTTGGATGATGTCTGAGGTCATGAGGTTAAAGGGGAAAAAAATTCCCTGGTCCAGAGTGGTATCCTTAACGAAGGGCACTACATGGGTCTAGAGGGTGACCCTGGGGATAAAAGGTTTTGTTTTGCAATTAAGGCAAGCTGCATTCTGACTTCCACAACCCGAAAGCCGGCTGTAGCTATAGCTGCAACCCCAATTCTGGCAGAATAGGATTCTGCGGGTTCGCTGGCCCGCCAGTTTAGTCTCAACAGACAGCTCCAGGTTCAATGAGTACTCTATGTCAAAAAACAAACAAACAAACAAACAAACAAACAAACCAAGATGGAGGGTGGTGAAGAAGACATCTGGCATTGACCTCTGACCTCCACGCAGGCATGCCTGGGTGAGCGCAGCCACACCTAATGCACACGGAAGGAAGTCATTCTCTCTCAACTCCAGTCAAGCTCGAGTTGGTCCTACCAGTGCAGCTAGGAATGCCGACTGATCCACTTCCTCTCCTTAACACTGGATAAGTGATGTCTTGCTTTATGCTATTTGGCTTCTGTTATTACAAATAATTAATACCAGATAAATTTGGGCTGTGATAAACGCTACAATAATCTATTCAGGGCAAAATACTGAGTGCTGCGTGAAACATTAAAAATTGGATTTTTTTTTCCTATTAAGACTCTGAAACTTCAAAGGCAGCCTGATCATTGTAGAGGGAAAAGAGTTTTCTTGGAGCATGGCCAACAAGACCTTGCCTTATTCAATTGTTTCTGAATTAATCTTACTTAATCATCTCTGATGCCTTTGCACTTGGGCCTCCCTGTAGCACGAAGTGAGTGCTTCTTTTGCCAGACTGTCCAAAGCATGCTACAGGAGGTAACATAAACATAAACTGAAATGAGGTGGCTGTCCTTTGTGGACAACCATTATTTCTGCTGGATTCTGACTGATTTATTGAGAGCCCAGAATCCCAGGCATCCTTCAGAGGATAGCCTTAACTAAACCTGTCAGTATAGAAACTGCAGGATTAAAACCCAGAGTCTAGAATCCCTCAGCACATGGAGAAAATGAGTCTGTGGGAGACACCGACTTACGTGAGGGTCCACTATGAATCAGAGGCAAGGTCGAGACAAGCAAAAGCCCTGGTCAAGAAAAACCCAGGACGCCCTTGGCAGACTCATGTTTAAAGAGAGACACAAAGACCTCTACCTTTTTCTTTCTACTCCTGGGTCCCGTTGATGAAATCAACACAGAGACAGAATTTAAAATGCTCTTCCTACCAGGAAATGAGCATACTGGGCTTTGGGGATAAGGAGGATTGCCTGAAAGTTGCCCCCACTTGTGAAGAACTCTCTCCCCCTTTCATGGTTCTTCCCTGAACTCCAGATTCAGTTAAATTTATTTCTCCCCGGGGTCCTTTAGTCTTTGCTTAATGAGACTGGTGGTTACCGACGGTGTGATTGACATTCAGTTATGCACAGCTTGTATTCATCTTCCTGAGAAAGGACATTGCACAAGAAAGGATTGCCAAGGGCAACCGTGGTGGCATTTCTGAGAGAGCGGTGGCATTCCCCACAGTGAGAGGAAACGCCGACAGTTCACTGGCGGATGGAGGGTGGTGGAGGCAGGAGGCAGGACTCCCAGAGGAACTATAATGCTCTTACACTACCAGACCTTTGGTTCTTGTTTTGTAACCACTCCGGGGTCTGGTTTGCAGGACACCGGAGCCAAGTTTCGGTTGGAGGGAAATTCGTGGGGAGTAAAAATCGCTGGGTCGCAAGAGAGTTAGAACATCTCAATTGCCTTCACGGACCAAACACTGCCAGCTTCAGACACCCAAATGGATTCGTCATTGAGTCCACGGCCGAGAAACCCAGGTCTTTGACTTGCCCGTAGTAAGGGCCCGAACAATGCTCTTAAAGGCTCAGCATACAGTAACTTGGACTACAACTTGCTGAGCGTGTGGCCTGGCCAAGGCAGGGTAGCTGGCAAGTTGGACGGAGTCAGTCCTCATGCCTCAGACCAGAAGCAAAGAAAATGGACTCCCAGCTCTTTAGTCTGTGTATTGCTCGGGGAGACAGTGGGCAAAGGAGCTGTTGCTCCGTGAGGTTGGCACTTTTGGTGGCTCCGGCTAAGTTCCAGCCATGCTTTCCTCCCTAACTCAGTGCTCCCTCTGTGTCCAAAACCCTACATTTTCTCTCGGAAAAGAAAGGCCTCCTAGATGCATATGACACTGTTTGGGGTGAGGGTTTTTTTGTTTTTTGGTTTTTTTTCAACCAAGCTGGATCGTTCTTCAGCTTCAAACTTTAAACACAGAGTCACAGTTTACAGAACAACCCTCCGAATTAGAAAGGAAACCTCACGTTTTGGTTGAGGCCTAATTGACATTCAAAATAAACTGTACGTTTTGAAAGCCTGCGGTTTAATGTGCTTTGACGTGTGTATTCACTACTTGATTGTGGTGACATCATCACGGCCTAATGAACGCATTCATCACTTCCTCCACGAATTTCCCTCGGGCTCCTTTGCAGTCAACCCTGTCCCCCTTTCCTGACCCAGCCTATGCACCCCCCCCCCAAATCTCCAGGCAATGTATATCAGTTTCTCTTATAGTACATTTCTCTGGTCTGGTCTCTTCCAATGAGCTTTATAGGTTTCTTGCTTTCAAAAAGTGGCCTGCTTCGTTGAAGCCGCTGAAATCATTGCTGTAGCGTTGCACATAGCACGCCCTTCTTATTGTTTTACTATCTGGAGATCTGGAGATACAGATGTCTTACGGTCCTATAACACTGATCTCAGTCTTCTCCATTACCTCTCCAGTTTTCCTGAATAGACAGGGTCATCAGTATTACTGACTTTTTCAAGCCAAAAAGCTCTTGCCTTCACAGATTTTTCTCTTCTGTTTCTCTGTTAATTGACCTTTGTTTGGATATTTACTATTTTCTTTGGTTTCCCTCCCTCCCTCCCTCCCTCCCTCCCTCCCTCCCTCCCTCCCTCCCTCCCTCCCTCCCTTCTTTCTTTCTTTCTTTCTTTCTTTCTTTCTTTCTTTCTCTCTTTCTTTCTTTCTTCAGTTTCTTAAGATGGGAGTTGAAGTCACTGACTTGAGAACTTTCCACTTTCTGACAGAAGTAGCTACTGATGCATGTCAGGGGAAAAATGGCTCACTTCCCCCTCTGAGACCCTAAAGGTGTGGGTGTTTGTTTCCATCTGTGAGTAAGCAACTGATGCTGGAGGAGACAGGCTGTGTGTGCTCTGAACCAATCCAGTCTGGATCCTTTCTACCTAGTGATGATGTCAGATCCCACCAGCTAAGGGCTCAGTCCCAGGACTGGCCCCACTCCAGATGCCAGTTTCAAGCCCGAGTTTCTCATCCACCAGCTACAAATTAGGATTCCCGGACCCCATTCTTGAACTAGATTAACTTGCATGACTGGACCACACAGTTCAAGGACGTACATTTGCTAGTTTAAAATAGAGTGTTACGAAGGATGACGAGGAAGAGGTGCATAGGATGAAGTGAGGAGGAGGAGGAGAAGGGAGAGGACGGTGATGCCTCCTTTGCACATACCCTACACTCCAGGGAACTCTCCATTTTCAATCATGCAGAAGCTCTCTGCAGCATCCTTCTCAGGTTCCCTGTGAGGCTCACTGTGAATGTGAGTGATGTGATGTGTGTGTGATGCTCTAGGGAGCATAGGGAAGCCTGCAAAGGCCTTTCTGCTTCTTGGCCTCTGTCCCACTGAACTCCATCCAGGACATAAGCAAGGGCTCTGTGGATAGAGGAAGGTCTAAGACTTATTCTCAGGCAAGGATAGACAAGCTGTCTCGAGTGAGGCTATGCCAGTGCCTGGCAAATACAGAGGTGGATGCTCACAGTCAACTATTGGATGGAACACAGGGCCCCCAATGGAGGATCTAGAGAAAATACCCAAGGAGCTGAAGGGGTCTGCAACCCTATAGGTGGAACAACAATATGAACTAATCAGTACCCCTGGAGCTCATGTCTCTAGCTGCATATGTACCAGAAGATGGCCTAGTCGGCCATCATTGGGAAGAAAGGCCCCTTGGTCTTGCAAAGATTATATGCCCCAGTACAGGGGAATGCCAGGGCCAAGAAGTGGGAGTGGGTGGGTAGGGGAGCAGGGCGGGGAGAGGGTATAGGGAACTTTCGGGATAGCATTTGAAATGTAAATAAATAAAATATCTAATGAAAAAATATGAGCAATGCTAAAAAAGATTATTTTTAAAAATTACTTATCCATCTTTATTTTTTTATCTCATGTGTATTTGTGTTTTGCCTACATGTATTTTTGTGTAGCACTTGTGTGCCTAGAGTATACAGAAGCTAGAAATGGACACTGGATGTTATAGATATAGTTCCAGAAATGGAACTGTTGTTATAGATGGCTGTTAGCTGCCATGTGGGTGCTGGGTAGAGAATTCTGGATCTTTAGAAAAGCAGCCAGTGTTCTTAACTACTTAAGCCATCTCTCCAGCCCCTCAGAGATTTCCTTTATGTCCAACTCCAATACAGAAAGGTGTGTGTGTGTACATGCAAGTGTATACACATGCCTGCCTGCCTGTCTCTTAGCCTGCCTTTCTGTCTCTCTGTCTATCTGTCTGTCTGTCTGTCTGTGTATATATTTGTATTAGAGTTTCTGTGACTTGCCTTGGAGAAGAGAAAATTTAGTTTCTCTGACCTGTCTTGGGGGAGGAAATTATATACTAGGAGCCATAGACAAAACACATTTTTTTTCCTTGAGAGGTAGACATTGAAATCTGCAAATTTAATTATTAATTATGGATTTAGAAAAATTTCCCTTGAAGTTCTATCAGTCTTTTAAATGTATTTTCAGGGCTTTCTCATTAGCTATTTACATTTCAGAATTGTCATGTCTTCTTGAATACCTGGCCCTTTATGATGTGATGGCTCCTTCTTCCTTCCTTCCTTCCTTCCTTCCTTCCTTCCTTCCTTCCTTCCTCCCTTCCTTCCTACTTTCTTCAGTTCCTTCTTTTTATTAACTCATAAACAGCTACTTGTCTTGCAGTGTCTTGCAGCAGTAAGTCAGACAATACTTTCCACAGTAATGTCTGTCAAAGTAAAAACCCCAGCCCTACATTCATCAGAAGGACACTACTCAAGCGACTAATTCTGCCATTTTCATTCACCTTATAATATTTCAGCACAGCCAACATAACTTTCTTCCTCTTATGCTTATTCTTCTTGGGAGTGGTGTAAGACTTCTTCTTTTTTTTTTTTTTTTTTTTAGCACCACCGTGAAGTCTCAACACAAGATGAAGAGTAGACAGACTCCTTTTGAATGTTGTAGTTAGACAATATATGACTGCTTACCAGCAAAGATCAGGCTCTGCTGATCAGGAGGAGTTCTTTCTTCATTCTGGATCTTGGCCTTTACATTTTCTATAGTATCCAAGTGTTCAACCTTGAACATGATGCTCTTCCCCATTAGAATCTTCACAAAAATCTTCGTCTGGGTGGCAGCTCCATTATAGGTGGCAGATCAGAAAGTGATCTTTCTTTCTTTCTTTCTTTCTTTCTTTCTTTCTTTCTCTCTCTCTCTCTCTCTCTCTCTCTCTCTCTCTCTCTCTCTTTCTTTCTTTCTTTCTTTTTTGTTTTTTTCGAGATAGGGTTTCTCTGTATAGCTCTGGCTGTCCTGGAACTCACTTTGTAGACCAGGCTGGCCTCGAACTCAGAAATCTGCCTGCCTTTGTCTCCCGAGTGCTGGGATTAAAGGCGTGCGTCACGACACCTGGCAGTGATGTCTCTTTCTTATCTAGTACTCCTTATTCTAAAATCTACCTGTCCTGTCCAACATTAAAGTAACATACCAGCTTTATTCTGATTCTTTTTTTTTTTTTATAATGGTGGAATTCTTTTTTTTTTTTTTTTAGATTTATTTATTTATTATATGTAAGTACACTGTAGCTGTCCTCAGACACTCCAGAAGAGGGCGCCAGATCTCGTTACGGATGGTTGTGAGCCACCATGTGGTTGCTGGGATTTGAACTCTGGACCTCTGGAAGAGCAGTCGGGTGCTCTTACCCACTGAGCCATCTCACCAGCCCTTTATTCTGATTCTTAACAGGGTATATTTTCCCCATCTATATCAATTTCTTGTAGATTCCTGTTGATCTTATAAGATCAATAACTTTTTACAAATCTCTATCCTTTCAGATGAAATCTGGTATGCAAATTATGTTCTAAATGATATAATTTAATATTTTAGAGGTTTGGAGATCAGAAGTCCATAGTCATACTGGACTGAAGTTAGTGTTGGTTGCTTCTAGAAAGCTCTGGGAGAAGATGCATTTCATTGTTTTGCTTTTTGTTTTGTTTTATTATTGTTTATTAGCTTCTAGAAGTCTTGCCTAGGGTTTCTTCTTCCCTGTGGCTGCTGTGGAAGGAAATCAGTGAGTGGCAACTTGATGTATCGTGGTTCATAAGATGAGAAGCCTTGCATAAGCATCAAGTGGAGCTTCTCTGTTAGACTTACTAAGGTATCTGAGAACCGAGGATGCAATAAAACAAGATATGGTAGCTAGAGTGGTTTGACTGAAAATGGCCCCATAGACTCATAGGGAGTGACCTTAAGAGGTATGGTCTTGTCGGAGCAAGTATGTCACCGGGGATGGGGTTTGATATTTCAGAAGCTCCAACCAGGCCTAGTGTGATACTCTCTTCCTGCTGCTTGACAATCTAGATTTAGAAATCTCAGCTTCTTCTCCAGCATCATGTCTGTCTGCATGTTGCCATACTTTCATCTATGATTATAATGGACTGAATATCTGAAATGTAAGCCAGCCCCAATTAAATGCTTTCCTTTATAAGAGTTACTGTGCTGGTTCCTCAGAAAACTGGAAGACCCTGAAGAACCAGCTATACCACTGATGTCCAAAAATGCTCCACGGTACCACGAGGACACACGCTCCACCATGTTAATAGCAGCCTTATTTAGCCAGAAGCTGAAAACAACCCAGATGTCCCTTAACTGAAGAATGCATACAGAAAATGTGCCTCATTTATACAATGGAATGTTATTTAGCTATTAAAAACAAGGACGTAATAAATTTTGCAAGCAAATGGATGGAACTAGAAAATATCATCCTGAGTAAGGTAACCCAGCCCCAAAAGGACATGCATTGCACGTACTCACTGATAAGTGGATATTAGCCAAAAAATACAGAATACCTAGGACACAACCTACAGACCCAGACCGTAAGAAGTATAACAAGTACAAAGGCCAAGGAAGGACGTTTCAATCCCACTTAGAAGGGGGAAGGAAGGGCTGGTGAGATGGCTCAGTGGGTAAGAGCACCGGACTGCTCTTCCGAAGGTCCGAAGTTCAAATCCCAGCGACCACATGGTGGCTCACAACCATCCGTAATGAGATCTGACTCCCTCTTCTGGGGTGTCTGAAGACAGCTACAGTGTACATGTAATAAATAAATAAATCTTAAAAAAAAAAAAAGAAGGGGGAAGGAAATAATCGTGGGAGGTAGAGGATGGGAGGGGGAGAGGGAAAGGGGAACAGGATCAGGTATGCGGGGCTGTGGACAGGATAGAAGTGCAGAGGACCAAGAAAATGAATGGAGATAAGCAGCATGGGGGATGAGTGGGAGGAGGCACCCTCTAGAAAGTGCCAGAGACCTGGGAGGTGAGAGACTCTAAGGACTCAATGGGGATGACCTTAGTCACCTCAAAATTGGGGAGAGGGAACTTAAAGAGCCCACCTCCACCTCCAGTAGATAGACAGGGCCTCAAACAGGGGGTCAAGATTACTAACCCACAGTCAAAATTTCTGACCCAGACTGTTCCTGTCTAAAAGAACTGCAGGGACACAAATAGAGAAGAGACTGGCCCAACTTGGGATCCATCTCCTGGGAGGGCATCAAGGCCTGACATTATTACCGATGCTATGGTTACTTATTTGTAATATGCTTACTTGTAAGAGCCTGGCATGGCTGTCCCCTGAGAGGCCCTACCAGCAGCTGACTGAGACAGAAGCAGATACTTACACCCAACCATTGAACTAACGTTGGAGAGCCCTATGGTTGAATTAGGGAAAGGATTGAAGAAGCTGATGGGTAGAGACCCCATTGGAGGACCACCAATCTCAACTTACCCCTGGGAGCTCCCAGAGACTGAGCCACCAACCAGGAGCATACACAGGCCGGTCTGAGGCCCTAGGCACAAATAAAGCAGAGGTCTGCCTGATCAAGCCTTAGTGGGAGAAGCTGTGCTTAATCCTTGAGAGACTTGAGGTCCCAGAGAAGGGGGAGGCCTGATAGGGCAGTGAGTGCCCTCTCAGAGGCAAGGGGAAGGAGGAATGGGATGAGGAACTGTGTTGGGGGAGACCAAGATGGGGGCAGGGGGGATGACGACAATGATGGGAATGTAAATAATTAAAACAATAAAAGTTGGAAAAAGAAAGAGTTGTTGTGCTCATGGTGTCAATTCACAGCCATAGGCCACTGGGTAAGACAGTAGCTATTTGATGACCTTTGAGAAGAAAAACCAGAAGCAGGTTGTGCTGGACAGCTAGAGAGATCTAGCTCTCCACGTTGATGTGTATGGCTGCACACAAAATCAGCCTGGGAAGTAGGCAAAGAGCTCTGGTAATGGGCCAATGTATGTGCACATCACCAGCAGCCATACTGCAGCAGACAGGGAAGTCTAAATGTACGGATACAAAGGGGAGAGCCTCCAATCGTAGACACGGGGCTGAGGATGAGAACCAGGGGCTGCACTGGGGATCTGCCCCATTCCTTGCTGTCCTTGTGTGGGAGTTCTCATAGCCCAGGGATTTCTTTTAGCAACTGAGGAGTGTCTGAAAACTAATTTCATCTTCCCAGCCAGCTTTCAACCAGTGACCAATGAGAGCTGGTGAACTTACCCTTGGTAAGTTTGCCCTATGGGTAACTTAGAGGCAGCTATTCCCGCTGGCTCCTTGTATCCCAAGATCCCAGAAAATTTAGCTTGACATATTCACTGCCTTTTCTTTATCCTCTCACCAGCTGTCTTAGTAAGGGTTTCTAGTGCTGTGAGGAGACACATGAGCATGGCACCTCTTATAAAGGGAAACATTTAATAGGGGCTGGCTTACATTTTAGAGGTCTAGGCCATTGTCATCATAGAGGGAAGCATGGCAGCGTGCAGGCAGACACGATGCTGGAGAAGGAGCTGAGAGTTCTTTATCTGGATTGGCAGGCAGCAGGAAGAGACAATGAGCCATCAGGCCTGGCTTGAGCTTCTGAAACCTCAAAACCTACCCCCAGTGACATATTTCCTCCAACAAGACCACACCCACTCCTACAAGGCCACACCTCCTAAGAGCACCACTCCCTATGAGCCTCTGAGGACCATTTTCATTGAAATCACCTATTGTAATGTTTCTTAGCATCATCTTGCCCTCGAAACTCTTTGTACCTGAGTCCATATGTCAGTCCAAACTAGGTAGGTACAGGAAAAAAAAGATAGATATATATTTTTTTAAAGAAATCACATCTGAAATACATGTTCCATTAAAACAAGAATATCAGAAAGAAAGCTGCAAGCTCCTTCAACAAGGCTGTGGGGCTGACTGTAATGGGATTCCTGGCAAGGAGACTGTTTTCTAAATGTCTCAAAGGATAGGACTATGAGATCATCAAAGGATTAAAATGCCCTGAAAGTCATCATCAAATGCTTGTTCAGGGACAGGGAAGCAGATGTACTGTGGGCCCTCTCAGCTAGGCTCTGTTTCAAGGGCTTTGGCAGCTGGAGCTCTGTGTTCTATTTGCTGGCAAGGCAAAGGCTTTGCCAGAGAGCCTGGGGCTATCATAGTTTTTATACACAGACTTTGCATCCGCTGTCTCTTGTGGGTTGATAGTACGAAGTTAGCTGATTGTGGATGACGGTGCTTGGGGGAGAGGTGGTGGATGCTCTCGCTGGGGAGCAGGTTTGACGATGAGCCTTGTATAGGTCAAAGAGCCCTGGGACTGGCTAGTTCAGTAAGTGGAACAAGCCGCACGTATTCACATCCCCCTGTATTACTTTCTTCTTCTAGGATTCTCTTCTCCGCAAGCATTTCCTCATTTCCCTCCATACTAGTAGAATGTTTAAATCATATGAAGACATTTCCCAGGTGCTGCAGACATAACCTACTCATTGGAGTGGGTTAACCTCATTTGAAGGTGGGTTGCCCAGGGTCGTTTCACATTGTTTAGTGTGGCTCAACCGAATCTGAGCTGTTGTTCAGAAGCCTGCCATTTTATCTCCCCTGAAAGTACATTCCACACTGTACATACACAAAATGTCAACTTCTGTGACAGACACAAGGGATGTGAAGATGATAGGCAGGTAGCCCCGGAACTGGAAAAATGGCACAGTGGGTGAAAGCATCTCCTGCACAAGCATGAGGACCTGATTTCAGATCCCAGCACCCATGGAAAGGCCCAGGCGCAGCCCAGTGCACCTATAATCCCCATGTTGGGGCTAAGGCAGAGACAAGAGGGTTTGGGGAGCTCCAGCCTCCAGGTTCCTGCTTGCTTGAGCTCCTGCCCTGACTGCATTTGATGATGAACAGGGATGAGGAAAAGTATGTCAAATTATCCTTTTTCTTCCCAGCTTGCTCTTTGGTCATGGTGTTCTGGCACAGCAATAGAAACCCTAATGAAGACAGTCATCAAGAGGCAAAACAACAGGCAGTCTGAGCTATCCATTTGGCAAATGCTTTTAGCTGAGGGCAGAGGTCCAGTAAGAACTCCTTCCCTAGATTCATAAATGGAGCCTCTGTTATCCTATAGGGAGAAGGTGGTGAGAGGCAGCAAGGAGGGAGCAGTTTCCTCTTTAATGCAGTAGAAAGAAAACATAATCTTCTGTGTTAACAAGAATTTTGGGAATAAAGAAAATCCCTGATATAGCTATCTCTTGTGAGACTATGCCAGTGCCTGGCAAATACAGAAATGGATGCTCACAGTCATCTATAAGATGGAACACAGGCCCCCCAATGCAGGAGCTAGAGAAAGTACTCAAGGAGTTAAAGGGGTCGGTGGCTTAGTCAGGGTTCCTATTCCTGCACAAACATCATGACCAAGAAGCAAGTTGGGGAGGAAAGGGTTTATTCGCCTTACACTTCCATACTGCTGTTCATCACCAAAGGAAGTCAGGACTGGAACTCAAGCAGGTCAGAAAGCAGGAGCTGATGCAGAAGCCATGGAGGGATGTTCTTCACTGGCTTGCCTCCCCTGGCTTGCTCAGCCTGCTCTCTTATAGAACCCAAGACTACCAGCCCAGGGATGGTCCCACCCACAAGGGGCCTTTCCCCCTTGATCACTAATTGAGAAAATGCCTTACAGTTGGATCTCATGGAGGCATTTCCTCAACTGAAGCTCCTTTCTCTGTGATAACTCCAGCTGTGTCAAGTTGACACAAAAATAGCCAGTACAATTGACCCCTTGTCAACTTGACACACAAACACATCACTAGTAAGCCTCAACCCTTACATTCTTATTCATCCCCAAGATCTAAATAACTTTAAAAGTCCCACAGTCTTTACATATTCTTAAAATTTCAATCTCTTTAAAATATCCATCTCTTTTAAAATCCAAAGTCTTTTTACAATTAAAAGTCTCTTAACTCTGGGCTCCACTAAAACAGTTTCTTCCTTCAAGAGGAAAAATATCAGGGCACAGTCACAATCAAAGCAAAAATCAATCTCCAACCGTCCAACGTCTGGGATCCAACTCACGATCTTCTGGGCTCCTCCAAGGGCTTGGATCACTTCTCCAGCCATGCCCTTTGTAGCACACACGTCGTCCTCTGGACTCCAGATGCCTGTACTCCACTGCTGCTGCTGCTCTTGATGGTCATCTCATGGTACTGGCATCTCCAAAACACTGCATGACCCCTTCAGTCCTGGGCCTTCAATTACAACTGAGGCTGCACCTTCACCAATGGCCTTCCATGGCCTCTCACAGTGCCGAGCCTCAGCTGCTCTGCATGACCCCTTCATGCTTTCAAAACCAGTACCACCTGGGTGACCCTTACACATTACCAAGTCCTGCTGCAGAAGGAGTACAACCTTGCCTATCTCTGGAACACAGCCTCTTTGTGCTTTCAGAAAACACTTCCCAGAAGATGTCACCTCAACGATGCTGGTCTCTTCTTAATCACCGCTAATTTCTTAGCTCCAGCTAACCAGCATCAATAGTCCCAGTAATGCAAAGTTTTTGCTTTAGTAGTTCTGGTATCTTGTTAATCACAGCTGATTCTTCAGCCCCAGCTAACCAGAACTACAAAATCTTCACAATCAAAACAGTAATGGCCCTGAAAAGAGTCTTTAATTTTCCCTCTGAAATTTCACAAACCAGACCTCCATCTTCTGCACTGTTCTCAACATTCTCTTCCAAGCTCCTACACAACATCTGACAGAGCTCTTAACAACGAATGGATCTTCAAGCCCAAAGTTCCAAAGTCCTTCCACAGTCCTCCCCAAAACATGGTCAGGTTGTCACAGGAATACCCCACTATGCTGGTACCAATTTGTTTTAGTCAGGGTTCCTATTCCTGCACAAACATCATGACCAAGAAGCAAGTTGGGGAGGAAAGGGTTTATTCGCCTTACACTTCCATACTGCTGTTCATCACCAAAGGAAGTCAGGACTGGAACTCAAGCAGGTCAGAAAGCAGGAGCTGATGCAGAAGCCATGGAGGGATGTTCTTCACTGGCTTGCCTCCCCTGGCTTGCTCAGCCTGCTCTCTTATAGAACCCAAGACTACCAGCCCAGGGATGGTCCCACCCACAAGGGGCCATTCCCCCTTGATCACTAATTGAGAAAATGCCTTACAGTTGGATCTCATGGAGGCATTTCCTCAACTGAAGCTCCTTTCTCTGTGATAACTCCAGCTGTGTCAAGTTGACACAAAAATAGCCAGTACAGTAGGCAACCCTATAGGAGGAACAACAATATAAAACAGATACCCCTCCCCACCCCCAACCCCCGAGCTCGTGTCTCTAGCTGCATATGTAGCAGAGGATGGCCTAGTCGGCCATCAATGGGAGAAGATGCCCTTGGTCTTGCAAAGATTTTATGCCCCAGTACAGGGGAATGTCAGGACCAGGAATTGGGAGTGGGTGGGTTGAGGAGCAGGGCGGGCAGGAGGGTATAGGGGACTTTCTGAGAGGAAGCTAGGAAAGGGGATAGCACTTGAAATGTAAATGAAGAAAATATCTAATAAAAAAATTAACATTTAAAAAAAACTTGAAAAAAAGAAAAGAAAAGAAAAGAAAATCTCTCTGCTCTTTCACTCTGAGAAACAATTCAGATAATTGTTTCTCAAAGGCCAGGAAACCTTGGGTCTTAGGGTCACAGTGTTAGGAGGTGCTATGGACCTTTGAGAGGTGAGATCAAGTGGAGATCCTTAGGTCTTTTAGAGCATGCCCTCCCACAAGGGTGGGGGAAGAACTATTACACCCTTTTCTTCTCCTCTCCCTTTCTTCCAACACACTCTCTCCCATCCCTCCTCTTTCCAGATGTATTTGTTACAATGCATGTGTTTTCATCCTGACATACCATTCCATGCTTGCCAGATGCCCAGACAATTGGGCTATCTCATTGTGGACTTCAACCCATAGAACTGTAAGCCAAGAGACCACTCCTTGCCTCACAAGTAGTCTGTATCAGGCATTTCACTGACATCTTTCATAATTCGTGGCTCTGATAGGGACTATATATTCCAATAAGGACTGTATCACATAGCCTGAGAGAGGCCCCCATCCTTAGATGAGTCCGTTGATACTAGTGGGACAAAATCCAAGATGTCTGCAGAGAGGAATCTGAGAGGAGAGATGCCATCTAGACCAACTGGTGGCGCCAGGACAGGAGAGGGTTCCTTTGGTCATGGTGCACACATACATATAAGCTTACAGATTAAAGGGCATGGAGTCCAAGGAATGCAGTCTCCCTAGACTCCAGCTACCCTTGCCTTGTCTCATGACTTGGAACACTTTATGGTTGTCCTATCTCAGAATCAGCCCATCTTCCTCGCAGTCATCAGGAAATTCAAACATGAATGTCAGGCCTGGCATGGGAGGGAGGGAGGGAGGGACTGGTAAGCCTTAGGATTTATGCTTCATTACCTCCACAGTTATTGCAGTAACAATAGTTACTAGCTTGTTTGTTTTTTTGTTTTTTTGGTTTTTGGTTTTGAGACAGGGTCTTGGGGTACAGCTCTAGTTTGCCTGGTACTTGCTGTGTAGCCCAGGGTGACTGTAAACTTGTGGAAATCTTCATGTTTCATGTCTGGGAGAGGCTCTTTATCCCTGTCCCCAGGAAAGCAAATATGTACAAAGAGAATTCATGAAGGGACCTTGGTTAAGACATTTGGGGAGGGTTGATATGGATCTCATCTGAGTAACTATTCAGTTAGGGCTTGGGAGGGAAGAGAGGAGCAGGCTGTGTTGTGATGGTTCCTTCTTCCTCTTCCTTCCCCATGTCTTCCTCTTCTCTGTTTTTTTTTCCCCCTTCACACGGCTATGACTAGTGCTAGGGTGTTTTCTCTGGAGTCTCTACCTGCCTGCTTCCCAGGATGAACATAACCCACATAAGTCTACACTCTGGCAAGCAGAGCAAGTTCAAACTCCATAGTCCCCAGTTAAGGCTGGAAGTGAGTCAGGCCACATCTTCCTCTGTGTTACAGCAAGTGCAGCCAAGTGGACCTCTATACCCAGACCACAGCCACAGAGACATACTAAGCAGTGACATCATTCAACTTGTCAGATGGTCCAGAGAGCTGGAAAGCTTTGGTATTCGAGGACTTCTTTGTTCCCATGGGTCTTCACTTCAGTCTACATCAAACAATAGTTAGAGGAGTATTCATTGAGCCGGGATTCTCTGAGTGAGACCTGGTACCATATACGAACTTATACTCACCAAGGGGCAAGCAGATCTTTTAATCCTAATTAAGACGAGGTCACAGTGGGCCTTGCCTGGTACTCTTTGCATGAAAGCAGCTCACTATTGTGCCAGCCAAGAGGGTCCTGGGGAGAAGCAGCGGGTCTAGAGAAGAAAGATGGAGGGATTAGTGCTTGGGATCTGTGTGTCTGCTGCTGTCACGAAGAGAAAAGAGGAGCAGGGGAGACCACAGAGTCCTCCAACGGTGGCCCGTTCCCGAGATGCTTTGATTACATTGGCCAGGCTTTGATTACATTACATTTGGCTGCCAACTTATTTGGATCCAGAGATGGCATGAGACTGCTGGCACTAGAACTTTCTTTACTGAAGCCGAGACAGAATTCTAAACACTGACAGCAAGATGCATGCTTGAAGTTTGGCAAGGTAAGGGGGAATGGAAGGAAAAGAACGATGCAGGGCTATGAGAAAATGTAGTATTGGGGGAGGGTTCACCTTCACGGACTTCTCCCATCAGGGCCAGTGCTGGTACAGGAAAGGGAAGAGAGAAAGAAAATCCATTGTAAGGAAACACCAGAGGAGAAATGAAGAAAGAGATGGACACCCCCCACCCCCAACATACACACACCCTTTTGCTAGCTCTCAAGTTAGCCAGAATTAATTTTTAGATTTTTCTTCTTAGCCACTGCATTTCAAGAACAATCACTATTACATTTTTTATTTGTCTTTAAACATCTTTTTTTTCTCTTAAGCCTCAATCCCTTTAATGTGCTTATACTATATGAATGAATGATTTCACATTTGCTTATTATTTTCCTAACAGACACCTTCTGACCTCAAATTGAGTACAAATTTCTTTATGGTGGAGACACCATCATCTCATTAAATTCCAACTCCTGGTCTTGAGTGAGCACATGTGTTCCTTTGGGAAAACTTGTTGCTTCATAAATGTTTAATAGGCCCTGCTCTCACAGGAGAGTGGGGCTCTGTCACTTTTCTGTGTGGTGTTGGAGTGGTTGGACTTGACCATGGGGGTTATCTTTTCTTGTTCTGGTCTTTGCTGGTCTATAGCTTGGACCCTGCAATGTCTCTGTCCTTGAGATTTTCTACTAGGCCCATATTCTCAGTGACATTATGTTCTCATGAAGAACTTCTGAGACTTTTACTACGCTTGTTTGGCTGGGACCCAGAGAGTGATCCGTAGCCCTTTGCTTTGTGCCAAAAGAAGTCATGTTTTAGCAAAGATCCTGGGAAACAAACATATCTGTGTGCTATGAAGAAGAATTTGGAGACCTCTGTGGCTCTTCCAAGTGTGTGTGTGTGTGTGTATACTTGTCCCACCCCTCTTGATGAATGGATTTTGACATTTCAAAACCACATTCCACAGTCCTGAGTTCCTAAGGGAGAAACAACACACACCTGGCTGTCACACCAACTTATAGGCACACCCTAAAAAATCCCCAGGGAAAAACCAACAGAAATGTTGAGATTTACTGCTAGAACCTTTTAAAATCTCAGCCAAGGCTACTGAACATCAGCCCAGATGAAGACTGAGGTCCCATTTGGTATCTCCATAGAGTACACAGGAAGACCTGAGGGCTTTAAGTTATAAGAAACATAAATGCCAGTGCTGATGAGAGAAAGCCAGTTCTTCTGATCCAGGATGGGCATGGTGCTAAGCTTGATATGACTTAGTATAGCCACAGGGAAGTGGTCCATGTGTCCAGGAAGCCCATAACTCCTCAGGGCACTTCTCTGAGAGGGAACCTGCGATATACTGTTTTCTAGAAGTCCTGCTGCAGAATGTTCGGAGGTCTCTCCAACTGCAGGCTATGATTCCAAACTCCGAAGGACCAAACTCCCAAGGACTAGAGCTCAGTATGGAGACTGTGATGTGTGTGTGTACAGGGCTTCTGGGTTAAAGAATCTTCTAGAGAATCAGGATGTTGCCACTTTAGCATGAATATTTTTGATATTGTACCACATTTTTAATGTCTCACGGGTCTCATTGACATCTGGGGGGATTTAAGGATTTCTTAAAGACTTTGATAAAAACGTGGCGTCCCTGGCATTTTTGCTAAGAGATTCTTACTGAGCAGGGCTTCAGCGCCCCTGGGAATCCTATGCATAGGGTTCTGTGTTGTGAGAACCCAGCCATTGTCAACTTCAAGGGCAGAATCTGGTCCTTAGTGCATTTATACCCAGGGTACCATTACTACCATTGCTGCTGCCTTCAGAACCACTAACAGAGTAACAAATATCTGGGAGAGATGCATTAGTGCCAGGTTCATCTCACTGCAATGCCTGTAGATTCCTTGCCAGAGCACACACACCTCCAAGGGTCCCAGCCCTTGAAGCAAGCATGAAGAGTCCTTGGTTCTGGGTATCTGACCTATGACATTAACACTAGGAACCGGAATGTCTTTTCATTTTATCTTACTGATTTGACTTTACATTTAATGGTGAAACAAGAACCATGAACAAGGGCTGGTGAAATGGCTCAGTGGGTAAGAGCACCCGACTGCTCTTCCGAAGGTCCAGAGTTCAAATCCCAGCAACCACATGGTGGCTCACAACCATCCACAACGAGATCTGGCGCCCTCTTCTGGAGTGTCTGAAGACAACTACAGTGTACTTATATATAATAAATAAATTAAAAAAAAAAAAAAAAGAACCATGAACAATATTTTCGTCAAGGCAGCTTAGTACTTGTTTGTAGACCCTGCATTTTCAGCTGACTCTATTGGAAAATCCAATTCTTAGAATTGGGGAAATCTGGACATAGCCTTAAAAAGTTTGGCCAGCATATAGGAATTCATTGTTGCCCCCATCTTTCCTTCTAGCCATCATGATAGTGATCTTAAACATTAGCAGCCTTCTTCTACTCACTGAGACCCTCTGTGGGAAAGGCTATTCTGCCTTTTCTAATAATGAGCAAGAAGTATCTTGTAGCACTGAGAGTGGGACAAATTAAGGGTGATAATGAAGCTAATCCTGGTGCAGTTGGTTTTAGACTGTTTAACTAGCTGTGTAGTAGACTATTATATTTATGTGATATGGTGCAGCTCTCTGTATTTGTGAACCTAGGACCAGAGGCTAGGAGCCCTAGATTCTGCCTTTGCTACTTGTGTCTTCTGCACCATCCTGGGAGAATTATCTAGCGTCTCTGACCTTTAGCTTCTGTATCTGTATGAGAAGGGTGACGTAGGTTCCAACCTCATCCAAGTGTATAAACTTGCTCATCTGACCCCATTACACTCTTGAAAACTTGTGACCCCCTGGAAAGAATTTTGCTTTGTACTGAATCATTCAATGTACATCTTGTGAGGAATTAAAAGTAAGCATGTTAAAAGTTGTGTATTTAAATGTATTTAGATAGACAAGTTATACATTAATATGAAAGACAGATTTTTATAAAAGTTACCGTAGTTTTCAAAACAAGTAATGAGCAGCAGCCGGTGTGACACCGTTTTACATTTTTGCAGATCTTTTCATGGTCTGTCTCAATAGACGACAGCGAGTCTTATGTCTTGCTGGTTGCATCCCATCTGCTGCAATCTGTTGTTTTGGTAGAAGCCCATGCTGAGAATCTGGCATCGTGCAGGTATGTGCTTGGAAGAGAGGGATAGTTTTCATAACTGCTTTAGACACTCTCCTTTGGTGCTGTCTGAAATTTGAAAAGTGAGTATTAATTTAAGATTAATTACAATGTAAAAATCTCAAACTATCTCAAGAACCATTTCATACTTTGTTACATTAAAATCAATTGGCTTATTGGGATCTTAGGATGTTTTTTTACCCATGAATAATTTTTTTTGTGACAGCATCTCTTAGTCACCGGGGAGAAACTGGTTCATTGAGTTATGCTTGATTTTCTAAATTCTGTCACATTTTATTGTTTTATTTTATTGCAAAGCTATAACTTTTTTACCATCAGTAATATCATCAGAATACATTTTTTTAATTAGTGGGAAATCTACAGGGACAGTAGTGTTTTTGAGATTTTGATGGGACACAGACTTCCGGTTTATCAAAAGGATAAGCAGGGTGGAAGACAGCAAATAGCAGATCTTCCTCTGATTTGTGCCTATCCTATAGTTATATATATGTATTCAAATTTGTATATATATTCCAATATATATTTGAAAAATGTGTATAAGGACCTATAGTCTTCATTTCAGTAACCCAGGACACTGAATTATCCTCTGTAATTTCTACAAAGTCAATACAGGAAAACTTCACAAAGAATAATCAAATTCTTAATATAACACATCTTAATATATAGCTAGAAAGACTTCCATACAGAAAAGGCAGTAGGATGGATTTTTGGGAGCCAGTTCAGCACCAATGCACCAACCCTTGATGGTGGTTTAGGATTGCTTTACTTATGCAGCACTGTGTAACAAATCTCCTTGTCGTTAGGGTTTTACTGCTGTGAAGAGACACCATGACCAAGGCAACTCTTATAAGGACAACATTTAATTGGGGCTGGCTTACAAGTTCAGAGGTTCAGTCCATTATCATCAAGGCATCATCCAGGCAAGCTGAGAATTCTACATCTTCATCTGAAGGCTGCTAGCAGAATACTGACTTCCAGGCTCCTAGGATGAGGGTCTTAAGCCCACGTACACAGTGACACACCTACTCCAACAGGGCCACACCTCTTAATAGTGCCACTCCCTGGGCCAGGCCCACAGTCCAAGCCAAGTTGTTTAAAAATGAAGCAGCCTTTTATATCACGTTGGATGAATTCTCTAAGTCAGACATTTATGTGTTATTCAGTTGGGCAGGTCTGACCAGAGACTGTGTGAGATTGCAGCCATGGCCCAGCTGTTGGCCAAAACACCCAGTTTTTCACTATGTGAGCACAATCATGCCCCTTAGTACATTACTAAATATATAGTGGCTGGCTTCCCTAAGAGATCCAAGGGAGGGTAAAGTGGAAGTCGTAGTGTGGTTGTTTCAGCAGTCACAGCATCATCTCTGAAAATCCTCTTGGTTGTCACGTTAAATCTCTTTTTAAAGAAGAGTTTCTACAAGCATGTGAGTTGGAGGAGCAGAGAATCTCTTTGGGTCGTGTTAAAAGCTGGTTACAACTGACACCTGTTTCAGAAATAGCCCTGCCTTTGATACCTGTAGGTTATATAGCTTCATTAGTGAGAAGATCAAGGAACACCTAACCCACAGGTAATCCACACGATTTAGGATTTGTGTGGAATTTCATACAATTTAGAATTTGGCCAGGAGATATAATCTGTACAGGAAAAAGTATGGGGCCGAGACTTTGATAATAGGACCTAGGTTTTGCAATCCTATTTTGCAACCAGAACTAGCTGGAACCTCAAAGTGAGGTGAACAGCATTCTAAAACTGCAATGGATTCTCTATGAAGACAGGGATCAGCATTCAGCACTAGCCCTGGTCATCTGGGAAGTAGGAAACGCAGTTGAAAAAAAAATGCCTCCATCAGATTGGACTATAGGCAAGGGGGTGGGGATTTTCTTGATTAATGATTCATGTGCCCACTACGGACAGGGCCAGCCCAGAAAAATGTGGATTTGTGTCCCATAAGAAAGCAAACTGAGAAAGCTGGGGAGAGCAAGCCAGCAGGCAGCACTCTTCCATGGTTTCTGCTTTGGTTCCTGCTTCCAGGTTCCTGCTCTGCTGGAGTTTCTGCCTTGGCTTCTTCAGTGATGAACTGTGAGTTGCAATGTGTAAGCCCATTGTGGTGATTTGAATATGGTTGGCCCATGGGACGTGACACTATTAGGAGATGTGGCCTTGTTGGAATAGGTGTGGCTTTCTTAGCTCCTTCTCTAGCACTATGTCTTCATTGACATGACTATAATGGACTGAATCTCTAAAACTGTAAGCCAGCCCCAATTAAATCTTGTCCCTTATAAGAGTTGCTTTGGTCATAGTGTCTCATTACAGCAAGGAACCCCCAACTTGGACACCAATAAACCTTTTCCTCTTGGGTTGCTTTTGATCATGGTGTTATCCATTTGATTCCTGTCCTTCCGGTGCACAGCATGTTTCCTTGAGATAAAATATCCATCTTGGAAGAAATCTAGTTAAGATGTAGGATGTTAAAAGGGAGGTGAAATAACAGGATGTCTTAAGACAGTGGTTCTCTATCTATCTATCTATCTATGCATCTATCTATCTATCTATCTATTGTCTATCTAATTCTAAATATATAAATACAATATATTTATCAGTCTGTACAATGTTACTTGTGTGTATGTTTTCAGGGCTGACCATTGGTTTGGGGTAACCACTTTTTCCCTGGAGAAGACTAACCTGTCAGCTTTCAGCATTTCTTAATTGCTTGTTGTTTTCTGTATAGACCAGAGGTTTTGTGGAATTTGCACATTAGCATGTCTGTTGTTGTCCTTGTTCAGCCTACGTTTAGGCAGTCATGTTGGTGAGACGTTATGTGTGCAGCTTCTGACTTTCCTAAGAGACACAACCTCACAACAAACCCCTGATTATCTGGCTTTTACAATCTTTCCATCCAACCCCACTTCAGCAATGACCCCTGAGCCCCAGGTATGGGCTACTATAGCTGTATCTGTTGGAACTGCGCTCCAAAGCTCTGTATTTTGATCTGTTGTGGTTTTCTGTAATGATCTCCATCTGTTGCAAAGAGAAGTTTCCTTAATGAGGCATGGGGACGACACTTATGTGTGGGAATAAAGATAAATATTTGGAGTGCAGTTAGGGATTATGCTGGTTTAGTGAAGTGGTGGTTGTAGCTTCTCCTCCAAGATCTTTGACTTCACCAGCCCTGGGTAGTTGGCTAGATTTCCAGTACCATGCACAATTTCCCTGTTGAGTGGTTCTGAAGCTCAATTAGAAAGCCATTAGTCACTGGCAAGGTATGCTGGCCACTCTTGCTCCTTCAGGGTTACTGCTGTGGTTCATAGGCATCATAGCTGGGTGGAACTGATGTCCAGTTCTCTGTTTTTGGAAGCTTGCATGGCACTTTCTAGTCCTCAGGGGACAAACATTAAAGACAGTTCCAGCTGTGGGGCCTCTAGGTCCTGTGCTTGAAGTGTATGGTGTCTTCAGCAAATAGATACTTAACCCTCTGCTTCTAGGGGCCAAGCAAGGGTTTCAGGTGAATGGTATGACTCCTCATAACTTTTTTAAAAAAAGATTTACTTATTTATTTTATATATGTAAGTGCACTGTAGCTGTACAGATGGTTGTGAGCCTTCATGTGGTTGTTGGGAACTGAATTTTAGGACTTCTGCTCGCTCCAGTCAACCCTACTCGCTCCGGTAGGCCCTCTTGGGCCCTAACATTTATTTATTATTATACAAAAGTACACTGTAGCTGATTTCAGATGCACCAGAAGAGGTCGTCAGGTCTCATTACGGGTAGTTGTGAGCCACCATGTGGTTGCTGGGATTTGAACTCAGGACCTTCAGAAAAGCCATCAGTACTCTTACCCACTGAGCCATCTCGCCAGCTCCTCTAATAACTTGCAGACATGCTTACTGCTATGTTGCTGTCCATTTTCCTTTTTCCGTGTTTATCTTTATCCCCAACCCTACCTAGAGTTCCCCATTTCCATCTATCTACCTGATCAGATCACTTGCACTATTTCCTTTTCTATTGCTCCCCATCTCCCACTCCCTACCCTGGCAATGGTCCCATTTTATGTTTCTGGTTTCTGCCGTTACTGCAGGACTGCCCCTTAGCATGTCAGCAAAGGATGTGACTTTCTACCCCGCAGATAGATACTTAGCCATGTCCGTTGCTTCTCTACTTACAATGTCTAGGAATGGAAACCACTTTGATGCCCTTCAACTGAAAATGGATAATCCATACGTGATACATATGTACTATGGGATACTATTCAGCTATAAAGGAATATGAAGTCGTGAACTTTGCAAGTCGATGGATATAACTAGAAATGACCATATTGAGTGAGGTAACTCAGACCTAGAAAGAGCAACATTGCATGTTCTATCTCGTCTGAGGCTCCTATCTTCAAATCTTCAGATAGGCGTACATATCCTCTATTATTTTTGATATCTTAAGTCTTTGCTTACCATTGTTATTTTCTTTATTATACTTTATGTCAGCTAGACTTTCAATTATGTACTTTTTGGATTGAATGGCACTTATATTTCAGCATCCATTCTTTTTTAATGTAACAAATCCTGGACTGACCCCCCGCCCCCCCAGAAGAATGTTATTCTTACCCAGTTGGTGATGGGCTCCTGTAGTTTGATCATTGTCATTTTCAGTCAGGAAGTGTGTTAATGTGCTCATTCTCCATCCAGATGATGGAAGGCTGGGCAGAGGTGAACCGTCAGGCAACTGAGGTGCACAGATGTCCAACTAGGTGCCAGACTCAGAAACTTAGTTGCTATTCAAGCTAAAGTAGATAGACCATCACCAGCAGGTGGCACTCAGCCTCAGCAGGGACTAAGAATTTAGACTTTTTAAAGAGTTGGCATATAATAATTGGTATCCTTATCACTCACATATGCTGTTGTTAAATGACTAATAAAGGTTATCACCTCATGTTTTTTATTTCTTTGTTATAAGATTATTTTAACAATACTGTTACAGCTAGTTTAAAATATAAAGTGCATCATTGTTTATGTCTTCTTACTGTGCAAGAGAACAGTGAAGTTATTACCCTCACTTGGATGAACTTTGTACCTGTTTGCCAGCCTCTTTCCATCTGCCTTCTCCATCCCTCCATTATCTGACAGTTCACTCTTTTCCCTACTTGTATGAAAACATTTTAATAGATTTTACTTGCATGAGATCAAGCTTTATCTGTATTTGACGTATTTAATATAATGCCCTTCAGGTTCAACATTGTTGCACTATACAACATTTTATTATTTTGAGCAGGTCAGTAGTAGTTCTCTCTCTCTCTTTCTCTCTCTCTTTCTCTCTCCTCTCTCTCTCTCTGTGTTTGGTATGGTATTTTCTTTAGGCTTTCATCTGACCGTGAACACTTAAACTAATTCTGTGCCTTATAAATTATGAACTGTGCTCTAGTGTATGTGGGAATGCAGGTTCAGAGATCTCTTATCCATACTAATTTCATTTCCTTTTTGTAGATTTCTACTTGTTTCTGCACAGCGGAGGTAACAAACAACAAAGCAAAGAAACAATATGCAAAGTGGGACATAAAACTTGAAAGCTATTCGTTGATCAGGAGTTAATATCCAAAAATGTGTAAGGAATTACACAACAAAATTGTGTAATTTTATATTACTCAACGTATATTACTCAACAAAATCAAGTTCCCGAAAAAACAAAAAACAAAAAAACAAAAACCAACAAATTGGAAAATGGCTCAGAGATTTGGATAGACATTTCTCAAAAGAAGACATAAAAGGGAATGATAGATCCCTGGGGGGAAATGTTCTACCTCTCTCAGCATCAGAGGAAGGCACTCTATGGTCACACAGTGAGAGCCACATCGCCCCGTGGAAGTGGCTCCTGAGAAAATAAGATGGTAAGCACTCAGGAAGATTTGGAGAAATTCATGGTTGTAAAGGAACACTACAGACGGCAATGAAAGTGGCCAGGCCAGTGTGTAAGACAGCATGGATGTTTCTCAAAATGCTCAAAATAGGATGATCATTTGATCCTGGAATAAAACTTAGAATATGATACCCAGCAGGGTTTCCAAAACTCCTTGCTATGTCCTCCCCTCACCTCTCCTTCCTTCCTTCTCTCATTTCTAACTTTTATTGTGTTTCTTGATTTCATTATGTTATTGGTTAAATTTTTGTCTTCTATTGGCTTAAAAGATCCCTTCTATCTCAAGTATTTTAATAAATTCAACAAAAATTCTACCGTGTTTAGTTCACTGTTTATTCAGTGTATCTTTGTTTTCCTCTCTCCAATAATGTAATTTTTCCCTGATATTTTAATTTGCTGCCCTTGGGTTGGCTTGTCACCTCTTCTTGCTGTTGTTTGAAGCCAATGCTTAGTGATTTATTTCCCACCTTTCTCTCTCCACACCCTGCTTTACCCTGCTATGGTCCCCAACCTTCGAAGTCCAGCAAATAAATATTTGTTTTTCAGATGTGGATGTCAATGATAATTTCTTATAAAAATCTTGTTTTTAAAAGGTCTTTGACCCTTCTTCTGAAACAATAGTTTTATGGGTATATGAGAAACTTTGCCAGTCTAGCGATAATTCTGTGGGTAGCCAAACTGCTGTCTTTTCTTCTACGGTTAACTCTTTTCTGATATATATATAGTGTAGAATAGAGTTTATTCAGGACATGGGGAGAGAAATTGAGAGGGTAATAGAGACAGAGAAAGGCAGAGGGAGGGGAGGAGAGGTTGGCCATGAGCATGTGGAGAGTGGGAGGAGGAATGGGGAGAGAGGAGGTAAGGGGCAAAGGACAGAGGGAGAGCAAGAAAGCAAGAGCTTTGCCTATACTTTTAAGAGCTTTTATTTGGTTAAAATTCTGATTCCAGTGTATAGTGTGGTAATCTTATTTGTTTCATTTTCGTTGATCCACCTTGGGACATTCCTTCAGCTCTGGGAAATTACCAGCCATTTTCCTTTTGAATTGTTTCTCATTTCCTCTCCAGCATTTGTTTGTGGAATTTGTATTCGATTTCAGTTGGAATTTAATCAGATGAAAGTCTGTGTCTTTCAATCTCTCTTAGATATTTTTTGTGTCGCTGTCTCTCCATGTTTCATTCTGGCTGGCTACCTCAAGTTCCCCCAGTTCACTACTTCTTAGGTGTATATAATTCACATTTAATGTAAATTTGAATATTAACAGTTAGGTTTTTCAGTACTCAAAGTTACAGTGGATTGCTCTTCAAATCTTTTTTTTTTTCACTTGTTAAAGATCTATGAATTTATTGTGTGTGAGTGAGACACGAACATACCTGTATGTTGTGATGCATTCGGAAAGTCAGAGGACAATTGCCACCACGTGGGTTCTCGGGCTTGGCTGCAAGGGCTGTTTTGCATGTTCCATTCTCTCTTACATTTTAAAAGCCCCATCTTTTTATTGTTTTATTCTGAAATCTTTTATTACCTCGATGCAGTTGTATTTACCATGTGGTATATTTTCAGCTATTCTTGCTATTATTATGTCTAGTCCTTGGGATAAGTATTTGCTTATGTGTGTGTTGCCTAATACTTTCAGACCTTGACGCTTTCTTTCTTTTTTTTTTTTTTTTTTTTTTTTTTTTTGCTTGGATTTGGTTTTGCTTAGTTTTTGAGAGATGGGTAACAGAAAGAGTGAGAAAGAAAATTAAGAAAGTGAAGGCAACATAAAACTGGGTAGGTAAAGATATGTGTTCATATATGACATATTGAAGGTATACAGTGTTCTTGTTCATGTAGATGTGTGCATATACCATGTATGCACCATGTGATTTTTTTCTTTTTTTTAATTCTAATTAGGTATTTTCCTTATTTACATTTCCAATGCTACCCCAAAAGTCCCCCATACCCTCCCATCCCAGTCCCCTTCCCCTCCCAGTCCCCTAACCCCCACTCCCACTTTTTGGCTCTGGAGTTCCCCTGTACTGGGGCATATACAGTTTGCAAGATCAATGGGCCTCTCTTTCCACTGATGGCCGATTAGGCCATCTTCTGATACATATGCAGCTAGAGTCACGAGCTCCAGGGGGTACTGGTTAGTTCATATTATTGTTCCACCTATAGGGTTGCAGACCCCTTTAGCTCCTTGGGTACTTTCTCTGGCTCCTCCATTGGGGGCCCTGTGATCCATCCAATAGCTGTCTGTGAGCATCCACTTCTGTGTTTGCTAGGCCCTAGCATAGCCTCACAAGAGACAGCATTTCAGGGTCCTTTTAGCAAAATCTTGCTAGTGTATGCAATGGTGTCAGCATTTGGAAGCTGATTATGGGATGGATCCCAGGGTGTGGCAGTTTCTAGATGGTCCATCCTTTCGTCTCAGCTCCAAACTTTGTCTCTGTAACTCCTTCCATGGGTGTTTTGTTCCCAATTCTAAGAAGGGGGAAAGTGTCCCCACTTTGGTCTTTGTTCTTCTTGAGTTTCATGTGTTTTGCAAGTTGTAACTTATATCTTGGCTATTCTAAGTTTCTGGGCTAATATCCACTTATCAGTGAGTACATATCATTTGACATTTGAGTTCTTTTGTGATTGGGTTACCTCACTCAGGATGATGCCCTCCAGGTCCATCCATTTGCCTAGGAATTTTGTAAATTCATTCTTTTTAATAGCTGAGTAGTACTCCATTGTGTAAATGTACCACATTTTCTGTATCCATTCCTCTGTTGAGGGACATCTGGGTTCTTTTCAACTTCTGGCTATTACAAATAAGGCTGCTATGAACATACTGGAGCATGTGTCCTTTTTACCGGTTGGGACATCTTCTGGATATATGCCCAGGAGAGGTATTGCTGGATCCTCCAGTAGTACTATGTCCAATTTTCTGAGGAACCGCCAGACTGATTTCCAGAGTGGTTGTACAAGCTTGCAATCCCACCAACTATGGAGGAGTGTTCCTCTTTCTCCACATCCTCACCAGCATCTGCTGTCACCTGAATTTTTGATCTTAGCCATTCTGACTGGTGTGAGGTGGAATCTCAGGGTTGTTTTGATTTGCATTTCCCTGATGATTAAGGATGCTGAACAGTTTTTCAGGTGCTTCTCAGCCATTCGCTATTCCTCAGGTGACGCTTTCTTCTTAAAAGAAAAAAATCCCTTGGTTAGTGATTTTAATTATAACCCTCTCATTGGTTTTTACCTGTGTGCCCTGAACTGTGAGTAATGTCTTACTCTCTATGTGTTTGTTTCTCCCCAGATTACCATGGTTTCTACTGGTCATGGACCAGTGATTCTGCTAATTCCTTGCTTCAGATTCTTGCCAAATGCAGATAAGCTAATCTCTCACTCCAGATCCAGACCTGCAGTTTTTATAAGGTGGCTATAGTTTCCTAGCCAGAGCCCAGGCGACTTGACTCCTGCTGCTTTGCTGAGCAGTAGATAAAGTTCTGGTTCCCTTTTTGAATTCTAGGAAGGTTTTTGAGAGCACCACTTCTTTTTTGTTTTTTTTTTTTTGTTTTTGTTTTTTTGTTTTTGTTTTTTTGCTTTTCCGAGCACCACTTCTAAACAGCAATCTCAGCTCCTGCCTGGCCAGCCTGCAGGCTAAATTTACCGTGCTGTCCACAATCAAGGCCATGGTCTCTGGCATGTCAGTTAGAGCTTGCCTTGCTGATTTTGAACATCCTTTTTGTTTGTTTGTTTCCATCACCTGGGTGTTGCATCAGCTGTCTGTTCAGACTAGTATTTATATGCCTTTAGTTGGTGGTGGCAGTGATGGAGGCTTTAAGTGGAGTGACTGTAACATTGGTATTGGCAGTTCTTTTGCACCACGTCCTGGTCATCTATTAATCACATCTGACCAAATTCTTTCTCTTTCCCTTGACCTTCGATCTTAGGAAAGCTGGACAAGCCGGATGCGTTGATTGCATACCCCAGATTCCTTATCTCTCCCAGATGCATTCACATCATTTCTCATAAATAACTCAGGACGGCTAGGGCTGGAAGAGTCCTGCAACCCTCTTATCTGATACTTTATAGATCACAAGAGGAACCAGGGACCAATTAGGGCTCTGCATTTGGGCCTCCCTACCTAGAATATTTCCAGATTCATTATGCTGATCTCAGTGTAAAAAAAGAAGCATTGTGGGGCACATACCAGGTGCTTTGCTTCAGGAAACCCTCAGGGCTTTTAGAGAGCTAGTATGCCACCTAGAAGACAGAGACTTAAGTGTCCTTTCTGCTTCAGTTGGTCTGAATGTCCCTGATGCGTAGTAGGCATGGACTGATTGCTTTCTTTCACTTTTTGTAATTAAAGTCCTCTATGATTCATCTTGAAAACATTTTTTTTTTACAGCTCTTCGATCTATCAAATCTTCCTACCAACAGTTCACAGGGTACCTGAAGATATAACTAAATTTAAAATGGGAAAGTAGATAATTATTATTTTTTTTTCAAACTCAGTACTGAGAAATTGTTCCCACAGGAAAAGGCACTTCTGTATTAGAGAATTACCCAAAGACCACCCAATCGCGAGCGAGGCTGCTGTGGTCTTGAAATACTCTAAAGCGCTGCTCTCACACGTGCTGATCTATAGTTGTGTTGTCATTTAACCCACAGGTGAGTTCTAGACCAGGGGTAGATGGCAAACTTACTTTTTTTTTTCTGTTTTGTTTTTGGTTTTGTTTGTTTGTTTGTTTGTTTTTTTGTTTTTGGAACAGGGTTTCTCTGTGTAGCCCTGGCTGTCCCGGAACTCACTCTGTAGACCAGGCTGGCCTCAAACTCAGAAATCCACCTGCCTCTGCCTCCCAAGTGCTGGGATTAAAGGCGTGCGCCACCACCATCCAGCCAAACTTATTTTTTAAAGGGACAGGCAGCAAATATTTAAGGACTATAATCTTTGTTTTCTTTACAAGTTTTTCAAAAGGCTTTTCCCCTCTTGACTCTATTTAAAAACAGGCTATAGGCCAGATTTGGCTAACTAGTCTAACTATGGTTACAGACCCTTTTTCTAGACCAGTAGTTCTGGACCTTTCTATTGGTGCAACTCTTTAATACAGTGCCTCGTGTTGTGGTGACTCCCTACTATAAAATTATTTCATTGCCACTTCATAACTGTAATTTTGCTAGTGTTATGAATTGTAATGTAAATATCAGATACACAGTATATCTGAAATGCATCTCAATGGGGTCATGACCCACAGGTTAAGATCCACTGTCTTAGACCCTCATTGCCTGACTGTGGCCATGCTGACTTTCATAATTTCAGTGACTAAAGTAGTCTGTACCTGAGGACACTTGTCCTAATGAACTTGATAAGTCTCTCTAAGACAGTCAGCTCTCTTGACTTTCTCACTCCCAGATGGCGACCTTTTAGTCTAGTCTTTTTTAATCTAAAAAACAAAACAAGAACTGAAGAAAGAAGGGCGCTTTGCACAGGTCAGTCCTGTGGTTTCTACATATACAATGTTAACCCATCAGGAAGTAATTATCCAGGTGGCTTCCTGACACTGTCCATGTTGGAGCTTATTTGGACCACAGTAACAGTTTGTACAGCTCATAGTTGTGGTGGAAGGTGAGCAGAAGAGGGTGGGCAGAGGCAACTGTCACGGCCACAGGTAACTGTCATGGCCAGAGGCAACTGAATGGCACAGAAATTTTGTATACCCAGGCAATTGGGTGGGATCACAGCATCTTAGCAAATCTACTAGGAACAGCCTATAGCAAATACAGGTAATGAATACTGGAGTCAGTTTCATTCTTAAAACCTGGCTTAAATGTGGTTTGCTTGTTCTTCAACAATTTTATACATGTACAATGTATATTGATCATATCAACCCACAATTCCTCCCTCACCCAGACCCCACCAGCACCTACCCCTCCTACCTTGTTGTCATCTTTTTTTAACCCATTAAGTCCAAACAGTCCTCATTGCATGAGCATAGACAATCTACCAGATGCTACACACCTAGAAAAAAGTGACCCTCCCCATACCCTGAAGCCATCAACTGCAAATAGCTCTTTGAGAGTGGGGTCTCATGAATCTCACCCCATCCATGGTAAGAATATTGACTGGTGTGGTCTTGTGCAGGTAACCATAGCTACTGTGAGTTCATGAACACAACAGCCACACCATGTCTGGAAGACAGCTTCTCATAGCACCCTCTTCATCCTTGGGCTCTGGAATTCCTTTTACCTCCCCCGAGTCTTGCAGGAGTGGGTGGAGTTTGACATAAATGTCCCATTCAGGGATAAGTACTCAATAGTCACTTGATCTCAACACTCTGATTAGTTGTGAGTTGCGACTCTCTGCATTGGGAGCTACCCACTGTAAACCGTCTAACCAAGGTTGAGAACAGTACTAACCAATCCGGTCTAAACACAGCTAAGAGGTGGTTAACAAGATGCCTGCAAAATCCTTCTTTGATTAATACTAATGATATGATCATGGGCAAGATTTTTAACCACTTCTGTTTTGATTGACTCACCTGTACATATTTTATAATTCCAGTTTACAAGTATTACATGCAATACATAGTGTGTGTGAGTGTGTGTGTGAGTGTGTGTGTGTGTGTAGTATTTGTGCGTGCTTCCAAAAGAAGCCTTTGCTGATTAATCCATTAGAGATCAAAGACCATTCTTTTTCCCTTTGAATCAATAGTTCTTCTGTATTGAGCCAGTTTCCTTTATAAAACATTTTATCGTACTTATTCATTATTTCTTCTATGCGTACGTGAGCTTATGTCTGCATTCCATAGTGCATGCGTAGAAATCAGAACTCATGGGAGTAGTTTCTCTCCTGTTATCATATGGTCTCCCCTCAGGAATCAAACTCAAGGCTTCAGGCTTGGTGGCAAGTGTCTTTAACCACTTTTTGCTAACTACTAAATGAATTTTCTTTTGGAAGCATATCTCCCTCCCCCAAGACTGAATACCTTCAGATGGATTTTTTAAAAAGATTTATCTTATGTATATGAATACACTGTAGTGTTTCCAGACACATCAGGAGAGGGCATCAGATCCCTTTACAGATGGTTGTGAGCTACCATGTGGTTGCTGGGAATTGAACTCAAGTCCTTTGGAAGAGCCATCAGTGCTCTTAACCACTGAGTCATCTCTCCAGCCCTGGATTTTTTGTTATAAAGATTTTTTTCTCCAATATTTATTTCAAGATTTTAAAAAAAATAAAGTAGTCCATGTTTTTGTTTGGTTTTGAGACAGTGTATCTAGCTGTAGCTCAGGTTGGCCTGCAACTCACTAAGTAGACAAAGCTGGCTTGGAACTCACTAAGTATGCTATAAAGTCCTCAGACTTACAGAAATCTTACCTTAGTCTCTTGAGTGCTGGAATTGTAGACATGAGCACCCTGCTGGCTGAACTTGCGCTATTTTGTAAAGTTGTTTCTGTAGTTCAAACACTCTATTCTAAAGAGTGCCTGCTATCAGTATGCAGAGGAGGCTGTGATGGATAGGACTGTATTTTTGTTTCAGGCCAATGTCTCAGCTTTCTAGAGAACACCTTACAGAAACTTGCATGCCCCAGTCTACCATATGGTATGATATTCCAGTCTAGCATATATATGGTTGGTTTGAGCTGAACACATACTTGACATAAACACTGGGCTGAGCTGAACGTCCTTCGTGGCAGCAATCACGTCATTGATAACCACAGCCTGCTGAAAGATCTGCTCTTGATTCCCCCTGTGAGTAATCAACCCTTGGCTGGGTCCACAGCAAGCATCCCGAGGCTGCCAGCCCTTCCAAGAGTCCTGTGATGCAATGCAGGGAGCTGCAGTCAGACAGCAGTAAAGGATCAATTTACCAGTGGGAACCACAAGAATCCTGGGCAGGCTGAAAGCAATCATGAAAATTACGTTTTGGCAAGGTGACATGGGTCAGCTCTCTTGGCCTCAATGAAGAACGTTCTGCAACCCATTGTGGCTTTAATCACATTAAACCACTGTGTGGTTATACAATGGCTGGCTTGCAATGTGCTCAAAGTACAGTTTAGATTTATAATCAGTCCATGCCTAGTATTTTATGGGAGTGAAGGAGAATTAAAAGACATCATTTTTTTTTTTCACCTACGATCTTAAAATTAAAGACCCAATCCTAAGACCTTCACCTAAGACCTAAAGAGTTCATAACCATTAGGTCAAAGTTTACATACATTGAAACTTTAATTCTTTTTTTATAGGTATTTTCTTCATTTACATTTCCAGTGCTATCCCAAAGTCCCCCATACCGTCCCCCCAACTCCCCTATCCACCCACTCCCACTTCTTGGCCCTGGCGTTCCCCTGTACTGAGGCATATAAAGTTTGCACGACTAATGGGCCTCTCTTTCCACTGATGGCCGACTAGGACATCTTCTGATACATATGCATCTAGAGTCACGAGCTCTGGGGGGTACTGGCTAGTTCATATTGTTGTTCCACCTAAAGGGTTGCAGATCCCCTCAGCTCCTTGGGTACTTTCTCTAGCTCCTCCATTGGGGGCCCTGTGTTCCATCCAATAGCTGACTGTGAGCATCCACTTCTGTGTTTGCTAGGCCCCGGCATAGCCTCACAACAGACAGCTATATCAGGGTCCTTTTAGCAAAATCCTGCTAGTGTGTGCAATGGTGTCAGTGTTTGGACGCTGATTATGAGATGGATCCCCAGATATGGCAATCTCTAGATGGTCCATCCTTTCATCTCAGCTCCAAACTTTGTCTCTGTAACTCCTTCCATGGGTGTTTTGTTCTCAATTCTAAGAAGGGGCAAAGTGTCCACACTTTGGTCTTTGTTCTTCTTGAGTTTCATGTGTTTTGTAAGTTGTAACTTATATCTTGGGTATTCTAAGTTTCTGAGCTAATATCTACTTATCAGTGAGTACATATCATGTGAGTTCTTTTGTGATTGGGTTACCTCACTCAGGATGATGCCCTCCAGGTCCATCCATTTGCCTAGAAATTTCATAAATTCATTCTTTTTAATGGCTGAGTAGTACTCCATTGTGTAAATGTACCACATTTTCTGTATCCATTCCTCTGTTGAGGGGTATCTGTGTTCTTTCCAGCTTATGGCTATTATAAATAAGGTTGCTATGAACATAGTAGAACATGTGTCCTTCTTACCGGTTGGGACATCTTCTGGGTATATGCCCAGGAGAGGTATTGCGGGATCCTCTAGTAGTACTATGTCCAATTTTCTGAGGAACCGCCAGACTGATTTCCAGAGTGGTTGTACAAGCTTGCAATCCCACCAACAATGGAGGAGTGTTCCTCTTTCTCCACATCCTCACCAGCATCTGCTGTCACCTGAATTTTTGATCTTAGCCATTCTGACTGGTGTGAGGTGGAATCTCAGGGTTGTTTTGATTTGCATTTCCCTGATGATTAAGGATGTTGACCATTTCTCAGGTGCTTCTCAGCATTCGGTATTCCTCAGGTAAGTATTCTTTGTTTAGCTCTGAGCCCCATTTTTAATGGGGTTATATGATTTTCTAGAGTCCACCTTCTTGAGTTTTTTATATATATTGGATATTAGTCCCCTATCTGATTTAGGATAGGTAAAGATCCTTTCCCAATCTGCTAGTGGCCTTTTTGTCTTATTGACGGTGTCTTTTGCCTTGCAGAAGCTTTGCAATTTTATGAGGTCCCATTTGTCGGTTCTAGATCTTACAGCACAAGCCATTGCTGTTCTATTCAGGAATTTTTGCCCTGTACCCATATCTTCGAGGCTTTTCCCCACTTTTTCCTCTATAAGTTTCACTGTCTCTGGTTTTATGTGTAGTTTCTTGATCCACTTAGATTTGACCTTAGTACAAGGAGATAGGAATGGATCAATTCGCATTCTTCTACATGTTAACCACCAGTTGTGCCAGCATCATTTGTTGAAAATGCTGTCTTTTTTCCACTGGATGGTTTTAGCTCCCTTGTCAAAGATCAAATGACCATAGGTGTGTGGGTTCATTTCTGGGCCTTCAATTCTATTCCATTGGTCTACTTGTCTGTCGCTATACCAGTATCATGCAGTTTTTATCACATTGCTCTGTAGTACAGCTTTAGGTCAGGCGTGGTAATTCCACCAGAGGTTCTTTTATCCTTGAGAAGAGTTTTTGCTAGCCTAGGTTTTTTGTTATTCAAGATGAATTTGCAGATTGCCCTTTCTAAGTTGTTGAAGAATTGAGTTGGGATTTTGATGGGGATTGCATTGAATCTGTAGATTGCTTTTGGCAAGATAGCCATTTTTACTATATTGATCCTGCCAATCCATGAGCATGGGAGATCTTTCCATATTCTGGGATCTTCTTTAACTTCTTTCTTCAGAGACTTGAAGTTCTTATCATACAGATCTTTCACTTCCTTAGTTAGAGTCACACCAAGGTATTTTATATTATTTGTGACTATTGAGAAGGGTGTTGTTTCCCTAATTTCTTTCTCAGCTTGTTTATCCTTTGTGTAGAGAAAGGCCATTGACTTGTTTCAGTTAATTTTATATCCAGCTACTTCACCGAAGCTGTTTATCAGATTTAGGAGTTCTCTGGTGGAATTTTTTAGGGTCACTTATATATACTATCATATCATCTGCAAAAAGTGATATTTTGACTTCTTCCTTTCCAATTTGTATCCCTTTTATCTCCTTTTGTTGTCGAATTGCTCTGGCTAGGACTTCAAGTACAATGTTGAATTGGTAGGGAGAACGTGGGCAGCCTTGTCTAGTCCCTGATTTTAGTGGAAATGCTTCCAGCTTCTCACCATTTACTTTGATGTTGGCTGCTGGTTTGCTGTAGATTGCTTTTATCATGTTTAGGTATGGGCCTTGAATTCCTGATCTTTCCAAGACTTTTATCATGAATGGGTGTTGGATCTTGTCAAATGCTTTCTCTCCATCTAAGGAGATGATCATGTGGTTTTTATCTTTGAGTTTGTTTATATAGTGGATTATGTTGATGGATTTCCGTATATTAAACCATCCCTGCATCCCTGGAATAAAACCTAGTTGGTCAGGATGGGTGATTGTTTTGATGTGTTCTTGGATTCGGTTAGCGAGAATTTTATTGAGGATTTTTGCATCGATATTCAAAAGGGAAATTGTTCTGAAGTTCTCTATCTTTGTTGGGTCTTTCTGTGGTTTAGATATCAGAGTAATTGTGGCTTCATAGAATGAATTGGGTAGAGTACCTTCTACTTCTATTTTGTGGAATAGTTTGTGCAGAACTGGAATTAGATCTTCTTTGAAGGTCTGATAGAACTCTGCACTAAGCCCATCTGGTCCTGGGCTTTTTTTTTGGTTGGGAGACTATTAATGACTGCTTCTATTTCTTTAGGGGATATGAAACTTTAATTCTTTAAGATGAAAGAGAAAAATCTCTGGAACCAGAGAATTCAGATTCTCTACTTTGCTTGGCTTGGGAACTTCAAGTACTATATTCTCATGTGAAGAGTTACAAAGTAATGAACATGTCAAAACGGGTCTGCAATATCCCACCATAGACACTATGGTTGCTTCACTTAATTCCAAATTTAACAAAAGAGTTTAACCTTGGAGATCCCTTCCCTCTCCACTGCCCCTGAGATCTGGAGTTTTTTGATTTATCAGTTAAAAGCAGCAGAAATAAGTTTAGTTAAAAAGAACAAAATGATTTCCGCCCCCCACACCCCCAAAGAAGAATGGTGATTTGCAGAGGTCAGGACGTCTGGAACCAGGCCGCCTCCTATGTGGCTGACCTGATCGCTGGCAGGACTTCCCTTCACTACTTAAAACTGGATCGTTATGAAGGAAGTCTGGAGAGATGCTTATGTGCCAGTCAGGGAGCGCTTGTGATTCCATACATTAGGAAGCCAAATTGACAGAGAAGGGAAAGACTTCATTCAAATCATATGGGAGTGTGTAGCAGTTGATTATTCCCAAGACACCACCTCCCTCCTCTCATCCATATCTCTTCTTTAAGACCATACTTTGTGCTCCTTAAAATCAAAACACCCACCTCCCTCTCACCTGAGTTACATGTGGTAAAGTTTATATCCTAGGTGGTTGCTAGACAACCATGATCTTTGTACTGGCATACTACTACATCAACCTAACTCAATTAGAGACCTTATGTCCGCAGAGAGATGAAATACATGTGTTAATTTATTTCACACTTACTTCCCCCAATGTAATAACATATCCATATAAAAGCAATTCTATCACTCTTTGGGAAGCTTTGTAGGTCTCATACTAATGATTCACATGAGGGTGTCTTAGGCAGGGTTTCTATTCCTGCACAAACATCATGAACAAGAAGCAAGTTGGGGTGTAAAGGGTTTATTCAGCTTACACTTCCACATTGCTGTTCATCACCAAAGGAAGTCAGGACTGGAACTCAAGCAGGTCAGGAAGCAGGAGCTGATGCAGAGGCCATGGAGGGATGTTACTTACTGGCTTGCTTCCCCTGGCTTGCTCAGCTTGCTCTCTTATATAACCCAAGACTACCAGCCCAGGGATGGTCCCACTTGCAAGGGGCCTTTCCTCCTTGATCACTAATTGAGAAGATGCTTTACAGCTGGATCTCATAGAGGCATTTCCTCAAGGGGGACTCATTTCTCTGTGATAACTCCAGCTGTGTCAAGTTGACACAAAACCAGCCAGTACAAGGGTAATAACTTAATAGTTCTTTCTTCCCTCCTCATCACCTCAAGTCTGAAGAGAAACTATTCTCCCTCAAGATTCACCTCCATGGAACACACTCTGCCCACTCTGCATTCTCGTCACCTATGATTTCTATGTAAAACCCATCACTACCAGTTAAATGTAAACTTCAGGCAAACTGTTTCAGTATAAGTATGAATATTGCACAAAACATACTCAAAACTAAAAAAAATACTTTTTGCAAAGCTGTAACTCAAATTTCAATTAATTTTTGGTTACCTGCTCTGTGAAATTCTCCCTGCCGCATCTCTCTTCTCCAGTAAATCAGGCAAATACTTCATCATTGTGCCAAACACACACCAAGAGCCAGCACTGTCTGAGACCTCCCAACACTGTTGTACCTAGTAACTTCCCTTGTCATCCTACTTAATGCTAACTATTTATTACCCATGCATAGATCATCTTTGCCTTCTCTATCAGTTTAAGTATAGTCGTGGGAAGAGCTGTGATGACACTGGCCATAGTTAGTACTTAAACACTGAGTGAAAATAAGAAAAGAAAGGCAGGCACTCAGTCATTAGCTAGTTAGCTAGCAGAAGATGTCATCTCAGGAGAGCACTGATGCTACACAAATGAATCCTACTTTTTAGGATTCATAGGTCCACTAAGTAAATACTGATATGACCCTGGATGGTTTATTGTATTCAAGGTCCAAGCTTCTTGTCTATGAACTAAGAAGAAAACATTTTCTAGCACTATGAGATAGATTGCTCCTTCCTTGAACAGAGTGGGGAAGATCATCGTTCTGGTACCCTGGAGAATTCTCATGGGACATCCATCTGCATCCACCTCCTGATGGATTGTATCCTCCATTCTTCCCACTGACACTCTGAGCCTTGTTTGCTCTTTTGTAAGCAGAGCCTTGGGCTCTAGAGATTCTTTTAGTACCAGCAGTATTTATGTCTTCTTTCCCTCTCCCCTGTGAGAAATAAAAGGCCAGAGGCATGGGGCCCAGATTTATATGACCCCTCTCTCAGGCAGTAAGAGCATCTTCCTTCAGTAGTATCCCTGATATGCACAGAACTGACTATGTTCTTGGTGTTCACTTTGATCTTCTCCTCCCACCAATGCAGAAAGCTGGGTGTTACAGTAAATGGATGCCCGTGGTCCTGATCTCAACTCATAGTTTATCTGTATTTGTAAGATGGAGTAATAATAGTGTCTACCTCATGGAATTGTTGCATAAATTGGCCTAAGATACATAAGCAATCTGTTCACAAAATACTGAACTAAAATTATCTTTTCTAATTTGCTTTTTTTTTTTTTTTTTTTTGTCTGAAGACCAGTTAGTAACCAGTGGAAACAAATTTGATTCTGATTCCACCTTCTCTTTTTGGTTCGGGTAGCCATGACCAAAGGAGAGAAGGAACATGAAGTTTGGGGCATAATCATTAAATCCTTTGAAGTCATAACTCTACTGCTAATCATTCCATGGTTAGTATGGGTTAGGTTCTGTTGCTTCAACAAAACAAGCTAATGTTTTTCTTAAGAAACAAACAGACGAAGGATAAACAGCAGATGGTGCCGTGGCTCTACCCTGACAGTGACCAGACTCTTCTCATTCTCTTATTCTTGATATATAATGAGTTTTCTTTGCTCTGTCACTTCTGTATTCCAGCCCAGCAGAGGAGGAAAGTGTGGTCTTATCTTCGAGGAAGGGCATGAGCTGGGAGGTCACGCACATTATTACCTTCACATCAATTGTCATACCCAATAGCAAAGGTGACTGGAAATACAGTCTTTCTTCTGAGCAGCCACATGCACAGCAAACATGGGAGTGAAAAAGGAGGCATGGTGATCGAGTGCGTGGGTAAGTAGCCCCTCCAAGTCAGCTCAGTACCCTTTGTGCTGGTTACTTCTTGGTTAATGTGATACAAGATCTGGGAAGAGGGAACCTCAATTGAAAAAAATGCCTCCATCAGATTAGACTGTAGCAAGGGGTTGGGCATTTTCTTGATTAATGTGCCCACTATGGACAGAGCCAGCCCAGAAAAGGTGGTCCTGTGTCCCATAAGAAAGCAAACCGAGGAAGCTGGGGAGAGCAAGCCAGTAAGCAGGACTCCTCCATGGTTTCTGCTTTGGTTCCTGCTTCCAGGTTCCTGCTCTGCTGGAGTTTCTGCCTTGGCCTCTTCCATAATGAACTGTGAGTGCAATGTGTAAATTTATAAATCTTCTCCTCCCTGGAGGGCTTTTGATCATAGTGTTTATCACAGCAAGAGAAAGCAAACCAAGATATCTTTATCTTTTTCAAAGTTACATTGATTATCCATTGAAATCCTGTCCTACTGTTCCCTTGAGATAAAATGTCCATCTTGGAAGAAAGTTGATGAAGATGTAGAATGTTAAAAGGGAGATGACATAATAGGATGTCTTAAGACAGTGGTTTTCAACCTTTCTAATGTTGTGACTCTTTAAAATAGTTCCTCAAGTTGTGGTGACCCCTAACCATAAAATTACTTTTGTTGCTACTTCAATAACTATAATTTTCCTACTGTTAAGAATTGTAATGTAAGCCGGGCAGTGGTGGCGCATGCCTTTAATCCCAGTACTTGGGAGGTAGACGCAGGCGGATTTCTGAGTTCGAGGCCAGCCTGGTCTACAGAGTGAGTTTCAGGACAGCCAGAACTACACAGAGAAACCCTGTCTCAAAAAAACAAAAACAAACAAACAACAAAAAAAAAGAATTGTAATGTAAATATTTTTGGAGTTAGAGGTGTGTCAAAGGGGTCACAACCCACAGGTTGAGAACCAATGTTTTAAGGGTGGGTGAAACATTCCATCCTTCAGGGAAGCTCATTAAGCCAGGAAATAAGCAACTTCAGTGGTTCAGGAAGTCTCTGAAACTGACCAGATACACTAGATCCCTACCTTCCCAAGCATATATAACCTATAGTGGCTGTTGAGAGATGCTCTTAGACCACCAGCACAACTTCCCAGAAGAGGCTCAGGCTACCTGAGATGCCTGAAATAGTTTCCTGTCTGTTGAGTTGCCCACAGTTCATGTAGTGAGCTCCAGCTTTCATAAGTTGTCACTCATGATGGTGTGGGCTTTTGCTGATGCAGCTGTCTCTGAGTCATTTCTGTTCCTGTAAGTTCCCCCTCTCCCCATCCATTCATTGTCTTAGATTTTTTTACTACTGTGATAAAACACAGAGATCAAAAGCAATATTGGGAGAAAAGAGTTCCTCACAATTACTACCAGTAGTTTTGTTTTGCTGTTTCAAATTTTAAGCACCATTGGAGAGTTGGGGGAGAGTCTACAGTTTGTTAAAAGTTGTGGTCAAATTGAAGTTGGAAAACACAGGTCTTGGAGTTAGTATGCAGTTCATCCCCCTGAGGATGAAAGGAGGCCATTAAGATGCGGCTCAGCTGAGACTCTCTGGCAAGGAATGAACTGGGAGCTGAACGATGGACTGCACGCAGACCATTCTAATAGCTAATCCTCTTTGTAACGGTCCATTTACATGTTAGAAGACCTACAAAGCAGGAAGCATAGAAATGGGCTTTGAATTTTCTTCCTTAGATTTCATTTCCAATTAATCTTTCTGAGACAAGGACTGCAATCGCCACAAACTGTTCTGAGGCTTTCAAGAGAAGGCTTTGCTCCTTGGGACAAGATGTTAACATATTACGGAGGAAGAAAACAACTTAGTGTTTGGCCGGATAATGTTTCCTTTCAAATATGAAAACAGTCTTTTAATAATAAAAAGTATAGAAATTTTACTTGAAGTAGACATTTGGCAGCTTCTTTAGGGTTTCAGGACTGGAGACGGCTGCGTGGGATATTTTGCGGATGAGGGATCTGAGGGCCAGAGATGATAAGCAGTTCTCAGGAGTTGGCTCTTCAGCTTAGTGGTAAAACTGGGATTCAAACTCGGCCTCCCCAGCCCTGGCCCACACCTACCTAGATTTTTCTTGATTATGATAAAACTGGGTGGCATCCTAAGCCTGATAAATACCTTGGAATTTTCAGACACTACCTGTGATTTGTAAGTGGGAAGCTATTGTGTTCTAAGCAAACCACTTGCCCCTGAGAAGAGAAGATGAACTGCTGGTGGTCCTGAGCAAGGGGCTGGTGGATGTGGTCTCCAAGGCAACATGAGGGTGACACCTTGTCTCCTGCCCACATAGCCTTTCCTCCCTCACTTAGCTCTGAACTGAAACCCTCTTTATTATATCCATTTCTCTATCACACTGTGGTTAACAGGAAGCCTTGTCACACACAGTTTCTTTAACTTTATGTGGGATCACAGACATATTTTAGAATATGGTGAAATAGAAGGCTTTTCTCCTAAAAGATAATCATGTACAGTAATACTATCTTAAGTCCTTCAAATCTCATGTTTTTACTAGACTGAAGGACTCCCAATTTTAATTGCCTCACCCCATTAACTGGCCAGTCTCAGCCAGCAAAGACCAGTGGGAAAGGAATGAAGGTTCCGTGGGAGAAAAAAGAACCTCAGAGGAGCTTCCCCAAGGGGTGAGAAGCCAAGACAGAGAGTCTCAGAGCCACAGGAGGGCAGGGGGAGTAGGAGACAAAGGAGAGGGTGAGAGAGATTCTCAGGACAGTTTGGAGAGCAGCCAAATACAAAACTTTGCAACTTCATCACCTTGTCTAGAGTTGGCTGTAGTTGCGAATTCCAAACTTTCCTAACTTACTTAACCAGCCTCTAATTATTCCAAAGTCACACACCTTCCTGGACTCATTCCCTGACATACTGAGCTCCTCAAAGGCAGCCCTGTGTTGGTGAGTAAGATGTCCAGAGGAGACCTGGGGCCTTGCTGCCTGGGATTTTGCCATCTATGCTGATCACAATCTTTCGGCCCTTACGAGCAGTGAGATGTTGCTTGGAATATGTTTTAGGTAGGCGATCTATCACCCTAACAGAGACATGATTTTGGCATGAACACTGGGTAGTGATGTATTGGTAAACATCAAAAGAAGTAGTGAATTCCAAGAAGTTTCCACTTTCCAAGAAAGTGAGCGGGGGCAACTCCAGGGAGCCAGATTATTTTTTTTTCTTCCTAAAGACAGAAGGTGATTTGTAATGCTCTGCAGGACACTGCTGAGAGATGTGCATAGGCTTCTGTGAGCAGTGAGAAGGGCTGCCCCAGAGCTCGACCTGGGCCATGGAGACTCATAAATTTGCTAGACTCCCTGGCAGTCCTGATGAAATGACTCAAGGAAGAAGAGTCTGAGCCCGGGACAGCCCTTTCAAAGAACGAGAGAGCTAACGTCCAGGCAGCGCTGTTTATCAGGACTCTACTGGTGCCTTATTATTATTATTATTATTTTATTAATGACTCCATTCTCTCAGACTGGGAATTTTTGCATCAAAAGGGAGAATGAAAGACTCCAAGTTAAAAGCCACAATGGAAGCCAGGTTGCTGGCTGTATCTACTTAGACCTTACTTCAAGCAATTTGTTCAACTCTTTACTATTCAACAGGTATTTTAGACCTCATTTAAATTCAGTTAATTACATAGCTACCACATGCCAGCAGCTGTGTGGAAGTGACAAAGTCCCTAGTGAATGTATATAGTTGACATGAGCACAGCTATGTCAAGTAAACCACTGCCTTGGACTCATGGGAATGGCAAGGCCTTCCCCTGATCTGAATATAGATGATGACAGATGGTTGACATTTAGCTAAAACTAGTAGGTGTAGAAAGTAGCAATCAAAGCTTCCTCCTCCCAGTTGGCTGCAGCCTGAGGCTACAGGGACTCCCTATGGAGATGAGGTAGCCTGCTCTTGTAGGCTGCTGCTAGAGTCTCTCCATTCTCGTGCATGGCCCACCAGATTGCAGCTTTACATTACTGTGTCTGTCATTTCTCCATTCCCTACAGCCCTAGTCAAGTACAAAGCTGTGCAGGCCATGGGAAATGGTGACCATATTGGATAGGACAGCTCAGGGCCTCACATTTGGGCAAGGCAACTTGGCCTCTGTTGGCATGGTGGCCAGGTCTCTGGCTCAACTGCAGAGTATCTGCAGCCTGATCAGCTGTGCGCCTTGGCCCACTAGGAAGAAGCAAGTGGTTAGTCCCCAAGTTCCTTGAGGGACTCCCGTGAAGCTCATAGAAGTTGGCTACTACATCTCTGAGTTTTACATCCATATATTCACATCCAAACTTCAGAGAAAATGATATTTGAAAAAAAAAGTGTTTCTGAGGCTGAAGAGTTGGGTAAAAGGTCTTGCTTCTAAGCCTGGTCCCTTGAACTTAATCCCTGGTACCCATCAGGTGGAAGCAGGGAACCAACATCTAAAAGTTGTCTTATGATCTCCAAATGAATAAATACATTGTAAAGGTGAAGTAGTATTTGCCTAATATTCCCATTGAGTTGTTGCAGGAAATATTTAAAAAAAAAAAGACAAAAAAGAACCCGCCAACTCTCTGTGTTCCTGCTTCTCCCAACTCGCCAACTCTCCAGCCGCACCAGGCCACATTCCTGCACTAGTACTGGCACCAGTGGGTCACAACACTATGTCCTGGCAGAATCCCATGGCTCTGTCTCACATTTCAATAACCAATAGCCATCCTTGAGGTTTGATAACACAATACCCAGTAACCCGACAAAAACAAGACTCAATGCTTATAGTTAACTAGTCAGATTTATATATCAATAAATTCTCAACACACAAGATGCCAATACAATAATTTCAAAACCAATTGATAAAAATTAATCTGCCCACCTAGATTAGATAAATTATCCCAATATTCTAACCTTTATGGTATCATAACAACCTGTGGCTGGTCATAGCCATGCTGATTCATGTCTGCTGCCATCTTCCTTTCTTTTCACTACCCCAAGACGCTCTCGGTCTCTGCAACCCTTGCTCTGCCTCCCTGTTCCCTGTCTAATCACAGGCCTCCCACTGCCCTAATGCAATTGGACAGGGAAAATCCTGAGACATTGGGTTAGGTTATTTTAAGTAACTAAGAGAAGCTCTAAAGTATACTGACAAGTTGTGCAGGTGATAACAAACACTATGCCATCATGGAATATACGGGACTTGAGCATCTATGAATTTTGGTCCATACATGGGATCTTTATCTCTATCTATTGTAATTAAAGTATGTATCTCCTCTCTGCTTTTTTCTTTATAATGGGCATTTCTGGTGTCCCATAACAGGATAGGGAAGCTGACAAAAATCTCTAAACCATCACGAGGACTGAGAGATAAGAATTATTTTAAAAAAATTTTTTTGAGACAAATCTCGATATGTAACATTGGCTGGCCTGGAACTCAGAGAGATCCACCTTTCTCTTCCTCCTTCACACTTAGATTAAAGGCAAGCACCATCACACCCAGCTAGGACATACATTTTAGGCTGAAAATAATGTTATAGTTGAAATTAAATTCTTTTATTGCTCTGAAGAGGACCTGGGGAACCAAAGATGTGAGTTTTTTTTTTTCTTTCCTGATGTTCATTGTAAGGGGGAGGAGAAAGGGTCCCTCCAAACACCAGGGCTGGCAGGGTAATGATTCACAGGAGGCGAGAAGGAATGGTTCAGCACAACTCAGTAGCTGGGATTGGTTCAAACTTCTAGAGTCTGACACCGAGCAGTTTATTTCAGGCATACTTAAATCCAGCACAATTTTGGAAAAAAAAAGCTTACTGACAATAATTAAATCAAGTCCTATATATACAATAAAACTTAAGCAATTTGATAACATTGGAATTCTTCAAAGTACATGTGACACCTCCTGTAAGGATGGAGGATTCTAGTTCCTGGGAAATGTTGCTCAAGACAGAGAAAGGTTCATGGAGAATGGTTGAGATGTGCACGTCAGGAGAGGCCCCAGATGGCACAGAAAGTGTTTTAAAGAACACGGGGATGGATTCTATTGACTGAGAAAGATGCTTGAGACAAAGATTTAGGAAGAAAGAGTCTGGGATAAACATTATAGCCTGGGGGATTCAGGTGTGGCCTGGCTCTACATACGATACCAGGCTATTAACTATATCTATTCTCAGCTTTCTGAGCACAAAACAGGATCCATCTCTTCTGTTTTTGTTTTTTGTTTTTAATATTAATTTATTTTATGTATGTGAGTACACTGTTGCTGTCTTCAGACACACCAGAAGAGGGCATCAGATTTCATTATAGATGGTTGTGAGCCACCATGTGGTTGCTAGGAATGGAACTCAGAACCTCTGGAAGAGCAGTCAGTGCTCTTAACCAGTGAGCCATCTCTCCAGCCCCCATCTCTTCTGTTGAAGAGACAGCCCTGCATTTCCCTAGAGCTTATTTGTGAGCACAAGGATCTTAGGCCATCTACAGTTTATCTACTGCTCTTCAAATACTAATGTGCTGAACACAGATGTCCCTGCTGCGGGGCAACAACAAAACTGGAGTAAGTGGGGTAGACAGTCAGCTAGTGAACACATATGGTAATGTTAGTGCAAGAGGGGTTACAAAACCACTATAATGCTAGAGATGTGAATGCTGCTATGTTAGACAAGATGACAAGGGAAATCCCTTCTGAGGGGTGATAGTTAAGACCTGGGAAAACCTAAGAACTGCTTCACATGTCTACTTAGGCAAAAGTTAATAGGAAGAGAAGGCAGCCAAGGCCTGGAACTAGAGTAGGTTTTACTTAATCGAGGAGCAGTAAGCAGGTATCTGAGTGAGTAGGAGACAGCAAAGTAGTAAACAAGGAAGGGGTCCAGGAGTGCATGTAAGGCCTTGTTGGTCTCAAGATGGGTTTAGATTTATCCCAAGCTCTATAGAATGCCTCTGTGCAGCCTCCTGTAATGCCACACTGGCTTACTCCCTAGATCAGGAGCTGTAAACTCCCGTGGCCACAGTCAGAAGCACCGCTGCTTATCTTGTTGGAAGCAACTGGCACGTCTCTGTTCAAGGGCACTGTGGCCATGCAGGAGTGACCAGTGCTGCCAGATGTCACTAACCAGCAATGAAAATAGAGACATAGATATTTCAGTGCGAACACTTTCACTTTTAAAATATGAACCAAATTTCAAAGTAAGCACTCATAGACACACAGAAGAGGAAGGTAGTCAGGGACGTGCCTAGCCGATTATACCTTCTGTCAGAGGCTACCGTTTACAGAGAGTTACATTATCATTTCATTCAGTTAAAGTGCTGGGGTGTGGGGAGAAATTTCCAAGTGACACCCACACAAAGTCACTAAGAACCATGTAGTAACAAGTGGCTGTGTTTCCAGTACATGATCCTAGCTGAGGAGGACAGAATTTACTTTTATGTGGTGACCCTTTTACTTAGGGTATAGGTGGTGGGACAGATGCTTCTCACACTATAATAAAGGACAAAAATGGTTGAGCTTTTAAAGCGCTGTATTTAAAAAGGCATCAGACATTGGTGGACAAAAATATGTCAAATTTCACAGACCATGAATTTTCCATGGGCTATAAAAATGAGTTCTCTGGGGGGGACATCTACAATGTATGGTTGTGGCAAGGATGTCCCTTCTAGCAAGGATGTCCTTTCTAGCAGGGATGTTCACATGGAGTGAACCTTGATGGGTGAGGAAACCAGCAGATTTCAACACTCAAGTGAGCTGGAATCAGAGATACACACAGACGGGGTTTGCAGAAATAACATAACTGGGAACTAGCTAACCTTATTTGCTAAATAAATTCCATGGGATATTTCTGAATGGGTGATTGTTGGGAACTAAAAAGGGGAGCCCTGGAGAATAGGGGGAAGGGGGAAGACCCACACCCTGCCTGACCTATTCTCTGGTCAGTCAGGTGTGGGAGAGCTGCCATACACTTTCCACTTATCCCCGGGTGAGCATCTAAACCTCTGACCCACTCTTCAGGGGGTGGCAAAGGGGCAGCCCCACCTGGGAGGCCCGGAACTACTTTGCTAAAGCCACTGTGGTTATGGGAGGGAGGGAGGGATGAGGGAAGAGGTTCCCAACATCAGCGAGAGTGAGCACAGTGGATCTTGACTGGAGCATAGGAAGGCCTTCTAATGGGAGATTAGAAATGGCTCATTAGGAGAAAGTCTGTCCCATCCTCCAAGCACAGTGGGCCTTGATGAGCAGAGACATTCTATAGTTTTTGAGCTTTATTGTAGAAAGGCAGGGAGAAAGAGAGAAAGTAGGAGAGAGAAAGAGAGAGAGAGACAGAGACAGAGAGAGAGAGAGAGAGAGAGAGAGAGAGAGAGAGAGAGAGAGAGGAACGGCTAGAGAGAGAGAGAGTAAGAGGGAGAGAGTGAGGAGAGGAGAGAAGACAAAGAGAGAGGAGAGAGGGGGTGAGAGTGAGGGGTAAGAAGTAAGAGCAATAAGTAAGAGAGTGAGGTGGGGCTGAACAACCCTTTTAATGGTCTTTACTGTTGCTAGGTAACTGGGGAGGAGTTTAGCCTGAAGGTCAGAAGCTTGGGCCATTGCCTATGTGACTTCTAGCCATGCTTCTCTTGTGGGGGCTGTGGGGGAAGGGGATAACTTAGGCAAGAGCCAGAGTTCCAGGAGACATGAGAGAACTCCCTCTGTCCCATGTAGATGAATTATTACCACAGGGTCCTGGGGTTGAGCATCTCAGTTCGACTGGAGATTGTGCACAGCCCAATGCTCCACAGGTGATGGTGAAGGCTGAGGATGGAGGAAGGAAAAAGAGAGGGGAGGAGGAGCCAGGGGGTGGGGGGAGGAGGGAAGAGGGAGGGGGAGGGGGAAGAAGGGAATCCCCAGGACATTATGACACTTATATCTCTAAGTATGCAGAGTTCTAATATACCTATTGAATGTGTCTCAGTCAGCAGATATCCAGAACATTTAGTCTTTACTAAAGAGCAGTATAAAATAGATAGATATTAAAATAAGCAACACTGTAGAGTCAGAGAGAAGATATCTGATTCTTATATCAATTTTTTCTCATGTAAGGAAAAAAAAAACCCAGAAATCATGATCAAGAAATTTGAAAAGAAAAAAATCCAACTAAAATTTTCGCTTATCCCTAGAGAATGGTTTGAGAAAACAAATAAATTTGGAGGGACCAGCAAAAGGGTCTATAACAAGTCACTAAAATTCTTCTTTCTGTCTATGCAGAAACAAAATATTTATAGTAATATGTCAGATGAAAATTTAACACAAAATAGAAATGTTGCTCTCAAGTGACCAGTGGGGAAACAGCTGCACACGAGGCTAACTGGAAGGGTGTAGCAGTCACTGCCAGAGGGGTGCTGTGGTTTGAATATTGTTTGTCCACCCATGAAACTCACATTGACATTTAATGCCGATGATGAGCTATTAGGAGGTGAAATCAGGTGGGGATTTAAGAGGCAATTAGGACTCTGCCTTCACGCTTGCGTTAATCCACTCATTGAATTGCTGGGTCTTGAGAGTGGATTGGCTACAAGAGCCAGTTTGCTTAGATCTCTAAGTAGATAACGCCCTCTGCTACCTCGGAACTCTACTGCAATATGATCATCACCAAATGTAACTTCATGTCCTTGAACCAAAATTAGCCTCCTTTCCTTATAACTGCCGGTATGTTACTTCATGCTATTTAAAATATCAAGATGATAAAATCAGAGCAAAAAAAAATTGAGACAGGGTCTCATACATATAGCTTGTGCTGTCCTAGACTCACTATATAGATCAGAGCCTCACAGAGATCTTCCTGCCTCTGCCTTTGCCTCGAGAGTACTGGGATTAAATGTGAGTGCCACCATTCTGGGCAAGACCAGGGTAAATTATGCCATCAGTCTTTTGTTATATTACTCTGCACATTGTACCTTAGTAAGACATTTCTGTAAGCTATTTAAATATTATACCCAAGGTTTGAATGTGTGTGTGTGTGTGTGTTGAGGTGGGCAGTTCCATGACAATAGCCCCAGAAGATAATAAATAAGGTTTATTCATCACACACTGCATTGAACCCTCAGCTCTTGGAGTCTTCTATAACTCAAAGTCAGGTGTAGTTTTATATTCTTCTTTGCAGCTTCTTTCATCATCTGTTTACCACACCAGGCTCTTTGGAGAACATAGACACCAAGAGGAAGAAGACCACACAATTTTGTCAACTGTTACCTGTGGTCATCCACCAAGTTTACTGGGAAAAAAGAGGACATCCCTGTTTTCTGACCCAGCATCCCCGCAACCAATCTACAAGTGTTTGAGATAAAAACAGAAATTACATAGGTGGACGGCTTGCTGCAGTTTAGAAAGCCCATGACAGAGACAATGGTGTGGCCGAGAGCACTGCTCTGAGTATTTCAAGACAGGGTTCTGGCGTTCTGCCTTTCCCATCAAAACAAATGAAAATAAAGCTGCCAAGTTCTAGAGAGAACAGCAACGTAACTGCCACTATCAACACCACCAAGGGAGAGTTTATTTTCGTTGGGTATTTCTTGTGCACTGACTATTCCAAAACTGAAAAGCATTTGTAACTTCAAAGGTTGGCTTGTAACTCCTTTGTCAGCTTCCACATAATGTAGTTTGAAGATTCATGTGAGGTTCCAGGGCAGCCAGGGCTACATAGAAAGACTGTCTCAACAAAACAAAACAAAACAAAACAAACAAAACAAAACAAAACAAAACAAAACAAAGCAAAGCAAAGCAAAGCAAAGCAAAGCAAAGCAAAGCAAAGCAAAGCAAAGCAAAACAAAACAGACAGACAGATAGACAGACACAGAGACTTATGTAAAATTGAATTCATATAATTTCGATCTCTCTTTTCCACCTGGCCATAAAACAGGCACACAATCAAATTTACTTATATAGTTAATCCTTGGTTATCTAGTGTAGGAAGGTTTCAGGCAGTGGTTCTGACCCTGTGGGTTGAGACACCTTTGGGGGTTGAGCCCTTTTCACAGGGGTCACCTAAGACCACTGGAAAACACAGGTATTTACATTCTGATTCATAACAATAGAAAAATTACAGTTTTGGAGTAGCAACAAAAATATTCTCATGGTTGGGGATCACCACAGCATGAGGAACTGCACTAAAGGGTTGCAGCGTTTGGAAAGTTGAGAAGCACTGGTTTAAGGAGATGATGAGGGCTATTTTACACCAAGGAGAATAAGCTCATGACTCATTGTAGCAGAAGCACTTTGGATGCTTCCCATTGATGGGGCCGTGTATTGAGGTTGACCCCAAGCCAACTGAGCTGGAGTTATGCCAAAGGGGAAGGAGTTGGAGTGGCCAGTGGAGCAGCTTCAACTGAGTAACCCAAGATCAGATGGTGACTTAGACCCTGTCTTCTGAACCTGAGGGATGACCCTTAGGGTGACTTGTATGTTCCACTGGGGAGATTCCACTGCTGTGTCTTTAGTCCAGGGGAAAAATAGTAGATGAGCAGAAGAGCAATGGGAAGCAGTAATGTTCAGGAGCGCAGGCAGGCGGGGCCATCTGTCCTTGAGTGGGAGACAAAGCAGGATCTCAGCCTGCACACAACTGGCGACAGGATGAGCTCTCAGAATGGTGACTGAGGACCAGACACTGAGAAATGTGTCTGCAATCCCACCACCACACAAAGCACACATAGGGCGGTCCTTATGGGAGTCAGTCCACAGTCTTTCATTCTGCCATGTAGGACCTGGGCCTTGAACTCAACTTGTCAGGCTTAGTGGCAAGCACATTTACTCACCTCTCATGCTTGTACCACATTAAAAAAAAAAAATGTATCCTTTGCTTGTGGATATTTAAACTAGTTTTGTTCTTTAGCTCCTGTGAACGTGTAGCAACAAACATTGATGCACAAGTATCTATCTCTGTGGAAAAGCTTAGAGCCCTTTGGGTATGTGTCTAGGAGTGGCATAGCCCTGATGTCTTCTTACAAGGGGGAGTACTCGCACCACGAGGACCCTACGCCATCACCTCATGTAAACCCAACTACCTTCCAGAATTACCACATTAGGAGATGAGTTCTTGTATATGAATGTGGACTAACATAAACGTTCAGCCCATACAGAGCATGTCCTAATGTTTTCCTGTACTTTCTACTGGTTGGAATCGGAGACATGCTGGTTGGCTCTTTTGGACCATGCAGACAAAAGCAATGTCTCTGGGACTGGTAAAAGCATTAAACGTAAGGAGTGTGGGGTCCTGACTCACTGGACAGAAGTCAGGTTCTACCCAGTGTAGCCATTGCTCACACTTGTCTCCACTGTATGCATCCGAACCTGCTCTAGCTCAGGTTCTTGAAGGCTGAAGGGTATGTTTCTCTGGAGGACAAATATCTTCCATGCTATACACAACATCGTCAGAGAAGTGACTGCCAGATGCTCAGATTCCATAAAACACAATCCAAATGATACTCTTGATGATAATTAATGCTCATATACAAAATGAAGACATGTTCTAAGCACTTTCCCTGGTCTAGTCTATTTACTGTGTCTTAAATCATGTGAAATCTTGTCTCAGATTAACTGCCTGTGAGCATGCCTGTTGGGGACAATTGTCGCCTTTTCTCAGCCTGCAAATGTCTACTTCTGGTTTCAGACAAAAGATGCAGCTCTCAGCCCTTGGAGCTCTTGCGGTAGAGTGCCACCCTTTTGTCATTATCATTCCCCATGAGACTTTTAGACAGGCTTGCCTCTCATCATCCCATTGTGAGATCTTAAGTTTAACACTGTTTTACTACTATTGCCTGTGTGAAGGGGCATTGCTCTATGCCATGGTGCACACGCAGAGGTCAGAGGACATGTTTTTGGAGTAGTTCTCTCTCTCACCTTTATGTGGGCTCTGAGGGGAAAACCTCAGGTTGTCTGGTCTGTGTTGCAACCACTTTTGTCTGCGGAGCCATCTCAGTGGTGCTCGCCATGAAAATTTAGTACTGTAGATATGGTCTGTGTACCCTCGCATGTATATCTGTGCTTTGCATCTAAAATGGGTCAGATATGGTTATTGTCCCTCAAAGGTTGATTTTTCCTCCCTGTCAAGGAAGTGAGATCTAGAACCTAAATAAATAAATAAATAAATATCCATGAGATTATTTGAACTACCAAGGTTGGCGTGATAACTGAGTAGCTGAGATTGTATAACAAACTCTGTAGAACTGATTTTCTGTTTAACAAGAGTTTAAGAATCACTGGAGAATTAGCTCAGTGGTTAAGAGCACTGACTGCTCTTCCAGAGATCCTGAGTTCAAATCCCAGCAGTCCCACGGTGGCTCACAACCATTTGTAATGACATTGGATGCCCTCTTCTGCCTCTTCTGCTGTGTCTGAAGACAGCTACAGTGTACTTATATATAATAAATAAATAAACCTTTAAAAAAAGAATTTGAGTCAGTTGATAAACTATTAAATTTAGCTCAGAAAGTTCAAAGAATTGATTGAATACATTGTTAGTGTAAACCCCTCCATTTCTCTCTTTCTCTCTCTCTTTCTCTCTCTTTCTTTCTCTCTCTTTCTTTCTCTCTCTTTCTTTCTCTCTCTTTCTTTCTTTCTTTCTTTCTTTCTTTCTTTCTTTCTTTCTTTCTTTCTTCTCCCTTTTTTCTTCCTTAATTTCTTTCTTTCTTAATTTCTCTCTCTCTCTCTTTCTCTCTCTCTCTTTCTTGTTCTTTCTTCCTTCATTCAGTGTATATGAATACACTGTAGCCGACGTCTTCAGACACCAGAAGAGGGCATCGGATTCCATTCCATCTGATTGCGAGCCACCGTGTGGTTGCTGGGAATTGAACTCAGGACCTCTAGAAGAGCAGTCAATGCTCTTAACCACTGAGCCATCTCTCCAGCCCCAAACCCTTCCATTTCTCACGCACACAAATAAGATTTCTGAGCTATTTTATATATAAAAATAGAAAATATTAAGATAATTGATGCCCAGTTTTGATTTATTCCAAGAGTAAAAATTATTTATCTATAGAAATAATTCAATAATGACTACCCATTTAGATCTGCATTTCTGTTAAATTACACTTTTCATGTCTTATGATATACAATAACTTATGTTGACTTTCACTAAAATTATAGTAACTAAATTCAGGATACATTTTCATACTGTTGGGCTCTTTTATTTATAGGAACTGAATGAGCCATTCTAAGTTAAAAATGTTAATGTCAGACTATATGCATATATCTATAAATGTATGTATCTATATGCAGATGAATATATATTTTATATATTTGTATCTACAGATGTATATTCTACATTTGCCTTTCCATCTTCTATCTATCTATCTATCTATCTATCTATCTATCTATCTATCTATCATCTATTTATCTATCATCTATCGATCTATGACATATGGGAATATCCATATAGTCTAGTTTTCTTTCTATTGTGATAAAATACTCTGACCAAGACTACTTTAGAAGAGAAAGTGGTTTATTTCAGTTTATATTTCCAGGGCAGAATTCATTATTGAGGGAAGTCAGGGCAGGCATTAAATAAAAACAAACAAAACAACAACAACAAAAAACAAAAAGCCCCAACAACTTGGAGACAGGAAAATGAAGGGAAGATGCTTACTGACTCATTCCTCTGTTTGCTCCCTGACTCATGATCAGCTAACTTTTTTATACAGCCTAAGTCCACCTGCCTAGGGATGGTACTGCCCACAGTGGGCTGGGCCCTCCTAAATCAACTAGCAATCAGACAGTGATCCAAAGACATGTCCTAGGCCATTCCAAGTGAGGAGTTTCCTTAAGGTTCCCTCTTCTCAGATGACTTCTTTTGTTTTGTGTTGATAATAAAAGCTATCCCTGGGTAGCTGGTTAGGTTTCCAGGCATGATGTTCCTCCTTCTGAGTAAAATTAGACAGCTGTTGATTAGCCACAAGCTATAGTGCCACTATTGCACCCTTGGGCTGTCTTCATTGTTGTGGTTCACAGACCTTAAGCTGGTAGGACTGTTGATTGCTCTCTTGTCAGCTTGCACAGCATATTACTCTGAGAGCAACTCTTCAGGAGGGCCTTTCAGGTCAGATCCAGCTCAATCCTCTTAGTCCTGGGTCTGAAATGTGTGAGGTCTCTAGCAATGGGGCTTACTTTCAACTTGTGGGAGGCAGACAAAGGCAATAGCGATAACTTATAATGTTTTGGGAGTCACTTGGTCAACCCTGACCAACACCTTGAGAGAAGATTTTTCATGCCTGGTATGTTAGGTAGTTTAAAATCTATCTATCTATCTATCTATCTATCTATCTATCTATCTATCTATCCATCTATCCATCCATCTACACATGCACATACATACATATATAATGTATATATGTGTGTTTACATATACATGCAATATATGTAATTTTAAGTAAATACAAAACAATATGATTTCTTATGTCTTTTTCAGACATCCTTAGTGCTGTTTTCCCCTCCTCTTTCTCCTTCTGTACTAACCTCCATCTCTTCAGGTAAAGTCTCCCCATTTTCCCATTTCTCTCTACATTTTAAGAATATCCATACTATAGTTTAACTTAAAAACTAGCAACAATATGCCCCACACCTTTAAGTATACCTTTTTTAACCATTTAATCTTCCATTGTAAAATGCTAGATGTCAATTTAGAATTAGCAATAAATGAGATTATCTTACAAACTGTTTTGAAGGCCAGTGAGGAATAAAAGCTGAGCATTTCTGTCCTACAACATAGTGTCAGAGACTTACAGGCAGCACTGATGACATTACCAAGGGATTAAAGCTGGATGGTGTCCTTTTGCCCAACTTGTGGTTGCTAACTCTTGTGGTAGAAGTGGAATTATGATTATAGGTGACATAAAATGTCCCAAAGAAGCAGAGTCTGGGAAATGGACTACAGGTGGCTGTTTGGCAAAGTTCATTTTCTTTTCAGCCCTTCCTTGCTTGGGGTCAAATGGTAAATAAAAAAATGAAGAGAGGAAGGACAGGCCTCGGTCACCTGCATGCTGGGTAGCCTCACCATCCAGAAAGGCTCCACAAAAGTGGCCAATTTTCCACACTGGTTTGAAAGAAAATAAAACTTGAGACCTGTGATTCATGTAATTTATGTCAAATAGCCCAAAGATTTGTTTGTGAGCTTTGAAACCTGGGGCTGAGAACATAGCAGAACAGGCCAGGACATGCCCAGGCAGGCCCTTCGTTAAGGCATTCCTGAGGCTGCTTAGCCATAAAGATAAAGAGAATGACATGCCAGACTGGCCCGGCACCTCCCTATCTCCCACCCTTCTGACCTAAGTTAAATGTTAACAGGCTGCTGATGTTTAAATGGCACAATCATGTGAAACCGTGCCAATTCCTCCCCCAGTCCCAGCCCCTTTTCTATAAAAACCCCTAGCTTCCAAGCCTCAGGGTTGAAACCACTGTCTCCTGCGTGAGATATGTTTTGACTCAGAGCTCCGCCATTAAACAGTCGAAACCACTGTCTCCTGCGTGAGATATGTTTTGACTCAGAGCTCCACCATTAAACTACCTCGTGTTTTTACACCAAGGTGTTCTGTTCTGTTCGTGATTCTTGGGTGCACACTGAATCGGGAATTGAGTGGGGGTTTCCCCACTAGGTTCTTTCAGTTTGAGTGGCCCACACTGCCACCTGAAGCAATGGTGATATCTAGGCTATGCTGCCACCGAGGGCCATGACTGTGTCCTTGGTCCTGTTTCATCCAGGGTCTGTGTTGATGTTCATGGCCTGTGTTACCACTGAAGGTCACATGTATATCCGTGGTCTGACTGAAGCCTATAGTCATGTTGATGTCTGTGAACTGTGCTACCACTGAGGGCCTTGTCTGGGTCTGTGGATCTACTGCAGCTAGAGGCCATGTTCATAGTCTGTGCTGTTGTGAGAAAGGACATGGAGGCCTGTGATTCAGGATTCCGCTGACTGTGAAGAACAAGAAACTACTTTTGCAGTGATATCAATGATTGCAGACGTATAGTTGAGAAAGAGAGACATGGACAACTTCTACCTCCATCTCACACCCCACCCCCAAAGAAGCAGTCTAAAAGTGTGACAGAGATGCTAAAGTTAGCTCTCCATAATTGATGGCTGCTGATAGGGGAGCAGAAGGAGAATAAAACTGTTCTGTTTAAGGAGTAGGCCGCTGAGAGTTTAACTACACTTCAGTGAGTATATAGATAACACGAATTGAACTTTTCTTTGAATGAGGAGGTTACAAGGGTGGGGACAATGAATTTTAATGTAGCAACAAGGTTGTTCTGGCAAGGGATCATATCCAAATACCTTCTAGATCTGTATGACTTTAGTACCCACATTTAGTCCCTAACAATGAAGGAAAGGTTAGTTTGTGAAAGCAATCGGCCATGTTTGGAAGTGATGTCTAATTGAGGGGCAGACAAAGTAATGAATATGAGAAAGACTTGACAGAATGAGTCAGATATAGGATATGCACAACTACTGAGAACAGACAGGAAAGAGAGATGACTTAAAGATCATCACAGGGAAAGAGAGTTCTTTTTTGTTTGGTTGTTTGGTTGTTTTTTTTTTGTTCTTTTGTGGTTTTGGTTTTGTTTTTTTTTTTTTTTGAGACATGGTTTCTTTTTTTTTTTTTAAAGATTTATTTATTTATTATATGTAAGTACACTGTAGCTGTCTTCAGACACTCCAGAAGAGGGCGCCAGATCTCGTTAAGGATGATTGTGAGCCACTATGTGGTTGCTGAGATTTGAACTCTGGACCTTCGGAAGAGCAGTCGGGTGCTCTTACCCACTGAGCCATCTCACCAGCCCCGAGACATGGTTTCTTTGTGTAGTCCTGGGTGTCCTGGAAGTCACTCTGTAGACCAGGCTGGCCTCGAACTCAGAAATCTGCCTGCCTCTGCCTCCCAAGTGCTGGGATTAAAGGCGTATGCCACCACTGCCTGGCGAGTCAGTCAGTTCTATTGACTTTAGTTGAGTACAGAGCAGGCCACTCAGTGGAATGGAGTTCCTTAGGCAGTTGAAACCAGAAAATGAGAAAAAATGAGAAGATTAGACCAAATTGCCAGAATTAGTTTGAGGCCAAGCAGAGCAATTGAATCAAAAGCCAAGAGCAGCCAGTTTAAATCAGTTATCTTGGAGAGGAATTTGAGCCATAGCAGCCAAGTTGAATGGGTCAGTCAGAGTTTAGAAAGAATTGGAAAGTGTGAGCTTTGGTAATAGTGCCAGGGTTTTGTGCCAGCCCATGGGATGGATCCCAAGTTGGGCTAGTCAACTTCAGTGAGCCTTTCCTTCAAACACTGCTCCAGTTTTCCCCCTGTATTTCTTTTAGACAGGAATAATTCTGGGTCAAAAATTTTGAAGATGGGTTGGTGACCCCACCCCTCCACTGGGGGTCACATCTATCCACTGGAGGTGAGCTCTTCAGGTTCCATCTCCCCACTGTTGGGTAATTTGCTCTCAGTGGGAGATGACGTACCTATCCAGTAGACTTGATGCCTCAGGGAAGGGGGATACCCGGAGGAGGTGGGGGGGGGGAGCACCCTCTCAGAGGCAAAGGGGAGTGGGCATGGGATGAAGACCTCTGGGAAGGAAGCAACATTTGGAATATAAATAAATAAAATAATTAATTAGAAATAAAGAAAGAGTGAGCTTCCTCTGAGACAACAATTACATCTGGTGAATTAAAGTTACTTTTACAGGTAGGGGGCTGACATGGAAGGTCTGGGAAATAAGTGTGATGGGGTGCATGATGTGAAATTCCCAAAGAATCAATACAAATATTATACATTTACTATGAAATGGCCACATTTACTATGTTCTTTAGATTCTCCCTACTCCTGCTGTTTTTAGCTCTGAGCACTCTGGATTATGTCTCCTTGACCACTTCTTAAAATGATGTGGGGTTCCTGATAGGTGCTTTATTTTTAATTTTTGAAATTATAATTTAGTTATGTTTCTCCCTTTCCTTCCTCCAAATCCTCTCCTTTGCCTTTCCCTGCCCCGGTGCTGACCCAGTCTCCTTGCACACTCACTAGCTGATGGTTCTGGAGTAAGACTTGAGACTCTGAATGATAACTCTTTCCTGAAGAATTTCCTTTTTTTTTTCTTTTTTTTTTTGGCTTGTTTTGACGTACCAGAAATTATGCATACTAGACAAATACTCTAACACTACACTATATCCCTAGCCCTCTTTGGACTTTTTATAAGTCGAGGTAATCTCATTAATTGCCTCAAACTTTTACTATAGCTTAAGTAGGGCTATAGTAAATTGTAATCCTCCTGCCTCTGCCTCCCCAGTAGCTGGGGTTACAGTCCTGCTCTGTCTAGCCTAGATAAAGATGACTTGTTTAGGCCTCAGTGATTAGCCCAAGCAGTAATCCTGAGTTTCTTTGCTTGAAACAGAATATGAGCTTTAAAAGCAGTGTTTAAAACCCTAGGCAGTGACATGTGAATCAGAACAGATTGTAGCTTGTTTTACTTTCCTGGGACTAGCAGGCAGACACTCTGCGGGCTTGTTGGCTTCACCCTGCAGGAGCAGAAATAAAGAAATAATATTCCAAGCAAGATTAAAATGTGTTTTAAAAAATAAAAAATAAAAAAAATGTGTTTTAAGCTGGCCCTCGGCCTACATGAACTGGGTATTTCTGGAAGGCAGGCTGGGGCTGAAAGAGACTTAAACTGCGAGAAAAGATAATGAAGCCAAGAAAATTTTTCTCTGATCAAGGCCCAGGATTTTACTCAGAGACTGTGCTTAAAAAGGGGAAAGCCCCCCCCCCCAATCCATTGTTGGTGCCTTCAGGATAGGATGTGCCTCTGGAATATCTCTGGGGCCTCTCAGCAGGTAGCAGGGTCTTGGAGGAGAGCAGTGGCAGGTGACAGAACAATAGAGCCATCTAGGTCAGAAGGCTCCACCCCAGGTGGTCTCATTCTCAGTGGCGGCAAGGTTTGCATCAGCCTGCTTCAGGCTGGGGGAGGCTACAAAAATGCATTTCCAAAAGAGAGGAAAATCAGAAAGCAAGCTCTCCCCCAGCCCACAGCTTAGAAGTGTGACATTGAACAAATGCCTATGAATGTTGAACCTTGACACAAGAGGAGATGCTTCCTAGCACAGTACCTGACTCAGAGCTGGACATCATCCCAGCCCTGGAGTTTGGATCAGAGTTTGACCAACAGAGCTTTAAGAAGAGGCCACAAATGGGCAATCTGTTCAGGTGAAGCTTGGAAAGGAACTGGGGGCTTAATGAGCTAATTTTCCATTAGATTAAAACCAGGTGATTTGGTAAGGGAGCCTGAAGGAAAAGCCTGAGGAGATAGAAGTGCCACAGGTGGATCCCTGTGATGGCATAGCAAGGGACGGGGCAGACTTAGAATCGCCACTTAATTTCTTGCTTTAAATCTACTACCATTCCCACCTTTGACCAGTAGAGTCTTAGTCAGGGTTTCTATTCCTGCACAAACATCATGACCAAGAAGCAGTTGGGGAGGAAAGGGTTTATTCAGCTTACATTTCCACACTGCTGTTCATGACTGAAGGAAGTCAGGACTGGAACTCAAGCAGGTCAGAAAGCAGGAGCTGATGCAGAGGCCATGGAGGGATGTTCTTTACTGGCTTGCTTCCCTTGGCTTGCTCAGCCTGCTCTCTTATAGAACCAAGATTACCAGCCCAGAGATTGTCCCACCCACAAGGGGCCTTTCCCCCTTGATCACTAATTGAGAAAATGCCTTACAGTTGGATCTCACGGAGGCATTTCTTCAACTGAAGCTCCTTTCTCTCTGATAACTCCAGCTGTGTCAAGTTGACACACAAAACCAGCTATTTGGGCCATGTTTGAAGAGCAGCCCCAACCTTTGGTTTCCCTGTCCGCCGTTCTGTGTCTTGGGCAGCTGGCCAGCAGTGTGATGTTTTCAATTACTTAAAATAATTTAAGCAAGGCCAAACTGTTTACCCTGTGCCAGCCCCCAACAAGCTTGGCGTCTCTCATCCAGTGAGCTGTACCTCTTCTGGTCTGGAGAATCAAATAGTGGAAAGAAGCAACCTAATAATGGGATATACATTCATATCTACACTCCCACCCCCAAGCACAAGCAACTCTAGAGATTGTTTAGTTTCTCTTGTATTTTTCTAGATTTGGGGAATGTGGAATTTTGCAGAAACAAATGCATGTCTAGACTAATGGAGAATTTTGAACATTTATTTATTTATAGAATTATCATGGCTTCTCTGATTTCACAGCATTTCCTTCTTCTTTCCCAGTCACATGGCACATTAAGATGCTTGGCTTAGAAAAGTTAGGGAAGAATGTTGTGATGCTTCTGGGGGTGAAATGAAAACTCTTGTGGTTGATAAAAAGGCCTGGGGGTTGGCACCCCTAGACTGGAAATTCCAGGGAGAGCTGTTTCAGTGGGTTTGGGAGGCCTGGGCCTTGGCTGTTGGTCACAGAATACTTTGGTTCTCAGCACAAACCAACAATTTGTCTCTAGTTAGGCTTGTTTTCTTACTTACATTGGCAACATTCTTAACGTTTATTATGTTAACTTAAAATTGTTTTAACTTACCCAAAAACAAATGGTGTATAGCCATATCTGCCAGGTTTTTTGTTGTTGTTGTTTTGGTTTTGTTGTTGTTGTTGTTTTTACTGGGGGAGGGGAGGTTCTGGCTTTTTTTTAATTGGATATTTTCTTTATTTACATTTCAAATGTTATCCCCTTTCCTGGTTCCCCTCCCCCTAACCCCTCCGGAAAGCCCCTATCCCATCCTCCTTCCTCCTGCTTCTGTGAGGGTGTTCCTCCACCCACCCACCCACTCCCACCTCCCTACCCTGGATTCCTCTACACTGGGGCATCTATTGAGCCTTGATAGGACCAAGGACCTCTCCTCCCATTGATTCCTGGGGATCTGGCGTTTAATTCAAACCATTTGCTCATTCAGTTTAGTGACAACATCTTGGTTTTTGTATCCATTTGCCCTTCCTCTCAACAGCACAGGCGCTATCAGGTCATTCATTCATTCATGTATTCAGTTGACAAACACATGCGGACTACTTACCAGGCTCTCAGAACTGGACTGGGGGCTGGGATGAGGGGTGTCAGGATTCTCGCCCCTGGAGAGCTTCCTCTGCTTCCTTTGCACTGCCCACAGTCTCTGTGCATCTCCTGGGAGTGATGTTTATTTAACTGTAGGTCATCAAGGCAGGTGGGGCAGTCTGGCTTTTTTCCCTGACCAAGCACAGTGAGACCTGGTGTGGACCTGGTCCGTGGCATCTATACATTCCTCCCCTGGTGTAAAAGGCAGCTGCACAGAATCCTGGGATATTTCCAAGTTGCTAAGGCAACTGAAACAAATGAGAAGAATTAGTTACATTCCTGGAGGAGGGTCAAGGTGTTGTACTGGCGGGTGTATCTGTCTGTATCTCAGTGGATGAATTTACCCTTTGGGATTTAGCTGTAATCCACGGGATTTTTGAGTATTTTTTCAAATTATATAAGGGAGATAACATTTTACAAAATAGGTCTGGAAGCACTTAGACCAGTGGTTATCAACCCGTGGGTCTTTACCCCCTTGCGAGGTGGGGGGTGTCAAAACGACCTGTTCAGAGGGTCGAATATCAGATATCTTGCATATCAGATATTTACGTTGCAATTTATAACAGTAGCAAAATTACAGTTACAGAGTAGCAACAGGGTTTCTTTCGAGACAGGGTTTCTCTGTATAGCCCTGGCTGTCCTGGAACTCACTTTGTAGACCTGGCTGGCCTCGAACTCAGAAATCCGCCTGCCTCTGCCTCCCGAGTGCTGGGATTAAAGGCGTGCGCCACCACGCCCGGCGAACAAAAATAATTTTATGGGGCTGAGCACCAACTGCTCTTCTGAAGGTCCGGAGTTCAAATCCCAGCAACCACATGGTGGCTCACAACCATCCGTAAAGAGATCTGACTCCCTCTTCTGGAGTGTCTGAAGACAGCTACAGTGTACTTACATATAATCAATAAATAAATCTTTTAAAAAATAATAATAATTTTATGGCTGGAATGGGGTCTCTTTTGACTGACTTGGAGATTTATGTGGTCTTTTTCAGATGCTGAGAGTTGACTCAGTTATAAGTCCCGACTCATAGCTGGTTGTCCTTGCTTTGGCTGTTTGTCCACTCTGCTTTTTTATCCACTCTGCTTCCTTTTTCCTTGGCAGGTAGATGTTCTTTTAAAATGGCCATTACTTGGGTGCATGTCTGTAATAGTAGCACCCAGGGGCTGAGGAAGGGGGATTTAAAGTTTGAGGATTACACAGTGAAAGCCTGTGTCAAGGCAACAGCAAACTGTATATTCTTTGCTCTGTATTTATTTTATCTTTTAATTATAGTCCCATTCTGATTGATAGAAAGTTTAGTGACAGCACAGTGTGTACCTGAACTTAGTGTCAACCTTTTCCAACAGTTTGCCACACTTGCACGAGTCTACACAGATTTTCCTACCATAAGCCATCAACATCATGATTAATTGTGCCCATCAACCACAGCTTGAAAAGCGAACACATTATATAGTTTCCTCGATACCCAGTCCATGCTTAAATTTTATAGATTTTTGAAAATGTTTTTCTACAGAGCTTTAAAAATTCAGGAGTCAATTAAAATTTATATATTGCACTTGTCTAAATATTTCAATTATTTTTTTTTACAGGAAATTCCTCTTATTAAAAACACACTGATATTTTAAAGGTACTTTTCTTTTATTAAAACAATTTAAATTTATTCCAAAAAATTTCCTTATTTCTGGTATTTTTGAGACAGGCTGGCCTCAAACTGACTTCTATAGATGAAGATAATCTTGGAATTAGGGTCCTCATGGGGATTACAGGTGTGTGCCATCCCAAATTTATTAATTTTTATTGGATATTTTCTATATTTACATTTTAAATGATATCCCCGTTCCTGTTTTCCCCTCTGAAAAACACCCTCTCCCTATCCGCTTCACCCTCCTCCTGCTCACCCACCCACCCACTCCCGATTCCTGGCTCTGGAATTCTCCCACACTGGGGCATAGAACCTTCAGAAGACCAAAGACCTTTCATTGATGTTCAACTAGGCCATCCTCTGCTACATATGCAGCTGGAGCTATGAGTCCACCATGTACTCTTTGGTTCGTGGTTTAGTTCCTGGGAGCTCTGGGGGCTACTGATTAGTTCATATTGTTGTTCCTCCTACGGGGCTGCAAACCCCTTCAGCTCCTTGGGTCCTTCCTTTAACTCCTTCATTGGGGATTCTATGCTAAGTCCAATGGATGACTGTGAACATCCACTTTTTTATTTGTCAGGCACTGGCAGAGCCTCTTAGGAGAGAGCTAAATCAGGCTTCTGTCAGCAAGCACTTGTTGGCATCCACAACAGTGTCTGGGTTTGGTGATTGTATATGGGATGGTTCTCCAGGTGGGTCATTCTCTGGATAGTCATTTCTTCAGTCTCTACTCCAAACTTTGTCTCTGTAGCTCCTTCCATGGTTGTTTTGTTCACCTTCCTAAGAAGGATTGAAGTATCCACACTTTGGTCTTCCTTCTTCTTGAGCTTCATGTGGTTTGTGAATTGTATCTTGGGTATTCTAAGTTTCTGGGCTAATATCTGCTTATCAGTGAGTACATATCCTGTGTGTTCTTTTGTGATTGCGTTACCTCACTCGGGATAATATCCTCTAGATCTATCTATTTATTAGCCTAAGAATTTCATAAATCCATTGTTTTTAATAGTTGACTAGTATACACAATTTACTCCATTGTGTAAATGTACCACATTATCTGTATCCGTTCCTCTGTTGAGGGACATCTGGGTTCTTTCCAGCTTCTGGCTATTATAAATAAGGCTGCTATGAACATAGTGGAGCATGTGTCCATATTCCATGTTGGACCATCTTCTGGGTATATGCCCAGGAGAGGTATTGCTGGATCCTCCGGTAGTACTATGTACAATTTTCTGAGGAACCGCCAGACTGATTTCCAGAGTGGTTGTACAAGCTTGCAATCCCACCAACAATGGAGGAGTGTTCCTCTTTCTCCACATCCTCGCCAGCATCTGCTATCACCTGAGTTTTTGATCTCAGCCATTCTGACTGGTATGAGGTGGAATCTCAGGTTTGTTTTGATTTGCATTTCCCTGATGACTAAGAATGTTGAACAGTTTTTAGGTGCTTCTCAGCCATTCAGTATTCCTCAGTTGAGAATTCTTTTTTAGCTCTTTACCCCATTTTAAGTAGGATTATTTGGTTCCCTGGAGTCTAACTTTTTGAGTCCTTTGTATATATTGGATAGTAGCCCTCTATTGGATTTAGAATTGGTAAAGATCTTTTCCTAATCTGTTGGTTGCATTTTTATCTTGTTGAAAGTGTCCTTTGCCTTACAGAAGCTTTGAAATTTTATGAGGTCCCATTTGTCGATTTTTGATCTTACAGCACAAGCCATTGGTGTTCCGTTCAGTAATTTTTTTCCCTGTGCTCATATGTTCAAGGCTTTTCCCCACTTTCTCCTCTATTAGTTTCAGTGTCTCTAGTTTTATGTGGAGGTCTTTGATCCACTTGGACTTGAGCTTTGTACAGGGAGATAAGAATGGATTGATTTGCATTCTTCTACATGATAACCACCAGGTGAGCCAGCGCCATTTGTTGAACATGCTGTCTTTTTTCCACTGAATGGTTTTATCCCTTGTCAAAGATCAAGTGACCATAGGTGTGTGTGTTCATTTCTGGGTCTTTAATTCTATTCCGTTGATCTACCTGCCTGTCACTGTACTGATACCATGCAGTTTGTATTGTATTGTATTGTATTTATTTATTTATTTTTAAGCGAACTTGATGTGAGATTTATTATTGAACACGATATGGTAGGGTAAAGGAGAGCACTGTGGAAGACTTCAGGAATGCAGGGCTCTCCACTTGTCCAGAGGACCACGATTGGGGATATATTTGACACCACAGCCATCAGGAATGAGCCGCTTCTCAGCAACCATGTCTTCAAATTCATCTGCATTAAAATTGGTGAAGCCCCACTTCTTTGAGATGTGGATCTTCTGGCAGCCAGGGAACTTGAACTTGGCTCTGCACAGAGCCTCAATTACATGTTCCTTATTCTGCAACTTGGTTCGGATGGACATGATGACCTGGCCAATGTGAACCCTGACCACTGTGCCCTGGGGCTTCCCAAAGGCACCGTGCATCCCTGTCTGGAGCCTAGATCAGGGACAGCATTGTGATCAGAGACTTGATTACCAACTGCCAGAAAATTGTCTCCAAGTTCCCTTGAGGCAACCCATATAGATAATAGGCTAGATACACTACCAAGGAGGCTGCTGTTTGCAACCATTGCACACCAAAGTCCCCATGGGAAAAAGGGACTTGGTTGGCTTAATTAGCTGCACAAAAAGTAAAAGAAATCCCTAAAATACTGCTGTACAGTGGTGGCTTTTAATCACTTGGGAGGCAGAGGCAGGCAGATCTCAGAGATCAGCCTGGTCTACATTAAGTTCCTGGACAGCCAGGGCTTCAGAGAAACCCTGTCTCAAAACCAAATAAAACACCAGCTTCTGCATTTTATTTTTTATCACAATTGCTTGGGGTCAGGGATAGTGTTTCTACCAGAAGTTATTTTATTGTTGAGAATAGTTTTTGTTATCCTGGGTTGTTATTCCAGATAAATTTAGAAATTCTCTTTCTAAATCTATGAAGAATTGAGTTGCAATTTTGATGGGGATTACATTGAATCTGTAGATTGCTTTTGGCAAAATAGCCATTTTTAAAATATTAACCTTGCCAATCCATGAGCATGGGAGATCTTTCCATCTTCTGAGATCTTCTTGATTTCTTTCTTCAGAGACTTGAAGTTCTTATCACACAGATCTTTCACTTGCTTAGAGTCACACCAAGTTATTTTATATTATTTGTGACTATTGTGAAGGGTGTTGTTTCCCTAATTTCTTTCTTAGCCTGTTTATCCTTTCAAATTTATTTTTGAATGATGCACAAAAACATAAAAGTCATATCCCTGTATGGCTGGCATGTGAAATTTCAGTTCATGTATACTTGACTCTTTAAGTCAGGCTAGACACATTTGTGTTTTAAAACATTTATTATTTCTTCACAGTGAAATTGATTAATATGTTCCTTATTGCTTTCTGAAATGTATAGCCAGTTGTCATTATCTCTGCTGTGTGAGGATTCTCTGCTCTTGCTGTGGCTTTGTGCCATTGGTGACTCTCCGCTCTTGCTGTGGCTTCCTGACATTGGTCAGCCTTTCTCCATCACTTTTCTCACTGTAGCCTTTCTCTTCTAACTACCTGAGGTTTCCATAGCAGCAGCATCTCAGTGGATTCGTGTGGCACTTGCCTTTCCTTACTTCATCTTATCACGTAACATTACGCCATTCAGTTCCATCTATGTCATTGTAACTCATAGAGATCCATTCCTTTCAATGCCCAGTTTTATGCCATTTTTGTGGGTGTATAGGCATTGAAAAAAAACCACATTAATCAGGATATGGGTAATCAGATGGTCGCTTTTTCTCAGCTATTGTGTATGCTGTGATCAACATGTGATAGTAGAATTGCTAGATCATAAGCTAATTATGTAATTATATGGTACCATCTTCTGAGGAACTTCCATGGTTTTTTTTTCCCCCACAAAGGCTGTACTAATGTCCTTTCCTACTAATAGTGCACACACCAGGGCTTCTTTTCCCCTGCATGACTGTCAATGTGTGTTTTTTATTCTCTTTCTTTTTTTTGTTTTGTTTTGTTTTGTTTTGTTTTTTGTTTTTTTTGAGACAGGGTTTCTCTGTGTAGCCCTGGCTATTTGGAACTCACTTTGTAGACCAGGCTGACCTTGAACTCAGAAATCCGCCTGCCTCTGCCTCCCGAGTGCTGGGATTAAAGGCGTGCGCCACCATGCCCAGCTATTCTTTCGTAATATTAACCTTCTTACTCCTAAGAGGTGACATCTCATTGTGTTTTGGTATTAAGACAGGGTCTCATGTATCCTAGGCTAACCTTGAACTTACTACATAGCTAAGGAACCCCTGACCTCCTGGTCTTCCTGCCTCTATTCTCCAGGTGATGAGATGACTGGTGTATCTCACTATGCTGGGTTTTATGTGATGCTGGAGATGGAACCAAGCCAGAGCTTCATGAATGGTGGGTCAGAATTCTACCAACTGAGCTGAATCCATCCTGAGTCAGACTTTTTTTTTTTTTTTTGATTGCTCAACTTCCCTAGTTTCCCATGGCAGCCATATTCCCATGTATTCTGTCATACTCTTGTTGATCCCTGAGCAATCATAATCTTTTTGTTGATTCAAGATGATGAAGACACAGAGCTTTTTTCTGGAGAGCTGTGTTCCTTTCAGCAGGAAGTGCTAGCTAGATGGATTCTAGACAGCCCCATGACTGTGTGTTTGCCGCTGTTTCTCTGCCCTTCCATAGACAGAGCTCAAAGCAAACAAAATATTTGTATTATTTCCAGTATAAATTTTGTATTACTTGGTTTTGCTTAGCACCAATTTTGTATTTGCCTTTTTTCTCTTGTCATGATGTTTTTGGTTTTGAGCTATATTTTTTCTGCTTGTTTTCCTTATTATAGGTGAAATACCAAAATAACAATAGCATTTTGACTACTGATAGCTGAACTTAGTGAGTGACATTTAATATTTAGATGCCATTTTTCTTGTCTTGAAATGTGCCCACTGTGTGTGTGTGTGTGTGTGTGTGTGTGTGCACATTCAGAATATTATATTAGTAAGTTGATTGGAATAATTTTTTCTTCTATGTTGTTATTTTTCAAGTTCTATATAGAATTTGTCACAGTTTCATTTGTATTCTAAGACATATTTACTGTTATTTTTGCTTGTTTACATTGTTTTTTCTTTGCTTTTTTTTTTTTAAACACATAAAACTTTTTCATATGGCATCTATCCTATTCCTGAAATTAAATCTACATTCCTTCAACCTGTGGCCATCTTAGAGCAGGGTAGGTATTCAAAACCACAAAGCTGTGTGTGTTTAAAGAATAGTTTTAAAGAAAAGTAACCCTTGAGCTTGCCTCCAAACACAGCCAGACAGTATCAATCAGTCAGCTACCCCATTCCCTCCAATAGTGACAGCAAGGGTTGGGGTGAGCATAGGGTTGAATTATCTCTAGGCAGTGATTTTTGTGATGACAGTTTCTGATGTCTAACTCTGGAATCCCAGGGGCAGAATTAATGAGTGGTTTCATGTGTACCCAAAAGAATCCTGTTCCAAGAATTTATTACGCCAACTTTGGCATGCGCTTTAACAGCTCTTCAAATTGGTTGTCCATTTGGAAACTACAAAAGTTCTCTAAACAAAACAAACAAAACAAAATTCTACTTGGTGTAAAAGGAAGCTTCTTGGATGAAGGGTGAGAGCTACACTTACCATAAAGGTAAGTATTTAGAGTGTATAAAAATAAGGCTATAAGATTTAGAATAAAGATAAAGACTAAACTTTAGGACTACATCACACAGGAGAATGGTCCCAGGGGCCCCATTCCCAGCAACACTGTAGAGTTGGCCCTGGTGGCGTGGATTCAGGTGAGCCAGCTCCAAGGGCATGAAAATGGGAGAGCTGGCCTGCCCTTTTCTGTGGCCAGCATAGAGAGAACTGGTTTTAACCTTTTTGTGATGCCACAGACAGGAGTGCTGGCCCTGTCCCTCACCTGGGCAAAGCCGGAGAGCTGGCCCTGGTGGTATGGATACAGGACCTCTGAGGGACAGACCAACTTGGTTTCTACCTAGGTCCAGTTCCAGGACTTTGAATTAGTTCATCCCAACATCTATCTACCCTATCTGTGAACTGCTGGAGCATGTGAAGGGGCCAGTTCTGCAGAACCAAAGCTGCAGCATCTCCATGATGCAGGGCAACAACAGGGTGTCTAAGAGGAGTCCAGGTAAGGATCCAGGATTGATAGTGTAGCAAAAGCCTTGAACCAAACAAATGATGTGTTGCAATGAACACTTTAAAGGAAAGCTGTTTGGACACAGAGGTGTACTGTGTAGCACTCTGTGACAACACCACAGCTTCTATGGCAAGATCTTGGCTTTGCTTGTGGTTTTGTTTTGTTTTCTTTAGTCTGGAGGTTGCAAGGGCAGAGGGCAGATACAGAGCGATGGGTGCATGATGTGACACAAAGAGTTGATTAAAAGGTTGAAATTAAAAATAAAGGTTTAGGACATAGTAAGAGAATATATTGGCTTAGGAAAATGGCTGTAATAAATTTTCCTCTAGGTTCCATGGCCTCACCAACCACGTGTAGATGGCTAGATTGATTGCATGGTTTCTCACTTGTTGAGCAGACCTTAAGTTCACCTCGGCTACTGTTGGTTACTCCCCAGGCAAAAGTGTCACTATTGCACTGTTGAGGATATCTTGCTGTCCTGGTCATTATTGTGGTTGATAGGCTTTACAACTGTGCAGGAATGCTAGTGGCCTTTCTCTCCTGTTAGCTTGCACAACACCTTATTTATTTATTATGAGAGCTCATTCCCCAGGAGGAGACTTTCAGGTCAGTTCCAAATTGATTTCTCTAATGAGTGACTGTGAGCCACTCAACCCCACTGATACATCTGCATACACTGATGCCCCTAAGGCTTAGAGGAAATAATGAGAAAGGAATGGGAAGACTGTAAGAGCCAGAGAAGCAGGACACCTACTGTGAGGTAATAGCTTCTAGATGTGATAGAGAAGCTGCACCCTTGAAATCTCAACAGTATGGCTGCTAAACAAGACCTGTGTACTGACAGCACCAATTAACTTGCCAGTGGGGATGGGGGGAATTTCATGAGGTCACACCCCTACAAGCAGGACATGGAGAATCAGTTTTCCCAGACAATTTATCCAATCCAAAGTGATCAGCCATAATCACATGAGCATTTAAGTAGCCCTAAATGTGTGTGTGTATCCCATATATGCATATACTTATACTCAGATACATATATGTAATGATAATAATTAAAGAAGAAGTCATATGTTTCAGAGGGAATCTGATATGGAAAGTGTTGGATGGGGGAGAAAGAAGAGTGAAAGTGATGTAAATATATTATTTATGAAATTCTCAAAAATTTAAAATTTAAATACAAGACCTCTTTTTAAGTCTGAGGACTCCACGGTCTCTCATTTTCTGCACCTTGGATAGTTGTGGGTCTTTGTGTCAATCACCACTGACTGCACAAAGGAGCTTCCCTGATGAGGACTGAGAGATGAGCTAATCTATGGGTATATGATGTCACCTAATAGTCTGTTTTTGTAGCAGAAAAATAGTAGTAGGTTCTCCCCTAGGGCTACGACCTGTTTATCCACAGGTTAATAACAGTGCCAGGCATGAATTACATCTTGTGGAGGAGACCTGAAATTCAATCAGAACATATCTTGTCATTCCCAGGGTGTTTGTGTCACTACTGCACCAGTGACCATGTCTTGCAGACCAGTCATTATTGCAGCTCGCTGGTTTCCCAGCTGGGTAGACTGATGGTTACATTCTCCTACAGTAGCATCAGTGGTACCTTCTAGCACCATGGAAACTCATCAGTAGGGACGAAGATCCCAGTCTATCCTGGCTTGATTTTGTCACATTCTTTTACCCGATTTTGTGGTACCATCAGCAATAGGGTCTTACCTATTGCTATTAAGTTCATTAAATTGGGCAACCAAGAGCATAGTACTGGCTATAGCCTGCCATGTTTAGGCTTAGAGGGATCATTACAAGAGTGGGCACAGGAAGAATTTAAGATCCAGAGACGGTAGATGACTGTGAAGAGACTTTTCCAGACCCAGTAGGGCAGCTGGTCTGGTTGTGGCAACAAGAGCAAGCAAGACAAAATCCCAGCGTGGCAAGGGGAGGTGAGTACAAGACCCCACCCCTAACTGAGGAGGACAGCACAAATTGTTCCCAATGCGTTAGAAGGAGAGAGAAAGAGAGGACACAAAATTGTGTCAGTCAGGAAGAGGGAGTGGGTGTAGGGGGGAGTTAGGAGAAGCACATATGTTGAACATTCATTATATGGCATTCTCAAAGAGCTAATTAAAAAAAAAACCATTTGAGGACTTTAATGAGTGAATTTCATGCTTCAGACAAAGCTAGAGAGTGAAGAGAGAGGGGAAAGGAGAGTAATAAGAGAAAATTGAAGTGGAGAGAAGAAGGGGGAAGAGAGAGAAAGAGAGAAACCCAACGCAAGCTGCTTGCTGTCACATGAGTGAGGACAAGGCTGGCAGAGCCATGACCCTTTATCTGTAGTGTTTTCCTTGAACTTATAAAGAATTCCTTTCAGCTTTGAAACTGTCCTTGATTGCAGAACCAGATGAGAACCTTGACCTCCTTTGGTTTGGTTTCCTTAGCTATATGAGAAGCATAATATCCATTGTTATAAAATCTGTTGTCTTGAGAATAAAGTCGTATGGGGGCCCTTAAAAAATGATTTATTAACTGCAGAAAGTATGGAATCTTGATAATTATGGCTTTTTACACATTTTTTTTCTTATTTTTCTGGGTCTTATGCAGTTGCCATGTTGCAGCCCCTTTTCTTCTCTGGGCTGCCAATGGCTGTTAGTCCATTTCAACACAGTTGTTGGAACGTCATTTCCTTGGCTGTGGGGACGTCATCTTTTCTTGTGCCTCACATGTCCCTATTGCTTCTCTGCCTTAGCTCCTCTACCAAGGCCTCATAATTCTCTCCCAGCATCAGCTTTCATGCCAGCCTTCCCACCTTCTCAGATGTGCGTTGCTGTTTGCTTGGCTGGCAGTGCGCTCCTTCCATCATCCCCATGGCTCTCCTCTTCATGGCTTTCAAACCTTTCCTTTTCCATGAAGTCTTCTCTGACTGCTTTAGCAATGTTACTCCTTGGAAGCTCCTGAGCTTTCCTTCCTTGTAACCTCCTCCAGCCTAGACAGGCTGGTTCAGACCGTCCACCACTGAGGCGGAGCCAGCCGCTGTGCTGCTTCTCATCCCTCTCCTTTGATGTAACACTGCCTGCTGCCTGAGGCTGAACCGGTTCTCCAAGATTTTCCGGAGTTAACACCAAACTCTGAGTTTCTGCTAAAAGACTGCTCTGACGACTTCACAAGAAACTTGGCGTGACTGGGGATGAGCTTCCCTCTTTATAAAGCGCAGATTATTATTAAAGATTTGAGCCTTGATCAGAATCCTGTCTTGGTTCCATTATTTCTCTACCCACCTAGATCCCTTCTTCTCTTTTCAGCTCCAAGATGCCTCCCAGGCTCGAACCCAGACATGAGAGCCTCAGGCTGGCCCCAACACTTCCTGATATGCATTTTTTTTAAAACTGTATTTTATTTTATTTTATTTTATTTATATGTATATGAGTACACTTTGTCTTTAGACAGAGCAGGACTGGGTATCAGATCCCATTACAGATGGTTGTGAGCCACTGTGTGGTTGCTGGGAATTGAACTCAGGACCTCTGGAACAGCAGCCAGTGCTCTTAACTGCTGAGCCATCTCTCCGGCCCCTGATTTACAGTTTTATACAGCACTGTGAAGGAATTACGCGCTTACTTCCATCATTATTTGTCTTTCCCACTTGACTGTAAGCTCCAGGAGACCAGAGATTCTGTCTGGTTAACTAATGGACCCTTAGTACTCAGAATAAACCCTGGTGCACCTCAGGCCCTCCATCCATATTTCTGAAAATGAGTGAATGGCTGGAAGGATGATTCAGCAGCTGCGGTCACTGGTTACTCTTCCGGAGGACCTGGTTTTGATAATGAACACCCACACAATGGTTCAGAACCTTCTGTGAGCCCAGTTCCAGGAGATCCAATTCCTTCTTCTGGCTTCCATAAGCACCAAGCATGCACACAGTACATAAGACATTCATGCAGGCAATACATCCATAGACACAAAAATAAATAAACAAGTACAATTTTAAAATTATGAATGGACAAGTGAATGGCAGCTTCAGTCTTGAAATCAAGCAAAAAGATGGTTAGAGTAGACATTTCTGGACTCTTTCCAATGCAGAACAAGTAAAATTGAAACCTACCAGGAGCTCCAGTCGGAATCCCACCCCCTCTCTCTGGGTCTCCACCACCCAGAAATGCTTATCTGATCCCTTTGTACCCATTGTTTCAAATGTCTGGGAATTCTACTTCCATTACAAAGACTGTGTGGAGGACTGGCAGGTTCAGGTGAGATGTCTTGGAGAAAAAGCAAAGTTGACCAGACAAACTCGTATGTGGCCTATTGATTCTCCATTCAGACTTGTAGTCCTTTCTTTATTACCAAGGATTTGGGCTGGGTGTATCTTTAAAGGCTGGTTGCGGTAAGACTCCTTCATAGCATTACCCAAACTACCAAGGAACCCTAGTCGCAGGAAATCTTAAGGTTTGTTCAAAACCAGGGTGAATATTCTGTGGTTCTGACTCAGATGTATCAGCCCGATGATGTTCTGCAGCGTCATATAGCTTAAAAATAAAAGATGGCCTTTATTAATTGGCCCTTCTTACTGAAATAGGGAACACTTTCCCTCCTGGCTATCTATTCATATTCTTCTTGAGTTCTAGAGAATAAAATATAAATGAGTGCTATCACTTCTGGGGTTTAATTTAATCTGTCAATTGGCTTAGTACTAACACAAAACATACATGGCATGTGGGGTTAATTTTTAAATGCCAGTTCCTATTGAATTCTGTGCTGGCGCGCTCCTAACATTAATGCAGCATTGTTAGTGTTCTATTTAGGGGCCATGATCTGTACCTTTTAAACATATTTACCATGCAATTCATGGATGCACATGGTTGTTTATTTTGCTAGGGCATTTAGTAAGGTTCTATGCAAGCTTATCTGAAGAAGGGAAAATAGTTACAGTGTTTCCATCTTGTCAAGAACGTATCCTCTGGGGGATGAAGAGATGGCTCAGCTGTTGAAAGTACTTTCTGTTCTTGCAGAGGACCTGGGGTTGAAAGGAAATAAAACTTGAGACCTGTGATTCATGTAATGTATGTCAAATAGCCCAAAGAGTTGTTTGTGAGCTTTGAAACCTGGGGCTGAGAACATAGCAGAACAGACCAGGACATGCCCGGGCAGGCCCATCGCTTCCCTATCTCCCACCCCTCTGACCTCAGGCTGCTGATGTTTAAATGGACCAATCATGTAAAACCGCGCCAATTCCTCCCCCAGCCCCACTCCTTTTCTATAAAAACCCCTAGCTTCCAAGCCTCGTGGTCGAATCCACTGTCTCCTGTGTGAGATACGTTTCGACCCGGAGCTCCGCCATTAAAATACCTCGTGTTGTTACATCAAGGTGTTGTGTTCTATTCGTGATTCTTGGGTGCACGCTGAATCGGGAGTTGGGTGGGGTTTCCCCACTAGGTTCTTTCATTTGGAGGCCCCAGCGAGATCTGCGTGACACCCAAGAACCCCGAAGGACCCCTTGGAGGTACGTTTGTTTGTGTGAGTCTTGTATGTTGTCTGTTGTCTAAGTGTGTAAGTGTGAAACTGCTGAACTTGTGTCTTGGTTTTTCAATTCTGAGATTGTGGGTTTGAGTCCCACCTGTGTTACCAGTTCTGGTTTTCTGTATTCTGGCAGCTGCCACTGAGGACCGTAAGGACCCTAGTGGCTGTGGGAAGACGACGGTCTATTTCCCCACAGGCTGCACCCTTGGAAGACGTTCCGAGGGAGACCCTGGAGTGCCCAGGGTACGGAACAGTCAGGAGGACCTGGCTGTTGCCCGGCAGAGTGAAGAAGAGTGAGTGCTCTTCCTGCCAGAGGAGTGGACGCGGAACCCCACTCCGTCAGAGGTAGCGTTTGGCTGGTTGTATAAGTCCAGACGCGGACGAGTGTGTTTGGATGTCTTAGTGTTTTCCGTCTCTGTCATTGTGTTGTGTTTATTCTTATTCTTCACTATGGGACACACCGTGTCTACTCCTTTATCTTTGACTAAGGACCATTGGACGGACGTTAGGGCTAGAGGACGAAATTTGTCAGTAACAGTGAAAAAAAAGCCATGGATGACTTTCTGTTCCTCGGAATGGCCTGTTTTTGGAGTAGGTTGGCCAGCAGAAGGAACTTTTTACTTACCCACCATAAGGGCTGTGAAGGCCATTGTTTTTCAGGAGGGGCCAGGATCGTATCCAGAGCAGCAACCGTACATCACGGTATGGGAGGACTTGGCACGCTACCCACCCCCGTGGGTTCGCCCATTCCTCCCGCCTCTCTGCCCTGGCACCAAGATTCTAGCCATCCGAGAAAATGGTGAGAAAGAGAAACCGAAACCACCGCTCGGGGGAGATGATGATCGCAGCACACCAGTGACGAAACCCCCCAAGATCTATCCAGAGATTGAAGAACCCCCTGAGTGGCCCGACACCCCTCAACCCCCACCATATGCTTCCCAGCCCCAACCTTCAGCTCCCTCGGGACCCCTGCCTCAGGCCCCGGCCGGAGGAGGGGGTCCCTCCACAGGAACAAGGAGCCGGCGAGGAGTCACCCCTGAGGGGCCTGCGGATTCAACCGTGGCGCTCCCCCTCAGGGCTATTGGGGCTCCCCCTGCCGATCCGAACAGTCTACAGCCCCTACAGTATTGGCCTTTTTCCTCTTCTGACCTCTATAACTGGAAAGCTAATCACCCCCCTTTTTCAGAGAACCCTGCAGGACTCACTGGGTTGGTTGAATCATTAATGTATTCACACCAGCCGACCTGGGATGACTGCCAGCAGCTTCTGCAGACTCTATTCACAACCGAGGAGAGGGAGAGAATTCTCCTTGAGGCTCGGAAAAACGTCCGAGACGAGGCTGGGCGCCCTGTCCAAACTCCAGCTGAAATAGATGAAGGATTCCCGCTAACCCGGCCCCGATGGGATTATAATACGGCACCAGGTAGGGAACGACTGTCCAATTATCGCCGGGTCCTAGTGGCGGGTCTCAGAGGTGCTGCCCGGCAGCCCACGAATCTGGCCAAGGTAAGAGAGGTTATGCAGGGAGCGACTGAGCCCCCCTCAGTCTTCCTCGAAAGGCTCATGGAGGCTTATAGGAGATATACCCCATTCGACCCCACGTCTGAGGGTCAAAGGGCCTCAGTAATTATGGCCTTCATTGGCCAGTCGGCTCCTGACATTAGGAAGAAGTTACAGCGAATTGAGGGCTTGCAGGATTACACCATAAGAGATGTAGTTAGAGAGGCAGAGAAAGTGTATCATAGGAGAGAAACAGAAGATGAAAAGTTAGAGAGAGAGAAAAGAGAGAAAAGAGAGGATGAGGATAGGAGAGACAGGAGGCAAGAAAAGGTTTTGACTAGGATCCTGGCCGCAGTAGGAGAAAGAGATAACGGAAGAAAAGGTAGACAGTCAGGGTACCTGGGAGACAAAAGACAGCAGGGACCAAGGAGACCCCGAGAAGGCAGGCAGCGCCTGGAGAGGAACCAATGCGCATATTGCAAGGAAATGGGCCACTGGAAGAGCGACTGTCCGAAAAAAAAACAAGAGGTAAAGGTGCTTTCTCTTGGAGAAGATGAAGACTAGGGGGAACGGGGCTCGGACCCCCTCCCCGAGCCTAGGGTAACCTTAGAAGTGGAGGGGACCCCTGTGGACTTTCTAGTTGACACGGGAGCCGAATTTTCAGTACTCAAAACACCTCTAGGAAAAGTGAAAAAAAATGAAAAAACCTTGGTGATTGGGGCCACGGGACAAAAGTTGTATCCATGGACCACATCCCGAGTAGTAGACATAGGGCGAAATCGAGTAACTCATTCGTTTCTAGTCATTCCAGAGTGTCCTATGCCTTTATTGGGGAGAGACTTACTAACCAAGTTAAAAGCACAAATAACTTTCACCTCTCATCGACCGGAGGTTTTCTGGGGAATAAAAGTGCCCCAGACTCTAGAGCTGTCTTTACAACTAGGAGAGGAATATCGACTTTACCAAAATAAAGTAAAGCCCCATGAGGGATTACAGGACTGGTTGAATCAATACCCTCAGGCATGGGCAGAGACGGGAGGAGTGGGGATGGCAAAACTGGTCCCCCCCGTGGTGATTGAACTTAAGTCCGGGGCCACCCCTATAGGGGTCCGACAATATCCCATGAGCAGAGAAGCTCAAGAGGGTATACGCCCCCAAATCAACAAACTGCTCCAACAAGGGATTTTGGTTCCATGCAAATCCCCTTGGAACACTCCTCTACTTCCAGTAAAAAAACCAGGGACCAGTGATTACCGTCCAGTCCAGGACCTTAGAGAAGTCAATAAGAGAGTTCAGGACATACACCCCACGGTGCCAAATCCTTATAACCTCCTCAGCACCTTGCCACCTGGTCGGACATGGTACACAGTCCTGGATCTCAAAGATGCTTTTTTCTGTTTGAGGTTACACCCCAACAGCCAGCCCTTGTTCGCTTTCGAATGGCGAGACTCCGAGAGTGGACAAGCCGGACAGCTCACATGGACGAGGCTGCCTCAGGGATTCAAGAACTCGCCCACTTTGTTTGATGAAGCCCTACACCGAGATCTTGCTCTTTTCCGAGCCAATAACCCACAGGTGACTCTTTTGCAATATGTAGATGACCTGCTCCTAGCTGCAGAAACACGCGAGGACTGTGAAATTGGGACCCATAACCTCCTGGGCGAGTTAGGTAAGCTGGGGTATCGGGCCTCTGCTAAAAAGGCTCAGTTATGCCAGATAGAAGTGACCTACCTAGAATATGTCCTGAGAGATGGACAACGGTGGCTCACAGAAGCCAGAAAACAAGCTGTTATGCAGATCCCGGCCCCAACTACTGCTCGCCAGGTAAGAGAGTTCCTGGGGACTGCCGGGTTTTGCAGACTCTGGATTCCCGGATTTGCCTCACTGGCAGCTCCCTTGTATCCACTAACCAAAGAGAAAGGGGAATTCACCTGGACCAGGGAACATCAGCTAGCCTTTGAAACTCTCAAAAAGGCACTGCTGCAGGCTCCAGCATTGGCCCTGCCAGATTTAAACAAACCTTTCACCCTATACATTGATGAAAGAAATGGAGTGGCAAGGGGAGTCCTTACCCAGGTTTTGGGACCATGGAAGCGCCCGGTAGCCTACTTATCAAAGAAACTGGACTCTGTGGCCAGTGGATGGCCCTCCTGCCTGCGAGCGATAGCAGCCACGGCTGTGCTAGTAAGAGATGCTGACAAACTGACTATGGGCCAAAATGTTACCATAGTGGCCCCACACTCTCTTGAGAGCATCGTCAGGCAACCACCGGACCGCTGGTTGACCAACGCCCGAATGACGCATTACCAGAGCCTATTGCTGACAGAGCGAGTAAGTTTCGCACCCCCAGCCATTCTCAACCCTGCCTCCTTACTACCTGAGGCTGACGAGGCCCCTGCACATAAGTGTGAAGAGATACTGGCAGAAGAGACTGGAATCCGGCCAGACCTCACAGACCAACCTTGGCCAGGGGCGATGACTTGGTTCACAGACGGAAGCAGCTTTGTGGTAGAAGGTAAGCGGAGGGCTGGGGCAGCAGTAGTAGATGGAAAGTCTGTCATATGGGCCAGCAGCCTGCCGGAGGGTACATCAGCTCAAAAAGCAGAACTAATCGCACTAATTCAAGCCTTAAGGCTGGCAGAAGGAAGGACTCTTAATGTCTATACTGACAGCCGGTACGCTTTTGCCACGGCTCATGTTCACGGAGCAATATACCGACACCGTGGACTGCTGACGTCTGCCGGCAAAGATATCAAAAATAAAGAAGAAATTCTCAGCTTATTAGAAGCTGTTCATCTGCCCCGTAGGGTGGCAATTATCCATTGCCCAGGACACCAGAAGGGAACTGGGCCCGTTGAAAAGGGAAATCAAATGGCAGACCAAGAAGCTAAAAAAGCAGCCCAAGGGCCAATGACTCTGGTGGTGAGAACCCAACTGCCCGCTGCTGAGGAAATAAATAAAAGAACCCTCACAGAAGAAGAGGGGCGAGATTACTTAGCTAACATACACCATCTGACTCATTTAGGAACTAAAAAAATACTAAAATTGGTTAGTAAGTCCCCCTATTACATTCCTGGATTAAAGAGAATTGTGCAGGAGATAGTAAAAAACTGCCGTGCTTGTGCACTTACCAATGCTGGGTCTAGCAGGCTCCAGGAAGGAAAACGACTGCGAGGAGACAGGCCTGGAGCCTACTGGGAAACCGACTTCACTGAGGTGAAACCGGCTAGGTATGGAAATAAATATCTCCTAGTTTTTATAGACACCTTCTCGGGATGGGTCGAAGCGTTCCCCACCAAGAAAGAAACAGCTAATGTAGTGGTCAAGAAGATACTTGAAGAAATCCTTCCCCGCTTTGGGATACCTAAGGTAATGGGGTCAGACAACGGACCTGCCTTCGTCTCCCAGGTAAGTCAGGGATTGGCCAGGCAACTGGGGACAAATTGGAAATTACATTGTGCATACAGACCCCAGAGTTCAGGACAGGTAGAGAGGATGAACAGGACGCTAAAGGAGACTCTGACTAAAATAGCCTTAGAATCCGGCGGAAGCGATTGGACAGCCGTTCTCCCTTATGCCTTGTTCAGGGTTCGGAATACACCTGGACCCCTTGGCCTAACTCCATTTGAATTAATGTATGGGGCACCCCCACCCATTTTTATGACTGTAGGGGATAGGAATCACCCGGATGTGTCTTTCTCTCCTTCTTCTAGTCTTTTGGCTCGATTAAAAGCTCTCGAAATAGTAAGAAAAGAGGTCTGGGAACAGCTAAAAGAAACCTATGTTGCTGGTGACACACAGGTGCCGCACCAGTTTGAAGTAGGAGACGCAGTCCTGGTGAGGAGACACCGAGCGGGAAACCTAGAACCGATGTGGAAGGTACCCTACTTGGTGCTACTGACAACGCCCACCGCGGTCAAAGTGGAAGGAATCCCCACTTGGGTCCACGCATCCCACGTCAAGAGAGCACCCCCTGGAGTCAGCCATGATGAGTGGACTTTGGAGAAGACTACTAACCCTTTTAAGTTGCGCCTGCTTCGTAAGAGCGATCCCAAAGGACTTCAACCCCCACAGTCCTGTTCAACAAACGTGGGAGGTACTCAATGAGGGGGGTAGGGCTGTATGGACAATCGCCGAGGTACACCCTCTGTGGACTTGGTGGCCTGATCTTTTCCCTGACATCTGTAAGTTGGCTATAGGAGCCCCTCCTGGATGGGACTTGGAGGGGTACTCTGACATTCAGAGGGCACCTTTAACACCCCCTCCGTACGTAGAAAAACATTCGAGAGACCCATGGGGTGGTTGCTCTAACCAAAGGGATAGAAGTATGCTTCGAACCCATCCCTTCTATGTCTGTCCCGGGCCCCACCGAAGTCAATCCCTTAATCCAACATGTGGAGGTAAGGCTGACTTCTATTGCAAGAGCTGGGGTTGCGAGACTTCAGGTACAGCCCACTGGAAGCCCTCCTCAAGCTGGGACTATATTAGAGTAACAGCCAACTATTCCCTAGCGTCTTATGTACCTGGAGGATTCGACCTAGACGAGTGTACTGACTGGTGCCATCCGCTCCGTGTCACCTTTACTGAACCAGGGAAAAGAGCTCTGGGATGGACAAAAGGGTATACCTGGGGTCTTAGGATTTACAAGGAAAGATATGATGAGGGATTATTGTTCACCATCAGACTAAAAATAGAGACCCCCTACAATCCTTTAGGCCCCCCAACCAAGTCCACACCCCTCACCCATACTATTCCTCAGCCTACTCCGGTGATTGCGGACCCTCTTAGTATGGCTGCTATCACCCAACCTCCCACTCCTCAGGTACCTCTAATTATTACCCCTGAGATTCCTTCAACAAGACAGAGGATGTTTAACCTAGTGAGAGGAGCCTTTTATGCCCTTAATAGAACTGATCCAAGGGCTACTGAGGACTGCTGGCTATGCCTGACCTCGGGTCCGCCTTATTATGAAGGAATTGCTTTCAATGGAGATTTCAACAGAACCAGCAGCCATACTTCCTGCTCTTGGGGAACAGGACAAAAACTGACCCTGACTGAAGTATCTGCGAGGAGTCCAGGTCTCTGTATAGGCACCCCACCTTCCACTCACAAACACCTATGCGGACAAATTCAGTCCGTGTCCAGAACGGAAGCTAATTACTATCTTGTACCTTCCCCGGTTGGATGGTGGGCTTGCAATACAGGACTTACTCCCTGTGTATCAACTAAGGTTTTTAATTCATCTCATGATTTTTGTGTCATGATCCAGCTGTTACCCCGCGTATATTATCACCCTGCATCCAGTTTAGAAGAAAGCTATGCTGGCCGGCGGTCGAAAAGAGAACCAATTACTTTAACCCTGGCTGCATTCTTGGGAATAGGTATGGCAGTAGGAGTGGGGACAGGAGTGTCAGCTTTGATAGAAGGAAGACAGGGAATTCAGTCTTTGAGGGATGCTGTCAATGAAGACCTAGCGGCAATAGAGAAGTCCATTGATGCTTTAGAAAAATCTTTGACCTCCCTGTCTGAGGTAGTTTTGCAGAACAGGAGAGGTCTTGATTTGTTGTTCCTAAAGGAAGGAGGACTGTGTGCTGCCCTTAAAGAAGAGTGCTGCTTCTATGCAGATCATACAGGAATAGTTAGAGACTCTATGCAGAAACTGAGAGAAAGATTAGAGCGAAGAAAACGGGAACGGGATGCTCAACGGGGGTGGTTTGAGTCGTGGTTTGAATCACGACCATCTTGGATAACTTCTTTGATTTCCGCTGTAGCTGGACCAATCCTTATGATATGTTTAGCTTTAGTTTTCGGCCCCTGTATAATAAATAGAGGAATGGCTTTTATCCAGAGTAGAATTGATACAGTAAAACTCATGGTTCTTCAAAGGCAATATCAACCTATAGTTCAGGTAGATGAAGAGTTAGGGGACACCAATCTCTAAAATTCTATGATTAGAATTAGTCTAAACAGAAGAAGAGGGGAATGAAAGGAAATAAAACTTGAGACCTGTGATTCATGTAATGTATGTCAAATAGCCCAAAGAGTTGTTTGTGAGCTTTGAAACCTGGGGCTGAGAACATAGCAGAACAGACCAGGACATGCCCGGGCAGGCCCATCGCTTCCCTATCTCCCACCCCTCTGACCTCAGGCTGCTGATGTTTAAATGGACCAATCATGTAAAACCGCGCCAATTCCTCCCCCAGCCCCACTCCTTTTCTATAAAAACCCCTAGCTTCCAAGCCTCGTGGTCGAATCCACTGTCTCCTGTGTGAGATACGTTTCGACCCGGAGCTCCGCCATTAAAATACCTCGTGTTGTTACATCAAGGTGTTGTGTTCTATTCGTGATTCTTGGGTGCACGCTGAATCGGGAGTTGGGTGGGGTTTCCCCACTAGGTTCTTTCAGGGTCAGTCTCAAGATCTCTGTGGTGGCTCACAATCATGTCTCCAGAGCTCGGAGATTTGTTGTCTTCCTCTGGCTTTTCATGCTTTCACAAGGTACATGTGCATCTGTTGAGGTAAAATGTAAACATAAAATAAAAATAAGTAAATCTCTAAAAATTGACCTCCTTTGTTTCAAAAGAGTGTGTTATCTGCCAAGTTACCACACTTCTGGATGGATTATTAATGCCATATAATTTTTCTGTGGTCCTGGGGATCAAATCCAGGCTAACACATCTTGGCAAACTAAACCTCCAATGCTAATGAGGTATTTACTAAGCCCTATTCTCCATGTTATGCTAATGAGGTGATTACTGAGTCCTGTTCTTCATGTTATATCAATCACATTAAACATGTTGAAGAAATCAGAGAAAATAAAACAGAACAAGACCATAGAGATGACACTAGTGTACTAGGCAAAATAAATAAATAAATAAAAAATAATAAAAAAAAATCAGGAAACATTCAGATGTTGAGGCCAGAGTTTCCGAGAGAAGAGGAGGAGCCAAGACAAAGACTACAGAGTTTGAGTGTTGCTAAGACATGTGAAGTGGCTGGCAAGGAAGGCTGCCTGAAAGAAAGGCCATTTAAACTGAGACACAGGAGGGACAAGGCATTGGCCTTATTAGTTGCCCGTGTATACCTTTGATTAAAATACCGGAGAGAGTAACTTAGTGGTGGGGCAGTTCATTTTGGTTCATGGCTTCAGAAGGTACATGGTTGCTTGGCCCCATGCCCTGGGCAACACATCACAGCAGCAGAAGCAGGTGGCAGAGGAGATCTTTTTTGCTTGACATCTTGAACTTAGCATGATCCTTCTAAGAGTCACCTGTGTTATCCCAAGTATCAACTGGTCATTCCTTTCTATTCCACTATTATTAAATTATACATATTATTACACACATATAATATATTACATACATAGCATAATACATACATTATATATTGTATAATACATATATTACATATATAATATGTTACATATATAATATATTACAAATATTTTTTATTTCTCTGTTTTGGCTATCCATTGTTCCACTGAGGGACATTTGCATTCTTTCCAGTTTCTGCTGATTATGAATGAAGCTTCTGTAAGCACATTCGCTCGGGTCCTTATGTAGAAAAATGCTTTCATTTCTCTTGGCTAAGGATCAGGAGCAGATCACTGGGTGTTAAGAGAAGCACATGTTTAACTTTGTGAGAAACTGCCCGAGCGCTTTCCAAGGGAGCTGTGTGATCTTGTACAGCCTCTGGTAGCCTCCTGTCTGCCTCCCTGCTGGCACGTGGCATTGTGAGCTTTTTAAAATTACTTTTCAGGTTTAATTGTTTTAAGAAATAGCAAGCTCTCTAAAAAATACCTAAACCGAGGAAGAAAATTATTCTCATCAACCAGAAGAAAATTATTCTCATCAACCACGAAACTCAAACAGGTTGAATTAAATCCTAAAACCTCATACAATTGGTTCAAACGACAAGAGGGTTCATGCATCTTCATTTGTAGACTTGCCCAAGGCTCATCATCACCACAAGGTGAGTGGTGAGGCAGTATCCCTCTGTGCTAAAGTGTACTCTTAGGAGAGTGTTTTAACTCCTTGGAGTCTGTGTGAGCCCCAGCTGCTCCAATGAGGGGAGATTTTAAGGTTGTATTTACCGACCTTTCTGGCCAGCCTCCTCCACACTAGGTCTAAATGGAGAGTCATATGCTACAGGCAAAGCTGCCAGACTCTAGCCTAGAAAGAGGCATCTATATTTAGGTGGCCTCCAGTTGCGACTCCATGGGCCACAATGGTGTGGGTGACTGGAGGTCAGAAGAGGCCTGTGTGCTGACTAGCAGTGGGAGGACCTCCTGGGGCAGAGCAAACAGCAGCAAACTGCTTAAGTGATCATCTGGTACCGCTATGAGTTCAACTTCAGGGTCCTTAGGCTCTGGGTGTGTAGGATGAGAGAGAAGGCTGGTCTGTGGTGGACATTAGCATCCTCTCTGGGTAAAGAACGGGATGAGGGTTACAAGATATCTCAGAACCAGGACTCGTGAGATGGCTCAGCCGGTAAAGGGATTTGCTGCCATGCTTGACAACCAAGCTTGATTTCAGTCTGTGGGTCCCACATGGTGGAAGGGAGAACCGACTCTGCCAGCTTGTCCTCTGACTGACACTTGAGTGCTGTGGCACATCCGGCCCCTGCCACGTGCACACTCCTCGAATCAGTAAGTAAATACAATCAAAAGCGTATTTGATAGTGTTAAAGAACTTCAACTGTTCAGTAGGTCATAAAGAATACTAGCAGAGGAAAATATACTTCTCTGTTTCAGATCCTAGCACTTCAAAATGAGGCCTCTATCAGACAGCAAGGTCCCCCACAGAACGGTGGCGCTCCCGGGCTGACTACAGTTTCCTGATTCAGCATTTGGGGGAGCTTCAAATATTTAAGAGCACTCCCCTCTCCTCGTAGCTAGCTCATCCTTAGAGGCCCGCGAAGCCCGGAGGAAGGTCAAGCCTGTTTAGATTTTTGGCACTGAATGTGAGGTCTCTATACATTTTGGTTTTTCTAATGAGTTTGGAATACTTTCTGTCCATTACACTTGCAAGCCAGCCTTTCCCAATGACCAACTCCATGTAAGATGTTAGCAACCGGGCCACCCATCACACGGCCTCACGTTTAACATATTTTAGGAGGGGAACACAGGCTGTGGAGTTGGATAACTTGAGTTCCGGTGTATGGCATTGATGTAAGAAGCTGTCATACTCTTTGTTAGAATCTGAATGTCCCTCCAGTCTCTTTGTTTCCCTAACTGGTGTGAAAGATTTTGATTGTTGCTGCTATAGCCTTCATAAATCTAAAGAGCAAACAACGTTCTCTATCTTCACAACTATACATACAGTAGTATTTTTTTTTTTGCAGTTTTACCACATAATCTTAAGCAAGAAATTTATCCCCAGTGCTACTCTTCACTTGTTCTTCTTCTTTTTTCATTAAGAAACTAGAGTTGAAGTATAATAAACAGAATAAAAAACACTAATCCAGTGTATGCCTTGGTAATTGTATATACTCAATCACACTATTATGATGCATTTTCTGTTTGGAAAAAAAAAACATGTATTCAACTTCAATGGCTAGGGGGATGTGTGTGTGTGTGTGTGTGTGTGTGTGTGTGTGTGTGTGTGTGTGTGTATGCAAGCGCATGCATGCAGATGAGCATGTGTGGAAGCCATAGGAGTAAATACAATGTCCTGCTCTCTCTCTGTCTCTCTCTGTCTCTCTCTCTCTCTCTCTTTTTCATTCTCATTGTTTTAGTCTCTTGAGGCAAGAGTCTTTCACTGAACCTGGAGCTGGACTGGTGGCCAATAAACTCAACCACACCTAGGTTTTTATATCAGTATGGGGATTGGAATTCAGTTTGCCATGCGTCCATAGCAAGTGTTTTTACCTACTCACTTTGTGGGATTTCAAAATGTGAAGTGCACAAAGAAATTTCATTCCAAGTTACGTACAGGACACTTAATTATACTTGAAAGTAAATATTCAACATACAGCTTCCTATTGATATTCACAGAACATATAGCTTGGTTTTTCCCCCCCTCCTTTCTTTTCTCCCTCTTGCTCCACCCACTCACTCTGGGCCCCATTTGCTCTCCCCCCTCACTTTGTCCCCTCCCCTCTCACTCCAGCCCCTTTCTTGATCTGGCCTCCCTCTCAATCTGCCTCCACTCACTGTTCACTCTGTAGTTTTTTGTTTGTTTGTTTGTTTCTCATTACAGATGGTTGTGAGCCACCATGTGGTTTCTGGGATTTGAATCATGACCTTCAGGAGAGTAGTCAGTGCTCTTAACTGCTGAGCCATCTTACCAGCCCAGAATGTATAGCTTGTATGATCATACTTGTTTATTGATTACTTATAAGGCCTGTTCACACATTGTTCATGATGTCTAGGTCAAGTATTCTATGCACTTGAAGTAACCATTTCTTTTTTTTTCTTTTCTTTCTTTTGTTTTGTTTTTGTTTTTGTTTTTGTTTTTCGAGACAGGGTTTCTCTGTGTAGCCCTGGCTGTCCTGGAACTCACTTTGTAGACCAGGCTGGCCTCGAACTCAGAAATCCGCCTGCCTCTGCCTCCCAAGTGCTGGGATTAAAGGCGTGTGCTTTATTTTCCTATTGCACACTGTTCAAAGATGTGGTTAGCAAAGTGTTACATGGTAGTGCAGAGCCTTTACCAAATCAAGTGTTTAGTAGCTCATCCTAACCATGACAACACATAAAGGGTGGCTTCCTTTTCATCTTCCTACTCAGAAGAACTTGAGCATTGCTGAAGATCTGAGCTTCATGGAATAATGTCCGGTAGGCTGATCTTATCATTTCTTGGTCAAAGGAGAGACTTGGTAAAAAATAAACTTAGGTTAAAAGAAAAGTTTCCTTGCTTTTCAGTTGATTGTAGGGAAGATGCAGATGGCACTAATTGTGAAATTATTTGGAAACACTGTTTCTCCTAAGGACAAATTTCAACTCTTCAGAGTCCAGATAGCCCTCTGTGAGTAGTATCTTTGGCCCAACTTACCAAGAAACTTTTCTGGAATGATATTGGCTAAAACTACAGCATTGTACTGTTGTCTCAAGGAACCAAGTCACTATGACACAGGGAGTGGACATTTCTAGCTCAGGTACAGCACTTGCGTCTACAAATATCCTAACTCTGTTGTTACTACAGAAATAGACCAGGGTCACTTTGTGATCCACACTCAATATTTTCGTGTCTATCTAATTATTACTCTAGATACATTTTGCCTACCTTTACATTTTGTCCAAATAACATAAAAAAACCTACCTTTCCTTTTATTACCTTGTCATGGTCTTTATAATGATTGATCTGTTCACAGTAGGTTTTTCCCCAGCTGTTGGAAGTAGATAAGAACAAGACAAGTAAGCTTTGTTATTTCTGTTGTCAAAGGTAAGGAGATTGTTCAATAAATATATAAGATGTGGTGGTTACTGTTGGCTACCACTTAGTCGATTTTGAGCCATTATGCAAACAAATCTGTGAAAGAGTTTCTAGATTAGGGTAGGGTGGCTCCCCATACCAAATGTGAGTGGTCTGACCTTCCAGGCTGGGTTCCTAAACCGAATGAAGAGAAGAGGAACTGAACGCCAGCATCCTTTGTTGTCTGAATCCTGAGCCCAGGTACATGGTAAGGAGCTGTTTCCTGTTTGTGTGCTATGTCCCCCCTTCTTGGTGGACTGTACTCCCTGGAGCTGTAAGCCGAATAAGCCCTTCCTTTCTTAAGTTGCTTTTGTTATGTGTTTTCCTTGCAGTAATCAAAGGGACAACTAGTAACCCAGCAGGCGCAGACTTTACATGGCCACAAATCAGATTTTACATGTCTCGGAGCTCCATCCTTTCACTAGAGGTTGCTCTGACCTTCTGCCTTCTAAGTCACTCTGCTCCCCATTGTCCTGTTTGTTCAATAGTCCCACCCCACAGTGAAACTGCAAGACCGTCTGCTACCACTTTCTCTTTATTACAACTAGCAGCCAACTCTGACACAAGCCTCAGGTTCTCAAAGAGTGCTTTCAGTTGAATTACTGTCTTCCTCTCTACCAGGAACTGGAGCGTTCTATCCAACACTTCATTAAGAATTCCCTTCTTCCTCAGCCATATCTGCCTGCAAATATTCCTGAGAATACTCTGGGTTTTCAGTTTCTTCCTGCCTATCCATCCTTGTGCTAATGAGGGTCCTGAGAACTCGTTGCTGTAACTGTCTGACTATATATAACTATCTCCATTCTTACTTCTTTCTTTTTCCTTTTCCCTTGCTACCAAGGTTCCTTGAAGTAACACACACACACACACACACACACACAACTATGCTCATCTGCTTTTGCAGACAAATAATTTATGCAGATGCTGGTTTTGTCACTTGAAGCCATGACAAGGTTCTCATCTATGTCACACAGCACTTCCTGCATGCAGACCGCATACTTCCCATCTCTAACACTAGGAGACACTAGACTCTTCCTTGCTGCTGTGTTTGTACTGGAAGGTAGGTGGCACTCTCTTCAGGGCTAAGCTAATTGATGTCTGATTACCTCATAGGCCTCAAGTCAATCTTTGCAAAAGCAGATCTGTCTGGCAAAAGCTACGTCAATGGTCTACTCGGCAGGTGTTTGGAAGGATGGAGAGCCAGGCTTTTGCCTTTCATCTCGAGGAGACGCAGACTTACAGACCCTGTAAACAAGAAGGGTATCAAATATCCGAAATGCCAAATAAATATGATAAATGTTCATTATTGTTGGGTCCAGTTCAAAAGCCCTGAACTAGGAGAACTTCTATAAACATGTGACAAGGGTAAAGACTTGTTTTTTCTTTCTCTAATATATTTTATGAGCATCTCTGCTGAGTTATTATAATAGCATCAGACCTGATTTGTATATCTCCCAGATCTCCTTGACTGTATTCCAGTTCACAGCTTCTAGCTACTGTATACACAGTTTTATTTCCTGGAACAGCAAGTGGAAAATATGAGGCAGCTAACACAAGCCATTGACAGCCGTTGGCCAATGAAAATAAAGTACACAAGTAGTCTTTGCCCTTCAGACGAGACATCCCTGAGTGTGTGTAATGCGACTCCACAGTGGTGATGGGCTTGGTGACTACAGTGGCACCTGCCTTGACAACACCTTCATCTGCTCATTTCCAGTCATTGTCTGACTTCGTCAGCGCCTACTTCATGGCCCGCTGCTTGCTTCTGAACCTTTGTTCAGCACCCACTTCTGGCAGGATCCAAAATAAAACAGTTGTCTTCTGTGTACTATGGAAGTCATTCACCTTTCACCTCTCCTGTAAGATTTTTATAGAGGATCTCTATAAAAGGAAGAGTATTTGCCGTTGATTTATTATTTATTTTCTTAGCTTTGCTACAGGTGCTTATCCGTAACAGGTATGAGAGAGTTATTTGTTGGATTTACTGAATTGAATTAAAGCATAAAAACTATGGTGAGACTTGACACGTTTCAAGTCTGTGCCGTTGTACAGCTATACAATTTAACTTTTTGGAAGTATTCATGCTCTATGATAAATAGGTTTGGGTTTTTTTTTTTTTAACTTTTTCTGGGAATTGATTAAAGACAAGACTTTGTGAATGCTAAACATGTGCTCTATCACTGAGATATACCTAGCCCTAGTAGTTCTGATGACAGTGCTTATTAGAGTTATAGACTAAATTTATATCTCCTGTCTATGGGCTATTATTGCTTTTAAAAATGTCAACTATTGCTGGGCGTGGTGGCACATGCCTTTAATCCCAGCACTCGGGAGGCAGGCAGATTTCTGAGTTCGAGGCCAGCCTGGTCTACAGAGTGAGTTCCAGGACAGCCAAGGCTATACAGAGAAACCCTGTCTCGAAAAACCATAAAAAAAAAGTCAACTATCTGGGAGGATTATGGCTTGTGATCTCATACACTGGATGGTCTTTGATCAAAAGGCATCCGTTCAACATGGGCTTGATGACTTATAAGTAAAACAAAGGCTTAATATTATGTAACAGCTGGCAGACTCTAAATGGTTTGCCTGCGGTTCTTAAAGAGAATGAAAGAAGGTTATGGTCATCAAACAGGAATGAAGTCTCAATGGAACCACTCTGACATGTCATCGCTTTGTGGTAGATTGGCGGAAGGACCACAGGCATGCCTTCCCGAAAGCTGCCTGCCTTTGCCAGAACATTGCAGAGACTCCATTGCTTCCTTGCATGTTCATGGCTGGAGCTTCACTTTTGCTTGGTCCATCAACACCCACAGACTCAGTAGCAACGTCGCTTCAGATCTGCAGGAGTGACCTCGTGATGGTTGTTAGCTCACTCTACCCTTTAGCTGTAACCTGATGACACCACTGGAAGCTGAAAGCTGATTGGTTGGTTGGTATTCCATAGATTCTCACTTCTGGAAAGATCTGGACATCTGGTTTATTGACTCTGTCTCTCTGTCTTCTTCAGGTTTCAGAATTCTCTTATGCATTACTCTTGTGGTACTGTGATACATTTCTGAGAGAACAATGTAAAGAAAGTTTTTTAATTTTGACTCACGGTTTCAGGGGGTTCAGTTCATAGTTCATACCCCCCTCCCCCAATTCTGCATCAGGGATGGTGGAGGAAATTGTGGCAGAGGCAATTCACTTCATGGCATTTAGGAAGCAGAACAAGCAAGGACCAGGCAGGGAATCAGGCAGAACCTTCATGTATGTCCCCAAATATTTCCTGAACTTTCTACAATGTCTCCAAATAGTGATGCCCGATTGAGACTGATAACCAACAAATGAGCTTGCGAGGAAGATTTCATATTTAAAGAAGTTCCTTAAGCACAGGGATGATGTCCCCTGGGGTATCCTGACATAAAGCAGTGGTGGGAAAGTGTTGTCTAAACAGGCCATGCATATAGGCAGAGGTGAAGACAACCTATGTACCTCCTACCCTGACTGAACAGTCTACAGTGCAGTTAAAAGGCTGAGGCACTGCTGATGTGGAATAATCTTTAAGGTTTAGAGAGTGAGTAAAACACATGTACAGCTTACACAACATTTGCATAATTTCAGGGGCATTCCTACAAGCACATGGCTTGTCTATGGAAACATTCACAAGAGATTAACAGAGGAGGAGAATTAAGTGAACTGTGAAAGAAAAAAAAATAGAGCATAGCTAATTTTTTCTTTCTGAAAATCCATCTCCTTTCTTTCATCTATGCATCTGTTACCAATTTAAACGAGGGAAAGAAATGAGGAATAAATCCCGCATCAGTGGGTTCTGCAGGCAGAGATCCTATGAAAAGTATTCTAAGGTGAATAATTGCATTACACTGACCATGTACATTTTTTCTTGTCTTTATTCCAAACAACATCATTGAATAACTGTTTGTAAAGCATTGGCACCACATTAGGTACGATAAGTAATTTAAAGGCGAGTTAAGTATACAGGAGGGCACATTGAAGTTACAAGAATCTTATGCGTCAGCAGATCTTGGTGATTGCAGTTATCCTAGAATCCATCCCCTCAAGGGCAAATGGAGGACTGGAGTGATGACTTTAAAAGAATTAAAACAAATTGTCTATAAGCACTGAACAGAAGAATACAGCATTACACAGAGAGATCTTATTGAGTGTATATAACACGGCAGGACAAAATGCTTTTGAATGCAAAGGCAGACTTGATCCAAGGACATTAATGTAGAGCTGAAGTTTGCTTCTCTGAATCCGTTTCTCCCTTTCAACTCTTGACTGATGAAGCCTTGGGCGAGTGATTTACACCAGTCAAACCTGGTTAATAGTACTTAATGATCAAGCTCACCACTTTCTTCTTAAAATCAATTACTTGGTGTTTGTAAAATGCTTTGAAGGGATAAAGTTCCAGGGTGCACGGCAGAGCCTGTTTAGACCTGTATGCTGTCATGGGAACTGGAAGTCTGGAGTCAGGGCTTGAAGCAGATCTACCATCACCATCCAGTTAAGCACCTGTAAAGGTCCTGGGCTTCCAGTGTTTCATAAACATCCATGTCAGAATCTCCCTTTTAATTGTGTTTTCTGATTTCTGTCTTGCTTTGAATCAACAGTGCCAAAGGCACAGTAAGTAAAATTTGGTTGTAGTGATTTCCGGAAAATTTGTTCAACAGGAGGGAAGCAGGCTTGAGTGACATTGTGGTCCTTGATTCAATAAAGGAGCCATGAGTTGCTTTCAGAATCAGTGAGTGAGGTGTGAATGTTCACTTCTGAACAATATATGTTCTTCAGAAAACAATATGTTGAAAAGAAATGTATGGGCTAAGGCGGCATGGAGAGAGTTCCAGGAAACAGTTCTGTGGGGCCTCTCACATCCTTGCACATATGTAAACCACACACTGACTATCCTGATTATGTCCTGAGGGTTGCTTAGTTCCTAACAGTGTTTGAAGACAGCGACAGGAGAGTAGGAAAGTGTGCTTACTGCACTGATAGAAGAATCAATTTCTCTAAGTTTGGAACCCCGCTCCCATTTGGTACCCATACCATACATGTGTCCTCAAGCCCACTGGGTCTCAGGGCTTATGCATTGGTGTGAACATCCTGCAACTGCTACATCTGTGAGTGACAACGGTTCCAGTGCCTTTCACTCAGGAGTCTCATGCCTTCTATAAGTATCCATGATACTGTGGGTCTTTCTTAGAGTGCACATGGGTAAATTCTTAAAGAGTTTCTAGTTCTCGAGAGAGAAACACTCTTTTTAACATTAACAAGAAATAAGTGTTGTAAATAATGTAAACCATTTGTGTGAATCATATATATACAGTTTTAAGTTTTGTGTTAGCTAAGTTAAAAAGCCAAAAGGATCAGATGGAATTTAGCTTAATGGTATATTTTCTGGAAGCCCCATAGATGAAAAATAGCACTACCTCAATTTACAATAAGTTAAAATATCACTGAACAATTTTATTCTTTTTTTTCCATATTCAGTCTTCAAGATTTGGTGCATTATTTTACACATGCTTCCCCTTTCTATTCAAACTAGCCATTTTTAACTACTTTATAGCTTTTATAATTTTAACTATTCAAAGCTGCATGTGACCAGTGGCTTCCGTTTCAAGCAGTGCAGCTCTAGTTCGTAAAATACGGTAGAGAAGAAAGTAAAAGTCGTTATTCCTGAAATGGATTTTCTGTTAAAAAAATGATATGCAGAAAGTCAGAAACATCGCTCACTGTTCCTGCCACCCCTGAGACTCTGAGTTACGTTCTGTGTGTTCCGAAATTTAAGGCTGACAGACCTGTGAGGAAGTCGTCCATGCACTATTTAATCCTCCCATGCTCTTGAAGGCACATTTGGGATTGCGGGTTCTCCTGCAGCTGCCTGTAATAAGATAGGAATGTTGGATAAGAGTCATTAAAGACAAATTTGATACCAACCCGTTGAGCCATGCCTCATCCTGAGTCCAGAGGCTGAAAGTTAATGTGCCTGAAAATTCCCTTCCACTTCTCCTCAGGAAGCCTATCATGTGTCTGCCTGAAAGACAGGGTGATAAGCTGACCCGCAGCTTGTAGAGCTCAGCCTTTAAATAAGAGGCTGCGAAGGCAACTTTGCCTCTGCCTGCTCCTCACCCTGCCTATGTCTTAAGGTGGCCATGATTGGTTGAAGGAGGAATCCTAGCTAGGGAGAGAGCACATGAGGCACAAGGTACAAAAATACTCCAACTTAAAAAGATATATTCATGTTAGCAGTAGACAGCAAGCCTTAGACCTTACATGGGATTGATTACAGTAAAATGAATAATCATGCAAACTTTTCTCCATCATTCGGGATTAAGGAGATCGATGCCGTATTATGGCAAGAATTAAAAACAAGAACTATTAACTTACAGAGATCTTGCAACCTCTTGTTCTCCACATTTGGCCAAACGGTACACACTGAAGGGATTTAAAAACAAAAAACAAAAAACGCATAACCCACAAAGTCTAATACTTGGAAAGAGTTTTTTTTGATGTTGTTTAAAATTATGACAGTAAAACATTTCTATTTAATCTTTGAAAATGTCACATTGTATACAACATATCTTGATCATAACCATCCCTCATTCCTCTTCTTCCAGCTCCTCCTAGAGCCCAAGAAATGAGGGAAACCTTACTCAGACAAATACGAACACAGTACAGAGGCATGGATGCCATACCAAATCCCCTTACTTTATATGCTAACGTTAAAGGAGAAAATGAAATATAATCTGTAGGGAAAAGGTTGGAAGTAGAGTTCATCTTGTTAACTGAGAAAAGCTGAACTGAGAAGGAAAATACCATAGTTTAATCATTCAGAATATAAATCTAAAAATTCGATACAGGCTGTATATGTATCGATACATAGATGTGATATCAGAGCAGAGGGGGAATTGTTTCAGGGGAGGTGATTTTCCTCACTGGAGCTGGAGCTGCACTCTGAAGCAGACAGAAGTTTAGTTAAGGGCAGGAGAGATGGCTTAACAGTTAAAAGGACCCAGAGTACCCAGGTTTGATTCCCAGCACCCGTATTGTGCCTGAAACCACTTGTAACTTCAATTCCAGGGGATCTGATGACCCCTTCTGTCTCCCGTGGGTACTGCATGCATTTGATGCATAAATGCAGACAAAAAACCCCTAACCCATAGCAAAACAAAACAAAAACATCTTTTAAAAATTCAACTAGGTCCCCTCTACCATATAGGGGATTTTGAAAATGTGCTCAAATGACCGTCTTTATTATTTGATCTGAATGCAATTTACCATTAACGTTTAACTCAGTTCATTAGACTGGTAACCCATATCGACTGAAATTAATTGTTTTGGTTTGGGTCAGAATAAGGAAATTCTAGAATTGGGTTGGTAAGTTCCCATGCAAATAGTACAAATGGGACCTCTGTTGACATCCAGGGATATCAGAAAGGCGAGTTGGGGTCTGTCTTTCCACACACAACATGGTACAAGAATCTTTCCACCTTGGGGGCCTCCTGGAAAGTGACAAGCAGGTGACTGGTTCTAGGCACACCATTAATTGAGCTGCTTTAATTTATTCTTCAACTCCGCGGCCCTGCTACTTACATTATGATTTATTTTAAAAATTTGTGGGTTCTCCTTGGGAGTCACGATGGTGCTGTGCGCTATGCATGCTTCCCTCTGCTCCTCAATGAAATATAATTTGGCCAGGGGGTGTACCCTTGATGGACCTATGACAAGGTGTCCCTCCTCCCCCGGGGAAATTACACCATGCAACACACCTGACGTAAGAGGTTTATTGTGGGAGGGGAGAGGAGTGAGGGTCTATGAAAGGGTTAGAGGCAGTCAAGTGGACATGTAAGCAGGCAGACAGATGGATGGGAGCAGAACCGTGAGGAATTCCGCTGAACGCTGATACTCAGAGGTACGGTGCTCTCTGAGATGTGCAAAATGCCCACCCTTGTAGCAACGCTCCCTCCCGGGCTGCTGGGACGGATTAATGACCAGAGGGTTGCAGGCTTCAAAGACCTGGATGAACCCCTCCTTCACCCCCCCCCCCGCCCCCTCCCCAGGCAGGTCAGATGGTGGAAGTGCCTCTGATGGGAACAGACACCTGGGAAAATACAAAGGTTGCAGCCTGGCTCTTTGTTCCAGCTTTTCATTTAGCCGAGCAGAATTTGCCAGCACTACCCTCTGATGCTTCTTATCATAAAGAGACTTTTGTGTTGTTGGAGCTGGGGGAAAATAGTGGGCGTCAGACAAGAAAGCTTCCCAGAGCTAGGCCTTTTATCCGTGGATACTCAGCTGCCGCATTCGGACCTGGCTGTGTCTAACAGAGGTTGGCACCACAGTAGTCCCGTATGCTTTGCCTCATAGAGTCAGCTCCACTCACCCTAGAGAATTCACAGGTAGGTGCTTCTAGAACACACACACACGGACATAGTTTTTCCAGACATAGCTCAGTGCCTGTTCCTGTGGGAGCACAGCATGTATTTTTGAAGGAATAAACGAGCTATTGATTGAACTCCTATGAAACTCTAGAACAAGGCTTTCTCTTTTAAGAAGCAGAACTATTCATCTTGGTTTGGCCCTCCTTGCCCCCAGAAGCATCCTTTGAGATCTGAGGGAAAATAGTTGGATAAATGATACTAGGAAATACCATTAAGAAAACAAGGAAGTGGACTGGTTAGTGACCATGACCCACAGGAAGTGCCTCCGTAGCAGTCCCACTGGTGGCAATGGGGTCATAGTTCTGGCATGAGGAGGAGCACTTCAGCTTTCCCCTATCAGAAGGTAAGAGGCCAGAGTACGTGGGAGCTTATCCATCATCAGTTTGCAGTCGACTTTGGTAAAGGATGGTTTCTAGAGGTATTGACAGTACTGAGTGCCATATTTGCAAGTAGAGTGGGCTCTGAGGGCCTCCAAACCCTTTAGGCAAGGGTGAGTATTAGCAGTTGGAAGTCAAGTAGTACACAAGTAGTAGGGGATGTATGGAGTGTCTGCAGCAGCATCCCACTGAGTCCAGCATCTGCTTTTCTGTGTTCTCTCTACCATTACCTGAGATGCTTTATTTTAGTGCTAGCAACCTGGAGGAAACGGTGCTTGTGTTTAAATCTGAAGAGCTGAGAAGTTTAAAGAATATCACTGTTATATGCTTCAGAGGAGTTGAATTGTAACGTGTGAAATCTTTTGCAAAGCATGCACATATTCTCCAGATTTACTCTTAGTTCCCTGCAGCCTGTCTGTGAGAACCTTTTCTCCCACTTTATCTCCATCCCCTGAGGACTCCTCTGTTTAGTGCTTGCCCAGGGTCCCACTAGATCTTCCCCTCAGTCCTTCTTAGTCTTCTTTTCTAGTCTATATCCACTTTTTGTGCCACCCATCAATCAATATAAACATTTTCTACTAGGGACACCACTGCCCCTACGATTGCTTAGGATCCATAGTGGGCAACACCAACCAAACAGTAGATCATCCAACCAATAAGACAAGACCAGATATCTACACTAAGAAACACTGTAAACACCACAACTTCAGCTTTAGCTCTGTCTCTACCCTTCTCCCTCTCTTCTCTCACCTCTCCAACTTCCTTTCCCATGCACTGAATAGCCAAAACAATACACCTCCTTCAGAAGCCTACAATTCTACTGCAATGGGTCCTGAGAAAAGCAGTTTAGCAAAAACACAAAACGAGGATTTCAAAATACGAATTATGATTATGTGCAAGGACATTAAAGAGGATATGAATAAATGATTTAAAAAGACCATAAAACACAAACAAATGGTTGGATGAAATTAGGAAAACATTTCAAGACATGAAAGTAGAATTTAACAAAGAAACAGAATCATGAAAGACAACCCAAACTGAGATAAAACTGGAAATGAAAAATGTAGGACATCCAACAAAAACCTCAGAGGTAAGCCTTAGCAACAGATTATGAGATGTGGAAGAGAGACTTTCAGGTCTTGAAAACAAAGTAAATGGATAGTTCAATTATAGAAAATGTTAAATATAAAAATTCCAGACACCCTAGCCAAATGGATGGACCTGGAGGGTATCATCTTGAGTGAAGTAACACAATCACAAAAGAATTCACACAATATGTATTCACTGATAAGTGGATATTAGCCCAAAACTTAGGATACCCAAGATATAAGATACAATTTGATAAACGCATGAAACTCAAGAAGAATGAAGACCAAAGTGTGGACACTGTGCCCCTTCTTAGAATTGGGAACAAAACACCCAGGGAAGGAGTTACAGAGACAAAGTTCGTAGCTGTGATGAAAGGATGGACCATTTAGAGACTGCCGTATCCAGGGATCCATCCCATAAGCAGCTTCTAAACGCTGACACCATTGCATACACTAGCAAGATTTTGCTGAAAGGACCCAAATATAGCTGTCTCTTGTGAGACGATGCCGGGGCCTAGCAAACACAGGAGTGAATGTTCACAGTCAGCTATTGGATGTATCACAGGGCTCCCAATGGAGAAGCTAGAGAAAGTACCCAAGGAGCTAAAGGGATCTGCAACCCTATTGTTGGAACAACATGATGTACTAACCAGAACCCCGGAGCTCTTGTCTCTAGCTGCATATGTATCGAAAGATGGCCTAGTCGGCCATCAATGGAAAGAGAGGCCCATTGGACTTGCAAACTTTATATGCCCCAATATAGGGGAATGCCAGGGCCATAAGAATGGAAATGGGTGGGTAGGGAAGTGGGGGGCGCTATGGGGGACTTTTGGGATAGCATTGGAAATGTAATTGAGGAAAATATGTAATAAAAATATTTAAAAAAATACATAAAAAAAATAAAAATTCCAGACACAAGACATCCAGGACATCTGGGATACCATGAAAAGATCAAACCTGCAAATATTAAGAATAGAAGCAGTAAAAAAAACTGAAGTCAGACACAGAAAATATTTTTTAACAAAGTCATAGAAGAAAATTCTCCCAATCTAAAGAAAGAGATACTTATCAAGGTACAAGGAGCATACAGAATATCAAATAGACAAGACTATAAAAGAAATTCCTTATGACATATAATAATTAAATCACTAACTGTACAGAACAAAGAAAGGATGTTAGAAGATTCATGGGAAAAAACAATTTACGTTTTAAAGACAAGCCCATTAGAATAACACTTGACTTTTCATTGGAGAGTTTGAAATCTAGAAGGGCCTGTTCTACGAACTCTGAGAGACCACAAATGCCAACCCAGATGGCTACACCCAGCAGTAAAACCATCAATTGTCAGGGAAAGAAGAACATTATATAATTTCTTTCTACTAATCCAGCTCTACAGAAGGCATCAGAAGGAAAACTTCAGTCATGAAAGTTAACTGTACCCAAAAAGACATAGGAAAGAAATAATCCAAGAAAAGTAAAAGAGGGGGCTGAAAAGCTTGAACAATAAAACATCAGGGATCAGTAAAGACTGCTCATTAATAACTCAATATTAATGCTTTCCATTCCCTAATAACAAGATGCAGAATAACAGATTGGATTAGAAAACAAAATCTTTTTTTTTTTCTACATCCAAGAAACACATCTTGATGTGTTTGTGATGTGATGGAGACATCAAGGACAGGTTATTACCTTAGGGTAAAAGAATAGAAAAAGATATTCTAAGTAGATCTATCCAAGAAGCAAGCAGATGTAGCTATTTTAATATCTGAAAAAGTAGACTTCAAACCAAGACTAGTGAGAACAGCTAGGGAAAGACACTAAATACTCATTAGATGAAAATTTCAAGAGGCTATTACAATTCTAGACATCTATGCACCAAAAGCAATGGCTTCCAAGTTCAGAAAAGAAACACTTAAACACAATTAAAATCACATATTGACCCTTATACAGTGATAGTGGGTAAAGTAAATAGTTCTCTCTCACACCAATAAGTTTAGACAAAAACTTAACAGTAAAATGGAATTATAGCATCATGAGTCAAATGAATCTAGTGGATCTACAGAGTATTCTAACCAAACACCAATGAATATATTTTATCCTTAGTAGTTCATGGAACGTTTTTCAAAATTGGCCACATATGAAGACATGAAACAAGTCCCAATAAATATAAGGAAGTGGAAATAACACCCTGCATCCTATCTGACCACCATGCATTAAAGCTGGCTAGCAACAACTATAGAAACAACAGAAAGTTTACAAACTCATGGAAGCTGAACAATGCCCTACAGAATGACAAATAGTTTGACAGAATGTTAGAAGGAAATTAAAAACTTTTATAGTTGAATTAAAATGAAAACACAACATACCCCAACCTATAGAACACATAAGAGGCAAATTCATAGCACTAAGTGCCTACATTAAATAAAAACAAAAAACTGGATTAGTAACTTAATGACACACCTGAAAGCTTTAGAAAAAGGAAGAAAATACCCCAAAAGAATATATGGGAAGAAAAAGTCAAATTTGAGGCTGAAATTAATGAAATAGAAACAACAAAACAATAGCAAAAATTAATAAATGAAAAGTTGTTTTTGTGAGAATATCAAAAAGATTGACAAGCCCTTAGCCAAACTGAACAAAGATGTAGAGATTATTCAAATTAATAGAATTAGAGATGAGGAAGGTAGACATTATAATAGACACCAAGCAAATTCAAAGAACTATAAAGACATTCTTTTAAAAAAAATCAGTTTTTCACCAAAATGGAAAACCTAAAAGAAATAGATGAAGTTCTTGGTATATACAACTTAACAAAGTTAGATCAAGATCAAATAAGCAATTTAAACAGGTTTATATCCCCTACATGAAATAGCAACCCATATGAATCTCCCAACCAAATATCAAGGCCAGAACCAGACAAATGCAGTAAAGAACTACCAACCTTTCGAAGGAGAGCTAACCCAACACTCCTCAAATCATTCCACAAATGGAAAACTGAAAGAACATTTTCTTATTCTTTTTACAAAGCCACTATTACTCTAATAACAAAACTACACAAAGACCCAACCTAGAAAAAAAAAGAAAAAAATTATAGGATAATATCCCTTATGAACACAGAATCAAAATCCTTGGTAAAATACTTGAAGACTGAATCCAAGGACACCTAAAGTAGATTACCCACCATGATGAAGTTGGCTTCATCCTAGAGATATAAAGATAGTTCAAAATATGTAAAATAAGAAACATAATCAGTAGCTTGGCGAGATAGCTCAGCAGGTAAGAGCACTGACTGCTCTTCCGAAGGTCCTGAATTCAAATCCCAGCAACCACATGGTGGCTCACAATCACCTGTAATGAGATCTGATGCCCTCTTCTGGTGTGTCTGAAGTCAGCTACAGCGTATTTATGTATAATAAATAAGTCTTTGTTTAAGTTAATTTTATATCCAGCCGCTTTGCTGAAGTTGTTGATCAGCTTTAGGAGTTCTCTGGCAGAAATTTTTGGGTCACTTAAGTAGACAATAACATCATCTGCAAATAGTGATATTTTGACTTCTTCCTTTCCAATTTGTACTCCTTTGACCTCCTTTTGTTGTCTAATTGCCCTAGATAGAACTTCAAGTACTATGTTGAATAGATAGGGAGAGAGTGGGCAGCCTTGTCTAGTCCCTGATTTTAGTGGGATTGCTTCAAGTTTCTCTGTTTAGTTTGATAGCACAAGCACAAAGAACATGCTAGGATCTTTTATTTTATTATTTTTTATTAATATTTTGTTAATATTTTATTAATATTTATTTTATTAATATTTCCTGCAACACCTCCAAATTGGAAGCAGACCACATGTCAACCTGCCTGCAGAATGTACTGGCACCGAAGTGGCACAAACATTATCAGATTAACCAACCACTTTTTAATTGGATTTAAGACCCACTCAAGATGGAATTCACGCCTGACACTGCTAAAGTGACCAAGCACCTAAGACTCGACTGGTCATGGGCCTGGGGCAGGGGTGTCTAATACTATTACTCTGCTAAAGGAACATACATTAAAATGACTCCTAATGATGTGGATTATATCCGTAGATCAGTGCCTTGTTCAACCTTCATTGGAGAAGCTTCTTCTTGTAGTATATGGGAATTAATTTGGAGACTCACAACCGGAAGATGTGCAAAGAGCTAAGAATCTTTGGAGAACTGAGTCCTAAATGGGCTGTCTTTATCAAAGCTCTCCCCTCAGTGCTCACAGACCTATGTGAAGAAAAGGCAGGAAGATTGCAAGAGCGAGAGGTGATGGATGACTCTAAGGAAAGAGTGTCTTCCAAACACAATGGGGCTGAGACACGTAGGGACTCACAGGGACTGTGGCAGCATGCAGAAGAACTATATAAGTTCAAGCCAGATGATGTCCTCACACTGAGTGGAGGGAAATAGACAAGGGCTCCCACCCATACCCAGTTATTTGCAATTGATACCTGCTGTCAAAGATACAATCAGTTTTCACCAATGAAGCATCACTAGCTTTGTGACCACTCTCCAGGGCAGTTCCTATGCCCAGGAGTAGCTGGACTGTGAACCCCATGCTTTGTTTTGTGAGCTTTTTGTTTCATTTTGTTTTGTTTGGATGCTGTACTGGTTGGGTTTGTGTTTGACAAAAGCTGGAGTTATCAGAGAGAAAGGAGCCTCCCTTGAGGAAATGCCTCCATGAGATCCAGCTATAAGGCATTTTTTCAATTAGTAATCAAGGGTGGGAGGGCCCATGGTGGGTGGTGCCATTCCCTGGGCTGATGGTCCCAGGTTCTATAAAAAAGCAAGCTGAGCAGGGCAGGGGAAGAAATCCAGTAAGCAGCACCACTCCATGTCCTCTGCATCAGCTCTTGTCTCCAAGTTCCTGACCTGCTTGAGTTCCAGTCCTGACTTCTGGTGATGAACAGTAATGTGGAAGTGTAAGCCAAATAAACCCTTTCCTCCCCAACTTGCTTCTTGCTCATGATGTTTTGTGCAGGAATAGAAACCCTGACTAAGACAGACATTATTTTTTGTCTTTATTATTCTTTTGCTTGTTTTAATTTGTGTGTGTTGGGGGAACAGGGGTTGTTATGTTTTGGTTTTTAAAGAGAGAGGGAGGGAATATAATCACAACATATTGTATGAAAATTTTAATTATAACAAAAAAGCATGTGTATTGGAACTGTGAGCAACATAGCTACCACTTCATTGAATACACTCAGTTATACAGAAGGTGAAACCAAGGTATTCATGCTTCACTTAAGCTACATCATCAAGATGTGATGAAACTTTTCAACTCATATGCCCAGACTCTTCTGTGCTACTGACTGCACCAGTCATTACCAGGGGCTCAGGAGAATATGGCCCAAGAAGTTATTAGTCCAAACTACTAAAGAAGATGGAGCAATCTCAGGAGAGACGTAAAGGATTCAAGTATGGAGCAGGAAGGGGCAGACAAGGCTCAGGCTAGTTTTGATCAATGCCAGAGCTTTGAAAGCATAACTACTTAGCTGGATGTAGGCATGTGCCCATACTGAGCACCCAGTGGGCCTGCACCAAGCAGTACACACAGCATTGTGCAAGCACTAGTCATTTATCTCCTAAAATCTCTGGGAGGATGCTGCAGACCCTCTGGATCCCTTTGTCTGAGTGGAACGGGTCTCTGGGGCAGGCGGGCAAAGCGTCGGAGGGAATGACAGACAGATGCACACAGGAGAGGTTGTGTAGAATCTGAATGTAATTTGTCAAATCGAGCATCAAACTTTTTATACAAAAGAAAATAGGGAAGTTGGGTGGCACACCAGCAAGGTACAAAGAGGTTACTGGATTCTTACACAAAACAGAGGAATACAAACACAGAAGGTCTAACGGGAACCACCTGGGGTAGAATTCATTGTTAACAACTGGGATCAAAAAGGGCTCCACCCAAGATCCGCTTAATCTTAGAAGCCAGGGTCAAGGGCTTCTTGCCCTTGCCATAGTTCCTATTTTAGTCTATTGTATAGTCCACCTCCCCCCTAGGCCATTGTAAATACGTGTGTATGGGTGTAACTCAGCTATCTATAGTTCTAAGTATCTACTCTGGTTCCTCCTTAGGTCTCAAACTTCCTTCTTCCTAGATGATGGTAAATTCCTGTGTAGGGCTGGGCGTGGTGGCACACGCCTTTAATCCCAGCACTCGGGAGGCAGAGGGAGGCCTCACTCACAAAGTGAGTTCCAGGATAGCCAGAGCTATATAGAGAAACCCTGTCTCGGAAAAATAAAATAAAATAAATTCCTGTGTAGGGCAGTGACTTAGCTTTTATTCAAAGTGATAGTGTAGTACCAGAGGCAATTCTGAATGCCACTGAATAGGCAACATTCTTACTGAATTCCAAGCCCATGGTCAGCTCAAGGACTTTCTAGGACATTGGAACACTGGTGAAGGCTTAGCTATGTCAGAATTCAATCTTAAAAGGCACTTATAATAAGATAATACTAAAAGAGAGCACGTGGATCCATACATCAGACTAACTCGGGAATAGGGTATGAGTATATGGGTTAAAGAGAACGCCAGACTCCAGGAGGTGAGTTTCCTTGAAACTCTCTGCCTCTTGAGTGGCTTCCAGGCCTCTCAGCCTGTCAAGCTGACTCGACCAGAGTGCGTGGCAGGAGAAAGAGGTCAGACTTCCATAAAATGTATAATTTATAACCTTTTCTTTTTCCTTTCTTTTCTTTTCTTTTTTTTTTTTTAAGAGAGTAATTTGGAGGCTGGAGAGATGTCTTGGCAGTTTAGAAATGTCTTGGCCACACCATATTCTTGCCGAGGATCCTCGTTCAACTCCCATTCCTGTGCCAGGGGGCTCATGGTACCCATGACTCCAGTTCCACAGGAGTTGATTGTTGTGTCCAGCCAGCGGCTCACATGTCTGGGTTCTAGTCTGGAAATGCATCTTGGAAACCTGAAAGAGAAGAGGGGCTAGGTGGTGCAAGACAAAGATGTAGCTAAGATAGTCATTCTGATCAAAGCTCAATTTTTTATTTCTGACACTCAGTTATGAAGGAGGGTGAGGGGCCTGATTCCTGCCAAATAATCTTGGAGTAAGGTTGCAGGTGAACATGTGATGGCTCTGGAACAGCAAAACGGCAGGCTCCAGCAGTGGGTGTGGCAGAACGATTGAGCGGCAAGCTCCACCCCTGAGCAAGCAGTTTTCAGGCTGGGGAGGGGAGGCTACAGTTGATCCCTCCTCAATCCCTCTGGCCTCTGAGGATGCTTCCACTCTCATGCTCATACCCATGTGCAGATACACACAATTAAAAAATGAAAAATAAAAACAAAACCTTTCTAAATGTCATTTAAAAGTACTCTTATGACTTCATCTCGTTCTGGGTCTTTGTTCCAAGAAAACAGCAAGAAGAAATGAAACAAAGCTATGCCACGATTTGTTAATTGAAAGGATCAGAGCCAACAGTGTTCCTTATGTTAATAGCCCAAGACAATAACATGCATTTCCCATGTTTGAAAAAATTAAACAAAACAAACAAAACAAACTCTCTTTAACTCCTAATGCTCTATGGAAACTTGAACTCTGAAAGTCTAGCAACAGCCAGTTTGAGTCCCAGGCCCCTCTGGTGACACTGGAGAGTTCTTTCAGTACTGGTGGATCCACAGATTGTCATCCACCAGTGTTGTCATTCTTTGAAGGGATGACTTTGCCAAGAGGGTATCTGATAGGGAACTGGCTCTCCACAAGAAACAAAATCCAATTATGAGCCCAGGTGCTGAGAACTAAAGAGATGGGAGGAGAGAGAGAGAGAGAGAGAGAGAGAGAGAGAGAGAGAGAGAGAGAGAGAGAGAGAGAGAGAAGAAGAAGAAGAAGAAGAAGAAGAAGAAGAAGAAGAAGAAGAAGAAGAAGAAGAAGAAGAAGAAGGAGAAGAAGACGGAGGAGGAGGAGGAGGAGGAGAAGAAGAAGAAGGAGAAGGAGAAGGAGAAGGAGAAGGAGAAGGAGAAGGAGAAGGAGAAGAAGAAGAAGAAGAAGAAGAAGAAGAAGAAGAAGAAGAAGAAGAAGAAGAAGAAGAAGAAGAAGAAGAAGAAGAAGAAGTGAGAAGAGGGGAGGAGAGGAGAGGAGAGGGAGGCAGACTGCCAAGAAGTGGAACCAGGAATGGGAGGGCCAGGAACTGCGATTAGGGTTGGAATCCAAAAACTACTTGGAACACGTTCTGCTTTGGTACAATGAGAGGATGGCAGAGCAATTAGTGAGGCTGGTACCAGCACTTTAGGGGCCATGAGGTGGTCTTTAGGTGCTGCCTGGCCTCCCTGAATCATGGAGGAGGAGGAGGAGGAGGAGTCAGAACTCTGCTCCCTAACTCTCATTCACATATTCCTGTGCCCTTAGTAGATTTCCGAACCCGTGAATGTAGGGCCAAGGGTACATTTCAGGCCCCGTGCAGCTCTCTCTGAGCTGTTACTTCCTTTGAGTCTGTAGTTCTTGTTCCACTGGAGTGGAGCCTCTGCTCCCAGTCTGAAGGCCACTGTTAAGTCCAATTCACTTTCAATGGCTCATTTAGTTCAGTGGGGGTTTGAATTTTTAGAAGGGTTTCCCTTTTAAACACCCCCCCCCCACTTTTTAAAAAAGGGTCATAAGGAGCTTTAAGATGCCACGCATGAAAAGCCCCAGATAAATGCAGCTTGTACTAGATTGTAAAATACTGTATTGTTCTGACCTTAATTCCTTGTGTGAGACTGGAATAGCCAATTTCCTCATTGAGGCAGAAGCTGAATGCCAACAGGCAGAGGCTCTGGTGGGGACAGGAATCCTAGGAGCCAGGCCTGCAAACACTCCGGAGTATTTATGGGGAAGTCGGAGAGCCCTGTGAGAAGTTCTTCTTTGGCTATAAATTATTTCTCCTGACCTTCGCATTAAGGTAACATACACTTTTGTTGAAGAAATGCATCTCTACACTGAAGAGACATTTGTAGTGTGAGGTAGCTTGCTGTCTCGGGTCATTCAGAGTCATGAATCACATAAAGGCTCTCTCTCCCCTTCAATCTTGCTTAGACAACCCACCTGGTCTTGCATGTGGTCGCCTTCCCTGAGATGAGGGCTCCTTCTGCCTTCCATTAGGGATACCATTGTGGCCTAAAGTGCCTTTCTCTTCTCTCTTCATATCAGGTCAAGGAATTTCCCAGTCACACATCAGCGGGACCAGTATACTTCATGCTCTTGGTACTGGTCTCTGCTTTTTGTCTCTGCCTGTATGCCTCCTAAAGCCATTGTCTTCTTCACCTTCCTGCCTGGCCGGCTCACACCTCTTCGCTGTCAACCTCCAGCCTTCAGACTCTCCTTACTTTTGGCTCAGGCTCCCCGGTCTGTGTTCTGTGTTTTAATCAGAATCACAGATATGTGCTGCAAACTCCTTGGACTTCAGTGTGGTGTCAAGGTTAGCTTGGAAAGCCCTGAAAAGCCAATCTGTGCTCATGGATTTGTTCTGCCTTTATTCATATTCAGCATAAAACAAGATATTAGTAATTCCTTACTAGTTGGGTTTCACTGGCTGGCTGATGATTGGTTTAGTATGAGGCCCTACCTGCTCAGATGTCTGAGATATGCATTGCTGTGGACTTCAGGTACCATTAGAGATGTCTCTGATTCTTGTATCCCTCCCTCCCCTTCCTCACTTCATTTCTACTTCAGTCTTCAGGGGGAAAAAAGTGGACTGCCATCCAACATTTTGTTTTGCTTTCTTTGGTTTTGTCTTGTGATACAGGTTCTCATGATATAGCCCAGCCAGATCCTCCTGCCTTAGCCTCCCTCATTCTGGAATGTTAGGTGTGTACCACAATGCCTGGTGAGTTAAGGCATGGGAGGTGGGCTACATACAGAGGGTAGCATCTCATCACCTCTTTTTACAAGATGGTCCCTAAGTTCTTGTACATGAGAGTGTATGCTAACAGCTGCCTCAAAAATGACTGCACTTCTTCTGAGCAAATACCACATTTTCTCTAAGGATCATTCCTATAAATTTTCATTATCCTAATTTTTGCAGTGTCACTTCCAGAATGTGTTGAGGACGTTATTCTTCCTAAACCCAGTCATTGTAAGTTTTCCTCAGCAAATACAGCCACTAAAGGAACTTAGGTTTAAAGATAATCCAGAGAGTTCACAACCCCATAGCCCACAGACTGTCAGACTGAACTGTTTGCCCAGCCTTAGCTGGGACACCAAGAGTGAGGCCTGGGCCCCAGGAAACATTGCCAAAAGGTCCCCTCAAAGTCTGGGCATGAAAAATGTAAACAGATCTCCCAGACACAGAGCTTGGCAGCTCAGGCCCTTCCCTGCCCCCAGTCAGGAACTGTTAACTTCATCTCTGTCATCTCTGGTCAAGGCTGCCCCCCTGTCCCAGCTTCCAGCACTGTTTGATGCCTCTCCATGCCTTCTTTCTGCCTCATGGAAATTGCAGGTTCTTTGTCATATAATTCTGGAACACCAGTGGTTTCATGTGAAGGACAAACAGACTTGGCACATGGGTCGCTGCTATTGAAGCCCTAATACCATTTTACTCTTGTTTAGAAAGAGCCCCTCTCGACTCCCGCTCCCAGGCTCCCCCTTCTTGTTCAGCCCTTTGTTTTGCTCCCCAGATGGGCACACAGTTTAAATAACATTCTTTTCTGAGTTTGTCCCTTCATTTCCCCTAACATTCTTTTCTGAGTTTGTCCCTTCATTTCCCCAGCCTCCGTGCTTGGGGACTCTCCAGCTCCCATCTCTTGTCTTAGGAATGCTCTCCAGCTTTTGTTGGCATGCCAATGTCTTCAGCTTTAGCCTCCTGTTTCCTTGTCTCATGCATTTCCATTCTTCACACTCCTCTAACTGACAAACTGTGTGTGTGTGTGTGTGTGTGTGTGTATGTCTCTCTCTCTCTCTCTCTCTCTCTCTCTCTCTCTCTCTCTCTCTCTCTCTGTGTGTGTGATGTGATGTTGAGGAACAAACCCAATTTGGTCCCTTTATCTTTGGATGAGGTGGGAGAACTGTACCTGTTTGTTATCTGGAACCTGCATTGTTGCAAGCTGCAACAGTCATCTTGGAAACATGATTGCGTCAGTCTACTTACTACTGTGGTGAAACATATGATGCAGGGTGTCTTAGTTTGGGTTTTACTGCTGTGAACAGACACCATGACCAAGGCAACTCTTATAAAGGACAACACTTAATTGGGGCTGGCTTACAGGTTCAGAGGTTCAGTCCATTATCATCAAGGTGGGAGCATGGCAGTATACAGGTAGGCATGGTGCAGGAGGAGCTGAGAGTTCTATGTCTTCATCCCAAGGCTGCTAGTGGAAGACTGACTTCCAGGCAACTAGGGTGAGGATCTTATACCCACACCCACAGTGACACACCCATTCCAACCAGGTCACACCTATTCCAACAAGGCCACACCTTCAGATGGTGCCACTCCCTGGTCCAAGGATATACAAACCATCATATTCCACTCCCTGGTCTCCATAGACTTGTTCAAAGACATGAGTCTATGGGGGCCATACTTAAAGATAGCATAATGCAAAATGCATTTAGTCCAACTTTCAAAGTCCTCATAGTCTATAGAAGTCCCAACAATGTTAAAAGTCCAAAGTTCAAGGTCTCTTCTGAGATTCATTCAACTGAATTAACTGTCATCCCCAAAGCAAGGCAGGAAACCAGCTGGGCAAACTCCAAACTCTGCATCTCTATGGCTGATGTCAAAGTGGTCTTCAGATTTCCACTCCTTTTTCATCTTTGTTAACTGCAACAATCTGCTTTCTCCTGGGCTGGTTCCACTCCCTGTTAGCAGCTTTCCTCAGCATGTATCCCATGGCTCTGGCATCTTTAACATCTTTGATTCTCCAAGGCAATTTCAATGTTACAGCTTCTTGTTTCAGTGTCTGTGATTCCACTTGATCTTTTGGAATCCTCCTAAGGGCTGGCATCACTTTTCAGCTCTACCCTCTGTAGTACTCTAAGCTCAGGTTTATCCACTCCACTACGGCTGCTATTCTTGGTGATCATCCCATGGTACTGACATCTCCAATACACTGGGGTGTTCCACTCCAACTAGGCTTCATCAATAGCCTCTCATAGGCTCTCTTCAGGGTGCCAAGCCTCAAATCCTTTACATGACCCCTTCAGTCCTGGGCCATCAACTACAGCTGAGGCTTCACCTTTTCCAATGGCCTTCCCGGGCCTCTCACAGTGCTAAGCCTCAGCTTCTCTCCATGATCCCTTCATTCCTTTACAAGCAGTACCACCTGAGTGACTCTTACACATTACCAAGTCCAGCCGCAGCATGAGGTACAACCTTGGGTATTTCTGAAACAGCTTCTTTGTGTCCCAGAAAACAATTTCCAGAAGATTTCACCTCAGTGATTCTGGTCTCTTCTAAATCACTGCTAATTCCTTAGCTCCAGCTAACCAGCATCAATTTTCCCAGTAGTTCCTTCCATTCTTAACTCTAGAGCCAGAGCCACATGGCTGAAGCTGCCGAGTTCTGCTGCTTACAGGAATTAGAACATGATCCCCTTGTCCTATTACATTATCACTAGCTTTATGTTTTCTAAATCCTTCACTGTCTAAGCTTGGCTATCCTGGTTCTTGCTCTGTAGATTGACCTTGATTGAATGCAGAGATCAGCATGCCTGTCTCATGGGATTAAAGGTGTGTACCACCAAGCCTGGATTTAATTTAGCTGGGTAGGATCTTGCCCCAAGGTCCCACTCCCTTAATCTGTTATCTCCTAGAACACAGGATTTTGCTTCATTTCACTTCCTGGTATGCCTTTAATACTCGAACCATATATTTTATATTTGGCCTTTCTAAGCTTGCTATGCTTGTTCAGACTTCTCTTTGTGAGACTTAACCAGAGAACAGAGTCTCTGCTGGGCTTTTTTGAAACTTCCTTTGTCAATGCAATTAATCCAAGTCTCTTCACCTTATCCTCAGGCAGACTTTTCAGACAAGGGCAAAAAGTAGTCACATTCTTCACCAAAATACCACAAAACCAGTCTTTATGCCACATTCTGAAATTCTTCTCCTTTGAAATCTCTTGGGCCAGGTCAACACAGTTCAAATTACTCCCAGCAACAAAGTCTTCCATATTCCTACTAGGATGACCCATTAAGCCCCATTTAAAGCATTCCACTGCTTTCCAAATCCAAAGTCCCAAAATCCACATTCTTTCAAATAAAAGCATGGTCAGGCCTATCACAGCAATACCCCACTCCTGGTACCAACTTCTGTCTTAGTTTGGGTTTTACTGCTGTGAACAGACACCATGACCAAGGTAATTAAGTCTTATAAAAAACAACATTTAATTGGGGCTGGCTTACAGGTTCAGAGGTTCAGTCCATTATCATCAAGGTGGGAGCATGGCAGTATACAGGCAGGCATGGTGCAGGAGGAGCTGAGAGTTCTATGTCTTCATCCCAAGGCTGCTAGTGGAAGACTGACTTCCAGGCAACTAGGGTGAGGATCTTATACCCACACCCACAGTGACACACCCATTCCAACCAGGTCACACCTATTCCAACAAGGCCACACCTTCAGATGGTGCCACTACCTGGTCCAAGGATATACAAACCATCACACAGGGTAATGTTATGAAGAAAAGAGGTTTATTTCCATCTGGTTCTGGTTGAAGGGCAAGGGCTGTCAGAGTCCTGGAGTGGTTCAGGTCACTACGTGGCAAAAAGCAGTTAGCATGTGTATATTGAAAGGTCTCTGGTCCTCTTCTTAGTCTTATAAATCCATCAGTACTCAGAGTGGGGGCTTCACCCTTATCATTCCATCTAATCCTCATCACTTCCGTAAAGTCTCACCTTCAAACACCACAGATTGTTTTCACTCTTGTATATCTCACAGTAGGTATTAAATGGTCCTCCACACAGATATAATTATCATGCCATTTTCTATAAGGGTCTTAAGCATCTGTGGATTTGGGTGTGTGAGACGAAGACTCAGAACCAATCTTTTATGGATACAAGGGGACAGCTATATTGTCTTGTATTACTCTGAAGCAGTTATCATTTATTTTTTTAAAAAAGATTTATTTATTTATTTTATATATGAGTACACTGTAGCTGTACTGATGGTTGTGAGCCAGCATGTGGTTGCTAGGAATTTGAAGTCAGGACCTCTGTTCACTCTGGTCGGGCCCCACTTGCTCTGGCCTAAAGATTTATTTCTTATTACACCTAAGTACACTGTAGCTTTCTTCAGACACACCAGAAGAGGGCGTCAGATCTCATTATGGATGGTTGTGAGCCACCATGTGGTTGTTGGGATTTGAACTCAGGACCTTCAGAAGAGCAGTCAGTGCTCTTAACTGCTGAGCCATCTCTCTAGCCCTATCATTTATTCTTTTCTCCTTCTTTAGAAACTGTTGTATTTAAAGTCTTGTGTAGTATAAGAACTGCTACTGTGTGTATTCAAACATTTATCCTAACGATGATTATTGAGTTTTCTATCATTTTTACTGATTTGAAAAGGTGATCCTAATAAACTCTTCCTTTTAAGTCTTTTCTTAACATCATCTGTTCTTTCCCCAAATCATCAAAACTGTTACGAACTCACTCTCCTGTGAGCACCCTCCTTGCACACCCTCCTGTGAGCACCCTCCTGTGCACATCAGATCATTTTTGCATTATCTGCAATGCTGATGATAAATTGTTGGTGCACTCTACTGCTTAGGAGGTAATGATGAGAAACAAAAAGTCTGCATTTGTTCATTCTAGGTGCAGGTATTGTAGGTCTGGCTTAAAAGAATATAGACTATAGGTAAAATGTGAAGTGTGTGGAGCTCAACTGGAAAATGAAGAGAGAGACTGGGGCCACAACACGGTATGTCTGTACATCACTTTATTTCCATGGTTTTGATGTAGTGATCTGTACACAATGGAGTCAAGTTTTTGTCCTTTGAAGTTTTCTCAAATATTGTTTACAGACATTTTTAACTCATAGGACCCATAGGTAGGGAAGAAGGTTGGAAGAACTGGCAATCGTTAGTATCATTTACATAAAGGAAATCCTTTCCAAGTAAGATAAACAAGTAAAAAAGAAGAGAGGGAGACTAGTGTTTGATTACACTAAAAAATGAGCTTTGAGACAGGGTTTTCTATCGGCTTGAATGCACTACATTGTCAGAACAACTTTGACGTCCTGACCCTCTTTCCTCTTCCCTTCAAGTTCTGAGATTATAGACTTCTGATTCTACTTCACCACGTCTACTTCTGATTGCATGGAATCTTAAAAGTTCTCTTTAAATGAGAAACATTTTTATAATCAACAAATAACTACTTAGCATATAATATAATTTCAAACTCAGTGAAACTCAGTTTTAAACTCAGTGAAACAGAGCAGATAATGAAGCATATATGCACAATTATGTGAGTATTTATTGGTGGGTAATGTAGAGTCAGAGAAAGGTTTCCCCTTTGTCTTCCAAAGAATTACTGGGGAAAAAAACCTGACAAAGATTATTTGTAAAAAAAAAAAAAAAAAAGTCCTGGGTTGGAGAGATGGCTCAGTGGTTAAGAGCACTTACATCCAAAGGTCCTGAGTTCAAATCCCAGCAACCGTATGGTGGCTCACAACCATCTGTAATGAGATTGGATGCCATCTTCTGGTGTGTCTAAAAACAGCTACAGTGTATTTACATAATAAAATAAATAAGTCTTTAAAAAAATCCTAAAACCATAAATTTATTATGTACAGAGGCAATTTGCATAGTTTAATTACTCCGCAGCCCAACAAAAATTCACACACTCATCAGTTTTTGGTAGGGATGTGGGAAACTGGGAAATATAGGCAACTTTAAGGAAATTATACAGTATTAAAAGGAACTAAATAGGCTTGGTGGACATTCAAAGGCCTAGGACAATGTCTGCTAAGCTGGAAGAACAATGGGTTGTATGTGATGATCCACAGGCAAAAGAGAAGATGAGGGAGGTTGGGGAAGGCCTGCCCTGGTGTGTTGGTAGAGGGTGATTTTAATTCCTATATGAGCTTAGTCTTTTAAAGTTAAAGGTATATAGTAAGAAAACTGAAGACAAGTGTGTTCTTTCAACCTATCCTGTCAGGAAGGAAGAGGATTTGGCAGTAGAGCCTCCCCACGCCTGTCAGGGGGATCCAGACTCTGAGTAGACTCCAATACCTTAAATCCCTCCTTCTTCAGTGTATCGTTTTTCTGAGCTCCATCAGGGGTAAAAGCCATTGAGGAAACTCTATCAGGATAAAAGTCAGGCAGCAGATGGCAAAGTCTGAAGCAGGGCCTGCTCTGTGACAGAGTGATCATGGAAGTCCTGCTCTGTGACAGAGTGATCATGGAAGTCCTATCTAGTAAGGTCACACTTGATGGAGTGAGGGGATGGATATCTTCAGAAAAATTTTTTTTAGACAGAACAGTAATCATAATGTCTTTGAATCTGGAATGTCTTCTGATATGTGTTTAGTAAATAGTAAGCATGAATAATAATCAAGGATGATGACTACAGAGGTAGCCAAGAGGTGACCTTAGGCATCTGGCCCTTTGTAGAAATGTTAGATATTCTCTGAATGAGGAGGGAACTTGCTGAAGGAAGGAACACAGTCTAACCTAAGCACAGTGCGAGTCACCTGGGCTGCTATAGTCTGCTGGGAGCAGATCATAATAGAACCATGAAGAGAAGGCTGGACATAATCTGGGTGAGGAGAGACAGTGGTATGGCCAACGCCAATCAGTTTATGTATTTTATGACTTCTAGTTCCTTTGCTCTTCTCTATATGTTTCATAATTAGGTTGTCTATGTTTACAAAATCCTGCAGATTTGATCTTCAAAAACCACTTAACCTTTCTGTACCTGTTGGTTTTAAATCCTCACTTGACTAGGATGACTTCAAGCTCAAAACTAGTATTAGTAGTTAACTGAAAGGCTGGATGTTTTCCTCTATGATCAGAAGCAGAGCAAATATATTTGCTCTCATGATTTCTGCATTGTACCAGACACTGATCCAGCAGAGAGAAAATAAAATAAATGACATCCAGATGGGTAAGGAAGACGCAACGTATCTGAAATTTCAGCTACCATGATCTCATATACATAAAACTATAAATTAATGAATAAGTTCAGCCAGTCTATAGGATACAAGATAAATCACAAAGCTAACTATAGTTTAATTCACTTTTTTGGCACAGTTGAATAAAAAAATCTAAAATAATTAGGAATAAAGTTAACAATCAAATTGGAAGTTTATACTATAAAAACTATAAAGTATAAAAACATATCACATTTTCATATGTGAGAAAATTTAACATTGTTACAATTATTATACTTCAACATTTTTATGGTTTGTGTTGCAAATCCAATACAATATCTATCAAAATTCCAGAGGAATAGAATTTGGCAAGTAGATCCTTAAGTTCTTTCATAGAAAAATGCAAAGACATGCAATACTTGAAGCAACACCAAGAAAAAGAAAGATCATTAGGACTACAACCATGCAAGCTTACAGTGACAAGTGCATTATTTTATTCTTATCGAAATAGTTTTTTTTAAGGAACTTATACAGTGAGAGTAGTCAGCATAGTGTGAAATGCTGAGTCTAGGGATGTATGTGCGCATTTTTTAGCACAAGCACATGAAAACATGTGCCTCATCATTAGAGGAATGCAAGTCAAAAATCCCATAAACATAACCCTGTGGTGCTATTAGACTAACTAGAGTTTAAAACACTATCCAAAAGCTTTGGTGAAGATTAGAGCAACTGGAACTCCCATACACAGTGGGGGCAGTGGAGAACAGTGCAACTACTTTGAAACATTTTTAAACTTAGTAATTTAAACTTGGTAAACTATTTGAACTTGGTAATTTCTTAAGAAATTAAACATGTATCGGTCATATGGTCCAGCTATTCCATTCTGAGGTATTCACCGAAGGGAAATAAAAGCATATGTCTATGCATGGACTTGAGCATGAACATTTACAGCACTTTATTTATAATAGCTTCAAAGAAGAAATAACCTAGTAGTATAATAAATATGGACATATTTAATCTTTGTCCTTGGTATGTAGCACAGTCTCTAAATCCTTGGGATTTCTGATGATGACATTGTCTTCTGTTAATTGCAATTGGTATTTCTAGAATTTACCTGAGTTCATGCTAGTGAAGGGACCCTGGGTGTTGCCTCTAATATCTTCAGGATGGGACTAGTCACCAGAAAGTAAACACATGATTAAAAAATTAGAAATTGCCGGGTGTGGTGGCACACACCTTTAATCCCAGCACTCGGGAGGCAGAGGCAGGCGGATTTCTGAGTTGAAGGCCAGCCTGGTCTACAAAGTGAGTGCCAGGACAGCCAGGGCTACACAGAGAAACCTTGTCTCGAAAAACAAAAACAAAAACAAAAAATTAGAAATTATAGCCTACTACCAGTACCTCTGGAGAAAATGAGAGACTAGATATTGTCATTCAGTTGTCAAAAGTCAATGGTTTCATAGTCATGTCTGTACACTACATGTGCATGAGCATTCCTACCTAGCAAGGATAGAGCTTGAATGTTGACCATTCTTCAAAGACCTATATACTAAAGACTTGTTCTCTAGGGTATTGCTATTGAGAGGTGAGGAAACCTTTAAGAGACAGTGCCTAGTGGGATGTCTCTAAGCCACTGGGAGTGTGTCCATGAAAGGGATTGTTTCTTGCTCCTTTGTTGCCTGGCCATGAGGTGGGCAGTTTGGTCCATCATATTCTCTATTCCATGGCCATCTGGCAAGATGACCAGAGGACCAAAACAGTGGTCCATTTGATCTTGAGCTATAATTCCCTCAAACTGTGATCCAGAGTTTTTCTTTCTAAATTAATTGTCTCAGGTATTTTATTACAGCAACGTAGAGCTAACGAGTCAAACCATGGATCTGAGAGCTTCTAAGTTGGTGGCTACATTGAGTTCTGGGAAGAGTGACTTGTCCCACCCTTGCTTTCCCGTGTATATGTTTTTCTACTTAGTAATTCCTCAGATGTATCTTTATGATAAAATAGCAAAGATTAATAAAATGTTTTCCAGAGTTCTGTGAGGTTTTGAATGCTTTGCAGGATCAGAAAAGGGAATTGTGGAAAGCCCTACAATCTTAGGTGTCCCCAGGGAAGTGGGAGTTACCTGAGGAGCTCATTTGTAAATCATGTCAGAAATTAAGGATGCCTTATAAGGCTGAATCTTTGACCTTTGAGGCCTGTGCAAGCTCTAGATAGTTAGCATTACAACTGGACTATTGGACACAATTAGTGTGAGAAACCTGGAGAATTGTCTGTAGAGCCAATATATGGCTAAAGGAAAAGGTGACCTCCCCCCCCCTTCATAGCCATTATAAAAGATGGTTTCTCATACTCATGTGACCAAAGACAGATTAAGAAGACAAAAGCATAGCAAATTCATTGATCATAGTTTTAGATGGTATGGAAGCCTTCAGAAAGAAGACACACAGACTCAAGACAGACTCTTAACATTTTTTACAGTATAAATAAAACATGAAATTTATCACATGCCTAAGGCATGAGAACATTAGTCTCTGGACTATTCATTTTTATGTCTGTGCTTAATGATGCATGGACAGCCATGTAGAAATATGATTGGACAAAAAGGTGTGACCCAAAAGTAATAAACCAAAGAGGAAACCCTCAAAGCCAGAGTGTTTTGTTTCTCCTTGACTCCCCAAATGTAGAATTTCTTCCTCTGGAGTATGGGAAAGGAACCCTCTGGTCTTCATTTCTTTATGAACAGTTCTTACACAGAAAGATGGAATGAAGCTAAAATAATATTTTTTAAGTTTTACAGCTGCCTTTGTGGAAAAGGGATTCTGGTTTTTATAATCTGCTGCAGGGGAGAGGAATTCCTTCTCTATAGCTTGCCTAGGGGGACAATGAAGGGTGAGAGCCAGGAGGGTGGGAGAGGGTCAGGAAAACGTCTTTCCTAAGGCTTTTCTCAAGCTCTCCATTTTTGATGATCATTTTATGAATCTTATACCTACTATCTGCATGTGTGTGAATAGATAAGAACTCTATTTTATATCAAGCTGACAAAATACTATTTAGCAATCAAAATAGTCTATTGATATAAGATACATGTGGATGGCTAGCAAAATAAGAAAATACAAGAAGTGAGAATAAAAGACGCTCATTCTCTACAAACCCAGGTAAATTAAATTCTAAAAATTCAATTTACTCTATAGTGGCAAAAGGCAGAGTATTTGTAATCCTTGCCTCTAGCCCCCCAGGCAAAGAGAAATGAGGCCATGATTTTGCATTCGTGTAGATGTTTTGAAAGTCTTGATTGTGCTGATATGACCGTTGTGTTTGACCGTTGTGTACATATGGCAAATGTACCACATTACATTTAAAATATACTTAAAATATAATGCTATTCATGCCACAATAAGTCTATATAAAATTTTTAGATAACTAGGATAAATTGTATTCAAGTTGAAACTCTAATTGGACACTTTGGTAGTTTTATTTTTTCTTTTCTTTTCTTCACACTTTTCTCCATTTTTAAAAGTTTTCTCTCCTGAGCTTGTGTGGTAGAGAGTGAGCATAGTGGAAAAACAGCCAATGGTATGAGGACATTACACAAGGCTCAGGCAATGTGATGCATTTTACAGGAAGAGTGAGCTAAGCGGTCCTTTGTGGGCTCATCTGGGAACCCAATCACCATTCATAACTAGGCTGGCTGTGAAAAAAATGTGCTTTCCCTTCCAAACACCGATGTTAAAATGAACTTCCATAACACTGGTGTTTTCTTTAAACTCCCTCCGCAGCAGGAACTCTTTTTTGCCTCAGGTTTTGTTCACAAGGATTCTCTTATTTCTCTGTGGGTGTTTGTTTTCCACAGTAAAGTAGAGGAGCTCCCTAAAAACTGAAACAAGATTTCACATGGGAAATACAGCAGATGAAGACTGAAGCTAGAGGTGTGCTCTCCTTGGTATGCTAGGAATAGCCTTTGATGTTTGTATTCACAAACAGGGCTACAAACATTGGATCTTGTTCTGCAAATGATGTGCCCTAGTTTAGATGGCCCTAGTGATAGAGCAACGTGGTGGATGACATGCCACTTCTTCTTCTTTTTTTTTAAATTATAAATTATTTATCAAATGATATCCCCCTTCCCAGTTACCCCTCCACAAATCTGCCATCCATCCCTCCTTTTCCTCCCCCACCTTTATGAAGGTGTTCCTTCACCCACTCACCCACTCCTACATTGGAGTGGGGACTCTAGTGCTCTCCTTCACTGGGGCATCAGACTTTCACAGGACCAAAGTCCTCCCCTCCCACTGATGTCAGATAAGGCCATCCTCTGCTACATATGTATCTGGAGCCATGAGGCCCTCCATGTGTACTCTTTGGTTCATGGTTTAGTCTCTCGGAGCTCTGGGTGGTCTGGTTGCAATCCCCTTCAGCCCCTTCAGTTCTTCCCCTAGATCTTCAAGTGCCACTTCTGCACACAGTCTTCCTTAGCCCCTCAGCCTTCAGGGTTCCCGTTGTCACATGAGATCTTGTGCTATCAGAAGCCCCACTAAGTCTATCTTATACCTACCAGACTTGAGCCAACAGCCATTTTCCACCCAAGTTCTAACCTTGTGTGCAGGGCAATGATATACAATGCGAAACTTTTAAAAGTTTCTATAGTTCAAACATAGCCCTTACCATGTACTAGAACCACGATTTCTCAATGGGGTAGTATTGGGAGGTGCAGCTTAGTGGGAAGGATTTGGTTTACATGGGGAGAGACTTGTGGATGGCTTACCTGTTCCATTGTGAGTTCTCACATTTTCCCCTCCTTGGGTATAAACTATTAGAATGGGTCTAATACATCATGGAGGGGGACAGTAGTTAAGTCTGACTGTGTTTAGAGTTGCTACAGTCAAGACAAAGATTCTTGTGTTACACTGGAATAAGGAGCACTGAGTTTATATGGTTGTTGTCTTAGTTAGGGTTTTACTACTGTGAACAGACACCATGACCAAGGTAATTAAGTCTTATAAAAAACAACATTTAATTGGGGCTGGCTTACAGGTTCAGAGGTTCAGTCCATTATCATCAAGGTGGGAGCATGGCAGTATCCAGGCAGGCATGGTGCAGGAGGAGCCGAGAGTTCTATGTCTTCATCCAAAGGCTGCTAGTGGAAGACTGACTTCCAGGCAACTAGGGTGAGGATCTTATACCCACACCCACAGTGACACACCCATTCCAACCAGGTCACACCTATTCCAACAAGGCCACACCTTCAGATGGTGCCATTCCCTGGTCCAAGGATATATAAACCATCACATTCCACTCCCTGGTCCCCATAGACTTGTTCAAAAACATGAGTCTATGGGGGCCACACTTAAACATAGCATAATGCAAAATGCATTTAGTCCAACTTTCAAAGTCCTCATAGTCTATAGCAGTCACAACAATGTTAAAAGTCCAAAGTTCAAGGTCTCTTCTGAGATTCATCCAACTTAATTAACTGTAATCTCCAGAGCAAGGCAGGAAACCAGCTGGGCAAACTCCAAACTCAGCATCTCTATGGCTGATGTCAAAGTGGTCTTCAGATTTCCACTCCTTTTTCATCTTTGTTGACTGCAACAAATTGCTTCCTCCTGGGCTGGTTCCACTCCCTGTTAGCAGTTTTCCTCAGCATGTATCCCATGGCTCTGGCATCTTTAACATCTTTGAGTCTCCAAGGCAATTTCAATGTTACAGCTTCTTGTTTCAGTGTCTGGGATTCCACTTGATCTTTTGGACTCCTCCTAAGGGCTGCCATCACTTTTCCAGCTCTGCCCTCTGTAGCACTCTAAGCTCAGGTTGATCCACTTCACTGTTGTTGCTGTTCTTGGTGATCATCCCACGGTACTGACATCTCCAATACACTGGGGTGTTCCACTCCAACTAGGCTTCACCAATAGCCTCTCATAGGCTCTCTTCAGGGTGCCAAGCCTCAAATCCTTTGCATGACCCCTTCAGTCCTGGGCCATCAACTACAGCTGAGGCTTCACCTTCTCCAATGGCCTTCCCTGGCCTCTCACAGTGCTAAGCCTCAGCTTCTCTCCATGATCCCTTCATTCCTTCACAAGCAGTACCACCTGAGTGACTCTTACACATTACCAAGTCCAGCCGCAGCATGAGGTGCAACCTTGGGTATCTCTGGAACACAGCTTCTTTGTGCTCCCAGAAAACAATTTCCAGAAGATTTTCCCTCAGTGATGCTGGTCTCTTCTTAATCACTGCTAATTCCTTAGCTCCAGCTAACCAGCATCAATTTTCCCAGTAGTTCCTTCCATTCTTAACTCTAGAGCCAGAGCCACATGGCTGAAGCTGCCGAGTTCTGCTGCTTACAAGAACTAGAACATGATCCCCTTGTCCTATTACATTATCACTAGCTTTATGTTTTCTAAATCCTTCACTGTCTAAGCTTGGCTATCCTGGTTCTTGCTCTGTAGATTGACCTTGAATGCAGAGATCAGCATGCCTGTCTCCTGAGATTAAAGGTGTGTACCACCATGCCTGGATTTAATTTAGCTGGGTAGGATCTTGCCCCAAGGTCCCACTCCCTTAATCTGTTATCTCCTAGAACACAGGATTTTGCTCCATTTCACTTCCTGGTACCCCTTTAATACTCAAACCATATATTTTATGTTTTTCCTTTCTAAGCTTGCTATGCTTGTTCAAACTTCTCTTCATAAGACTTAACCAGATTACAAAGTCTCTGCTGGGCTTTTTTGAAACTTCCTTTGTCAATGCAATTAATCCAAGTCTCTTCACCTTATCCTCAGGCAGACTTTTCAGACAAGGGCAAAAAGTAGCCACATTCTTCACCAAAGTACCACAAAACCAGTCTTTATGCCACATTCTGAAATTCTTCTCCTCTGAAATCTCTTGGGCCAGGTCACACAGTTCAAATTACTCCCAGCAACTAAGTCTTCCATATTCCTACTAGGATGACCCATTAAGCCCCATTTAAAGCATTCCATTGCTTTCCAAATACAAAGTCCCAAAATCCACATTCTGTCAAATAAAAGCATGGTCAGGCCTATCACAGCAATACCCCACTCCTGGTACCAACTTCTGTCTTAGTTTGGGTTTTACTGCTGTGAACAGACACCATGACCAAGGTAATTAAGTCTTATAAAAAACAACATTTAATTGGGGCTGGCTTACAGGTTCAGAGGTTCAGTCCATTATCATCAAGGTGGGAGCATGGCAGTATCCAGGCAGGCATGGCGCAGGAGGAGCCGAGAGTTCTATGTCTTCATCCAAAGGCTGCTAGTGGAAGACTGACTTCCAGGCAACTAGGGTGAGGATCTTATACCCACACCCACAGTGACACACCCATTCCAACCAGGTCACACCTATTCCAACAAGGCCACACCTTCAGATGGTGCCATTCCCTGGCCCAAGGATATACAAACCATCACAGTTGTTGCAATAGTTTGTTCGTATCTACAAAGATAAAATTATTTTTCTACTATTTATGTCCTTGGAAGCCTCACACTCAAATACATCCTACTTATATCCTGGTCAATTGAACATGGCTCAACCTAACTGATAGACCTTTGTCTCTGAGAACCCAGAACTGATTTAGTTTGTTTTCTCCTTGTGATATTGTTGTTGTTTGAGACAGCATTTCTCTCTATAGCCGTAACTATGATGGAACTCACTCTAAAGACCAGGCTGGTCTTGAACTCAGCTATCCAACTGCCTCTGCCTCCCAAGTGTTGTGATTAAATGTGTGTGCCACCATGCTAGGCTTCTGTGATATTCCCATACACACTTATTACACTGTATATAGCTATCTTTTACAACTTCAAGGGCTCTTCCTTCTAATACCCTTCTCACCCCTGTTCATCCCCTAACATTAGATAGGAAAGGGAAAAGGATAGAAAGGAAAGGAGGTAACATTATCCTTAGATTACTTCCTCATGAATAGGGGTGTCAAGTTCCTTGGGGCAAGTTTGATGTTCACCATCAGGATATTTAATTTCTTCTTCTTTCTTCTTTACATATGACTATATAACAAACTGTTACCAACAGCAAACAACATCCAACCAACAACCCGATTTGCCTCTCAGGGCTCTAGCATTTGTTACCCTTTGAAAAGTCCCCAGAATTCCAAATGTTACACAATCACAGAAGTGATCTGCCACTGGCAAAATCACATCTGTGCTAGAGCACGGGGCAAATCATAGTCAGCTGCTGTGGACAATCTGAAGCAGCTCCATGTCCCGCACCAGGATTTAAAAAGAAAGCTTTTCCCTATAATATTTCTGTGTTTTTTAAAGAAACCCAAATCCAAAATTGTCAGTACAATTGTACGCCAGAGGCAACATTTAGCTCTTTCTTGCTGAGCTTGCTCCACCATCTATCAGTTCTTGCTACCAAATGTCCCTTAAGTAAACATGTCATTTAAAGGAAATGGGTGGAACAATCATGGAATAGCCCAAGAGGTTTCTCATTACTTAATACCACCATGCTATCACTTTGCAAATCTCCTAAAGTGTAAAATGAAAATCTAATTTCACAATTATATTAAGTTCTGCAGTTCCATAATTCCCAGTGTGAAGACAACCTTCAAAAGAAAAGAAAAAGCTTTTTCAGCTAATTCATCTGACAGAGGGTTCATATGGAGAGTATAAAAAGAACTCCAAAGTTTAAACACACACACACACACACACACACACACACACTCAAACCAATCAATACATGGGTAAAGTAATAGAATAGACAACCCTCAAAATAAGTATGGCCTATAAATACATAAAATGTTTAGCATTCTCAGCCCCTTTGGGAAATGTAGACTAAACCAGCACTTGGATTTCATCTTAACCAGGTGTAATGGTTGTACTTGAGATAACAAACAACAAATGTAGGCAAACTTTCTGAGGGGAAAAAAAACCCTTTATGTGCACACTGTTGATGCCAATTAAATCAATTCTGCCATTATGGCGGCCGCGCTGTGGAACCCCTGCTTGCTATGGTAATGTACACTATGGTGTTTCCTCAAAAAAATATTAAAATTTGACCAACCACACATGATCCAGCTATACCAATCCTGGGTTTTTATGGTCAGTCTTGGTTGTCAACTTGATTGGAACTGGAATCAGCTCAGAGACATGCCTCTGGGTGTGTCTGTAAAGACATTTTTTGGAAGAATGAACGGAGAGGGAACGACCCTCCTCCAGATTGGGCAGCACCCTCAGGTGTCAGACTGGTACCAAAAATACAGACGTCTGAGAAAAAAGCAGGGGAGAGTGGATAGGAAAAGTAATGGGAGGATGCGGAGCTAGCACAGTCATTCATTGCATGCATGAGGATCTGCGTTCAATCCCTAGCACCCATATTGCATGTGTGAGGATCTGCGTTCAATCCCTAGCACCCATATTGCATGTGTGAGGATCTGCGTTCAATCCCTAGCACCCATATTGCATGTGTGAGGATCTGCATTCAATCCCTAGCACCCATATTTTAAAAAGACCGTAGTTGCATGAGTTCATACTCCCAGCTTTAGGGAGTTGGAGACGGGTAGATCCTTGGAATTTACTGGCTAGCCAGTCTGGCTTAATCGACAAGATCCAGGGCAGTGAAGGTCTCTGTCTCAAAGAGCAAGGTGGACAGCTTCTGAGAAATGACACCTGAGATAGTTCTCTGGCTTCTGCATACAAGTACGCATACCTATGCACCTGCACGCACATACACACATACTTCACCACCACCACCACCACCACACACAGGCTGGGGATGGATGATATGATCAGTGTACATGATTCATATCTTTGAAAATGTCATAACTTTATACAATGAATATGTATTGATTTATTTTTTTAAATGTTGTGTGATTTTGACATTCTGGTCCCTCTTTACCAAACTACCATAACTGATGGCAACAAGATTCTTGTTAGAAACAACCCATAAGGTATTGTTCATTCAGGAAGAGGAAGGTATATTACTTGGCTTTTTGGTTGCAAGTAACATATACTCTAGATAATTATCTAGATAATTACCTCTAAATAAATATCTAGATAAAATTCTAGGTAATACTAACCCTAGATAATTCAAAGAGAAAACGAACAGATGAAAGGATGCTGGCAATTCACAGAATCATGGGGTTAATAAGGAGAATTAGTCAGGCGTATACCCACAATGCTTCAGTGAACTGGTCCTACAAAGAGGCCACACCCCCTGGCACTGAAGACCCTACAACAATCCTCTCCAGTACACACTGGGTACCTCTACCCACACAACTGCCACTCCAGCTTCCAGACATAGAGAGGAGCTGATGGACTGAACCCCCTCTTGATTCCATGTCACCAGCCTTTAGTTCTAAATCCAGGACAGAAATAAAACACAGCCCCGGGCACTGCCTTGGAGGGCCGATGCCAGGTCTGGCTACCGCATTCCGCTGCATGCTCAACCAGGCGCCTTGCTGCAAGCAGTCCGAGCCAGCCGGGAGTGGGCGGCGGCCGCGCTGTGGAACCCCTGCGTGCTATAGTAACTTACAAGATGATAAACACAGCTTTTATCCCAGGTGTGCCATTTTGAAGACTGAGACTATAGAGTTGTATCTTTAAGAATAGAGGAGAGCCCTTGAGAAATTCTGTATTGTATTTAGAAAAAATGTGAATCCTCAGATGGAATGAAAGAAATATGCCACGGACATCAAAGCATTTGCACCCAGCTTGAAGAGTTTGAAATGGATTTTACCGCAGAGAAATCAAGATGGCAGCACATTATGTGGAATTCAGGAAAATGGATTAATGCAAGAATGCTGTAATATTACAACCAACACAGGATTCTTTTAATGTGGATTCCATGAAATGAATGATTCTTACCCAACACAAATGGACAGTGGAATTTACTTCCTAAAGACTCGTTACATATCATGTACATTTTTGACGGCTGGAGAAGATTCTACAGTTCTACAAATGGTAGTTTGTATTCCTGGAATTTCTTGCAGTTTGATCTGAGTGACCTTATGGAATGTTAACTTTAATACAATCTCTAAAACTTAAAACTAAAAAAAAAAAAAAAAAATCTATGATCAGAACCTTAGCTACAGAGGTGTGTGTGGTCCATGTGAGCAGCTGATATACTTTCGGAGTGGAAGGTCCCTGACTCATGTCAGAGAACATGGGTCACATGCCAAGGCTATGGATGTCGGCTGCAAAGATGTTTCTTATAACCTTCGCTGTTACAGGGTTTCAGCAGTATTGTTGATTACAATGCTCTGTGAAAATGTCAAACAAACATCAGTGAGATTGAAGATGAATATAAAGATGAGCACTGGAAGCTGATGTATGAAGTCTGCGTCTGTGTATGGATTGAAGCTTCAGGTTAAGTCACGTGCATTTCAAAGGTATCCAAAAGCCCGGCGTGGTGGCGCACGCCTTTAATCCCAGCACTCGGGAGGCAGAGGCAGGCGGATTTCTGAGTTCGAGGCCAGCCTGGTCTACAAAGTAAGTGCCAGGACAGCCAGGGCTACACAGAGAAACCCTGTCTCGAAAAACCAAAAACCAAAAAAAAAAAAAAAAAAAAAAAAAAAAGGTATCCAAAAGCTTAAGAACAACCCAGCTCTAGATTCTAGGCCAAATCCATTTCTGTGTAGGATAGACCAACACACTAGGTCTCAGAGAGTACTTTATCCAAAGATGCACAGTCGGCCTAGTAGAGGGAGATCTAGAGCCCATAATTTAAAACCTTATATGCACATGCAGTGCCTGCAGACCACAGAAGAAAGAGTAGCTGACGTAACAAAAGGGGTAACAAAGGTGGCTGGGGAGAACCAGAATTCTGTGTCTTTCTTAGACCTCTTGACTGTTTTACCAAACCTGAGCACAAAACTTAATAAAACAATAATTTTAAAAGAATATAGCTCTCTATGTGCTAATTTGGAATTAAGTCCAAAATATATAAAGTAAAATAATTAAACACATAAAGCAAGCAGAGTTTCTGAGCAGCTATCTAATTTCCTAGGCAGGAATGCAAAACTTCCATGTTTAAGAGTTCTGTTTTTTCCAGAAAACCTTGAAATTTGGATCTTATGTATAAACTTCTGTGTTTCAAAGTTTGACAAACTTTCAAGCATGATCTTTGTGCTTCTGCCCTCAGAAGCACACTTTGTCACTTTGGGACATTCATGTTGTTCTGATGTGGCCCTGCTTCATACAGCTAGCTGGTCCAGGGTCATCTGCTCAGGTGGTGAATCAAGGGTGGGTTTCCTGCACCTCACTTCCTTCCATTCTTCCACTTCCTTCCCTTCTTCCAGGGCGTTTGCACTGAGATGTGTGCTCCTGAGGACAAGGAACAATGGTGCCATCTGGCCAAAAGTGCTGTGCTTTTGCCCACAGTAGTATCTTGAGTTTCTTTCTTTCTTTCTTTCTTTCTTTCTTTCTTTCTTTCTTTCTTTCTTTCTTTCTTTCTTTCTTTCTTTCTTTCTTTCTTTCTCTCTTTCTCTTCTTCTTCTTCTTCTTCTTCTTCTTCTTCTTCTTCTTCTTCTTCTTCTTCTTCTTCTTCTTCTTCTTCTTCTTCTTCTTCTTCTTCTTCTCCTTCTCCTTCTCCTTCTCCTTCTCCTTCTCCTTCTCCTTCTCCTTCTCCTTCTCCTCCTTCTCCTCCTCCTCCTCCTCCTCCTCCTCCTCCCCCTCCCCCTCCCCCTCCTCCCTCTCCCCTCCCCTCCCCTCCCTCTCCCTCTCCCTCTCTTCTGCTTCTTCTTCTTTTTTGAGTATCTTCTAATTGAAGTCGAGGTGTTAGGGTGGATAATCAACAGACCTGCCTGGTAAAGACCAATGCCTCCAGTTCTTTAAGATGGTCTGGACTTGGATCTGTTGCTTTTTTTCCCTCCTGTCACAAGCTAGCTTACTCTTCATTCCCTTGCCTTGTGAACTGTTTGAGGTGAAGGATTTGCAGGCTCAGAGGACCAGGCTGGATGCATTTACAGAGCTCCGAGGTCTCAAAGACAGTGCGGCTCATTGGGCTGATGAAGACAGAGACGGCAGTTGTCTAGCGGTCACTGTACTTGCTGTGTTTGATAACATACTCTGCCCAATCTGTTTATCCTTCTTTTCTTTCAATGAAGGCACAGTCCTGACCACCACCCACCCACAAACCGACACAGGGAGTATGAACTAGGCAAAAGCAACTCGCATCACGTGGAGTGCTTGTTCTCCTGAGAATTAATGGACTCACGTGTTCAGAGTAGCCTCTTAGTAAATGTTCACCTATTTTAAAATAAATTGTGATTTAGGATGCACATATAAACCACTAAACATCTCTTCTGCTGGACAGGTTAGAAACAGAACTGCCTTTATGGAGTGAATAGCTCTAAGTGCACACTCTCAGCCGACACCCTGTACTCTTTCAAACCCAGGTCAGAACCTACAACTGCACTAGACTTTAGCTATATGCTCCTCTCTCCTCTGCTAACTATTGCATAGGAAGATGCTGGAGACTGTGCCCTAATGTAGTTTGTGTTTGACTGGATGTAGGATTACGGCATAGTGGCATAGTGGGAGAAGCAACTGTCCAGAGGTGATGGGCAAGTCTGGCCTGCAGGGACTATGTGTGTTGTGATTGGACCCTGCAGCCATTTGTTCCCAATCACTGTCTTCCATGTGGAGCTAAATGGAATCAGTAATTGGGTAATTTTGACAAAACCGAGGAGAGTCACAGGAGTCATCAATTTCACTCCTTACTCTAATCTCCTGGAAGGTCAGTCAGTACTCAAGTAACCCTTGGCTTGATTGTCTTCCCTTTTCACCCGGGGTAGATGTCCTGGCCCCTCTGGAGATCCACTGGGTTCGGAGCTGTCTGCTCAAGGTTTACGTATTATCTTATTTTCCTGAAGCAAGTCAAGAAACGGTTCTCTTGAGGAAGGAAAGTGATCTAGATCATGAGACCATTCCTGCCCTTCCCGCTCCTCCCAGTGCTAGTTGTGAAGTGCAGGTTTGGGCTACAGTCTGAATTCTTACTGAAAGAGGTATTCCAATGCCATTTAGCTGCATTCCTCTGGGAGGTAGTTAATGAAAGGTGCCCCCCCCCCCGAAGAATTTATGCTTCGCACTTAGTCAAGCTGGAAACACGCCTATTGGTATTCAAGAGTTTTTGTAATTTTCCATTACCTGGCTGGAATCTGGAGTATGTCTTATTTGCTTTTTCAGTGTTTTCTGTGATTTAATTAGGGCTCCTGGCAGTGTTTGGAGATCACAAGATTAAGGGTCTCTAACTCATTCATTTCCCTCTGAGCCAGGGAGCTATTTTATTTCAGGAAATGTAAATTGGTCACCTCCGTGTGCTTTATACTGAGCCAACGTATGACTAGAAGAGTCTGCAGTTCTGGAGTCTATACATACACCCAGCACAGCCAACCACTAAAGTATGCAGATTCACCCATTTGCTGAGCTTAAATTACTCAATTGAGGTAAGGGTTGAAGAGATGTCAGGATTTCCCTAGCATTCAATGAAAGTTTCCTTCAAGGGACTTTCTATTAAGTGACTATTCACTTGATCAGACAGCTAGATTGGGAGCAGACAAATCTCTCCACTCTATGGGCATCACTCCTCTTACCACCCATTGCGACCGTGAGGCCTAAATGAAGTGCTACAGACAATGAAACGAGGACATGGTGAGCCACAGTTGGGTATTAATCCCTTCTCTGCTAGGCTAGGGAATCCTTCCCTAAGCTGAGCTCAACTCAACCTGCCTCTTCCAATGTTTATCATTCAGTGCTGGAGCTGTCCCTGAAGAATACACATCCCCTTCCCCAAGGCTGTCCTGGAAATGTCTGAGATGATGCGCTGTCTCTAGGGTCTCTGTCAGCGTGACTGCCCCCATGCAGCTGACGCTGGTGAGGCTCAAACAACATTCTACTTCTTAATTACACGTCAATCAACCTTGGTTTTCTTTAAGCCCAGCACATAGACAGATACTGTCTTACTCTTGAATGCGTCCGCTTATTTCCTTATTGTTGACTTGACTGCCATGACTGTGTTCTTCATAACTCATTCTTTTGGGCCTAGAAATCAGTCTGGAAAGTACCCCATGATTATTGATTATTACTGAATGAGTGAGCAAATGGGCAACCAAAGTTCACTGACTGCCAACTGTTTCTTAGAGATATTGTTCTGGTCCGGTTCTTTTGCACAAGGAACCAAGAGGACAGGGAAGACTGAAGGAGCAAAGAGGATGTGCTACTTTCTGTTCTTTCTGCCCCAGGACACCATGATACTGCTCCAAAGGCAGGGGCTTTTAGAAATTGGCATTTGATATTTCCTGATAATTAACCTTGACACTCAGGATACCGTCTTAACCATTACGAATTGTAATTGGTTTTTTCATAGAAAATCCAGAAACCAGGCATCCTGATCCAATGGTACCCTGAGACTCAGAAGTCCCAGCTGTCCTCTTGTCTGCTTGGAATCCTGTTTTCAAGGTTTGTCCATGGCGTTGCTTTCATTAGCACTCTGATGTATTTAGATACCTGACAAATTTTCCATTCCAGGATGCTTCTTAAATGTAGACACACAAGTCCCAAAGATGTTCTTGACCTCAGGGTCTCTAAAGCCCAGAAATCTGTGGGTTTAACACGCTTGAAGGGGATTACTAGGCAGAAGCTCTGTGTAATTGCCTTTTAATTAGAGGATTCCTCTCTCAAGTTCAAACAGCTCTCAGAGCAGAGCCCTGCAAATCCAAGGCTAAGTTGGCTATGAGTTCTGTAGTCTGAGGAATCTGTTCCTGTCCACCATTCCAGCCACAGCTTGTGACCTTTTTATGCCATGCAGCTTCTAGTGACTGTAACAAATTCCAGAGGGTCAACTCCGCAAGTAGTCTCTCAGCGTTGAGGCACTTGTAAATTAAGTTATGGGTCCCCGTGTTCGCAGGTATGTGTACAGAAGCTCGCCTTGCCACGGAAAGCCCTGTCTGCGGCAGGCTCTCATTTCACTCCAGCTGCTGAGATTACTCCTGACAGGTTTATAAGTTGTTTTACTATCTGGGAAAGTTTTTCTTTCTTTCTTTCTTTCTTTCTTTCTTTCTTTCTTTCTTTCTTTCTTTCTTTCTTTCTTTCTTTCTTTCTTTCTTTCTTTCTTCTTCCTCCCTTCCTCCCCCCCCCCCCTTTCACAAATCAGTGGAGGGCTTTTTGAGCATAGTACACACATGCCACCTTCTGGAAGGAAATGGAAAAACTTTGTGGAACCATGAGAACTTTTTTTTGAATGACACATTTAAGAAACCTTTGGTACGAAATAGCTGCAAGCAGGAGTGGGCAAAGGATAAGTGAGTGTACTGGGGGTATTATCACAATGCATTGCATATGTGTGTGAAAAATGAATCATCAAAAATTAAAAGAAAAAGAATGTTATTTCAGGTTTGTTGTTGTTTTTAACAAAATAGTATTTCAGTCCAGTTGTAGGTTTACAGAAAAGTTCAGTGAAAGGTACGGAGATTTGCCGCATCTTCCTGTCCTTACACACACAACCTCTAATACTATCATTATCTTTTCCAGGGATGCTACAGTTGCTACAATCTAGCTTCTAAGTCCAGAATGTGAGCTTTAATATTCCCCCTTGCACTATCTATGGCTGTATATTGAGTGTATACGTAAACAACATTATAATGCCATGTAGACTAGTTTCTGTGGAGGAAAGGCCCTCTGTGCTCTGGCTGTTTCTGCCTCTTTCCATCCTCATACTTGGCAACCTCCCATCACTTAACTATCTCCACAGTTTGCCTTTTCCAAAAGGTCATGTAGTTGGAAGCACACATTCATTGTGCAACCTTGTCTTATTGGCCTCCAGCAATTATATTTCTCCCTTCCTCTCCTCCTATTTCTCCCTCCCCCCAGCATCCATGTGTGTGTGTGCGCGTGCACGTGTGAATGTGTGTGTGTGTATGCATGTGCACTCACATACGCTCCAGTATGTATAGGGGATTGAGCCTCTCTTACATGGAAGTCAAAGGCTCTTCTACTAAGCTGTATACTAACCCTCTTTTTGACTTTTAGTTTTGAGACAGGGCCTCATTACACTGCACTAGGCAGGCCTTGGAGATCCTCCTGCCTCACACTTTTGAGTGGCTGAGACTCCAGGCCTGTGTTAGCAGCACAATCCACTGTCTAGATTAATATTTATTTACCCACTGAAAGACATCTTGGGGCCTTCCAAGTTTTGGAAACAATAAAGAGAGCAAGCAGCAACATTCTTGTGTGAAAATTTGGTGGGGAGATAACTTTCAAACTCTTTTGTTTCATATTGCAGTGATTGCTGAGTAGTCTGGTAAGAATATATTTAACTTCATGAGAAAACTACCTTTCCAGCATTTATCCTGCAGTTCACCAGGAAAAAAAAAAAAAAACAACTCCACCATTTCGAGCCAAATTTATAACAAGTGTTTATTAAATATTAATATTAAATACTGACCAAGAGATGGACTTTGGTCAGGATCATTTCCCTGGAATTTCCCAGCTGGAACGGCCTCAAGCCATGCATAGCAGGGGCTTATAAGGCCAAACTTGTAGACTATTGTACTTTCCTATGAGATGTTGTTATTTCCCAAGAACTACAGTTCCCAGCGTTCCAGGAAGTCACCTGGTTCCTGCGCAGGTGTGGCTTACAGGTGAATTTTGGAAATTACACCTGGTGGCTGTGCCATGTTGTATTCATGCTAGTGAAGCCCAAAAGTTTCTCTGCTCACATTTCTGCCAGGATTTGTATTCTCATCAGTGGATCTGAGAGGGGTGTGTCCAGTGGTTCCTTAATAACATATGATGAGAGAGAATTTATTCATACCTTTGCCCACATTTACACAATTTATTGTTTCATTTAGAGTTCTTTGAACATTTAGTATGCTGGTCCTTCAACTGTGTCAGTCTCTTACATTTTTCTTCTCCTAGACTGATATTTTCTCTTATTCTCTTCAGAATGTCTTTGTAAAGCAGATATCTTTTTTTCACTGCAGTGCAGTTTATCAACTATTTCTTTATGGTCATGACTCCTGATAGTCTAATATGTTATCACTATACTTAAGGCCACATAGATTTTCCCGGTGTTGTAAGAGTTGTATAGGTTTGAGTTTTATAGCAGTACTGTGCATATTGTTATGGAGAACATAAGATCCATATTTCATGACAATGCCCAGGTGTTGCACCACTCCACTGTACTGGATTTTTCCTTCATCAAAGAACAGTTTTCTGCCTTTGTGTGGGTTGACTCTGAGTATTTTGCTTTATTTATTGCTCTGTCAACATCACACTGTTTTGAGTACAAGACCTTTATACTAAATGATAAAGTGGGACAGTGGCGGTTTGGGGTGCTCTCCTGCCTCACTATTGTATTAACTGTATTAATGTACTGCAATACTGTGTCAACTGAATCAATATATTGTAATATTGTATCAACTGTATCAATGTTGTACTGCAATACTGTGTCAACTGAATCAATATACTGTAATATTGTATTAACTGTATCAATGTTGTACTGTAATGCTGTGTCAATTGAACCAATGTACTGTAGTATTGTATCAATTGTATCAATGTTGTAGTGTAATATTATGTCAACTGTATCAATGTTGTGCTGTAATATTGTGTCAACTGTATCAATGCTCTACTATAATATTGGGGGAGTATTTTGCTTCTTCTGTGGGTAGATCTTGTGCCTCTACATATAAACTTTAGAATCGTCATATTGATGTTCAGGATAAAAAATTGATGGAGTTTTGATTATATTGCTTGTGGAGCTCCAGGTGGGGGAATGTGACATCTTGACAGTTTTGTATCTTCTCGTGGTCACAGATTAGCTCTCCTCTTATTTAGTTCCTTCTTAGTCATTTCCACCAGGGTTTTTCTTTACTCATTGAATTATTTTTTAAGTTTTTAATTTTTATTTATTTATTTTGTGTGTGTGTCTCTGTGTGTGTGTGTATATGTGTGTGCATGCACACATGTGTGTTCTCTGTGTGTGTGTATACCACGAATACTAGGGTGCCTGTGGAGACCAAAAGAGGTTGTTGAATGCCATGGTTACACATGATCTGATTGGTGCTGAGAACAATCTTGGATCTTCTAGAAGAATAGCAGGTGCTTTTAACTGATGGGCCACTCCTTCAGCCTCTATTCATTTTCATTTTGTATGTATGTCTGTGTGCCCACATGTATGTGTGTGTACCATGTGTGTGCCTGTGCATGCAGAGGCCAAGAGAGGGTGTCAGATCTCCTGGAACTGGAGATGTTGGTTGTTGTGAACTGGCTAATATGGTCGATGAGAACTGAACCTGGGCCCTCTGCAAGAACAGCAAGTACTTTTAACCATGGGGCCATCTCTCCAGCCCCTAATTAGAGTTTTATAATTTTGTCCATACATATTATGTTAAATGCATACTCATTTCAGTATTTAGGCATATGCTAATGTATAGAGGAATATTTTCTTATTCAAATTCTACCTATTTGTTGCTAACACATAGAAAAAGGATTAATTTTTTAATTAACTTTATATCTTACAACTTTGTTATAACCACTTATTAGTTTCACATACTTTGATGATTCTTTTAGATTTTATGTAGAAAAAATTACATAATCTGTGAATTCTTCAATTTGTACATATTTTATTTTTTTTTATTTTATTGTATTAGTAAGGATATTTTTTCGAAAAGCTGTAGGAAGAACAAACATGCTTGTTTCCTAAAATTACTGAGAAAACTTCCTGTTTCTTACTATGAAATATAATGTCAGTGGAAAAAAAGGTTTCTTATGTTAATTTAAAATTATTGTTATGTATTCACAAACATTACAAAATATTAATCAAAAATATGTAATCAACTGGCATGTTGGACTCTCTGATACTTTTAGTTGAATCCAAATATGTGTCTGATAAATGCAAGTTTAACATCCTTGTGATTTACCATTATCAAGTTCTACTACTATTATTTGTAATTTATAGTAAGGTTAAATTTTATAGGGTTTTCATATTCCTTTTATTTTTTACCACGCCCTAACATTTGCATATTGTAAAGGTCACACAGACCATGTTTTGGTTCATTATTCAGTTTCCTGGGTACCGTGCCCTCGAGGGACGCTCCTGGGAGGTGGGACTCACCCAGAGGTCACACATCCCATTTTGCTCTTGATATTTATTGTGCTGCACTTTCTTTTACCTCTGCTCTGCAGCTCTGCAGCAGAATTAATAATGGGGCCCTGTCTTCTTCTGAACCACAAGCAGGTCAAATGGGTTTCTCAAGTCTCCCTTTTGTAATTAAAATTATTGATTGTGTTTTAACTCAGCTAATGACTAATTATTCATAAATAACGCTCGTTCAAATGCAGGAAATATGTTTTCTGCCTGACTGGTCCCTTCATTTTCAACCTAGTTTTTTAGATTGTAAAGAAATCCATCCAAGAGTTAAGATTCACACACTGGTCTTTTCATCTATATATTGGTTGTTTTTTGTTTTGCACCATTTATTTCCATTTTCCATTGTATATTTCTTTTTTCCATTGTATATTTTTGGGTTCTTTGTCAAAGATCAAGTGTCCATAAGTGTGTGGTTTTATTTCTGGGTCTTCAATTCTATTCCATTGATCAACATGGATGTCTCTGTACCAGTATCATGCAGTTTTTTTGTTTGTTTGTTTGTTTGTTTTTAAAAAAAGATTTATTTACTTATTATATGTAAGTACACTGTAGCTATCTTCAGACACCCCAGAAGAGGGCATCAGATCTTGTTATGGATGGTTGTAAGCCACCATGTGGGTGCTGGGATTTGAACTCAGGACCTTTGGAAGAGCAGTCAGTGCTCTTACCCGCTGAGCCATCTTGCCAGTCCGTACCATGCAGTTTTTATCACTATTGCTCTGTAGTAAAGCTTGAGGTAAGGGATGGTGATTCCCACAGCTGCTTTTTTATTGTTAAGAATGGTTTTCGCTATACTGGGTTTTTGCCATTCCAGGTGAATTTGAGAATTGCTCTTTCCATGTCTTTGAAGATTTGTGTTGGGATTTTGATGGGGATTGCATTGAATCTATAGATTGCCTTTGGTAGGATGGACATTTTTACTATGTTAATTCTGCCAATCAATGAGCATGGGAGACCTCTCCATTATCTGAGATCTTCTTCGATTTCTTTCTTGAGAGACTTGAAGTTATTGTCATACAGGTCTTTCACTTGTTTGGTTAGAGTTACCCCAAGATATTTTATATTATTTGTGGCTACTGTGAAGGTAGTTGTTTCCCTAATTTCTTTCTCAGCCTGTTTATCCTTTGTATAAAGGAAGGCTACTGATTTGTTTGAGTTAATTTTATATCCGGCCACTGTGCTGAAGTTGATTGTCAGCTGTAGTTCTCTGGTGGAATTTTTGGGGTCTCTTATATATACTATCATTTCATCTACAAATAGTGATATCTTTATTTCTTCTTTGCCAATTTGTATCCCCTTCATCTCTTTTTTGTTGTCTTATTATTCTAACTAGCACTTCTAGTACTGTGTTGAATAGATATGGGGAGAGTGGGCATCCTTATCTTGTTCCAAGTTTCAGTAGAATTGCTTTATGTATGTCTCCATTTAATTTGATATTGGCCGTTGGTTTGCAGTAAATTGCTTTTATAATGTTTAGGTATGGGCCTTGAATTCCTGATCTCTCCAATACTTTTATCATGAAGAAGTGTTGTATTTTCTCAAATGCTTTTTCAGCATCTAAGGAGATGATCATGTGATTTTTTTCTTTGAGTTTTTTATATAGTAGATTATGTTAATAGATTTTTTTTTATATTAAACCAACCTTGATTCCTGGGATGAAGCCAACTTGATCATGGTGAATGATGGCTTTGATGTGTCCTTGGATTCAACTTGCAAGAATTTTATTGAGTATATTTGCATTGATATTCATAAGCAAGATTGGTCTGAAGTTCTCTTTTTTGGTTGGGTCCTTGTGTGGTTTAGGTATCAGAGTAATTATGGCTTCATAGAACGAGTTAGGTAGTGTTCCTTCTCTTTCTATTTTATGGAATAGTTTGATGAAAATTGGTATCAGGTCTTTTTTGAAGGGCTGGTAGAATTCTTCACTACATCTATCTGGCTCTGGGCTTTTTTGGTTGGGAGATTTTAAATGACTTCTTCTATTTCCTTGTGGGAGATGGGACTGTTTAGATAGTTTACCTGCTCTTGATTTAACTTTGGTATGTGGTATCTGTCTAGAAAACCATCCATTTCATTCATTTATATATTGTTAAATGGATTCTTAACAATATTCTTTTAATCTATACTCTGTTACACAGATTTTTTAAAATAACAAACCAAACATTATTATGTGAACATATATCATACATATCATTGTCAGTTTCATGATTGTCTCAGTGTCATCTTTCAACATCTTACATCTTTCAACAGCCTTTGAGAATCTAATATCATAATGCAACACTATGAAATATAAATTAGTTGCTTTACTTCAGGGACTTAGAGATCTATCAAGAGAGACAATAATAACTGTCAAGAATCAAAGTGAAGTAAAACGAAAGGTCATTATTTATCATGAGTGACACTGGCTGTCAATTTAATAGAGGTCTGGTGAATGGCAGACCCACATAGAATGAAAATATTCAGGAGGATCTTAGGAAGTTGGTCTTCAGAGAGGTTCAACTTGGAGGTAGTCTCCTAGTTAGCTGGAGCTATCAACTTGACACAACACAGAGTTATCTGAGGATGTCTCAACTGGGAGACTACCTCTATCAGATTGGCCTTGTGGTCATGTCTGTGGGTCATTTCCTTGACTGCTAATTGTTGTTGAAGGATCCAGTCCACTGTGGGCAGTACCATCCCTAGACAAGGGCTCCTGGGCTGCATAAGAAAACTTTCTAGGCAGAGACCAGGGAACAAACCTATAAGCACAGCTCCTCCATGTTCTGTCTCAAGCTCCTTCCTTGACTTTCTTGGCTTTCCCTGAGTGAGGGACTGTAACCTGTAAGATAAAAACCCCAATCCTTTCCTCCCCAGGTTGCTTTTGGTCATGATTTTATCAGAGCAACAAAACCCAAGTTAGAATTGGTAGGAAACGAGAGAAGGAAGGGTATCCAATGAACAATCAATTGAAATTGTGAGTAGGAGTGTCACCAGTGAAAACAGTCAACTGAGGAATGGTCACAAGGGTGTGGATAGATATGAAAGGTGGGGTTGCTCATTTTACTTTCTGTAAGGAGGAGGAGGAAGAGAAGGAGGAAGAGGAGGAGGAGGAACTTTATAGTGTTGTGCAAAAGCAGAGGTCCAACATAGGCTCACGCAATAAGTGACTTAGTATAAGTAACTGCAGCTTTAGGGAGTTTGGTAGAATGAGTCTTACCTCCCCTCCCCATAAAGACTGTAGGATGTCCTTTACTCTCTCCCTTCTGCACCATTTGAACAAGGCAAGGGGACAGACTTGGCTGTTGCAGGGTAGTAGACTGAGAGCACACCCTAGGACTCATTCACAGTGGTTGGCTTTTCTTGCATGGATCTTTCTTAAATCCCATCATTCTGAAAGTCGGGGGTTATTCCAGAGACTATGAACCACTTGAAAAGACAGACTTAGTGACACAGCTACACAAAAAAATGTCAAATGTGTGAAAATTGGGGACTCTGGATTTCCTAACTCCAGTCATCCATTTGTCTGGTCAGCAGTTGCTGTCTGTGTGGTTATCATTATCTAGTTAGATGCTATTAAGGAAACCTGGCCTACATTGCAGCCCCTTGTGATACTAACGCTAGTTTCTTCTTCTTCCATCTCTATAAGTAATAAGTTAATGCTGCTCTCTGGAGTTGGAGGATGAGGATATTGATCACACCCTAGTTCCTTTCCTCCCTAAGGAGGCCTCAGAGTAGCAGCATCAATTATTTATAAAAGCTACATGGATGTCTTATCTAAACTTCAACTCTATATATTATGGATGTCACAAAAGCTCCCTCCTGCCACTGCATTTCTCCCTCTATTCTCCCTTCTCTTCTGGCTTCACGCTATCTCTCTCTCCCTCTCCACAGAGCCTGCCATTTATAAAGTCTCTCACTTAGAAAAAAAATAAATACATGTTCTCTTGAAGAATTTCTTGATTAGTTCTTGATAAGGTGAAATCTATCTACAATTCATTTATTCATATATATATGCATATATATAAAACATTTCCTATCTAATCGTTTATAAAAAGTCCTTCACCCCAACCCAAGCACTTGGTAAAGGATTAACAGTAACTTCTGCATGGCACAGACTTACTTGTTTGGTGAAAAAGCAAATTACATTTACCACATGACATGACTACTTTTGCTTGTAAGAAAATGATCACCAGACATGGTAAACAACAATTGAGAAATATGATACAAATCCTTCCTATTATTGCAACAAAATTTAACCTGCTAACTATTAACTCTCTTCTTCAAGTTGCAATCTTATATTTTAAATGAACTGGTCAAATTTGAGCATCTAGTCACTAAGGGTGACAGAGTGACAAGGTGTTTTGAAAAATCCAAGATATTGAGGGCGCCATGAATACTATCACAAAGACACTAAATGGAAGCATGTGGCAAAACTCAACAGACATTGGAAAAACCACAAGCTGTAAAACTTAACTTACTATCTGTCTTAGTCAGGGTTTCTATTCCTGCACAAACATCATGACCAGGAAGCAAGTTGGGGAGGAAAGGCCTTCCATGGCCTCTCGCAGTGCCGAGCCTCAGCTGCTCTGCGTGACCCCTTCATGCCTTCAAAACCAGTACCACTTGGATAACTCTTATACATTTCCACGTCCTGCTGCAGCACGAGGTACGACTTTGACTATCTCTGGAACACAGCCTCTGTGCTATCAGAAAACACTTCCCAGAAGATGTCACCTCAATGATGCTGGTCTCTTCTTAATCACCGCTAATTTCTTAGCTCCAGCTAACCAGCATCAATAGTCCCAGTAAGCAAAAGTTTTCACTTCAGTAGTTCTGGTATCTTGTTAATCACAGCTGATTCTTCAACCCCAGCTAACCAGAACCACAGAATCTTCACAATCCAAAATAGCAATGGCCCTGAAAAGAGTCTTTAATTTTCCCTCTGAAATTTCACAAGCCAGGCCTCCATCTTCTGCACTGTTCTCAACATTCTCTTCCAAGCTCCTACACAACATCTGACAGAGCTCTTAACAACGAATGGATCTTCAAGCCCAAAGTTCCAAAGTCCTTCCACAGTCCTCCCCAAAACATGGTCAGGTTGTCACAGGAATACCCCACTATGCTGGTACCAATTTGTCTTAGTCAGGGTTTCTATTCCTTCACAAACATCATGACCAAGAAGCAAGTTGGAGAGGAAAGGGTTTATTCGGCTCACACTTCCATACTGCTGTTCATCACCGAGGAAGTCAGGACTGGAACTCAAGCAGGTCAGGAAGCAGGAGCGGATGCAGAAGCCATGGAGGGATGTTCTTTACTGGTTTGCTTCCCCTGGCTTGCTCAGCCTGCTCTCTTATAGAACCCAAGAATACCAGCCCAAAGATGGTCCCACCCACAAGGGGCCTTTCCCCCTGGATCACTAATTGAGAAAATGCCTTACAGCTGGATCTTATGGAGGCATTTCCCCAACTGAAGCTCATTTCTCTGTGATAACTCCAGCCTGTGTCAAGTTGACACCCAAAACCAGCCAGTACACTGTCCCATGGACAAGATTTGTGTGTGTGTGTGCAAGTGTGTGTGCACATGCATGCAAGTGTGCTAATGTACATATGTGCAAGTACCAGAGACATCCATTAGATACTCAATCTGCAAGAAGCCCATAAGTGGGGATAGAACTACAATAATAAAAACTGATAGCCATGACCCTTGGGGTATTGAAAATCTAGTAGGAAAGGCCAAAAATATTGTAATGAATGCTGATGATAGAAATTCAAAAGTTGGAAATTAACTAGGCAATGGAGATAAAACGTGCTCTGGGAGAGGGACAGTGGTTGCCCCTATGAAACAACAGACTCGAGATGGAAGAAAATGCTAAGGCCAGAGAGTGAGATATGGGTTCTGGCTAAAATGGAATGAATGTCTAAGGAGCGTGGATTTTGTTAAAAGGGAAATAAGAAGCCATCAAAGAATTTAAAGCAGATGAGGGGGAAAACAGTATGTATTAGGAGCTAGTGCCTCATACTCACTACTGATACAGAGACACAGACAAAGGCTTCCTTAGAAACCAGAGGAAAAGCAGAATCCAAACTTTACCCCTAAGCCTCCCATATATACGAGTCATCTGTTAGCAATATTTTTCATCTTGAGTAAGAGAGAATTATGGGAAAGACCATGAAATACACTGTTGGCATTTCCAGCTGGAGACCAGATTATCTCTAGAATACAGGCTAGTCTGATCAAACGGACGGTTCAAAATAGTGGAAGAAACTGTTTTTCTATGTTCAGGTCAAAATAGGTAGAAGGAAATGTTTTGTTTTCAATCACCTGGGGGACACATCTGTGACGGTGTTTCACATAAATGTATTTGAGAAGGAAAGACTTGCCCTGAGCGATCCTCCAGTGGAACAATCTTAGACCCAAGGGAGGGGGTGGGAGGATAAAATGGGCAGAGCACCCGTGTTCATCAGCAAGTTCTTCCTTACTATAGAAACAACGAGGCCCACTGTCCGACAGCCTCACCACTGTGACTTCCTCATCTTGATAGACTATGCCCTCAAACCCTGTCTCCTGTTCTCAACTTTCCTACTGCTGGGACCCTTTAACACAGTTCCTCACTTTGTGGTGACCCACAACCATAAAATTATTTTCATTGCTACTTAAATAACTGTAATTTCTGTTATGAATCGTAATGTAAATATCTATGTTTCCTGATGGTCTTAGGAGACCCCTGCAAAAGAACCATTCAATTAGTAGGAGGTTGCGACCCACAGGTTGAGAACCACTGCCTCAAGCCCTTCCTCTCTTCTGTTCTCTTTGTCGGGTATTTTCTCGCAGCCACAAGTAAAATAACTAACACAGCCACTGATTCTGAGAGCAGCTCCACTCCCTGCAGCTCTCCTCCACTTTCAGCAAGATTCACATTGAAATCCAGGGCTTCTTCCAATCAGCAAGTCAGGCTATGCCTGACGTGTGAAGCAGGCCCACGTGACTAATATAGCTTTCTTCGGGATGGTCCATTTTCTAAAGATCTTAGAAAACACAGTGTGTGTGTGTGTGTGTGTGTGTGTGTGTGTGTGTGTGGTGGGGGTTGAATTGACTGTCATTAGATATGTGCTTATTAATAGGATGGGCTGGGTTGCTTGGTACAAGCCTTACTTGACTTTGGAGATGGGCTTTGTCGTTTAAGACCCAGGGTAGCTGAACCATTTAACCAAGGCCAAGGAACTAGATTCAGATTTATATTTTTCATCTCGATGCCTACACAAGAACTGGGCTGGTGTTGCGGGGTGGAGGGTCAGGGGGGCTGCCTGTTGTGAGGGGCTGAAATGACAGGATGGCATCTCATAACAGGGGCAAAGGAATAGGGAAGTGGAAAGAGGGAGGGTGGAAATACACGGAGGACGAAAGCAATGGAGAGAGCCTGCCAACCCCCCCAACAAGGCTCAAACAATCCAGGCCTAATCCAAATCAGGCCAGGTCTTTGATTGGCTCATCCGGCTGAGTTCTCCAAGCTGTGGTTCCTGTAGTGTGCCCAGCTGGCAGGATAAAAACCATTTGAAAAAAAAAATCCGGAAATTGCCACTCTCCAGGGAGCATCTGTGAAAAACACTGGCCACAAATGAGCTGGCAGAGGTTCAGAGATCGCCATTTGCCCTGCTTCGCTCGCGTCTTGAAAGGGTTCCGGAGCTGTTTCCCAGATGGGCCTTTCAGCAGCTGGAGCTGCACTGAGCCTCGTGGATATTTTTGCAGAATGCTTCCGCAGGGCAAGAAGTGTGGTTAGGACTTCTTCCGCCGCAGACGAAGCTGTCTAGTACCTAGACATATAACTCTCAAGATATTTTATTTATTTGTGTGAGTCCATGTGTGTGAGTGTGTGTGTGTGAGTGTGTGTGTGTGTGTGTGTGTGTGTGGTGTGTGTGTGTGTAAATGTGTACAGATGCAGACCAGAAGAGGGCATTGGATCCCTTGGAGAGAGAGTTATAGACATTTGAGGGCTACCTGGCCTGCTATGTACATGCTGGAATCTGAACTCTGGTTGTCATGATTGTGTAGCAAGAGCTCTTTTTTTTTTTTTTTTTTTTTTTTTTTAGTTCTGAGCCCCATTTTTTTTGATTTTTTTTTGATTTTTAATATTTTTATTACATATTTTCCTCAATTACATTTCCAATGCTATCCCAAAAGTCCCCCATAGCGCCCCCCACTTCCCTACCCACCCATTCCCATTCTTTTGGCCCTGGCATTCCCCTATATTGGGGCATATAAAGTTTGCAAGTCCAATGGGCCTCTCTTTCCAATGATGGCCGACTAGGCCATCTTTCGATACATATGCAGCTAGAGACAAGAGCTCCGGGGTTCTGGTTAGTACATCATGTTGTTCCAACAATAGGGTGTAGCAAGAGCTCTTTAACTCTGAGCCACCTCTCCAGCCAACTGAGTCATAATTTTCAATAGACTTGTGAATAGTCCTATAGGGATGCACTACGTTTCTTTCTTAAAGCAAAGGACTTTTCATAATAATTTGCAATTTTATAAAATCTGAAGTCTTGTAAAAAGCGCTCAGGGTTGTGAGAGCAAAGAACTTCGAGGGCTCTGAGAAGTACTTTGTACCTTTGGACAACGCTGCAGGGGAAGAGTAAACAAGAGACTCTCATCCTGGGGGTGTGGAATTGTAGAAACTGGCCTCCCTTGCAGACATTTGCCCAGAGTCTAACATGCATATCACTGACACTTTAAGAATAAAACCTAGGAAAAGTCTAACCCAACATCTTATCTTTTTTTTTTTCTCCCTTGGTTTCAGTTTTGGTTTTTCAAGACAGGATTTTTCTCTGTGTAGCCCTGGCTGTCCTGGATTTCAGTCTGTAGACCAGGCTGGTCTCGAGCTCAGAGATCTGCCTGCCTCTGTCTCCTGAGTGCTGGGATTTAAGGAGTCTGTCACTACTACGTCCCGCGCTATCTTATCCTTTCTCATCCCAGGTTCGCCCCACGTCATTCAACCCTTTTACTGCACCATGACATCTCTCACCAAGGGACCAGCGATACACACAGAGAGATAATGTCTTTACTTTGGATTGTCTCAGAGTCCCGCCTCTTTCTCCTCTTTCAGAGTGAGTCTGTTGTTGACACTTCACCGCTGCCTGCTGCTTGGTGGTCTTTCTGCCTACTGGAAATGATGGAGCAGTTCACAAAGAGGCCTGCTGACATTTCTTCAAATAGTTAAGCATAAAATACTTTTTTTGCTGTCTGGATACACAAACTGTTCTATTCATGAACTTCTATCCTTCTGGTGGCCTCTCTGGTGACTTCTATCTGTCTCAGACAGATATGAAACCACAGAACTGACAGAGACAGAAACGACCTCAAGTGGACCGTAAGATCCAAGTGTAGAGAAGCTAAAAATGCCATGCTCAGGGTGGAACTCCCTCAAAGGCCTGTCTGTCTGGTGGTTCCCTCCCGAGTTCTCCAGCTTCCAGCTTCACTGAGAAGAGTTGTGAGAGAGCTCACAGTAGGAGAGGGGCTCTGAGCTTAGTAAGAGCAATGTAATCTCTCTAATGTCTTCAAATGAGAAGTAGAATTTTTTTTCCATTAACTTTGCTCTTGGGAATAGCCTTAAGATAGACCTGGATAATGCTAAAATCCTACTTCCTCTCTGGCCTATATGATCTTCCAAATCAAATGAGATCTTCAGGCTGAAAGGATAAAGGGCTAATCGCCCTCCTATATAAGTATCCACTAAGAGTTTCATGAAATCATTGTTTTTAATGGCTGAGTAGTACTGCATTGTGTAAATGTACCACATTTTCTGTATCCATTCCTCTGTTGAGGGGCATCTGGGTTCTTTCCAGCTTCTGGCTATTATAAATAAGGCTGCTATGAACACAGTGGAGCATGTGTCCTTGTTATATGTTGTAGCATCTTCTGGGTATATGCCCAGGAGTGGTATAGCTGAGTCATCAGGTAGAACTATGACCAATTTTCTGAGAGACAGACTGATTTCCAGAGTGGTTGTACCATCTTGCAATCCCACCAGTAATGGAGGAGTGTTGCTCTTTCTCCACATCCTCACCTGCATCTGCTGTCATCTGAGTTTTTGATCTTAGACATTCTGACTGGTGTAAGGTGGAATCCCAGGGTCATTTTGATTTGCATTTCCCTGATGACTAAGGATGCTGAACATCAGTCATTCAAGATTTATCAGTAGAGAATTATCTGTTTAGCTCTGTACCCCATTTTTATTTTTTAAGAACTAGATGACATCTATATTCAGAAGGTATCTTTTTTTTATCATTTCCAATTTTTTAATTAGGTATTTTCTTCATTTACATTTCAAATGCTATCCCAAAAGTCCCCCATGTCCTCCCCCCCTCCGACTCCCCTACCCACCCACTCCCATTTCTTGGCCCTGGCGTTCCCCTGTACTGAGGCATATAGTTTGCAAGATCAAGGGGTCTCTCTTCCCAATGATGGCCGACTAGGCCATCTTCTGCTACATATGCAGCTAGAGACACGAGCTCCGGGGGTACTGGTTAGTTCGTATTGTAGTTCCACCTATAGGGTTGCAGACCCCTTTAGCTCCTTGGGTACTTTCTCTAGCTCCTCCATTGGGGGCCCTGTGTTCCATCCAATAGCTGACTGTGAGCATCCACTTCTGTGTTTGCCAGGCACCGGCATAGTCTCACAAGACACAGCTATATCAGGGTACTTTCAGCAAAATCTTGCTGGTGTATGCAATGGTGTCAGCGTTTGGAGGCTGATTATGGGATGCATCCCCGGATATGGCAGTCTCTAGATGGTCCATCCTTTCATCTCAGCTCCAAACTTTGTCTCTGTAATTCCTTCGATGGGTGTTTTGTTCCCAATTCTAAGAAGGGGCAAAGTGTCCACACTTTGGTATTCATTCTTCTTGAGTTTCATGTGTTTTGCAAATTATATCTTGTATCTTGGATATTCTAAGTTTCTGGGCTAATATCTACTTATCAGTGAGTACATATCATGTGAGTTCTTTTGTGATTGGGTTACCTCACTCAGGATGATACCCTCCAGGTCCATCCATTTACCTAGGAATTTCATAAATTCATTCTTTTTAATAGTTGAGTAGTACTCCATTGTGTAAATGTACCACATTTTCTGTATCCATTCCTCTGTTGAGGGACATCTGGGTTCTTTCCAGCTTCTGGCTATTATAAATAAGGCTACTATGAACATAGTGGAGCATGTGTCCTTCTTATCAGTTGGAACATCTTCTGGATATATGTCCAGGAGAGGTATTTCAGGATCCTCCAGTAGTACTATGTCCAATTTTCTGAGGAACCGCCAGACTGATTTCCAGAGTGGTTGTACAAGCTTGCAATCCCACCAACAATGGAGGAGTGTTCCTCTTTCTCTACATCCTCGCCAGTGTCTGCTGTCACCTGAATTTTTGATCTTAGCCATTCTGACAGGTGTGAGATGGAATCTCAGGGTTGTTTTGATTTGCATTTCCGTGATGATTAAGGATGCTGAACATTTTTTCAGGTGCTTCTCAGCCATTTGGTATTCCTCAGGTGAGAATTCTTTGTTTAGTTCTGAGCCCTATTTTTTTAATGGGGTTATTTGATTTTTCTGGAGTCTACCTTTTGAGTTCTTTACATATATTGGATATTATCTGATTTAGGATTGGTAAAGATCCTTTCCCAATCTGTTGGTGGCCTTTTTGTCTTATTGACAGTGTCTTTTGCCTTATAGAAGCTTTGCAATTTTATGAGGTCCCCTTTGTCGATTCTCAATTTTACAGCACAAGCCATTGATGTTCTGTTCAGGAATTTTTCCTTTGTGCCCATATCTTTGAGGCTTTTCCCCACTTTCTCCTCTATAAGTTTTACTGTCTCTGGTTTTATGTGGAGTTCCATGATCCACTTAGATTTAACCTTAGTACAAGGAGATAGGAATAGATCAATTCATATTCTTCTACATGATAACTGCCAGTTGTGCCAGCATCATTTGTTGAAAATGCTGTCTTTTTTCCACTGGATGGTTTTAGCTCCCTTGTCAAAGATCAAGTGACCATAGGTGTGTGGGTTCATTTCTGGGTCTTCAATGTATCCCATTTTTAAATAGGGTTATTTGGTTCTCTGAATTCTACCTTCTGGAGTTCTTTGTATATTTTGGATATTAGCTCTCTATTGGATATAGAGTTGGTAAAGATTTTTGCCCAATGTGTGGGTTGTTGTTTTATTTTTTTGACAGTGTCCTTTGCCTTACAGGAGCTTTTCAGTTTTATGAGGTTCCATTTGCCAATTGTTGATCTTAGAGCATAAGCCATTGGTGTTCTGTTCAGGAAATTTTCGCCTGTGCCAATGTGTTGAAGGTTCTTCCCCGCTTTCTCTTCTATTAGTTTCACTGTATCTGGTTTTATGTGGAGGTCCTGGATCTACTTGGACTTGATCTTTGTACAAGGAGATAAGAATGGATTGATTTGCACTCTTTTACATGCTGACCGCCAGTTGAACTAGCACCATTTGTTGAAAATGTTGTCTTTTTTTTCCACTGGATAGTTTTGGCTCCTTTGTCAAAGGTCAAGTGACTATAGGTGTATGGGTTCATTTCTGGGTCTTCAATTCTATTCCATTGATCTACCTGCCTGTCTCTGTACCAATACCATGCAGTTTTTATCACTATTGCTCTGTAGAATAGCTTGAGGTCAGGGATGGTGATTCCCCCAGAAGTCCTTTTATTGTTGAGAATGATTTTTGCTATCCTGAGTTTTTTGTTATTCCAGATAAATTTGAGAATTGCTCTTTCTATCTCTGTGAAGAATTGAGTTGGAATTTCGATGGGGATTACATTGGATCTATAGATTGCTTTTGGTATGATAGCCATTTTTACTATGCTACCCTGAGCTGACCCATGAGCTTCATGAGATTCACAAGGCAGATGGATGGAACTTGAATATATCATCCTGTGTGAGGTAACCTGGTCTCAAAGGAACACACATGGTATGTACTCACTGATAAGTGGATATTCGCCCCAAAGAAGCTCAGAATACCCATAATACAACTCACAGACCATACATATGAAACCCAAGAAGAAAGAAGAGCAGACCAAAGTGTGGATGCTACAGTTCTACTCAGAAGGGGGAAGAAAATAATCTTGGGAAGTAGAGGGAGAGAGGGATCTGGGAGGGGGAGAGGAGGGGGAGGGAAAATGGGGGGGGGGCTGGTTCAGATATGGGAGGAGATGGGGGAGAAGTACAGAGGGTCTGAAATTTGAAAGGAGGTAAGTAGTAGTGGGGGGCGGGGAGCTGGGGATAGCCAGTAGAAAGTCCCATATGCCAGGGACCCAAAAGTGTTCCCAGGACCCAACAGGGAGGACATTAGCCAAAATACCCAACAAAGGGAAGATAGAACCTATAGATAGAACCTAGGGATCCATCCCATCTGCAGACACCAAACCCAATCACTATTGCTGATGCCAAGAAGTGCTTGCTGACAGGAGCCTGGCACAACTGTCCCCTGAGAGGCTCTGCCAGAGCCTGACCAATACAGATGCAGATGCATACAGCCAAACATTGTACAGAGTGTGGGGATCCCAATAGAGAAGTTAGAGCTAGGAATGTGGAGGTTTTCAACCCCATACGAAGAACAACAATATCAACCAAACAGACCCCCCAGGGATTAAATCACCAACCAAAGAGTACACATGGAGAGACCCATGGCTCCAGCCACATATGTAGCAGAGAATTGCCTTATCTGGCACCATGGGGGAGGGGAGCCCTTTGGTCCTGTGGAGGCTCAATGACCCAGGGTAGGGGAATGCTAGGGCTCTAAGGAAGGAGTGGGTGGGCAGGTGGGTGAGCACCCTCATAGAGGCAGGGGGAGGAGATAAAGGGTTTGTGGAGGGGAAACTGGGAAGGGGAATAACATTTGAAATGGAAAGAAAGAAAGAAAGAAAGAAAGAAAGAAAGAAAGAAAGAAAGAAAGAGAGAGAGAAAGAGAGAGAAAGAACAAAAGAAAGAAAGAAAGAACAAAAGAAAGAGAGAGAGAGAGAGAGAGAAAGAAAGAAAGAAAGAAAGAAAGAAAGAAAGAAAGAAAGAAAGAAAGAAAGAAAGAAAGAAAGAGGAAAAAAATGTATCCACTAGGTGGTGTCACACAGAAGAATTTGCAGCACATTTAAGTGGGTCTGGTGTAGTCACCTGGGATGCTGGCCAGGTCAGCCCTGCTATGTGTGGGACTCGATATCTTTCTTTTATAATCATGGTTTTATATGTGATCTATGTGAAGCTCCTATGGCTTAGTATCCTTTTGATTTTCTTATATTACAGAGAAACAAGTTTCTTGTTTACGTGGACAGACCCTTGTCTGCTGTGGCAAATGTGGAGTTTGCTGAAGAACCACTGCCAAACCTCCTGGAGACGGAAGACTGTGCTGAGAGGCTCACAAGCTCAACTGTGCACCAGAATTATGGAAGAGGGGATGCCACTGAGAAGCAGGGACTCTAAGATTTGAAGCCAGAGGTGGTATCACCTAGCCAGAGGCCTATCATCTAGCACTCAGAAAGTGGATAAAAGGAATATTGATACAAGTTTAGGATCAGGAAATCACACGTGCTCTCAGACACACACACACACACACACACACACACACACACACACACACACCATGGATTCCAGGGTTTATGCCAGTGATCTAGTCTACAATTAGATCTCAAATCTCTACATTTTAACTTGAAATTCCAGTGGTTCTGTCAGAAGTGGTCCTTGACTGTTCTTTGAGACCATTGGATAGAAGTGCTTTTAGAGCTGAGCCCTTGGAGGAGGTGCCCAGAGAATCGGCAACCGCCTATAAACCTGTGACCCATGGTTACTACCATACCTAAGTAATCAAAAGGGAAAAGCAACGGCCAACCAGTTGCGTCACTGAAGTGGACGTTTCTGGCTGTGTCATGTGATATAGGCTTACGTGGTGCTTTGCTGAGGCAAGACCCATGAGAGGACAGGAGATGTTTGGAAAGAGTATGAATAGGACTCAACAGACAGTGTTGGTGTGCTTGCATAGCTAGCTAAGTGACATAAGCCAGGATAATGGAAAGAGTCTTGGGCTTGCAATCAAGCCTAGATGCCAATACTAGATTCCTCCTTTGCTCTGCAACTCTGGGGGTGTATTTTAATCCCTGTAGGTTAATGAGGATCAAACAGGCTCCTGTCAAGTGCCTGTCACGGTCTAGTGTTTGAAGGGAAATCTAATAGTGTGTTTTCAAGCATTCCAGGAACCAGCTCAGGACCAGCTTACAAATGAGCAGATAAGTACTAGGCTCTGTAAAGGCCAGCTAGCCTAGCCATTCACTCCTTTAAACTCAGCTAAGCTACCTAGCCCAACCCAAAGTAATAGTTTAGAGTAGAATATTACTCACAGCCAATCTTCTCTGCGAGATTACCCATTGGTTAGGCTTTAAAAGAAACAGGGTATAAAAGACAGAGATGAATCCATTGCTGCTGCTGTTGTTGAAATAAAAAGCCAGGGATAATTGACAAAGATAAGACCTGGATGGTGTGCAAGTTGGACCCTCCTGAGGAAGGGTCATGTTGTTATATAAAAATTCTTCTCTGGCTCCATCAGCATGCCTGACATTCTCTGCCGATACCTGACTGTACAAGGCCATGAAATAAACTGCCTAGTACTTGCAATTCCCCATGTTCTTTTTTGTTTTATTAGATATTTTCTTCATTTACATTTCAAATGCTATCCAGAAAGTCCCCTATATACTCCCCCCCACCCCTGCTCCCCAACCCACCCACTGCTGATTCCTGGCCCTGAAATTCCCATGTACTGGGGCATATAATCTTCACAAGACAAAGGGCCTTTCCTCCCATTGATGGCTGACTAGCCATCCTCTGCTACATATGCAACTACAGACAAGAGCTCTGGGGCAATGGGGGATTGTACTAGATAGTTCATATTGTTGTTCCTCCTATAGGTTTGCGGACCCCTTCAGCATCTTGGGTACTTTCTCTAGCTCCTTCATTTAGGGGCCCTGTGTTCCATCCAATAGATGACTGTGAGCATCCACTTCTGTATTTGTCAGGCACTGGCATAGCCTCACAAGAGACAGCTATATCCTATCAGCAAAATCTTACTGGAATATGCAATAGAGACTGGGTTTGGTGGTTGTATATGGAATGGATCCCCAGGTGGGGCAGTCTCTGGATGGTCCTTCCTTCCGTCTCAGCTCTGAACTTTGACTCCTTCCATGGGTATTTTGTTCCCCATTCTAAGGAGGAACGAAGTGTCCACACTTTGGTCTTCCTTCTTCTTGAGTTTCATGTGTTTTGCAAATTTTATCTTGAGTATTCTAAGTTTCTGGGCTAATATCTGCTTATCAGTGAGTGCATATCCTGTGTGCTCTTTTGTGATTGGGCTACTTCAATCAGGATGATGTCCTCCAGATGCATCCATTTGCCTAAGAATTTCATAAATTCATTGTTTTCAATGGCTGAGTAGTACTCCATTGTGTAAATGTACCACATTTTCTGTATCCATTCCTCTGTGGAAGGAAATCTGGGCTCTTTCCAGCTTCTGGCTATTATAGATAAGGTTGCTATGAACATAGTGGAGCATGAGTCCTTATTACAAGTTGCAACATCTTCTGGGTATATGCCCAGGAGAGGAATTGCTGGATCTCCCGATAGTAATATGTCCAATTTTCTGAGGAACGGCCATACTGATTTCCAGAGTGGTTGTACCGGCTTGCAATCCCACCAATAATGGAGGAATGTTCCTCTTTCTACACATCCTCACCAGCATCTGCTGTCACTTGAATTGTTGATTTTAGCCATTCTGACTGGGGTTAGGTGGGATCTCAGGGTTGTTTTGATTTGGTGATTAAGGATGTCGAACATTTTTTCAGGTGCTTCTGAGACATTTGGTATTCCTCAGTTGAGAATTCTTTGTTTAGCTCTGTGCCCCATTTTAAAATAGGGTTATTTGATTTTCTGGAGTCAAAACTTCTTGAGTTTTTTATATGTATTGGATATTAGTCCCCTATCTGATTTAGGATTGGTAAAGATCCTTTCCCAATCTGTTGGTGGCCTTTTTGTCTTATTGACAGTGTCTTTTGCCTTACAGAAGCTTTGCAATTTTATGAGGTGCCATTTGTCGATTCTCAGTTTTACAGCACAAGCCATTGCTGTTCTGTTCAGGAATTTTCCCCCTGTGCCCATATCTTTGAGGCTTTTCCCCACTTTCTCCTCTGTAAGTTTCAGTGTCTCTGGTTTTATGTGGAGTTCCTTGATCCACTTAGACTTGAGCTTTGTAAGGAGACAAGAATGGATCAATTTGCATTCTTCTACATAATAACCACCAGTTGTGCCAGCACCATTTGTTGAAAATGCTGTCTTTTTTTCCACTGGATGGTTTTAGCTCCCTTGTCATAGATCAAGTGACCATATGTGTGTGGGTTAATTGCTGGGTCTTCAATTCTATTCTATTGATCTACCTGTCGGTCTCTGTACCAGTACCATGCAGTTTCTATTACAATTGCTCTGTAGTACAGCTTAAGGTCAGGGATGGTGATTCCACCAGAGGTTCTTTTATCATTGAGAAGAGTTTTTACTATCCTAGGTTTTTTGTTATTCCAGATGAATTTCCAAATTGCCCTTTCTAACTCAGTGAAGAATTGAGTTGGAATTTTTATGGGGATTGCAATGAATCTGTAGATTGCTTTCAGCAAGATAGCCATTTTTACTATATTAATCCTGCCAATCCATGAGCATGGGAGATCTTTCCATCTTCTGAGATCTTCTTTGATTTCTTTCTTCAGAAACTTGAAGTTCTTATCATACAGATCTTTCACTTCCTTAGTTAGAGTCACAGCAAGGTGTTTTATATTATTTGTGACTATTGAGAAGGGTGTTGTTTCCCTAATTTCTGAGCCTGTTTATCCTTTGTGTAGAGAAAGGACACTCATTTGTTTGAGTTAATTTTATATTCAGCTACTTCACTGAAGCTGTTTATCGGGTTTAGGAGTTCTCTGGTGTAATTTTTAGGGTCACTTATATATACTATCATATCATCTGGAAAGAGTGATATTTTGACTTATTCCTTTCCAATTTGTATCCCCTTGTTCTCCTTTTGTTGTCTAATTCCTCTGGCTAGGTCTTTGAGTGGTATATTGAATAGGTAGGGAGAAAGTGGGCAGCCTTGTCTAGTCCCTGACTTTAGTGGGATTGCTTCCAGCTTCATTCCATTAAGTTTGATGTTGGCTACTGGTTTGCTGTAGATTGCTTTTCTTATGTTTAGGTATGGGCCTTGAATTCCTGATCATTCCAAGACTTTTATCATGAATGGGTATTGGATTTTGTCAAATGCTTTCTGCGCATCTAACGAGATGATCATGTGGTTTTTGTCTTTGAGTTTGTTTACATAGTGGACTACGTTGTATATTAAACTATTCCTGCATCCCTGGGATGATGGATGATCATTTTGATGTGTTCTTGGATTTGGTTACCGAAAATTTTCTTGAGTATTTTTGCATCGATATTCATAAGGGAAATTGTTCTGAAGTTCTCTTTCTTTGTTGGGTTTTTATGTGGTTTAGGTATCAGAGTAATTGTGGCTTCATAGAATGAACTGGGTAGAGCACATTCTGCTTCTGTTTTGTGGAATAGTTTGAGGAGAATTGGAATTAGATCTTCTTTGAAGGTCTGATAGAACTCTGCACTAAACCCATCTGGTCCTGGGCTTTCTTTGGTTGGGAGACTATTAACTATTGCTTCTATTTCTTTAGGGGATATGGGACTGTTTAGATCATTAATCTGATTCTGATTTAACTTTGGTACCTGGTATCTGTCTAGAAATTTGTCCATTTCATCCATGTTTTCCAGTTTTGTTGAGTATAGCCTTTTGAAGTAGGATCTGATGATGTTTTTGATTTCCTCAGGTTCTGTTGTTATGTCTCCCTTTTCATTTTTGATTTTGATAATTAGGATACTGTCCCTGTGCCCTCAAGTTAGTCTAGCTTAAGGGTTTATCTATCTTGTTGATTTTCTCAAAGAACCAGCTTTTGGTTTGGTTGATTCTTTGAATAATTCTTTTTGTTTCCACTTGGTTGATTTCAGCCCTGAGTTTTATTATTTCCTGCTGTCTACTCCTCTTGGGTGAATTTGCTTCACTTTGTTCTAGAGCTTTTAGGTGTGTTGTCAAGCTGCTAGTGTATGCTCTCTCTAGTTTCTTTTTGGAGGCACTCAGAGCTATGAGTTTTCCTCTTAAGACTGCCTTCATTGTGTCCCATAAGTTTCGGTATGTTGTGGCTTCATTTTCATTAAACTCTAAAAAGTATTTAATTTCTTTCTTTATTTCTTCCTTGACCAAGGTATCATTGAGAAGAGTGTTGTTCAGTTTCCACGTGAATGTTGGCTTTCTATTATTTATGTTGTTATTGAAGATCAGCCTTAGTCTGTGGTCATCTGATAGGATGCATGGGATAATTTCAATATTTTTATATCTGTTGAGGCCTGTTTTGTGACCTATTATATGGTCAGTTTTGGAGAAGATACCATGAGGTGCTGAGAAGAAGGTATATCCTTTTATTTTAGGGTAAAATGTTCTGTAGGTATCTGTTAAATCCATTTGTTTTATAACTTCTGTTAGTGTCCATGTGTCTCTGTTTAGTTTCTCTTTCCAGGATATGCCCATAGATGAGAGTGGGGTGTTGAAGTCTCCTACTATTATTGTATGAGGTGCAATGTGTGCTTTGAGCTTTACTAAAGTTTCTTTAATGAATGTGGCTGCCCTTGCATTTGGAGCATAGATATTCAGAATTGAGAGTTCCTCTTGGAAGATTTTACCTTTGATGAGTATGAAGTGCCGCTCCTTGTCTTTTTTGATAACTTTGGGTTGGAAGTCGATTTTATTAGATATTAGAATGGCTACTCCAGCTTGTTTCTTCAAACCATTTGCTTGGAAAATTGTTTTTCAGCCTTTCACTCTGAGGTTGTGTCCGTCTTTTTCCCTGAGTTGGGTTTCCTGTAAGCAGCAAAATGTTGGGTCCTGTTTATGTAGCCAGTTTGTTAGTCTATATCTTTTTATTGGGGAATTGAGTCCATTGATGTTAAGAGATATTAAGGAAAAGTAATTGTTGCTTCCTGTTATTTTTGTTGTTAGAGTTGGGATTCTGTTCTTGTGGCTGTCTTCTTCTTTTAGGTTTGTTGAAGGATTATTTTCTTGCTTTTCTAGGGCATAATTTCTGTCCTTGTGTTGGTGTTTTCCCTTTGTTATCCTTTGAAGGGCTGGATTCGTGGAAAGATAATGTGTGAATTTGGTTTTGTCATGGAATATTTTGGTTTATTCATCTATGGTAATTGAGAGTTTTGCTGGGTATAGTAGCCTGGGCTGGCATTTGTGATCTCTTAGGGTCTGTATAACATCTGTCCAGGATCTTCTGTCTTTCATAGTCTCTGGTGAGAAGTATGGTGTAATTCTAATAGGTCTGCTGTTATATGTTACTTGACCTTTTTCCCTTACTGCTTTTAATATTCTATCTTTATTTAGTGCATTTGTTGTTCTGATTATTATGTGTCAGAAGGAATTTCTTTTCTGGTCCAGTCTATTTGGAGTTCTGTAGGCTTTCTTGTATGTTCATGGGCATATTTTTCTTTTGGTTAGGGAAGTTTTCTTCTATAATTTTGTTGAAGATATTTACTGGCCCTTTAAGTTGAAAATCTTCATTCTCATCTATACCTATTATCCTTAGGTTTGGTCTTCTCATTGTGTCCTGGATTTCCTGGATGTTTTGAGTTAGGATTTTTTTTTTTTTTTTGTATTTTGCATTTCTTTGATTATTGTGTTCATGTTTTCTATGGAATCTTTTGCACCTGAAATTCTCTCTTCCATCTCTTCTATTCTGTTGCTGATGCTCACATCTATGGTTCCAGATTTCTTTCCTAGGATTTCTATCTCCAGAGTTGTTTCCCTTTGGGTTTCCTTTATTGTGTCTACTTCCATTTTTAGATCTTCGATGGTTTTGTTCAAATCCATCACCTTTTTGGTTGTATTTTCTTATAATTCTTTAAGGGATTTTTGTGTTTCTTTTTTAAGGATTTCTACCTGTTTAGTAGTGTTTTCCTGTATTTCTTTTTTTTCTTCTTTCTTTCTTTCTTTCTTTCTTTCTTTTTTTTTTTTTTTTTTGGACTTCTGGGGCTTTTATTTATTTATTTATTTATTTATTTTTGGTTTTTTGAGACAGGGTTTCTCTGTGTAGCCTTGGCTGTCCTGGAACTCACTTTGTAGACCAGGCTGGCCTCGAACTCAGAAATCCGCCTGCCTCTGCCTCCCGAGTGCTGGGATTAAAGGCGTGCGCCACCACGCCCGGCTGGGGCTTTTATTTTTGCATGTAAACCACTGGGGGTTTCTTGACAGTGGGCACCCTAGAGATTACACTGGATTTGAGGGCTCCAGACACTAGCTGGGAAGTGAGGTGGCAGAAACAATGATTCAGACCAATCACATGATTGCAAAGCTGGGTCTCCAGCAGGGATTCTGGTGGTCAGGTGTGGATGCCTAAGAAAGCAGTGACATGGGAGGGGCACGCACTGGGCTGGCCGTGAGCCTCCTGGATGACATCAGGGACAGAGGACCTAACAGCTGGTATCTCCAGGGATCTCCAGTCCATGCTTTACTTGGCCAGGGGGTTCCTGAAGGACCTGCCAGCAAACTTGGCTTTGCTGCCCAGCTCTTCCTCGATTCTAAGATTCTGATTGTACTTGGCCAGGCGCTCAGATCGGCAAGGGGCACCAGTCTTGATCTGCCCAGTGCAGAGCCCCACCACCAGGTCTGCGATGAAAGTGTCCTCAGTTTCCTCAGGTCGGTGGGACACCATGACGCCCCAGCCATTGGATTGGGCCAGCTTACACGCCTGCAGGGACTCAGTCACGGAGCCGATCTGGTTCACTTTGAGCAGGAGGCAGTTGCAGGACTTCTTGCTCGCGGCCTTGGCAATCCGTTTAGGGTTGGTAACTGTGAGGTCATCTCCCACCACCTGGATGCCCGCACTAGCCGTGAACTTCTGTCAGGCGCCCCAGTCGTCTTGGTCAAAGGGATCTTCGATGGACACCACTGGGTAGTTCTGGATGAAGGACTTGTACAGGTCAGCCAGCTGGTCGGGCGTGATGTACCTGCTGGGGTCATCCGGAGACTTGATGTCCAGGTCATACTTGCCAGACCTGTAGAACTCGGAGGCAGCCACATCCATGCCGATGACAACCTGGTCAGTGTAGCCGGCCTTTGCGATTGCAGTCTTGAGCAGCTCCAGTGCTTCTTTGTTCTCCAGGATGTTAGGTGCGAATCCACCCTCATCACCCACATTGGTGGCGTCCTTCCCGTACTTCTCCTTGATCACGTTCTTCAGGTTGTGGTAAACCTCTGCTCCAATGCGCATGGCTTCCCGGAAGCTGGATGCCCCCACAGGCAGGATCATGAACTCTTGCATGGCCAGCTTGTTGCCAGCATGAGAACCACTGTTGATCACATTGAAAGCGGGGACTGGCAGGATGACTTCAGGGTTGCCGGCCAAGTCAGCAATGTGGCGGTAAAGGGGCATCCCCTTTTCCACGGTACCAGCTTTGCAGACAGTCAGGGACACTCCCAGGATGGCATTTGCACCAAATTTAGATTTATTCTCTGTGCCGTCCATCTTGATCATCAGCTTGTCAATCTTCTCTTGTTCCACAACATTCACTTTCTTGCTAACCAGAGCAGGCACAATAGTGTTATTGATGTGCTCAACAGCCTGTGAGACACCCTTCCCCATGAAGCGGGTCTTATCATTGTCTCGGAGTTCTAGGGCCTCGTAGATGCCAGTGGACGCACCGCTGGGCACCGCAGCTCGGAAGAGACCTTTTGCGGTGTACAGATCGACCTCAACAGTGGGATTCCCACGGGAGTCAAAGCTCTCCCTGGCGTGGATCCTGAGAATAGACATGGCGAACTTCTGGCAGTAGGATCGCTGCGAAGGAAAGAAAGAGGGTGCTGTGGACACCGAGGAGAGCCTGTCCTGTAATTCTTTAAGGGATTTTTGTGCTTCCTCTTTAAGCACTTCTACCTGTTTAGCAGTGTTCTCCTGTATTTCTTTAAGTGAGTTATTAATGTCCTTTTTAAAATCCTCTACCAGCATCATGAGATATGATTTTAAACCCGAATCTTGGTTTTTGGATGTATTGGGGTATCCAGGACTCGCTGTGGTGGGAGTGCTGGGTTCTGATGATGCTGAGTGGTCTTGGTTTCTGTTAGTGAGATTCTTACGTTTGCCTTTCACCATCTTATAATCTCTGGTGTTAGATGTTCTAGCTGTCTCTGGCTGGAGCTTGTTCCTCCTGTGATTCTGTTAGCCTCTGTCAGCACACCTGGGAGTCCATCTCTCTCCTGAGTCTCAGTGGTCAGAGCTTTGTGCAGGCAAGCTCTCCTCTTGCAGGGAAGGTGCACAGAGGTCTGGAACTCAGCTCTGCCTCTTGGCTGAAGATGAAGGCCCAAATGAACCCTGTCCAAGATGTTATGTTGCTTCTGCAGCCTGTGCACTCTCCTGCACGGACTGGTCTCTGAGAGACCCAGGATACAAGATGGCATTCTCACCTGGTCCCAGGGTCAGAACCCTCCCTGGATGCTGACTCTCCTCTGGTGGTGAAAGTGCGCCGAGGTCTGGGTCTCAGTTCTGTCTCCTGGCTGAAGATGAAGGCCCGAAAGGACCCTGTGCAAGAAGCTAAGTTGCTTCTGCAGCCCGTGTGCTCTCCTGCGCAGACTGGTCTCTGAGGGTCCCCCATGTTCTTATGAAATAAGAATGTGCTTACTATGAAGTAAGGAGCATTGTTTCCCATAATAGGAGTTTCTGTATTTTCCTCCTCTTTCTCTTTTACGTTTGTGTTTAGTACTCTTTTAGGGAGCAGGAAAAGAAGGCTGAGTAAGGCTTATGCTTCCTCAAAGAATGGTAGGTGGAGACACCCAGACAACACTGAGAATCCAGGGTATATACAGAGTTGAACGGAGTAGCGAGGGTTGGTCTATACAGCTTTCTCTGGTAGTTGATGATTTCTATGAACTTGAACTCTTCATGCTGTTACGTGACTTCTTACTCACAGACTGAGTTGGACTCTTTTATGACTCAGAATAATTATTAATTCTGGCAAAATGCTAAGGATTCAGGGGAAATTATGCTACAAATCAATGTCACTCAGTCCCATTTTTCTTTGGACCTGTTAACCTAGCAAGCATTTGAGTATCTCTAGATCTAAAGAGTGAATGGCAGTGGATTGCATTTTGGGACATAGATTTCACAGATTCAGTTATTGCCCAAAGTCTCTCTGTAGAAACAGGCAGAGATTGGTATATGTGATGATTCATAGCATTTCAATATCCATTTCAACTAAGAATGTCTTGTTTTTCCACATTATTGTTAAGACTATCTTGGGCAATAAAGCTTATTTTGGCCTGCATGGCATTCCCCCTTTTAATGGTTCTGAACATATAATAGACCTTTGAAGTGGAAGTTTCTGGATATGTCAGGTCATACAGACTCAGTTGGTGTTTTGCTAAGGCAACACCCATGGAAGAACACATGATGTTTGGAAAGAGTTTAAATGGGACTCAACAGACTGTCGGTGTGCTTGCATAGATATCTGTACAACTCTTTCTTTGTCTCCAATCTTCATCTTTGCTGATCTTCACTTCATTGAGAGAGGCAAGGCAGAGAGAACTTTACCTGGCATCCCTGCTGGTACTGGTTGCTGGCTTGGCGGTTTCTGCTAGATTGTGCCACTGTTGCTGATTCGTGTTTGGTATGCTGACACTACTGAACTGGACTGCTGGTATCCTGAAAGAGACTGCAATCATCCCAACGAACTACTTCTAAACACCCCCTTGTCCTATTTACTATCTTTCCTTCCCTACCTTTGGACAGTGGGCTAGAAGGGGGGTTAAAGCATTTGAGAATCCTTATTAAAATAGATTTTAAAAAATCTAAGCCTACAGATCTTTGCCTTTCATGTTTTAGTTTTAAAACATTATTTTTAGTACTGTGATAGAATAGTGACTAGTAATATTCAAACTATAAAATTTAACTCAACTATACATAATTTATATACATGTTCAACTATTATTAGCTAATTTCTCAAATCATGATGTATATTACAGGCAATACAAGCATTAATAATAATGTTTAAAAACCTGTATATTAAATTATCTTAGTAGTTGCAATTTGGGAACACACTTCATTGTCACATGGTATAACATGTATTTTCTTACATTATTTTTGAAAGACATATGAGTAAATGAGTCTCTGCCAAGGTATTTTTGTACACTTATTAGATTGTATTATTGCAAACAGTTTCCTCACCTGACAGTCTCATGTGGAACTCTGTTCTGTCAGGTTTAGTTAAGACTGGGTATTTCTGGCCAGTTCTGAAGCCATTCAACAGAGTGAAGGACTCAGGTTCTGTCTATTCTTCTTCTAGGACACTTCACACTCTGTTCACACTTTTCCTAGGAGACTTCACACTCCCTCACCTGTTGTATGAACCTGATTGTCTGACATGCAAGCACAATGAAGTCATCTGCAGAATGTTGGTAGAACCCATTTGCTTTCTTTCTCAGAATTTGAATGAACACAAAAAGGAGTTCTAATATTTTCTTTAGGCTTCCCACCAGGTGACCCCCATCCTTTGCAGTTATGTGCTGCACACCTTCAGCCAGAACTTCAGTCTCTGTCAGAGTAGCTTCACACCTGCACTGAACAGGAGGATCACAAGCACTGTGACCTGGGCTCTGACCAGAGGGTGGAGTTGGGGCAGGGTTAGGGTGGGGTTGGGGTGGGGTCTCTACTCCTGAAGCTCCTCTAGCAGAGCAGCAACAAACAGAACCATGACACATTAACATCTCAGTCACTGTGAAAATTCAGAAACTTCTACCTGGTGTAATCATTAAAGACAAATTTCATAGCTTAGAAAATGATTTTAGAGATCCGAACACACTTTATTGGGGGATGGGGAAGAGGGGAAGGAAAGGGAGCAGGAGACATTTTCTCAACTCAGTTTCAGGAGGAGAAAAGGGAAAGATAATGTCATGGTTTGTATATGCTTGGCCCAGGAAGTGTCATTCTTAGTGTCGCTCCTTGTTGGAGTAGGTGTGTCACTGTGGGTGTGGGCTTAAGACCCTCACCCTAGCTGCCTGGAGGCCAGTATTCTGCTAGCAGCCTTCAGATGAAGATGTAGAACTCTCAGCTCCTCCTGCACCATGCCTGCTTGGATGCTGTCATGATACTGGACTAAACCTCTGAACCTATAAGCCAGCCCCAATTAAATGTTGTTCTTTTAAGAGTTGCCTTGGCCATAGTATCTGTTCACAGCAGTAAAACCCTAACTAAGACAGATAAGCTTTGTCCATCAATGACTGACGCAAACTGGGTAATTCATTTATTAAAATAGATAGTCTTACAATTTCAGTCTATATATAAGAACTAAAAAACTGTATTTCTACAGGAGAATGCTATTCTATATCTTCTTTTACTCCTTTCTGTCCTTCCTGGAACACATGTAGCAAAAGCATTTTAATCTTTGTATCATGAATATTTGCTTGAAAACCATAAGCATCTTTTCATATAACCTTTAAAAGCATAAATAATATATTTTGAATTTTAAAAAAGATCCATAATATTGAACTATTAAAAAACAGCTAATACATGATATGTTAGTAGATTTGTTTGTTTAATAATGTATAATATAGGCTGCCGCCATGTTGTTGTGGTTGTGAGAAGGCCGTGGCCGGCGGAGACGCTCCAACGGCCTAGGCACTGGCCCCCGCAGACCCTGGCTGGCAGCCTCCTGGAGTGGCGGAGGAGGCCTTGCGGTGGCGCGCCTCGCCATGTCCTGCCGCCTGATTTCGTTGTGAAACCTGGTAGAAGAAAAAGTTCTCAGAACGATACTCATTTGTGCTTCAGAGTCACAGACTGGTGCAACCTGGCTAGGTAGAGAATGAAATCAGTGAACCCCCAGTTCAGCAGCAGATCCTGCCTTAGTAAATAGTGTAAAAGGTCTCAAGCAGAAGAGAAAGAATAGCCTTGTCAGAGACTAGAGAAGGACACGGTCTCTTCTGACCTGGCCCGGTCATGGATGAAGAGATGTGGCATAGCCTTGAGTGCATCCAGGCCAATCAGATCTTTCCCAGGAAGCAGCTGATTCGGGAGGATGAGAATCTTCAGGTTCCTTTCCTTGAACTTCATGGAGAGAGCACAGAGTATGTGGGCCGTGCTGAGGAGGCCATCATTGCCCTTTCTAATTACAGACTTCACATCAAGTTTAAGGAGTCTCTTGTTAATGTTCCATTACAGCTTATTGAAAGCGTTGAATGCCGTGATATATTTCAGCTTCATTTGACATGCAAAGACTGCAAAGTTATCAGGTGTCAGTTCCCAACCTTTGAGCAATGTCAAGATTGGCTTAAGAGATTGAACAATGCAATCCGACCACCTGGTAAAATAGAAGATCTCTTCTCATTTGCATACCATGCTTGGTGCATGGAGGTCTATGCCAGTGAAAAGGAGCAGCATGCAGACCTGTGCAGACCAGGGGAACATGTGACGTCAAGGTTTAAGAATGAAGTGGAGCAGATGGGTTTTGATATGAACAATGCCTGGAGGATTTCCAACATCAATGAGAAATACAAACTATGTTTAAATTAAGTTAAGAAATACAAATTAAGTTATCCACAAGAGCTCATAGTTCCTGCTTGGATCACTGACAAAGAACTGGAAAGTGTGGCAGGCTTCAGATCCTGGAAGCACATCCCTGCTGTCATCTACAGGCACCAGAGCAATGGAGCTGTCATTGCCTGCTGCCGACAACCGGAGGTTAGCTGGTGGGGCTGGCAAAATGCTGATGATGAACATCTGGTGCAGTCAGTGGCCAGAGCCTGTGCTTCTGACTCTCAGTCAAGTATCAGCAAGGTTTCCACACAGATGCCAGATCCTGGAAAGGCTGATCACTTGGTATTGAATAATCAATTCGGAGGCTCTTCCCAATCTAGTTAGTCCTTAGTTGACCTGTAGTTTTTGTTTGGGGTACCCAGCCTCACTGGTACATGGGTAACACAGTTCTGTCACAGGGTTTGGCTGTGTAGCACATAATAGATCTCAGTCCTCAGAACAGAAGCAGCAAACCCTTCTCTGTTGGTTGTTGCCACAATATGAGTGCCACTGTGGTACATGGTAGCAGTCAGCCCTGAGGATGAAGCAGCGTCTGACTCTTAGTCACTATTCTATTGCTGTAAAAAGAATCAAGACTGGGCTTAATGGTTAAGTACTGACTGCTCTTCCAGAAGTCCTGAGTTCAAATCCCATCAACCCATGGTGGCTCATAGTCATCTGTGACAAGATCTAATGCCTTCTTCTGGTGTGTTTGAAGACAGCTACAATGTACTCATATACATAAAATAAATAAAATCTTTAAAGAAAAAAATGTATAATATAAGATGTGATGGCAATTCTGTCAGAATTTCAAAGCATTGACAAATATAAACAAATATAAATGTGATATTTGATAACTATAGAGGGATTTAATATCCTTAACTCCTACTGTTGACATCAGCAATACTACAGTGGCCAGTTGATTATATTTATAATAAAATGAGATGCTGGAAATCCCATAATGTTCTAGAGGAATAAAGTTATAAATTTTCCATACAATTTAATTTGTCCATGAATATTACTCAGGTCAGGAACCTTCTTTTTCTTTTCTTTTTTTTTTTTTTTTTTTGGTTTTTTTCGAGACAGGGTTTCTCTGTGTAGCCCTGGCTGTCCTGGAACTCACTTTGTAGACCAGGCTGGCCTCAAACTCAGAAATCCGCCTGCCTCTGCCTCCCGAGTGCTGGGATTAAAGGCGTGCGCCACCACGCCCGGCTGGTTTTTCTTTTTCTTTTTCTTTTTTTTTTTTTTTTTTTTGGTTTGTAGGTTTGTGCCACTAGCTCAACTCCAGCTTTTTTTTTTTTTTTTAGGTTTTTCGAGACAGGGTTTCTCTGTATAGCCCTGGCTGTCCTGGCACTCACTTTGTAGACCAGGCTGGCCTCGAACTCAGAAATCCGCCTGCCTCTGCCTCCCGAGTGCTGGGATTAAAGGCGTGCGCCACCACGCCCGGCTAGGAACCTTCTAGAATGAGGTTCCCAGAACCTACCACACTGTTCCCAACAGGTACCTACCCTCCTGAGTGCAGAGCAAAGGAATTTTGAGGGAGTGTACTTGTGTACTTCCCAGAAGGTGTCAGGCTTGTGTTACTGAAGAATCAAGTTCTCTTGATGAGACCAAATTTAAGTGTCCTGCCTCTGATTCACGAAGTCTGGGTCACTGAAAATTAGGTGGAAATGCCCCCAAAGAGAAACAAGGGCTCCAAGAAAACAGATCTACGAGAATTAAGACTATTCAAATGAAGAAATGGTATGGCTAAGAGTCATCAGATGAAATTAAATTGTTCTCTGGTCTCCTCAGTCTCAAACAGGATTTATGTCATCAATCAGATCAGACACCATGAAATTTCTGATCATGCATCTCAGAAGACATGCAGGGGAAGGTGGAGTGTTTATCTTTTCACATAAAGGGCAGATTTATAGATCAGTAGAGACACTGAAAATACAGGCTGTGTGGAAAGACTTTTAATACAAAGCAGGGATTTGACTATGGTTCTTTTATCTGAGTGGTATTGTTACAATTCTTCAGGCTTTCCTGGAAATCAAAGAACTGTTTGGAAAGCCAATACATATGTGTGTGTGTGTGTGTATATACACACATGTACACACATATACATCACTGTTCTTATATGGGTTGTATGGGACATGACATTTTTCATAACATGTTTATGAGACATGAAATTTTTTCACTGGAATCCCTTTTACCTAAGATTCATCAAAAATTGATTCTATCTACAGTGAGTTCATTTTTTCTCTTTGCTTTTCAGATTATAGCTTTGTATTGTTCTTCATTTGAAAGTGATGCTTGTAATATTCTTCACTGTTGTTCCTAATGTCTCCTCCCCATAGGACAAATAGCAAATGTAGTATTAATAAATGTTTGCTTTTATTAATGGAATACAATAAAAAAGTGACATGTCAAATCCTCCTCTTCTCTGCCTTAAAAATGAAGCGCCTCAGATCAGAACTGCTCTTTCCTGACTGAATTTTGAAGTGGCCCCTATTTCAAGTATTTCTCTTGTTGACTAAAATAATGTAGTCAGATAACAATTTTTGCTAACATGTAAAACTAAAAATAGTTACCTTAAGAAAAGTATAGCTGGAGAGATGGCTCAGAGGCTAAGAGCATCCAGTGCTGGGTGCTCTTTCAGAGAACCACTCTGGTTTACACCCAGCTCCCATATGGTGGCTCACAATCATCTATACCTCCAGTCCCTGGAGGTTTGTTGTCCTCGTCTGCCCCCATGGGCACTGAACACCTGCAGTGTACAGGCATGCATTCAGGCCAAACACTCATACACATAGAAATAAATAAATGAAGGAAGGAAGAAATAAAAGATATGACTCTCAAAAGATATGATGTGTCAAAACCTAACTCTCTTTTGCCAGCCCAGTATTGATGTTTTGGGTTTTTTTTGGGGGGGACAGAGAACTTTATTGATGGTATTCAACAGAGTAGGGAGAGCTCTCTAGGCTCCTCCTGTTATGGGGGTCTGGGGTGGAAATTGTGAGGGAGATGCTCACTGTTGGGGGCCGAGTTGGGATAGGGAATAGTAGTATAATAGCAAATGTAGTTCCCAGCAACTGAGGGCCTCTCTCTTGCTCTCAGTGTTCTTGCTGGAGTGGGTGGTCCAGGGTTTCTTACTCCTTGGAGGCCATGTAGACCATGAGGTCCACTACCCTGTTGCTGTAGCCATATTCATTTTCATACCAGGAAATGAGCTTTACAAAGTTGTCATTGAGAGCAATGCCAGCCCCGGCATCGAAGGTGGAAGAGTGGGAGTTGCTGTTGAAGTCACAGGAGACAACCTGGTGCTCAGTGAAGCCCAGGATGTCCTTCAGTGGGCCCTCAGATGCCTGCTTCACCACCTTCTTGATGTCTTCATACTTGGCAGGTTTCCTCAGACAGCATGTCAGATCCACGATGGACACACTGGGGGTAGGAACACGGAAGGCCATGCCAGTGAGCTTCCTGTTCAGCTCTGGGATGACCTTGCTCACAGCCTTGGCAGCACCAATGGATGTAGGGATGATGTTCTGGGCAGCCGCATGGCCATCATGCCACAGCTTTCCAGAAGGGCCTTCCACAGTCTTCTGAGTGGCAGTGATAGCATGGACCATGGTCATGAGCCCTTCCACAATGCCAAAGTTGTCATGGATGACCTTGGCCAAGGGGGCTAAGCAGTTGGTGGTGCAGGATGCATTGCTGACAATCTTGAGTGAGTTGTCATATTTCTCGTGGTTCACACCCATCACAAACATGGGGGCATCAGCAGAAGGGGCGGAAATGATAACTCTTTAGGCTCCACCCTTCAAGTGGGCCCCGGCCTTCTCCATGGTGGTGAAGACACCAACAGACTCCACGACATACTCAGCACTGGCATCACCCCATTTGATGTTAGCAGGGTCTCGCTCCTGGAAGATGGTGATGGGCTTCCCGTTGATGACAAGCTTCCCATTCTCGGCCTTGACCGTGCCGTTGAATTTGCCATGGGTGGAGTCATACTGGAACATGTAGACCATGTAGTTGAGGTCAATGAAGGGGTCGTTGATGGCAACAATCTCCACTTTGCCATGTGGAGAGCAGAAGGCAGTCCTGGTAACCAGGTGCCTAATACGGTTCACAAATCTGTTCACACCAAATCCGTTCACACCGACCTTCACCATTTTGTCTACGGGACAAGGCTGGCACTGCACAAGAAGATGCGGCTGTCTCTGGAACAGAGAGGAGCAAAGCTGATGTTTTTGAGAAATGATTGGATGGTGATTGTGTAGGCATGAGGGTGTGATGGTTTGTATATCCTTGGACCAGGGAGTGGCACCATCTGAAGGTGTGGCCTTGTTGCAATAGGTGTGACCTGGTTGGAATGGGTGTGTCACTGTGGGTGTGGGTATAAGATCCTCACCCTAGTTGCCTGGAAGTCAGTCTTCCACTAGCAGCCTTTGGATGAAGACATAGAACTCTCGGCTCCTCCTGCGCCATGCCTGCCTGGATACTGCCATGCTCCCACCTTGCTGATAATGGACTGAACCTCTGAACCTGTAAGCCAGCCCCAATTAAATGTTGTTTTTTATAAGACTTACCTTGGTCATGGTGTCTGTTCACAGCAGTAAAACCCTAACTAAGACAGAAATTGGTACCAGCAGAGTGGGGTATTCCTGTGACAACCTGACCATGTTTTGGGGAGGACTGTGGAAGGACTTTGGAACTTTGGGCTTGAAGATCCATTCGTTGTTAAGAGCTCTGTCAGATGTTGTGTAGGAGCTTGGAAGATAATGCTGAGAACAGTGCAGAAGATGGAGGCCTGGTTTGTGAAATTTCAGGGGGAAAATTAAAGACTCTCTTCAGGGCCATTGCTGTTTTTATTGTGAAGATTTTGTAGTTCTGGTTAGCTGGGGCTGAAGAATCAGCTGTGATTAACAAGATACCAGAACTACTAAAGCAAAAACTTTGCATTACTGGGACTATTGATGCTGGTTAGCTGGAGCTAAGAAATTAGCGGTGATTAAGAAGAGACCAGCATCGTTGAGGTGACATCTTCTGGGAAGTGTTTTCTGAAAGCACAAAGAGGCCGTGTTCCAGAGATAGGCAAGGTTGTACTCCTTCTGCAGTGGGACTTGGTAATGTGTAAGGGTCACCCAGGTGGTACTGGTTTTGAAGGCATGAAGGGGTCACACAGCAGCTCAGGCTCGGCACTGTGAGAGGCCATGGAAGGCCATTGGTGAAGGTGCAGCCCCAGTTGTAATTGAAGGCCCAGGACTGAAGGGGTCATGCAGTGTTTTGGAGATGCCAGTACCACGAGATGACCACCAAGAGCAGCAGCAGCAGTGGAGTACAGGCATCTGGAGCCCAGAGGACGACGTGTGTGCTACAAAGGGCATGGCTGGAGAAGTGACCCAAGCCCTTGGAGGAGCCCAGAAGATCGTGAGTTGGATCCCAGACGTTGGACGGTTGGAGATTGATTTTTGCTTTGATTGTGACTGTGCCCTGATATTTTCCCTCTTGAAGGAAGAAACTGTTTTAGTGGAGCCCACAGTTAAGAGACTTTTAATTGTAAAAAGACTTTGGATTTTAAAAGAGATGGATATTTTAAAGAGATTGAAATTTTAAGAATATGTAAAGACTGTGGGACTTTTAAAGTTATTTAGATCTTGGGGATGAATAAGAATGTAAGGGTTGAGGCTTACTAGTGATGTGCTTGTGTGTCAAGTTGACAAGGGGTCAATTGTACTGGCTGGTTTTGTGTGTCAACTTGACACAGCTGGAGTTATCACAGAGAAAGGAGCTTCAGTTGAGGAAATGCCTCCATGAGATCCAACTGTAAGGCATTTTCTCAATTAGTGATCAAGGGGGAAAGGCCCCTTGTGGGTGGGACCATCCCTGGGCTGGTAGTCTTGGGTTCTATAAGAGAGTAGGCTGAGCAAGCCAGGGGGGCAAGCCAGTAAAGAACATCCCTCCATGGCTTCTGCATCAGCTCCTGCTTTCTGACCTGTTTGAGTTCCAGTCCTGACTTCCTTTGGTGATGAACAGCAGCATGGAAGTGTAAGCCGAATAAACCCTTTCCTCCCCAACTTGCTTCTTGGTCATGATGTTTGTGCAGGAATAGAAACCCTGACTAAGACAGAGGGTAAATGTGGGATGGACTATTCAGTTCTGCCCTAGAGGCATAGATGATTGTTTATGTTACAGAAACTCATGGATGCTATTCAGTTACGATAGATCATTTATATACTCGCACATGGTACTTTGCAGTAAAATGTTTTAAATATGTGATAACAATAACCATAGCCTGATCAAGACTCATAAAAGTTTTGTAAGCACAAAGTGTAACTCATGATGTCCCTTTGTTGTTTAGCAGAAAAACTACATGGCATTCTGGGCTAGAAAGCAAGCACATTCCAATTTAGCACATTTTAAAAATAAACATCTTACCTGGAAAAAATGGCACTACCTGTGTACTTATATAATGATACAATTATTTAGTTAATTATACATTACATACTTAAGTAGTAATGTAAATAATTAACTACATCTAAAGTACAAGGTTCTGGGTGTGTCACCCTATGTGATTATTAGCAGTTCACAGAGGGACAACAGTCTACCATCTTATAATTCCAGTTTTGAAGAGAAAAAGGCACAATAACCAACTTATTAATAAATTATTTTTAAGTAAATTTAAAAAAATCCTTTTTTTTTTTTTTTTTTTTTTTTGGTTTTTGAGACAGGTTTCTCTGTATAGTCCTGGCTGTCCTGGAACTAACTTTGTAGACCAGGCTGGCCTCGAATTCAGAAATCTGCCTGCCTCTGCCTCCTGAGTGCTAGGATAAAGCATGCGCCACCACACCCAGCTCAAGAAAAAAATCTTGATTCTCCTCTTGTTCTGACTACTGCCTCTGTTGTCTTAGAAGTCACCCAGTTTGGCTAGCATATCTGACACCTTGGGAGGGCCTTACTTTGCTCTTCAAATCTTTTATAGCCCTGTTTTCACACAAACTTTTAAAGTCAGAGCTTCAGGCTTTGCCCTCAGCAATGACATAGTTCTGTCCATAATCACTAGGGATCTGACCTTTGGGGTTCTTTCTCAATCTGAACTCAGTCTCCTCTTAAATTTGGAGCATCTCTGCAAGGTTGTGTTATTCTATGACTCAGACAACTGGGTCTTGAGGGCTCTGTTGACCAAAAAGAGTGAAAGACCACAGAGGGAATGAGATTGTGCATCCTAGCTCTCTGAGTCAGCCAAGTACACATTCCTCAAACCCATCCCCCACCAAGCTAGAATTTTAAGAATTAAAACAGCTCTTCCGGTCTGACCAGCACCGGGGTAGCTAGAGCGCAGGGTCGGCTGACACCTGCCAGCTACCCACGACACCCGCCACAGGATCTTGAGACTTCTGGTGAGTGGAACACAGCTTCTGCTCCAGTCCAATCGTGCGGGAACTGAGACTGCTTTGGTTGGGGAGGCAGAAATCCGGCCTGAGTAGGGCCACAAGCCTCTTCCGGTCTGACCAGCACCTGGGTAGCTAGAGCACAGGGTCGGCTGACACCTGCCAGCTACCCACGACACCCGCCACAGGATTTTGAGACTTCTGGTGAGTGGAACACAGAGTCTGCTCCAATCTTTAAACAGTGACAACGATAACAACTAACCCCAGAGATTACCAGATGGCGAAAGGTAAACGTAATAATCTTACTAACAGAAACCAAGACCACTCACCATCATCAGAACCCAGCACTCCCACTTCGCCCAGTCCAGGGCACCCCAACACACTGGAAAAGCTAGACCCGGATCTAAAAGCATATCTCATGATGATGGTAGAGGACATCAAGAAGGACTTTAATAACAAACTTAAAGAAATACAGGAGAACATTAAAGAGGAAGCACAAAAATCCCTTAAAGAATTGCAGGAGAACACTGCTAAACAGGTAGAAGACATTAAAGAGGAAGCACAAAAATCCCCTAAAGAATTGCAGGAGAACACTGCTAAACAGGTAGAAGACATTAAAGAGGAAGCACAAAAATCCATTAAAGAATTGCAGGAAAACCAGACCAAACAGGTGATGGAATTGAATAAAAACATCCAAGACCTAAAAAGGGAAGTAGAGACAATGAAGAAAACCCAAATTGAGGCAACACTGGAGATAGAAACCCTAGGAAAGAAATCTGGAACCATAGATGCGAGCATCAGCAACAGAATACAAGAGATGGAAGAAAGAATCTCAGGTACAGAAGACTCCATAGAGAACATCGGCACGACAATCAAAGAAAATACAAAATCCAAAAATATCCTAACTCAAAACATACAGGAAATCCAGGACAAAATGAGAAGACCAAACCTACGGATAATAGGAGTAGATGAGAATGAAGATTTTCAACTCAAAGGACCAGCAATTATCTTCAACAAAATTATAGAAGAAAACTTCCCAAACCTAAAGAAAGAGATGCCCATGAACATACAAGAAGCTTACAGAACTCCAAATAGACTGGACCAGAAAAGAAATTCCTTCCGACACATAATAATCAGAACAACAAATGCACTAAATAAAGATAGAATACTAAAAGCAGTAAGGGAAAAAGGTCAAGTAACATATAAAGGCAAGCCTATCAGAATTACACCGGATTTTTCACCAGAGACTATGAAAGCCAGAAGGCCCTGGACAGATGTTATACAGAAACTAAGAGAACACAATTTCCAGCCCAGGCTACTATACCCAGCCAAACTCTCAATTACCATAGATGGAGAAACCAAAGTATTCCACGATAAAACCAAATTCACACATTATCTTTCCACGAATCCAGCCCTTCAAAGGATAATAACAGAAAAAAACCAATACAAGGACGGAAACCACGTCCTAGAAAAAGCAAGAAGGTAATCCCTCAACAAACCTAAAAGAAGACAGCCACAAAAACAGAACACCAACTCTAACAACAAAAATAAAAGGAAGCAACAATTACTTCTCCCTAATATCTCTTAATATCAATGGACTCAACTCCCCAATAAAAAGACATAGACTAACAGGCTCGCTACAGAAACAGGACCCAACATTTTGCTGCTTACGGGAAACTCATCTCAGAGAAAAAGATATACACTACCTCAGAATGAAAGGCTGGAAAACAATTTTCCAATCAAATGGTAGGAAGAAACAAGCTGGAGTAGCCATTATAATATCTGATAAGATTGCCTTCCAACCCAAAGTCATCAAAAAAGACAAGGAAGGGCACTTCATTCTCATCAAAGGTAAAATCCTCCAAGAGGAACTATCAATCCTGAATATCTATGCTCCAAATACAAGGGCAGCCACATTCATTAAAGATACTTTAGTAAAGCTCAAAGCACACATTGCACCTCACACAATAATAGTGGGAGACTTCAATACACCACTTTCACCAATGGACAGATCATGGAAACAGTAACTAAACAGGGACACAGTGAAACTAACAGAGGTTATGAAACAAATGGATCTGACAGATATCTACAGAACATTTTATCCTAAAACAAAAGGATATACCTTCTTCTCAGCACCTCACGGTACCTTCTCCAAAATTGACCACATAATTGGTCACAAAACAAGCCTCAACATATACAAAAATATTGAAATTGTCCCATGCACCCTATCAGATCACCATGGACTAAGACTGATCTTCAATAACAAAATAAATAATAAAATGCCAACACACACGTGGAAACTAAACAACACTCTTCTCAATGATACCTTGGTCAAGGAAGGAATAAAGAAAGAAATTAAGGACTTTCTGGAGTTTAATGAAAATGAAGCCACAACATACCCAAACTTATGGGACACATTGAAAGCATTTCTAAGAGGAAAACTCATAGCTCTGAGTGCCTCCAAAAAGAAACTAGAGAGAGCACACATTAGCAGCTTGACAACACATCTAAAAGCTCTAGAACGAAAGGAAGCAAATTCACCCAAGAGGAGTAGACGGCAAGAAATAATCAAACTCAGGGGTGAAATCAACCAAGTGGAAACAAGAAGAACAATTCAAAGAATCAACCAATCAAGGAGCTGGTTCTTTGAGAAAATCAACAAGATAGATAAACCCTTAGCCAGACTCACTAGAGGGCATAGGGAAAGTATTCTAATTAACAAAATCAGAAATGAAAAGGGAGACATAACAACAGACCCTGAAGAAATCCAAAACACCATCAGATCCTTCTACAAAAGGCTATACTCAACAAAACTGGAGAACCTGGATGAAATGGACATGTTTCTAGACAGATACCAGGTACCAAAGTTAAATCAAGATCAGGTTAATGATCTAAACAGTCCCATATCCCCTAAAGAAATCCCCTAAAGCAGTCATTAATAGTCTCCCAACCAAGAAAAGCCCAGGACCAGATGGGTTTAGTGCAGAGTTCTATCAAACCTTCAAAGAAGAACTAATCCCAGTTCTTCACAAACTATTCCACAAAATAGAATCAGAAGGTACTCTACCCAACTCATTCTATGAAGCCACAATTACTCTGATACCTAAACCACATAAAGACCCAACAAAAATAGAGAACTTCAGACCAATTTCCCTTATGAATATTGATGCAAAAATCCTCAATAAAGTTCTCGCTAACCAAATTCAAGAACACATCAAAACAATCATCCATCCTGACCAAGTAGGTTTCATCCCAGGGATGCAAGGATGGTTCAATATATGAAAATCCATCAATGTAATCCATTATATAAACAAACTCAAAGACAAAAACCACATGATCATCTCGTTAGATGCTGAAAAAGCATTTGACAAAATCCAACACCCATTCATGATAAAAGTCTTGGAATGATCAGGAATTCAAGGCCCATACCTAAACATGATAAAAGCAATATACAGCAAACCAGTAGCCAACATCAAAGTAAATGGTGAGAAGCTGGAAGCAATCCCTCTAAAATCAGGGACTAGACAAGGCTGCCAAATCTCTCCCTACCTATTCAACATTGTACTTGAAGTCCTAGCCAGAGCAATTAGACAACAAAAGGAGATCAAGGGGATACAAATCGGAAAAGAAGAAGTCAAAATATCGCTTTTTGCAGATGATATGATAGTATACATAAGTGACCCTAAAAAATTCCACCAGAGAACTCCTAAGCCTGATAAATAGCTTCGGTGAAGTAGCTGGATATAAAATTAACTCAAGCAAGTTAATGGCCTTTCTGTACACAAAGGATAAACAGGCAGAGAAGGAAATTAGGGAAACAACACCCTTCTCAATAGTCACAAACAATATAAAATACCTTGGCGTGACTCTAACTAAGGAAGTAAAAGATCTGTATGACAAGTACTTCAAGTCCCTGAAGAAAGATATTAAAGAAGATCTCAGAAGATGGAAAGATCTCCCATGCTCATGGATTGGCAGGATCAACATTGTAAAAATGGCCATCTTACCAAAAGCAATCTACAGATTCAATGCAATCCCCATCAAAATTCCAACTCAATTCTTCAACGAATTAGAAATGGCAATCTGCAAATTCATCTGGAACAACAAAAAACCTAGGATAGCAAAAACTCTTCTCAAGGATAAAAGAACCTCTGGTGGAATCACCATGCCTGACCTAAAGCTGTACTACAGAGCAATTGTGATAAAAACTGCATGGTACTGGTATAATGACAGACAAGTAGACCAATGGAACAGAATTGAAGACCCTGAGATCAACCCACATACCTATGGTCACTTGATCTTTGACAAGAGAGCAAAAACCATCCAGTGGAAAAAAGACAGCATTTTCAACAAATGGTGCTGGCACAACTGGCGGTTATCATGTAGAAGAATGCGAATTGATCCATTCCTATCTCCTTGTACCAAGGTCAAATCTAAGTGGATTAAGGAACTCCACATAAAACCAGAGACACTGAAACTTATAGAGGAGAAAGTAGGGAAAAGCCTTGAAGATATGGGTACAGGGGAAAAATTCCTGAATAGAACAGCAAAGGCTTGTGCTGTAAGATCGAGAATCAATAAATGGGACCTCATAAAGTTGCAAAGCTTCTGCAAGGCAAAAGACACCGTCAATAAGACAAAAAGACCACCAACAGATTGGGAAAGGATCTTTACCTATCCTAAATTAGATAGGGGACTAATATCCAATATATATAAGGAACTCAAGAAGGTGGACTCCAGAAAATCAAATAACCCCGTTAAAAAATGGGGCTCAGAACTGAACAAAGAATTCTCACCTGAGGAATACGGAATAGCAGAGAAGCACCTGAAAAAATGTTCAACATCCTTAATCATCAGGGAAATGCAAATCAAAACAACCCTGAGATTCCACCTCACACCAGTCAGAATGGCTAAGATCAAAAATTCAGGTGACAGCAGATGCTGGCGAGGATGTGGAGAAAGAGGAACACTCCTTCATTGTTGGTGGGATTGCAAGCTGGTACAACCACTCTGGAAATCAGTTTGGTGGTTCCTCAGAAAATTGGACATAGTACTACCAGAGGATCCAGCAATACCTCTCCTGGGCATATATCCTGAAGATGTTCCAACCGGTAAGAAGGACACATGCTCCACTATGTTCATAGCAGCCTTATTTATAATAGCCAGAAGCTGGAAAGAACCCAGATGCCCCTCAACAGAGGAATGGATACAGAAAATGTGGTACATTTACACAATGGAGTTCTACTCAGCTATTAAAAAGAATGAATTTATGAAATTCCTAGGCAAATGGATGGATCTGGAGGGCATCATCCTGAGTGAGGTAACATATTCACAAAGGAACTCACACAATATGTATTCACTGATAAGTGGATATTAGCCCAAAAACTTAGGATACCCAAGATATAAGATACAATTTGTTAAACGCATGAAACTCAAGAAGAACGAAGACCAAAGTGTGGACACTGTGCCCCTTCTTGGAATTGGGAACAAAACACCCATGGAAAGAGTTACAAAGATAAAGTTTGGAGCTGTGAAGAAAGGATGGACCATCTAAAGACTGCCATATCCAGGAATCCATCCCATAATCAGCTTCCAAACGCTGACACCATTGCATACACTAGCAAGATTTTGCTGAAAGGACCCAGATATAGCTGTCTCTTGTGAGACAATGCCGGGGCCTAAGAAACACAGAAGTGGATGCTTACAGTCAGCTATTGGATGGATCACAGGGCCCCCAATGGAGAAGCTAGAGAAAGTACCCAAGGAGCCAAAGGGAACTGCAACCCCATAGGTGGAACATTATTATGAACTAACCAGTACCCCAGAGCTCTTGACTCTAGCTGCATTTGTATCAAAAGATGGCCTAGTGGGCCATCACTGGAAAGAGAGGCCCATTGGACTTGCCAACTTTATATGCCCCAGTATAGGAGAATGCCAGGGCCAAGGGGTTCGGGGTGGGTGGGTGAGGGACTGGGGGGGGGGGAGTGTATTGGGGACTTTTTGGATAGCATTGGAAATGTAATTGAGGAAAATACCTAATAAAAAATAAATAAAAAAAATAAAAATTTCAAGATGGAAAAAAAAAAAAGAATTAAAACAACCCTCAAACAAAAGATGCTGAATTAATTTGGTCCATGACAGCCCATATGAAAGACCACCATCCTAATTTCCTTTTCAACTTTATATACTCATGTGACTAAACACTGGTCACTGAGGTGAGAGTAATTACAAATGAAGCATACAGACCATAATAAGAAAGCAGCATGGTTCTTCCCACCCCATCTCATTTCTAACACCTGTCCACTGAGAGGTGGATATGATGGCAGGGCAAGACAATACTCAATGGCTGTCAGATAACAAAAGAAGTCTGGGACCTTGATAACTTGGCAAGGACTACCTGCCTTAACAGTTCTGATTTCGATAAAGGAAAAACTTCTGTTACACGTCCTTGTTATTTTCAGTCTTTGGGACACAAAGCCAAACTACATTTCAACTGGTGCAGGGGCCATCTGACTTAGTGGTCCTCACCAGAAACAGGAAGTGTGACTGTTTCCTGGGAAATATTTGGTGATATATGGAGATAGTTCTGGTTGTCATACATGAAGAGACTATGAAATATGCTGCCCATATCTACCCAGGGACACTGCCAAACACCCCAAAACCAAGGCAGTCTCCTTACAAGAAAAGAATTGTGCTGTCCCAAATACCAAAATATCAGATACCCTCAACTATCAAAAGCACCTGTGAGGTTGGTAAGTCACTGAAGCAACCCTAAGATCTAGAGACTGTCAGGCTACGGTGCCACACTGATGACTGTGACTAAGCCCATTGCTCTTGTTCTAACTATGCTATTTTACGAGTCACTATAATAGATCCACTTTATTTTCTGGGTTTGATGTTTAAGTCACTCCACATAGATCTAGGGCCAGCAGTGCTTCATCACCAGACTTTTGCTAAACGCCTACTTAATATAAATTTCTAGGCTGGTTTCCAGTTTTAAATCTAGTTGAAGAACTCAAGCATATATGAAAAGGGAAGGTTCTTAGTGTAACGGAGCAAAGGATGGAGCCTGGAGGAATCCGGCTGTGGATGCCAAGATGGGGAGATGTTAGAGGGCTCTGATAGAAAGGATATTGGCCACTGAACCAGGTTTTTAGGCCACAGACTTCTGATTTGAAGGTAATGTTTTGAACATCAAAGTCTTCACCAGGGTTGTGTAAATTATTAAGCACAGCCCCTAGGCACAAGCTCTTCCCCTAGGTGTTTGTAATGGACATTTGTTAGGCTGACCAGCTCCAGGCACAAGCTCTTCCCCTAGGTGTTTGTAATGGACATTTGTTAGGCTGACCAGCTCCAGGCACAAGCTCTTCCCCTAGGTGTTTGTAATGGACATTTGTTAGGCTGACCAGCTCCAGGCACAAGCTCTTCCCCTAGGTGTTTGTAATGGACATTTGTTTGTTAGGCTGACCAGCTCCTCATCACTTTGTTCTCTTGTCATGGAGTAACAACCTGCTTTCCCTTTGCAAGGTAACTCCTCTTAGTGGCTGACCACATTGGGGATTGCAATCACACCTTTTATTACAGATATATTTTATAATGTAAAATAATATGTTATAATTATTATATTATTATTATTTGTTGCGGGAAATATTAAAAAGAACGACAAGTTGGGCACCAACAGGCCATATGGCTCCAGTGGGGTGTTCTCACAGCAGATTCTCTGGCCCGGAGCTCCCAAGTTCCTTTGGTGGGTTGTTGCCACACCAGCCCCAATGCAATGATCACCCACCTCTCAGTTAGCTATCACAATTCCTAGTAACCTGATAAAATCAAAACTCGAGAGGCTTATAATTAATCAGTCAGGTTTATATATCAATAAACTCTCAATACACAAGATGCCCACACAATAAATTCAGGGCCAATTGATAGTGGTGGAAGCTTCCCACCTATATTAGACAAGTTACCCCAATTATTCTATCCCTACATGATATCATATCTACCTGTGGCTATTTAAAGCCATGTGGAGTCGGAATCATCCTGTTCATCCTCCATTTTGCTTCCTTCTCCTTCTCCTGTGTCACTCCCTGTCTCTACAACTCTTAGTTCTGCCTCCCTTTTCCCTCTCTAATCACAGGTCTCCTGCTGCACTAATATTTAAATTAATTGGACAGGGATTAATTAATACTGCCACAATTATTAATTTGCCACCTTGCTTTTCAAGCTTCTTTCTCTGTCTACTTGGCCCATCTAGATGAGACAAGGTGTCCCATTCTGTCTGGTCTTCACTTGGGTTTAGCTGTTGGGCCACTGATTGAAAAGATAGAGAGCGAGGCATGGACATTTCTCGATGGTGACTTTGCTGGTGGCTGTGTTCCTCTGAAAGGCTTGGCTTCTATCAAGAGCACTTTCTGTTCCACTACCTCTCCTCTTCACAGGAATCCTCTCACTGACCCTTCTGAATTCAGAATGGTAAGGACTTTCTATCCTTGTTTGCCTTAATACCCCATAGTGCTTCATTAATCACTGTCATACCTCTGTTGGTGTTCACACTTGTGGTGGTTTGAAAATGCTTGGCCTAGGGAGTGGCACTATTAGGAGGTGTGGCCTTGTTGGAGTAGGTGTGGCCTTGTTGGAGGAGTGTGTCACTTTGGGGATGGGCCACGAGATGCTCCTCCTAACCACATGGGAGTCAATCTTCTTCAGATGAAGATGTAGAACTCTCAGCTCCTCCTTCACCATGCCTGCCTGGATGCTGCCATGCTCCTGCCTTGATGATAATGGACCAAACCTCTGAACCTATAAACCAGCCCCAATGTTGTCCTTATAAGAGTTGCCTTGGTCATGCTGTTTGTTCACAGCAGTAAAACCCTAACTATGACAACATTATTGCCCTTTTATAATTCTCCCTCTGAGTACATAGCAGTGTGAATTTAACTGACCTAAAAACCTATCCCCAACCACAAGAGTAGACATGCTACTATTCCATGGAGTCGGATGCTAGAGTTGCTCCATAGACTGCGTGTTTGATGTATAACAAGACTGTGTGGAGCTCTTCCCTGAGGCTTTGAGGATGATAGTGGATACAGAATCACTTCCTTCCCGGTCACCAACTGGAATGTATAAGCCTGTTTGTCAATGCTAGCTCCTTTCCTGCAGACAGAAAGCCCAAGACTAATGGGATAGGACAGAAGATGAGACTAGTCTAGACAGAATTAGAGATAGAGACCTGAGAAGATCGTTTGAATCCCTGGCCCAGTCACACACAGTCTTTGTAGTTAGGTTTGTAGATAAGGTTTGCTCATTTTGCTTTTTTTCTGGATATTTGGGATAATCATAATTTTAGAAAGTGAGTCTGGAATGGTAGGGATGTGAGATACCTTGAAGGTGGTGATGGTGGTTGTAAGTAGGTGTTACTTCCCTTGGATGGAAAGAAGAGGTCTGGTTAGGCCTTGAAAAGATAAATGATACACCCACTTACAAATCCAGACCACAGTTATGTTGACCTGCATTGTGGGCCTGTGGTGAGGCAGAAACATCATGGCTGAGGCAGAATGGAAGAAATCTATGTACTTCAAGAAATGGAGGGAGAAAAGAAGAGGAAAGAGGAAAGAAGAAAGAGGGGGAGACAGAGGTGGAGGTGGAAAGACAGAGAGAGAAGAAAGAGAAAGAGGAGAGACAGACAAACAGACAGACAGACAGACACACACACACACACACACACAGAGAGAGAGAGAGAGAGAAAACCCTTCAAAAATCTTCCCCCAGTGACCTTCCTTCTGCAAACAGCCCTGTCTCCTAGTAACCTATTTAGTTATGAACTCATCAGTATGCTATTTAATACTCTAAGAAGTCCACACTCTCGTGATCTAATACACTCATGACCTAGTCAGCCCTCAACAGTACCAGTGCATGAACCAACTCTTCAAGACTTGAACATTTAGGGGGATGCCTCATCACCAAACTGTCACAACAACCATTGCACAAACACAACTGAGCATCCTGACCTGTCATGGAGGGAAGCACAAGAGTTGGCAACTTTAGAGAGAATCTGGACAGATCTCTCAGGACCATACCTGTGCAGATTATACTGACAGCGTGTGCTTCACTCTGGAACTGCACTGAATGTGCTAAAAGATGGCCCTAAGACCGCCTCCTCCCACTCATGGGCGCACATACTAAGAAAGCCTCTAATCTCCTCTTCAGTGTCAGGGATTGCCATTAGTAGAGCAACGCAAAAGACCGAGATGACTAGATCTCATAACTGCCCACAGAAAAATAGTGGAAAGTCTGATGCTTGACAAAAATCTCCAAAGGCCAACCAAGATGGCGGGGCCTGCCGAGCAAACAGGTGATATCTGGATTCTACTTTTGTGTCATTCTTCTCCCTTTAGACAAACGTCCTTTGTACAGTTTTATCTCAGTTTTATGCCATTAGTCCTGGAACAGACTCTTGCTGTTCCTAGATACTCTCTGGGATACCCATACAACTGTGGTACAGCTGTGACCCTCTCATATCTTCAGTGTCCTGGGGAAAAGGTAGACAGACAGGGAGGGACGTGTGCCAACTCATGTTGTCCATGCTTGCACCGAAATCAGCAACATTTGTTTGCGTGAGACTGGCTCGCAAATAGAACTTTAACATGCAGTATTGGTACTTTTGTTCCCTAAACGCTACAGCTTAAGGAATAGGGTCCCTCAGCTACTTACTTCAAAGGCCATTACTGTAACAGATAATCAATCACTGCTTCTATTGATGTGATTGACTACACAATCTTAGACAGAAAGGCAAGCTTTTCAGTTAGCGTTTTCAACTCCCCAGTTTTGTCTTTATGATAAAAGCTGAGGGTTAGCTTAAGTGCTACTTTGGGGTTCCTAAGGCTTTGAACTTTCATCTTTCTCCACGCACTAATTACTTGCATTAATATTTTTGTTTATATGAGTCAATATGTTTATTAGACTGCTCTAAAGAGCTCTTTCCTTAGCAACTACAATTAGTAATGCTTTTGGAATGGAGATTAGTGGGTCTGAGAGGGAATGTGGCCATGCCAAAGGGACACATACAATAAACAAGCCAAGAAAGGGCCTCCTGGTGACTTCAGAAAACACTGGAAGACCAAGAAAGTTATAGGGAAACAATTATGACACAGTCTTATGAAGGATCAATGAGGGAACATTTTACACACACACACACACACACACACACACACACACACAGAGAGAGAGAGAGAGAGAGAGAGAGAGAGAGAGAGAGAGAGAGAGAGAGAGAGTTTTTGCATGTATGTAAACACTTTAGCTCAAAGAGACAGTCCTTTCCACTCCTTCCACAACAAAGCAAACAATGGAAATTTCCAGGGCAGCCAAAGTCAGTTTCTACTTGTAGCTCCCTGTTTCCCGAGCTTGAGCCTGGCTTTACGGTAGCTACAGCCTACCCACAAAGTTTGCCTAAGGAACTGTAAATTTTCCATGCCCTTCTGTGTCTAAGTGCTCCCTCTACTTGCTTCATGTGGGAAAACTTCCTCTTCTAATAATTAAGCTTAATTGCTATTAAGATTATAGGGAGATAACTGGACAGACTTTTTAAAAAAATTGCATTTTAAGAACACCAGTGTAGAGTTGTACCAAACAGCAAGCTACAGCTGCTTGATGCTTAGATCTGTGTCATCTTAGAAAAGAGAGTATTTTCCGAATCAGTGAAGAGACTAGACAGAACTTTCAACATCATTATCCACCCGGCTTACCCAGCAGTACTTTAATGCTCATGAGGAAGGGCATCATTCATGGCTTTTGAATTTCCCTTCTTCCAAATACCAGCTCAGGAGTAGAAATGACCTGAATTTTGATTCAAAGAGCTCCTGGTTTCAGCTGCTATTGTCAAAGTTTCATAACTGCACACATGCTAGTAACAGCCACCCCAATACAAACTGTTGGTAAAGACAACAACAGCTTACTGAGTACTTTATAAGATATAAACTACTACTTTCAGCCTCACTTTACATTTGATAAAATGAAGTTTAGAGAGGGAAAATGGCTTGCTTGAGATCAAAGGAGTACATATTCAGATCTTGGATTTGAGTTCAGGTCATCTAAAGGTCAAAAATGGAGTTCTCTCTTCCTTCCTTCCTTCCTTCCTTCCTTCCTTCCTTCCTTCCTTCCTTCCTTCCTTCCTTCCTCCCTCCCTCCCCCCTCCCTCCCTCCCTCCCTCCCCCTCTCTCTTTCTCTTTCTTTCTTTCTTTCTTTCTTTCTTTCTTTCTTTCTTTCTTTCTTTCTTTCTCTCTCTCTTTCTTTCTTTTTTCAGCCTTTCCTTCCTTCCTTCCTTTCTTTCTTTCTTTCTTTCTTTCTTTCTTTCTTTCTTTCTTTCTTTCTTTCTTTCTAATGTGTACATGTGTATAAATGTTGTATATATGATGTATAGGTAATGTGTATATGTATAGACATATAATATGTATATGACATATATGTATATGTTGGAGATATATATGTGTGTGTAATATATACGTGTGCATGTGTGTGTGTGTGTGTGTGTGTGTATGCATGCATGCAAGTGTCCATAGAAACCAAAGAGAGTGTTGGTTACCTAGAGCTGGAGTTACATGGAGTTGCTGGGAACCAAACTTTTGCCCTCTGGAAGAATAGCAAATGTTCTTAACCACTGAGCCATCTCTCCAGCCCCAAAGATGGAGTTCTTAACCACTACATTGGAAAGCCTCTTACTGGGGTTGGGGGTAGTCACTAACTAAATGAATATTTTATTACTCCTCCTCTCTCCGACACCCTAAACCGCCTAGTTGCACTAAGGATGAAGTTTATACCAGATAATCAATTCTGCCTTTGTTTGTTGAAATCCCAATATTGAGTGTATTATTTGCATCTCAGCTCTCCAGGTTTTGCTCCCATTCCTATACTATCAAATACATTTCAGAAGAAAGTTTAAAGTGGGGTGGAAAGGGGCAGAGGGTCCTGGGCCCCTCAGTAAAGGGACAATCAGAAGAGACAAAGTATGAGGGAGAGGGTTCATCTTGAACAGATCAACTGTACTGTTCTGAGAAGTTATGGAAATGAGGCATGCCTAGCTCTTCCAACAATAGAGCGGAAAAATGCTGTCTTCCATGGGGCATTACTGGGTGAAAGCCAGCACTGTGTTATTGCCAGGTGGTGGATGGCATAGGAGTGGAGGAGAGAAGGAAAAATGGACGTAGGACATCTCCTGTAAACAAGCAGTTCTTTTGAAAATCCGTGCATGTGATATTTTCTAGAGAACTCATCAGTGCGACGGAGGCTGCTAATGGTGAGACATGTGTGAGACAGGGGCCTCTCTAACACTCATATAATACTGAATCGCTAGCCCCAATCTTACTGTTAATACAACAGCTATGGGAAGCTATGAGTACAGTGAGAAATGGCAAAAATCTTCAGAGTCCTGCAGAGTGTCGTCCTGTGGCAATGGTGAGATGTGAAGATGGAGGAAGCCTGAGGTTCTTGTCATATATTCCATTCAAGATGAATCCTAGGATCTTGCAGAGCCACCTAACCCTCTCAGGCCCCCTCCTACACCTATTCTCTTTTCCGTGCCAGAGACGTGTAGGTTCTGAGCACAGAAACGCAGCATCCTCCAAATCCCTGCTGTTTTCTCTTGAGACCAACTATACGCGGGTATCAGGAGGAAGGACACTACAGACCTCCTTGCTCAGAGCCCTTTCAGATGGGCAGAGGGAACTCTTCTTGTACCTACCTAAGACCATGGCTTTCTGACACCAGCCTGAGACCTCTGAATACAGCACTACTGGGGAAATTGTTTGCTCGTTTGTTTTGTTTCTCCAAAGTCTGTGGGCATAATCACAGGTGTCAGGAGATTCTGATATCGCAAAGATCACCTCACTCTCAGAACGGTTAACAACTAGTGGGAGGGCAAGGTACCTCAGTCTAACCCTCCTGCTCCCTCATTTAGACTCCTGTCCCACAGCATCTGGGGAAGAAAACAATTCTATCGGGTTGTCTTAGTTAGGGTTTCATTGCTGTGAACAGACACCATGACCACAGCAATGCTTATACAAGAAAACATTTAATTGGTTTAGTTTCTGAGGTTTAGTCCAGTATCATCATGACAGGAAACGTGGTAGTGTACAGGTAGACATGGCAGTGCAGAGGAGCCGAGAGTTCTACATCTTGATCTACAGGCAGCAGGGAGAGACTGTCACACTGGTTGTAGCTTCCACAGTGACACACTTTCTCCAACAAGGCCACACCTACTCCAAGAAAGCCACACCTCCTAACAGTACCACTCCTCATTCCCTATGAGCCAAACATTCAAACACATGAGTCTGACTTGGGGGGTGGGGATACCTGTTCACACCACCACATAGATCCTCTTCCAAAATTGATTATATATATATATATATATATATATATATATATATATATATATAAACTTTATGTGCATTGGTATTTTATCTGCATGTATGTCTCTATGAGGAAGTTGGAGCCACTGGATCTGGAGTTATAGACAGTTGTGAGCTGCCATATAGGTGCTGGGAATTGAACCCTGGTCTTCTGGAAGAGTTCTAGTTCTCCTAACAGCCAAGCTGTCTCTTCAGCCCCCAAGGTTTATTTCTCTAATAGTATAAGCTTTCAAGCATTTGCCCTGATTCAGCTGCCACTTCAAACCTCCTCTTCCCTAAAATCACAAATATGACCATTTTATTCAGTTTTCCTCTCTGCAATAATCCCTGGAGAATGTGCCCACTCCCTGGATGCTGCCCCCACAGTACATGCCTTGTATATTTTCTTTAGAATAGATATTTAGCAATCAATTTTGGGAACACCGTTTTGTTCCTGAGGTGCTGCTCCACACTTGTCATCCCCATGCAGTGAAGGCACTCTGACTGCTGCTGGGTAGAGAGGTGGTGTCCAAGGGAGAAAGGAATAGGATCCCTTCAGCTCTGAGTATCCCACATCCAGCCCGGAGAGGGGACAATGGGAGTTTTGTTACCATAGGAACAGACCTGACTTTAGGGTCAGGCTCGAGATTATTCAAACTGCCTTCCAGTTCAAGGGGGCCCAGCCTGGGTGCTATAGGTAACCACTGCCCAGGTAACCATCAATGAAATCTAGAGGCTGGGTAGCACATTGTCTATCAGAATTGGATCAGGAATTAAAGGACCATGGTGGAGTTGTGCAGGGATGATGGAGAGGCAGATGCTAGACTTGGCGTAGTGGCTAGAGTTCAGGGAAAGAGATCTGGCCTAGGAGGAGAACGTGGAAAGGGACAGATGATAAGGGGAGACGAGATTACATGGAAGGTGGTGGGCATTGTGAACTATGTCACCAAAGGTGTGAAGGCTGTGCCTTGGTCCTAAAATCCTGGCCCCCACAGCTCTTCCCAGGGACATCTAACACTGATCCATGAAACATTATATTTAAGAGCCAGACTTGTCCCCTGAGAGGCTCTGCCAGAGTCTGACCAATACAGCTGCAGAGGCACACAGCCAACCATCAGACTAAGCACTGAGACCCCAATGGAGGAGTTAGGGGAAGGACTGAAGGAGCTGAAGGGGTTTGCAACCCCATAGGAAGAACAACAATATCAACCAACCAGATAACCCAGAGCTCCCAGAGACTAAACCACCAACCAGAGTACACATGGAGGGACTCATGGCTCCAGCAGATGTAGCTAAGCTTCCAGATTCTTACCTTGGGAGGTTTGTCCCATCTTAAGGTCCTGTGAAGTAGGACACATACGTCTCATACACTGCCTGTTCCCAATATGATTAGCTCAAGACATAGTGTGTGTGTGTGTGTGGGGGGAGGTAATCCTATGTCAGAAATTCCAGTTGCAGGGAGGCTATTTAGGGAAACAAAAAAATGAAAAACAAAACAAAACAAAACAAAAACCCAACATGATAAACCACAGAAAGAAGAGCCTGGTGGTTTATGGAAATTCCAGCTGTACTTCTAGAAAAAAAAAAAAAAAGATTCTCTGCCCCTATCAGTGGGTGGGGCCTTAGCCCCTTCACATTTCAAGTACACATTTTATTCATTTATCCATACATCCATTCATCAGTTCATCCAGTGAATCCTTTCTGGTGCTTGTAGAGGATCAGGCACCGTGCTAGATGCTGGAGAAACACAGAGAATGAAATACACAGCTCCAGGTCCGATATTTTTGTGGTCTAAATTCATGACTCCAATATGACAGGTATACGTGAGGTTATTCTGGGAAAGAGAAAAAGCTGTACTGGATTTGCTATCCTTTTGCATCCTCTGACTGATGCTTTAAAAATGACGTACGTGAGGTCTGAGGAGATGAAGGAATACTTCCTATTTAGACCGAAGTGGAAAGTTACTGGTATGCTCAGAAGCGAGCTTACATAATTACGGGCTGGGCTCAGATAAACTATAGTTGTTAATTTCTAGAATTTCCTCGGGCCATGAGTAAACTGCCCTTTGACCCAGGTAAAAATATATGCCTACTTTAAGTGGAAAAATACACAGAGGGTGGAAATTTTATGTTATTTACCAGTAACCAGCTTCAGCTTCCTACACCACTTTCTGACCAGAAGGGTTGCTCAGTCTACCATTTTTTCCAATAGGTCCTAGGAGAATGGCTTTAGGCTCTGAGTGCATGGATTATGATTTGGAGTTCAGTCCCTGGAGTAAAAAGACAGTTCTGGATTCTCTCTCCATTCCTCACTAGCTTCGCAGAAGCTAAGAAGTACCAGGCACCACTGAGACTCAGGCCCATCAACAAAGTGTATATAATAATACCTCTCACACAGGGTTTGCAGATTTAAAGATGCGTTATGCAAAAGATATTAACTGCGTGGCGCAGGGTTAGAGCTCAGAGCATGTTAACTGTGAGGACCTGAGGTGGAAGTAGAGGGTAACAAATCCTTTCTCGGATGGATTTCTGGGCTGAAGTCAGTTAACCCCTGACAGGAAGTTGGTATCTTCATGTTCAGACATGGCCTTATGCTCAACAGACTGAGCCAGTTCGACCTGTCTTCTACTTTCTCACTTCACCTGCAAACTGGCTGAGAACATGCAGATCTTCAAGCATTTAGCCAGAGATCTGCTCAGTGGTAGAGTGTCCAGAGTTGAGGGTGGGCCATTCTCGAGGGTCTGTAAGATAAACAGATCCAGAGCCTCACTGGATCAATCTATGTGAGGTCAAGAGAAGGTGGCTCTTGAAAGGCACCTCTAGTAAGTGCTTGTTGAGTATAAAGTATGGAACAATTGAGCCCAAATGTGGTCACCCCTTGGCCTGGGAGAAAGATTTAGGAATCATAGTAGATGTCATCATTAAGAAGTGTAATTTAAATCTATAAGAAAGTGCAGTCTGGAAGAGTTAAAATCAAGCATATGGTGCAACCAACACTGAAGAGCGAACCAGAAAACAGCATGCTTGGCAGAGTGGGCAGGGAGTAAAGAGTTGGAGAGGAACTGAGGAACAATGACAGCTAAGGTCCTTAAACTGGCCACTAAAGGTTTGACAAGGGTTGGGTGAAATGTCACAAATAGAACCCAGATTGCTAGAGACTCTGGAGTGACAAAGGAAGTGAGGAGGGGTAAACGGGGCCAGCAGTTCATCTGTAGGATCCCTAAGGTGACAATCTATGTGAATGTTTTATGAAGCTTTTATATCCTGCCAAATTGCACAAGATTCTTTGTGACTGACCTACTTGGGACAGGGGGTAGAGAAATGATCAAATCTGGTCCTTTGGTTTGAGGGAGTGTTCAAATAGCAAAGCTTCCCTACCACTTCTTTGACCACTAAGTGCATTGTACCACCCTTTGAGAATAAGGTTTTTGAAAACTTCCTCCATTGCAGTCCTTGCTGGCAAGAATGGTTGGCATACATGTCCTTTGCCAGGTAAGCTTGGAACCACAGACACGGGCCTTCCAAAGATCCAGAGTAGTCGGGAAAGAGGCCAGATATTGAATCTCACAATGCATAAGCCACAAAGGCAGGGACAAGAGTCTCTTGATCTGCTAGGAGGAGACTTGGTTGCTCTTGGGTAAATGAGAAAGATAATTGAGCTTCAGTTCTACCACAAGGTCAGAGGCTCTGCATGAACAGAAAGGAGCCCTGGTGGTGTTGGGAGGCAGATCTTGCCTCCTACTAAATAATCACAGCCTCAAAGTTGTTCATGCAGATCAGCCGTGCAAACGCCAAGAAAAATATTTCCATGGTCGTTTTTTCTATTTCACAAAGCCAAGAGTCTTGGGCTATCACAACAACCTAATGTTTTCATACTTTGTTAGTATTAAAGTCTTTTTCCGTGACCTAACATAATCACTGCCCTGGTGTGTGTGTGTGTGTGTGTATGTGTGTGTGTATGTGTGTGTGTGTATGTGTGTGCGTGTGTGTGTGAGTGTGTGTGTGTGTATGTGTGTGTGTATGTGTGTGTGTGTGTGCGTGTGTCTAGATGTGCATGATATCTTTTAAAAACATCCCAACTGATTAAAGTTGCTGCTCTAAATTATCTCCATTTTACTAAGAAGACCTCCCATTTTTAGTAAAATCCCCTTTGAACTAGTGGTTAGGAGAAACAGTGATGTTGTTTAATCAAACATGACTACACATTCCTGGCACTACTTTTATCAGAAGATACCATCAGGTTTCCTTTATCAGAAGATACCATCAGGTTTCCTTTCCCCACTTGGACCTGGGCTGGCATTGAGCCCTTCTTTAACCAACAAATGTGGTAAAAGTTGCATTGTGCTTGTCCCAGGCCTAGATTTTAAGGATGTCAGCATCTTCTGCCTTTGTTCCCTTGTAGGATTCAGCCATTTTAAAAAGTGGTCCAGATGCCTTCATAGGAAAAATGGTATGTATGGCTGTTCCAGCCATTCTTAAGAGTGTATACATGTATGGACATAAACATATATATATATATGTATGTATATATATATATATAAAACATATTTGCAAGTTATGCCACTTTAAATGTAGCCTTAAGACTATTGTAAAAGGAAGTCCCTATTGGCTATGTGGTATAGGACTAAGGAATCATAGCCAGTAGCTGTGGATCAGCTTCTGGTTGATTGCAAACTCATGATCCAGGAAGACTAGTAGAAGACCCAGTCTACTGCAGAATCATAAAGAAAGAACATAGTTTTCACTTATGTCTTAAGTGAAAAAAGCTTTAGACATGTTTGTTACACAGCAAGTGTAACTGAAAGAGAAGAAGGAAATAGAGAACCTGTGCAGCTGGCTTTGCATAGTTTGTCTGAGGCCCCAAGAGTGGCAGAGCCTGCTCGTCATGGAGATGGAGAAAGTAGTGAAGGCCTTGCAGTTAGAAGGCAGAGGAAGCACAATTTGTACTGGCTAAAGCCAAATTATTAGACCACACTGTTGTTTGTGGTAATATATTAATTGATGTGTAGATCAGGCACAGGAAATGTTCAGTGGAAACACTGGAATTGAAGCTTGGCCTGCTTGAGTGAACCATTCTAAGGGAGGACAGAAGCCAGCCACAGGACAAATCTTCCTTCTAAAACCAGAGTTAAGAGGAAAGGTTCCAATCTTATCTGAGGCATCATAGACATAGACCTAGACAGAAGTGAGGATGCTTTTGTTTCTAGCCTCTAAATGAGGCGGAAGGACAGGTTCTCGAGGCAAAGGCCAAATTCAGAGTCTCCAGTAAAGATCAACGTGAAGTTGTATGACTTTGGTTTGTGGCACACAGCCTTTTGTTAAAACCTCACATATCTTCAGATGCAAAAACTTCAAAACATTTCTTCACAACACTCTTATGGGTAGTTTACAAAAATGTCCGTTGTATCAGAGGAGTTTATACATATGACTTTCATCTCATGAAGTGAATTAAGAATTGAATGTTCAAAGCATGCAAAAAAGGAAGTTCTAATAAAAGCACCATCTGCCTGGGATTAGAGTGATAACATTTGGGAATGGAAAGATGGCTCAGTGGTTTAAGAATATTTGCTGCTCTTGTAGTGGACCCAAATTCAGTTCCCAATACTCACACTGTGGTTCACAACCTTGTGTAACTCAGTATCAGGGGATCTGTCACCCTCTTCTGACCTCCTCAAGTACCAGTCACACATGTAGTGTAAATACATACATGTAGGCAGACACTCACACATGTAAAACTAACATGAGCAAGTCTTCAAAGATATAAGCAAGATATAACGTGGTAGTACAAAATGAAATAGAACTTCTGGGATCCCAACTTTACATAAGCAAAAAACCAGGCAGGAATATCTGCTCAGCTTCAGAAGCAGAAAGGTAGGAAGAGGGTTTTCTTGCTGGCGATGTTTTGGTGATGAGTGTGTGAGCATAAATACAAGATAAAGAGGGTGGAGTCAAGAACAATATAAAAAGGAGCCAAAGAATGAAATGAGAATGAAAACGAAATGGTAGTGGCAGAAGTGGGCACTAATCTAGAAACACAGGAACATTGCATTGGATTTAAGATCCCGTGTCCAAGGAAACTTAAAAAATCACTGTGTGCCAGTGACCAATCTGCACTACTGTTCTATCACCTTTTGAATGAGAATGTGTGCTAGTGTTCATAATTCCCTGTGCCATCTTCCTATGAGGAGCTTTGGCAAGGCACATAGATTGCCCTTTAAGTTCAGAAGTCTATTGGTAACATGGTTTGAGACTGGACCCAGTCTTTTGGAACTGCATTCAAATCTGGACCTGATCTGAATGACAGAATGCTGGCTATTCAGCCTGACCAGCTGTCATCATAGTATGAAGAATTGCGGATCTTGGATGGTATATTTTGCACTGGGATTGTCTTAGTTAGGGTTTCCATTGCTATGAACAGACACCATGACCAATGCAACTCTTACAAAGGACAACATTTAATTGGGGCTGGCTTACAGGGTCTGAGGTCCAGTTCATTATGATCATGGCAGGGAGCACAGCAGTGCCCAGGCAGGCATAGCACTGGAGGAGCTGAGAGTTCTACATCTTGTTCCAAAGGCAAGCAAGAGAACACTAACAACTTCCAGGCAGCTCAAAGTCTCTCAAAACTCACTACCACAGTGACACACTTCCTTCAACGAGGTCACACTTCCTAATAGTGCCGATCCCTGGGTCAACCGTATTCAAACCACCACAGGGAGGAATATAAATAGTTTAGAAGCACATTGTATTAAAGGTGGTCACAAAGTCTGTACTTTTACTCAATTAGGAAATGGTGTTTTTTTTTTTTTCTCACTCTTTTAGTATGGGCTGACATGGTGAACTTGTTTATCTAGTGGCTAGTGTGGTAAAGCCTACTCTAGTCCAGTAATAGACTTTAAGAATGAACAGCCTTTGCTTGATGAAAATGTTGGAATACCATGTAAGGAGTCCAGCTATCTTGACAGAGACACCACATGGCCAGCTCTAAGATACTCCAGCCATTTCATCTAAAATGGCAGGCATTCAATTAACTACATTGGGATGTTTATCTTGAGAGTGTTGTTTGTGAGGAAGCCGAGCAGTCACACTGAGATGCTACATCGAGAACACAGGCAGTGCATCTGTGGGCTGACACCCGAGGTAGTTACAGGAATGACCTCTGACAAGATTATAAGAAGTCCTATTCATTCAACCCATAGACTCATTAGAAATATTTGTTATTTTAAGCCACCAAGTTTGGGAGAGGTTTGTTTCATAAAATGAATAACTGACAAGGTAGGAACTTCAGTTGCCATATTCTAGACATGCATTTTAGCAGAAATGCCAGCTAAACGAGCCTTTGTTTGTTTATATTATAGAGGATTTCCCCTACATCTCAGGGTGACACAAATCAAATCAATACTAAGATTTACTTACCTCGTTTAATTGTTTTTGAGACAGTGTCACACTTCGTTGCCCAAGATGTCCTGGCTCTCTCTATGTAGTTCAGGATGCCCTACTTCAAACTCTTGCCTACTTCAAACTCTTGACCCTAAGCTAAAGAGCTATTGTGCCTACTGTTACAACTGCTGTGGGTTCATATGTGTATCTGCGCTACTGATGTAGAAAACACTGGTTTCTGAAAGACTCTGAGAGGAGCCCCTCGCTCAGACCTCAGGACAATAGCGGACACCCAAGAACTCACGATAGACTGAGCTTGTTGCAAACCACATGAGGCTTTATTTGGGGAAAGCCAGAGCTCTGGGGACGACTCATATGCCACACAGGGGTAGAGGAGTCGACCTCGAGGGGAAAGAGGTCCCAGTTTTTATAGGTCCTCAGGGGAGAAAGGAGAAGTGGGGGGGAGTAGGGGATTTCCAGATCTAAACAATGTCTATTCTCAAGAAATGGGTATGGGAGGGGTACAAGGAAAGAGTCTGGTGCAGGTGTAGCAACTCAGGATTGGCCGGGCTGTGGTTGCTGGGGAGATTTTCTGACTCTTTCTCAGAGACCAATATCACAAACACCTGGCAATGGGCTTCATCAGTGGGCACACACATGGATTCAAGGAATGGTCAAAACATTGGCAGACACACAGGTTTAAGGAGTGGCCAGAGCATTGTGCAACTCTATTTTTCTAAATCAGTGAAGCTAGTTCTGCTAACAGTGACATCTATCTTGCCAATTTCAGGGCTTCTGTGACCTTTTACATTCTGTCAGGATCTTTCAGTTTCTTATATTTATCCATCACCTCTGACTCCTACAATCTTTCTGCTCTCTCTCCCACAATAATATAGGAGCCCAGGGAAAAGGAATGTGATACACATATAAATGAGAATTCCCAAGTCTCTTATTCTCTACACCTAACCAGTTGTAAGTGCTAGTGTTAATCACCACCTACTGCAAAAGGAAGCGTCTCTAGTGAGGGTTAATTTTATGAGGCATTAATTTTATGGATGCAACAAAAAACACTCGGAGTTAGTTTAATAATATGTCAATTTAACAGAATAATAGTAGCATATTCTCCCCGAGAGCCTATGACCTGTCTGTTTAGCCACAGGTTCTTGGTCCAGTAATACTGTCAGGTATTAGGTCCATATTGTGGAGTGGGTCTTAAATACAACCAGAAGGTGGTTGGTTCCTCCAATTACATCTATGCCTTTATTGTACTGGTGTACTTGCCGTGCCATGCCAGCCGTGATTGTGGCTTGCAGTATTCACAGCTCACTGAGATTGGTGATTACTTTTTCCTCTAGTAGCATGAACAGCCCCTTCTAGGACTATGAAAGCTAACCATTAGGGATGGAGCTTCCGGCTGAGTACCAGCTTCTTTTTTATGTATTCTATGTCTCATGCACATGGTTTATTCTGTAATAGCGTCTTACTGTCAAGTTCTAGAGGGTAGCAAGGAGCATTGGCAAAGGCCAGCAATTCCAGTGAGATTGATGTTAAGCTTTTGTGTTAGTTACTTTATATTATCTTTCAGGGCATTGTTGCATTTAGTTATATGCTAAATCCATTTAAACTCTCTCTGTCTCTCTCTGTCTCTGTCTCTCTCTCTCTGTCTCTCTCTCACACACACAAAATGAAGTTTCTATGGTAGTAGGAATCTACATGACTTTTTAAAATGTCCTTAATATTAATTATTTCTCCTCGTATTTTTCCTTTACCCTACATACACCCTACCCACTTATCCTGACCTCTATCCTAATGTAACTCTTCATAGAAATTGGAAAATATAATATTAAATTTCACGTGGAAACACAAAAGACCCAGGAATAGTCCAAACTGTCCTGAACAATGAAAGGATTCCTGGAGGAATCTCAGATCTGTACCAGCTCAGAGCTATGTCAATACAAACAGCATGGTGCTATCATAAAAACAGACGCACTACTCAATGGGACTGAATTGAGGACTCGCATATAAATCCTGCAGCACATACACTCCTGAAGCTGCCTGATTTTGGAGAGAGAGAGAGAGTTTGAGAGAGAGAGAGAGGTTTCAACAAATGCTTTCAGTCAAACATATCAAACTTGATCCTCTTTCTCACTGTGCACAAAACTCAAATCCAAATGATCTAAGACCTCACCAAAAAAAATGCTGGCTTAAATTTTATAGAGGGGAAAGCAGGGATGAGCCTGAACTCATTGGCACAAGAAGATTTTCTAAACAGAACTCTCATAGCACAAGCTTTAAGCCCAACAATTAATAAATGAAATCCAATGAAGCTTAAGCTCTTGTATAGTAAAAGGAACCATCGTGCAAGTAAAGAGGCACCTACAGAGTGGGAAAAGAATTTACTGGCTACACATTTAAAAGATCTCAAACACCCATAATATAAACAACCCAATTAAAAATCTATCATAGAGCTAAACAGGGAGTTTTTGTCTTAATTAAGGTTTCTATTGCTGAAATAAAACACCATGACTGGAAGCAACTTGATAAGGAAATGGTTTATTACATCTCACAACGTGTGTGTTGTCTCGCATCCTAGGAAATGAGGAAACAAACTCAAAGCAGAACTTGATGTCATGATCTGATACAGAAACCATGGAAGGATGCTACTTACTGGCTTGCACCTCATGGCTTGCTCAGCCTGCTTTCTTATTCACCCTCTGGACCACCTCAGGACCACCACAATGCTCTGGGCCCTACCACATAATCAATCTAGAAAATGCATCACACAGGTTTGCCTACTGACTCAACCTGGTTGGGGTGTTTTCTCAGTTGAGGTTTCTTCTTCTAAAATGACGCTATCCTGTGTCAAGTTGATGAAAATTAGACGATACAGTTCTCAAAGGAAGAAATATGTATGGCTAAGAAGTATTTTAAGTGTTAGATATCTTAGCAATCTGACATATTCAAATTAAAACTGTTTGAAATTTTATCTTATTTCAAACAGAATGACTAAGACTAAGAAAACAAATGACAATACATGCTGTGAGGATGTGAATGAGGATCTCTTAGTCCTATTAGAATGTGACTTGGTGTTGCCACTATGGAAATCAGTGTGGAAGTTCCTCGAAGGGCTAGAAATAAATGTACCCTATGATCCAGCGATTCCACCCCTGGGCATTTATCCAAGAAGATCTACATTGTACTAGAGAGAGATTCTTGCTTATCTGTGTTCTTTGCTGCTCTATCCACAATAGCTAGGAAACAGAAACAACCTAGATGTCCATAATGAAATGTTTGCACAACACAGTATCATTCAGCTAAGGGAAATGAAGTCATAAAATTCTGCAGTCAACGGATGAAAGACAAATGTTGTGTGTGTGTCATCTCATTTGTGGATGATAGCGTTGATTTTTTATATATGTGCATTTTGTTTGGAATACCATAGAGGTTGGGAAAGGGACCATGGGAGAATTTCAATAGAGGAAAGATAGAACACAGTGATACAAAGGGTCAAATGGAACAATGAAATCAACTCTTTGATTAATGGTTTTTCAATGTTTCGTTTTTAAATTTTTATTGCATTTATTTATTTTGTGCATGAATATGTGCATTCCTTTGTGTATGTGTGTTGGGTGTGGTTTATGTACCATGGTTTCCACATCTTGGGGCCAGGGGCCAGTCCTCTCCCTCCACCAGGAGGGTCCCAGGAACTGAACTCTGATCATCAGCTTGAGAGTAAAGACCGCAACCCTTGCCAAATCTTGCTGGCTCCCTCTTCTTTTTTCCACTTTCAGTTTTACTGGTCTGTGCTGTAATTTTCTTCCTTCTGTTTTTTTGGGATTAGATCAGTCTTATTTTTATAGTTCCTCAAGTCTTTTTATTCTTTATAAATATTTTAGTTAAGTATAAGTATAGGTTTCACTAAATACAGTATACATTAAATATTATCAATGGATTATTTAGTGAATGTGTATTTTCCCATAGTACATACAGAATCCCTCCAACATGTTCACAAGAAGCCGTATGAGTATATCCAAAAATAATAAAACTTACAAAATGTATGTGGGTGAAAAAAACTCAATCACACTGGCTATTGCATGTCTCGTGTTTTGGGAGGTGCCAATCAACACGACTCACACAGTATCAAGAGAAAGCCATCAATCTTTTTCCTACTGCTCTGAAATTTTCCCCTAGGCAGTAACCACACAGTGGAAAATCCCCAGCATGAAAGTTTGTAGATGGAGAGTATAAACATACGCTGCTTGCTAGATTTGCAGGTTGATGGTGTCTCCAATAACGAACAGCTCTCTGAACAAAGGATCTGAATGGGGCAAGACTCAGCCCAGTAGCCAGCTGCACGGAGAACCAACGAGCTTCAAAAGGAATGGCTGGCATCTTTTCTTTTTATATTTGAATCCATGTTTACTTAAAATTATTTGTCCAAGTTTTTAAGACAAAGAACAAACCACTCAGTTGAATTTTTAAATTATAAATCTTTTAAGATATAGAGAACTTGAGAGGAAACTGGCATCCAGAACTATGGAATATTTTCTTCAAAGTCACTCACCTGGGCATGAGTGGTGCCTGCGTTCAGATTCCCAACCTTGTTCTCCTAATTATTAATAATTAATAAATACCAATAATATTAAATGCTTTAAAGTATTATCAATCCTATAATATTCCAAATTCTAGGTTGCAGAAGAAAAGCATCCTTCATCCCATCAACCCAGAGTAGGGGGAAATAATAAATAAAGTATTAATGGTGTGTGCTTTATAGAATGATGCGCTTTACGTGTGATAGAGAAGGCAAAGCAGAGGGGAACTGAGGGTTGGGCAGCGATGGTGAAACGGGATTCTAAATAGGGTGACCAGGTGTCCCTTGGGTGCATGGGGATTGTATGGAGACAGCGATCCTGAAATTTCTGAGATGCTCCCGTCTTGTTTGAGGAATAGATGTCACCTACAATACCTTCTGTAATATGCCATCCAAAATCACAGAAGGGCAGGCTTATAGTGCTGGGAAAACCTGAAAACCTGTCAAGCCCAACTTCTCAGCTGAATGATGAGGGCTCAGCATGGAGCACAGGGCATGGAGCACGGAACACAGCGCAGAGCCCAGACCCACCTCTCAATTGATGTATGTGTGTCTAGTACAGAACACAGACTCACCTCTCAGCAGATGCATGAATGCTCAGCAAACAGTGCAGGGTACAGACCCACCTCACAGCTGAAGTATGAGTTCCCAGCACAGAGCACAGGCCACACTTACCCTGATTTTCAGTGAGTGGCCCTGGACCCAGATCACAGTGTCTTGTATAGCACTGAAACCCTCCATCTTTATTGGGCTACCTCTGGTGACTCAACATTCTTATAGTGAGCACAGATCTGCCTCCTTCAGCCTCACCTTGTGATTCAGCCTCTACTCTTTGAAGCAACCCAAAACTGTGTTCAAACATTTTCCACCATTCCTTTGGCCAGAGACATCTCTGAGATAGTTTGCACAAAGTTATGAATGGGCCTGAAGTTAGATGGGACTGAGTTCAGACGTGTTTAGACATTATTCAAGATTGGGAAAGCTCCTTAATCCCCTTGAATTTGGGGGAAATTCTCATCCCGCAGGCTGCTGGGAGCATCTGAGACCATATCTGAGCTCAGTAACTGTCAGTCTCTGTATTTTTCATCTGTCAGGTAACATAACCGTTCCTTGTATTCCCTGTACTATTGAAAGCCATTTTATCTGTGGCCCCACAAGTAGAGCTAATTTAGATTCAGAAATCTAGAGCTCTTTCTGTGCCCTTGATACAATGGGCCTTTTCGGTTTTATCTCTTGATTTCAATCCTAAACAAAATACCCAGATAGCCCTGGCTAGCTGCTGTCTGGTTTTATGGTTTTTCCCACCACAGATCATCTGCCTCATTAATTGACTCTCTTACCTAGGGAAATGTAGTGAAGAGAGGAAAGGCTTCACGGAGTGAAAAGTTTTCCAGATAAGCACTCTGTTGCCAGCACATAGTGGGGATAACAAGGGGGAGTCACAGGCAATATGGCTGCCTTAGTCAGTCACTGCTGCTGCGAAGAGACACCATGATCAAGGCAACTCTTATAAAGGAAAGCAGTTAAGTGGGAGCTTCCTTACAGTTTCAGAGACTTGGTCCATTGTCACGGCAGAGAATATGGCACAGGTAGGTAAGGTGCTGAAGAGGTAGCTGAGAACTACTGAGATCTGCAAGCAAAAAGAGCATCACTGGGTCTGACAGAAACCTCAAAGCCCCGTCCCCCAGTGACACACTTCCTCCAAGAGAGACACACCCCTAAATCCTTCTAATCTATTCAAATAGTGCCACTCCCTGGTGACAAGCATACAAAAATATGAGCCTACGGGGCGGGGGTGGCATTCTTAATTCAAACTACTACAACAACTAAAGCACAGTGAGCTACAAGCACGGAGTGTTTTCTCAGATGTGATGTTCCATCTACTCAATGCAACAGACCCAGAGCAATGCTTGGAAGAGTCTTGGGGGCCATCCTGTTGCCTAACCAAATTGCCAAGAATTCAAGTATGGACTCCGCAGAGCCTCTTTGACAGGTAGTCTTACAGTAATTATGATGTAAAAGATGATGGCTGTAATATCAGATGTAATTACCTTTTATTAAATAGTACCTGTGTGTGGTGGTTTGAATATGCTTGTTCTAGGAAATGGCACTATTAGGATGTGTGGCCTTGTTGAGTTGGGTGTGGCCTTGTTGGAGGAAGTGTGTCACTGTGGGGGTGGGCTTTGAGACCCTTCTCCTAGCTTCCTGAGGACTGTCTGCTCCTGGCCTCCTTTGGAGGAAGATGTAGAACCCTCAGCTCCTCCTGCACCATACCTGCTGTCTTAGTCAGGGTTTCTATTCCTGTACCAACATCATGACCAAGAAGCAAGTTGGAGAGGAATGGGTTTATTCAGCTTACACTTTCCACATTGCTGTTGATCACCAAAGGATTCCAGGACTGGAACTCAAGCAGGTCAGGGAGCAGGAGCTGATGCAGAAGCCATGGAGGGATGTTCTTTACTGGCTTGCTTCCCCTGGCTTGCTCAGCCTGCTCTCTTATAGAACCCAAGACTACCAGCCCAGAGATGGTCCCACCCACAAGGGGCCTTTCCTCCTTGATCACTAATTGGGAAAATGCCTTACAGCTGGATCTCATGGGGGTATTTCCTCACCTGAAGCTCCTTTCTCTGTGATAACTCCAGCTTGCGTCAAGTTGACACAAAACCAGCCAGTACACCTGCCTAGACACTGCCATGAATCTGCCTTGGTAATAATGGGTTGAACTTCTGAACCTGTAAGCCAGCCTCAATTAAATGTTGTCTGCCTTGGACATGGTGTCTGTTCACAGCAGTAAAACCCTAAGACACTGTGTACCAGGCCTGCAGAAGTAAATGTTGTATATCCTTAGAAAATATAAAACAAACAATACAATTCATCCTTGGTCAAATTTCCTTGCAGCTAGCAGTGCAAAAACAGAAGAGCCACTGACCACTGCTCTTCCTCTTCTCCTCTCTGCAAAACCTCTCCCATCTCCTTGGCCCTTCTTTCCACTGGGAAGGTAATCAAATCAGTTCAGGCAGAATTAACTAATACTTGTAAAATCCTCCAATAGTCACTGCAAGCACATTCTGCGAGTCAACAGGTTCTTTGAAAGGTAATTAATTCTGGGTTTAAAAAAGACTCATTATAGCTTGATCCACCTTCACCTGCTCTGGGCACCCGCTGACCCCGGGTTTCCGCCCGGAGAGCAGTCAGATATGAACGGACGGGTGGATTATTTAGTCACGGAGGAAGAGATCAACCTGACGAGAGGACCTTCGGGGCTGGGCTTCAACATCGTCGGTGGGACAGATCAACAGTATGTCTCCAACGACAGTGGCATCTACGTCAGCCGTATCAAAGAGGATGGGGCTGCGGCCCAGGATGGGCGGCTCCAGGAGGGTGATAAGATCCTCTCGGTAAATGGCCAAGATCTGAAGAACCTGCTGCACCAAGATGCTGTAGACCTCTTCCGTAATGCGGGATGTGCTGTGTCCCTGAGAGTACAGCACAGGTTACCAGTGCAGAACGGACCTATAGTACATCGAGGTGAAGGAGAGCCAAGTGGAGTTCCTGAAGCTATGGTGCTGCTACCAGTGTTTGCCCTCACCATGGTAGCAGTTTGGGCCTTCGTGAGATACCGAAAGCAGCTTTGAAATGCTTGCTGTCTTCCAGTGTGTCCAATGAACTATCTCTCTCTCACTCACCATCTCTGACATCCTCCCATATTCTTTCTCCTCCACATAGCCAATACATGATTTAAAGTGACTGCTTATCACCCAAAACCCTGCTATTCAAAATCTCCAATTCTAATGGAAGAGTACAGGGGTTATTTGAAGAAAAGCTGTGGTGGTGGTGGTGCGGGGGAAGCCTTGCTTAGAATGAATGAGAAGTTACATATTTTACTAGGACTGCCAATAAAAACTCAGCTATCATCCAAAGAGGAAAAGCTCGGCCTTCCTGTCTCCATGGACGACACCTTTCTCTTAGCTGGCGTGCTTTGATGGCTAGCTGTGCTATGTGAAAGGGGGAGCTGATTTTTTTTTTATTTAAACGCTTTTTCTTGGGAAGTATTTGTGGCCTTTAATTTGTAACTATATACCTAGATGCCTATATTGGACATAGGCGAATGAAGTTTTTTTTTTCTTTCTTTTTTATTTTTTTAAATTAAAAAAGAAAATACATGTATACAGTAATACACACACACACACACACACAGAGTAGCATAAAATTGATGCCTTATGGAGAATTAAAGAGGTAAGAAAGCTACTGGTTCTTGGGTTTCTAATGGACAATTTTTGGGGACTAGGGGATCATATTCCCTCATATACAATCAAGACTCATATTGAAAAATGAGTTCTGGATGTAAAGAGAACTTACTTTTTCCACTTGCCTGTAAGTCTTTGTCCACAAGTTAAAAACATACACCATGCTAAGGAATGATCATAACTGAAACATTTCAAGAACTCTTAGCAGAGCATGTATATTGAGAATGGGGAAGTTAGCTTTAAAAGAGAATGCTCAGTCAGTGACATTAGGAAAATAATGACTGAAGCAATTAGTTAAAAATTGTAGAGCAACTGGTGTTACTCAGTAGCTACAGTGCTGTGGGAAATTGTAGTAAGGCAGCTCTACTCAAGTCAATTTGTTCAAAAGGCTTTGGGGTATAAAGATGAGTCCCATCAGTCTCTGAACTGCCTTAGTTGCTATTTTACAGTACTGTTAAAGGATCCATTGGTATGGGATGGGAAGCAGCAGGGCCCAATCAACCATCAAGACAGCTGAAAAAGATCATGTCTCAAGGTGGCACTTGAGCCTTCAAAGCTGCTTAACAATTCTCAGTTTCTAGTGTCAGACAAAAAGCCTAAGGGAAGGAACTGCCCTGCTGGCAGGATGGACCTGAATCAGCCTGCTTCTGACTGAGTTAGGATGAGAAGGCATTGGTATGGGTTTTCTTTTTGAAAAAAAAAAAAAAAAGTGTTTTTTGAAAAAGGTATTTTCCCCCAAAGCTATAAACACTAGTTTTGGTTTTAATAAGGTTAATGGACCATTTTTCAAAAAAGGAGAAGGAATAAGTTTTGTTTGTTTGTAGAGGGTGCAAGGAAATTTGGTGAGCATTGCTGAGGAAAGCCTGAGTCCACAGTGTAGATGAAGAGATGCTGGAGATGCAGGGATATTGGCGAGGTGGGAGCTGTCCTGTTCGTGTAGCATCTAAGTTGGTTTTAGAGTACTGAGGATAGTTGAACCAAGCCTATTTTTTTTTCACTTTAACAAAATAATTTCCTTCTTTTCAATACATTGGCCAGACTATTATTTTGACATAAGATTATGAAGAGTTTTCCTGACAGTCTAGCAGTCACTTAACAGATGTTGATTGCACATTAGTTTTGTCAGGACACCTTTATAAAAAGAGAAATGCACATATTTCATCCAAAGGGACATTGTGGTTACAGTTAGGAAGAAAACCCTTAAAATGGAGTTAGTTATCTAAGTATAAGTTGTTTATATTACAGACAGCAAAAGAAAATAGCTCCTGAGATCTGGGCACTGAGGATTTCATAGAAGAGGGAATCGTTAGGTGTCCAATCATCTAGTAAGAGCATGCATAAATAGAGGAAAAGTTAAGAATCTTATCAGGGTGAGTAATAAACACAGCCAGTAAGAAAAATATTGCCATGCAAAACAGAGCACAGTGCAGCAACAGAGAAGATAAGCAGACAACCAGCAAGTATTGTAAGGAATTCAGAAAAGGAAAGCCATCCTGTAGTGGCATCAGGGGAGAATGGAAAGCAAAGTCTAGAACAGTCCAGTGAGACTTTGCCTCTGGGAAAGCTCTTGATGCAGGGAGACATTTGCTTTAAACAGTCTTCACATAACTAAGCCATTCAGTTCTTTCTGAAACTGACTTAGTAACAGGAGCCATTGTAAGCTCCATAGAAGGCAAGACGTATTCCAGAGCTTGTCTTGACCAGCAGCACTCTGGAGGCCCAGTGTCTGCTACCCTTCTTGTATCTGATGGCATGGGTAACAGATCTGCCATGGGCCTGCTTACTTCTAGTATTCACCTCAGGGCTTGGAAATTGATTTTGAAAGGCCTTCAGACATAGAAAGTAAAACTAATGGCAAGGAGGATAAAACACTGCTGTGTGTTGTATTGTTGATCTAAATAAAAAATATCATTGGTAGAAGTTTTACTAACACTTGGGTCTCCTTAGGAAAGAAACACTTAACTAAAACATTTAATTTTTAGGCAAATACTGTAATATTTCACTCTTAGTTATATGAAAACTAGATGAGATGTTGAGAATCTATATAGATTATTCAAATTTTATGTTCCTTATAGACTAACTCAAATATTCCTACCACCTTAAAATTATATATGATGCACCTACCACATAAATTATAATGTTTAATGTTTTGAAAATTGATTATAGGTATTTTTAAGTTTCCATAAAGTATTTCTTATATTTGTCATTGTGAATTATATGTAATTCTAATAGACAAAAAAAAAAAAAAAGACTCATTATAGAACTTGCTCTTTAGCAAGTGTGAATTAGAAAGTCACCATGCAGTGGTGTGGTGCGTGCTTCATGCTGTGTGTTCATCTCTGTGTGTACATTATTTAGACTGACTGATGTATTTACCCAGCAACATGGCAACTGAATCTCTGCTCCATCTTTTCCCCTGCATTTCTTGTAGACAGAACAAATTTTGGGTCAAAAGTTTTGTGGGTATGTTGGTATTCTTGTCCCTTCACTGGGGGGGGGGGGTGTCTGCCTGGCTACAGGAGGCGGCCACTTCAGGTTCCATATCCCCACTGCTAGGAGTCTCAGCTAAAGTCACCCCCATAGATTCCTGGGAGCCTCCCCCATCCCAGGTCTCTGGCTTGTCCTAGAGAAGCCCCCTAAACCTCCATTGCCACAAGCAGCAGATTTCCATTCATTTTCCTAGCCCTCTGGCCCTTTCTCCTCTCTCCCCACACTTAGTCCTGAAACCCTCCCCCCCATTTCCCTCCCCGTCCCCTCTCCCACCCATTTCCCTCTCTCCATCCTATGATTATTTTATTCCCCCTTCTAAATGAGATTCAAGAATCCTTGCTTGGGCCTTCCTTCTTGTTTAACTTCTTTGGATCTGTGTCCTCTAAGATTCTTAAGCGGGAACCTGATCTCTGGGAGCAGAGGCTTCAATTGATAACAAGGTCATGAAGACAGATCCCTAACCTACCCTGGAAGGAAGAAGCTTAGAGAGACTGCATCTTCTCTGTGATAGGTGAAAACTGAGTGAGAACACAGATATATACAGCACCCCCACCAGACATCAGATCTGCTAGCACCTCGATGTTAGACTACCAGCCTTCAGAACAATAAGAAACAGGTGCTCTTCCTGCCCAGCCTTTGGGGTATCTATTATATCGCAGCTCAAACTGACTCACACATCTCCCACAAACTGAAGGAATGACCACTGCTTCTTCCCACTACTCCAACGTTTATACTCGTGTGTCAAACTCAAGATTTAATATAAAGGGCAAGGGCTTTCTTTGTTCTTCTAACTGTCATAACCTTGGTTCTCCTAATAGCTCCCAAATGTATTTTGAATACAATATATATTTTGAATACAAGATTACATAAGCAAACACCAGATCAAACACCTCAGGGTTCACTAACCAGCAAAGATGTTATTCCAAGCAACAGGCAGTGAGTTCTGAGAGAGACAGCTGTAAAAATATTAAGAAGACCACGGCAAGGTAAGCGCTGCTTTCTTATTTCTGGAACGAGCACAACTTGATAAGCCCTTGATTTTCATATCAAAGCATATCCCAAGGGAAGCCAAATCCAGAAAACAGCTTCGACTGCCTGCCTTCATGACCGAGTCTGGACAAAGTAAACACCAAAGTGGTGATAGTCCTTTGAAAAGTGGACGGTGTGAAGCGTAGCAGGGATTTATCCAAACACCGCGTCTTCAGAGAGTTTTGTAACTGTGTTGTCTTCGCCTCGCATGGACTGAAACTCCTTTGAGAAGGTGTGTGAGAAACCTTTACAGATGAAATGAGTTTATTCCGTAGCATTTTTAATCCACTTCCCTTCATAACTAAAATTTAATGTCTTTATTTATATCATTTATCTATATACTTCTATATACTCCTGCTTCTGGTCAACAGCAGCCAAATGGACCAACAGGCTATTTTGTTTTTCTCCAGTATTTATTTGGCTTTTTAAAAAACCTATTCTCTCATACATTACAACCCATCGGTAGGTTCTCCTGCCTCCTCTTCTCCCAGTACCTCCTGGATCTCCCCTTTTCTCCCCAGGATCTGTTTCCCTTATAAAGAAAATAAAATCAAAAGAGCAAACCTCCAAGGGATATCTACCCAGAACGATACAAGATACAATAAGACTGGACACAAACCCTCATATTAAGGCTGGACAAGGCAACCTTGTAGGAGGAAAAGGGTCCCAAGCATAGGCACAAGAGCCAGAGACAGCCCCACCCCTCCTGTTAGGAGTCTACACTAACACCAAGCTACACAAACATAAGGTACAAGAGGACGCAGCTCAGACTCATAGAGAGACTGTGTGTGTGTGTCGCTTCAGTTTCTGTGTTTCCCTATGAGCCTTTCTTCCTTGAGTCTGTGGCCTGTGTTTGAGAGGTCAAATCTTTTTAGTTCAGACTCATTTTAGAGAACCTGACCTAAGTTTGAACTCTGATAAACTAACAGGCTGGTACCTAGTATTAGTTTCCAAGTAGCTCCAGTCTCTAGGCTAATACCCAACAAGACCAGCATCTCCAGGTTATTCCTCCAACAAACCTGAAGTCCTGGGTTACAAGCCCACATCTTGCCTAATGACCACCAATGCAGAGGGGAGCAGAAGTTAAGTTTATGATATGACTCCCAGCAGCAGCCAATTATATTAAAGGCCACAGGAGCTTTCCAATTAGATGCTTGCACACTTACACACCACCCCCCTGGCTTGTTGCTTACTGTAAAGAGCCTGATAGATATCCAGGGTTCACCCATCATCAAAACCATCTTGCATGACGGTGAGTCATTGAAGGGGCCCCAGCTAGCTCGAATAGAATGAAGACCCTGCTGTAAATTGCATCAGATCAGCTCCTGTCTGTTTTTTTTTTTTTTGGGGGGGGGGGAGGGGAGTTAAACCCGTCCCTGGCACTACATGTTCTTGTGGTATCTTCCATCCCTCTGACTCCTATAGCCCTGCCTCTCCTTCCCTGGGTTGCCCCTGCCTCTGCCTGGTGTTTGGATGTGAGTCCTGCATTTGTTCCCATTGGTTGCTTTTTTCTCCACGGAGAGCAAGCTGCCTTTGCAATTTTCCCAAAGCAACTGTGTACATATGTGTTAGTTTATTTCAGAATAACTCATTCCATATACAGATCTATCTACATGTATTGGTATTGGTCTTTTCCTATTTACATTCCTATAACTATAACACAGCTGGGGAAATGGCTCAGTGGTTAAGAGCACTGACTGCTCTTCCAGAGGTCCTGAGTTCAATTCCCAGCAACCACAAGGTGGCCCACAACCTATAACTATAACAAATCTTCATCAAGTAATATTAGTTCTCTGATTCTGTTCTTTCTCAAAATAAATCTGGCCTAGTCTATGTCCTTCTGATTTCTACTCGTTAGTCAATTTGTACAGTTATATTTATTGAAACCACCAATTTCCTTCTGAAATCAGTAATTTTCCAGCTAAAACTAAACCTGGACAGACTGAGACCAGAGCAGTGTGGAGTCTTCTGTCCTATGAACATGGTGTGTTTCTCCATCACTCATGTCTTCAATGTTGGGATTATTATCGTGTTTTGTCAGATCTTCCTCCTAAGACTTCATCCTTCTTGATACTGTTGCTAGTGGTATTGTCTTGCTTCACTTGGTGATTTCTGTGGCTAGTACATAGAAGTACAGTCCAATTTCCACACCAATTTAAAAATCTACCTCTGTACTAAACTCATTTATTCATGTGGCAATTGTGCCTACATTTCTACATAGATGATTGTATCATCTGAAAAAATCATTTACTTCTTCCATTTCAGTCTGGGTGATTTTTTTTAAATTTTTAATATTTTTATTACATATTTTCCTCAGTTACATTTCCAATGCTATCCCAAAAGTCCCCCATAGCGCCCCCCACTTCCCTACCCACCCATTCCCATTCTTTTGGCCCTGGCATTCCCCTATATTGGGGCATATAAAGTTTACAAGTCCAATGGGCCTCTCTTTCCAGTGATGGCCGACTAGGCCATCTTTCGATACATATGCAGCTAGAGACAAGAGCTCCGGGGTTCTGGTTAGTACATCATGTTGTTCCGACAATAGGGTTGCAGATCCCTTTAGCTCCTTGGGTACTTTCTCTAGCTTCTCCATTGGGAGCCCTGTGATACATCCAATAGTTGACTGTGAACATCCACTCCTGTGTTTGCTAGGCCCCGGCATCGTCTCACAAGAGACAGCTATATTTGGGTCCTTTCAGCAAAATCTTGTTAGTGTATGCAATGGTGTCAGCGTTTAGAAGCTGCTTATGGGATGGATCCCTGGATACGGCAGTCTCTAAATGGTCCATCCTTTCATCACAGCTATGAACTTTGTCTCTGTAACTCCTTCCCTGGGTGTTTTGTTCCCAATTCTAAGAAGGGGCACAGTGTCCACACTTTGGTCTTCATTCTTCTTGAGTTTCATGCGTTTAGTAAATTGTATCTTATATCTTGGGTACCCTAAGTTTTGGGCTAATATCCACTTATCAGTGAATACATATTGTGTGAGTTCTTTTGTGATTGTGTTACTTCACTCAAGATGATGCCCTCCAGGTCCATCCATTTGGCTAGGAATTTCATAAATTCATTCTTTTTAATAGCTGAGTAGTACTCCATTGTGTAAATGTACCATAATTTGTGTATCCATTCCTCTGTTGAGGGACATCTGGGTTCTTTCCAGCTTCTGGCTATTATAAATAGGGCTGCTATGAACATAGTGGAGCATGTGTCCTTCTTACCGGTTGGGACATCTTCTGGATATATGCCCAGGAGAGGTATTGCTGGATCCTCCGGTAGTACTATGTCCAATTTTCTGAGGAACCGCCAGACTGATTTCCAGAGTGGTTGTACAAGCTTGCAATCCCACCAACAATGGAGGAGTGTTCCTCTTTCTCCACATCCTCGCCAGCATCTGCTGTCACCTGAATTTTTGATCTTAGCCATTCTGACTGGTGTGAGGTGGAATCTCAGGGTTGTTTTGATTTGCATTTCCCTGATGATTAAGGATGTTGAACATTTTTTCAGGTGCTTCTCTGTCATGGTGATTTTATTTTATTTTTTCTTGCCTTTTTACACTGACCAGAACATCCCATACAATTTTAAAAATAATGTTCATATTATTCCTTATTAATTTCATATAATGTATTTTTAATTGAACTGTTGAAATAGACATTCTTGTGTGTGTTTCTGGGGGGAATAATGCATTCTTTCATCATTGAGTCTGAGGTAGGTATGGGCTGCATATCCATTTCCTCTGTAAAACTGAGGAATTTTCTTTTTTTTTTCCTAAAGAATTATTTATTATATATGTAGGGCTACCTTGTAGCTATCTTCAGATACACCAGAAGAGAGCATCAAATCCGACTACAGATGGTTGTGAGCAACCATGTGGTTGCTAGGAATTGAACTCAGGACCTCTGAGAACAGCCAACGTCCTTAACCACTGAGCAGTCTCTAGCCCAAGGAAGTCCCTTGTATTTGTAACTTGTTAAAGATTTTAAAATCATCATGAGTGAGATCTCTCTTCTTAACTTCATTTTAATGACATAAAATCTACTCTAATTATTATTTTCCCTCTATATGTATTATATATGTCTTGACATTGTTTTCATTATGAATCTTGTGCTTGAATTTGTGGGCTTATAATGGTTATCAAACACACACACACACACACGAATTCACGACTCTGTTTATTTTTAGACTTAGGAATCATGAGGTCCCCATTGTGAATCCTGGGTACAAGCGCTATTCTGACCCTGTGTGATTGTCAGGCATCCTAACCTGACTCTGTTCCAAGTGATTGTATTTCTGGCCTAGGGTAGTTTCATGCTGTGCCCATCAGCTGAAGTCAGGAGCTGTGAGTGTTCTGACATGTGTGTCTACACAGCTCAATTCATGACCAGCATTCTCTCCTGTGGATTCCAGTCGCCTTGCTCATTCTGAACCTAGCTCTTATCATCCCAGAGTATTCCAAGATTGCATGGATCTCCTCCCTTTTCTGTAGACTTGAGCTGCTCTTAAGACATTAACTCGAGTAATCTTAGGGCTGACCCCATTTGTGTCCTCCCTTTCAGAAGTTTGTTACCTTTCTTGTATTGAAAACATGGTTAAGTACATTTTCTTGGTGGCCGAAGAGGCTCCTAGGGGAACAAATTTGGTCCTGTTTCTACATATTCGCTACCATTGTGTCTTGTAATATATAATAACATTTATATGGAGAACAATACATATCCTATGACAGAGATGCAGATAGATAACAATCTGGTTTTAAATTTTAAGATTTGCAGCACTTTCCACAAAACTTGACTCTTTATAGTAAGATGGTCTACATGCTGATGTTTGCGTTAGAAAGACTTTCATTTGGTTGTGCAAAGTTGAAAAATTAGAAATTGGTATCTCACTCAATAAAAAAAATTACTGGGATATCAAATTTCAAAGTCTAGAAAACAGTAGTTGAGATGTCAGAGTTACAAACTAGTAAACTCCAGATGGCTAAGAAATCATTAATTTCTTTGATGGTGGGACAAACAAATAAACAAACAAAAAATAATAACAAAAACAGAACAGTGTGAAGCTTGGCATCATATCCCTCAGTTTTATTTTCAGATTCTAGAATATACTTGGTGCCTAATATCCATTGGCTGAATAAATGGGTAAAATTTGTACTAATCCTATAATTGTCTAAGGCTGCTGCCCTGGCAGCCTCAGGAATTTACAGTAGAGCCCTCCTCCCATAATGGATCTGTGTCATTAAAATAAATGGAAGCAGTACAACTGATCGGCTTCAATACAGCTGATTTTCACTCTTTATTTTCACTGTTTATTTTTAAAATAAACAGAGTCACTCCTGTGACTGTCACACACTCCTCAGAAAAGGAAAAAAAAAAATGTCTGTTGTGCAAAGCACCTGAGGCCAAAGACATAATCAGTAGAATAAACTGGAGAATATCCCCAAAGCTGAGACAAACACAGACACAAACCAACCAGATGCCTACCCCATGGTCTAACCATGAATGCCCATTAGAATCACCCGAGATGCTTTAAAACATGGATGCAAAGCCACATACCAGCGTTTCAGGCTCAGTCTGGATGGTGGTAAAGAAACAGATATTGTGAAGTTCTGGGGTAATACAGTTGTGCACAAATCATACATCGGTGCTTCCAGTGACATCTGATTCAAAGTGTCCTATTTTCTAGTGAGGTGCTGTCAAAAAGTAGTGTTCGTCAGAAAAACTCAAATAAGACTTGATTAAAAGGCCACATCTTCACTTCGCTATGTGTTTTTTTCCAGTTCTCTTTTCCAAGCCCTGCTCTTGCTATCCAGCTGAAATATTAAAGCACACTTTGGTTTGCATTGGTCGAATTTCCTATATCTGTAATCAAACTTAATATTTTTATTTCACTGACTATCCAGTTCAAAACTTCCTTCTCAAGTCTCACCGGATTTCAAGGGGTGGAGCATCACACTTGAGGACAAAGTTAAGAGCAAGCTACAGAAGTGCAGTGAGCAGAAGGAAGTGGGACAGCTGCCTTGAGAAGCTTCTCTGTTGACTCCAGCTGAGGATGTCATCCTGTCTGCTCTGTGGGTGTCTTCATTCCATCCCAGAGTTCCTCTGATGTCTTCTATATATTTAAGTGATTCTCCCAACTCCACTGAGGAGTGGGGTCCAAATACCAAACTTTTCGTGTGTTAGAAAAGTCCTCTACCACTGAGTTATAACTGACCCTGCATTTAAGGCCGCTTAAACCAAGCTAACAAGTAGCTCAGTGAAACGGGCCTCAGTCTCCTGTGTATACCTTAAGCACACTAATTGGAAAAATACGTAAAGCCAAATAGCAAAGATTATTGAATTTATACTTGGCACATACTTAAAATCCCAGCACTTGGGAGGTAAAGGCAGGAAGACTAAAGATTAAAATTTAAGTATATAAAATGTAAGTATGTATCATGAATTATTTTAATGAAATTTTTATTCATTTCTCTCTTAAATGTATTCATCCTTTAAGAATTTCATTCGTGGTTTGATCAGCTTTGCCCCTCCCCTGACTCCTCCTAGATCCACCCCTCCCCTAACCTCACAATTTTCTCTTCTCCATTTTTAATCCATCAAGTTCAGTTGGTATTGCTACTTTATGCAGTTTTGTTGGTTTGACTTAATTGCATTATTGTTCACTTTCTTCTTCCCCTTTTTGTGCTAGGGGCTTTATGGTTTGCTGTGCTGGACATGAGTTCCTTCCCAATTCTCCTTCGATTATCTATCTCTCTTATGTCATATATTCTTGTACATTTGTGAATGTGGTTACCTCTTCCCTCTCTGTGCATAGAATTCCTTTAAGTATTTTTTTCTTAATTGTCATAAATTGCCTTAGTTTTTTTTTCCCTTGCTTTGAGATGTTATTTCTTCACCAATTTATCTGCCTTTTTTTTTTGTTTTGTTTTAAGATGTCCTTGAGAGTCACTAGCCTCTGTCTCCCAGATGCTGGGATTAAAGGTGTGCACCAATGCCCAGCTTTCTCAATCATTTTAAAGAGAGAGCTTTGCTAGGCATGAGTAGTTTGGGCTGTCATTTACTCACAAGGTTTAGAATATAACATTGTATACATTCCTGGCTTTTAGAGTCCCAACAAGCAATGTGATATTATTGTAATATATTCACTTTCATAGGCAAATTGACACTTTCCCCAGAGCTTTTAATATTGTTTCTTCACTTTTTATTCTTGACATTTTGATTGTGATATATCATGAAGTGATTTTTCTCTGGTTATGTCGATCTGGGGTCCTAAATTGTCCTGGCTGATTTTGTGGACAGGAGCCAGAGTCATCTGTGAGAAAGGAGCCTTAGTTAAGGAAAGGCCTCCATGAGATCCAGCTGTAAGGCATTTTTTCAATTAGTGATCAGTGGGAGAGGACCCAGCTCCTTGTGGGTGGTGCCATCCTGGGGCTGGCAATTCTGGGTTCTATAAGAGAGCAGACAGAGCAAGCAAGTAAGTAGCACCTCTGCATCAGCTCCTGCCTCCAGGTCCCTGCCCTGTTTGAGTTCCTGTCTTGACTTCCTTTAGTGATGAACAGCAATGTGGAGGTGTAAGCCATATAAACACTCCCCTCCCCAACTTGCTTTTTGGTCATGCTGTTTTGCAACAGCAATGGTAACCCTAACACACACATATTCATATTCATAAAAATATGAATATATTTTCATATGTTCAAAAATATATTCATATATTTCTTTATCTTTATTTTCTTCTGTTGTCAGCCACATAGCTTGTTTACACCACTTGGTTATTGTAAATAGTGTTAAATAAATACCAGTTTACCAATATTTCTGAGATGTGTTGACTTGGTTTCCTTTGGGTAACTAGCCAGGAATGGCAGAGCTAGGTCATAGGGCAGATCTATTTTCAGTTTTCTTGAGGAAGCTGCATATTAATGTTCACAGTGGCTGAACCAGTTTCCATGCCCACCAGCAATGAATTCTGGTTCCTTGTGCCCACACCCTTGCCAGCCTGTGTGGTTTGCTTTCTCAAGCACTACCATCCTGACCAGAGTGAGATAAAACCTTAACATAATCTTCATTTTGCACACTAAAAATGGGAGAACGCCTTTGCTAGCTACATATCCGATAGAGAATTAGTATCTAGAACAAAGAACTCAAAATAATTAAACAGGAAGAAATGAAGTACTCGATCAAGAAGTGAGCTAATGAGACAGTTATCGAAAGACAGAATGCGAATGGCCAACGTGGATATGAAAACCACACCAGCCACCAGAGGAATGCAAATTAATTTCATTTTTATACATTACAACCATTCTAAATGTGACATAGTTATCATAAAAGTAACAGAGAATGAGGAGAAGTAGAGATAGAAAAGGAAGAGAAAATAGATGGACCCAGAAAACCCAAATCACCCAACAAGGAAGGTAGTTACGACAGGATGGGAGACACTGATTAGCATTTATTCCCATTAATGTAAGCTTAGATGAAGTAACAAAAGTTTGATTTTATGAAGGTTTATTTACATATTTACCTGCAAAAAGCTCTTTCTGTCCAACCCATTTGATTCATCTTGGTGTCAGCACCTCCAGCACCTGTAGACAATGTCAGACTCCAGGGCCAGCTTACCCCTCCCGGAGGGCGGACATTATGGGACCAGGATCAACGTACTTTGGGTATATTTTCCCCTAAAGCAATCAAATAAAACAGCTTTTTTTTCTCTTGAACTCTGGTTTTACTTTGTTTTATTGGGGCTCTCAGAGTCTGACCCACCAACCAAGGAAGATACACAGGCTGGCCCTAGGCCTCCCCACTCATACGGAGCAGATGTGCAGCTTGGTCTTCACGTGGGTCCTGAACAACTGTAACTAGGGCTATCCCAAAAGCGGTTGCCTGTACATGGGATATGTTCTTCTAGCGGGGCTGCTTCGCCTGGCCTCAGTGGAGAGGAAGCACCTAACCTCAAAGAGACTTGAAGTGCTGGGTGTGTGGGGGGGGGAGGTTATCCATGGAGGACTACCACTACCACCTACTGAGAGGAGAAGGGAAGGGGGCATAGGGAAGGATGGAGTGCAGTGAGCAGGTTGTAAAGTGAATAAGTAAAAAACAAAAAATTAAATAAAAAAAAAAGATGTCTGCCACATATGGGGCCAGCGCCATGGGTCTCTCCATGTGTATTCTTTATTGGTGGTTCAGCCCCTGGGAGTTCTAGGGGGTGGAGGGGTCTGACCTGTTAACACTGTTGGTCCTTCCATGGGGCTGCAAACCCTCTCAGCTCCTTCAGTTCCTTCTCCAACTCCTCCATCAGGGACCCCCGAGCTCAGTCCAATGGTTGGCTGCAAGCTTCTTCCCCTGTATTTGTCAGGCTCTGGCAGAACCTCTCAGGAGACAGCCATATCAGGCTTCCATCAGCACGTACTTCCCAGCATCCACAATAGCGTCTGGGTTTGGCGACTGTATATGGGATGGATTCCCAGGTAGCGAAGTCTCTGGATGGCCTTTCCTTCAGTCGCTGCTCCACACTTTGTCTCCATATCTCCTTCTGTGAGTATTTTGTTTACCCTTCTAAAAAACACTGAAGCATCCATCCACATTTGACCTTCCTTCTTCTTCGGCTTCATACATCAGTGGGAGGAGAGACCCTTGGGTTTGAGGGTATTCAATGCCCCAGTGTAGGAGATGCCAGGGCAGGAGGATGGGAGTGGGTGGGTGGGTGAGAGCACCCTCATAGAGGCAGGGGGTGGAGGGATGGGATAGGGGTTCTGAAGGGGAGACCTGGAAAGGGGAAAACATTTGAAATGTAAATAAAGAAAATATCCAATTAAAAAACAATTGGGAAAAAGAGACTTCAATAAAGATAAACGAATGTGCAGCTTTGGGACATTAAATCCCACTACACAGCAACCAGATTTCACCATGAGGAGGAGGACCTGGGAGCTTTCCCACCTCTGCAGATACAGACTACAAGCATCTCCTAAACTCGCAGACATTCCACTTGCAATCCTGTGGCTCTCAGGTCCCTTGGGGCTGAGGTGATTCAGTGCACTAACCTTGGGTTCTGCTGACCTCCAGAGGGAGCCCTGCAGCAGCCAGAACTAGTGCTCGCCAGCCAAAGAACAGACATTATTACTCTGAACTACCACGGCCTTGACAATAAGACTGAGATGAGGTTTTTGATACCCAAGACTGAAATGTTCAATGGATTGGAGATTTCTGAATAGTGAGTCTTAGTCAGGGTTTCTATTCCTGCACAAAACATCATGACCAAGAAGCAAGTCGGGGAGGAAAGGGTTTATTCAGCTTACATTTCCACATTGCTGTTCATCACCAAGGAAGTCAGGACTGGAACTCAAGCAGGGCAGGAAGCAGGAGCTGATGCAGAAGCCATGGAGGGATGTTCTTACTGGCTTGCTTCCTCTGTCTTGCTCAGCCTGCTCTCTTATAGAACCCAGGACTACCAGCCCAGGGATGGCACCACCTACAATGGGCCCTCCCACTTTGGTCACTAATTGAGAAAATGCCTTACAGTTGGATCTCATGGAGGCATTTCCTCAACTGAAGCTCCTTTCTCTGTGATAACTCCAGCCTGTGTCAAGCTGACACACAAAACCAGCCAGGACAATACCTTTTATGAGTAGGCAGTGTCTCTGGATAATAGGTATTCAAGCAAACCGGTGTCTAGTAAAGCCATGTTTTCACAGAGGATACCAGTGAGAATTCAGGCAGTTGTATTACTTAGGAAGCTCTATGAGATTAAAAACTTAGAGTAACCTGCAATAATATGACTCTAGCTAGACATGTCCCTCTTTGATGGCTGATTTATTATACATTGTAAGATCCTGAAACTCAGGATCTTATTATCATCTTATTACAATCCATAATATTGCTGGTCAATATATTAAGGGTGAATGATCTGGGAGTAGGAACTACAACTGGCTTACATAAAGGAACAAAGATTCTGTTATTTGAAATTAACAGGAAGCCTAAAGTCTCAGTGGTAATTAATTATACCTGAACTATAATAGCCTTTTAAACATTCCATAGTTTTGAAGTAATATTGAGACCAGACCAGGTTCTCCAGTTTTAATCTGTTATGGATTTTTTTCCTGTCCTTTGAGGATGAAGATAAATGTCATGTTATTGTTTGAAGTCCGTGTAACATATTTCACCAAAGACTGTAAGAGCTGGAGGTGGTGAATTGATACTAGGAAGGAGTGTCTTCTGGACAGAAAAGGTGCACATATGAACTCGCAGCAGAGTAGCCTCAAGCCAGACTACACGGATAGGAGAAGGTGGGCATGAAGACTCACTCCTAGCAAATGTACTACTGACTGCTGATGGCTGCCAGGAGAGGAATAATCAACGCTTATCAAGAGTGTTGCCATCATTCAGTTGACCATGCTGCATCAGAAATCTACTTCCAACAGTATATACGATAGTTTAATATGATTTGATGGGGTAAAAGGAGGGACACCAAGTTAGATAGGTAGGGAAGAAGTGGACCTGAAAGAAGGTGGGGGAGAGGATGGATATAGTCAAAACTTGTATGAAGCTGGGCGGTGGTGGCACACGCTTTTAATTCCAGCAGAGGCAGAGGGGCAGAGAGGGGCAGAGGGGCGGAAAGGGACAGAGAGGGACAGAGAGGGGCAGAGAGGGGCAGAGAGGGGCAGAGAGGGGCAGAGAGGGGCAGAGAGGGGCAGAGAGGGGCAGAGAGGGGCAGAGAGGGGCAGAGAGGGGCAGAGAGGGGCAGGAGGCAGAGGTAGGAGGCAGAGGCAGGAGGCAGGAGGCAGGAGGCAGGAGGCAGAGGCAGAGGCAGAGGCAGAGGCAGAGGCAGAGGCAGAGGCAGAGGCAGAGGCAGAGGCAGAGGCAGAGGCAGAGGCAGAGGCAGAGGCAGAGGCAGAGGCAGAGGCAGAGGCAGAGGCAGAGGCGACAAGTGTATTTCTGAGTTCGGGGTCAGCCTGGTCTACAAAGTGAGTTCCAGGACAGCCAGGGTTATACAGAGAAACCCTGTCTCGAAACAAAACAAAAAAACTTGTATGAAATTCTCAAAACTAAACTCAAACTAAAAATATCATTTACCCATAGACTTGATGACATTGCAAATATATTTGAGAAAAGGAGAGCTGTGAATTAAGCAAGTAACTTTCTTGAGGACTAATGTAATGCATTTCTGCTTTGTAAATAGGGTTCAACTGAGAAGAGAGAATTCTCTAGTGAATGCAATACCATTAGATTGTTCAACTGAATTGTCAACTCTAATAATGAGACACCAAGTTCCAAGTATCTCCCCTAAGAGTAGCAGCTGACAAGCCTCTTACCTGTAACAATGTATCTTTCCACTCTACTCTTTGGAGAGCACAAAGATGCAGGTTTCCAAAAAAGAAGAAAATTCTCCTGGAACAGAGAATTAAGAAACACATGTGCGTGGGTGTGCATGTGTGTGCGTTCGTTCACACACATTTGGGTTTGGATACATGTGTGATTTGGTGTGCATTGTCTCAGGTGTGAGTGTATGCCCGGGTATGCACATACAAACATATGTGTGTGAGAGTGTGTAGATTTCATACTTAACTTTATATCTCGGATTGTGCCCAGGAATCCACTTCTTCAAGTCTACATCTTTATGCCAGCTTTATCAAATAAAACCCAAAATATAATACAAAAATTTCATTTGAATTAGTCACAGGAATTACAAAGGTGAAGTGATATATGCATTTCATGTGTTTTCAGAAATGAAAATATGCTTGGGAAATTGTGAATTGCCTTAGGATGAAAGAAGAAAACAAGAAGAGACACAATCCCCCTGCCTCTAGATATCATGAGGAGGCAACCTTATTAGGGTGTTTTATACCAGTTTCCAAATTCAAGCAGAGCATCTCGCTCAGAGTCACGCTGCAAGGCAGGACCTATGATGTTCTTTATGACTTCACTGAATCTAAGGAGTTTAGGGTTTGGTTTCTAACAGTGATGGACCGGCAAGCACAAGAAACCTCACAAGCTGCCTTGTCTTACAACCCAGAGGCAGCAGTGGTCGAGACTGTGCTGGGAAGCAAAGGTAATGTTTCCGGGTAGTGTTTTGTGCTCCTCTCCTGGAGCCTCGGAGCTGTTTACAGAGTTCGAGAGTCCCAGCAGTACATTTCCATGAGCTCCTGACCAGATCCAGCTGGATCTTTTCCATTTCGCATGTGCCGGAGAATAACTGCACTGCCCAAGCCCTGCTTTGGGCTTGGGCTTTAATGACAACACAGCAGAAGTAAAGTGGTTAATTGCTGTGCTGTCCGGACATCTTTACCATCCCTGCTTTGGTCACTCCATTAAAACAGAATGCTATTTCTTGCCTGCCTCTCTATGCTAATCAGCTAGCTCAGTCTCCTCCCCTCCAGCCTCCCTTAAGAACTGTTCACATCCAACTGTCACAAGGGGCGAACTCCAACCAGGCAGATTTAAGCCTTGATTTAATCCTGCAGCGCTTTCCCCCTTTGCTTGTTTCTCTAGCAGTCCTCTCTATACTAGAGGGACTGGACTTTACAGCAGAGAAGGAACTGAAAACGGCTAAAATTGAACGAGAGAGCTAGTTTCACCGAGAGACATCGTTTCTTTTTGAACATTCTAAAAGGGGAAAGGTCCAGGGCGCTTTGAAATAAACTAAGAGTTAAGTCGTGTTTCCAGCCAAATAAGTTGGCATCTTTATAGGCAGGAGGTGCGATACTGGTAAATATTTACTGCAGAATTCTTAGCCAGTAGAAACCCTGGCATGCTTTTCGAGGAGTAAATGTTTTACATGCGAGGCGAGATCTGCGCGTGCCTCTGTGTTCTTTCCAAGTAATTTCTGAAGGCAGTTTTTGATGTCTGACTAAGACAAACTGTGCTAGTGGTCCCCGAGTCACAGCCAGATCGTTGGTACCATGTCTACAACACAAAGGGAAAACGACAGCCACCTGTTCACCAGTTCGTGCACGCGTCAGCTGCAGGTGCAGGAGAATCTGCAACAGCAAGGTGGGTCTAGAGAGCAAAGTCCTGCGCTCTGTGACTTTCTGACCGTTTGTATGTCTGGGGAAGGGTGGGCTGGTGAAGAGCCTGGACTCTCTGGGAGGAAGAATAATAGGCTGGACAGTCGGTTCCCGTGGCCTCGCTGTTGATTTAAAGGATTATCATTTCTTGAACGACTTTTGAGAATACATATTCCTTGGAAACAGGTACTCAAACTTCTAGACACTGTCAGTTGTGTAGAGTGTGCTCGAGTGTGTATAATTGAAAACACCCATCAGGGCAAGGCTGACTGGGCTACTGAGGAAATTTAGCCAAGAGCAGCTTTGTTAGCCTGGCGCTAACCACATGTCCTACTACTGGTAGGGGCTCTGCTTACATCTAAGTTTGTGAAGACCTCTGACTCATTCAGTTGTGGAAAATGCATATTTTGACACTCATTTTTAGAATCCAAAGAGATCTGGAACAGACAGTGTGGCATTTGACTTGATGGACATCTAAACGCCACACCTCACCAGGCTTCCCACAAATAATCTTTAAAAGCATTTCAGATTGACTACCCAGCCAGACGATTGATACAAATAGACCAACTACTACTCTATTCCCTTGATAAGGACAACAGAAGACACTAGTGGAAAAGGCTGTGAGCTGATGACATCAGCACCACCCCTGCCCCTCCCCCAGGCTAAGAACTTTCCAAATGCATCTAACTCCTTGCAGCCTGTCATGGATCTAGGATATACAGTGCATGAGAGCCTCATTTATTTCTGTGTATACTTGGCTTTGGATTTCACTCTCCTGGTGGGTAGCTGCTAATGGACGGAAACCTCCCACATTCAAGGTAGTGTCGGTGTGCTAACATTTGGTGAATGTCTCAAGCCACCTCCCTGCAAGATTCCGGAGCTGAGCCGAGTGACCTCATGCCACACGGGGCTTAGCAGAGCAGGGACAGGAGATGATTCCTGTGTAAGGAGTACAGTATAAGCCTTTCAGAGCACGCTGCACCACCCAGGTTAAAAGAGGGAATTTTGAGCCAATAGCCTTAGACGTGGCACTGTCCACGTGGCTCACGTGTTACTAGGAAATCTTCGTTTTTGTCTAGGTGTTTCTTTGCTGCTCTCTTTTATTTAAAATGTGCAAGAACTCAGCTTCTCTCATTCAGATATAATATTTATAATAGAAAATTTGGTGAGAGGAGCCTCGAGAAGTGAGTAAAAAGAAGTCCTGTAAGTGACTTCCTAAAGACGCCTGCTGTGAATATTTTAACAGGCAGCCTAGTCTCTTCTTCAATGTATGTGCTTGGGCTGTTATTTTGCTTGCTTTTAAAAACAAAAAGACTCCACTTATTTGGCACGAAGTACTCTGTAAACTGCCCTTTAAATGCCAGTACATGATGGACAAATTCTTGCATCATTACATATGATCTCTCCAACATTATTTTTAGTGGGCAATATCAGACACTTGTCACTAAAGTTAACCCAGTTAAGCTTAAGTTAATAGTTATAACTGTACACAGACGATTCATTTCATGGGGCAAATTCTTAGAGGATGATATGTCCTAAAGATTATGCAATTTTTAAACTTTTTTTTTTTTTCTGGACAAGTGGTTTTCCACTCTCCAGGACTGAAGTTCGGAAAGGGCATGATCCCCGTAAGACTGGGCATTAGCTTTAGAGTTTGTTTCCAATTTTATAAGTGGAAAATAATATCCCTCTGTTGTTTTAATTTAAGGATGGCTGTCTTGATGGTTTCTCATTTACTGGCCATCCAGAGAAGCCTGGAAATATCATTATGATGACATACTTCCCAAAATACCAAGAAGGCTCCAGCCTGCTCCTCCCTTCCCAACCGGGAGCTCTTCACTTGGAATCTTTGGAAAGCAACCACACTCTTCTGGGGCCAATTCTGAAAATATATGCCCACCAAAACCACCATCCCTGAAGTTGTGAGGCATGCTAATGAAATCCAGACTAGCCACTGGGTGCCACAAGAAATGTCATCTAGAGGTCTGACCAGTGACCTGTTAAATGGCAGCCCAGTTCCTATAACCTACATGTTTACATCTATTGCAGTCTTGAGGTTTGAAGGTGCTCATTCGGTGTGGTGGCAATGGGTTTTCCCAAAGCTATATTTGTGCCTTGCTATTTTGCAAAGTTCAGCAAAGGTCCAAGGAGGCAAAGCTGTTCATTGCCTTCTAAAAGGAAGTCACTGTGGGTCTGTACCCCAGCTTCATTTGCCAGCATCCATAAGTGCTCCCTCCCTCTCTCCCTCTCCCTCTCCCCCATCTCTGTCTCTCTCTCCCTCTCTGTCTTTGTCTCCCTCTATCCATATTCCCCTCTCCCTCTCTCCCTCTCCCCTTCCCTCTCCCCTTCCCTCTCCCTCTCCCTCTCCCTCTCCCTCTCCCTCTCCCTCTCCCTCTCCCTCTCCCTCTCCCTCTCCCTCTCCCTCTCCCTCTCCCTCTCCCTCTCCCTCTCCCCCCTCCTCTCTCTCTCACACACAAACCATGACTAATTCCCTTTTTGGATGTTTGCTGCATGTGTTGATTAAGAACATATATAAACTCATATGAATATGAGGCTTTTGGCCTCACTTCAGCCAGGTTAATTCTAGTTCTCATCTACCATGTGGACTTTGATTTATTAACATATAACTCTGCTAAAGCATGGTCAGATTTAGTACACACATGTATTTCTAGCCCTGCACACAGTATGCTAATGTATTCTACTTTAACTCTGGTATTTGAGTCTTACTATCTAGTCATTCATGAAAATATACCATTTTGTTTGATTGCATAGATAGAGGTTATTAACTCTTTGACTGTTTGGGCAACAACTATGTGAAGCCTTGGGTTACATGCTTGGTAGATAAATGAATTAATCCAATTAAGCTAAGGTTCCTGTCCACCCTAAGCTGACTCTCAATGACAGACATTACACTTTTTCAGAACAGAAATTTAGCACCTTTCTCTCTCTTTCTGCTTCCTCTTACCTTACAGCTTCTTCCTTGCTATTTTTCATCTACTTATCTGTAATCTGGACAAAACTGGTAAGGATTGATGTTTACATCTGTGAGGTAACACAGACAACACTGGTAAGTATAAATGTTTTCATGTCAGGTTCATTATGCATTACATATATCAAACCAGCAGCCATTTTTGTGTTGTGTAGTGCTTTAAAATTTATAAATGACTTCATGTGTGTTCTCATTTAATGCATGCAACAAACATATAAAGTAGTGCACTAGTAATGGTGAGAAACAGGGCAATTATGGATGCTGGCAAGTCTAGGTATGAGCCTGAGCCCAAGATGAGACCGATGATGATGGTGATGGTGACGATGCTGCTCCAGTTGGTGGCTGCTCCTCTCTGTTCAACGGAGAGAAATCCTTTGTTTTATTCAGGCCTTGAGATGACTGGGGGGAACCTGTATACATTGTGAAGAACTGTGTCCTAAGCCATACATTTTAATGTCACTCAAAGCACTTGTAGATATATTGACTATATTGGTACTGTAACCCAGCCAAATTGAGCCATAAAATGATCTAAAACCCAGTGTAATGAGCTCATTTTAAAGATGTGTAGAAATACCCTCCAACCTTAAATGACCTTCCTAAGATTACATCATAATTAAGGGCTATTTGGAAAGTTAGTTTTGTTCTGTATAACTCTTTTCCAGAGTGTATACCTTAGTGTTACAATATTTGATCATTTTTCATAGGTTCATATCAAAGAAACTTTCTCACAAGCATCCAAAATGCCTTGGAATGCCTCTTAATATTCTTTGTGTGTATTGATACAATTCTGACATCAGTTCTTTGAGTTTCTTGTGATTCAATCCAATTCTGTCACTACCAAGAGGCAGCAAAGACTCCACACGTAATCACATAATCTTACAAGGCTGTCCCACTTCAGACACCCATCACTAATTCCAGGAGCTTGCAAACTAATCGCAGCTCTGCAGGATCAGCCACAAATTCAAAATGTCCTAGTCCTCTCCCAGACTTGATAATTCACCAGGATGAGCCACAGAATTCTGTATTACTTGACTTGTGATCATTCCTTCATTACAGAGGATGCAGATTATTAACCAGGTCAGAGATTTGAACTGTAGGTCTGGGTGGATTATGAGCAGAGGGGCTGGTCTCCACGGAGTCAGTTTGTGCCCTGCTCCCACACACTGATAGATTTATCAGCCAGCAGAACCCTCTGGTCTGTGTCTAAAGTTTTCATATGAGTTGCATTGATGATGTCATTGATCACTTGACTGAGCTCAGTTATCATTCCTTCTCTATATCCCTTCAGTGAGCAGAAGCTGAAGAGTTCAGCCTCCAATAATGTGGCCAGCCCTACCCTTAAAAATATCTTGAGTCTAATTGCCATTTCACTGGCATAACAAAGTCACATCTGCTGCTCAGAAAATTCAGTTTGTGAAGCTTTGTGAAAGACACAGGGACAAAGAACATGTATTTATTATATTTGGTCATTTTTCAGTCTGTGCTTTATCCCCAACGTACATTATTCTAGGTAGTTTCCTAAAAGTCAAGAATTGAAAGACATCCTCAGATGCCTGTTTGCTTTTTAATGAGAAACAGAAAGGGTTGGATTCCTCTGGGAGGTGTGGTATGGAGGAACTGGGAGATGTTAGGGGAGAGGAAAACATAATCAAAATACAGTGTTTGAAAAAATTTATTTTTCAATAAAAAACATACAAAATAGAAAGAAATACAGACTGACACCCCAGCCCAGCCTTTAATTTGTAATCAACACATTTTAATGATACCTACCATCATGTAGATGAACGTCAGAGCCTGAGAATGCAAACATGTCTTTTCTCTCAAGATTGATTTCATATGGGGGTTTTCTGAGGAATTAAATATTAAAAACTAGGCTAATATTCTTTAACACTTTGGATAGAGTTAAAATACACATTACATTTGGATTATTATGCGTATACTATTTTCTTCAATTCTTTCCTATAGCTATGTATGAATGTACTTTATTTATTACCTAGGGGACTTATGACATAAATGAAATAAACATACCGTACGAAGAGGGACTACAGTTGCTACTGCACCATTATAAATGTGTAATTCCTTTAGATGAGATTTTCATGAGACAATGTGATGGTTCTCCAAATAGATTTGTACCTTCCTTTGTGGTCCTGAAACACTGATGCTGTACATCCAGTGTGGCATCATGTAAATGACACATAGTCAGAATGAACTCGGACCAAAGGTGGAAGGATCCACACTGCAACCTAAAGAGAGCCTTGCGGAGGCTCGAGTGACTTTTGTTCTGACTGTGGAGAATTGCTTGTATTGATCTTCACACATGAATAGAGATAGATATGGATTACTTTTAAAGAGTTGGGAAAATAAGAAGCTTTGTGCCTGAAAAACGGTTTGACTCTTGTGTTCAAGCTTGGACTTGGTGTTGGGATCCTTACTTTAATAAACTTCCCCCATGGATGGAGTGGTGAACGATGGCTTAATGATGCAGTTTCTGTTTATAAAGTAAAGCGTTCTGGAGGTGGATGAACAGCGATAGCAATATCATTACTTCTTCTGAACTGAATGCTTGCCACAAGGACAAACTTTGTAGCAAGTGTATTTTACCACATTTTAGAAAGGTCACAGTTCCGCAAGGCCACATTTATTACATATTTGAATGCATATTTAAGGAAACCAAAGAAACAAATGTTGTTTGTTTTTCTAGTCTCCAGAATAAAGCTTTAAGGAAGTAATCAACTCATCCTTGGTTCTCAGGAGCTATTTCCTGGAAAACAATTAAATTGATAAACTTTTCAACTCTAATTGGTAAAATAAAAATCAAAATATTAGACTGGAAGTGAGCTTTCTTAACTGATGAGAGCAGAACTTTTATAAGATAAGCAATGTTAATGTCAATGGATAATAGAAGACAAGAGAATTGCTTTCTGAAGAACTGAGGGTACTCACTGCTACCACTTCTAGTCAACATGATGTTGAAGATTCTAGCCAGTGTACTAAGTTTCCTTGGAAGAAATAAAAGGTTTACATATAGAAAGAATGTAAAGTGATTTTACTAAAAGATGATAGAAAAACCCCAAAGAGAATCAGGAATAACAAGTCAACACACAAACTAAATTTTAACTCGTATATTGAGTTTAAAATATTATATGTGCAAATTAAGCCAACAAAAATGTGTATAAAGCCTGAGTACTTAAACACTTGCAAGAGGAATAATAGTACAGTGAAGTATAAAAGAAAATATCTATCCTTGGGGACTGGAGATAGCCAGATGGTAAGAGTGCTTATTGTGAAACTATGAGTACTGAGCTCAGACCTCAGCACCTATATAAAAAGCAGGGTGTGGCTTGTAGGTATACATGTATATACATATACATATATATATACATACATACATACATATATACATATATATACACACACATATATATACACATATACACACCTATATATATACATAGGTATATAGAGATGTGTATATAGGTGTATATATGTATAGGTGTCTATATGGCTATATATAAGTATATATAGGTATATATGGGTAATCGATATATATATGTAAATATATAAAGGTATATATAGGAGTATATATAGGTATATATGCATAGGTATATATGTGTGTGTGTGTATCCCTAGCACTGTGGTGGCAAAGAAAAGAGTATCCCTGGGCTTTCTGGCCACCAGCCTGGTTCAGAAAGAGACCCTCATTCAAGGGAGTAAGCTCTCTCTCTCTCTCTCTCTCTCTCTCTCTCTCTCTCTCTCTCTCTTTGTCTCTTTGTCTCTGTCTCTTTCTGTGTGTGTGTGTGTGTGTGTGATGTGTCTGTGTGTGGGGTCATGGCATGCATGTGCCATGGCTCAAATGTAAAAAATTAAAGGTCAACTGGAGGCTGCCACTATTCTCCTTCCACCATATGAACCCAAGTCATCAAGCTTGGCAGCAAGCCTGGTGCCTTTACCTGCTGGGCCATCTCACCATCCACACACATGGTTGTTGATGAATGTCCCAAATAGGACAAAGGGTAGTCTTTTCTGGGATAATTCTATAACAAATATGAGGACACGTTACTGAGGAAATGAATTTCAAAACACATTTTCCATAAGTTAGTTTGTGATGGGATGTGTCTGAAATATAAAAACTAAATGTATAAAGTTTCTAGACAAAAGCATAAGAAAATATCCCTACCATTAGAATGGACAGTTTTTCATGACAGACATAAAAATCAGTAAGCTATAAAAGTATGCAAATTAATTTTTCATCATTAAAACTGTCTTTTCTTTAAAAGATACTATGAGGAGGGCAGACTGGGAGAAAACAATTTTCCCACATATACACACAATTTGCAGCCAGAATAGTAAGAGTTAAGCACTCTCACAACTCAAGAATAATTTAATTTGAAATGTGAACCAATGATCTGATACATACTTCAAAAATAAAATAGCCAACAAGAACATGTAAAAGCCCCAACAGTGTTCTTTCTTAAAGCAACATGAAATAAGGCCACCATAGGACATCACTATGTCTCAGTGAATGCATAGTTTGAATTTGGGACATCATCCACTCAGGTCCATGAGTTAAAGCCTACTAACCTGGTGTGGTACTACTGGGAGGCACTGGAGCCCACTGGGAGGCCTAACGGCTGTGAAGCAGACAGGGAGCCTTTTGCTCCTTTTCCCTTCTTTGTAAAGTTCTTGACTATGAAGTGAGTGAGTGGATTTGCTGTCCTATGTTCTCCCGTACCGATGTGCCAACCCAGTCCCAGAATGATGGGATGAACTGACCATGGACTCAAACTTCTCAGACTGTGAGCCAGAATACATATGTCCTCTTTCTAAGTAGGTCATTGGAGATATTTTGTCACATGGAAATTACCATGGAAAGATTACTAATGTAACCACTATGGTTAAAATTTAAATTACATTATGATATGGCATTTGAAAGATGTGGAGAACTCTCGTGCCTTGCTGTGAAGTGGTTTAACCAGTTTGAAAACTGGGTCAGCAGTTTATTTAAACAGTTAACCCTATAAACCATCACTTCCACTGAGAATTAAGAAATTAATAAATGCACATAGCAGATTATGTTCATAAATGGCCACACATAGATAAGCACATTGTGTCTATTCATAGGCTGGAACATCGTTCAGTAGAAAGAAATGAATCACTGAAATACACAGCCGTGAACGTAAGACTCAGGAAACGCTATTTTGACTCATAATAAGTCAGCCCCAAAATATATGATGTATTATTCTAGCTACATGAAATTCTAAAACAAAACTAGGTTATGATGACAGAAATCGTGACAGTTGTTCCCAAGGTAAGGAAATTATTCAAACAGGATATGAGGGACCTTGTAGGCAGTGGATATATCTTACATCAGGACAGCGGTTTGATTACATGAGGACATAGATTTATCAAATCTTACCCACATGTCACATTGTCCCCATGGCCTTTGTGGTGACATCTGGCAAACCCACATTTTGCCGCCGTACCTTTCTCTCTTGAACCCAGATGAGCTGCTGCATGAAGAAAAGGGCAACACAAACTTAGTTCAGAAATGATGCTAACTCAATCTCTGGGAGCAACAACTAAAACCTAGTCTTGTAAGCCTTATTAAAATCCCATTCCTCAGGAGGTGAATCCTTGGGGATCCTCCATGATCCCGGAAAACTCTAGCAGCTACATCTTAACCCTCTGCTGTCCCTGTTCCAAAAAGACCTAACTCTCTCCTGCTTCCTCTCTTCCTCCATCCAACCCAGAAGCCCCGCCTACTCACCCAGTGATTGATTCATTAGGGGACTGGTTCACAAGAAGCCACCTAAGCACGTGACTCATTCCTCATTCCAGGTAACATCTCCTGGGAGAGCAGAATTAACATAAAATACAAGCAACCCAGAGCCATGCACAACATTTTCTTCCTATTTTTTTAAGTGTGAGATTATCTGGGAGGCGTTGCTTTCTAAAGGTGCCTGCAGGCTTCTAATAGCAACTTCAGTGCGTGACTAAGGGGTAGGAGTGTCTTTGTGATTTTTAACTGCTTGCCCAAGGAGCAAGAACATTATGGTGTTCTACTGGTGGGGTAGCTGCTATGGGGTCTCAGTATGAAGTGTGGGTCATTACCTAAGTGAGCTTAATAATTACTACAGCTGCTTGTTAAAATTATCCCTGAAGATTAGAATACCCATATTAATAACACAGTTACCTAACTCCCATATTAATAACACAGTTACCTAAAATAGCAAATTAATGGGATTAACACAGAATAAATGAAAATATAAAATCATCGTGTCACAGTTTGGGCTGAGAGTGCAGATTAGTGGTGGATAAGCGTGATAAGCGTGAACAAAGTCTTACAGTTTGGTTCTCTGAGTCCCCCAAAAGTAGTTAGGGAGAGACTTTAGTGGTTTTTAGGTCTTGCATAGAACATTGTTTAGAATCAATGGCTTCTCTGAAAGTTTTTTAAATTTGGTTTTTATTAAATCTATGGTGTCTTATAGATATTCTTGAAGTAAACAGCCAACGTTTAGTGAGCTTTATTTCCCGTCTCAATTTCCCCTCTTGCTTAAACTCACAACGTGCTTCATTCACTCTAGTAAACATATATATCGCGAACCTCTGCCCTGGATGAGGTACTGTGTTAAGGTTCCAGAGAGCAAAGCATTCAGAACTTCTTGCCCACAAGGTGCCACTGTCTGACAGGCAGAAGGGCAGACAGTAAAGAAAATAAACAAATAAAAATCTTAGTGTAAGTGGTTATACTGCAGAGGGATGAAATGTAGAATAGAAAGAATAGAGTGTCATGGCAGAGTGTGCTCCAGGCAGGCCTCTATAAGAGGAACGTGAAGAGGGACCTGCAGGAGGCTGGGGAGAAAGCTGGGCAACACTGGGGTCATAGCCCTCTGGGTTTAGTTTGGTGCAGATGCAGACTGGGAGGCTCATGACTTAAGACTCTGCATGTGATTCTAGCTGTTGGTTCACTTGCTTTAGTACAACATCACTGCATTGTTGCCTTCAGGTACCAAGGGATGACTATCCACACACCTATGATAAACGTTATTATAGATTTAGCATAGTACAGAGGTTAAGACCATACTGAGCCAAACAGAACACTTACAAGGATATCTGAGCATACCTGGGGGACTGTCCCATAACAGCTGTGCCAACTGGTGAGGCTGCATGAGCACTTGAGGGCCAGTGGCAGGAGGATTGCAAGTTCCAGGCCAGCCTTGGCTACAAAGCAAGACTGTCTCAAAGTTTTTACTAACCATCAGATGGGCACAGTTGCTGGAACTTGCTGGGTTTCCCTGTGGCTTTCCAATTAGAATGACTCAGGAAGGAGGCTGGGGATGGGGCTGAGTGTTTTCCTTTCAAACACATTCCCATTGACTATTTGCACTTCTGTGGGCCACACTTTGGGTAGAAGCACGTTGGAAGGACCAAAAGAGACCTGAGTGGTCTTAGGTGCATGTTAAGAAGATGGAGGACATTTCTATAAGAGCTTTGGTTTTGACTGTGCATGAGACAGGAGTACGAATATACTAATATACATACTAATTTGGGCCATTTGGTCATTTTACAGCTTTTGCATTCTTGTGGAGAGGTAACTGCCAAAATGTTAGAGGTGAGGAAAAAATTAAGTTATTCCTCAACAACTGTGTTGTCATGTTAAAATAAAACAAGTCTTAGGCCAAGCTCTTCTGAATGGACAGACACTTGTTAAGCACACATTTATGTGCAATCAAACACAAAGTACTTCACATGCTGTCCCAAACTTTGTTATCTTTAAGTAATCTGATTACACTTTGCCTACCAACTTTGCTCAGACAAAATAGCATTCCTCAGACAGTGTTCTGTGTAGTCAGTCAGTAGCCAGGGAGTCAGACAGTATTCTGTGTAGTCAGTCAGTAGCCAGGGAGTCAGACAGTGTTCTGTGTAGTCAGTCAGTAGCCAGGGAGTCTTCTATTTGTTAGTGGAGACTGGACCGACACTGAACTTGGGGGCCTTGCTGGAGCCTTCCATCCATTTGTGCAAGACGAGGAGGTACTCCTAAAGTATTAGATAAAATGTTAGATCAGCCAAGATTCTTGACTGTCAATGCTTTCAGTAAAAAGTCCTTTCTGATGCTTACGGCAATAACTGTCAACAAGCTCTGATATTGAGACAGATAAATGAGGGGCTAGTAGTGAGAGTTTCCTGGTGTTGGAAACAGCCTCTAGGGTCCAAGTCTTGAGGCATGTCATCGGTACCGCCCACCTTTGCCTATTCTTCCGGTGTACGTCCTTAACCTTTGCTGATGTCTTCTAAAGCCAGGTGCAGCTGTCATAAGAAAAGTGTCTTCTCACATGTTCTGCAATCAGAAATGCATATATAATAGTAATAAAATATGCACAGCACTCCCATGGAATAAAGAGACAAACCTTGTACAGCCTACACACCTGTGTACTGACACCAGAGCGCTAGGGCCTATCTAACTTTAATCTGTATTTTCTGTTCTGTGTAATGTGTGGGTGATGCTTTCCAACAGGGACTCACAAGACCTCACTCAAAACCAAGACCCTGTGGTTTAAGGAAACAACACATACCTGAATAAAATAACCAATGTTTTACAACCTTTTTGAGAGCAGAAAAGTATGTTTGTATCTTAGACCGTATCACAGCATTAACATGTCACTTACAAACAAATCACGTACGGAACATTTGCTATATGCCAGACACTAGCAATCACTTCACGTATTTATTTCATTACAAAAGGTAGCTAAGTTAACCTTGACTTGGGCCTGGGTCTGGATTGACTGCGCCATGCTCACTGCCTGGAAGATACTCTGGTTACTTGGGAAAGAGCTGGCCTGGTGGCTGGTGCCCTTGAAATCAGTTTGTGCATTGCTTTTTCCAGATAGGCAGTTATTAAGCCACCAGTTAAATTCTATATGGATTTTGAACCACGTCCAACTGATTTCAGGAGGGTGATTTTTAGTCTAAACAGAGTCGGTAAGAAAATACAGCTGTGTCAATGCAAATGTATGGTTCCTGAGCCAGCAACTTGCAGGCCAGGTGAGCAGCGTTGTTTGACGCTGAAAGCCCATGTCTTGTATATTTTATAAAATATTAAGCAAAGTAATACACCATGTTTAAAAAACTGGGGTGAAATGACTTGAGAGAAATGGTTTGAGTTTTTTGGTTAAACAAACTATCAATGTCCAAAGCTACAAGTTGAAAAGGGCTAAATCATGGTCACCACTATGATTCACCTTTTGTTTGTGTCATTGCTGCTGCTGCTGCTGCTGCTGCTGGGCAAGTGCTCTACTGCAGAGATATAGCCCTAGGCCCAGCTTTCTTTTTAAATGGAAACTGGATGCTGTGTTTCAAATGTTGGGTCAGCTTTTGTATTAAATCATTAACTGAATCTGAAATTTTAATCAACATTTTGGTAAAGGAAGTTTCACACCTGAGTTACTTCTTAATGAAGTTGATGGGCAAATCTAGCAAAATAACCAAAAGTCAGGATTCAAAACGCACTAAAAACTTTATTCCTCGTAAAGCTCCATTCCTTCTACCCACTCATCAGACACTTCATCTGCCAAGCATGGCCACAGACAACCAGGGGTCACAGGAATACAACCTAGGCTTGCGACCAGGGACAGTGACCTGGAGGGATTTGTACAGTAACCTGCTGAAGTCATTGGCACCAAAACTTGTCTTTTTCTGATATAATTTACAAAAAGTTGGGGTAGAGTGGGCATTGTGGAATATCCTTATAATCCTAGCTATTCTGGAGACTGAAGCAGAAGAGTCACCAAGCTCAAAGTAGGCGTGGCCTAGGGGCAAGTTCTGTCAAGGGCAGCCTGGGCAACTTAGGGAGATCTTGTCCTAAAGTAAAAAAGAAAGAAAGAAAGAAAGAAAGAAAGAAAGAAAGAAAGAAAGAAAGAAAGAGAGAGAGAGAGAAAGAGAAAGAAAAGAAAGAGAAAGAAAAGAAAGAGAACAAAAGAAAGAAAGAAAGGAAGAAAGAAAGAAAGAAAGAAGAAAGGAAGGAAGAAAAAGGGAAAAAGAAAAAATAGAGAGAAAGGAGGAAACGAAAAGAAAAAGAAAAAGAAAAAGAAAAAAGAAAAAAGAAAAAAGAAAAAAGAAAAGAAAACTAATACTTACTTACCCCGAAAGCATTAAGCCCTAGGTTAATCCACAGAATGGTCAACCAACCAAAAAACAGAAAAAAAAAAGTGCCTAAGTTTTAAGATAGGCAGGGACACTGCCATCTAAGGACCAAGAGTAAAAAGTAAGGAAAAGGTTAAAGTGTTGCAAGTTGGCCATTTCAGTTTGGGGTTGGCTGTGTTACCTTTAGTCATCTGCAGAGAAATGTGATTGTAGATAGACTGGGGGTGGGGAGTGGGGGGGCAAGACATATCCTGGCAGTACTGACTGTCCTCTCTTTATTTAATAAGACAACTTTATTTTTTTATAAGATGCTTCATTTCCAAACATGGATAGAGTGTTTCTCTTCTTGAGAAAAGAACTAAGCTAAAATCAGTTAAGGAGAGTGTCTTACTTAGGGTTTTACTGCTGTGAACAGATACCAAATCCAAGGCAAGCCTTATAAAGGACAACATTTAATTAAGGCTGGCTTACAGGTTCAGAGGTTCAGTCCAGTATCATCAAGATAGGAACATGGCAGCACCTAGGCAGGCATGGTGCAGGATGAGCTGAGAGTTCTACATCTTCATCTGAAGGCTGCTAGCAAAATACTGGTCTCCAGGAAGCTAGGGTGAGGGTCTTAAGCCCACACCCACAGTGACACACCTACTCCAACAAGGCCACACCTCCTAATAGTGCTACTCTTTGGGCCAAGCATATACAAACCATCATAGAGAGTAACTGTTTTGATGGTGAGGAAACAACACAGGCTTGGAGGGCCTTTTAGAAAACAAGTCTAGCTACAACCTTTTTTCCACCTTTGTGAATAATTTGCACCCTTCTACCATAAGCTTAAAATATTGCTACTCTCTTTGATTGGAACAAACAATTAACTCTTAATAAATGAATAAATATTTTTCTAAATAATTAATTCAAGTTATTGGCATTTATAAATCACTGCATGTCCAGGCTTCAAAGGTCACTCATGTCCACTGACATCACACAGCTCAAGCCTGAAACTGGGATTGAGAAGTCATGGTTAGGACAAAGAATGACGTCAGTGTACAGCTATGAAAGAGCTGCCACCACAGAAAGATAGAGAATGTATGATGAGGTAACTGGAAATTTATTTCATTTGAAAAATACCAGAGTACTTAGGGACCAGTGTATGGCTCAGGGTTAAGCTAGCCTAGCATGCATAAGGCCATAGGTTCAGCCCCCAGCACTGTACATAGAAGAAAATAGACCTGACATATAATAATTCCAATATTAAGCATATAAATGAGTGTGTGAGAACAGGGAAAAGAAGAAGAAAGGACAAGAAAGTGAGAGGTAACTCACGGAAGTGTAGAGCCAACTGCACCACAGAAATGAGGAGGAGGACAGGAAATCCTGATTTAAATATCCATCAATGAATAAATGATTTAAAATGCACTATGTATTATATAATATGAGGTAGTGAATGTCACAGTGCACTCCTCTTTTATATGTACTTCACAACTGAGCAAACGAGTGAGAGAGAGTGAGAGAGACGGAGACAGAGAGAGAGAGAGAGAGAACTAAATAAACATTATTCAGCCTTTGCTGCTACACAGATAAAGACATTATATGCTAAGTGAAATCAGCTAAATACAAGACAAAAATGGGGCCAGAGAGACGGTTCAGCAGGTAAACACATTGCCACCAAGTCTGATGGTGACCTGAATTCCTTTTCTGGAACCCAAAGGATGGAAAAAGAAAAACAACTCCCCCAAGTTGTCCCCTGACCTCCATGTGTGCACTGTGCTATGCACGTGTGCATGCACACACACACACACACAATCTAATTTTAAAAATAAATTTTTTAAGTCAAATATTGAGTCTTCCACTTCTATGAAGTATGTGGAACTGTCAAAGTCCATAAGTAAATAATGGTTTCTAGGGCTGGTGAATGGGGTGTGGAACAAGGTGTTACTGTTAACTAAATGCAAGGTCTCAAGCCAAGGCAGACAGTGAGACTCTGGGGATATGGTTGTGGCGAATGCTCTGCAGTGGTGTGAGTGTAGTTAATGTCATTTAGTATCCTTAAAATGGTAAAATGGTAAATGCTTTGCTATGTGCACTTTAGTATTTAGACAAATTAAAAGGTCACCACACAATTAGGATAACTTTCCCAGTCCTCAGATTTGATTTATTCTGAGACTCCAATGAGCATGAGATCTTACCACAAAGGGCTGTTTTCAACCTCCCTGGGAAAACCTTCAGGCCACATAAACTTTAAGAATGAAATCTGTTCTTGTACTTTCTAGACAGTGATGAACAAAGTATTTGTAGTTAAGTGTACAAAAGGCTACCTGCACAGAACAATCTAGACTTTAGCTTCTACAGCAAGCATAACTTTATCCATACTCACTCCCAGCTCCTGGGGGTCTGGAGGGTAGGTGAGCCTTTACATCAAGGAGCAGACTGTGCCTGGCCCTGGGCTTTCTGTGTGTCCCAGAGAGGAAAGGGGTTCTAGCCTGTGAGATTTGTGAGGCTGGATTGCAGGTTAGCCTCTTGTTTGTTGCTTTCCTTTTTTCAAAGACCTGACCACAGCAGAACACGTTGTTACCCCTGTGGAAATCAGGAAACAGGGACTCTATTCCCCTTGAGTACTCAGACTCAATGGATATGGATAGGTTTTAGAAATTGGAGAAAGTCACACTCATATTTTCATCCTGACTGTATTTTGTGAGTCCATGAAGGAATTTAAAAACTGTATCTCTCTGCTGAAATGGAAGAATCTGATACTTGGATATATAATAACCTATCGGTAGTCCTTTAGAATAGCGACTTAATTGTTATGAAGATTATTTTGTATCAAAATTACTTGCTGAATTTTAACAGTCAACACTGATGGATAATTATTTTGAGATTGACTTTAAGAATAAGGCACTTTGAACCCACGTGCCTGGCCAGGACACGTCTTCAGTGTCCTATGATGCCTAGACTCTATTTTCACTCCTCTCCTTTCTCAGCAAAGTGAGGATTCATTTCCAGCATATGGAAGCTTTTTCGCACTGTGAGCTATTCTGAGGGGAAAATGTGTGACTTACAAATGCTGTCAAATGAAATATGTATTGCCAAATGGTACTGGTTGACCATGCGCATCCTAGGTCACGTTCTACATTGTTATCAGCCTTCAGACCCAAACAAGGGAAGGGTGTAGAGAGACAGAGCTGATCACTCTGGAATCATCCCTCCAGAAGCTCACATATGCTCCAACAAACATATTTAAGTCTACAGGTACCCTTCTCACAGACTCACACAATGGTTCTTATTGATAATAAAATACCACCTCCAAACTATGGAGGGATGGGTATATTCTTGTCAATGGTAATACATTCTTTTGTTACTGTTTTGCCAGTGGCTGAGCACATTGACATGAGACTTCGTGTCGTTAGGATCACCATGTCCTTTGCCTGCAGACACTCTGGAACAAACCTCCTTAGAGTCAGAATATGAACACGTAACTAAAAACAAAAGACTCCTTCTATATAACTTAAAAGGCAAAACTCAATGTGTAAGAACAGGCATGCAGCATCAGATTGCATCACCACTAGGCTTGGCCAGGTCCAAGGGAGCAGGAAAGAGTGGCCACTCAGCCATACCCCACTGCAGGAACAACTGTTGTAGAGCTTCTCGTGGAAGCCCAGACGGAGGCTGGATGAACACGAAAGCTAGGAGGTTTGGAATCAGCTATGAGAACTTGGAACCTCAGGTACTCTCTGTATGACATCGGCACATGATATGATTTTTAAAGTCCTAAACCCTTTGTTGATAAAGGGTATAATAATCCACTCCTGAAGAGTATGTCATTGTAGTAAGAATGAAACATTTCTTATAAGCCAGGCACTGTGCTCAGTGGTAACCATAGCAACCTTCCTTAATCACAACTACTCAGTGAGGCATTAGGATCCACAGATGAGGAAGTCTGCTCAGAGGAGCCAATGACCTTCCTGAAATCACACAGCAAATTGAGGAAGGCAAACTTGGTCTCTATCTTCTCAAAGCTCAGGCTTCTAAAAGCAGTATATTCTGGCTCCTAGGAATCATTTATTCATTTGCCAAATAGAAATATATTTGAATATGTTTCTCAATAGCTAAAGTGCGATGCAAATGTGTAAGTCTTTGTACTACACCGGGGCATAAGAGCAGAGCTCAGCAAGGTCTAATGTTCACAGTGCTTGTTGGGGTCATATCCAGTTAAACATTCCACAAGGCAAATGGGCGAAGACAAGTCAGGATTTGCGTAAGCATTTCATATATCAGTTACTGCCTTGAAGAGGGAGGGGAGAAAGGAAATTATCCAAACAGCAGTCTCTTGACATTGAAGCATGCAGTGCAGCATGTTGTGATAGCCATGAAAAATAAAATGTATTGAAAATAATCTTTTTTTAAAAAAATTATTAGGGAATGAACTTTAAAAAATGAGTATCATTTTGCATTCTCATTGGTTCATTGCTGGACATTTTACCTTTTTATTGAAAAAATATATTTTTTAATTTAATTTTATTTTTAATTTATTTTTTACACTCCTTATTCCATTCCCGCCCCTCCCCATCCACTCTCCGACTGTTCCACATCCCACACCTCCTCCCCACCACACCGCATCTCCACATGGATGCCCCCACCCCCCACCCCATCTGACCTCTAAACTCCCTAGGGCCTCCAGTCTCTTGAGGGTTAAGTACATCATCTCTGAATGAACACAGACCCAGCAGTCCTCTACTGTATGTGTGCTGGGGGCCTCGTATCAACTGGTGTTTGCTGTCTGTTTGGTGACTTAGTGTTTGAAAGATCTCAGGGGTCCAGATTAATTGAGACTGCTCTTCCTCCTGTAGGATCGCCCTTCTCCTCAGCCTCTTTCAGCCTTCCCTAATTCAACAACAGGGGTCAGCTGTTTCTGTCCATTGGTTGGGTGGAAAACAGATATTTTAAAAATTTAATACATTTCATGATGGTTTTCCCTCTCTCCATTCCTCCCAGATCTTCCTGGCCAAGCAAATATTCCTTTCATCTTTCATTAGGATACAAACAGGCATCTAAAAATATAATAACTATAAAATCAAATTAGATAAAAGAAAACCAAACAAATCAGAATAGGAGAGAACAAACAGACAGAAGGAAAAAAAAACAAAGAAAGAAAGAAAAAGCTCAAGAAACACATACAGATCAGAGATGCACATTGACACACATAGAATCCCATAAAAAACACAGAACTAGAAAACCATAATATAGGAGCTGGGGATGGCTCAGGGTTTAAGAGCATCGGCTGCTCTTCCAGAGGTCCTGAGTTCAATTCCCAACAATGACATGGTGGCTCACAACATCTATAAATGGGATCTGACGCCCTCCTCTGGCATGCAGGGGTACATGCAGGTAGAGCACTCGTACTTAAAATAAGTCTGAAAAAACATAATATATATACATATATATATTTATAATGCATATGCATTATGTGCATACACGTACATAAGGGAAAAATACAAAGAACTGACTAGGCATTATAAGACAAACAAATCTTCAAAGCCACTAAGTTCCTTTTGTGCTGGCCAGTTACCTCTAGGCATGCTGTCTCACCTTAAGAGTGGTTTGTATATTTAGTTTGTACATCCATTGGAGAGAACTAAGTTTTCATTTGCAAAAAGCTATCGGTTGGACATAGCGTCTGAGTTAGGGATGTGGGCTTGTGTCCCCTGATAGCAGGCCCAGACCTCTGCAGACTCCACCCACGCTGCTACTGTCTCTGTGAGTTCCTATGTGCACAGAGTCTGCTGGTTTTTAGAAGGCCTTGTGTCCTTAGGATCCTCCATACACTCTGGGTCTTAAAATCTTTTCCGCCTCCTTTTCCTCATGGTTCCCTGGACCTTGAGAGGAGAGATTTGAGGGAGACATTTCATTTCGGACCAAGTATTCCAAGGGTTACTGTTCTGCAGTGTCCCTTTGTAGCTGTGGCTCTCTGTATTTGTTCCCATCGACAGCACGGGGGCTTTTCTCAAGATGGCTGACCTAGAGACACATCAGAATGACTTAGTAGTCAAAAAAAAAAAAAAAAAAAAAAAGGAAAAATAAGATAAAAGGGGAAGCAGTGTTCTTCACTTGCTTCTCTCTTGCATGTTTTTCTCATAAATGAATTCAAATCAAGAATTGCTAGGTTCCTGACAGTTGGCAGCTGACAACTCAGTTTCTAATGGAAACAGAAAGAGGTATTTAAAGTTGCAGAATTATACAAACAGGAGAAAGGGGTTTTCTTCCTTTTTTATTTAGCAAACTTCTGTATGTCTTACAATCAGCTGATACTTACAATACACAAATTGCGTATATAATTTCAGCAGGGGTGAGCAGCCTTAAGCCACTGGGGGGTGGTACTCACTTAGCCAGTGCTTTGTGGGTCTGCCTGATTCACTCTGGGGTCCTGCCATTCTTCCTTCAAGCCAGAGCAAAGCATAAGATAGAACTGAGAGTTCATCGTCATAGCGAGTTGTAATGAGATGAGACTCTGTGGTGTCACCAACCTCATCTATGGAGGCATGTCCTCAAATGTCATCACGGGCAATTTACTGCTTACTTCATCCTGTGTGCCTTTCACAGCGTCCCCCACACATGGCTAGAGACATCATCACACAGTGACACATGCTTGTGATTCGTGACTCATGTGTGAGTTGGGACCAATTCCATCTTCTGGGACCATGTTTTGTCTGTCTCAGAACATCATCAGAAGATTTTAATAAACTCCTGGATTTCATTTATTTTATCCTTTCTAAAAAGAACAAACAAAAACAAACAAAACAAAACAACAACAAACCTTTGCAGGGTTCCATGCAGTAACTCAGGTCATCTGATAATGATTTGTCTACTCTTCCTAAAGATGTGATTTTTTTCACATTTGACACTTCAAATGTTTCATATTCATTTTGAAGAATCTTAGAACTGTCATAGATGCTTTTGGTGAAATGTGTGCTTCCAGGCTAATTTTGCAGAAACATTATTAATTAGTGTTTAATAATTTCACCCAATGGCATCATATTTTTAAAACAGCAAACTTCTGCAACTCAGAGGGAATCATGCGAATCTGAATGACTGGTTTCAATATCAATAGTGACATTTCAATATCCTTAATATAGATATTACTTTTAAATTGACTGGAGTGGCCTGTGGATTTACACTGGATCATTATCAGTGTAAATCCACAGTGTGTGGTTTGAATGACGTCATTTCCTTCCTCACTAACTGCCAGCCTTCTCAGCACGTTCCGCAGAGTTAGTCACTGACTCCAGGAGTCTCTCCTGATGCCTTTGTAGATTTGACCTTGGTTGAAAGAAATCTGGTGTTCTTCCTGAGCGACTTAACTCACCAAGAAAGTGGGTCATATACAGACTTTAACTCACAATCTGCATCTCCGGCAGACTCAGGCCAATGCTGCTGTTTTATCTCAGTCATATCTTTTTACATGTGTGCATGTGTAGTTGATGGTTCTGTAGAGTGTATATGTGTGTGTGTGTGCACATGACTCTCAAGTGTTGGTCCTTGTCTTCCACTGGGTCTTTTGTTGTTCATTGAGACTTACACCAGGTTAGCTGGCTGCAAACTTCCAAGAGTTATCTTGTCTCTGACTCTAATCTTGTTGTGGGAGTGAGGGTTTACAACTGACTTAGAGTCCTCAGGATCCAAACTCAGACCTGTGACAAGCAACTTACTCATTAAGCCATCTCACCAATCCAAGCTTCACAATTCCAGGAGCAAGCGTTTCTAAGACAACTTCTGGTTACAGCTTGAATACAGAACTATATTGATGTTAAACTGTTTCAAAAGAAGGGGGAGGAGAGGCAGAAGAAAACTCACAGTAAGAGTAAGAAAGCGAGTGAAAAGAAAATGCTATTTAGGGGGCCAGATGGCTGAGCAGGTAAGAGCACTGACTTCTCTTCTGAAGGTCCTGAGTTCAAATCCCAGCAACCACACGGTGGCTCACAACCACTTATAATGAGATCTGACGCCCTCTTCTGGTGTGTCAGAAGACAGCTACAGTGTTCTTATGTATAATAATAAGTAAATCTTTGGGCAGGAGCAAGCAGAGCCGACTAGAGCGAGCAGAGGTCCTAAGAATTCAATTCCCAACAACTACATATGAAGGCTCACATAAATAAATAAATAAATAAATAAATAAATAAATAAATAAATAAATAAATAAATAAATCTTTAAAAAACAAAGATTTTTTTAAAAAAATGCTATTGCCGTGAGTGACTTTCTTCCACCAGAGCTACCACAAAGTAGAACAGCCACTGACTGCTGAAAGCATAAGAACCTAGAGGAGGGAAAGGAGTCCAAGTTTTAATGAGTGTCTTCTATACAACCTGTAACCTCATGCACCGTTATATGTTCACAGAGAGAGCGAGAGAGAGAGAGAGAGAGAGAGAGAGAGAGAGATAACATGGCAGGAAAAGCATGTGCATAAGAACTAAATAGTGTATCTCAGCAGGATGGATGGAAAAAAAAGTTATTTTGACTCAACTGGTTCCTGGGGAGTAACTAGAGTTAGTGTGGTGGAGTTTTAGACACTAGCGTACAGGACATAATCATGGGGAATGGAGTTTCCTTTTTTTTTCATGTTTATAAGGAGTGACTGTGATAATTCCTTAAAACTCTTCAGCTGGAGCTTTATTAGGCTCAGGGATGCAAATTAGTGATCATGGCACACCACTGACAGTATGTTGATAATGACTGCTCGAAGGAGATAGTATGAATTGATGTTTGACTTAGGCTCGTTAACAGTGTGTTATCATCAGCTGGTGTGGTAGTTTGAATATGAATGGTCTCCATAGGTTCATAGATTTGAATGTTAGGAAGGAAGGAAGGAAGGAAGGAAGGAAGGAAGGAAGGAAGGAAGGAAGGAAGGAAGGAAGGAAGGAAGGAAGGAAAGAAAGAAGGAGGGAGGGAGGGAGAGAGGGAAGGAGGAAGGAAGGGTTAGGGATAAGACTAAGAAGAGAGATGAAAAGTCTTATGGGGTTTTTTGTACTTTGTAGTATTTTGTAAGATTAATCTTTAACCCAAATATTGAAAACATAGTTTAGTATAGGCAACTCCAGTGGAGAAAATACGAGTTTGGGGATAATTTCACGGATAGAATCTATTGCATGCACACACACACCATAACGCTATTATGTTGCGACTTCATAACTGTAATTTTGCCACTGTTACAGATTGTAATGTAAATATTTTTGAAGATAGAGGTTTGTCAAAGGGGTTGTGACACCCAGGTTGAAAGCCACTGTTTTAAAGAGACCATCTTTCTTCTTATATACATGCTATATACTGTACTAAGGGGCGGCAGCATTAGGAAGGTTGAGAAGCACTGAGTTACGGGATCATCTCTACCCCTCCCCCCAGTGTTATTTCCATTATTGACCGCATCTATCAGCAATAGTTAGTATTTTACCCAAAGTTAAGCGTTGTAGATACCTTTCTGTTGCTGTGATAAAAAATACCATGATCAAGATAACTTATAAAAGAAAGCATTTAGCTAATGGCTTCAGGTTAGATAGAGTCCATGATGGTAGAGCAAAGAGACATCTTGGAATTCATACCTTGATCCATAACCACAGGGCAGAAACACAGAGGGAAGCAAGGAGTGAGGAAGGGAGGGGGAGAGGTTGGGAAAATTAGGAATAGCACCATTCTCGTGGGCCCTTGAAGTCCACTGCCTTAGTTAGCGTTATTACTGCTGTGAAGAGATACTATGACTGAGGCAACTTACAGAGGAAGGTGTTTAACTGAGGATTCGCTTACAGTTTCAGCAGTGAGTACATGATCATCATGGCAGGTAGCACGGTGACAGGCAGGCAAGCGTCAGGCTGGAGCAGTAGGTGAGAGCTCACGTCCTCATTGGCAGGTAGCAGGCAGAGAGAGAGAGAGGCAAACAGACACACACAGAGAGACAGAGGAAGAGAAACAGAGACAGAGATAGAGACAGACAGAAACAGAAAGAGTCAGACAGAGGTAGACAGAGACAGAGAGAGTGCAAGAGAGAGAGAAACAGAGACAGAGACAGAAACAGACACAGACACACAGAGAGAGACAGAGAAAGAGAGACAGAGAGACAGACAGAGATAGACAGAGACAGAATTCGAGAGAGAGAGACTGACCTGGCATGGGATTTTAAAATTTCAAAGCCCACCCCCAGTGACATACCTTCTCTAACAGGTCCACACATCCTAATCCTTCCAAAACATTTCCATGGACTGGGATCAAATATTCAAACATATTCTTCTGAGGTGGCTATTATTAATCAAATTACCACAAGAAAGCTGCAAACCAAAAAAACTTTCTTGAAGTATTTTTAGGTGGCATTGGAGACATCAGTGTGCTTTGATTTTTTGACTATTCTTTTCTTTTACAGAAAAATATGTCATTGCTCAGCCAATATTTGTTTTTGAGAAAGGAGGACACAATTTTAAGGTAAGATCAGGATATTTTGGTTCTGATAAATAATACTCTAAGGAGGTTTTTATACTAAGATATAGTAGCTGCATGAGTTTGTCTAGTTCCCCACAGAATGTTCATGTAGCTTGGATTCAGGGGCAGCAGCCTGGTTGAACTCTGTAGGTTGTGAGTAAAGTGCTCTATCTAAAGAAATATACTTATTTAGAGTGATTAAAAGATGGGGGGGGGTGCAGAAAAAGATTAGGATGGTAAAGAACTCCTTTGTTCCTCATTACTGAAAGAGCCTAAAACTGGGTATAAAAAGCTCCAGCATGCAGTTTCGATACTGGTTTGAAAGACTTAAAGAATCTATGTGATGTTGAAGCATCGCCCTGGAACTGTGGGAGCTGATGGATCAGCTGTACCGACCTTGTTATGGCTTTCAGAATTCATTCTTACATGCAGTCATTAACAAATGTCTCACATGATAAACTCAAGGAAGCTCAACTTCACTCCAGATCAAGCACGGCAGAATCCCAGGAGAAGGTGTCCGGAAAAGATAAAATAAATAAATAAAAGTCTGCATTTAAAACAACCACTTAGAAATGATTCCATAGTCGTTGAAATCTGTGACCATTGGCTAGACTTCTCTGTTGACATGTTCTTGGTGAAACTATGGTGTGTTGCTTTGTCCTTGTGAGCTGAAGAGCTCTGGCTCCTGAAAATTCTCTCAATACAGAAATAGGGTGGAAAATTGATGCAAAAACAGAGTTTCATGTCTTTTCAGAGACCTGCAGAAGACAGCCTGGAAGAAACGGCAGAGCCTGGTAATGAAATACGTTCTGATTTGCACAACACTGACCCTGTCTTAGTCAGGGTTTCTATTCCTGCACAAACATCATGACCAAGAAGCAAGTTGGGGAGTAAAGGGTTTATTCGGCTTACAGTTCCATGCTACTGTTCATCACCAAAGGAAGTCAGGACTGGAACTCAAACAGGTCAGGGAGCAGGAGCTGATGCAGAGGCCATGGAGGGATGTTCTTTACTGGCTTGCCTCTCCTGGCTTGCTCAGCCTGCTCTCTTATAGAACCAAGACTACCAGCCCAGAGATGGTCCCACCCACAAGGGGCCTTTCCCCCTTGATCACTAATTGAGAAAATGCCTTACAGTTGGATCTCATGGAGGCATTTCCTCAACTGAAGCTCCTTTCTCTGTGATAACTCCAGCTGTGTCAAGTTGACACAAAAATAGCCAGTACAGACCCCAAACTTTATTTTAAAAAAAAAAAAAAGCAAGCAAGCACAAGCATTTGGACTTGTGGCACAGGCTCTATGATACTTAATGGTTTTCCTGGTTTTTGAAAAATGGCAGGCAGAGACCCGAGAACAGTAATGTGAGCACATAGTCCCTGTGATTTCCTGCAGAACTTCAGGAAATGAATACTTTCCTGCGGAAGACTCATTTCTACCTGCTCCATGCTAATATGAGACACGTGTGGCCTATCATCACCTTAACATTGCTACTATTTAATTCTGGGCTTCAAGAGGCAGCACGTTGTAAAACACTGACCTAAGCCTGTAAGGGTTGATTATCCTACTGTACTGTGTGTTATTTTAAACAACGTTACCATTCCTATGAAATGTCTTTCAGAATTCACTGGTTTCTTGAGAAAGCGTGTAAGGTCTTCATCTGTTACGCTTCATACTACAGATCCTCCGTCTCTAGGAGGTAGGTATAGTTGTGACTTTTATGTGGAATGTGAAATTATTTTTTCTTTTAAAAGCTTTCCAACTGGCCATTGAAGAGTAAGCATCTACAAAATAAAAACATGCTGGCACTTTAAGAAGAACTTTATTACATATTGTTTTCTGAGCCAGTTGAGAACACAGTTTGCCCATCTGGGCATCAACATACCCCAGTGCTTCTCTGCCTAATGTGTTTAACAGCCTTTGGGCTTTGCAAAGCAGCAATTTATGTACATCTGTCTCCACCCACTACGAGTTTACACGTGGCATTTTGTGCCTAACAGAATGTCTAATACACAGTCAGCATTCAAGGAATATTTTCTGAGTTGAATGAAAATAAGGTTAATTTATGATCCCCAGAGTCAGTCTCTGTTTTGATTGATAAAAATCAGGAAAAAAAATGTTTTTGTTTAAATTGGAGATCTGAATTTTTTTTCTCCAAACAACAGAATCCCAGTCAAACAAAAGGCCAATTCCTTAGTAACCTGCATTTGCAATCTGCTTTTAGTGGCAACTTTGTCTCAAACGCGTCTGAGGTCCTCCTCCTTCACTGATGTCCCAGCCTTCCCTCCATGCAGGCCAGGTAAGGACGGACTCCTAGAACCTCACTCCTGACACTCTGGTGCCTCAGAAACCATTCTTCTCAGTGATCAGTTTTATCTCTTAGACAGCACAAGATTCTAATTTTTTGAGCAACAAATGAGAGATGAGCCATAGATAAGCATGCAAGAGGGCTGGCCATCTTACACATTTCACAACTCCACTTGGTGTAGTTTATTTTGGGCAAAAAGTTTAAACTTGGCATATTTTAGGACTTCATATATGAGAGAAACAGATGCCTACATTTAAAGACGAATTCTGTTATGTACCGGATGCTGAATCAGTTGGGAATTTAGTTAGCCTTCTTTCTATATCATAGGTCTTCAGAAATTCTCTTCATAATAAATAGGTCTTACAGACTTTGTATCATAAGCATTACTTTATGGAGGGTAAATCTACAAACTAAAAATGGTTTTCTTTGCTTTATTTTGTATTGTCTACAAATATAGCTTATATAGCACTCAAAATATAGCCATGCTTTTGATTCATGTTCTAAGGCTTAGAATGTGATTAATGAAAATTAATGACTAATGAAAATGTTATTTTTATTTACTTTAAATTCCTTATGCTTTGCCAATTGAACAATTTTTTTTATGAGATCCTTGCTTTATTTGGCAGCTGTTGCTTTAATCTTGATTTTGTTTTGTTCTCTCTCTCTCTCTCTCTCTCTCTCCTTGACTTAAGAGTAAGATTCTGAAAATTCATATTGGAATAAGTTCCTCCAACCATATGAATCAGACCTGAATTATTACAAATATTGAATAAATCCAGTTTCAAACACTTTCTGAAGTGTCTACATGGCACCATGTATTAAATCTCTAATTAGGGTTGGGCTTATATTTTTTCTAGTCCTCAGGCAATGTTGATTCCTTTTGAGCATGCTCTATGAAGCCACTGCCCCGTTTTCAGTTTAAACATTTTATTATTTTTTTTTTTACTTTTTTCCAAATTTTCTTTTTTTTTTATTTTTAATATTTTTATTACATATTTTCCTCAATTACATTTCCAATGCTATCCCAAAAGTCCCCCATAGCGCCCCCCACTTCCCTACCCACCCATTCCCATTCTTTTGGCCCTGGCATTCCCCTATATTGGGGCATATAAAGTTTGCAAGTCCAATGGGACTCTCTTTCCATTGATGGCCGACTAGGCCATCTTTCGATACATATGCAGCTAGAGACAAGAGCTCCGGGGTTCTGGTTAGTACATCATGTTGTTCCAACAATAGGGTTGCAGATCCCTTTAGCTCCTTGGGTACTTTCTCTAGCTTCTCCATTGGGAGCCCTGTGATACATCCAATAGCTGACTGTGAACATCCACTCCTGTGTTTGCTAGGCCCCGGCATCGTCTCACAAGAGACAGCTATATTTGGGTCCTTTCAGCAAAATCTTGCTAGTGTATGCAATGGTGTCAGCGTTTAGAAGCTGATTATGGGATGGATCCCTGGATACGGCAGTCTCTAAATGGTCCATCCTTTCATCACAGCTACGAACTTTGTCTCTGTAACTCCTTCCCTGGGTGTTTTGTTCCCAATTCTAAGAAGGTGCACAGTGTCCACACTTTGGTCTTCATTCTTCTTGAGTTTCATGCGTTTATCAAATTGTATCTTATATCTTGGGTATCCTAAGTTTTGGGGTAATATCCACTTATCAGTGAATACATATTGTGTGAGTTCTTTTGTGATTGTGTTACTTCACTCAAGATGATGCCCTCCAGGTCCATCCATTTGGCTAGGAATTTCATAAATTCATTCTTTTTAATAGCTGAGTAGTACTCCATTGTGTAAATGTACCATAATTTCTGTATCCATTCCTCTGTTGAGGGACATCTGGGTTCTTTCCAGCTTCTGGCTATTATAAATAGGGCTGCTATGAACATAGTGGAGCATGTGTCCTTTTTACCGGTTGGGACATCTTCTGGATATATGCCCAGGAGAGGTATTGCTGGATCCTCCGGTAGTACTATGTCCAATTTTCTGAGGAACCGCCAGACTGATTTCCAGAGTGGTTGTACAAGCTTGCAATCCCACCAACAATGGAGGAGTGTTCCTCTTTCTCCACATCCTCGCCAGCATCTGCTGTCACCTGAATTTTTGATCTTAGCCATTCTGACTGGTGTGAGGTGGAATCTCAGGGTTGTTTTGATTTGCATTTCCCTGATGATTAAGGATGTTGAACATTTTTTCAGGTGCTTCTCTGCCATTCGGTATTCCTCAGGTGAGAATTCTTTGTTCAGTTCTGAGCCCCATTTTTTAATGGGGTTATTTGACTTTCTGGAGTCCACCTTCTTGAGTTCTTTATATATATTGGATATTAGTCCCTTGTCTGATTTAGGATAGGTGAAGATCCTTTCCCAATCTGTTGGTGGTTTTTTTGTCTTATTGTCTTTTGCCTTGCAGAAGCTTTGTAGTTTCATGAGGTCCCACTTGTCAATTCTCGATCTTACAGCACAAGCCATTACTGTTCTATTCAGGAATTTTTCCCCTGTGCCCATATCTTCAAGGCTTTTCCCCACTTTCTCCTCTATAAGTTTCAGTGTCTCTGGTTTTATGTGAAGTTCCTTGATCCACTTAGACTTGACCTTAGTACAAGGAGATAGGAATGGATCGATTCGCATTCTTCTACATGTTAACAACCAGTTGTGCCAGCACCATTTGTTGAAAATGCTGTCTTTCTTCCACTGGATGTTTTTAGCTCCCTTGTCGAAGATCAAGTGACCGTAGGTGTGTGGGTTCATTTCTGGGTCTTCAATTCTATTCCATTGGTCTATTTGTCTGTCACTATACCAGTACCATGCAGTTTTTATCACAATTGCTCTATAGTAGAGCTTTAGGTCCGGCATGGTGATTCCACCAGAGGTTCTTTTATCCTTGAGAAGAGTTTTTGCTATCCTAGGTTTTTTGTTATTCCAGATGAATTTGCAGATTGCACTTTCTAATTCGTTGAAGAATTGATTTGGAATTTTGATGGGGATTGCATTGAATCTGTAGATTGCTTTTGGCAAGATAGCCATTTTTACAATGTTGATCCTGCCAATCCATGAGCATGGGAGATCTTTCCATCTTCTGAGATCTTCTAGAATTTCTTTCTTCAGAGACTTGAAGTTTTTATTATACAGATCTTTCACTTCCTTAGTTAGAGTCACGCCAAGATATTTTATATTATTTGTGACTATTGAGAAGGGTGTTGTTTCCCTAATTTCTTTCTCAGCCTGTTTATTCTTTGTGTAGAAAAAGGCCATTGATTTGTTTGAGTTAATTTTATATCCAGCTACTTCACCGAAGCTGTTTATCAGGCTTAGGAGTTCTCTGGTGGAATTTTTAGGGTCACTTATATATACTATCATATCATCTGCAAAGAGTGATATTTTGACTTCATCTTTTCCAATTTGTATCCCTTTGATCTCCTTTTGTTGTCGAATTGCTCTGGCTAGGACTTCAAGTACAATGTTGAATAGGTATGGAGAAAGTGGACAGCCTTGTCTAGTCCCTGATTTTAGAGGGATTGCTTCAAGCTTCTCACCATTTACTTTGATGTTGGCTACTGGTTTGCTGTAGATTGCTTTTATCATGTTTAGGTATGGGCCTTGAATTCCTGATCTTTCCAAGACTTTTATCATGAATGGGTGTTGGATCTTGTCAAATGCTTTTTCCGCATCTAACGAGATGACCATGTGGTTTTTGTCTTTGTGTTTGTTTATATACTGGATTACGTTGATGGATTTCCGTATATTGAACCATCCCTGCATCCCTGGGATGAAACCTACTTGGTCAGGATGGATGATTGTTTTGATGTGTTCTTGGATTCGGTTAGCAAGAACTTTATTGAGGATTTTTTGCATCAATATTCATAAGGGATATTGGTCTGAAGTTTTCTATCTTTGTTGGGTCTTTTTGTGGTTTAGGTATCAGAGTAATTGTGGCTTCATAGAATGAGTTGGGTAGAGTACCTTCTGTTTCTATTTTGTGGAATAGTTTGTGAAGAACTGGGATTAGATCTTCTTTGAAGGTCTGATAGAACTCTGCACTAAACCCATCTGGTCCTGGGCTTTTTTTAGTTGGGAGACTATTAATGACTGCTTCTATTTCTTTGGGGGATATAGGGCTGTTTAGATCATTAACCTGATCTTGATTCAACTTTGGTACCTGGTATCTGTCTAGGAACTTCTCCATTTCATCCAGGTTCTCCAGTTTTGTTGAGTATAGCCTTTGGTAGAAGGATCTGATGGTGTTTTGGATGTCTTCAGGATCTGTTGTTATGTCTCCTTTTTCATTTCTGATTTTGTTAATTAGGATGCTTTCCCTGTGCCCTCTAATGAGTCTGGCTAAGGGTTTATCTATCTTGTTGATTTTCTCAAAGAACCAGCTCCTTGATTGGTTGATTCTTTGAATAGTTTTTCTTGTTTCCACTTGGTTGATTTCACCCCTGAGTTTGATTATTTCCTGCCGTCTACTCCTCTTGGGTGAATTTGCTTCCTTTTGTTCTAGTGCTTTTAGGTGTGTTGTCAAGCTGCTAATGTGTGCTCTCTCTAGTTTCCTTTTGGAGGCACTCAGAGCTATGAGTTTTCCTCTTAGAAATGCTTTCATTGCGTCCCATAAGTTTGGGTATGTTGTGGCTTCATTTTCATTGAACTCTAAAAAGTCCTTAATTTCTTTCTTTATTCCTTCCTTGACCAAGGTATCATTGAGAAGAGTGTTGTTCAGTTTCCACGTGAAGGTTGGCTTTCTATTATTTATTTTGTTATTGAAGATCAGCCTTAGTCCATGGTGATCTGATAGGATGCATGGGACAATTTCAATATTTTTGTATCTGTTGAGGCCTGCTTTGTGACCAATTATGTGGTCAATTTTGGAGAAGGTACCATGAGGTGCTGAGAAGAAGGTATATCCTTTTGTTTTAGGATAGAATGTTCTGTAGATATCTGCCAGATCCATTTGATTCATAATTTCTGTTAGTTTCACTGTGTCCCTGTTTAGTTTCTGTTTCCATGATCTGTCCATTGGTGAAAGTGGTGTGTTGAAGTCTCCCACTATTATTGTATGAGGTGCAATGTGTGCTTTGAGTTTTACTAAAGTTTCTTTAATGAATGTGGCTGCCTTTGTATTTGGAGCATAGATATTCAGGATTGATAGTTCCTCTTGGAGGATTTTACCTTTGATGAGTATGAAGTGTCCCTCCCTGTCTTTTTTAATGACTTTGGGTTGGAAGTCAATCTTATCAGATATTAGAATGGCTACTCCAGCTTGTTTCTTCATGCCATTTGCTTGGAAAATTGTTTTCCATCCTTTCATTCTGAGGTAGTGTCTATCCTTTTCTCTGAGATGAGTTTCCTGTAAGCAGCAAAATGTTGGGTCTTGTTTGTGTAGCCAGTTTGTTAGTCTATGTCTTTTTATCGGGGAGTTGAGTCCATTGATATTAAGAGATATTAAGGAAAAGTAATTGTTGTTTCCTGTTATTATTGTTGTTAAAGTTGGCATTTTGTTCTTGTGGCTGTCTTCTTTTAGGTTTGTTGAGGGATTACCTTCTTGTTGTTTCTAGGGCGTGGTTCCTGTCCTTGTATTGGTTTTTTTCTGTTATTATCCTTTGAAGGGCTGGATTCGTGGAGAGATAATGTGTGAATTTGGTTTTGTTGTGGAATACTTTGGTTTCTCCATCTATGTTAATTGAGAGTTTGGCTGGGTATAGTAGCCTGGGCTGGAATTTGTGTTCTTTTAGTGTCTGTATAACATCCGTCCAGGATCTTCTGGCTTTCATAGTCTCTGGTGAAAAATCTGGTGTAATTCTGATAGGCTTGCCTTTATATGTTACTTGGCCTTTTTCTCTTACTGCTTTTAGTATTCTATCTTTATTTAGAGCATTTGTTGTTCTGATTATAATGTGTCGGGAGGTATTTCTTTTCTGGTCCAGTCTATTTGGAGTTCTGTAGGCTTCTTGTATGTTCATGGGCATCTCTTTCTTTAGATTTGGGAAGTTTTCTTCTATAATTTTGTTGAAGATGTTTGCTGGTCCTTTGAGTTGAAAATCTTCATTCTCATCCACTCCTATTATCCGTAGGTTTGGTCTTCTCATTGCGTCCTGTATTTCTTGGATGTTTTGAGTTAGGATCTTTTTGCATTTTACATTTTCCTTGATTGTTGTGCCGATGTTCTCTATGGAATCTTCTGCACCTGAGATTCTCTCTTCCATCTCTTGTATTCTGTTGCTGATGCTCGTATCTATGGTTCCAGATTTCTTTCCTAGGGTTTCTATCTCCAGTGTTGCCTCATTTTGGGTTTTCTTTATTGTGTCTACTTCCCTTTTTAGGTCTAGTATGGTTTTGTTCATTTCCATCATCTGTTTGGATGTGTTTTCCTGTTTTTCTGTAAGGACTTCTACCTGTTTGATTATGTTATCCTGTTTTTCTTTAAGGATTTGTAACTCTTTAGCAGTGTTCTCCTGCAATTCTTTAAGGGATTTTTGTGCTTCCTCTTTATTGTCTTCTGCCTGTTTAGCAGTGTTCTCCTGCATTTCTTTAAGTGTGTTATTAAAGTCCTTCTTGAAGTCCTCTATCATCATCAGGAGATATGCTTTTAAATCCGTGTCTAGCTTTTCCGGTGTGTTGGGGTGCCCTGGACTGGGCGAAGTGGGGGTGCTGGGTTCTGATGATGGTGAGTGGTCTTGGTTTCTGTTAGTAAGATTATTACGTTTACCTTTCGCCATCTGGTAATCTCTGGGGTTAGTTGTTATCGTTGTCACTGTTTAAAGATTGGAGCAGAAGCTGTGTTCCACTCACCAGCAGTCCCAAAATCCTGCGGCGGGGGTCGTGGGTAGCTGGCGGGTGTCAGGCAACCCTGCTCTCCCGCTACCCCGGCGCTGATCCGGCCGGATGAGGCCTGTGGCCCTACTCAGGCCTCAGTTTCTGCTTCCCTAACTAATGCAGTCTCAGGTCCCGAGCACTTGGATTGGAGCAGAAGCTGTGCTCCACTCACCAGAAGTCTTAAGATCCTGTGGCGGGTGTTGTGGGTAGCTGGCGAGTGTCAGCCGACCCTGCGCCCCAGCTGCCCTGGTGATTTTCTGACCGGAAGAGGGTTGTGGCCCTATGTAGGCCGGATTTCTCTCTCCCCAACCAGAGCAGTCTCAGGTCCCGCGTGATTGGACTGGAGCAGAAGCTGTGTTCCACTCACCAGCAGTCCCAAAATCCTGCGTCGGGGGTCGTGGGTAGCTGGCGGGTGTCAGGCAACCCTGCGCTCCCGCTACCCCGGCGCTGATCCGGCCGGATGAGGCCTGTGGCCCTACTCAGGCCGGTTTCTGCTTCCCTAACTAATGCAGTCTCAGGTCCCGCGCAATTGGATTGGAGCAGAAGCTGTGCTCCACTCACCAGAAGTCTTAAGATCCTGTGGCGGGTGTTGTGGGTAGCTGTAGAGTGTCAGCGGACCCTGCGCCCCAGCTGCCCCGGTGCTTTTCTGACCGGAAGAGCAATTGAACAATTTTATCATGCTGAAATGTTTAGCACAATGAAATGATTGGCACTATCTCCACATTAAACAGTGACTTACATTCTTGGGTATTTTTGTCTGTACTGAACAATCAACTGCATTTTCTAGTATTTATTACTATGAAATCTATTTGCTATCAATCATCTATCTATCAATCATTTATCTATCTCTCATCTATATATTCATTTATCTATCAGTCATCTATCTATCCATATCTATTTATCTATCAATCATTTATCTATCATCTATTCATTTATCTATCAATCATCTATCTAAATCTATTTATCTGTCTATCAATCATCCATCTACCATCTATCATCTATCTTCTTTCTTTTTGATTGATTGTTCTCTACCTAAGAACTTCAGTTTTCAAACCAATGAATCCATATTAATAACAAGGATTACAATCATAACTGTGCAGCAGTGTGTCAGACACTTTCCAGTGGCAGAAGAGATGCCGCTCAGTTCAACTGACTTTCAGAACCCACGTGGCAAGCTGTATAAGAGAAATGGGGGTAGGCTAATCCCAAGGACAGAACATTCTATTTTACTATGTTTCCTTGTAAAACAATGGGATAGTTTTACTTTATCTATGTAATTATGTCATCTTTAAAAATCAGATACACAAAGGATGACCATACTGGAAGGCACTAATGAGTAAGCACCATTTCTTTTTCTTTTAATTAGATATTTTCTTTATTTACATTTCAAATGTTATCCCCTTTCTTCGTTTCCCCTCCGAAAACCTCCTATCTCATCCTGCTCACCAACCCACCCACTCCTATTTCCCTGTCCTGGCATTCCCCTACAGTGGGCCATCGAGCATTCACAGGACCAAGGGCCTCTCCTCCCATTGATGTCCAACAAGGCCATCCTCTGCTGCATATGCGTCTGGAGCTGTGGGTCCCTCCTTGTATACTCTTTGGTTGGTGGTTTAGTCCCTGGGAGCTCTGGGGGTACTGGTTGGTTCATATTGTTATTCCTCCTATGGGACTGCAAACCCCTTAGGCTTCTTGGGTCCTTTCTCTAGTTCCTCCATTGAGGATCCTGTGCTCAGTCCAATGATTGACTGAGAGCATCCACCTCTGTATTTGTCAGGCACTGGCAGAGCCTATCAGGAGACAGCTATATCAGGCTCCTGTCAGCAAGTATTTGTTGGCATCCACAATAGATTCTGGGTTTGGTAACTGTCTATGGGATGGATCCCCAGGAGGGAAATGCAAATCAAAACAACCCCAAGATTCTACCTGACACCAGTCAGAATGGCTAAGATCAAAAACTCAGGTGACAGCAGATGCTGGCAAGGATGTAGAGAAAGAGGAACACTTCTCCATTGCTGGTGAGATTGCAAGCTGGTACAACCACTCTGGAAATCAGTTTGGCGTTTCCTCAGAAAATTGAACATAGTATTACCTGAGGACCCAGCTATACCACTCCTGGGCGTATACCCAGAAGATGGTCCAACATGTAATAAGGACACATGTTCCACTATGTTCATAGCAGCCTTATTTATAATAGCCAGAAGGTAGAAAGAACCCAGATGTCCCTCAACAGAGGAATGGATACAGAAAATGTGGTACATTTACACATCGGAGTACTACTCAGCTACTAAAAACAATGACTTCATGAAATTCTTAGGCAAATGGATAGAACTAGAAAATATCACCCTGGAGCTGGAAAGATGACTCAGCGGTTAAGAGCACTGGCTGCTCTTCCAGAGGTCCTGAGTTCAATTCCTAGCAACCACATGGTGGCTCATAACCATCTGTAATGGGACCCGATGCCCTCTTTTAGTGTTCTAAAGACATCTATAGTGTACTACTCATAAACATAAGATACATAAATAATTCTTTAAAAAGAAAAAGAAAGAAAATATCATCCTGAGTGAGGTAACCCAATCACAAAAGAACACACATGGTATGCACTCACCGATAAGTGGATATTAGCCCAAAAGTTTAGACTACCCAAGATAGAATTCACAGACCACAGGAGGTTCAAGAAGAAGGAAGATCAAAGTGTGGATACTTTGGTCCTTCTTAGAAGGGGGAACAAAATACTCATGGGAGGAGATATAAAGACAAAGTGTGGAGCAGAGACTAGAGGAAAGGCCATCCAGAGACTGCCCCACCTGGGGATCCATCCCATATACAGTAAGCAGCATTTCTAATATATGCTCTTCAGATTAATGAGAAAATGGTACAATTTATATTTGTTTCAAACAATACAGATAATAGACTACTAAATCCAACTTTGGCTAGAACAGCAATTCCACCCCAACATTCACGGGATGGTATGGTGAAGAGTACCTTAAAGAAGTGCTTCTTAGTCTCTTGTCGTCGTCATCGTCATTAGTTAGATGCCTGGCCACTTGCAGTATCAAGGCAATTGCCTCCCTTTGAAAAGTCCAGAAATCCTATACTGGTAGCCAACCCACAGCACCCACAACATCTAGAGGAAAACAACTTGGCATCTTTGTTACCATAGTTTAGTTTCTGTTACCTTGACAAAACACTGAGGAGAAACAACTTAGGAGAGGAACGGGTATGTTTTACCTTACAATTTATAGTCCACCACAGAGGGAAATCAGAGCAAGAACCTGGAGGCCAGAACTGAAGCAGACACGGGGGTAGGGTGGGACAATGGGGCTGCATCCTGGCTTACCCTCTAAGGCATGCTCAGCTTGCTTCTTCAACAACAGCTTGCCCGGGTGTGTCACTGGCCACAGTGTGCTGGATCCTCCTGGCATCAATCAGGACGAGGTCCCCCACAGACTTGCCTAAAGGCCTATTTTATGTAGGGTTTTTTTTTTTTTTTTTTTTTGAGTGATATTCCCTCTTCCAAGATGGCTCTAGCTTGTGTCAAGTTGACAAACAGCAAAGAAACTAATTAACTAACAAAGAAGCCAGCATAGTTGCCATCTTTATTTCTCTCCTGAGTATCATTTTTTAAAAGATGTGAAGGATTTCTTAACAGTCTTGTAGCATTCTCTGAGAGGTATTCAGACACACACAGGGTTCAGTATCACTTCGGGGTTTGCAGAATCTGCAAATTTCCTACAACACACCATTTAATTATAATAAATAAGATTACCTCTTCTATCAAAGGTTTACTTTTAGACTTTTTGAGAATTGAGCAAACGTAGTTAGCAAATCTCGCCTGGCAATCCCGGTTACTGAGACCAGCCCTCCAATCAGCACCACTTTCTAGCGGCATTAGTGCCAATAGCGACACCTACTGGTGATGCCTCAGCAAGCCTTTTCTCCAAAGTGCAAACTTTTTTAATTTTTAATTTTTAATTTTTTTAATGGCCTGGTTTGTTTGTTTGTTTGTTTGGATTTTTCTTATAGTGAGGAAAAACAATGTTTTTATGACATCACATCTGCTGCAAAGGAGTGATGACATGAACAATATAGAGCAAGGTATGAATCTTCCATTTCAAGAACCCCTGAAATTCTATGTCTCATCATCTATTACTTATCCATCTATCCATTATCCATCCATCCATCCATCCATCCATCCATCCATCCATCCATCCATCCATCCATCCATTCACTTACTTACTTACTTAGTTGAGGTACAAGGGAAATTGTGTTAAAACTTAGAAGAATAACAACAGGTCCAGCAAGCTCTATAACCCCCATAGCTGCCTGGAGAAGAGAAGGGGACAAAGCCACGCCATTGAGGCTGTCTTGAAGGTCAGACACTTGGTGGATAAGCAGTCACGTGGAGGGGGGAAGCTTTAGCGAAAGAGAAAGGAAGCTCGGAACACTGGTGGAAACCCAAAGTTTCAAGGGAGGCATATTTAGAGAAGAGATAAAAAGAAATAAATTTTAAGGTTTTCTAAATAATTTAGAAAAGTAGGTAGACTAATGACCCCATATGACTACAGTCTATGGCTTCTGCTTACCATGCATATTTTAATGTCTCTTTCTCCCCCGTGTGTGTGTGTGTGTGTGTGTGTGTGTGTGTGTGTGTGTGTGGTGTTGGGTGTAGGGTGTATATAGACAGGACAGAGTGACAGAACATGAAGGATAAAAATATTTGGTTAGACAAGCCGCGTGATCAAAAGAAACACTAATTTGGCAAAAAGCTAGGCAGAAAGTAAGCAGTGGGCGATTCACGGACTGCACTGACTTTGGTCTCTGAAAATTCAGTTGTGATAATTTTTTTTTCTAAAGCATTATTTAAAAATAGGGACAAAGCAGCATTTCATTAACAATTTATTGATCCTTTCATTCTGCTGTCTTAAGGACCCCCCGTGAGATCTTCGGAACAGGTTCTAAGACCCCCTGTTCTGCAGCCGTCTCAAACTCAGAGCTGTCAGAAAGCAGGCACAACATTTGGGCCCGGTGCATCGAAATCCTACAAAACTAAGGAAAAGGCCGAGCACGAGGTAAGAAAAATCCTTGGTAACAGAAGCGACAGTGAAAATGTTCTTGGTAATCTTAGGAAATGAGAGAGTGTTCCCCGGACCAGATTTTGTAGTTGCTGTCACTCTCAAGTGGAAAAACTGTGCGGCAGGCAGTGGGAATTCATGAGCGTAGTAGGACTGCCAGAATGATGACAGTATAAAACGCGGAGGGGCGGGGGAGGCAATGAGATGGGCACGGGCGGAAACTGTAGTCAAATAATGGGTAAGGTGTTCTGCATCCCCAGCTGTCCAACATCACAGTGAAGCAAGCTTTGTCAGCTTAGTTCACACTAGACACATCTTCATGGATAATAGCAGCAAAAATTACATACACAGGGTGCAGAGGTGGGGTAGGGGAACTTAGCAGCTTCCAGAGATGTATCGCTTCTGAATACCAGAAGGTCTGAATCCCTGACTGCAAGCTCTCCTAAGGCGAGAGCCTTTGTGTGGGGCATGCAGATGTGGGGCTCCAGGAGGTTCTGCGACTGCAGCTCTAGCTGTGGTACTCAGGAGGAATGGGGACACAGCTTAGGTGGTGGGAATTTGAGTTATTCCGTCAGCCATTTGTCTTCAGTCACTTGAGGTTGTTCAACTGGCTTTCCCTGAACACAGTGACAGTAAGACATGGCAGTGAGGTATATCAGCCATTTTGATTAAGGAAGAAAGCAGAGTGGAAATCAGTCTTGCCCAGAACTATCTACACTTAACCAAGCCAGGCACCCAGTACTCTACCATCAGCGAAAACAAGGGATTTGAACGGGTTTAGCGGTTTCCAAAATTGTTATGCTTCCAAGCCATCTTCTTTGTAAGATAGGATTTTGTGAGGCCCATTGTGATTTTTAATAATAATTTAATCAATTAAGCACAGCAGATGACAAGTAATTTATAAGGTAAAACACAATCTTAATTTTAGATTAGTATATTACTAAAAATTATCGTCAACTATAATTTTGTAATTACTTTTATCTATTTAGGAATACTGGAGAGTAAGGTGTTAAATTAGTCTTAAGTTTTGTAAGGAAATTTTTGAAAATTTACACAGCATTTTGGAATGGTGTAAGTATAGGCCAAGATTTTATTATGTTATTACATCCAAATTTGTTCCTTGCCATGACTTTTATAAATCTCCTCTGGGCATGGACGTGCATGGGTGTACATTTGCAGGTCAGAGAACTACCTTGAGTGTCATCTACCAGGAGCCCTTTCCTGTGCTTTGAGACAGGGTCACTCATTGGTTCAGAGCTTGACAATTAGGCTACCTGGCCAGCAGCCCTAGAAATCTGCCTCCCTACTGCCCAGCCCTGGGATTATAAATGTTTGCTATTGCACTTGGTTTTCTGGGCACTGAGCTCAGAATCTCAAGACTGCAATTTATTATTTATCACCTTTTTTTCTGCCTAAATTATAAAACAGAAAGGCTCCAGCTCTGGTTTGCAAATATTTCTTCATAATTTAAAGGTCTAATGAATAGGGATGTCCTAGCTAGATGAGAGGCCCAGCTGGATATGCCTATTACTGACTTTTCTGTTGTATGATGGTCTTTGGAATGAAATGAAATTCTATGAATTTCAATGAAATGAAATTCTATGACTCCAGCTTAACTAAGTGGATGTAATTTGTAGATAATGTGAAAATTATCCTAAAGTGAATTTATAGACTTATATTCCTTATTGACACATATCAAAACTTGATAAATCAGTGTCCACCCTGTTACTTTTTAATAAAAATATTCGCTGTCACTCATAATTAAAGAACTACAAACCAAAACAGGGCACCATAATATAGTATAACGTTTAATGTAACGTTAATAGTATAAACGTTTAATGAAAATATAAGCTTTGTATGTTGGGTGGTCTTATGTGTCAACCTGACAGAAGCTGGAGTCTTCAGAGAGGAAGAAGCCTGAGTTGAGGAAATGCCTCTGTGAGATCCAGCTGTAACACATTTTCTCAATTAGTGATTAGTTGGGGAGGGCTCAGCTCATGGTGGGTGGCCCCATCCCTGGGCTGGTGATCCTGGGTTCTATAAGCAGACTTGCTGAGCAAGCCACGGGAAGCAAGGCAGTCAGCAGCACCCCTCCATGGCCTCTGCATCAGCTCCTGACTCCACGATCCTGTTCTGTTTAATTCTTGTCCTGACTTCCTCCAATGAAGAACTATGATCTGGAAGGGTAAGCCAAATAAACTGTAGTAAAATATATTAGTAAATCCCAGAGTGGGTTTGTTACCCATCTCAATGGCTTATGCTTCCTGATAAAAGACACACACACACACACACACAGTCTTTCTGTGTGTGTCTTAAGCAGCACTGTAGATAGCTGGGCATCTGCCTAACTTCCATGTAGAATCTACCTCCTGACAATAACTCTGAATTACTGTTAACTAATTTCTATGTCCCATCTTGGCTGCTCTTGATCCTATTGAGTAGCAGCCCTGTGGGCCACATTCTCTTGGCCCCTTTACATCAGGGCTCTTCTCTGGCCAGAACACTCTTAACACATGGTGCCTCTCCTCCCACTCCTTCGTCTATGTCCCAAGCCCAGAAAATCTAAAAAACTCTGCCTGTGTCTCTTCTCCCCAGCTCTTGGCTGCTGACATCTTTACCAATCAAAATTAACTGAGGACAGGGTCCCAGAAGCTACCTGTAGATCTGCTCATACAAACAGTTTTGGGGGACCCAATTAACATTGGAATACAAGTAGCTACTCCCTAATTTGATTTTTGTTCAGGGTGTTTCCAACACAGCAATAGAAACCCTAACTAAGACACTTTGGTAACACTGTTTCTTATAGTCTTTAAAACTTTCCCTGTTGGTATTAGAAAATCAACTGGTATGTTCTTCCTTGTGGGAGACTGTTTCTCCTGCTGTCATCATGGCTTAGTTGCCTGTCCATTGTGTAGGGTTGAGGCCTTGTGCGCTGTCTCCTCACTTCTCCTGATCTGGTCCATTTTAGTATAATTATTACTGTCGTATGTGTTCAGCTTGTGTTTAGACAGTCCTGTTGGTGAGACTTTATGGAATGCTCAGTCCTGAAAACATACACATGTAAATAACATTACACAGACTAAGCATGGTGTGTTTGTGTATTTAGGAATTTGCATATATACATGAATGCAGGTGTGTATGTAACAAGAGTTAGTGAGAAAAAGAGGCTGTGAATTGGAAAGAGCACGGAAAAGCATTTGGGAAGATTTGGAGAGAGGAAAGGAAATGGGGAAATAACATAATTATATTATGATCTCAAAAAGTTAGAGAAATATTTACAAGGAATTGGGGAATTGACTTAGTGGTAGAGCACTTGCCCTGCAAGCACAAGGCCCTGAGTTTGATCATTAGCTCCTAAAAAGAAAATTCCTCTTATTTAGCATACACATTATAGCCTCTCCGTGCATATATAGCATCTTCATCCCTCCTCTCCTGCTGGTCCTATTCCTTCTTTCAAATAGTGCTCCCTAAACAGTGCTCTCTCTGCTTTCTTATTACATATTTTTAAAAACTTACATTCTGCAATCTCCATTTATTGTGTATAAATCAAGGCAAACATACCTTAAACTTCTTTACACAACGAAGAATAACATCTATCATTTAGACTGAAGGGTAATTTGTTTTAGTAACAAGGTCATCAGCACATACATGCTCTCTTGTAGGCTTTTGTCAGCTTGCAGGACCCCATTATAAGAGGGAAACGTTAATACTTTTATTGATTGGTATAAAAATTCAAGTGGAAACAGAACCCTTTGAAAACATGAACTCACCCCCAGAACAAATTTGCAGATCCCTACCAGGGGAAGAGAGATGTCCAAAAGCACAGTAAATATTGGACCAGATGAGTTTTTTATAGCTAGACTTACTCCAACTCTAAAATCCCTCTTCCCCACACTTATGGTATTAATATAGACTGTGCACCTTATGTAGATGCTCAAAACCAGCTTCAGCTGGCTCAGTTACCCATGGAAAATGTCAGGATGAAAAAATGGGCAGTTTCCTCTTACACTAGTGGAGCTCTTAGGATATTTTCAGAGATTAAATAGTCCTAAAAAGTAATTCTACTGATCCAGAAATAATAATTAAACCCAGTGGATGGAATATATCCATGTGCTTTGTAGGTCTAAGAAGAATGTGGTCTCTGGGGTCAGAAAGACTTGTCCTTAGTTAGCGTCATTCCCACTTGGGTGTGTGATTTGGGTGAGCTCTCTAAGGTCTGTCAGTCGGCTCGCATGTAGACTGTGGGCAGTGGAAGTACGGAGTGCACAGAGCTGTGAGGAGCACGTGGGATGAGGTGCAGGAAGGGCTGGCGCGTATCTGCACACAGGAAACGATTAACACGTGTGGCTGTAGACATAGCAAGTCTAATGAACTTTCAGATTGGCTTCTTCATTCTTTTTTTCTTTTTCCTTTTTCCAGATTCCTGAAGTTGGACATTCCTCTAGTTTACTAAGTGGAAATTTACCGAATGCCAGAAGCTCAGTCCAGCTGTCTACTGAGCCATGCATCTCAGAGGCACCATCGGGGTAAAACAGTCAACACAACTCGTGTGCTCCTTCTCCAAAGTGTTTGCGACTAGAAGGGTTTCAGATTTCTTTCTTTTAGATTTTTGTGACATCTGAATGCACATATGGTAACTAATATCTTAGGGATGAGATCAACTCTAAACACAAAATTCACGAACACAGATTTACACACACCTTAGGTGTGTAATCTTAATGTACTTGTATACAATATTTTTTAATGAGTTTTGACTATGACCCATTATATGAGGCCAGGAATTTTTTACTTATGATATCATTCCTCAATGTGTTTCAGATTTGGGAGATTTTTGTACTGGCAATTCTCTGAATAGGGATGTTCAATCTCATGAGAAACCCAAGAAGTTTCCTTTACCTTTTTGTTTCCTTTGACCCACTTCAACTCTCCATATACTGTAATTTTCTGATATCGTATGAATAAATTAACATTCGTCTGAAAACGTGCTTTACATATTAGTCAGGGTTCTCTAGAGTCACAGAACTTATAGAATGTCTCTCTATATTAGGGCAATTTACTGTAATGACTTACAGTCTGCAGTCCAACTAACCCAGCAATGGGCAGCTGTGAATGGGAAGTTCAACAATCTAGTAGTTGCTCAGTCCCACGAGGCTAGCTGTTTCAGCAGGTCTTCTGTATAAGCTGGGCTCTTGAAGAAATAGGTTCCAACAGATGGGCTGGCAAGTAAATGCAAGCAGGTGAACAAGAGTGAGTCTCTCTTCTTCCAATGTCCCAGCAGAAGTTGTGACTCAGATTAAAGGTCTGGATCTGGAACTTGCTTTGTCCCAGGCTGACCTTGAACTCAGAGATCTGCTTGCCTGAGTCTCCTGGGATTAAAGGCACGTATAATGTTGCCTGGAGCTAAGCTTTTCATGGCCACTCTGCCTCAAGATCTCCTTGTCAAGATCTATGTCTGAAGCCTGTGATCTTCTAGCTTCAAGATCTGGATCACAGGTGTGTCCTCCATTTCTAGACTGTAGTTCATTCCAGATGCAGTCAAGTTCACAACAGGAATAGCCATCACATTTTATAAGAACTTTAGTTTGGAAAGCTCTTCAGAATACCTCAGCTACTTCATTATCATTATTATAATATTGTATAGCCTTCATTACCTCATGGACTTGGGTCGGAATATTTCAAAAAGATATGGCCAAACTTATGGTACAAGTTATCTTGCTATTAATCTCCCTTCCTTTTTTCCTTGATGTCCTTTCTCCCTCTTTCTAATCAGTGGTGCTGGCTATGATTAATTGGCATTAGTTGTGCAGATAAGAGGAAAGCAGGGCACATGTGTTGAGTGAGAAGTTCACATTAGTTAGTATCACTGTTGATGACTGGAAAGTTTTGCCTGAAAGGACACAAACTGGCTGTGGACAAATGCTGGCTCACATGAGTACACTGAATCCAAGTAAAGAACTATGAGGTCAGAGGGATGCACTGAGAACCATTCGTGCATCTACCTACCAAGAGAGGGCTACATGTTTGGTTTTGTTCATCGTGTAGAACAATTATTTTTTTAATATAAAAAATAAAATTTCTTGGAGGAGAAGAATTAAGGCAATGCACACTCAAGAATAATTGATAAGACCCTGAAGACCTTGGAGTGCTAGCAACATCACTGGCCACTTGGGATAAAGACTAATGATAGAGATGTCTGGAGTATAACCAGATAAGGGATGGGCAGCCCTCCAGCTGAGCATGCAGCCCACAAAGTGAATGAGATCATCCACACAGGTCAACTCCAATCTTGTAACAGTCAGCAACAATCTTCTGAATATTACCCTTGGGAGTCCTTAGCTCACGTTTTCCCTCTCGCTTCTCATCCATTTCATCTGCACAAAGCAGTGTGTTTACCTTCTATAAAAACATATTAAGCCACCTAATTATTTTACTGGCTAAAGTTGAAAGTGGCTCCATCCACAAATTTAAGATACCAAACACTTTTTTTTTTCTTTTCTGTAGATGCCAACCAAAGGAAGATAAGTGTTCTTTTACAAGCTGCAGTTCTGACTTCGTATTTGGAGAAAACATGATTGAAAGAGTTTTGGTAAGCTTTTGATAAATTACCTTAGAGGAACTGTTGTTCACATCTCTGAAGGCAAATTAATTAGCATTCAGTTCAAGCCACTTCTTAGTGCTGGGTTAAAAGTCACAATTTCTTTAACTGTAAAAGGCTTTGGGAAGCATGTCCTATCTGTTTGAATAATAGATATGAAACCCATAGAGCAGTGCTTCTGAACCTGCCTACCTCTGCAACCCTTTAACTCAGTCCCTCATGTTGTGGTGACCCCCCCCCCCACACACACACCATAAAATCATTTTGTTGCTGCTTAAGAACTGTAATTTTGCTCCTGTAATGAATTAAAATGTAAATATCTCATATGCATGATGGTCCCTGTGAAGGGTCATTTGAAGCACCCCCCATACACACACACAGGGGGACACATTGCCATAGAGTCCAACAGATCTTTGACTTGTGTTGAGCCCAAAGTACCCACGGAACTCTCAGAAACATGCAGCAGTTGGATAAACTCAGTAATGTTTTAATATGGTATTTTCAGCAGCATTTTTTCTTTAACTTTAAAAAAATCGTTTGACAGCTTCCTATGCTATGACTTTTTGCCATTTTCACACCCCTCCCCCACTCTCCTCTTCCTCCCTCTCCTGCTGGAGCTGTTCCCAAGTCTCCATCCTGCATTCATGGCTTCCTTTCCTGTGAGCCACTGAAGTTAGAGTTCCTTGCCTGAGCATGAAAGAGAGGTTACTGGGTCTCACTGGTTACACTACTGAATAAATGTCCCCTGTTTACAAGAATGAACCAATACATTCTTATTAACCACAGCTGAACGTTTACTTTGAAAAGCATATATAACTCTTTACATTTGAAAAGAAAAAGTCTGGGTGTTTTACTTGTCTAGAAAATATACTTGTCAAGTGAAAACTCCAATTCTTGTTTGGTTGGTTGGTTGGTTTTGTTTTTCAAGACAGAATTTCTCTGTGTGACAGCCCTGGCTGTCCTGGAACTCACTCTGTAGACCAGACTGGTCTCAAACTCATAGAAATCTGCCTGGCTCTGCCTCTTCCATGCTGGGATTAAAGGCATTCGCCACCATTGCCTGGCTATTGCTATCATTCTTATTTAAACTCCCAGCTGTTGGGCCTTGCTCAAAACTTTGATTTCTAAGACAGTATAACTGGAAGCAAGGAAGAGCAAACTGGAAAAGCTGTAGCCTGCCTGCACACATCTCTGCCTCACAGGGTTTTCCAGCTTTACTTAAACTAGGGTGATGTCTGAGCTGGACCTAGGGGTCTTAGGGTTACTGTTATATGAGGCAGGTTAATGACGTGGCAGAGACTCTAATGATCAAAGAACATGGTAAGTATGTATGAAAATGTTACATTGTCACAAATGAGGGGCTGGGGAGACGGCTCAGCGGGTATGAGCATTTGCTATGGAAGAATGAGAATCTTTGTTTGAATCTTCAGGGCCTGTGTGAAAACTAGCCTAGCTAAAATGGCAAGCTTCTCCCAAGCGAGGGAGTAAGGGGTTTCATGGGACTAGGTAGAGAGCAATAGAGGGGAGCACCAATATCTTCCTCCTCTGGCCTCTGCATGCCTGCACTGCACTGCTGCACACTCACAAGTGCACATATACTACAAATGCATGATACACACACATGTACACACACATGCACGAATGCACAGAATGCTACAACAAATGCATTATCTTGTACATTAGCATATGCTAATAAAACGGAAAAGACTCTCAAAGCTAGCTGATTCCAAGATTTTTAGGGCTTTCCTCAGTCAGTTGGGTTTTGGATCTTGCTTGTTGTAGGTATAACCAGAATTGTCCTCAATTGCAAAGGTAGTTCTGTGGCCTTTTAGCTTAAAGTACCCTTCTGTCATTCCCAAGAAGGCCAGTTCTAACTGGTGGTGCTGGTCCATGCCTCACACCCTAGCACTGGCAGGTTAAGGTAGAAGGATAGACAGTTTGAGGTCAGCCTGCTTTAAATAGTGAGACTATCTCAGACAGACAGAAAAGAAGGAACGGGGAGGAGGAGGGGAGAGGGAGGAAGGGGGAGAGGAAGAAGAAGAAGAAGAAGAAGAAGAAGAAGAAGAAGAAGAAGAAGAAGAAGAAGAAGAAGAAGAAGAAGAAGAGAAGAAGAAGAAGAAGAAGAAGAAGAAGAAGAAGAAGAAGAAGAAGAAGAAGAAGAAGAAGAAGAAGAAGAAGAAGAAGAAGAAGAAGGAGAAACTTTGTTAATTTTGTATTTTATTTTTCCAGGTTTGAAGTCCACCTAAGTGGTTATGCAAAGCTAAAGCAGGCTGTACTCTAGAGAGGCTTACAATGTAGGAAAGGAGACAGAGACACATAGGAGAACAAGATACAATTGGGACCACAGAGGTTCGGTCTGAGGGAGTGCTTGTCAGTATTTCTCATGGATGTATTGGATGTAGCTTATAAAAGGACTGAAGCTTCCCATTTCTCTCAAAGAGGATATCCCAAGATGTTGGAACAGTCCAGAGAGTTTGTGTTTTTCCTCTAATTAACCTTGTGAACCCATAGCCTTGTGATACAGGGGTCAAGGTGCATTCCTGGCTTGTTGGTTGACTGTGTGCTTTTGGAATGAGTCACTGATCTATTTGAGCCGGCATTTCTATTTTCTTAAAGTGAAAACGCTTACATTCCATCATTACCTAGTTACAGGGACTATACTGATTTCCTGTTCAATAACACGGAAGAATCTTGAGTTCATAAAGGCAAGATTTGAATGTCTTCTTAAGTAGCACTGTTCCACATTTACCATTCTGCAGGGAGTTGCACACAGAGCTATGACTAGCGCAGTTGTTCATCTTTTCTATACAGTCTTTTGATCAAGCCAGCTCAGTCAGTCAATAGGTTCTCCAGTGCAGGAGTGAGGATTAAAAAGAAAAAAGACAATAAGACAACATTGTAGTATGGCCTCAGTCAATTCTAAGAGTGAAGGCAGGTTTAATTTTTTCCAATCCGCTTTTATACCATTTTAATTACATGCAGGTATTAAGGATGAGCAATTCAATGAGGGATCAAGCAAGACAATAAACACAAAGTCCCATTGAAAGAACCTAGTGGGGAAACCCCCACTCAATTCCCGATTCGGCATGCACCCAAGAATCATGAACAGAACTGAACGCCTTGATGTAAAAACATGAGGTAGTTTAATGGCAGAGCTCTGGGTCGAAACATATCTCACGCAGGAAACAGTGGATTTGACCGCTTAATGGTGGAGCTCTGGATCGAAATGTATCTCACACAGGAGACAGTGGATTCAACCACGAGACTTGGAAGATAGGGAGTTTTATAGAAAAGGGGTTGGGGCTGGGGGAGGAATTGGTGCGGTTTCACATGATTGGCCCATTTAAACATCAGCAGACTGTACATGCAGATAACATTTAACTTAGGTCAGAAAGGCAGGAGATAGGGAGGCATTGGGCCAGTCTGAACATGTCATTCTCTTTATCTTTATGGCCAAGCAGACTCAGGAATGTCTTAACGACGGGCCGGGCATGTCCTGGCCTGTTCTGCTATGTTCTCAGCCCCAGGTTTCAAAGCTCACAAACAACTCTTTGGGCTATTTGACAAAAATTACATGAATCACAGGTCTCAAGTTTTATTTTCTTTCACCATGATCTCTCAGGTGATTGCTGTTTCTAAGGATGATCAAGATATCTGAGCCTACTTCTTTGTTTTACCCTAGAATCAGATTCTTACTTCCTTGTCCTTGTTCTTGGCCAAAGTCAGGTCTCAGGTCTATGCCTGAACTTACTTCTTTGTCATGGCCTAATGTCAGATTCCTGCCAAGTGGCACCCCAAAGGTCTTTTGTCACAGCAGATATACAACTGTGTTGCAAATAACTGTTGGTGGACGGGGGTTGGGGGGGGGGGTGGGGGGTGGAGGAGGGTGGGGGGATGGGGGGGATGACACAGAGGTAAAGCTCTAGCTGTGAAGCTTGGTGAGCTGAGCTTGACCGGAGGGACCCACATGGTGGAAGAAAGAAACTGATTCCAGCAAACTGTTCTCTGATCTTCACACATGTGCATGTGCAGTCCTACACACACACACACACACACACACACACACACACACACACACACACATACAGAGGTGCTGACAAACACTATCAGAGGAAAACTTAGGATTCCTGTTCTCTGAAACAACTAGTGCAGTTTTCTTTCCTGGAAATAGACAGCAGTGGTTAATCTCTGGAATCCCTGAAAAACACTGTAAGAGAATCCAATGGTGCTTTGGTCAGCCTGGTGGGACACAGAGGGACAACACAGAGGGACAGCCACTCTGTGTGCTCTCTGCTACTCCAGCTTCTCTTATTTCCCTAAAACCAGACCCATCTGGACAGGTTGGGATAAGTGGGTTCTGTTTTTGACAATGCTTCATGATGGTCACCCAGTTCTTTGTGCAGAGGGAGCCTGGAACAAAAACCCAGTGTGCTGTGTTGAGAAAGAAAAATCTATATTTTGGCTTTAATGCAAATATCTAGGCATAAGATTAAACAGTGCATATTTTCTCCCACTTAGGGCACTCAAAAACTTACTCAGCCTCCACTTCAAAATCTTTCATATGCCAAGGAAAAAACATTCAAATCTGTTCTGAAATTCCCTAATGCTGTTTCAAATTCAAGTAAGAAATATTTAACTTCAATGTCTCCTATTGGTTTTGCTTTTGTTGTTATTTTTGTTTTCTGAGTTTTTATGTGTATGAGTGCTTTATATGCATGATGTGTGTACTCAGAAAGACCAGCAGAGGGCAGCAGATCCTTTGGGACTGGTGTTACAATAACCATCAATGTGAATGCGGGGGAATAGGAGTTGGGTCCCCCCTCAGCAGAGGAATGGAGACAGAAAACGTGGTGCATTTACACAATGGAGTACTACTCAGCTATTAAAAACAGTGCATTTATGAAATTCTTAGGCAAATGGATGGACCTGGAGGACATCATCCTAAGTGAGGTAACCCAATCACAAAAGAAGTCATTAGATATGCACTCACTGATAAGTGGATATTAGCCCAGAAACTTAGAATACCCAAGATACAATTTGCAAAACACAAGAAACTCAAGAAGGAAGACCAGCGTGTAGATACTTCATTCCTCCTTAGAACAGGGAACAAAATACCCATGGAAGGAGTTGCAGAGACAAAGTTTGGAGCTAAGATGAAAGGATGAACCATCCAGAGACTGCCCCACCCGGGGATCCATCCCATAATCAGCCACCAAACTCGGACACTATTGCATATGCCAGCAAGATATTGCTGACAGGACCCTGATATAGCTGTCTCATATGAGGCTATGCCAGTGCCTGGCAAATACAGAAGTGGATGCTCATAGTCAGCTATTGGATGGAACACAGGTCCCCCAATGGAGGAGCTAGAGAAAGTATCCAAGGAGCTGGGGGGATTTGCAATCCTATAGGTGGAACAACAATATGAACTAACCAGTACCCTCAGAGCTTGTGTCTCTAGCTGCATATGTATCAAAAGATGGCCTAGTCGGCCATCATTGGAAAGAGAGGCCCCTAGGTCTTGCAAACTTTATATGCCTCAGTACAGAAGAACACCAGGGCCAAGAAGTGGGAGTGGGTGGGTAGGGGAGCAGGGTGGGGGACTTTCAGGATAGCATTTGAAATGTAAATGAAGAAAATATCTAATAATTTTTTTTAAAAAAAGAAGAAGTTGGGTCTTCTGAACAGTGGACAGCACTCTGAATCCCTGAGTTATCTCTCCAGCCCCTTGTCTCTTATTTTTAATGACATTTACTTAATATCCACACAGTTTAAAAAGCCTATAACCCACTACTGAAAAAAGTTTTGACAAGGATTAAAACATATAAGAAACTTTAAAATTACTGGCTTAATACTATGGGAAAGTAAATTAGGTGGCTTAAATCTGTTTATTAAACAGTTTGGCCTTTAAAGTGTAAGGTAAGAAGATATAGCAAACAAGTTCCATTGCAGAGAAAGCAATCTTACATATTTTTTCTCCTGTATTTCTTTGAAACAGACTCGATTGAAAACATATCCCTAGTCGAATCAGCTGCTGCTTTTTCCTCCAAACCATCACAAAAATGCTTGCTTGAGAAGATTGATGTTATAACAGGAGAAGAAACTGAACATAATGTGTTAAAGGTTTGTATGATATATATACATACATATATATATATATATATACATATACATATATAGCTTTCCCTCGTCTTATATAGACTAAAGCTGACATCAGCAGAGACATCAAAAATAGCTAGGAATAGATAGAAATGGTTTCATGATGACTAAGTTGCTTGAATAAAAACTGTTTGAAGCTTGTCACATCACTGTTAAACTAAGATGGTGTTATTTTCTTTTCTCTGTGTGTTTGGGCATGCATGTGTTTGTATTTGTGTGTGTGTGTTTGTTTGTGTGTAAGCGGGGGGGGGGGGGGACTTACAACCACTCACTCTTGTCCTCTAAGAAGAAAGAGGCAGGGATCCTAACTTTAGAATCCTTTTGCCTCAGCTTCCTGAGTTCTGGGGTTATGTATACAGTGGCTAGGGTCCTGTCTTATAACTTCAGGCTTCCACTTTATCTCTCATGTCTGCTCTCACAACCAGTGCCGTTACTATGAGCAAATCTAATACTGAAAGATGACTTGATTCAAGTTTGTTTGTTTGTTAAAGTGTAGACTTTCACATAAATCAAGAACCTCACAGTATCTAACTCAGTGCTGAGTGGTGTCAGGGTTCTTATTGTGACCTCATTGTTTGTTTACAGGCACTCTATGCCCTTTACCCTTTCCTCCTTCTCCCACACTCCCCATCATCTCCACTGGGACTCAAGGATACTTTCAGTCTAAGTAAGCACATCTCAAATATAGTTCTGGCCTAACTGAACTAGGGGTCAATCGTTGGCTCACTTTTCATCCAGATGTACCAATGACTTCATATTCATGGGCGTAGTTGAGAACTGGCAACCACTAAATCACCACAAGGGACCCTGTGTTATCATGTCATAGCTCTCCATGTCTGTTTGTGGTGTTTGAAACATTTCAGCATGCAAATCACTCCATAATTCATTTCTTTCAAATAATATTATGTGGCCAAAATAATATCAAGTTTAATGCATTTATTGGCATATAGAGACATATATTTTTTTTAATTTTTAATATTTTTATTACATATTTTCCTCAATTACATTTCCAATGCTATCCCAAAAGTCCCCCATAGCGCCCCCCACTTCCCTACCCACCCATTCCCATTCTTTTGGCCCTGGCATTCCCCTATATTGGGGCATATAAAGTTTGCAAGTCCAATGGGCCTCTCTTTCCATTGATGGCCGACTAGGCCATCTTTCGATACATATGCAGCTAGAGACAAGAGCTCCGGGGTTCTGGTTAGTACATCATGTTGTTCCAACAATAGGGTTGCAGATCCCTTTAGCTCCTTGGGTACTTTCTCTAGCTTCTCCATTGGGAGCCCTGTGATACATCCAATAGCTGACTGTGAACATCCACTCCTGTGTTTGCTAGGCCCCGGCATCGTCTCACAAGAGACAGCTATATTTGGGTCCTTTCAGCAAAATCTTGCTAGTGTATGCAATGGTGTCAGCGTTTAGAAGCTGATTATGGGACGGATCCCTGGATACGGCAGTCTCTAAATGGTCCATCCTTTCATCACAGCTACGAAATTTGTCTCTGTAACTCCTTCCCTGGGTGTTTTGTTCCCAATTCTAAGAAGGGGCACAGTGTCCACACTTTGGTCTTCATTCTTCTTGAGTTTCATGCGTTTAGCAAATTGTATCTTATATCTTGGGTACCCTAAGTTTTGGGCTAATATCCACTTATCAGTGAATACATATTTTGTGAGTTCTTTTGTGATTGTGTTACTTCACTCAAGATGATGCCCTCCAGGTCCATCCATTTGGCTAGGAATTTCATAAATTCATTCTTTTTAATAGCTGAGTAGTACTCCATTGTGTAAATGTACCATAATTTCTGTATCCATTCCTCTGTTGAGGGACATCTGGGTTCTTTCCAGCTTCTGGCTATTATAAATAGGGCTGCTATGAACATAGTGGAGCATGTGTCCTTCTTACCGGTTGGGACATCTTCTGGATATATGCCCAGGAGAGGTATTGCTGGATCCTCCGGTAGTACTATGTCCAATTTTCTGAGGAACCGCCAGACTGATTTCCAGAGTGGTTGTACAAGCTTGCAATCCCACCAACAATGGAGGAGTGTTCCTCTTTCTCCACATCCTGGCCAGCATCTGCTGTCACCTGAATTTTTGATCTTAGCCATTCTGACTGGTGTGAGGTGGAATCTCAGGGTTGTTTTGATTTGCATTTCCCTGATGATTAAGGATGTTGAATATTTTTTCAGGTGCTTCTCTGCCATTCGGTATTCCTCAGGTGAGAATTCTTTGTTCAGTTCTGAGCCCCATTTTTTAATGGGGTTTTGACTTTCTGGAGTCCACCTTCTTGAGTTCTTTATATATATTGGATATTAGTCCCTTATCTGATTTAGGATAGGTGAAGATCCTTTCCCAATCTGTTGGTGGTTAGATAAGGCAGCATGTATACACAGTATCCTATAGTTTTATACAAAGATGAGAACATATATGTATGTATGTATGTATGTATGTGTACAAACATGGATAAATAAAATGCAACAGTTGCCACCTATTACAGAAGTGGAATATGGAAAGCCAAGGTTGGGACCCTTTTCATTCCTATTCTATGAATTTACAGTTTGAACTATTCAGGGATTGCATGTTCTAGAAAGTTAAATAAATCTCAAACTCTAGTTTATTTATCATTAACAAAATGATTTAGTACAAGATAAGCCAGGTCTAATAGTGTGAGGGCACAAGAAAGAATTTAATTTGAAAAAAAATTGATGTGTTGGACATTTATAAAAACTGTCATTTAGATCAACTGCAAGATCTTTGTATTCAACAAAGCCACAGAATCCTGGAGTGAAAGAGGCCAAGGGATTTTGCGACTGAACGACACAGCCGGCCGAGAGTGTGGAACACTGCAGTCAAGACTAAGTAAGGAACAATTTAGAGTAAGCCATGGTTTCTCAGGGTAAAATGTCTCACCAATAAACCTGAGGGTGGACTACAATGTTTCTAATGTACACTAGAAGATCACTTGTCAGACAGCACCCGTTCCAGTTTTCATTCCACCACTGACTAGCGACCTCAAAGAAATGGCTTGACCTTAAGAATTCAGAGTGTGAATAATTTAGTCGGTGGCTTATTCGGTGTTTGTGAGATTTATGGAGAGACTGTAATTCAAATCTCTTTGAGCAACTGTGGATGTTTGATGAGGGGCTGTGTGCAAAGCCCCTGTGTCACAGCTAAGCAAGCACACACCTGAACAGTGGTATCATTGGTATTGGAAAGGGTATAAAGCGAACAACTCTGTAAGGTGTAGAGTTTTGGGGGAAGAAATACCAGACACATCATAGATCATTGGTATCTGAATACAGCATGGAGCTGGGACAAAGGGTTGGTGTCTGTGGAACTAAGTGTATGACTTCTCTGTCCTGTGGCAGATGGGTGGACAGATTTTTATATGTTTTGCATCCAAAGGGCACCAGTGGGTTTTGTTCAGAGGCCTGGATTGCAAGTGAGCGTGGGCAGAGGGCTGGTGTGGTGGATTCTCTTGTCGGTCAATTCTGAGAAGTTCAAGTTTTAAAGGAACCACACGTACAATCTGGACCTGGGCATGTGAGGGTTTGTTGCCTTTCAAATGTCAAGCTCAAAGAATGGGAAGGGATAGAATTCAGATCAAAAGAACAGGAACAGGGTCTTCAACCTTGCAATGGACACACACATAATGCAACCAAGCGACATTTTCCAGGCAGTGCTGGTTGCTGTCTACTCTGGTTTAATTCTACTGCTTGCCAGAAAAAAAAAAAAAATTAAACCCAAGATTTCCAAACAACTTTGTTGTTGTTGTGTGAGTAATACGGGCTCACTATAGAAAGCGGAAAATAAGTCAACCAAAGAAGAAGTAAGATCGGGCTGGAGAGATGGCTCAGCGGTTAAGAGCACTGACTGCTCTTCTGAAGGTCCTGAGTTCAAATCCCAGCAACCACATGGTGGCTCACAACCATCCGTAATGAGATCTGATGCCTTCTTCTGGAGTGTATGAAGACAGCTACAGTGTACTTACATGTAATAAATAAATAAATCTTAAAAAAAAAAAAAAAGACTAAGTAAGATCACATTAGGGCCTACCTTCTAGGGACTGTCTGGTAATGCATTCTGTGGGTGCCAGTCTCTGTACATTTCGATGTCACTGTCCAGTTTGTCGTTTAGGGTGAAATGCTGATCTGGCCTTTTCTACATAGTATTCCATGATCATCTTCCCATATGAGTATCTCTCCCCAGTATTTTAAAAAAGATTTATTTATCTTATGTATGTGAGTGCCTGGTCTGCATGTATACTTTCATGCCAGAAGAGGGCATCAGATCCCATTACAGATGGTTGTGAGCCACCATGTGGTTGTGGGATTTAAACTCAGAACCTCTAGTAAGAGCAGTCAGTGCTCTTAACCACTGAGCCATCTCTCCAGCCTCTCTCTTCAGTATTGCTAATGGATTTGTAGTATTCTCTCTCATGGCTGAGATGTATGTTATCTGATTCAATGTTTTGACCCTTAAATCATTTTGTTTCTGTTTTTCTTCTTATCATAAACATTTCTCAGATAATCGTCACATCACCAGATCTTTTTTTTTTTTAAAGACATTTATTTTTTATATGAGTACACTGTAGCTGCCACCACCAGAAGAGGGTATCGGATCTCATGACAGATGGTTGTGCGTCACCATGTGGTTGCTGGGAATTTAAATCAGGACCTCTGGAAGAGCAGTCAGTGCTCTTAACTGCTGAGCCATCTCTCCAGCCCCATGTCACCAGATCTTATAGGAAGCCCCTCAAATTTAATAATTTAAACATTCTAGAAAAAATATGTAATTCTAGCACTGAAACTAAAGTAAAAGATAAACTTCTACTTTTCCCTGACATAAGGCCCAATTTGAAAACCCAGTTTTCATCTAGTTCCATTACCACTCCCTCCCTAGTGAAAACTCGGCTTGAGAGACAGCTATGGGATTAACTTTTCCTTCAAAAACTTGCTTTTCAGGTTAAGACATTGTGAACTCCAATCTGACTTGTTATTCTTGCCCCTGCCCCAGTCATGCGCAACCAAGGCAGTCTGAGGCTGGTCCTCAATAGCAGACTCTGGGCTCAGATGAAGATTCAAAGAGCAAGTCAGAAAAATTTGCGAATAACTGCGACTGATTTAGAAGATGATGGTATAAAAATATTTTTAATTCAGGTAAGTTACAGATTTCAGTGATGATTGGTTATTAATTATATAATAATGAGCCTTTTGCAGTTCCTAATTCATTTTTCCATTTGGCTATGATAATTATTATGGCATGCAAAGAAATCAGCCATCATTATGGTTATTGACAGTCTAATATGGCCCAATGTCTATTCAACTTGACACGAAAGTCAATATTAATCAATTAGTCCTTATTCTAAGACACTTGGATGTCTTTTCCTATCATTTCCTTTACTATTAAAATTATGTTAACAAGCATCTAAGTTTCCAGTGACTACATTGTGAGAATTGGCCCCTAGGAAGTTGTAACCTGTCACTCACCCAAAGACAGAGGAGGCTTGGTCACAGCCAAGGAGCTAGCGTGGAATGGAAAAGCACAGGACACACATCACAGCCAGTGCAACAGCAGATTCTGATTCTGAACATGAGTACATCTCCTGGGTAACGGGGTAGAAGCGCAGTCGAGCTGTTTGTTCCCTACGGCAGGAATGCCTGACCTCAAATACAAGCTACAGATACAAGAGAGCTGCCAAGAACAAAGCCTTCTTTTCCCCACCCCCAACCTCCAACCTTTGGCTGGGTTTTCCCCATAGCCTGAGACTGGGAAGACTTGAAAAAATATGAGTATCTAAATGATATTGGAGTAGGTGATAATATAATTGGTTAGGCTTCTACTAAATAATGGAGAAAGAATGGTATGTGATGATACCAAAAAATTAGAATAAGATATTAACTCCTGCTTATCACATAAGGACATAATACTCCTGAGGCACCGTGGTTTTCAGGGGGTAACGCATTATGTCTCTCAGACTGACTCTGAGATTGACTCTATCCACCATCACCACAGTGCTGCCCCACACTGGCTTTTAAACTGTGGCCCATTTACAAGAGATAAACACCAAACACAATAAAAATAATTTGTTGTGATCACCATCAATATTTTAACATTGTACCAATAGGCTAAGCATCCTTGATTTAAAACACTGGGATCCAAAATGCTCCCAACTCCAGCATGTTATGAAGCTCAACATGGAAATTTCCACATCTGACCTTGTGTGGTGGGTTCCAGTCAACAAACAAGGCACACTAAAATAGTGTAGAAAATTTCCTACAGGTAGTGTATGCAAGGTGTGTATGAGCCATAAATGCATTCTCTGGTTAGCCTTGGGCCCCACCCACAAAATAATTTCATTATGTATGTGTAAAATGTTTATTATAAAACCAGGAAAACCCCAAATACATACATATCTACATTGTACTAACTGTCTGACCTCCAGACAAGTTGTTTAGCATGCATTAAACTAACTCACAGGGAAAGGAGGCAGTAACAGTATACTTTATAAAGCTGCTGAGATCAAACAGCTAACATGATTACAAAATATTAATCTTTCTTACTGTAAGTGAGGGAGGGCTTCAATGCTGTAACTTAGGCATGCCCTTTTATTCTTTTCAGCCACAAGATTTTCATTTGTAAAGGGAAGAGGGATGAATATATTGGTACTTCTTGTTTTGCTAATCTGAATGGACTAAAGATACAATGGCTACGGCTCTGTCACTAGTAAATGACTGCTGCTATCATTTTATATTAATGGCAACCAAAAATGAGCTTGGGGAGGTTTTGAGAAGTCTGATGTCTGAAAATGTGACCCGTTGGCTGGAACTTCGCTTCTCCACAAAGCTATGTGGGTTGGAGGGTGGGTAGGTAAAGTGATGGACAGAGTCCTTAAACTTACAGTGGTCTACAGCATAAGGCAGCAGAAGAAGGACTAGCTTGAAGACTTAAATTCAAACAGGATTCCTGAATGCCAAAACTCTGTTTTCTCCATTTAAAATGTATGGGTTGAGAGCCCATTACTTTACTCACGTTGAGATACAATTTGGTGCAAAATGAATTGGCATCACTTTTTAATCACGTTGGGCTGTTGGTATTTATTTACCTTTCAGATGTATGTAACAGAATCTCTTCCTTTATAAACAGCGAGAGATCAAAAAGATGTAAGCACGGCTGTACTTATTCTCTACTTACAGTCTTAACAACTTAACCTTTCTCTTGAAGGCTAGTGCCAAAGATACAGCCTTTCTGTATGCAGCAATCCACCACCGTCTGGTCGCACTTCGAAGCCTCGGTAAGCAGGGTGATGGTGGTCCAGCCGAAAGCCAGTTTGATACAGCCCTCCTCCCTCAGCTCAGTGGCGAGAGCTGTGACGAGGATGAGGATGAGATCGCACAAGTCACTAAAAATGGATCAGGTAAATAATTCTTGTTTCGTTGAGTCAGAGCCTAAAAGCAATGCTGCAAGCATAGTCCAGCGTATTAAATAGGCTTTTCAGCTGCTTTAAGTGAGAGATGGTTGGGGCCTCGCTGTTTGGACCCAGGAGTGGGTTAGATCTGTCTTTTACAAGTAGTCTTCAAGTTAGCATCCCTGAGATATCCATAAGTCATTTACATATAAATTCCATAAAAGACTATTTCACAACTTAAAGAAGTACATTGCTGCCTTGAAAGTAACCACTACTCCTGCTCATCTCTCCACGGTCCTGTCTATTATTGGCTATAGGTGGAGGAATTAGCAATGTATGAAGTGAGGATCCAGGTAAATCTAAAGTCCTGAAAATCGTATTTTTTTCCCGTTTTGGAATTTGATTGCTTAGAGAAATATCTAAATTGTATAAGTATTATCTGCAAGGTCCTCCTTTGACTAGGGCAAAAAAAAAAAAAAAAAAAAGAATACTTTTCAAAGCTGGGTCAGGATTTACAAATAAACTGAATCAGAAATGAACAGGTTTTTCGAGTTTACTGCTTGTCCTGAAGTGAGGGTCTAAAAGTACCAACATCATTGTTGGTGGGGCGGTGCCAAAGGCCTCAAAAGCGCTGCTCTGTTCTATGGATGGAACTAATCTAATAGAGTCACAAAGTCATTTTCAGTGACAATTTCACTTACTCTGAATTCCATTTATGAGTTCTTGACACCATAAAATGATAATACAGTGAGCATTCCCAACTTTCAATCATTTTAAAATCTTAAAACTGCTTTTAAATTATATGTTATTTAAAAATTATCAAAGGACATATAAAACAGGATGAAAGACTTTGTTTAATATTATCATTAAAAGAAAAATTGTACCATATGTGCAGATTAGGATCACACATATAGTTGCTTGATTCAGTAAGCCAGAGAATTACAGGAATATGGTTTTCTACTTTAAACAAATCTATTGAGCAGAAAGTTTATGATTCTCCAAAATCTATAAAAGGAATAAGTAAATTATCTTTTATATTACTATGTTTATATTGTCCACAATAAAATGAAGCCTATTATAAATGTCAACTTGGAATAGAGACAAAATGGCAAGATTTAATCAATGAGACACAGTCATGAAACTTTTACTTTCAGAAGGGGTTGATATGCAACCATCTTACTGCTAAATCAATGGCAACAATATGCGCAGCTGTCAACCATGGCACCCTCTTCTCTGCTGATGCTTCCCCCTTTGCCCAGCATCTTCTTCAGGAGGTGTTGCAATCGATGCTACAATGTTACCAAAGCTATAAAATGTATGTTTGGACTTTGTTGCCCATGAATTAAATAACATTTTACTTGTCAGAAAATGCCACCTTTAAAATTATTAGTAACATTGTTGGTGAGATGCCCAGCATGCAAAGCATGTGTCAAGCAAGCCTGACAATGGGAGTTTGAGCCCCAGCACACATTTGAAGGCGAGAACCAGCATCACTAAGTTATCCTCTGGCCTCTTTACATATGCCTTGCACATGTGTGCTCCCCATCACACACACTCGATGGTGATGTTGATGATGATAAATCCAAAAGCCTGAAAAACAACACACATATATTAAAACCAACTACACTTGCTAAAGGGTGGGAGAAAAAATTATTAGCAATATTTTGGAATGTTAATTATAAAACACACATTTTTATCCTTCATTTCTTTATCACCAAGCTACTTATGCTTATCTACATTTGATATTAAGTCTAAATATCATACTGTGTAATAAAATATTTTAAATTTATCACAGATCCTTCAAGGTGGAGCCACAGACAGTCAATTGTCTGTTCATAAGCCCGCTCTGCTATAAACAGGACATCTACAGAAAGAGTGGCCACTCTATTGAAAGGCAAGATCATCCTAACTGAGAACACTCTACTCATACCTTAAAGAGTTTTTTAATTAAAGAAACAAACACAATTTATTGTAATTAAAAGTTTTAATTTTTCATTATTGTGGACAGAATTTAAGAAATGGCCTTCAGAATTTATCCTTTGTGGATTACTCTAGAATAAGATTTGATAACTAACTTGGACTATTCATTACACTGACAGATATATTAATTAAAAGTACAAATTGTCAGCTTTGATAAATCTTTGATACATACCTAAAGTATTTATTTTAAGTCACATATTGTCTGGCTATAAAATATAGAATATAGAATATTTTACTAAATTTACAGTAATCTCTTTAGAAAATACCATAACTGCAAGGCATTTCATTAAACCATGTGTATATTCTGAGAAATTTGTATTTTCACTTACACTTTGAATTTCCTAATACATACAAGAATTCTTTTACAAGAGTGCCCATTCATGGACTTTTATCCATTATATCTTATGTATTTGACTCAAAGTCAGCTCACAAGAGTAATGAATAATTGAACAAAATGTATTACCTATGTGTCAAAAAATGTACAGAAGCCAAATATCAATGTGCTTTATTTATGTGGTCATCTTAATAGTCTAGTAGGTGTAAGGCGGTGAGAGAAGCCATGTTTTAGCAAATGTCTCATTTATATATGGGCAAATGAGTATCTCAAATTCCATCATTATGATATAGTAATTTTAATAATTTTTTAGCAGATGCTTTATGCCTTTTTGATATTTTAGAGACACTTTATGAATCATGCATGAAAATCCATGTCAGAATTGAGGGCAATATTTTATTTTATTAGTATCCCCAAACAATCTCATTACAGGATAAAGATTCAAGGTCGTAAATGATTTTGGATGTGTTCTGAATCTTGATATGTTTATAATAAGACTGAGACTTTACAAACTGTTACACTGAGGAAAATATTCTTTGAAAGCATACATATGAATATATATTTTAAAAGTTGACAATGCTTTATTGATTCCATACAACAGAAGTATCCGCATGTGCCTATCTATTAATCAAATCTCAGCTTAAATCTGAAAGTCTGGCATACAATCGCTGAGTAAGGTCTTTTCGAGTAGGATTTAATTAATATGTTCAGAAGAAGAGAGAAAGACTTTCCACCAGGGAAAGGAGTAAACGCAGATGATTAAGATGATCTCTCTCCCCTACTCTGTGGCAGAGTACAAATCATAGGACGATTCTAACAAGAAACATCAGCAGAGAGGCATTTGAAGAAGATATGAAAGTACTGGTTCACCCATAGGATGTTAGCGTTGAGGGAACTTTCTGATTGTACGGTGATTTTTAAAGTGAAGCAGAGAACAGAGGTCTTCTCTATCCCTTGGCATGTTTCTTCTTGGTCTCATACTGGAATGGAAATGAAGTAAAAAATTTTTTTGTGTGTTCCAAATATTTTAATAGAAGTTGAATCGACTGATTTTCTTTGGTCTTCTGTACAGATGGCAAATGAGAAAGAGACTTACTTGTAACCCATACAGAAATGCCAGGAGGTGCCCAAGTAGGTTAGAATGTCAGCCTGGCAGAGAGACAGTGCCAACCTCAGGGTCATGAAACGGTGACAAGGAGCAGAGACATGACATACATTGCAAGAGTCCTCCATCTTTTTTTTTTTTTTCCGATACAGGGTTTCTCTGTGTAGCCTTGGCTGTCCTGGAACTCACTTTGTAGACCAGGCTGGCCTCGAACTCAGAAATCTGCCTGCCTCTGCCTGCCTCCGGAGTGCTGGGATTAAAGGCGTGTGCCACTACGCCCAGCTGAGTCCTCCATCTTGATTAGGAGAAACATTTCCTAGATTTTCTTTATCTTGTATTTTTATCTAGCCTCCTCCTGCCCCCACTTTTTGGGTCTTCTACACTCTTTGTCTCCTTTCAATGTGAAGCAATCAACTATACTATAATACTCATTTTCATAAGTTATTCAGACAGGTGAGTGGGAATCTTACATTCTGGATTTCCATATAAGCTATTTTTTATTAAAATCTGATTAACTGATTTCCAAATTTATTACATATGTATCTAAATTTATATTGAATTATATATCTTATATAAAGATAATCTAAATATTGTCTTTCAATAGTATTTACTCTAATTGTTTAGCATAATTATGAATCATTAAAACATTTCCTGCTACAAAATATTATCTTACATCCTTTCTGTTGCTGTGATAAAGTATCAGAATCAAGGGTACTTACAGAGGGAAGAGTGGTTTGGGTTTACAGTTACAGAGAAAGAACACACAATGATGGGGAAGCCTGGCAGGCAGGCAGGCAGCGCAGGAAGCTAGTTCACATCTCCAGCCACACATGGAAAGCAGAGCGAACCAGAAGTAAGATCAGGCTATAAACCTTCAAAGCCAGTGACACACTTCCTAAAGGTTCTATCCCAGTGTCACCAACCAGAGACTAAGTGTTCACACACCTGAACCTACGGGGACATTTATTAAACCACCACACACATTGATCAAAGATGCCCTTCAACCACAGGGAAAAATAACTCTTCAAGTCCTCGGCTGTATGAGCATTATGAAGAGGGGTATATGTCTTTCACAGAGTTCCATGTGCATGAGTGTTGTCGAGTCTGGGAAGAGTACATCTAAGACTTCTGGAAATCTCCAAGCTGCAGATATCAGTGACAGACAGTGTTTTCATAAAATGTTAGGAAGAGTAGCATTAGCTTTTAGGATGCAAGGATCATGTAGTTGCATGGATCATTCATTAGAAAACCATATTGGCTTTGCCATATTATCCCAGTGGGATAGAGTTTAAAATTTGGTATCTTTAAAATTTCACTTTTGTGTGAGGGTGTACGTAACTGATACCCAGTCCAGTGAGTTCCAGGAGTTTTGTGTTTTTGCGTTAGTCAGATCATACCTCCAGTATATACTCTACTATACTGATTACTTTTTTTTTTTTAATATCAGACTTCTTCTAGTTATCAAACTGGAATATGAGAATACAGTAGAACGTCTAAGAGAGTATTTGTAAACCTTAGTAATGGTGGAATTATTTAGCTGATTGAGGAATGGTCTCGCCTAGTAAGGTCCTGATGATTTGATAGGATTCTCACTAGAATATTACTAGGATTTTTAAATTTCTACCATCTATTGGATAAAAGCTATTTCACGATGACCTTAGTTTGTATTTTCTGATTTTTAATATAACTGAACATTTATTACTTCAGGGGTTTATTTATCGCATGTCTTTTAAATCTTTTAATGACTTTGCAAAGCTAATTATGCCATCTTGCCATCTTTGATGTTTTCTAGTATATATCACATAAAAGCCAAGCTCCTTGGTGTGGTCATAACACTTGCCATAAGCTTTCCCCATCGCCTCCCAGTGTCATCTACTGCTCACAGTTCACAAGGAATTCAAAGTTGCTTCGCTACTGGGTCTCGACATATTTGTTTATGCTACTTCTTCTGCAGAAACCCTTTCTCATTCTTGATGGCTCTATTATCTTACTGTTACTTCAGGACATTCTTCTAAATGTGCTCCTCTTAATTCTTATAAAGCACTCTAAAATTCTACTATTGTATGACCTCTGGCTCCTAAAGAGCAAAGACTCTTTATCATTCAATTTCTAGCACCTGATAGGATGTTCTACTCAAATATAATTTTGTGTCCACTGACAACATGTACATTTGAACTGAAGTGACATCATCCTATATAGTAAGATATAAATAAGGATTTGAAGTTCAGAAGAATGGTATGAGCTAAAGATGTTGGTAATAGCTGAAGTCATTTAAGGCAAAGGGAGCTAATAAGTCTCGGGTCTAATTTACAGTGGATACAGGGTTAGGTATTTATCAATTTCCGTACAACTTTACAAGGTAGCTACTGTTGATAAATAAGACAATCGGCTCAGAAAGGTTAAGCAACCAGTTCAAGGTTCACAAAGTAAATACACACCAAAGTTGGGATTTGATACAGTCCTTCAAAGCCCAAACTCTTCATTACACAACAGAGATGGATTCACCAAGTAGAGTGGAGTAGGGGTGGAAAATGACCAGGGAGAAGGCTAGAGGAGACAAGGGCAGAAGCTACATCCAAGGAAAGGGTCTAGAAAGAGGGGGACTGAAAGGAAGAAGGAACGCCATTAGGGACTGCTGGCGTGCAGCAACAGAAAGAATGGAGGCACTTCTGCACTTCACAAACCCGAGTGGTTTAAGAGTTAAATGGGTTCTTCTGAACAGCCACCTGGTCATTCGGTAACTTTGCAAATAGTGGTTAAGTAAGCACAGGAAGGAGACGTTGGCAGTTCCCTCAACTGACTGCTCCCAGCCTGCCCTGTTTCCCACCCCCAAAAAAGGTTGGCTGCAAGAATGCTTGGCAAGATGAACCGATTATTCTGTCCTGAACCTGTATCAGTGGTTCTCAACCTTAACGCTGCGACCCTTTAATACAGTTCCTCATATTGGTGACCCCCAACCATAGTTACTTGGCCATCATTGGGAAGAGAGGACCCTCGGTCTAGCAAACTTTATATGCCCCAGTACAGGGGAAAGCCAGGGCCAAGAAGTGGGAGTGGGTGGATAGGGGATCAGGGCAGGGGGAGGGGGGAGGGTATAGGGGACTTTTGGGATAGCATTTGAAATGTAAATGAAGAAAATAGCCAATAAAAATAAAAACAAAACAACAAAACAAAACAACAAAAAAACTTACTCCTAAGTAAAAAAAAAATAGAGAAATTGGTTATGATACAAAAAAAAAAGAAAAAAAAAGAATTGTAAGTTTGCTACTGTGGTGAAACATAATGAAAATATCTGATATACAGGACATCGGATATATGACCCAGAGGTTGAGAACCGCTGAACATATCTGTAAGTGGGAGTTAGGGAACAGGTAAACAACTGGGGTGTAGAAGGCTCTTTCAATCTGTAAAGTTTTAAATGTCCTAGACATGGGGATCGTAAGAACTGAAGTGGAAAACCCACAGGGGTTTTCCTGAGAGAATTCAAGACACATCCAGGAGGATGGTGTAATGAAGCAATGTTTTGGAAGAGGCAGAAGAAAGGATCCAAAATAAGATTTGACTAGGATATCCCATTGAGATGTTTCCAGCTAGAAGTGGGAGTCAAAAGTGTAGTTTTCTGTGACGTGAAAGAGAAAAATAGGTCCGATATCACAGAGGCATCTGAGTGTCACAAACATGAAATAGCATGCCCGGAATCCAGAGGCCACTTACTGGGAGTGCCAGGATCGCAAAGGAAAGGACGCCACAGCAAGGACCTCAGGGCAGGAGCCACCTACCCTGTCTTGTGACTTTCCCTTCATTGTAGCTTTCCCTTTTATTCTTAATCAGCTTACATGGTTGTGTAACTGTTCCCACAGACTCCGATAACTACCCAACATTCCAAAGTCAGATCAATAATCATCAAACACTGCTCTGAGCTTGCCTACAGGATAAAGTGCAAACCATTCTTAACCCTTCAGTCTGGTCCTACACAGCTTTCCAACCTTATCTCGCGGTCTAGACAGACACACAGGACTAGACAAGACTCCTTCCCTCATTATCCTCCACGATTCTCCCTGATAGCACTGCCTCTCTAGGCTGGTGGTCTTTTGGTGGTCACCGGAACACGAAGCTTAAGGCCTCTGAGCTCGGGCTAATGCTCTGTGATCCTTCTCGGTTAGTTGTAATTCCTCTCTAATAAAGGGCTCGGCATCTTTCTTTATTTGCCATCAGGCCCCGCAAAACGAAGCCGCTTGGAGCGAGGTCACCGCTCCCAGCTCTTACTCCAGCGACGGCCACATCAGCCATCCAGCAGACACTGGTTAAAATTTACCCCAGACGAGCACGACTAACTACCCAGAAAGCAAGTAAAAATGAAAGCACCTAGGGGAAGATGCGCAAGAAACTTGCTTTCCCGCCAGGCGCTCAAAACTCCGCCTGCACCCCCCAACGCCGCCCCAGACCAGTTCCAACTGGATTTCTTCGGGCAGCTCGAAAGCCAAATAGAATTTCGGCCCTTTCCCGGCCCCAGCCAATCCCCGCAGCCCCTCGGGCTCCCAAACCTTCCGGACCTCTGATTAGCTGACAGATCTGGCCCGGGGGCGGGCTTAGAGCGGCCTCCCTGAAAGGGTGAAGAGGGAGGTGGGGCCGGGCCGAGAGGCCACTGCGCAGGCGCCTAAGAAGACGGATAAACAAACAAATAAAACCCACTGCCCCGGGGCCAGCCCGGATCCCCGCCTCCCGGGTCCTCCCGGGGCTCTCCGCCCTCGCGTGCGTCTGGGCACGTCCCCCCCCCCCCCAGTGGCGCGTTCCACGCACGTCCCCGCACTTAACCTGTGCGCGGCCGGCGCGGTGCTGGCGGCAGGGAGCGCGAGCCTGCACCCGCAGCCCCGCGGACCATGACTTGCTACCGGGGCTTCCTGCTGGGCAGCTGCCGGCGCGTGGCGGGTGGCCGCGCGGCTCTGCGGGGCTCGGGCTCGGGCGCGGACGGCCGGCGGCACTTGGGGCACGGGCAGCCGCGCGAGCTGGCGGGCGGTGGTAGCCCCGCCGACGGCGGCTTCCGCCCCTCGCGGGTGGTGGTGGTGGCGAAAACCACCCGCTACGAGTTCGAGCAGCAGCGGTACCGCTATGCGGAGCTCTCGGAGGAGGACCTGAAGCAGCTGGTGGGTCCTGGCGGGGGACGGCCGGTACTGGGGGTGGGGGTGGGGGGCGACGGGCCACAGGACACCCCCAAAGCCCGACGACCTTCCTCCGATTGCCTGTGGGGCCCCTCGAGCATGGGACTGGGGCGCCCTGAGCCTGCCTCTAATTAGAGGGGGCTCCTGGGACTTGGGAAGCCACGTGTGTCCTCGCTCCCGCCTCGGTAGCACGGACTCCCATCGCTGAGAAGATGAGGGTTGTTCGCCCTGTTTGTCCTGGGGACCTCTCCCCAGGCCACCGGGAGAAAGGAAATTCTCCAGCACAGCCACTGGCGGCGGAGAGAGGGCCGAGGTGCCGCGGTCACACCCCCTTCTCGCCTGGGGACAGAGGCCTGGCCAGGGAAAGCCCTGCTGGATTGTGGTCGCCTGTCCCTCCAGGGTCTCTTACTGCTTGAAAAGCAAGCACCTGGGACAGCGAGGCAGGAAAGCTGACCCGAGATGGGTTTTTGTGTTGGAAGGTCAGAAAAGGAACAAGTATGCAGGCTAATCGAAGGCATGAACCCTGAAGTAACAGGGCCTCCGCCATACACCGTATTTGGTGTATTTACTAATAGCGTTGCCAGGTATGCAAACCCATGCGTGTATGTATGTGTGTGTGTGGGAAGGATTGAACCCAGAGTTCGAGCGTCCCCATTTTTGAAAAAAAAATTTGATTTTGTGCTACCCAGTAACTTTTGGGAAATGGGCTGTTAGCAGTTTATTTAGGACCCCCCCCCCCCATTATGCCTGTAATTGTTGACTCCAGACACCCGAAGGCTTTAGACTGAATTGTATATAAGCATTATTCAGTTATGTACAAGAATAAGTAGGCTGGCTGTTCTAAAATGATGCCCGTTACCTTCACATTTTTATTTTAGAGACAGGGGAAACAAATTGTAAATCTTTGCCTAGCTGCTGCGTCTTGTCAGTATTGTTTGGCAAGTTGACAAGGGTAGAAATCAGTGCAAATTTTTCTCTTTCCCCCAAGTGTTTGAAAGTATTTCTAGCAAACATTTGCAGTCTTTAGCAGAGTAGCAGCGGTTTGGCTGGCATAGTTTGTGTAGTTGAGTGAAATGAATGCAATGAAGTGGGGGATTGTGGGCTCGATGAGAGTGCTTTGTTTCTATTTTGGAAAAAGAGGCGTGTCCTTTTGGTTACATGCCCGACTCTGCAAGGTTCACCTTTTAGAAATTGTGAAATATCATGTATGCTTAGTCTCACACAATTTTATCTGAGCGTCTCTGGATTTAAAATAGTACACACAAGGAAAAGCAAACCAACAGAAGTGAAGGGGGACTCTCAGCTCTACCCCACAGAGGGTGGGATTGAACGCCAGGAGCGCAAGGCTCTCCCTGGTTGGATTGACTGATATCCTTTGTGCTTTTTAACGTCTCTGACCCTCATGAGTGAAACAAAAACGTTTGTGTTGCAATGCTAGCTTTCAAGAGTTTCACCTAGTTCCTGATGGGTTGGGCTAAATAGCTTCCAAGGTCCATTCTGGAGCCGGCATTTTGAAATTATTTCAAGGATTCTGGAAACGGGATGGCATTTGATTTGAGATTAACTCTTGTATCTCTGACGAGATGGCCCATAATAAAACTTCTTAAAATGTAGGGGTAATCGGTGTCTTCAAAAACTTGGAACTCCCTCTTTGAGTAGAGAAGCCTCCTAATGTTTGTCACTGGGTGATGCAGTTAGTCAGGCCAGCTTTGAAGTATGGGCTCTACAGCAGTCTTGTGATCACCAAGAGACTGCAGTTTTATTGTCTCCCTAACTTACTGATATGATGTCAGGACAGTATTTGCAGTGAGATTGCTTTAGATATACCTCTGATAAGAACAGCTCAGGAATACTAGGCTTTGTGAAGTTCTACGCCATGAAGGTAGGAACAGAAAGAATTTTATGTTATTTACTATATTGTTGGGGGTCAAACTGACTCATGAATTGGTTATAAAAGAAAATGCCCAAGGTCTTTCTTCAGGCCACTGCTACCCTGGCTACTGTTTCCATAATGTTATGGCAACAAGATTTGTATGAAAGCATTCTCTTTTTTTAACGTGTGTGTGTGTGTGTGTGTGTGTGTGTGTGTGTGCGTGCGTGCGCGCTCGTGCAGAATAGTTCTCTATTTGGAGGTCCTTGTTAAAATGAAAATAATAGATGAACAGATGACGTCTTCAGTAGTTTACTCTCAGGAAGCTCTGGATTTCTGACTTTGTGAAGGTAAAGAGTTACATGAAGTATCTTTTTAATCCATGAAGCCAGGATTATATCCTTTAGCTTGGGGCACATTTTGACTTCTCAATTAATCTCCCTGGTAGTTTTGCATCATTTCAGAGTTTTGCCTTTCTTCCCATTGAGTGGTTAATGACTTATCTTGGGGGACGGAAGACTTCTAGTTAAGGACTTTGCTTCCAAGTCCTGTGATCTTGCAAAGGCATAAACGACTCCTCCAGCCTATTTGTGCCACCAGAGGTGAGGCTGAAGGCAGAGGCAGGGCTCCTGACTGGACTCCTTGACAGTCACATGTTAGACACAACAAAACTGATCTGGCTAGGATATTATTGCCCAAACTACACTTTGTTTGCCAAAGAAAAAGTATTATTTAAAATACGTAATTGTACCAATCAGATAAGAAAGGGGCTGTTTTCACTTTGCCTCCTCTCATTCTGTTAGAATTTCAGAGGAAGCATCTTTAGTGGCTTTCTTTCTTAGATACGATAAGACAAAGTAAGTTCACTTAATGACACATCTTTTGGATTAAATTATTTCTGTTTATTGCCTTGGTAGCTGGTTCTTACGTAGAGATGTAACGACTTGCTTCTGTTTCCTCTTGTTCATACACACACACACACACGCACACACAAGCAAAATGGTATGTCTTAGGTTATGGTAGTTTGCAGATAACTCTCTTCTGCACAAATGCAGTCAGCTGTGTAACTAGTCACCAAGTTAAAGAACGTGCCCTGGTATCCTGCCAGGCAGGGCCTGCCTCCTCACCGACCCTTCTTGTTATCAGCTCTCCCAGCCTCAGGCGCCTGAGTGCTCTATCTGAGGCTGAACACCTGGCCCCTTGGCTCCTCAGCTTCTCCGTAAGCAGAGGCTCCCTTCAACCCGAAGAATGCACTGAAGTGCAGATTCCTGACCTCCCTTCCCTCTCACGGTTCTGATTCAGTGTAGAGAACCCGCGCTTTGTGTCTCTGAACCATGCGCCTAAAATTACTATGGGTGACTCAGAGATATACATGTTTTCTGTCTTCCAATTCCTGTTCATCCTTTGAGGGAAGGTTCAGCCATAACCGTTTAAGAAGTCCTTGATATTTGCCTCTGCCTACCAAGCTTATGTTAAATATTATAAAGACATGATGAAAAATGCCAATCTGTGATGATTTCTTACTTAGGGTCAGGTGTTCTATCTTGCTCATTCTCCCTACCCTTCAACCCATCCCTACCCTCATCCAGATCATGGGGAAATGATTCTGATCTTGGTCCTCTTCTTCCTGAGGCTGGTGCCAGCTTTTTCACATCGGGCCTAATTGCCATCCATCTGTCAGTACTCCATATTAGCCTGGTAAGGCAGTGATCACCAACATGGGCTCTCTAAAGGAGTTTCAGGCTAAGATGTTTGAGAAACAAATTAAACAAGTGATGGTTTTGGTGTCAGCCTGTCCGAAAAGATGTCAAGTATAGCATAATGTGGAAAATAGAGGCTGAGAGTATACCTCCTTCCACAAATATTTGCATTCAGAGGAAAAGATTGACGTGCAAACAGTATAGTTTCCTCTCTTCTTCATCTTCCTGCTCTGAGCAGCTTGTCTGCCTGCTGGGTCTTCTCTTAAGCCGAAATAAGATTGTCCCTGAGCTTTCAAGAAGACGAAGCTTGAATGTCACTGTAGCGGAAATGCTCCGATCTTTTTAGTCTTCACTGTTAGCTGCGTTGCCTGGGGGAGTGCTAACTGCAAGCCTGTGGCCAACCATACATGTGTCAGACAGAGGCTTTGCCTTCTAAACCCTGGTCGCCCTTCCTGGGGTCTGAAGTGTGGGAAGTCAGTTCTGTGTAGACCCAAGCCTTTTGTTTATTGCTGCATGTTTACATCGTGACCAGAAAAGTTGAAGTTGGCCTCACTTCACTTTTACTGATAAGTCACAGAGGTATATAATTTTAAATACCAGCCTCTGCGACAGGTAATTTCATGCCTTAGAGGAATTATGCTTTGTTTTTTTTTTCTTTATGATGAACCGTTAGATATGCATCATGTTGGAGATTTGACCCATTTTTGCAACAGATTGGAATTCACGCAAGGATGGGTCACCTAGTGAAAATGTTCTTATACTTAAAGTGACATTGATTTGGACATTTCCAAAGCAGGTAGCTTTTCTAAGATCACCAAAATGAACTAAAAACTTGTTGGAGTTAACGCTTGTGACGTGCTAATTAGTTCATTTGACACTGCTGGCATCAAACCCAGGGCCTCATGCACGCTATGGAGGGCTCTGCCACTAAGCTGCATCGTCCCCAGCCATGCGGAGTCGGTGCCTGTTTTTTGTTTTGTTTTGTTTTTTGTTTTGTTTTGTTTTGTTTTTTTGTTTTGTTTTGTTTTCCTTTAAAGTAGTCGCTTGGAAGCCCCTGCAGTTCTGGAGCGCTGCCTCTTTCACGAAGCATGTCTGTAATAGAGTCTATAACTTAAAAATCCACGTTATAAACACCCCAGGGCTTCCCAGAGGGCCCAGTGGGGAAAGCAAGACTGAGGACAGGAGTGGGGCATCCAAGGCACACAGTGGGAGAAGAGAACCGACTTCTCAGGTTGTCCTCTGCCCCCACCTGCGTTGCTGGCACATATCCAGTAAATAAAAGTGTGGCGTTGTTTAAATGAAAACGTGTTAGGGATAGTTATACAGTATTATCAGCGCCCTGAAAGCTTTCGGTTGACTTATGTGCTCTCTCAGTGGTTTTATTTAGTGCATGCATTAGTGAGTGAGTGGTAGAGCCAGGTGAGGACACTCGGAAGAGGTGGTTCTCTCCTTCCATGCTACGAGTCCAGGGTATCAACCTCAAGTTGCCAGGCTGAGCTGGGTGTCTTCACCCTCTGAGCCAGCCCACCAGCCCGACTTAACGTGTTTGATAAATAGCTATTTACCAGGCCATGTACTGAACCAGGGACACTCCCCCCCCCCCCCCAAAAAAAAAGATTGTTTCCAGAGTTTGGAAGAACTATTACATAGTATTCTAACTCTGTAGATAAAGTGGTCCGTGAGCATCCAGAAAAGAAAGAATAATTAGGAAGGGTAGAGATGAAGGAGGAAAAGACCTATGGTTTATTTTACAACTTTTACATACATTTTTTAGTGATATGTTTAGGTCTCCAGCTATGAAATATTTCAAGCCTGTAGAAAAGTTTCACAGTAGCAGGATCCCAATGCATTTAATTACTTAGACTTAGCAGATTCAGCTTTCCGTATTTGCTTTAGAGCTTTTAAGATGGATGTGTGTCCTGCACACACGAGTCAGGCCGGAAGATGACGTTGGGGGTTAACCTCAGAAACATTTTCCAGCTCCTTCTCAGAGGAGGTTTCTCATTGGTTTGGAGCTTGCCCCTTAGGCTATGCTGGATGGTAGTAACCCACAGGGATTCTCCAGTCCCTGCTCCCCAGCTCTGGGATCCGAAGTGAGGGCCAGCATGCTCAATTTTTCACTCAGGTGCTCGGGATTGGATGAGGTCCTCATATTGGTGTAGTAAGTACATTCCCAAATGTGTCTGTGCCCCTGCTTGAATGTATGTATGTATGTATGCATGCATGCACGTATGCAGGTATGTAAACATGCATGTATGTATGTATGTAAACATGTATGTATGTATGTATGTATGTAAACATGCACGCATGTATGCATGTATGGTAACTATTAGTAACTATTAGAAGTATAGTCCTATCCATCCAGCTGGTCTTTCCTGCTCCCACCGTTTCACGGGTGATCTCTACTAGTTTGAAGGTGCTAGGTATATACTATTATCATGCAGATGGTTTTATATTGATATGACTCTCCACAAATAGATATAACGTTCATGCATCTTTAAAAAGGTACAGTAATGATGTAGGTTTTAGAACATGTGCCTAGTATTTACAAATTTGCATTTCTTACTATTTTTTTCTTTAAGTTACCTGTATTGATACAAATGAATTAACTATGTAGTAATTGCTACATAGAGCTTCTTTTTTGGGATAATTAGGTTGTTTGCAGTTTTACTTTACTTTTAAAAATGTGATTATTACTGTGTGTGTGCCTGCATGCATAGTCTGTGTGGGTGCACATGCCGCAGCATATAGGTGGAGGTTAGAGGACATCTTGGTAGAGTTGGTTCTCCCCTCCCCCTTGTCCTGTGTTTAGGAAGGGAGCGCGGGACCAAGCTTGAGTGATCAGTGTCTCCCGTGCCTGGCCGTTCTGCTAGCACCAGTCTTCATTACTGTTCAGGACAATTCTAAGTAAAAGTAAGCGTCTCACATGCATTGGATGGGTTTCCTAATCTGAGGTTATCACCAACACTTAGCAAGGTTTAGCACTTGCCAACATTAGAGAATGAAATAACCCTTTATTTTTTGGGATGTTACTCAATATTGAAGGATGGAAGGATTTGTGTGTGTGAAGAGTTGAGACCAAGGAGTGAAGTTCATCTTAGAGCTAACAAAAACCAAGACTTTATGATCCAGTGAAAAATTTCACATTGTGACTCAGTACCATTGGGAATAAAATGCTACAGGAAACAGTTTCACCTGATTAGAGTATACTTTATTTTCTGCTTAATCAGAATGTTCTGACTATAATGTATTGCAGGGGCATAATCAGAGAGGTAGGCTGGACAAGATGGACGGACATTAACTGTGATTTTGAGAGTTAGCGTTCTCTGCTAAAGCTCTCCAGAGTTTTTTGTCAGTAAGTCTCCCTTCATAGGAGTAGGGTGTGGGGTGGGTAAGGTCTTGACTCTGAGTATTTGGGGTATAGGGTGAACGAAGATGACATTTCTGGTCTTGATTAGGTTGGGCAGGAGAGTTGATCAGACTTTTAAGGAATTAGTTTAGAAAACCCACAGGCAAGCTTTTACGTTCAGCTCTGTAAGAGCTGATGTAGTCCAGAGCTGAAGATGGCTGGCCGTGTAGAACTCGACACAGTTTGGAAAAAGTTCATGTGGAGCAATAGATAAGCTGGCTGACTGGCTGTGGAGGTGGAATGTGAGAGAAGACTTGAGGGTGACTGCTGGGTCTGGTCAGTTATCTAAAGAAATGAGGCCTTATTTAAGAGGCGTGCAGCTCTCATCACACGTAACAGTGGGGCCCTGTAGGTGCTTAGATATTTTAGGGTGAGACATTTGAAAATTAGAGTCTGAATCAAAAGAGTTTGAGCTGCCAGGACAGATTTCAGTTACTAGTCCATACTCTGGCAGCCAGGTCCCTGGGTTGGAGATAACTCAGGAAAGAAGTGAGCAATGCTAAGAAGCCCGAGGTGGGCCTTGAGCTTACTCAGACACTGGGAAACCAGTCCTGGGAAGGGAAGTTAGAGCCTGTGAGATAAAGTAGAGGAGAACGATCGGGGTCAGGGAGTTTTAGTCAGATGAGTCTGCAGAAGGTGGTGCTGGGGGTCAAGCAGTTGGTTCTGTAGCTGTCGAAAAGGCCTGGTACCCCACCCCCACCCCCACACACTGCCCAGGCAGCTTTGAGTAATAGCAAGCCACCTGGTTAAGTGTGTAAAAGGATGCTTGAACCATCCTTAGTGAGTTTACACTTTGATTATCTTACACAGCTGTGTTTTTCATGTGTGGTAAGGAGACTCTTTATTGACCTTTCATGGAAATTAAAGAGTCCAGAGTAATAACACTTGATGGACCCGTAAAGCAAGGCTTAAAAATTTGTAATTATAATGAGTTTAAGGCAAGTTCAGAAGTAAACATGCTGAACTCCGTGTAGAAAATTGCTCAAAATTGCTCACATAAAACCTCTGTAAAATGTGGCCAATCTACCCTCAATTTTCATTCTCTGATACTGCTGTGTGCGTTAACTGCAAGGCAGAGAGGGAAGGGCTGTTGGGCTTGGGTGGTTTCTGTAGGAGAAGCTGTGCTGCTTATCATGAGATATTCTGTCTGTAAATGTTCTTCTAGATTCTTCCGCTTTTTCCAACTTGAATAATCATTCTATTTATTTCTTTAATGGAAATAAGGCAGGCATTTTTGAAAAATACTATAAATGGATATGTTTTTGAATATGTAATATGGACCTTTACAAAGTTGAGAATGAAATCTAAATTTCTCGAACTTTGAAATTGTCAACCATTTTACAAGAATTCATACTTGATTTTTTTTTTTTTTCTAATTAAGGTGAGTTTTTTAGGTGTTTAAGACCACATTATTTTCAGGGATATATAACTGTCTGTTCTACCAGTTTGTGTTTTACCACTAGTGTGAGTACTGCTTACATGTTCAGGATATTCTAGTTGCTGTTCCTAACGTGTTTCCGGAAATGTTTCGCCATGTACCTGATTAGTGTGGCTAGTCCTTGTTAGTGAACCCAGCTCTTCCACCAGCTACACCAGCTACTCCAGCTACTCCACCAGCTACACTAGCTACTCCAGCTACTCCACCAGCTAAAGAAAATACTACGGGCAATTGCATTCTCTGGGAGAATGTTGGTCCTCAGGTAGCGAGTGTTTTCACACGGAGAAATTTGAGATAAGACCTGCTGCTCCTTGGCTAATCTTTGTCTTAATTCCTGCAGCCTGCTGAGAACCAGGAAGTAAGAAGAGAAGTTTCTCAGCCTGTTTATAAGTCTTTTGTTCCAGAGTGTATGTTCATACAATGCAAACCAAAAATTGGGACAAAAGAGCCAATATTTGGACAGATTATTGAAGTCTGGAGGCCAGAAAGGTTCTATTTCTAGCAAGTTAGAAATGATAAATTTGATGACAGCATTCTGAAAGACTTATTGTCCCTTTAAAATGCTTGTCAGCATTCTGGACTATTTGTAGTCTCCATTTAACAAATGTCCACTTAATAAATATAATTAAGCTTAACTAATATTTAAATAAACAGTAGTTGGGTACTCAAATCTTTGTGCACATTACATTTTTAAAATTTTCATTTCTAGCTTTGTAAAGTGTTCACTCCTAAAGTGAAATCATGTGTGGTGTTACTATAAAAAATGATACATACCCTCCACTTGGCCTCTCCTCAGTGTTGTCAGCGTTGCAGGCAGCCTCTCGCCCAAGTTGCCCTTGGAATCTGCGCATGCACTGTTGTTGCTTTCCTGAGACATGGATCCCTAGCAGACCTTCCTCCCCCCAAAAACCAAAACATACACGAATGAGTGAATGAATGAATGAATGAATGAATTCACTCAACAAATGCTTATCCAGTAATCAGATCCTGAGGGTACACAGAACAACAGAAGATCACTGCTGTATTAATTTGTATTGTAGTAAGGGGACATGAACAGGTTTTTAAGAAATACATGTGTGGTAATTTTAGATGTAGCAAATTCAGTGTGGAGGGAGTGAATAGACTTTGGGAAAGGGTAATTGGCTTTGCATCAGTGAGTGATAGGCTCAGGGCCTCAGCTTTGTTAGAGTTAAGCTGTCATCATACTGCAAGGCTGAGGGGAGCCAGGGTTCTGGGTGGAGGTGGGAGTGGGGTGGGGAGTGGAGGAGGGGTTGGGGGGGTATTGTAGCAAGTGCAAAGACAAGAGTGCAGGGAGTTACCACCGGTGTGTCAGAGTGAGGGCGTCTGTGGGGAGCAGGCTGGAGGGCCAGGCGCCAATAGGGAGCTGAGCAGAGTCTGTGCGGTTGTCCACACTGTGGTAAAGCTGAGTGTAAACGTGTGCAGGGATGATGCCTAGCATTGGGTAGTTGAATGTGGGGATAAGGAAGGAGGTGGTCTCAAGTGTGACTCCATCTTGACCAAGCTGTCGTCATGTAGTGAGGAGTCCTTAGAGAAGAAAATTAAGGCTTGGCTTTAGACATATTAAAAGAGGCATGTGGGCCAATTTGTGTTGAGTCCAAACTCTTTAGAGCTTGGGACTGCAATTGGGAATCGTTCTTTTGTAGTTCTGGAACAGGGTGTCACGGAGGAGAGGGTAGACAAGGAAGGCCTTTTGGTTCATCCTTGAGGGGTGGTCAGTGTGAAGTTTTATATCTTAGTAATGAGGGACAGAAGCCTCATGGTGAGCACTGTGCTTGTCCTTAATCAGAAACCAACAATTTGAGTTCATTGGCTGTGAGCCACCATGTGGGTGCTGGGAATTGAACCCAGGACCTCTGGAAGAGCAGTCAGTGCTCTTAACCTCTGAGCCATCTCTCCAGCCTCGAGTGAAGGATTTCTAGTTACCACCGTGCTCACTGCCGCTTTGGGCTGAACGTGATGATTCTAATGGACAGCAGCTCCACTTATGGCTGTCTGATATAATTTAGTATTCATCTATTAATTTTCATGACAGCCAGATGTATTTCTTTACTCTTTTAGGGTTCATACAGTTCTTTTAAATATAGAAGAAGGAAAACGTGCTTTAAACAATTCTTAGTGCTGTATTTGCAAAGAAAATACTGGGAAGGAAGGCATCCAAGTATTAACATTTAATCATGCCTAAGAAGTAAGACATTTGATTTTGTTTTACTTAAAATGCCTTTTACATTAGTGTTATGTTTGTAATCTTGCAAAAGCAAAATACAGTTGTCAAAATAAATGAAGTATTCTTTTTTTTTTTCTTCACAAGTACAGTACCAGGCAGACATGGTGGTACATGCTGGTATTAGAAATCCTGAGTGTAAGTTTGAGGCTATCCTCTGCTGCACAGTGAGATGGTGACTCAGCTGTTCCCTAAAGTAACCTACATACTAAATCATGTTTTGGAAGTTAATTTTACTCTGTAATTAAATAGTGATACCATTTAGATTTTATATTGGACACATACTTTACATGTTACTTTTTAGATTATTTGTGTTTAGAGTATTGAGGGTAAAACGATACTACCCGAATCACTCGGAAGAACAATGCTTGAAGAATATATTTCTGTACATCTGAACAGTATCCTTTCTCAGAGACATACCCAGCTCTTTCCTATATGACGCAGGGCAAAGTACAAACTGGGTCCATAAATGTGAACACAGGCAGCAAATCCAAGTGGGCCGAAGGTCAGCAGCTAACTGCCTCTGACAGAGATAGCTTGTCTTTGGCCCACAGATAGCCACATGTACCCTGGTAAAGACATTTAAAAAGCCATATAGAGTGTGCCTTTTGGAAACTGTTGACTGCATAGTTCACAAAACCTGATTTGTATTTGGTACTAAAGTTCTGATTTTTCTGACGTCTGGCCTTTAGTTGAATTTGAACTTGTAGTTTCATAGACAGTTACTAACATGGGCCATGAATTTTTTTTTTTTTTATTTTATGTAGGGCTTTTAAATGACATTGTGTTATATGTAATATTTTGATGTAAAATAGCATTTCTTCTTTTTTGTTAGCTTGCTTTGAAAGGCTCGAGCTACAGTGGACTACTTGAGCGACATCATATTCACACCAAAAATGTAGAACACATAATTGATAGTTTACGGTAAGTCCAAGCGATGGGCCCTTACAGGGGATTTTTATATTCAGGATTTCTGATCTCATCTGTACTAGCAGCTAATTCTCAGACTGTTAGTAAAACTTGACACATTTCCAGAAAATTATATTGAGATTAAAGGACCAGATTTTACCATTTTTCTAAGGAAATTTCTGTCTTACTGTTAAATTTCAAATCTTTGCAGTAGCTTTTTCCTAGAGAGCAGTGTTTCCTCCATTTGCTCGGTATTCCGCTGGCTTCCACTGTATGAGCAATAGATACGAGTGCTCATTAAAGTACTCCTTGCCTAACAGTGACCATTGTAGACTCCTCAGCTTGCAGTTGAGTCAGTCTAAGTGACTGTAAAAGAGGAGTCTAACTAAGACCGTGCTAATCACTAGATACTCCTAGTGAGGCATGAATATTGGTTGAACTTCAAGTAATAGTTGTTTTATAATGAATAGTAAGTTTTATATAATGAATATAAAAATACTTTTATATTAAATCTCAGCCTCAGAAGCAGAGGAAAATGAAGTTCTGATGAGTCAGTGTTACTGTCAGTGGCTTCAAAATTTGTTTTAAGCCGTATGGAGATTTGGTTGTCAACCTTTTATTTGCTTCCTGACTTGTCATAGTTAATTGGCTATATATGCTAACTTCCCAAACTACACCTTTGTTTCTCTAACAGATGATGGCGATGGTTGTTGTTATTATTTTGGTAACACTCTGCCTCTTAGAAAATGTCCATGTCTTAGCTATGTCACCTGAGAAAACCGTGTGCAACTTCTTACCCTAGGGATGAAGGGATTGAGGTTCGCCTGGTCAAGCGGAGGGAGTACGATGAAGAGACTGTTCGATGGGCAGACGCTGTCATAGCTGCGGGAGGTAACTGCTTCCCAGACACGAGGTGCTGGGCACGGGCTGCTTTTCCTGGGGTTTGTCTCCAGGTTCCTGGAGTGCCCCTGCTTTGAGTCCTTCAAGTCCTGCGAGGCAGTTTTTGCTGCTGTTGCATTTTTTCTTAATGTCATTTATAATCTGATGCTGTGAGGCTCTAGGCTCTCTTTAGTTGTAATTCAAAGGGTGCTTTCCGAGTGTATTTTGGTTTAATTATGGCAGCCTTTTTTGTTTGTTTGTTTGCTTTGTTTTGTTTGAGACAGGGTTTCTCTGTGTAGCCCTGGCTGTCCTGGAACTCACTCTGTAGACCAGGCTGGCCTTGAACTCAGAAATCCGCCTGCCTCTGCCTCCCGAGTGCTGGGATTAAAGGTGTGCGCCACCACGCCCGGCTTATAGCAGCCTTAAAGAGCCAATGAGGTTATCATTATTTGACCCCATCATCCCAAATGTATTTTTTTCTTGAGTTTTGTAATTATTAGTGACCATTTTTCCAGCTTTAAATTGAAAGTAGTTGTTGGAGAGAACATATTAAATTGGACTTGGTTGGATATGTTTTACTAAAATATAAATCTTTGAACTGGTTTAATAGGTCAGCGAAGGAGATGTTTGGGATTAGAGCCCAATCCTGGACAATGATGTCCAGTTGGTGACATTGTTGTCATCTGATGGGTTGTTGAGGTGAGAAATTCTGCCAGCCATCTTCATGTGCAGGACAGCCTTCTAATGTAAATACTTTTCTGCCCGTCTTGGCACTATTGAAGTTCTAAATCAGTGAAACAGGCTCAGCACAGTACAGCAGGCTCAGCACAGTACCGCAGGCTCAGCACAGTACAGCAGGCTCAGTGCTGTACAACAGGCTCAGCACAGTACAGCAGGCTCAGTGCTGTACAACAGGCTCAGCACAGTATAGCAGGCTCAGTGCTGTACAACAGGCTCAGCACTGTACAGCAGGCTCAGTGCTGTACAACAGGCTCAGCACAGCACAGCACAACAGGCTCAGGGCAATACAGCAGGCTCAGCACAGTACAGCAGGCTCAGCACAGTACCGTAGGCACAGCACTGAACAACAGGCTCAGTGCTGTACCGCAGGCTCAGCACAGTACAACAGACTCAGACCTGTACCTCGGACTTATTAGCACAATATAACAGGCTCAGCACAGTACAACAGGCTCAGCACAGTACCGCAGGCACAGCACTGAACAACAGGCTCAGCGCTGTACCGCAGGCTCAGCACAGTACAGAAGGCACAGCACTGAACAACAGGCTCAGATCTGTACCTCGGACTCAGCACAATATAACAGGCTCAGCACGGTACAACAGGCTCAGGGCAGTACAGCAGGCTCAGCACAGTACAACAGACTCAGACCTGTACCTTGGACTTATTAGCACAATATAACAGACTCAGCACAGTACAACAGGCTCAGCATAGTACAGCAGGCTCAGCACAGTACAACAGACTCAGTGCTGTACAACAGGCTCAACACAATACAACAGGCTCAACACAGTACAGAGGCTCAGTGCTATACAACAGGCTCAGCACAATACAGCAGGCTCAGCTCAGTACAACAGACTCAGCACTGTACAACAGGCTCAGCACAATACAGCAGGCTCAGCACGATACAGCAGGCTCAGCGCAGTACAACAGACTCAGTGCTGTACAACAGGCTCAGCACAGTACAGCAGGCTCAGCACTGTACAATAGGCTCAGTGCTGTACAACAGGCTCAGCACAGTACAGCAGGCTCAGCACAGTACAGCAGGCTCAGCACTGTACAATAGGCTCAGTGCTGTATAACAGGCTCAGTGCTGTACAACAGGCATAGGTGGAAGGGAAGCTGTAGCAGTTGACTGGGAGGGAATATGATTTAAAAGAGGACTGCAAATTTCCAGAATGATGCTACAGCTGCTCTATAAGACAAGTCTGGTTGTGTCTTGCACTCTGCTAGGTGATGGCACGATGCTTCTGGCTGCGAGTAAAGTCCTGGACAGACTCAAACCTGTCATTGGGGTCAACACTGATCCGGAACGGTAAGCGAGGGCTGCTTATTTTGTAATAAGTAATTTTATAGGGTTAATTTTCAAAATATTCCACATGTAGTCATTTTTGCTTTGTTTTGTGTGTTTCTTGTTTCATATGAATCATAAACTTTCAAAGCTATTCCCTATTTTCTCTGGTGCTCATGACGTAGGCTCTGTTGCCTCAAGGATTTTTCCATAGTACATGATGATGTTAAAGTGCAAGCATCTTTGTTCCTGGCTACTGTGAATATCAGAACATGTTCTAAAAACAATTTAGTAAAAAAAATGGAGAGTTGATTGCTGAGCCCCTGGGCAGACTAATACACATATCCCACTTCCTTACACAGTTCTGTGACAGTGGCTGGGCCTGGGGAGCTCTGTGTTGGGACAGTGACCAGGCCTGGGGAGCTCTGTGTCTGTGACAGTGGCCGGGCCTGGGGGAGCTCTGTGTCTGTGATGGTGGCCAGGCCTGGGGAGCTCTGTGTCTGTGACAGTGGCCGGGCCTGGGGAGCTCTGTGTCTGTGATGGTGGCCAGGCCTGGGGAGCTCTGTGTCTGTGATGGTGGCCAGGCCTGGGGAGCTCTGTGTCTGTGACAGTGGCCGGGCCTGGGGGAGCTCTGTGTCTGTGATGGTGGCCGGGCCTGGGGGAGCTCTGTGTCTGTGATGGTGGCCAGGCCTGGGGAGCTCTGTGTCTGTGACAGTGGCCGGGTCTGGAGGAGCTCTGTGTCTGTGATGGTGGCCAGGCCTGGGGAGCTCTGTGTTGCTTTCATCTGTCTGAAAACTTGTTTCTCTTTCCCAGATTTACGGATATTTACTGTTTCCGTTCCTCCAGCCAGTTAGTGACTATGACTGGACATTTTAAACTTTGTCTAGAGATCTGCCCTTTAGTGTTCGGTACTCAGCTCTCCTTTGTTTTCTTCATTTTATTTATTTCTTTGATGACTCCTTAAATATTTTGCAATTATTATCTTTCTCCTCAACTCTAGATTAGCTAGCTAGTCTCCCTTTCTATTCCTATATCATGCTTGAAAGAAATCATGCAGAAAAAATAAGAAAAACAAAAAACAAACAAACAAACAAAAAAACCCACCCAAACCTTAGAAACTTGGGCTCACTAGCATTCCTGGCTTCAGAGTCCTAACCGCTCTCGGGATCCGGCCTTGCCCACAGCCTTCTCACCCTCTCTTCTCTCTGTTCTCCGCTGCACTGCACAGAGGATGCTTGCTTTTGTGTTTTGCTGCATCTCTTCCCCCTGAGTCAGCCCTCTCCATGCTCACTGAGGAATGCTTGTCACTTGTCACTCACTCCCTTTCCTCTGTGGTCCCTCCAGGCCTGCCTGCAGGCTCACTCAGGACTGTGCCTTTTCAGGATGACTCTGCACTTCCTTTTCTGCATCTCGGTTGCTGTCCCTTTTCTTCCCAAGGGCCCCAACATAGCCGTGTCCTCGCCTCCCGGGCGAAACCTCTGAGCCTTTTTGGATTTGTCCCCAGCCAGTTCCCTGATGCTGTTTAGGAGACCATGGCATCCTGAGCCGAGCGAGCACACAGTGCAGTCCCTGTCCTTGTTGACGTGGGGGTTTAAGCGGAGCTCTTCCTTACTCTCTTGGCATTAAAGGTTCTCTTCCTTCTCTGTGATTTCTCCTTTGCGTCTGTTTCTTTTAAAGGAGCTCAGTTTTGGTCCTCGGTCTGTAGTGCTGTTTTCATGGATTACAGTTTGGGTCCTTTTGTGCTCCTCGTCTAGACTATCCTCTGCTTCCGTGCTCCTCCTCAGGGTGCCCACTGCAGTCACTGTCTCAAGCCTGACAGCCCCATCCCACCCGAGAAGTCTGGTTCTTAACTGGGAGAGCATGGCCACCTCAGCCTGCCTTTCCTTGGATGCTTTTGGTTTTAGCACTTAGATCCTTCATCTCAGGAAACTGGGCCTCGGGGGTCACCTTCACTGAGTCACGGGACGCGTCATCTCGTGGCTCCTGACTACGTTCTGCCCTAATCCCCATTTTCCATGTTGTTCTAGCACACTGGCTTTCCATCAGATGCATTAGAGCAGCAGCTGTGTGCAGGGGACCACTGCTTTCCTCTCTGCTTCCTTCTCATAAACAGAAGGAAGTTCTTGCTAGGGATGAAGCTGTGACTTCATCCTCAACCCTCATCACACTGGTAATAAAGTCTAGAAATCATCCATTGATTCTACCTCTCAAAAGATTTTAAACGAATTCTTTGAGAATTTCATACTGTGGATTTTATCATATTTGCCTTAAGTCCTCCCAGATCTACCTCCCCACCCCCACCCTCTCAACAGCTGCTCGTCTTTTTTATTTTTTACTTCTTTAGTTCAATCTGTGCTGTCCATATGCTTGTGAGTACAGCACTCTCCACTGCAGTGTGGTTGGCCTATCAGGAGCCGCACACTAACTGAAAACCGATCCTGTTTTCCCCAGATGCCATCACTGCCCCAGTGCTTTTGAGTTAGAGCCAGGGCTACACACCCCTCCTGTTCCATGCTCCGTAGAATGGTTGGCTCATGCTTGGTCCTTGACCAGCGCCTGCCATGCGCAGAAGACGCTGCTGAGTTCATGTCCTACAGTCTCCACTGCCACTCAACACTGCTGCTGTTAAAAATATTTCAGCGACCAAGCGTTCAAACATGGAAGCCTGAGGGGACGTTTTACACACAAGTAGTAATACAACTCATGATCTTATCTAACGTGCAAGTCTAATTATAGTCACAGCTTAATTGAAGTCTTGTACAACTCCCCTCTGATCCCAAGGATACGCAGCGAGTCTCTTAGTTAAGATGTGCGGGCTCTGCCATCTGTTGCTTCTCTGTTCTTCCAGACTCATCTGTCCTCATACATCCCCAGGAACTGTATATTCTTCAGTTGTAAAATGCGCATGTGTGGGTTTAAACTTGGCCCAGAATCTTTGTAAAGGGCTCAGTGTGAACTGTAACCACCTGAGTATCTGTTCATGCCATGGTAGTTGGAGACTCACTCAGGGACACGTTGGCTCTGGCTGGCTTTGTTGACCTAGGAGGTCGAGGGTGCTGTGAAGGAGTGAGCGAGGGCACCAGGGGCCCGCATGGTTTTCAGGCTTTTTACGTTCTTCTGCCAAGCGTGAGCCTGTGCTTATGCCGAGCTTCCCTGTGGCCGTCCCCTCAAGATGGAGTGTAAATGTATGCTGTGGTTCCTATGGAGGCTGCACCCAAGGCTCCCTGCATAGACAGCACTCAGCCACCAGCTTCCTGTTCTCTTACACTGTTGAGTCTTGTGGGTATAGGACCTTGTATCTTAATTTCACTAACATACACATAGTGTTCAGGAAACTTCCAAACAGTGAATGTAATTAAAAGATCTTAGGAGTAGACCTAGGACTTCAACCTGGCTGAATTAATTAATGTTCTGTGAGTACGTGAGATGATTAGCTCAGGAATTAACCTTCAACTTTAGTGTTGATGCATGGGCTTTTAGAAATTCCTAATAGTCTGTTTTTATAGCATTAAGATAAGAGGTTGTTAACTTAAGTGATTTTATGGTTGAGTTATATTTTCTTTTTTAAAAAGCTGGCTTTAAGTCATTAACTTGTCAGATTTTGAACAAACTGAGGCCTTTGATCTGCCCATGGAGGCAAGAAGACAGAACAAAGAGCTATTGTTCTAAATAGAAAGTAGAGAAAAAGAAAAGGTATTTATGCCTTGTCATGAGGTCAAAGAGGTTGCTGAGGGCTGCTGGCATGTAAGGAAGGCCTTCATTTGTGGCAGAGCAAACACTTGAAGATGGCTCGCTCCGTGAATTCATCTGAAGTAAAAATATCATTCAATGGGTGTCCCCTGTCTTTTGCGCTGACTACTGAGCTTGGTAAATGAGTAGCCTTTGAATGGCATGGTGGTCAGCCTCCCTCAGCATCCCAATAGTCCCACCCTGTGTGGCTTTGTTCCTGCTCTGTCAGAGCTGGCCAGTGAGGCCAGTGAACTTGGTGAGACACTGGACATTCTAAGCCACATTCTGAGTGAAATTGTAGCTTCTGTGTGGATTAAGAGCTCATTAACTGCTCAGTCTCCATGATACTGAGACCACTGTGGTACCTGGTGGAGAAAGGCTCACGTCAGAGAAACTCAGACCTGTTTGTAGCTGGAACTAGCTTGTCAGCCGTAAGTAATCTCGGAAATGGATCTAGTCAGGGCTTGTGATACCCAGAGCCCAGGCTGGTGTCTGAGCAGATGACCTCGTGAGAGGCTCTGTAGCTTCTGTGGACAGGAGTTTACACTTGAGCTTGACAGAAGGAGAGATTTTCTATAAAATGGCCATGTTTACCTTTTTTTTTTTATTAGGTATTTTCCTCGTTTACATTTTCAATGCTATCCCATTTCTAAGAAGGGCCAAAGTGTCCACACTTTGGTCTTCGTTCTTCTTGAATTTCATGCGTTTAGCAAATTGTATCTTATATCTTGGGTATCCTAAGTTTCTGGGCTAATATCCACTTATCAGTGAGTACATATTGTGCGAGTTCCTTTGTGATTGTGTTACCTCACTCAGGATGATGCCCTCCAGGTCCATCCATTTGCCTAGGAATTTCATAAATTCATTTTTTTTAATAGCTGAGTAGTACTGCATTGTGTAAATGTACCACGTTTTCTGTCTCCATTCCTCTGCTGAGGGGCATCTGGGTTCCACGTTTACCTTTTATAGAGTAAACATTGTGTGAGGTATTAGCAGATAGAGGCATTTTAAATGTTTCAGGCTTGTGATCGCAGCACCTGCAGCTATAAGCAGTCTGTGAGACTTTGTCTCAAAGGGAAAAAAAAAAGAAACAATAAAAAATTTAAAAAAAAATGAGGTCCTGCCTGTTAGTGATTCCTGTAGATGGGGAAATTTATTACCCGTGCTTGGCAAACCCTTCTTTCTCTCCTCACTGATGTACATTTTAGAATTTATTAATTTATCGTTCAGACTTTGTTTTGCCAGGTCTGCTCTCAGCCTAGACTTCCTGACTAGAGCACTCGGACTTGGTGATGAGAGTGAAGTTTCCAGGTGTCACTAGGAGTCATGTCTTCTCACTGCCCTGGGGCAACTTGAAAGGAATTTTACCATTTTGTAATTCTTGGTTACATTTTGATTTATAGATTTTATTTTATTTTTAAATATGTCTATGTATGTCTGTGTGGGATAGATTCATGTGAATTCACGGCAATCCTAGTCAGAAAAGGGTGTCAGGTCCCCTGGAACTAGAATTACAGATGGTTATGAGCCATCCTGCGCGGGTGCTGGGAACTGAACTGGGGTCCTCTGTGAGAGTAACTACAGGCCGTCTCTACCTTCGCTAGTGCTCATTTTTAATTTGTCTTCTGCATTAATCTGTGACTTTCTTGAAGTTCATCTTTACATTCTTTTTCAGAGGGGAAAGGTCCTGTAGGGATCGGCTTTCTCAGTTCTTTTGTTTAAGGATATCCTATGTGCTCCAGAATGCAGTTGGATTTCACACAGTCCACAGTTTGATTCCGCAGAATAACATTGCTGTTGCTGGCTTATCACACTTTGAGAAATAAGGAAACAATCCTAACATGACTTATCTGAAGTTAGCAGTTAAGTAATTTCGAGGATCCCACTCTACAGTGGGGAGTAGCCAGGGTCGAGGTCCCCACTCTACAGTGGGGAGTAGCCAGGGTCGAGGTCCCCACTCTACAGTGGGGAGTAGCCAGGGTGATTGGAAGCAGAACTTTGTTATCGTTCCTAGTTTCATCATACTGTGGAAACATTGGTGTAATTCTGACGTATGAAGGCTGACTGTGGACCATGGTTTGTTCAGTCCTTTTTTGTTGTTGTTGTTATTGAAAGTACAGACAATTCCAGGCAGAAATGAACTATAGCGTTGGAATTTAGAAAACTGGTCTCTGAAGTTTGGCGTTTAGTGACACTCTGACTCTTGTCTCCCATACCCATTTCCTCTGCACGCTGTGCCACCTGAACATCACAGGTCTGAAGGTCACCTATGCCTGCCTGTGCGATACACACATTCCTTCCCGGAAGCCTTACGGAAGTTCTCTCGTGGTGAGTTCAGGTAGGAAGTTCTTATTCTTCATATTTGATCCTTTAATTAATTAATATGTGGTATTGACATTGTTCAAAAAGAAGACAAGCAGAAAACTGGGGCACTTCATAGTTAACAAAAGCAGCCGTAAAAATTCCAGGGGCCAGTCCCAGGCCTCGCCTTACCTTCTCCTAGTTCAGTTAGAACTAAGTAGAGAGGACTACGGGACAAATGTTACTTGGCCCGTAATTGCAAATGAAGATTTTAGTCCTTCAGCGAGAGTGACCCTACCCCGCTTTTCCTTAGTCTTATTATTAATACATGTTCTTAGCATTTACAAGAGATAGTTAAGGCTGGTTGGTAAAACTGAAGGTTCAGTTTTGTATTTGTAGCTTTATGTAGTAATGGCTGAAGGATTGTGTGTGTAATCAAATCAGGCTGAGTTCCTTCCTAGTATCTGTGTTAGCTGTGAAGTGTGTATTTAGCAGTGGCATGGGAATGTGTTTCACAGAGCTGGAGATGTGGGTGGAGGGAGTGCTTGCCGTGACAGCACGGGGACCCCAGTGGTGACCTCTGAGCACCCACTTTTACCAGATTATGGCTTATGCCTCTGTGGAGTAATAGCTCACATTTGCCACTTCTTAATCTCTTTTCCTCCCCCTCCTCCTCCTCTTCTTCCTCCTCCTCCTCTTCCTTTTCCTCCTCCTCTTTTTCTTCAAAACAAACACCATTTTGAAATTGTGGGGGACTTGGATCTCACACACTCACCGTAACGAGGTGCTGTTTGCCTTCTGTGGTAGATTGTGCTGAGCAAACGCGTGCTTTTGTCTAGCTCTTAGGGATTTAGTGGGTTATTATTAAGATTAAAATTCAGATTACCTTGTAGGTTTTATCTAAGCTTAGACATTACCAACAACTGGAAAGAGATGTAAGTATCCATACACATCTTTCAGTAGGGACCTGTGGGCTTTAGGTGTTTGTGCTATAATTTATCCACGGAATAAATATCTTTTGCTTTTCTTTTTCTTTTTCTCTTTTCTTTTTTCCTTTTTCTTTTCCTCTTCCTTCCTTCCTTTCTTCCTTTCTTCCTTTCTTTCTTTCTTTCTTTCTTTCTTTCTTTCTTTCTTTCTTTCTTTCTTTCTTTCTTTCTTTCTTTCTTTCGTAGGGTCTCCCTATGTAGGTCTGGCTGTCCTGGAACTAGCTATGTAGACTAGGCTGGCCTTGAACTCACAGAGTTCTGCTTACCTCTGCCTCTCTAGTGCTGGTATTAAAGACATGTGGACCCACTGTGCTCAGTCTAGAATTAGCTTCTCATATACATCTTTCAGTTTGCTGAGACTATCATAATGTCTAATTCTTGCCTAAGTGTGTTTGATTTTACCATAACCTCCCTTTTCTTCACTTTCAGGTGGTTGTGGAGGCAGCGGATCAGGTTATATCTGGAAGGGACTGGCATAAACCCCACTCCCGTGGACCTTCACGAACAGCAGCTGAGCTTGAATCAGCACAGCCGAGCCTTTAACATTGAAAGAACGCACGATGAAAGTAGGTGGCCAGAGCCAGCCTGGAGCGGGCGCTGTTTGATTCCTAAGTTCTGAAACAGTAATTTACATTTCATTTGCTTTTAGTGTCACTAATAACTCCGAAAAAAATACTTTTTGCTGGCTTAATCTTGTTGTGGTTATTGTTGTTGTTCTTATAATTAGACTCTAAAAAATTAGACCACGTTTTAAGATGAGCTGTTGTAGGACAGCTTTGAGAAGTGGTTGATGAGGGATGAATTATCAGTACCTGGTGGGACAGTTGACACTTAGGGTAAGACCTTGCCACGTCCAGAGGGAAGCAGTAGAAACTGGATGAGCAGTGTGCAGGCGCTCTCTTCCGCAGGCGCTTCTGTCGCCTGCTTTAGAGGGGTTTTTGCTAGGATGTACTTTTAGTAGGTGACTTTCTAAAGATACTGAAAGCCGTTTTAAGGCGTGTGCTTGATGTCTACTTCAAATTCTCTTCATGATAGCAGGAAACACTGCCTAGAAAGTTTGCATTTGGGTTTTAAATACAGAAATAGGTTTGAGATTATATTTGATGATTTAGCTTTTCATTTAGGAGGAGACCAGAGGGAGCCCTTTACATCTTTGCACTTAAATGATGCAACTTTAAGCTAGTGGCGTTTTTTGCCATATGTAGTGTGTGACCTGTCCTTGCCTGGTTGGTCTTGTCACATGTTATAAAAAATAATTTATTTTTATTACCAGTTCACCTTTAAAGGGAGAAGAGATGTGAACTCGTTTTCTTTTTAAGTTTTAATTTTCTTAGTAATTATTATTGGCAAACACTAGGTAGGCAGAGGCAGTCAGGTCTCTTTGAGTTTGAGGTCTTCTACAAAGTGAATCCCAGGATAGCCAGAGCTTTATAAAAGAGAGGCCTGTGTCTTAGTGAGGGTTGCTACTGCTGTGAAGAGACACCATGATCAGAGCCACTCCTTCATAGGAAGGAAAGCAATTAATTAGGCCATGTTGTAGAAATTATTTAAGTTCTGCACCCGGTTTTCTACACCTTTGTTTATTGAGTTCCTGGATAAACACATACACACACACAGCCCTTTATATTTTTAATAACCTTAAGCAGCACAAGAGCTGGGCAGATGCCTACCCTCCATGCTGTTAGAATCTGCTTTCTTATTGATAATCCTGAATTATTACTTAGCTAGTTACTATGTTTCATCTGGGCTGCTCTTAATCCCAGTTGGCCAGCCCACAGGACCATGTTTTCTTTACTTCTAACTCGTGGCAGCTTCTCCTTCACCCCAAGCCTGTGAAACCTAAACCCCACCTATGTCTCTTCTGCCCAGTTACTGACTGTTAATTTACCAACCAGAAACAATATTTGGGGGCAGGATCACTCAGCATCTACATGTGGACTCTCTTGTCTCTGGGGCATCCTGACTTGGGGGCTCATAATAAGCATAAGAATACAAGCAGCATTAGGCCAACCCACTATATTTCCCCCTTTCTTGTCCAGTTAAGAAGGTTTTCTCTTAGAGTAAAACAATACATAGTAGGAACTATTTTGGAACAATTATGAAAATTATTACGACTTACCTTTAAAAGTTCAGTCTGTATTGTGTAACTTAGATGAGGTACTTGACTGTCCTATCGCAATGAGTTTACAACGCTGTACTTAAATCATCTTCTAATTTAACTTGTACTTCCACCCTAAAATCATCTTTTCAAGTCTAGAACGTCTTCAGTGCTAAACAACTTAAGTTTAACTATGAGCCTATAACTGTCTTCAACCCCGTCAGAGATCTGAGAAGGGATTAAATATTACCTGAGTGTGCAGGAAGAACAAAGGCACAAGCTTCCAAAACTACAGACATGACAGAGACAGTGACTGCCTAGACAGTCCCCAACATTCGTTACACCATTGGAGCATCTATCTTACAGTTCAGAGGTTTAGTCCGTGACAGAAAACATGGCAGAGTCCAGGCAGGCATGGAGCTGGGCAGGGAGCTGAGAGCTCTACATCTTGGTCCACAGGCGGTAGAAGGAGATTGTGTATACTACTGGGCATACCTTGAACACAGGAGACCTCAAAGCCGGCCCCCACAGTGATGCACTTCCTCCACCAGGGCCACACCTACTTATAGTAACACTCCCACTGGACCAAGCATTCAAGCACAAGAGTCAGTGGGGGCCACACCTATTCAAACCAACGCACTCTGTGTCTAAAACAAAACAAAGCAGACTCCTAAAAAACCCGAAATGCGAAAAATACTATATCCAGTGTAATAAACATGTGCGCAGACTTACGTAATGTGCAGGTCAGAGGTCGTGCTGGTGAGGGTGTGGCTCATTAGTGTATTCAGTGTCTAATGAGAGTTCATCTCTACTGCTGTGTGACAAATTACTCCATCCTTTAGCATTTTAGGCGTACATATTTATAACCTCACAGGATGTGAAGGTCATAATCCAGGGACATTTCAACTCTTAGTCCTGGTTTAGAGTTCCTCGGGAGGTAACACTTGAGCTGCCAAGCACAACAGCAGCGCTTGCAGATGTCACTTGCTGTTTCTCGCAGACCGCTTCAGTTCCAGCCACCCCACAGTGCAGTGTGTGAGCTGAGGGGGAGGGCAGAGACATGTATAGCGAGATAGAAGTGCAGTGTCTTTTCTAACCAAGTCTCAGAAGTGGGTACACGACCAGAGCGTCTGTGCTGCACCTGTTGGCTGTGGAACCCACTTCTGCTGTGACATAATGGAAGGGCATGAATCCTGGGTGGCAGGAGTTACTAGAGACGAGCTGCCCACCATACTGGGATGGACTCAGTAAGTGTTGACTTCGGGGACGTGTGTGAGAAAGGGACAAGAGAACTTTTGCCATAATGTCTATCCTGTGAGAGACACTTGACTCCAGTCCTGCTGCTGATGACAAGATGGGGGGAGAGGATGGGCTGGGGGGTGGGGGGTGGAGGGGAGGCATGGGGCTGGCATTTTCAGTTGAAAACTGATAAAGGACAAAAAGTAAAGGGACCTCTTTACAGGTGACAAGATCAAGTTTAATCCCCAGTACTGAGAGTGCTCGCAGGCTTTTCTATTGCAGTGACGGAGAACACTTACTTAATGGTATAGATTAAATAAAAGATGGGGACTTTTACAGATCTTGAAGGAAGATGTGCTGATGTTTTTCTAATGTTGATATTCTAAAAATACTTTTGAGGTTTCTCCAATTGAAAAAACACTGCTGTCTCCCTTCCTCCCCTCCCCTCCCCTCCCGTCCCGTCCCGTCCCCTCCCCTCCCCTCCCCTCCCCTCCTCTCTCCTCCCCTCTCCTCCCCACCCCTTCCCTCTTCCCTTCCTTTTCTCTCCTTAAAATTTTTTCTGTTGAAAGATGAGAACATTTTTCCTTTCCTTCCTCCACACCTTCACTTCTGCCCCTTCCTTGTTATCTTTTAAATTCATGGCTTCATTTTTCATTAATGGTTGTTATGTGCACATATGTATATATAGAGATGCATTCCTATATATGGCCTTCTCAGTCTGCATGCTACTTGCATGTGTGTTTTCAGCAGATCACTTGGTATTGATAACCAGCTGCTGTGTTTGTTCCTGGCTAAGAGCCCTTTGCTCTCAGCATCCCTTGGTGGCCTCTAGTTCTCTGTGGAGGCTTGGGGTATCGTGGGCTTTTCCTTGTTCACCTCGTAATGTCTGTAGTTGTCCCTGTTTAGTTCAGTTCACGCAGCCATGTTAGCAAGGCTTTGTGGTGTAGCTTCTGACATTGCTAGATCTTTCTGGGTTGGTCACCAGCATGAGCCACGCAGGTAATTGTGACCTAAGTGCAAGGTGTGCTTAGTCTGTTTCTTCTCTAATGTCTTCCAGGTGGAACTTCAGAGTACTTTTTTGGAGAGACAGAAGTGTGATTTGTTGATATAGGCCAGGTGACTTAGGTTTTATCTTTTGAGCAATTCAGGATGACTGTGTTAGTTATAGAACACAACGGTTTTAAAGCTGTAGAGTTTTATTAACTTTTTATTTTAATAGTTCTGTAATTCACTGCTCTCTCACTTTCTGCTGCAGGGTCGGAGGCGTCAGGACCTCAGCTTCTGCCGGTGAGAGCGCTCAATGAAGTCTTCATTGGGGAGAGCCTGTCATCCAGGTACCTTGGAGCTCATGATCCTGAACGTGGAATTCAGTAATTCCTACAACCTGCCTTGTAGAAATAATGATTCAAGTAGTAGAAACTAATTACTTAATAAAATTCTCTCCAAAGCCATAGTGCATACTGATAAGTATAGAAATAGAATATTGTGTGAGAAAAAGTTTGTGAAATGTGAAATTGAACAGCTCTTTGAGTCCTTGCTGCACTGCTCTCCAAGGCCTTTATCAGAGTGAGGATGTCTAAAGGCCTGGGGAGCCAGGCGCTAGGTGTACACTTGCAGGCAATTGCTAGGTAGTCTGTATCAACATTGCTTTTCTAAAACTGAATGCAGTTGCACATTCTTATAGCCCAGCTGCTCCAGAGGCCCCAACAGTCTTGTTAGAGCCTAGGCCATGGAGCTCGAGGCCATGGCTTGGGCAACAGTGCTAACCTATCCTCCTCCTGCCTCTCTTCACCCTCCTTCTTCCCCTCCCTGTCCTCTCCCCGTCACAACATAGTGAAAACATCTCTCTCTATCTATCTCTCTCTCTCTCTCTCTCTCTCTCTCTCTCTCTCACACACACACACACACACACACACACACGACAAATTTTTCTCTTAGGACAGAAAAATGTCCCTACTTGGTGTTTTTAAAGCTGATTTGCTTATTTGCTCATTTATCCATAGGATCCAGTTATGAATCACATATTCCATTTCACTGTTGTGACCGTATGCTTATACAATTAATAATTCCTTAGTCTTACTCACTTTTGTCATTGTGGCACTTATTCTTTTGACTAGTCTGAGCCAGTTGATTGCAGGACATCCCTTATTTTATGTCTGCATATGCTTCATAAGGTGTTTTTGATCCTGCTTTGTAGTTGTTCCATAAGGCAAGTGTATGACAGTTGAAGGTTAATGCCTTGATCAAGGGCTGGAGATAATCTCAGTGGCAGAGTGCTTGCCTTGCATGACTGAAGGTTTAATTCACAGTAGTGCATGCACATGCACGTGCACAAATAGATATAACTATTGCTAACAAAATTAATTTAATGTAAAAACAGAGTATCTACTCTATTACTGATAAATGTGTTTTTTAAATACCAACATTTTTTACCAATCTCTAAAACAACATGGTTGCTCCCTGTAAAATAACCACCATTAAATAAAGTCAGTCCCACTGTAGCACACTGCATGTAGTTTCCCCATTTTATACATTGTATGAACTAGGTGTAGACTGGAGCTGAGTTCATCTCCTACCACGTTGTTACCAGAACCACACAACTCTGTGTGAGCCGTGCCACTGAGTCCCTAGTTGTAACTTATGGACCATTGCTAGTTCTCCTAATTGCAGGTTATATCCTTTCATAAGGAGTTAATGAGGAGAGAGATTTGCTTACTAAAAGTGACTTCTACATTCCAGATAGTACTAAGTAAATGGTTTTATTATAAATCCAGTTTACATTAAAATGGTAATGACTAAGGGGGCAGAATAATTTAAAAAATCCTTTTGAATTATTGTGGTTAGTTTATTGTATGTAATATTAATTCAATAATAATATAGTGTGCTGAGGTGAGGGGGCTGTGATCGGGATGTAAGGTGAATAAATAAATAAACTAATGGAAAGGAAAGAATATATTGGTAGCCTGTTATGTAGCATGTATAAGTCACTAGGGAAACAAAGATACATATGAAGAAGGTAATATTAACATTTTGGAGGTTAGTACAAACATTGAAAATTTTAGAATATTGTTTCAAGAAATAAAGTATTTACAGAGAATTTATGAAATACTTAAGTGACAACATGTATTTATTTTAACATAGTAAGAAATGTGATCTGTCCATTCAGAAAGTTTTATCTCATGCTGCATGTCATATTTCACACAATATAGAGATGATAGATTTGTGATTATAGGAGAGAGGAAAAGACGAGAAAGGCACCCGACAGCATCTGTTAAATTAAAAAATTCTGTGAGTCCATGTTTCCTGTGGGAAGCCATTTTGGGCTTACTTGGCTGTGTTTGCAGAGGTGTGGTTAGCTGCAGAGAGCTGCTGCCTGTATGGCTGCATTCCTGGTGTCTACTGTACAAGAGGAGGGAAATTGACCCCAGATGACAGACTCTGGGTCAGTGGAGTCTCCCAGGGCGATGGCTGCTGCTGCTGCTGCTTTCTCTCTTGAGGCTCTCTGTAGATCTTCAGTACCATAAGCAAGCAGTGATTCCCTTTGGAGGTGGTTGAACACGTGTGACTAGTATGAAGGCTTTAGGGCTTATTTTTAAAACCTCTGACTAGACCCTTAGGCAGAAAGAACACGGACACAATAAGTTTCTGCTGTCTGTCAAGCTGTGTGTATTGTAATCTGTTACTTAGTGCTCACAGCAGATCTGGAGGAAGGTGGCTGTATTTATCAGTGAGAGCGGTGAGTTCCAGAAGGGTCAGATAATTTGCGTAGATCTCATAATTATTTAGAGACAAAACTGTCCCTTGAGCCTGTTATTCCTGCTCCCTGAGCTGTGGTGAGGCTATACTGTGCTCCGGAACCTTGTGCGCTTTGCTTGGAAGATGTGGAGGGCAGCAGTGTTTTTTTTTCCTGCCTCAGTCTTAATGTCCTCAGATGGAAGAACATTTTAAAAGCCCATGTGTTTTCTTTTCTGTCTGTTCTAACCTAGAATGCCTTATTGTTGGGCTGTAGCAGTGGACAATTTAAGAAGAAATATACCCAATCTAAAGGGACTGTGAGTTTTTTTTTTTTTTTTGCTGCTTTAAAAATAATTTCCCTTGAACAAAAATCGTGTGAATTAACTAATTCCAATTGACCTGCATGTAAAGTGACACTAAATTTCTCACCGTTTGGGCTCTACGCCTCTCCCCTGGCTGCCTTCCCCTCCCACTTACTTCTGATCCTCTCCGCTCTCACTCCTCATTTCCGCTTCCTTCTAGTACAGTAGCAGATGCGGCTGGGATGTGGCTGCCGTGTCTGTGCATAACAAGCATCTAATGTGCTTTTCAGAGGGAAAAATAACTGACCTATGAAATAGATAAAGGTGAATTGTAGGCCTGTTGTCCTTTATAAAGAACGAAAGAAACAAGAAGTTAGGTCACGTAAAACTCATTAGGAACTTGGAGAAGTTGAAGGAGTTAGACTGAGTTGGTCTAGTGTTAGTGTGCAGGTGTGTGTAGTAACCTCTTTTGAAAACCTGTATCTTATTAAGGTTTTAACTTTTTAATTTGCTGAAGAAACAGTCCAGCGTTTGTCCGTGACACCATTATTTGAAGGAAGTTTACATAGTAGGGTTTTACATACTTCAGTCTTTCTGTCATCCACTCTGTGTTTAAAGAATAGCATTATGTTCATTTGATTTCATATTTATGGAATATTCTAAAACATGTCAGCTGTTCAAGAAATGAGACTTCTAAGCCGGGCATGGTGGTGCACACCTTTAATCCCAACACTGGGGAGGCAGAGACAGGCGAATTTCTGAGTTCGAGGCCAGCCTGGTCTAGAGTGAGTTCCAGGACAGCCAGGGCTACACAGAGAAACCCTGTCTCGAAAAAAACAAAAACAAACAAACAAACAAAAAAAGAAATGAGACTTCTGATTTTACTTTTAGTCTTGTCTGCTGGTATAGAGTTGGTTGAAAATTTTCTTTATGGTTTTATCTGTTAGCCCACTACCATTTAAAATGGTCTATTAGCATATGGCTTAAATGAGAATGTCACACAAAGAATTAGGTATAGAGGGGACAGGCACCGAGAAAGGCACCTAAGGATGCGATTGACTGTTTGAATTCTGAAAGGAGGCGCCGCGTTAGGTCCCACGAGAGCAGCACTGATGGAGAGCCGTACGAGGCCTGTCTACAACACTAACCTTGGGATAGGAAGGGGTATGTAGATCAGGAGGCCATGGAGAAAAGCCTACGGGTGTCCTTCTAAGTTTTTCCCACAATCAGGACTGGAATTAGCATGGCAATTGATGTCTATGCCTGCCAAGTCAGATATGTCTTGGTCAAGCTGATTTACTTAAATTTCATGAACTGTGAGGGCCTCACACAGCTCAGTGAACAGAGTTTTCTGCTTTCAATCCCTAGGGCTTCCTACTATGAAATTTCAGTTGATGACGGCCCATGGGAGAAGCAGAAGAGCTCAGGGCTCAATTTGTGCACTGGGACAGGATCAAAGGCCTGGTGAGTAGCGTGGGCTGCTCCCTGTCAAGGTGTGCGGACCTCTTTCAGCAACAGAATGTACGTTCTATCCTATGTGGGTGTGTCCGCTGTCCTCTAGTGTGCAGGACAGCAGTTTGTGGATCCGCAGTTTAAAGCTCACCTTCCTGTCTGCAGGGTTTTCCGTCTTCCATGCATCGTTTGCCTCCGCCACGAATTACCCAGACTCCTCCTCTAGAGGAAAAACATTACTCTCTCCTTCTTGCCGCCTTTTGCTCTCCCCTCCGCACACATCACTTCAGATCCTTGCCGTTCCCAAATCGGTACCAGCTTTCTCAGCCTCTGCTGCTGCCACTTGGGTCTGGGCATCATGGTTTTTTAGTGGCTATTTGTGCCTGGCCTCCTTTTCTCCTTCATTGTCTGCTTTAACACTGGCCGGTGCTGTGTACAGACTGCTTGCTCTGACACGCACACCCTGGCAAGTGTTGCCATTGCCGACATTGTCCTCTTTCTCCGGGCCCTCACCCTCACCCTGCCCATCAGAGGTCTGCAGACACCGCAGCCTGCTTGTCATTCTCTGCACACACCTTTCTCTCCTTTAGCCTTTGCTTTTGTTCAATTCATCTTCTTGCTCTGGATTTCTGAATACTTTCCATTCAGTGTGAAAGCGTCCAGCCTTCAAGTGCAGTTCTCTGTAGGCAGTCGTCCTTAACCTTCTTTCAAAAGCACAATGGTGGCGCCCTTCATCCTTCAGCACCTTCTCACTGGCAGAGCTGGCAGAGCTGGCAGAGCTGGCAGAGCACGGTTACTAGGCTAACATGCGATGCCTTGGACATTTTCAAGGGTTTGAAAGGGTGCCTAGTGTTTTTGTTTTCCTCTTGTTCAAGTTTTGTGTGTTAGCAGGGTATAGTGCCTACTACGTATTTATTCAGATCTTTCTTAAATAAATGGATGCTCTCAAAACCAGCATACACAGTGTCAGTTTAGTTCTTAGCTGTGTGCTGTGGCGAGCACTTGAGAGGCCGAGGTAAGAGGGTGATAGTTTGAAGCTACATAGTAAGACTCTGCCTCAAAATAAAATAAAATAAGATAAACTCTCCTGTCAAATGTCACTCTTAGGTTGGGCTTGTGTGATGTCACTTGTTGCTGCTGTGTCATAGGCATCGCTTCACTGTTTTCATGAGCCAGGATGATTGACAGGATGGCTCTGTGGATGAAGCACTTGTTACCAAGCTCACCACGACCAGAGTTTAGTTCCCCAGGGCTCGCGTGGTGCAAGAAGAGAACTCCCAAACGTTACTCCCTGACTTCTATGTGCGTGGCAATATGTGTGCGCTTCCCATCTCCCATCCCATCCCCCAGAATTGTAAAAATTATATCATCTGATAAAATGCAAAACTAGTTTTTAACCGTCTCCTAAGTGTGACAATGACCAGGCTTCACTGATCATGGAAATATTTTTTCAACGGAAAATGGTAATAAGCACATCTTTGGAGGTCCACAGTGAGAATTAGAAATGGTTCCCGGGACTCTTTCCCTTTTCTTTCACAGCATTCTCTGTAAGAAAGGGCATATTATTGTCATTTGAGTATAGGGTGGGAGTTAGGTGAGCTTAATAAACCACTTAGTAGTTTCACCATATGACAGGAAGGATTAGGATTCTGTTTCTTTATCTTGTTTTATGATTCTTGAGGGAGAAAAAGAAGTTTATCTGAAAAAGAAGGATTTTGTTTTGAATATGAATTGTATGGGGATGTGAGACTCAGGGTAAGCTATAAAAACTCCAGGTAAGAGAAAACCCCCGGTCTCAGTGGTTTAACAGCTCATTAAAGTCCAGTGTGGGCATTCCTAGTGGACAGGTAGCTAGCTCTCCTTTAGTAGCGATGCAGAGAGGAAGGCTCCTGCCATGCTGTGGCTCTGCTGCTTTCCGACTCGGTGACTAAGGTCACTATGCTGAGCTGCAGGAGAGGCACTAGGGACTGTCCCCGTGGGGGCTGGTGAGCCAGCCTTGAGGGCATTGTTCACTTGGATTCCCTGAGGTACTTAGTGGCGAGGTTACATAGTGAGGGGGAGCTGAACTCTGAAATCTAACATGTATATGGGCTGAAAGTGTTTGAAGAAAGCTCATCTTTGTATGTCCAGACATTTCCCACTGGAGTACGACTAGGAATTGCAGTTAGCCAGTGATTGCCCTTTCTCATCGGTCCGGTTAATGTCAGACACGTTTGTACCCCGTAGACTGGCATCAGATAGCTGTTGCTTCTTTTTTTTTTTTTTGTTTTTTCGAGACAGGGTTTCTCTGTATAGCTCTGGCTGTCCTGGAACAGCTTCTACACAGAGAAACCCTGTGTCGAAAAAACCAAAAAAAAAAAAAAAAAAAAACCAAAAAAAAAAAAAAAAAAACCAAAAGAGAGAGAGAGAGAATAGAAAAAAAAAAAAAGACAGCTTCCAGTCTGCATTTTATGTGGAAATGGAATGTGTGGAGATACACTTCAGTTCTTACCCGGTTTATCCAGTTGGGTTCTTTGTGGAACTGAAAACAGGTTACTTTCAAGCCTTTGCAGTGCTCACCTGTTTTCTGCGTGCAGCTTCTGTATTTCTATCAAGAAGAGTAGGGAGAGTCACCCCTACAGCAATATAGTTTTTGTTTGTAGCCACTAATCTGTAGTTGTCTCAATTTTAAGAATCCTTTATATGTTAAGTACATCATACACTTCCCACTGCTAGTGTGCTTTTAGGACAAAACCTAGAATTATGTGCTTGTTTTCCTCTAGGTCGTTCAATATTAACAGGGTTGCAGCGCAGGCTGTTGAAGATGTTTTACATATTGGTGAGTACGGAAACAGCGGTTGTGTACTGCGAAGTTACTGTGTACTGTGTAATGGGCACGTTGTGTATTTGTGTTGCGTACTGCGGAGTTACTGTGTGCTGTGCAATGGGCTATGTAATGCTGCGTATCTGTGTTGTGTGACTTACAATATGAACTGAAGCTTTTCCCATCTTCCCTCTGTCAACAGCAAGACGACAAGGAAATCTGACTCTTCCATTGAACAAAGACTTGGTAGAAAAAGGTTGGTACCACATGGTGTTAGTTACAGATAGCTTATTTCTGTCAGCTTTGAGAAAGAACAGTATTATGAACATCTGCTTAATTATGGTACAACACTGTTCTGTTAATTGTGGCTTTAAAAAGGTAACTTTAAAGTAGGGCTTCCAAGAAAAAGCTTTTAAATTACATTTTTATTTTATTTTTTTGTGAATACACACACACACACACACACCCACGGGGTTTGTGGATCAGAGCACAGCTTACAGGGGTTGGTTCTTTTGTCTTTTGGAGGCAGGAGGATGGCTGTCTCCTGTGGATTTGAAGTCACTAGGTGTGAGCCCTCTTGCCTATCTGAATGCTGGAGTTTTTATAGTGTTCACTTGTGTTCACCATGAGCTACAGCCTGTGCCACGTTACTGCCACTCTAAGCACTTCCCGGTGACAGGATGAGCATGGATGGATTTTAAATAGGAAATAAGTGTTTAAATTCATGCTGTCGCTGTAGGTTTTTCCTTAGTCATGGCCCTGATTTTCATTGTATTAACACTATCGAATTGATTCTGCTTATTTTCAGTTTGAGACTTAAAACGATTTTAGTCATGCCTCATCAGTTAGCATTAGCACTAAATTGGTATCAAGGAAAGGAAATTGGCGCCTGCACTTTCCTGCTATATAACTTAGATTAAACAGCATGAGAAGTAAAGAAAGGTAGATGTGGTAGGTGTTCTTAGTGCCCTGACTGCCCGCAGGGCACCCGTGAATCAGATAAGCGCCTCTTCTGTGCCTTAAGTACAGCTATGCACTAATGTTACGGCAGGAGCAAACCCCAACACAGTAACCTAACACAGCTGAGATTTGTATAATTTCTACTGAAGTTGCACCCAGACTGCAGAGGCGGACTTAGATTTGATAGTGTGTAAGGCTACTTTCATTTGATAGTGTGTAGGGTTTTCCTGAGTGGGTGTTTGTGCAGATCGAGCCGTCTGCAGGAGGTAGCAGGTGAGTGGCAGTCGCCATCACACACCTTCCCACAACCTCTCTTTGGAAGTTTCTTTCATAGCCAACACATTTTCTATTTAACTTTTATTGTAGGTTAGATTTTTTTTTTTTAAAAAAGGAACCAAATATGGATTTTTTTAACCTTAAACAAGGATTTAAAAGAATAAAACTACTAGTAGAAGCTGTGTACCTTAATTGTCGAGCTTTTCCCAGATTAGTGTTGCTTGAAGTATTTCCTGGGGCCCTGAGCAGGGCCGGGCAGCAGGCTGTAGCTCCCCGTCAGCCACAGAAGGCACACAGTGCACAGGCCTCCTGGTGTGTGGCTGTGCTGCTCAGGAGGCCATGAGTACTAAGTACATTTCAGCTTAAAATGGGTTTAGTAAGATAATGTCCTTACTGTAACCTCAGGAACATACACATAAAATGCTACCAATAGTTCCACAATAAGGCATATTATTAGACAGTCAGCCTTACTGTTTTCTTTTAATGTGGTGCTCAGGTAAACTTTCACTTTTAACTTTCTTGGATAGATGTTCTTTGCTATTTTCTTTCTTTGTCTTTGAAGAAAACAATATTTGGTATACAGGCTGGCCTCAAATTACTCTTAGGCTTAAGTCATCCTCCTACCTTCAAGCAGCTGAGAGTGAACTCGTGTGCTGCCATGCCTGGCTTGTCTAGTTGTCTCTAATACTCGTGTGCCACCATGCCTGGCTTGTCTAGTTGTCTCTAATACTCTTGTGCCGCCATGCCTGGCTTGTCTAGTTGTCTCTAACTAATACTCGTGTGCCACCATGCCTGGCTTGTCTAGTTATCTCTAACTAATGCATGTTCTGCTTGCCGAGCTTCAGGTGCCTGTTAGATACAAAATGGGTCCTAAAAGTTTCTGCAGACATCCTCAGACACAGCAGTCTCACTGGAGAAAGCGTATGCCATTGATGGTTTGAGGTTGCATTTTCTTATTGTTAGCTCTGACGTGATACTTGAGGAAACCCGCCATATGCCAGAATTAACATCATAGGGTAAACAGAGGCAGGCAGCAAAGTGGTATGGTGGTGATGTAAAGGGTCAGCACTACAGATGGGACAAAACTTAATTATCTGGGGCTGGCGACAATGCCCAGGGAGAAACTCTGAACTCTTTTAACTCTTTAAGTGTATATACGTATAGACAGACAGATATGTATACATGTATACATTTGGTGGATGGAGCAGAGCCCAAAAGCCCCACGTTAGTTCTTCTTTCAGCCTTTTTATGCCTTCTTAGACAGAAGTTCTTTATAAAATTCCCTCATGGATAAAATGCTACAGCAAAGGGGGGTAAAAGAAGGATGCCAATAGTGAATTCAAAGCAGTGCTTCACTCATTCTGTAAGCTCATTATAAGTTTAAAGCAACAGTTTCCCACGGCCTTGCTCTATCATACTGCACACCTGGCTTTATCTGTGGACCTGACCTAGAATGAATGTTTTTCCTTGGTCACAAATCTGTCCCAAGCCTATTTTTCTTCTTAGTGCAATTTTTGAACGCTCATTGTATTCTTTATTATTCAGCCTTTGCTTACTAGTCTATGAAGAAGGCCACATTCTAGTCTTTTTTTTCTTTTTGGTTTTTCGAGACAGGGTTTCTCTGTGTAGCCCTGGCTGTCCTGGAACTCAGTGTAGACCAGGCTGGCCTCGAACTCAGAAATCCGCCTGCTTCTGCCTCCCAAGTGCTGGGATTAAAGGCGTGCGCCACCACTGCCCGGCTTGGCGCATTCTATTCTTGCTTCTAACTTTATTACTACATCATTCTGGCCAACAACTAAAACTACCTCCTTAAACTTTCTTCCTATGATGATCTGAATTCTATAAAGTCATTAATTCATCTAAATAGCATTAATTCATGTTAGTTCATCTTCATGTTGATCTGTAGGAAATTTACTCAGGAGGTGGGCTGATGCCCAGGACGCTTTAGGGTATGTAATAATGGTAGGAAAGGCATATCAGCAGCGAGCAGCAGTCTGGGATGAAGTCTCCTGGGCTGTGCCTCTCCAGAGTCTACCCACTGCAGCCATTAACTCCTACTTGTGGTATTTATTTCTCTCGTTTTCCCAGTTGTACCTGTTTCTTCTCTGTGGTGGCTGATGAATGCGTTTTGTGGGTTAATGATTGAACTTAATGGTCATTAATTTCTGAGTTCCCAAGAGATAGGCTCACCAAATGCTTTCAGTGGGAAAGAGCGCACTCTCAGATGCTTCTCAGATGGGACCATTCTTTATTAAATCTGCTGTTCTTCCCTTATAGTAACAAACGAATATAACGAATCATTGCTCTACAGTCCAGAAGAACCAAAAATACTTTTCAGTATACGAGAGCCAATAGCAAACAGAGTTTTCTCCAGCAGCCGTCAGCGTTGTTTCTCCTCAAAGTAAGCAGCCACTCCTTTCATTCCAGTGATACAGTGAAAAGAGCAACGGGAACACAGAAACAAGCAAAAGCATCCTTCTCTCATTGAGACCTTGAGACAAATGTATTTTTCTCCCCTTAGGAATAAACATTGTAGCCTTTGCTTTATTCATTTGAGAGTTAATTTAGGTGTGCATGTATTTATATTTATTTATGTTTTTATATTTAACTGTCTTATGTTGGAATGTTAACTAATATACAGAGGAGAAGGCCTCGTGACAGGCGATTGGAAAAGATACTGTAAAAACTTAACATGACAACATGGCAACAAAAGCCTGAGAAATAAAGATACTTGTAAAAGATATCTGGTCTATCTCAAGGTATCTGAGAATGGTATCTGAAATCACTGCCCCAGAAGCATAGACACAGTGCCTGCCACAAGTGGAATTCTGTGTGATGTCACAGTCAGAGTGTGGTGCCCGCAAATTGTATTAAGTTGCTTGAGGTTATATGTATAGTGAATGTACAGTGTACATGAAAAGTACATTTTGTTAGATTTAGGTTTCTCCCCAGAAATCTCATTTTGTTTATATAGGTGTGTCTATCTAAACACACACACACACACACACACACGTGTACATATATATTTCATCCCTAGATACCTCATTTTTTATACACACCCCCCACACATATACATATATACATATATACACACACATGATATATATAATCTTATCTAAAAGATTTCAATTACTAGGCATTTTTGTTAAGGGCTACTCAGCCTACATATAAAAATTGTAGCAAAGATACTTGGTATTTCGCAAAGGCATATTTAATAAACATCTAAAAAATGCCTTACCTTATTCATTTGTGGAATGAAGACATCCCCAAACTGTATGACTGAAACAAAGTTCAAGATTGGTCAGTTACCTACAGTGATGGATGGATAGTGGGTCTACTTGAGGAGGGGTGGGAATAGCAGCTGAGAGAAGGTGCTGGTGTTTTGTTCATTCAACAGTACGTCAGAGACTTACTTTTCTCTGCTTAAATTACATAACCTTAAGAAAAATGATACCGGACAGAGACTGTACTCAATCCTTGTAATGGAAATAACTCGGAAGTTCATGACAGTAACCCAGCAGCTCCTCCAGAAACGCTCAAGTGACTGGTTCTACCCTGAATTTTCGATTTGAGATCTAGATCATATTGTTTACATATTGTTTACAGTCACTGACTGTCCAATCAGAGGGCAGCCAACTCTCAAGCTTAAGGCCAAATAAGCTGCTAGTTATGGTAACAAAACCATAGGGTTGAGAACTTGATACTGATTTAATGAGTCATCTTCTTCCACTTAGAGTTTGTGTCCGTTCTCGATGTTGGGATGCCTGCATGGTTGTGGATGGAGGAACATCTTTTGAGTTTAACGACGGAGCAATTGCTTCAATGATGATCAATAAAGAAGATGAGCTTCGAACTGTGATTCTAGAACAGTGAAGGGTTTACTCAGACCCTGGATGTGATTAGTAGACATCTTTTTTCTGCAGATACAGATGACCAGCCATGGACCGACCTTGTTATGGTTCTTAATGACAGGCTACCACTAGAGTCAAGGTGACAAAATGGGCCGCGTGTGCTCTCCTGCTGATTCTGACAGACAAGAGCTGTTCACCGGGAGACGGACTAAGTGGACTAGAATTATGTCGAAGCTTCTGTACTATTTACAGTTGGTAACCAAGAGCATCGATATTCCTTAGAGGCAGGTTAAATAAAGGATTAAGTATTTAGGATTTGAAATTTAACTGTACAAGTGTTGTTTTCTTCCTAACTTTGTGGAATTGGCCATGTGTACCAGTTGATTAGTACATTATTTTTATAGTACTTAAAAGTAAAGATTTTTAAAAAAAATTTGATGATGGAGAATTTTGATAAATCCTGATGTTGACTTAACTGAAGTTGGTAAATTGTGTTTTCTATAGCTAAGAATTTTCTAATTCTAGGAAACCATGATGGAATCACTATTGATTGAAAACATGGGAGCAGTTTTAAGATTATTTGTAGAGAAATTCTGACTTGTTTTGGGTGTCATCAGTGCTAGATGAAACACATCTATGGGACATGTCATTGGCACTTTGTAAAGTATTGATTTCCATAGCAATTATTGTTCAGACAGGTAACTGAGTCCGATAGCCCCCCTCCTGATTTTGGTTTTGAATTTCTATTATGAAATCAAGGATTAGAAGGATAATCAATGATTGTGTTCTGTTAGTTCAGTAAAATGTTCAAAGACCCTTCCTTTAGTATTGGGAATGGACTCTTTAGTAAACACCTAGGACCTCAGACATAATTTTGGAATTGCCTTAAATTAGTATTGTGATTTCCTTTTACTGTATTCTAAAATTTAAACAATAGCTTTGCGGGATAAACAGCTTCCCCATCTTCTGGTATGAAAACCACTCTTAGTTTTGGAGAAAACTATTTTAATTCTTGACTTTGTTTTCATGAAAAGCTTCCCTTGCTAGATAATGGATGGTATTTTCATGCTGGATTTTCCAGACTTGTGTATTTTCAGTTGTTGGTGAATTTCCTTTTTTATTGACAAAATGTCTATTGAAGATTCATTCTGTGCCGTCTATCATATATCTGTATCATGTTATAGATATATATGATATAATGAATTGTTGCATAGACATCGAAATAGACTGTTTATGGAACTTGAGCTTCGTGAGCTCAGAAGTCAAAAACTAAAGCTAGGATGTATGATGAGATCAAATGCTCTTAGCTTTGCCAAACGCAACACGCTGCTCTTTAACAATTAAGAAAAATGAATGTCACTGTGTGAGGTAATTTAGATCTGTCTGGGCTTGTGTGTTTATTTAGAACACTTTCCTTGACTGTAGAAGGAAATAAGTGTTTTTATCTGAGCCAACTCTAATTTCTAGTTTAACTTTTTTTTAAAAAAAATGGATATATTTAAGATATCACTTTATATGAAAGTTAAATTCTACACTATAGAGAATTTCCCTAAGAGGCTTAAAATACCTTGTTAGAAAAAAAAAATGCCACTCTCGTCTTTAATGTACCTAGCTCTGGTTGTCCATGATTTACCACACATCTATTTATATGTACCACTAACTGGTAATGAGCTGTGTGGAATTGTTCTTAAACTACCCTTGGAAAGGTATTAAAATTACTTACTGTGCTCTGCCTACAATTTAACTTCTACTCTGTGGCAGGCAGGGATTTATTTGTAATAGACTGATGGCAAAGGATGTTGGAATATCAAAAATGTCTTTAAATGGGTTAACCTTTAATGACCACTTTATGCAAATAAAATTAAACCTTTGTCCATTTTTACTTTGTTTTCTTATTTCCTAAATTCTTCTGAAATCACTACATAAAAGCCCAAGTTTTCCCCTGAATACTATGTTTCAAGTCTATCCCCACAGGCATGTGATTCTGTACACTGTAGACTTAGTTCACTGCCATCATGTGGCAGAGTGATTATGTGAATCTGCCTATTCAGAGGGCAGAATGATTAATTCAAAAATGTATTTTTAATATAACTTAGTTCAGTATTTTTGATGTTCCATTATGCTTTAATATTCTTGAATGGATAGCTTTTGTATAACCAAACAATTTCATCTTTATGTAAGTAAAATAACAAATAGTTATGTTCACTTGAGTTAAAGTGTCGTTCAAAAATGAAGGGTATGGGGCTAGGGAGATGGCTTAAGCCTTTAAGACTTACTACACAAACAGAAAGACAAACTGAGTTCAGATCCCCAGTAGCCACATAAAATGCTGACTGGTCGAAGTTAGCCTGCATTAAGGAAGTGCAGCTGGATGCATGGATGATGGAGCTGGAGTGGGGAGGGGTGTGTGGCAGAGAAAGAATTGCTGGGGCTCATAGGCTGCTAGTCTGGGTGCAGGTTCAGTGACAGATGATCTTAAGAGCTAAGAATGATGCAGCAGGACACTTGCTGGCCCCCGAGGCACCCCCACGTGTGCGCATACACAGTCTGCAGACACAAACAGAATGGTGAAAAGTATTTGGAGGACACTTAACTGCTAAGATAGGAAAATAATATACATTTAGAATTTAAATCAAGAGAGGCACCTGCCACTGCGTTTATCTATATCCCTGTACTTAAGCGCATTAAAAACCTCCCAGGGGTAACAACTAATGCAATGAAGTAAGACGACTCAAGTGATCCAAACCATCTGGAGGGTAAGGGAAAACCCAGAGCTAAAGCCTGCGTGGGCTCCACGGTAAGACCTTATCTCCAAAAGGACTTCCCAAGTCTAGTCTCAAATGCAGTGATTTTACTCTATGAGGGATTGGAGTGCATAAGTCAACAAGGAGGCTATTTTGTACTTTAAGGAAGGTGGACTTTAAGGCATTTTAAGTCATATTTATTAGGTAAGGAGCTAAAGAGGACCCCCATTTTCTGGCCTCTGCAGGTAGACAGACAGACACACACACACTGAATGCAGGAGGTGGACCTTTAAGGGGGACTGATCAACACTGGGAATGGTGGTACAAACCTGTGATCCCAGCAAGCACCTGACAGGCAGAGACTGAGGATCCATCCCAAGTTCAAAGCCAGCGGGGGGCTATACAGCCATCTTAAAGCCACTGTGGTCTTATTTCAGAAACAGAAGGAAACACTTGGGAGACAGCGCTTCAATGCCACTCTGATATTTAGTGCTGACAATGCCAAAACTCTATCACTTGAGTTTTGTCTTAAACTTATGTTTGTATGAGGGAATGGATCGAAGCAGAGCAATGAATCTGGCCCGGATTGCTGAAACGTGTGAGGAGGCTCAGTGGCTGTACTTTACATTTCCCATCATAAAACAAAGTCAGGACGATGATGGTACTGCTAAAAAACCATCAGAAGACCTGGGAAATGAAAGGTTCAAACGGACTCAACTATTAGAAGCTCAGGCCTGAGCTATTCACACTGTCTAAAGCAGCATAGGCTGCTACAGTGGGATACAAATATCTCCTAAGTGTCATTGTTCTTGAGAGCACATGGAGGCCAACAGGTGCACTGCTCAGGTGAGTTGAGACATCACTTTTATTAAGCCCGACAGGACAGGTGGCTGAAATCTTTATCTGACCTAAATGGCAACCCAAATAGATGCTTTCTAAATTGAAGGACTGCAGAAAAGGATATAAAAAGCAGCTCAAGTACTTGTTCTTATAAAAATGTACTTTATTTTAAAATCAGTCTATAAAAGTAGAAATCACATACAAAAATACAGATTACTGCGACATGTATTACCGCGACATGTTGGCAAAAATAGCTCACAGCTGGACTTGCGTAAGGAAGATCAGGTACTGTATGTCTGAGGGCATCTGGAGGCCAGAGCCCGCCATCAGCCCATCACTAATGTGTAAACAATAGTTTCAAGTAGGAGTTAGCACTCTTTTAACTACTAGGGGATTGAAGCATGACCATTCTTGTCTGACACTGAAAATGTTCTTTAGGTCTGAGCAGATGAAGGCACTTCATGTTGTTAACTAAAAGTTTTTGATGAAGTTAATAGAAATGGATTGTAGCACGGAAATACTCTACAGAGGTAACTGCCTTAATTCTTTTTCTTTTCATTTTCTAAGAAACACAATTTGATCCCTTTCTTCTGTGTATCAAGTGCTAAAAACCCACCTGTTATCAAAAGGTTTAATGCCCGGTGATTCTTAAACACTTAGGTGAAGTGCAAGTCGCGGCACCTGCTCTGAAGCTGCGCATGCGCACGCTTCCCGGGTCTGAAGCTGCACATGCGCACGCTTCCCGGGTCTGAAGCTGCACATGCGCACGCTTCCCGTGTAGATTGCCGATGGACAGAAATCAGTTCAACCTAACAATTTTAGGTCCAGTAACCTCACGGGCAGTTTCAAGCGATTACTGTTTAAGACCACTTAAACGAATTTCAAGTTCTTGATTTCAGAGTAATATAAAAAATAACCGCAGTACTAAAGTAACGATCAGCACACCTGATCAGCTCAGAATTCTATCCGACTTTTCAGAAGGCTGACTAGAATAATATCACATTCCTAAAACAAAGCAAGTAACTTAAAAAAGCTAAACAACCCACATATATTGTAACATACATTGATTATAAAGTTTAAAAAGCACACAAGTAGATTTTCTCACCTAATTTAAGATTCTGGAAACATAGCAGAATTCCTAAAAACATTAAAGGATACTTCATATTAACCTGCTTTTAGAGAACAGCCTTTGAGGTTTTAAATCCTGCACCAATCCTGTCCCGCTTCCGGCTGTGTCTCTGTGTTTTTGTTTTCTCATTTAGAGTTTTAGGTACATCATGCATTCCTGTGCTTCTGTGAAACTAACCTCATACCTGCACACAGAGTAGAAATGTGTTAATTCCCAGAAAAGACCACCTCAGATGCTACCAGCCTCTGCTGCTTTCCGTCCAGCTCACCGTACATATAGCTTATTCTTCAAAGTCAAGTTTTATAAAATACTGAATAATTAAATAGATAGAAAGTTATGACAAACACCATGAAGATTGTTAGCCACGGGTAATTTTTAAAACTTGATTCTAAATAGACTTAATCAGAAGGGCACTTGGAAGAGTTGGCTCAAATGTCGCTTGTAAAAAAGCATGTTGAAATCATAAGCTCTCCTAAAATCTCCAAAGACCTGATGCTTAGGCCCTTAGGGCACAGCACTGACAGAATCGGCTCTATAGTTTTGAAAAAGTAACACTTCGTGGCTGTACCTCGCAAATGGTTCCCTAACATACATATAAAGTGAAGGCTAAGGCAAAGCCATAGGAAGAGTAACCAAGGACTCCAGCACGCGCGGACTTGCTGCCTGTGTTCCTCGTTCCAGAGGAAACACCGCCCTGCGGTAAGCATTTCATAGACAACTGGGCTTTTGCAGAGTCAGTCGGCACTTGATACCCCAAATCTCCAGGTTCTTCTTGCTGTCCATAGTTGGCCTTGCAATGGAGGTGAAATAGGCGCAGTTAATCTGCAGCCGAGGAAGAGCTTCCCTCAGTAGCTGAAGGGTTCCCTCTGGCACGATTCCAAAAACTTGTAGCGTTTTTAGTGTGGGAATTTCTCCAAGTTCACTGCAAAGAAAGAGCAAATTCCAGGAGGTGTGGCAGCTGTCAGACGAGTTATTACAGCCCACTGTCTATCACTGGTATCGGCCTGCAAAATGCAGCTACTGACATCATCTGTAAGAAGTGACTTATGGAAATAATCCAGGGGAAAAAAAAGCGGGGACAGAAAGCAGCCAGACCCGCCGCGCGGGTCCAGAACCAAGCCTGTGCGTTTCATTCAGGGCGGCTCCCGTGGAACTATGTAGTTTTATTTTTTTATTTTATTTTTTTTTAAATTGAGCTGGATTTGCCTCCTTTCTTAGTCCACGTAGCTCTCTGGAAGGGCTGCTGCGATGTGGGAGCTAGCAAGCCAGAAATGGTCAACGTTGCACTGTGATGTAACACATGGAAGTTAGGAATCTGGCCATGATCTTTCTTTGAACTATGCTCTCTCAACAGAGGCCACCCACAGACCTGAGGGCGGCTTAGCAATGGCTCACCCAGGCCTTGCTTCACCGAAACCCACCAGTGACTTCCTTAAAGTGTTCTCTACATGGGATTACACAGGGTACACATAAAAAAATGGGATACCAATTTACAGCAGACAATGACCTTTTCTTTCCATATTTTTTCCCCTATTATTGATAGGACAGACCTTTTTTGTACACATTTCATGTTACCCGATATACAGTTTTGTTATCGGTGAGATCTGAGGGTCACACAAACGTGACCCTGATTATCTAAAGAAAACCCTTTCTGGGTTTTGGTGCCGATTCTCTTTAAACAGGTCTATATGCCCAGCTTCGTCTCCCTGGTCTGTGTTTGCTCTAGGTTGGGACATAGTACAGAGTCGCAGGACAGGGAATGTTTATTTGGGAAATTCAGCAACCCCCACTCCCTTCCCCCCAGGGGATCAGTGAGCACAGCAGTGGCCTTTTTGTTGTCACAGTCAATATGTATTCAAATAAGGCAGGTTTGTATTGTCACTTGGGTGCCAATGGCTCAGCCTTCCAGCATATTCTATACAGTTCTACTCACCAGTCTCAGAACCACTGATGCGCCCTGACTGGCTGAAAGCAGATGGTTTGTTAGATCTGAGGCCCATCTGTGGTGAGGCTGGCTCCATGGGTCATCCCATTACCCCTCTAGTGTATGAATGGTAGAGGTAAGCACCATACTGTCTACTGCATGTGGTGGGGTACAAGATGCAGAGTTGGTAAATAGAAGCACGATGTAGACACGAAATGTGTTTGCTTATAAGGGGCATCGAGGTCAGGAGGTCACAAGAGATCAAAACAGAAGAGGAACACATTGCATCTTTGAACTTCTGGAACGTAGAAACAAAGAACTGCCGTGTACTGACTGTAGACGAGGTTACGCCCATCACCACTAAAGAGGAGAGCAGTCCCTAGCACAACTCCTATGTGACATTTGAGAATGGGGACACTTGGGAGAATTCAGGTTCTGGGATATCCAGGCAGCCAAGCTACATCATCTATGGTGGATAATATTTAAAAGAAGAAACTTGGTGGGAGTAAGGGAAAGGGAGTGTTGGCAGATGGCAAAGGAGCTTCGTGCAGCAGCTCTGGGTGGTGCCTCCTGCCCGGCCGTGCAGGAGACAGGATGAGACCCCACCACAAAAGCCCATCACTGCCTCTTGTGTGCGTTGGCTGCAATGCCAGTCAGGGGCATCTGCCTTTTCAGCGGGAGAGGAACAGGATACGTTTACAGGATGCTCTTTACATTTGTGTAAAACAGTTAAGATAGCATCTTTTAGGGCTCTTAGTTCAAGTTTAATGAAAAGGCAGTCATCATACAAGAGGCTGAGGCTGGATCATAGGCCAGCTTGGGGAATAAATGGTGAGACTTGATCTCAAAATCAATAAAAAGGACTTGCTCCTTTCCTCGCCTGCATAATCCAGCTTCTTTTTCTATAACCCGAAATGCCTTGTCTAATGAATTGTCAAATCTCTTAATTTCAAATCAGTTTTCTCTCCAACTTGGGTTTATTATGGAATGAGAAACGGGATACTGACCAGAAAAGTCAGTGGGAGACAACGCCAATTAAGGAAAAAGTAAATCTAGCCGGGGTTTGCAGTGGCGGGGGACTTGAAGGTTTTTGAAATATTTTAGAACACTATTAAAGACTCACATTTTACTTTCCCATCTCTGAGATAGGACATCAGCTATTTTTCAGTGTGTTTCGGGCTGCTGTGTGGACAGTGTCCTTGAGACACACTGGTATTTCTACAAAGAACTTCAGATGTGTTCCTCATCTCAAAGACACCAGAAGATCCTAGGAATTGTGGATGCTAGAATTCTGGATTCGGGGATTTGTATCAGAGTTCCATGCATGTGAATTTGAGCTGCAACATTTGCATCCTTTTTAGGTAGTGTTTTTCTAAACAGGACACTAGCTTAGCTAGCTAACGCACATGAGACTAGTTAAAATGATTGGTTTAGTCACATAATTACCAGACTTCCCAATTTTACCTAATTCTTTATAGATCATTTATTACTGAGAGTGATCTAATCCATTCATTTGAGAAATAAATAATTTGTTTTCAAATTCACCATTTCTAGGTAGGAAGAATTAAAAGCTGGCATTCCGATAGTAGGATAGATAGTACCATACTCTCCTCTAAGCCATATGACTCTTCTGCACGACACCGGCAGAGTGCAAGGGTCTGACCCCTAGTGGTTCTCAGTGAAACCGCTGTAGACTTTTATTTGGTGTAAGGAAGACTTTGGAATGAAGTAAGCAATCCCTGCATGAGATTCTTAACTTTCATGGACCTACATAAGATGCCCTCTTTTCAGATAGCATCAGACTCTCATAGACCAGTTCTTTTCACCCCCTCTGACCATGCGAGATGCCCATTACAGGAATTCCCTGTGAGCTTTAAAACTGAATGGGAGATGTTTCACACTCACATTGGGCGTGCCTTCTGTGCTCTCTGTGGGTGCCTCAGAGGAAAAAGCTTCCTTCAGACACTCGGATAGCATTCTAAGACAGTAGCTCTGCTAGTTAATAAGCTTAGTCAATTCAGGACATTCTGTGAACTATTTCAATATTCTTTCCTGGGCATTTTGTGGCACATCAATATCAATGTTCATGCTTTGAACATGTATTCATCCATCTAAAGATGGATTTTACTACCGAGTTTTGGCCTGTGCTTTTTCACCAGCGTAAATGTAAATCCTACTTACAGTAGAGTATCAGGTATTATATCATAGCACCGGCTGAGCGAGAGGTGTTGGAGGTAGTTGAGTTGAAAAAATTCTGGAAAGCAGTCATTCTTTAGCATGATACTGTCACTGCAACCAAAAGGAAGAAAAGAGTCAAAACCACGCCGGTTGCCAGTTCTGCTGCTTAATCCCTGCTTTAGATCCTACCCCATTTCACAAACAGCCAATGTACTCCAAAGTTTGATCTAAAACAGTACCTTAAGTCGAGGCGGATGAGGTTGGGGCATCGTTTAATTATGGTACAAAGATCTAGAAAAGGCAAACAGATGTCATGGTCACAGTCACTGTTAAACAAGGCAGGAGAAGAGGACATATGGGGCATCTGAGGCAGGCAGTTAGAGAAGTTTGACATTACACAGGACTGTCCCAACATAGAAGTTTCCTGCCGAGGGCATCCAGGAGAGCAGCTGGGAATCTGCCATAAATGTTAAAGGAACTGTGGGAACCCCTGGATTACAACTCTTTATGTAGCAAAGTAACTGGCTGGAAAGACCAGGAAATCCCAATTCATAACAGCAAACAGAAAGACAAACCCCAACAGAACCAAATGCCAGTCCATAAAGGCAAACAGCAGCGTACCAGGATGTCTCTTCAGCTCAGTGACGGGAATCATGGACACTTATTAAAAAATTGTTCTGCCATAACTGTAAGAATGAGTTTTCAACTCAGATTACAACCTAGTAAATTCCATATATTTTTGGGTTTTAAATGCAACTTTCAATGAATTACTTGTGGAATCTCGGGTTAGGTAAAGAGTGGCCACATACACACACACACAAAACTCACCAGGGCAGGGAGGCAGAAGCTGAAGAACTGCTGCATATGTAGACCAGTCTAGATTACACAGCCAGTTCTAGGCCAACCAGAGCTAGATAGTGACACTCTGCCTCAAAAATAAAACAAAGTTCTGCTATGCTAATCATATAGAAGTGTAGGAAAAAGTGTGTTCGACATAAGCTAAATAGATTAATAGTCTTAAGGATAAACAATATGAGCCGGGTGGTGGTGGTGCACGTCTTTAATCCCAGCACTTGGGAGGCAAAGGCAGGCAGATTTCTGAGTTTGAGGCCAGCCTGGTCTACAAAGTGAGTGCCAGGACAGCCAGGGCTACACAGAGAAACCCTGTCTCGAAAAACCAAAAAAAACCAAAAAAAAAAAAAAAAAAACCCAAAAAAAAAAAACAAAAAAAAAAAACCAAAAAAAAACCCCCCAAAAACCATAAAGGATAAACAATATATCAAGAGCATAAACATCTGCAGAGGGTGGAGCAAGAAATACTAGTGAATACTAGATGCTGGCAGCAGAAGCACTGGCTGTGAGGCCTCACAAGTTTGCAGGGTGGAAGGAGAAACAGACTCCAGCAAGGCCTCTGATCATCATGCATTGGCCATGATACATTCTGAGAGCCTCTGCTTCCCAAAACAATTAAGTGTAAAACAAATGCCAGGAAATGTTTTGCACGAAAAACAAAACCAAACACAGTGCGCTGTAATCTTCATCAAAACACACAACCTGCTACAAGTAGAGAAGGAAAGGGTTGAAGGGACCACGCCAGGTTGTGACCTGCCTGAGCGAGCACTGGGATTATACACTGTGCAGAAATTGTAGGAGGGTGACATAAACTGAGGCACTTTTTAAATGGAAAACAGATTTTTAAAATGTAATTGATTTAAAATAGATACCTCCACATAACATTTGAGTGATTGCTCTCATAGATGTATCTGTGGTCACATTTCCTCTATATTAGTTTTGTATTTTCAAATCTTTCTCAACATACTGATTTGGCCGTGTGGCAGTTATCCAGATTTATGTCTAAAACAGTCCGTTCCTGCCCTGGCTCTGTCCCTCTCCTAAACTGCACAGCACCTGATAATGTCATGGGTCCAGTGTCTTAGGCCAAACTTTGGAGATCATGAGATCACAGTTAACTGTGTTACTTACTCTTCATACCCGGTCTGCTGTCACCAAATCCTGTTATGCCAGTCCCAAATGTGCCCAGATCTGATCCTGTCTTAGCACCTCAGCCATTACCACCCTAGATTCCTAATTGTCCTCCCTGTTTGCCTCTCCCCCCACGCCCCTACCTCCAGCCTTTTCTCAATGTGGCACCAGAGTGCATAGTTTCAAGGGTAGGTCAGGTCACGGCACTGCCTCGCTCAGCATAGCCACAGCTCCTTCCTTCTGTGTTGGCGGCCTTACCTCTGCCACCACCTCATAGGTTAGCTCCCACACCAAAGGCCTTTGTACCCATGGTCCTTTGCTCCAGAATGTTCTCCCACAAGCGCCTATGTATTTCTCATCTAAATAAGAGGCCTTCTCTTTGACCACTACGTCTAGCTCCAGAATGGCTTTCCACAAACCTCTATGTATTCAGGTGTTTACAGGATCACAGGTCCTCCCTGGCCGTTCTATACAAAGGTAGTCCCTTCTTGCTACAGGAGACCTACCCACTCCACCTTACTCTCTTCCCTCCATTCTAGCTTCATTTATAGCATTCAGGAAGTCTGCTCGTGGTGTGTCTGTTTTGCTCTGTGTATTTTTATATCATCTTGATTTCTGAGAATAGCCATATAATTCTATAAGAATATAAAGTGTTTAAAGGGAAAATGTCGAAGTGATAGGAAATCAAGACACGGCTGCAGTTTTACAGGTCTCCTCTGCCTCTCTGTCTGAAGACAGGCATCTGCAATGGCAGTGGTTCAAGTGTAGATCTCAGACCACACATGAAGACCAATTATGTGAGACTGACAGATCTTTCTTCTTATCAAGCCCCAAACAAACAGTTTCCAAATACAACCTAAGTGTTAAGATGCATTTCAAGATGTTTGGTTCACATCGATTTAAACATAAGAAGTAAATTACCTTTCCCCAGGGTGAGCTAATACCACGCTCAAGACACCAGGCAGGGTTGATTTTAGTACCTAAATTGATTTGGCTTCATGCAGTTAGATTGAATATTAGCCAGAGGCTGAGCTATGGAGCAACAAGAACAACAACAAACACCATTCCTTTTGTAACCTCTTAGCTGTACAAATTAAGACTCTCAGTGTTATACACACAGCACAAAAACAGCCAAGTGTCAGCTTTACCAACACTATGGTTATTCCCCATCTGACTTGAAACGCCCGTGTTCACCCGCATTGTCTTTTAGATGAATTAAAAAGTTGAAGGTGTAAATGCTAGCTTATTAGGTTTCTAGTAGGATTATTCAATCCTAATAGTGTTGACAATTTTGCTGGATTTCTGTGCTGTTCAGCAGCAGTTCTGCCTGCTGACCACTAGATGGCAGCAGCACACCTGCCCTGAGACTGTCAAAACCATTCCTTTGTAAGCAAAGCTTGCTCCTAGATAAAAGCCACTTCTCAGTCAAGGCATGCTTTTGTACCCCTGGGGCAATGACTCCAGGTTCCCTACTTATATCTAATATGATGTAAATGCCGTGTGTTACACTCAACTGATCAGCGACTCATGCTGAGAAAAGTTCTTAGAAGTTCAATACAGATGCAGTAGTTTTTCCTGATTATTTTTGATCTGTTAATGGTTGAATCTGGATGCAGAACCCATAGATTGAGAGGGCTGACTTTATTGTATTTACCTACATTTACATTGGGGTCTGCATAGTAATTTTATTTTATTAAAACCAGTTCTTCTGGGCAGTGGTGGAGCAGCACTTGGGAGGCAGAGGCAGGCGGATTTCTGAGTTCGAGGCCAGCCTGGTCTACAGAGTGAGTTCCAGGACAGCCAGGACTACACAGAGAAACCTTGTCTCGAAAAACCAAACAAACCCAAAACAACAACAACAACAACAAAAAAACCAAAAACAAACCCAAAAAACAAAAAACAAACAAACAAAAAAAACCAGTTCTGGGACTGAGGAGTTGGCTCAGTCAGTAAAGTACTTGAGTTTGATTTGTAGCATTTGTGCAAAAAGAACAACAACAACAACAACAACAACAACAAAAACCCAAAAACCTAGGCGGCATAGCATTCACCTATAACCTCAGGACTGGGCAAATAGATGCTTGCCTGCCAGTCTAGCAATATCAATCAATGAGCTCCAGGGTCACTGAGAGACCTGGTCTCATAAAATAAGGTAGAAAGACTCAAAAGGCGGAGCCGTGGCTGAGAGCACTTGTTGCTCTGGCAAAGGACAGGAGTTGGGTTCCTAGAACACCCGACAACAAGGGGTCTGTTAACTCCAGTTGCAGAAGGTCTGATACCGCTACAGGCTCTGCACATCTGCACACACATGGGATACAGGCAGAAAACCCACACATACAAGGAAACATTAAAAAACAAAGATGGAGAACTACTGAGGTGGTCAGTCACCCAATGTTGACCTTGGTCTTCAAGTACACACACACACACACACACACACACACACACACACACACACACTGCTTTAAAGCACTCGCCGTCTAGGCCCTGGACTCACAGCTTGCTTCCACATTAGAAGCTATTTACCTTTGCCTGACTCTTCTGACAAGCAGTCCCTCTGCTGAAGACCCACACAACCTGCACACTGGACTAAGGGAGACAGCAGGTAGCAGACACTTCCCAAGCCCACCATAAAGCCTCGGTGGGCCCTGGCCTAAGAAGCTCTAACCTGTTTTCTGGAGGTTCTTTCGGTAGCCGCTGAGGTTCAGCTGGGTGATGGTGTTTGGTAAATGTGCCACAGCCGCTTGCACGTGCTTTTCAGTGAAGTCAAAGCACCAGGAGAGATTTAGCTCGTCCAGTCTGCAGGAAGGAAGGGGAAGAAGAGAAGCATGAATTCATCAGGGCAAGGGTGGCCTAAACTGGGCACACGGAACACAGGAAGCCAGATTGTTGACCGCTGCCTGCACGGACCATTCCTTGTGTTGTTCATTTGAAAAGGCATTTCTTTCTCTGAACACCCATACCCTGAAAGTTCCCCGGTGATCTGAGCAAAGGCCCCAGCCTCCATTTGAGAATGCAGGTTGAAAACTGTAGCTCCTATGTTTCTTTCTCAAAGCTACATTGTTGTCAAAAAGCACAGACAGCTATCAACACAAATGTTCTCTAAAACCCAGAGGATGCTATAACAATGCCTTTCTCCCAATTCTCTCCTGCTAGGAGAGCCAGAGAGTTTCAAAGTCAACGTCTAGTGATCACTAAGGAGACATAGTTACAAACGGTATTCCAGAAAGACAAAGAGATAGTTAAAGAACATAAACACAGGCTATTGTGCACCCCGAGCTCATGCCTCCTCTCACTTAGCAGTGCAAGTAAAGATGTAAATGGGATCACGCATATTAATGTGGTTCAGTTAGATATAAATAGAAATCAATCACACTGATAAATACATTCCTTCATTTCCCTTTAACAGCAGAGAGAAGGGAGAACTATCCAAGCACCGCCCCCACCCCGCCCCTTACAAACTGACTTAGCCTGAAAGTTGGAGTGGCAAAGGCACCACACTGCTCAAGCCAAGAATGCGGAGCCACTCCATCCAGACACCCAGAGGCAAAGCTTCACTGTGACAGCTCAGATCTTTCCTACCTGGAGCAGCTGCTTAGCAGAGTCGCCACGGCAGATTCAGAAAATCCAGAGCACCCACAAAGGTTTAGTCGCACCAAGTTTTCATTCTGTGCAAGAGTCCTAGAAAAGAGAAATGCCGGAAGAATGCATTGCATCAATGCCTGAAGACTGCATTGCATCAGTGGTGAGCCCTGGTGTGTGTGCCTGTGTGTGTGCAACTGTAATTAAGTACACATGATTTTTGAGTCAGAAATGGGCTTCAAAATCTATATTTCAGGCTGGTGAGATGGCTCAGTGGGTAAGAGCACTGACTGCTCTACTGAAGGTTCTGAGTTCAAATCCCAGCAACAATATAGTGGCTCACAACCATCCGTAATGAGATCTGACACTCTCTTCTGGTGTGTCAAAAGACAGCTACAGTGTACTTATTTATAGCAACAAATAAATCTTTGGGCAAGAGCCAGCAGGGACTGGGCAAGCGGGGGCCTGGGGGGTAGGGTGGCGGGGTGGCTGGAATGAGCAGAGGTCCTAAATTCAATTCCCAACAACCAGTCGAAGGCTCACAACCATCTGTACAGCTAGAGTGTGTACTCATATACATAAAAATAAATAAATAAATCTTTAAAAAAGATCTATATTTCACTAGTCACAGCTGAGTGACTTGCTTTGGCTACACATCTGCAAACTGGCGAGAGCATCTTCTTGCTGGGGCTGGAAAGAAGGTTAAATGACACAATGTACTGAGGGATTTGCAAAGTACTTGCAGCATAAATGTACAAGAAACACCAGTGAGTATATATCTATCTTTTATGTTAAAAGGCTCACCCTCTCCTCTTAGGGACCCTCAGTGGTGATGCGCTATTATTCTAGAGTTAATTCTTGGTTTGGTTTGATTCACTGGGTGAACTTGGACAAGCGATCTAGCCTTTCTGTGCCTCAGTTTTCACATATTAGGAAAGGTCGAGAACTTACAGCTTGCTCTCAGAATTATGCTTAGGCTAGCATGGCTCTCACTCTTGTTCCGGTTTTCCTATCAGGCTTCCTCTTTTCATCTGACTAATGCAATGTTCTCATATGCACGGAACTAGCAAATTAATTAAGTGCATCGCAATCTGACACGGCCCTTCCATTCCCAGAACCATGATGCACCATGCTTCATGGCCTCTTTGCTAACTACCAGAGGCTCCACAGAAGGCCATGATTCTATAGCCACGATCCTCCTCATCTCCCTGATGTGTAGGCTCCAGCTACGAGCAGCTAGTGAGGCATTCAGAACAGCAGCAGTTGTCCTGAGGCTGCTTCTGCTGTCCTTGTCCTATCGCTCTGGAGATCTCCTACCTGAATATCGTCAGTGGCCAGCCTGCAAGTCAGTCCTCTGAAGCCTGCCTTCGTGCATTCAGTCAGTTACCCCCGATGCTGCCGCATGGCCAGCAATGCATTTAACCAACACTCGGCCCTGTGGTTACCTGCCTCACCCAGGAACGAGGCGCAGACCATGTACTACTGTTCACCCCTCTTCTCTCTCACACCCAGAGCAGGTTCTGGTATATGGTCATCATTCAAGTGTCTGCTGTCTTGAATATCTTAGACAGTTCTGGTTATTTGGTATGTCCTTCTGGACATGTACACAAGGACACTGTGGTCATATACAAGAAACGCTGCCACACAAAGCAACTGTCTTCACAACATACTTCAGGTGTCACTCACTTGACAATGGGATCTGAGAGCTGCAGGCCTTCCAGGCTTAGATTCTGCAGCTTGGAGCACTCGGACAGAATCTTATGGAGGTTTGACACATTTATCACTGAGTTCGACAGGTCCATGTGCTGTACCCGGAATGAGCTGTATATAGGAGAGAAAAGAGGCCCTGTAAGGTGACTCACACAAGCACGCTCAGATCCCATCAGACTCCTTCCTGTCCGCACATGACAGCCAATCACAAACTAAATACCCCTTTTAAAAGAGCTGATCAGAAAACAAATTGCTTCTAGCTAATTCCTATCCTCAATCATTTTTAAAACTCAAGATTTCCCAAGCACGGATGTTACTGCCAACACGGTCGCACTCCTAATATTAAAAGGTGGCTATTATGAGAATGAGCTAGCCACACGTGCCCAGGGCGTGTGGTAAGCCTATGATGACTCCTGGCTGCTGGTCTGGGTGGAGGTTGAGCGCAACAACCGTGTTTACTAAGAGGAGGAGGAGGACAGTAGATGAACCAGTTTTAATGGGAGGCCTAGCGTTTAGCTTTAGATATGCTAATATCAAAGTACTCAAGTTCAGCCTTGGAAGCTTTTCAGTAATTAAAACTAAGAACTTTGAAGTGGACCAGACTAACGTAAGGGGGGGCGGGTCTGAGAATCCTGAGCATAAATGTGGGTGCACAAGACACAATGTGTCTGAGAGAGAACAGCAAGCAGAGACGGAGGAGGACAAATCCTGCACGGAACACAAGGGGAGGCTGTAGAGGAACAGACGGCAGGAAGTACAAGCATCGGAGAGAGGAAACAGGCCATGGAAATCAGGGAAGGTAACTGAGACGTGTTCTACCGTCTTTAGCTTGCTTTTCTCTTCCGCATCTCGCTGTTCTCCTGAGGAATCAGACAGCACGGACCCTTAGTATTCCGTAATTCGCAGCACCAGAGAAGTGCTTTTTAAAAACAGTTTACAAAACAAGAGAAGGTATTTTTTCCAGGTTGCAAATCTGTCCGTGACAGGGCAGAAAGCCCATGATGCTTTATGGGAATATTCCTCCGCTTTGATATGGATGGGCAGAGGGACAGATCACACACTGTCGACAGAGGCGTGTGAGCTGTTCCCACCCCCACATCCAGTCATTCCCTCTTACCTGAAGCTTTCACCCAGCGGCTGCTCCATAAAGGACCGAGGGCAGCGGAAGGCGACCACCCCTCGGGAGAGCAAGCGCACAGTCACGTCTGGGTGCAGATTTTTACCCGCGAGGTCGAGGGACTGCCAGAGAGACTCATCGAGCCTAAAACAGAGAGGGGTGCTTCATTTCGTAAGTTGGCCAAAGCCAATTCTGGGGACCCTTAAAGTCCCAGCCAACACGGTAGACATGGCCGCTGGGCTTCCGTAAAGCAAACCTGAAGAGCTTTTGTTTCCAAGCTGACTATGAAGTACTAAACATTTCTTGGTCACAGTAGCAATATGCTCCTATGTTTCTTTCTGTAGGTTATCTGATGCTAAAGCTAGAAATGCTAATAACCTGGAGCCACAGAATAAAATCCTATCAGTAAGTGTAATTTGACAAGTTTAAAAATCTCTTAAAAATGCTTATTATGGGCAGGAGAGATGGCTCAGTGGTTAAGAGCACTGACTGCTCTTCCAGAGGTCCTGAGTTCAAATTCCAGCAACCACATGGTGGCTCCCAACCATCTGTAATGAGATCTGACTCCCTCTTCTGTAGTGTCTGAAGACAGCTACAGTGTACTCATATATAATAAATGAATAAATAAATCTTTTAAAAATGCTTATTACAAGGTGCATAGGTTCCAAACTTCCCAAACGATCCTGATTTCTAGTTCTGCCAAGTGTGGATGGGTTGCCACGATTACCAGAAGTTTCATGAAAATATAAACGAAGGAAGAAAAATAGTCATTATTTCATGGGAAAAACCAATCACTCAGCCAGGGAGAAGTCACGGATTGGCTCTGTTCCATATTTGTATACATGCACAAGTGTATATGCATATTTATGCTAATGTTAAAGGAAAGAGGGAAGTACTAGATTATATGGATTTTCTAACACACATAGATATGCACACACACATACATTTAAAAAAGACTGCGTTTCAATCAGTGTTTCTTTTTAAAGCATTATTTTTGTTTACCTGTCTATGTCTGTGTGTGTGTCCGTGTCCTCCGAGGCCAGGTGGAGTTATAGGCTGCTTTGGGCTGCCTGACGTCCACTGAGTGAGACTTTTATTGAGAAACCATGCCATGCACAGAATTCTCTCTCTTAAACGTATTTGAAATAAACGCTCATCAACCAGTTTGAACTAGTTTTTCTACAAAACTTTGCTAATATGTGATTTGACTATTAAAAAGGCAGGCTATAGATCTGATATCCGTAAGAAAGTGGCATACTTTGTATATTTCTCTTGTCTACCCTGAAATCTATCTCAGAAAAAAAAAAAAAAAAAAAGACAGCAGATCATTCTCTGATTATCTCAGATCTCAATGTCTCTCCTTTCAAAGAAGTAAAGGGCAGCAGACTTCCTTTTCTAGAACAACCCAGGACTAGTCTGGAAGCATTCACGTTGACCCAAATGACGCAGTGTCACACTGGAAAGAGAAGATGAATTCAGCAGCCACCCCTCCCCCTAAGCCAAACATACCCAGGAATGGTTAAGGCTGGGAGCTAACAAGACTACTTAGTCTTCTTTTAAGGTGCACTTCACCAACCAATGTTCTTGACCCTGTAGTTTCTTCAACCCATAAACCAGGATAATACAAAATTATCGTTTTAGCCTACGGGAAAGGTTAAATTACTATGTCAGTTACTGTTCTAGGAAGATGGAGATTGCCGGACCCAAGGGAAGATGTGGGTCCCAGGTACTGGGTGGCCGAAGATACAGAGAATAAACAAGCCTTGAGAGTAATGCTGTCCTGCATTTGGAAATCGGTGCTACAGAGAATGGTTTATGTGCTCTAGCTACACTCACACCTGTAAAAAGGAACTCTGCAAGATTATGGTATGTTAATTGCTTGAGTGTAGTAGCCATCTAGTGACATACACCACAGCAAAACATATAGATTGCATACCTTAAATACACGCAAGGTTTTTTTTTTTTTTTTGCTTGGTTTGGAAAAAAATGCATACCTGGTGGGAAAAAATAAGCCTCTTTGGTGGAAATGAAATGTAGCCAGAGTTGTGGAAACCTTTCTCACCTACCAAGACAACTGTGCAGGCTTAGGCTTGCAGCTGTGTGTAGCTCAGTGGTAAGAGCTCTTGCCTCATCTGAGGCACTGGGTTAACTCCTGAGCATCCCACACAACAACAACAAAGCCATTCCTTATTTCCTGCTGGTCACTGCCTTCCTGGTTAACACCCTTTACATACACATGTTAAGTGTAGCCAAGAACCAGCTAAGACTACCTCTACTGGCCCTTGTTAAGCAGGCCCCACGAGCCAGGCAAGGTACCAGCACCTTTCATTTTATCCTTAGGAGTAATCCACGATGAAGGGTCAATTATGGCTATCTTATACACAGCATGGCTAGGCTCAGAAGTGACAGGTGACTTGTCCAGGTCATGGAGAGCCTATGTGAAACAGTCTGTGCTCACACTGTCCAAGGTCAGAGACTTGTACCCTTCTTCGGTGCTCCCAGCCGGGTCCTCAGTACTGGGCTGTCTTGCCACCCTCCAGATCTCCTTTGCTCTCAGCACACCACCCAGCCTAAACTGGTATATCCCTGGCAAACAAGTGCGGAACTGAACAGAGGCCATCAGAAATAGGGTAAGAGTGACCCACAGGAGACTCCTCTCATCTGACTGGGAAGTGACTTCCCTGACTTGAATGACAGGAAAAAGGGGCTGGATTTGCTTAGGTTCAGCTATGTTCTATGGTGTGGTTGTTGGTCTCGCCAGACTCACATAACCCTCTTCCTTCCCTCCTCTCTCTATGCCCAGAAGGGTGAAGAATACTCACGAGAGGCGGTACCACCTCTTGCAAACGCCCGAGACTCTCAGCAGCTCAGGGAGGCACAGACAGGAAAAGATCCCAAGGAGCAGCTCATCTGGAAGGGAGTCCCAGGAGACACCTGCAAAGAAGCAGAGCAGGGTCTCCATCTCTGAACTCTTCCCTGTCACAGTCTCGGGGTCCCGGCCAGCGCGCAGCATGCACGAGCACGCATCAAGCTCATGCCACATAGCGCAAAGGGAATTTCAGCAAACGGAACCCTCCAAACTCCCACATATCTCTCAGTACTACACACTGACTTACACTGTGGTGGTTTGAATGAGATTGTCCCCTCTAGTCCTGAACATTTGAATTCTTGCTTCCAAGTTGGTGGCGCTTGCTGTCTGATTAGGTTTAGGAGGTGTGACTTTGCTGGGAGCACCTCACTGGGGTGGACTTTGAGGTTTCCAAGCCCCAGACACTCCCTGCCAGCTTTCTCTGCTTCCGGCTTGAGAACAAGGTGTGAGGTCTCAGCCTTTGCTGTGACCCTATCCACTGCTTGCTCTCAGGACTCCCTGATACCCTTGCCATTACGGACCCCTCCCACCTGAACCCTAAGCCCAAACAAACTCTTCCTTTTGGTAAGTTGTCTGGGTCGTGATAGTTATCACAGGGACAGCAAAGTCCCTAAGGCAAGCGCTGCCGTGAGTGTCCCACTTTCTTAGCTGTAAGACTCAGGGAACCCTTGGCCCCAGGCTGGCAGAGACAAGTTGATTGGCCCTGGCACAGAGTAAGTCCCCAGCCACCCAATAAACTGTGGCTTGAAGCCACAAAGGCTCCCACTTTTATAAAAGGCAAAATGATCCTTCTTCCCTCTTGGAATACAGAATGTACACCCCAGTCCACGCACCTAAAGTAGCTATTATTTTGAAAGGATGCTCCCCTCCTTCCTCTTTCTCTTTCTTTCTTTTCTTTCTTTCTTCTTTCTTTCTTTCTTTCTTTCTTTCTTTCTTTCTTTCTTTCTTTCTTTCTTTCCTTCTTTCTTTTTTTTTGGTGGGGGTGGGGTGGGGTGGGAGTTGGGACAGGGCTTCTCTATGTAGCCTTGGCTATCCTGGAATTCACTCTGTAAGTCAGGCTGGCCCCAAACTCAGAGATCCTTCTGTCTCTGCCTCCCGAATGATGGGATTAAAAAGGCTTTTGCCACCACTGCCTGGCTTTCACTACTTAATCCAACAAGTATTTCAAGATTCTCTACTACTACTTATGGTGCCAAGTGTCCTCTCAGGTGTTAAGGGAAGATCAGCAGACAAAATAAGAACAACGAAAGAAAGACTTTACCTTCATAAAGCAGGCCTGTTATGGAGGAAACGGACAGTTATACTTGAAACAAGCACGCTGTGACACATGAAAAAGGATGCCAATTATGAAGAAAAATTCAGCCCGAAGTGAAACTCAGGCACGTGTGAACACTGTGGGGGTGACCGCTGCTCCTGGGGCAGCGATCGCTGAGTCCGATAGACCTAGGTAATGGGAGTAAGCCTCGGATCTGTGCTCTGAACCCCATAGAAGGCAGGCTCGCTTTGAAGAACAGAGCTAAGAAGGGTGGTGGCGGGGACTGGAATGAGAAGCAGGAGGGGAGAGCTATGGAGAAAGACCTTTGACTTCCATTTAACAAGGAACTCCTAGATGGTGGTGAGCACAGAATTGCCACCGGTCCCTTGAAGTTCTGGGAAGATCAGTGTGGCTGTGGTCACAGTGGACGGGTGTGGGAGAAAGGTTAACGTAGCTTTGTCTTAGAGAAGTGGTTTCTAGGAGGCTCTTCCACCAGCCTATTTACAGCTGATCTAATTCTAGGCTCTCTACCTTCCTGTCCCCAAGAGGAGAAAGGGACCTGTATTTGTTAAGGCTTATGGAGCTTACAGAGCACATACCTGAAGCAGGTACCATGAACAGGGAAGAGGCCTCAGAGGAGAAGGGCACTGGGGGCAGCCCACGGCAGCTGCCCTGTCAGCCTTCCTAAACTGTCTCTCTGAGACAAATCCTGCCTGTCTTTCGGTTTTTTTTTTTTTTTTTTTTTTTTTTTTTTTGGTTTTTCGGGACAGGGTTTCTCTGTGTAGCCCTGGCTGTCCTGGCACTCACTTTGTAGACCAGGCTGGCCTCGAACTCAGAAATCCGCCTGCCTCTGCCTCCCGAGTGCTGGGATTAAAGGCGTGCGCCACCACGCCCGGCTCTTTCGGTTTTTTTCAAGACAGGGTTTCTCTGTGTATCCCTGGCTGTCCTGGAACTCTAGACCAGGCTAGCATCAAACTCAGAAATCTGCCTGCCTCTGCCTCCTGAGTGCTGGGATTAAAGGCGTGCGCCACCAATGCCCGGCCTGCCTATCTTTCAACTGCATTCTTTCAACAGAGCCAGACACTCAGCCTGTGTCCACATTACTTAGCACAAGGATCAACCTGTGATGGTTCAACTGTGTTGCTTATTTAGAAGTGTGTCCCAGCCACCGGAGCCTGCTGTAATTCTTAGGATAAGTCATTCTGGGTCGCACCTGGATGCCATTCATTTAAAATAAAACTACTACTAATGGCTTCCTCCTATGGGAAGCCTCATGACCAATGAAGGTCCCTTGTGTACATGATCGAAACAGTGACTTATCTGTTTAGGCCTCCCAGGTCCACAAGATCTTGCAAAGGAAAATCTGATTTGTTTTACAGACTGGGAAGTAAAATTTGATCCAGCCATATATTTACTGAACGATCAATTCAATCCCAAGATTTGTTCTTGGGATACAAAATAAGCTAAGCACACCCAGATCCTTATTCTATTTTGAAGCTGAGAGAGACAAAGAAGACACTCCAACTATCTATCATGTTTGGCTCTCCGCAGCATCTGGGGCAGAAGGGTCATCAGGGAAGGCTTCTGGGAAGCTGTGGCTCCTCCGTGCTCAATCGAGGGCTGTGCTGTAAGTCTAGTTTGTTCTTTACCCAAGTGCAGTGTGGGAGATGAGGTCCAGTGCACTCTGCTAGCTTTGAACCCACCATGTGGCTGAGCTCTGATCTATTGTGAATTCCTCTGTCTCCCAAGTGCTACAAGTTGAGCTTTCATTCTGATCCACAAAGACTATATTGTCAGATCCCTGGTGTATCTGAGAATTACCACACTATAGGAAGAACTCAGCCCTCATGGGAATCCCAGCCGTGCTGCCCCTAGTCTATGATGTTGAGTAACTCGAGTCTCTCTAGGTCTGTTTTCTATCTGGAGGAGTTGCCTGGCAAAGCTGTCCAGTGCGGAGATGAGGTGATAGAGAAGATTTGAAATCATGCAGTACAGAGGCAGCCTTTCCTGTCCAGACTCCCTGCTTTCCCCACGAGATCAGCACATTCTCCTTCTGTATTGTTTTTTTTTTTTCATACTAGGAAGTATGCTAGTTTGAATTCTCATGAACAGGCAAAAACCCGTGATGAGAGGAGGGCCTGGTTATGCTGCAAGGGATTTACCCAAGCCCAAACCTCATATCTCCCTCAATCTCAGCTGTGGATCTCCCGAAGTAGATCCAGGTCTGACTTCAAGGGGTTTATCTGGCACTTAATGACGGGAAGCACTGGAGAAGTGGGGAAGGCAGATGCTACAGAGTGGAGGGAAGCCAGCTATGGCATGTTAACAGGCAGGCTGTCGCCATGGAAACTGGTTTAAACCTTCAGGGGTTCCAGGAACCTGGAACCTGCCTCTGTGCTGTCCCACCAGAGGGTCCAGGAGCTGCAGTAAGAGAGTCCACCAGGTGCTGTTGTATATTAACTCTGGGCTCATTGGTAACTTCTCAGCATAGCTGCCCAGAGAAAGCCCTCAGGCGCAGTTGCATCTTCTGCGTTCAGGAGAAAGCCTCGGGAACTAAGGAAAAGGTGAATGGCAAGGGACCATGGGTCAGCCAACAACAGTGTCCAATAAAGATGACTTGGGGAGGGAATTAGAGAAGCACGCCTAGAGATATATGACTGATGACCTCATTCAGTGTTTGCTAGTTTATGAGGAAGTTCTAAGAAAGCAGAGGAGAGAGAAAGAAAGACCAGCAAGGAATGATCCCATGATAAGAGGAAGTGTAGCATAGTGCGAATGCAGAGGCAGCAGACCCAGGCACCAAAGCCTCGCAAGAGAACACTTGCTCTGAGAAGTAATTTCATGTCACCACCAAAGAGCCACGCTCATGTTCCAGCAATGTGCAATGGCTAGCATGTAATTAGAATTTGATAAATATTTGCTAAGTGCATTGGACCTTTTATTTCTATTAATTCTTAACATGACTGGCTAACTTTCTTTAACCAACTATATCAGTTACTATAACTGGCTAACTTCCTTTAACCGACTAATAACTACAACAGTTTTAAGACCAGAACCTGAAACTGAATATTAGAAAATGCCTGACTGATATTTCATGGGGGAATGACTAACACTTCAGAGGTTTTAGTTTAAATACAGGCAAATATAGGCCTTATAAGACCAGTTTCTTCATTTGAACAATAATAGATAGGTTTGTAACAAACATCATGAGTGATTTTTAATTAATGAACTAGTTTTAGGAGCTGCGTATGAGATACAGCTCATGTCCAATAAATATCCTTAGTGGCAAATGTACTATTAAATAAATATATGACATAAGAGTGAAAACTGCCATCTACTAGAAGCCCTAAAAACCCCTCGAACTGACTGACTTTGCTGCAATATATACATACACACACACACAACGTATTATTACTCTCATTTTTATGTATGAGTTCACTTATTTCAATGAAGCCAAATGATTTCACAAAGGCAACATTAATTGTTAGGAAGGGTGCAGAACCAAGAGGCAAACTTGAGTTTCTAAATTCCTGTGCCCCAAAGTGGAAGTACAAGGTCACAGAGGCAGAGGCTTAATGTTGTCTCTGGTGGCAGAGAACACTGCTAAATGCTGCAATGTACCAATGAGATTACCATCAAATGGGAGGAGCAGCAGTCCAGAAAATTATATAGCCTTAGCTAAGAGCAAGGTACTCAGTGCTCCAATCATTTGACTATTCAGGATAACCCAGTTCTGGGGCCCCAGGGTGGAAGTGGGTGAGCCTGGAATTGGCTGCTGTCCTAGCAGATGAATGGGGCAGAAATTTGTCTCCAGTAGCTGTGCTGGTGGCTAAAATCCAGGCCGTGATACACTTAATCTAATTGTAATTGCCATATTTAATTCTCAAAACATCAGCCATCTGTTTCCTGGATTCTTGACAACATGGCTGCCTGGTCTGTTTGCAAGCACAAGAGTGAGCTATCCGGAGGTCTTTTCTCCACTCTGATCTAAAAAACCCACCAAGGCTTGCTATGGTGGCATAGCAAGGTAGCTAACCAGCACTGCTACCTGTTTCTTCTCAGGTGCAAACAAGCTTCCTCATCGTTAGTCCACTCCCCATGCCCTTCAACCTCCTTGGGAGAGAGGGGCATGGAGGAGTTCTAAGCACTTGAGCCCTATAGTATGCTTAACTTGTCTTATTCGATCTGCTCATTTCTCAGAAGAGCACTGACACACAAGATTCAGACTGCATATCCAAAATGATTCGAATGACACCCGAAATTTTGATTTAAAAAAAAGAACTGATTTTAATTATAAATTACGAGCGGAGCTGCCCACAGACTCGGAGGTGTTGGATCTTCTGGAACTACAGTTGCTGTTAAGAACCCGATATGGAACCCTTCCTGAAGAGCAGTAGATACTCTTTACTGCTAAGCCCTATGCAGCCTCCCAAATTCTGACTTTTACGATTGCTTTTCAGCTGGGCTTTGTGTGCACACCAAAACCTCCAGTGCTCAAGAGGCAGGAACCATCACACATACACACTTATGAAAACACATACACACAGTGTCCCTCTAGTTAAGTCTTATATAATGAAATCGTATTATAGGTGAAGGCACTGAGACCCTGATACTTTTTCTTTTTTATATTTGATTTTATTAAGAGTGCTCACACTTTGACCACTTTTACTGCTTTACTTTTGGTGACACATTATAGTCTGTGCTTTCTCCGCAGGGAACAGATTTCTGCCACGCTAGGTGAATGCTCCTTCATTTTCTCACAAACCACAGAGGCTGTACTAGTTGTTAATATATTGTATTCTGGGTACAGTGAGCCAGATAGAAAAACACACACACAGCAAACTTAGTGATTGTACCATTCACCCCATGCTCCTTTATTTCTGCTACTTTTCCATCCTTGTGGGATATGAGAAATAATAAAGAAATAAGGGTAAGCAAGCTATCAGAGTTGGGCTTTTTGTTCATTGTTACTACTATAGTCCCAATACCTAGAACAGTATTTATGCTTGCTATGCCAGAACTGGTGATGTATGTCCATATTCTCAGCATTGTTTTAAATTTAAAGGTTTATTTACTTTACATGAGTGCTCTATCTGCATGTACATCTGCATGCCACAAGAGGGCACCAGACCCCATTACAGATGGTTGTGAGCCACCATGTGGTTGCTGGGAATTGAACTCAGGACCTCTGGAAGAGCAGACAGTGCTCAACCACTGAGCCATCCCTCCAGCCCACATAATCTCAGCATTTGGCAGGAAGAGTCAGGAAGACTGCAATGTGTGAAGCCAACCACATAGTGAGTTTTAGCCATGGTTATACAGGGAACCCTAGTCTCAAAGTGAATAAATAAAAAGAAAACGGTGCCCATGGAAGGAGTTACAGAGACAAAGTTTGGAGCTGAGACAAAAGGATGGACCATCTAGAGACTGCCATATCCAGGGATCCATCCCATAATTAGCCTCCAAACGATGACACCATTGCATACACTAGCAAGCGTTTGCTGAAAGGACCCTGATATAGCTCTCTTTTGTGAGACTAGGCCAGGGTTAGCAAAACACATAAGTGGATGCTCACAGTCAGCTATTGGATGGATCACAGGGCCCCCAATGGAGGAGCTAGAGAAAGTATCCAAGGAGCTAAAGAGATCTGCAACCCTGTAGGCGCAACAACATTATGAACTAACCAGTACCCCAGCTCTTGACTCTAGCTGCATATGTATCAAATGGAAAGAGAGGCCCATTGGACATGCAAACTTTATATGCCCCAGTACAGGGGAATGCCAGGGCCAAAAAGTGGGAATGGGTGGGTAGGGGAGTGGGGGAGGGTATGGGGGACTTTTGGGATAGCATTGGAAATGTAATTGAGGAAAATACATAATAAAAAAAATATTAAAAAAAAAAAAGAAAACGGTAGAATGGCCACAAGGAAACTTAAAGCAAGCAAAGATGACTGGAAGTGTCCCCACAATGACTCCGACAGAACAAAGGTTTGGGAGCTGGTGGGTCCTGCAATCAATTTAGTAGGCTTGCTGCTGCTGCTGCTGCTACTACTATTTTGCTTTGAACAAAACATTTTATTTCTTTCGTGTAAGGGTGTGGAGGCTGTTAAAGTAGTTGGGTATCTCCTACCTTGTGGGTTTAAGAGAGGAAGCAGCTCAGTATTGATGGAAAATGCCTTTATGTCTGGAGCCATCTTGCCACCATTACCATTATTGTTACTATCGCAAGAATGGGATAGAATAGAACAGATAATATCCTAGGGAAAGGGGAATGATAATTCTATGAAACTCTTGTTTCAAATTCTCCTATGGCAATATAAAATATATTTCTTACTCCCTAAACAAAAATGTATGGGGAGAAAAATGTTTGCTTTGGGGTACTAAAACCACAGATTCTCAGGCTAAAGAAATTCTTTCCTCTGAACCTGTGGAATTCTGTACTTTGAACACGATTCCATGTGGATTGTGATAGCCTCTGAACTTTGGAGTTTTAGTCTGAGAGAGAACCTTTGCAGGGTCTGGAAGTTGAAGTGGCTTAACAGCCACGATAGAGCTAATCAACATATTAGTTCAAGTGCATTTTTCAAGGTGCTTACTTATTTAAAAGACAAGGAACAGGCATTTAAGAACCATGAATAAAATGTGATTGCCCTCTTTCCACTGCTGGCTCCACTTCTGCACTGTTTCCTGTTTCCTCCCAACTTCTTCCCTACTCTGGCCTGGCCCAGAGAGCCAGCCAGAACTGCCCTGCTATACGATGGGATGGTCACATAGTTTTAATCATCTCACATAAACAGATGCAGAGGAATTTAGTTGCCAGATGTGAAGCTGGAATGCAGCTCATAGTTAAAGCTTGCTTAGCAATGAAACAACAAAAGCCCTGGGCCAGTCACCAGATCTGTGTTCAGCAGGCATAGCCTGTCCAGCCCTAATCCTGTCAGAGTTATTAGCCACCTGTCCTAACAACTGCACACAAAACTCCCTGGGATAAGAATCCAGCTACACTGGAGGCCTATGCATGCTTCCGGGAGCTTGGTGGCACTCTTCTGTAGCAGCTGTCTCTCGGCTTACACCATGGGCCTCCTTCTCATCCAGAGTAATTAACAAGGGGATACTCAAGAAAGTCACTCCATGAGTAAGTGTATGCCATTGCCTTCTCTATCTCCTAATCCACAAATACCCTTAAAAGCCATGGTTATTTTCCTCTCTCACTTTAGATATTCATTTTAAGCATCAATCTTTTGTTTGTTTGTTTTGTTTTTCCGAGACAGGCTTTCTCTGTGTAGCCCTGGCTGTCCTGGAACTCACTTAGTAGACCAGGCTGCCCTCGAACTCAGAAATCCGCCTGCCTCTGCCTCCCAAGTGCTGGGATTAAAGGTGTGCACCACCACCAATCTTAAAGTCTAGGTTCATTTCTGTGCTGTCTATACAAGCACTAGGGAAGCCGAAGACAGGATCGCCTTGAGTTCAAGGTCAACCTGGACTACAAGATGAGAGTATATTAAAAAATAAAGGGAGGGAGGGGGGTCCATGTATGATACCTCACAAGCTGTCAGCACTTGTAAGGTGGGCTGAAGTAGTAGAAATGCTGAGATTTCAAGACTACATAGTGAATACAAGATTAACCAGAAGTATACAAGATTGGTCTTTAAAAAAATAAAAAAGCCAGGATAATGGTACACACCTTTAATCATAGCACTTGGAAGGCAGAGGCGGGAGGATCTCTGAGAGTTCAAGGCCAGCCTAGACTACAAAGTCCAGGATGGCCAAGCCAAAGCTAACCCTGTCTCAAAAAACAAACAAAAAACCCAAACAAAACAAGAAAAAAGAAATGCAGACTAACTGATTGGACCAGTTCAGTTCCTCTCTCCCCAACACCTTCGCTTTGCTGAGTAGCCAAGGACTCCACATATCCACTGGGATGGGAAATGAGTCACTTCTGCACGAGGGGCTCCTTCCCTCCTTCCAGCCCTGAGGACACTCAGGGTCTGAGCTACAACTAACACCTCTGTCTTCCTGGCAGGCATGTGGCTGTGTGCAGCTATTATATACTTTGTCTTTCTCTTCAACTCCATTTTGAAACTCCTAAGAGACAGCAACCCTCCCTTATGTTCTGTCTGGGTCCTCACAGCGTTTTGCTTCAAAGATGCCTTTTGTCCTACATCTGTGGACAGGTAGATGTGGAACAACACAGAGCAGTCATATTTTATAACCAAAGCTATGTACAATGGGCAAGTTAATCAAAACCTGTTCATCTTAGCAGGATCTATCTCTCACCACATTTGGTCAAACACCAAATTGCTACTATTAAAAACCCAGGCTCTAAAAATAAGAGTCACGTTAAGTTTTAAAGAAAAAGATTTCTATATGCGCAGAGTCGGATTAACATTTCTGTAGACAGAGGATGTATATCAACTGGCTTCTCAAGCCAGAGTCAGAAACCTATTATAAGCCACTGTCATACTAAGACCTTTACAGTTTTACTCAATGTTCAGATGAACACTTTAAGTAGGAATTATTGCTCCATTTCACAGATAAGGAAACTAAGGCCCAGAAAGTTCAAGTCACTTCCCAAGGTAGCTCCCAATGGCAGCATCAAGATGTAAATGTAGATTTGTCTGAACTTACTTCCATACCCCTCTAGTTAATCTCAAATATTATTATATATTCAGTTATGTTTTCACTTTGAGAAATCCCCATCTTCTGACTAAAGCCTCTTAAACTGGGACCAGAGAGACGAGCCACCATACCTGGCATTAATGTGGACTCACATGCTATAACTTGAAGATGACTCCCTTTCCTACAAAAGTATTGAGAAGCCCAAACAGAAAATATATGTTTTTGTTTGGAGACAACAGTCTCATTGCGTAGCCCTGGCTGTCCTGGAAGTCACTGTATAGGCCAGCGAGCTTCCAATTCACAGAGATCTGCCAGCTTTGGCCACCGGAGTACTGGGTTCAAAGGCATGGGACACCACAGGGGACTACAAAACAGGGATTTTCAAGCAAGCCACAGATCTGCTCACCACCTGCAGACAGCGCCAGAAGGAAGGACGGAAGAATCCATTTCTTCACGCTGGCTTTGCAAGGCTTCACTCTGATGCTTTCTTCAACCTCTTTTTCCATTCCTCACCCAATTTTAGTTTAGACTTTGGTCACCTCTTCCACTGCTTTCATCCTGACCACGGCTTATCATTCTCCTACCGCTCTACATAAATCTCTAGGGGTCTGCTGCCTATTCTCTACCCGGTACAGTTCAGCCTCAGCTAACCAATGTGTCCCTTTAGAGGGGTCACTGAGTTGGGGCGCAGATGGTCCACTCTTTTAATCCCAGAACTTGAGGCAGGCAGATCTCTGAGCTGGAGGCCAGCTTGTCTGAGTTGGAGGCCAGTGAGTTACATGACAAACAAAGAAACCCGTCTCAATGGACAACACTGAATGAGGGGAGAGGAGCGAGTGTTCCACTGAGGAAAGGTCAGCCCCACCAGAGGCCGCACCTCTCCCTACTCTGTCCACTCCCATTCTGCTTTCCTGTTCTCCAGCATCTTAAGTGGCTGTTCCCTTTACTTTAGGTCCTCTATACCAAGGGACATTTTCATGCGTATTCCTGCATTCTCCCCTCGTCTTTGCTTAAAGGTCACAGCCCAAATAAGGGTGTCAGCCAACACCCAGTTTGCAATCTATCTTCAGATTCCAAGACTTCCATTTTTCCTCAGTTTGACCCCCTCTTTGTTTTTAGCCACGTTGGCCTAACGTATTACATAAAGTACCATATCCATTGGACCTCCAGGATTTCCTCACTAGAATGGAAGTTCTAGAATGTGTCTGTTTTGTTCACTGCTATTATTCGGAGCCACTATACTGTGGAGGACAGTGTGCTCTCAAAAACACTTCCTGAATCACTCTTTTGAGACAGGGTTTCTCTGTGTAGCCCTGGCTGTCCTGGAACTCACTCTGTAGACCAGGCTCGCCTCAGAAATCCGCCTTCCTCTGCCTCCCAAGTGCTGGGATTAAAGGCATGTGCCACCACTGCCTGGCCCTGAATCACTTTTTTAAATGACTAGGGGGTAGGGGTGGGGAAACCTTGACAAGCCTCAGGTCAACACACTATATTTACCCTAAGGCTGCAGTCCTTGAGTCTGGATCCACCCTGGAGGCACTTTATTTAAAAATGTTTTGTTATTTAAAATGTTATTTAAAAATGTGAATCTGGGAAATCAAGGAGTGGGAGTCACTCGTGAGAGAATACTTTCAGGTAAATTCTGATTTCATCAATTCACCCTGCCTCCTGGAGACAGAACTGAGAAGAAAGCTGACATTATAAATCTATTACAATAATCCAGGAAGAGATGATGAAAGCTTGAAACAGTTGCCACACAAGAGTGAAAGACACAGTGACTAGCTGGGTAGAGGGGGCAGTGGGGATGAGACCACATTTCAGGGTTCTATGACTGTAGATGCAATGTCACAGTAAGGGAAGCGCCACACCCCCAGGGCCTGCTTGCAAGTGGAGCAATCTAAGTCTCTTCTACTTAGTAACATTTACCTTCCTAATGTGCCTACCAATAATCTAAGCTATTCTCATACAAAGCTTGCTCAGATACAAAGAAGTATATCAGAGACAAAAGGGGACCATCTAAGATCCCTGCTTCTGTTCCCATATGTCAGTGTACTGAGCTGGACTTTGAGCAGGAAGATTCCTTTCTAAGGAAAAGGGCAGGAAAAAAGTTTCAAGTCAATTGTTGACCACAAGATAAAGACCAACCAAGATTCCTGAAGACTTAATGACTGGAATCCATTTCACTGCCACACTTCCAAACTAGGCAATTTTAGGCACTGATCCAAAAGATTCCCCAAGGAAATAATTCAATCAAATCTAGTTAAAACAAAATAGTTCAACCCATTACATATACAATTTGGATCTCGGTGTCACGCCTTACCTGGAAAGTTCTCCCGGTTGAGCTTAGGCCGACGGATGATCACAAAGTCTTTGTCACTCCCTTTGCTCTTGACTCGTTTCCTTGGAGGGCTCTGGGGGTGGCCGAGGTTTGAGAGCAGTCCATGTGGGATGTTCTCACTGTCCACCTCCTCCTTCTCCAAGGCCGAGACACCCATGCCTGACAGCAGTTCAGAAGTCTTGCTGGAATCCCATCCCCACGTGAAGCTGGTGGTGACGTTGCTACTCTGGTCCGGAATCTCCTGAAGGTGCTTCCTGCAGAAGGGCAGACATTCTCTATTCCTTTTGAAAATACACCCCTAAATAAATCCAAGGTAGGCATGAAAGAAGAGTCAAGAATGGAGTGGAGAAAAGTCCCAGCAAGTGACAGTACTGCATTTTTAAAACGTGCCTACAAGCCAGAGAAATCCAAGAATGAAAGAGAAAAATCGGGAACACATATACTTCGAAAGGCTTTGGGATTTATGGTCACGCAGAAGGCCTCAATAATTTCTTCCCGTGGAGGGAAAAAGAGGGACGGCGCTCATACCATGACTCAAAGTAGCGGAAGGAAAACTTAATTAGGAAGCCAAATTAAACTGCACATTGATATTCGCACTAAAGTATTCATCCATCCTTTTTCTCTAAGCAACCATTCACATAACCAGATTATTTGAACAAGAAGCAACATTCGCGGCCTAAAAGAATTCAAACGGTTCATTCATGTTTTGCCCGTTTTTTTTTTTTTTTTTTTTTTTGCAATCGGTTTACCTGTGCATGGTGTCCACTGATTCAGGAGTTTTGAATGCTTGAATTAATTGAAGAGCTGCCTGCCTTCCAGACTCCTGTTTTAGCGCTCGGCTTAGAGTGATCCCCGGGGCCCCAGCAGTTGGACCCGCGAACTAGCAACGTTCCATCACCACCGCGCGCGCGGAGTTCTGCATCCCGCTCTCCAGCAGCCGCCTTCTGACGCCCCGTTGCCTGCTGGGAATTGTAGTTCCGAGCCTAGCTCGTAGTCCTGCCTGGGTTCCTCCACTCTGATTTCGGACCAACCCTCCAGATACCCACAACTCCCTGCGGCGCCGGGCGGGATTGAAGGAGGAGGAGGAGGAGGAGGAGGACAGGCAGGCGGAAGTGGGTGGAGCTCCGGCTGGCTGGGAAATGTCAGCCGATTGACTGGGAGCGGGTTTTCCTTTTCCCGGAGCTCACGGGCCTTCGGGTGATCACCGCCACGGTCGCCCGGGACTGAAGGATTCGTGACCCCGGCAGGCTGCGGCGGACGCGAAGCTTCTGAGTCCCTTCCAGACGCTGTCTGGCGAGGTCCGACGGTGAGCGTGAGGGGGGCGGGGACGCGTGAGGTGCGTCAGGGTCTGGGGTCCCGGCCCAGTCCCTGGCGGACATAGACTTGGGGGGAGCTCCAGATGGTGAGTGGCCGCCGCCGCCAGCCCATCTCCGGGGTCTCGATGGCCAGCCAGGTGAGAGGCTGCGGGTGGCACTCCTGCCATTCGCCTTCCTCCACCTGGCAGTGGGCGGCCCTTAGGACTGGGTCTGTGGACGCGATCCTTTCCTCACTTGTAAACTAGGCTCGAGGACGCGGCACACCCCACGGGCTGGCACTGAAGATCAAATCAGCGTGCGAGGGGAAGCCTTTTTCGAGCTAAAGCGCAGTTCCAAGAGGAGCGATGTTTATTTTTAAGGCGGCAGGAGCCAGCAGTGGTTCCCGCGTGCATCCTCTTGGATCCTTGATGAGTCTCCCAAATGCCAAAGGGAAAAAGGGAGGCTCCGCTTGCAAGGAGAGACCACCCTGAAAGCTGTTTAGGTGCCTCTGACTCAACCCACAGCCTGTCTTAAAATCTCTCTGCCTAGAAACGATGCTAATTTAGCCTCTGAAGAGGTCGGGGGCGATTAGATTAGAATGACCATGCAAAATTCAGGTGTGCAAACTGTGCAACAGGGGAGAGGGTAGGGGGATGCATTTCTAGTCCGGTAAAAATGAAGATTTATAGAGTTGAAAAAAAGCAGGCCACCTTCATCAAAAACATTAGAATATTGGTTTAGTATGTTAGATTGCATACACTTGTGTTTCTTTGTGGGGAGAGCAAGCTTCGTTTTATAGTGGAATTAAATCCTTCATGCTCAGTTTTGTCTTTGTTTCTAGCATAGTCTTTGCATCAGTTACTTCTTGAGAGGAAGAGATTCATGAACTTTTATTCCTGTGAGATTGGTGTAAAAAAAAAAAAAAGACCTTTTTGCAAATTGGTTTTACTTGAAAAGAAAGACTAGGAGAATAAGTATGTATTCACAGTCTGCTATGGAAAGTATCTTAAAATGAGACCTTCTGAAATAGTGTATAAAGTTATCTTTTGTTCCTTTGAAAAACTCATTTGCCTTCTCTTGAACTTTGTCCTTTGTAAGGATGTAACTCATTCAAGAGTAAACTGTAGTAAATATAAAACAAAACCTTGTTCAGCCCTGAATTCAGTTAAGAGTTACCAGAGACCTTAGGATATTTAAATTGGTGGGCACAAGGTTCTCTCTAGGAAAGGAAAGCCTATCAACTTTGAAATTAGGAGCCTGCTGATTTGCCATGATAATGAAACCGGTTTTCTTTTGCATTTCTTCTAATCACAGCTATTTCCATAATATACTGAAAAGAGACAGGGTTTCTCTGTGTAGCCCTGGCTGTCCTGGAACTCACTCTGTAGACCAGGCTGGCCTCAAACTCAGAAATCCGCCTGCCTCTGCCTCCCGAGTGCTGGGATTAAAGGCGTGCGCCACCACACCCGGCTGAGTATTGTGTCTTGATTCGTCTTGATTCATTTTGAAGACTAGTAGAATATTTTTAAATTATTTGTTATGAAAATGGAACCATAGAAATTATTTAAAACAAATTGTATTTTAAACAGATGTCTGGATTGGAGAGGAGACATGAAATTGAAATCTATTCTCTGTGGTCAGGGTACCTTACTTTGTTTTGTACATACTGGTGTGAGAACTTGGGTAAATGACATATCCACTCTGCCATCTACTCCTTATTAAGCAAAAATTCTAACAATCTTTTCTCATTAGTTTGTAGGAACTAACTAAACAAAACAATGTACGGTGTAATATAGTAAACATACATTAAATCTTCAAGTTCCTTTGTAAAAACAATACTTTGTGAGAAAGGAATCTCTAGATGCCAAAGTAATTGGTATTGGAATTCTTACAGTTCCTACAACTGAAATCCTCAAGGGTTTGTGGAGAGTTTAGAGTTCTCCTTACCCACTGACCTGGTTGCCAACTTCAGCTCTCAAGCCTTGCCAAAGATGAACCATCTGCGCCCGCCTCTTGTCACACTTAGGATCCTAGACACCTGGTTTGTCAGTTTCAAAACATAGGTTCTTGAGTTATCTAACTTTCATTATGCCATATAGATGAGTTAAAATACTTATTTACATTAATACTGCAACTGGGGTGTGGCTCAATAGCAGACAGTCTATATTTAGGCATCTGAAGGCCCTGGATAAAAGAAAAAATTAATATCAATTCTGGTGAATCTTTAGCTCTTGATGGCCACATTTCTTATTGATTTCAGAGTTTGGGGGTTTGACAGATTTCTGTCAGGGTTTTGCTTGTTTGTGTTCTCATCAGTTGCTTCTGTGCCTTGCTCTTTTTTCTCATTCTCTTTGGCTTAAGCGCCTTCTCTCTCCTGACCTCTCTGGTTTTGAACATTTGAAATTCCGAAATTATCTTAACCTTAATTTTTTTTTTCACACTGAGCATGTAGAACTTTTAACAACACAACATACATAGAAGACAGTACTCCTGAACCATTAATTTTAGCAAGATGGTTATAAAAGGCATTTGAAAATAATAGCAAATAGGAAAAGGTGGCGTTGGATTTTAAATACTTAAGGCTTTTGTACCCGATGTTTTAAAGGGTTCACTCTGACTACTTGTACATTAAAGTTTCATCAGTTAAGTCAGTTGGCATTTTATTTTGAGTAAAATCAACTTTTCTTCTATGGTATTAATGCCAACCCATGAAAACTAGGATGCTTCCAAATACGAATTATCATCTCCCTAAACCTATTAATGTTTGAAAAAATATGTCAACCTTTGTTGTGGTCAAAGGCACACTTTCCCTTTGGCTCTTGAAATCTTTTGCAGAGTTATACATAGTTACGACTCCACACATTTTCTACAGTAATGAACCCATTCTGATTATGTGCCTAAATGATTGACCTCTTCTTCCTGTCTGGCTTTGGGGTGCTAGATGCATCTTCTTGACATGGTTCTGAATTGTACTTATTCTCCTGCAAGCAAACAGATGAAGAACTGCTTAGGTGCCTTGCAAACTGAATGCCAGTTTGTTGTAAGGGAGCAATTGTTATTGTGAGCCTGACTCATGTCTTAGAAAGGGATAAGGGCGCACTCTGGGGCTATGGTATCACCACAGATGGTGAAAAGTAAAATGCAGTTGCGTCCCTTTCTTATAGATATACTTTTTTGAGGAAAGCTGATGGCTGAGGGTAAAATCAATACCTTGAGACTTTTGGAGCAGGTAGATATTTTCTAGAAGACAAAGGTAAGCAGCTAGCACATTGTCTTAGTTAGGGTTTCATAGCTGTGAAGAGACACTTTGACCAAGGCAACTCTTATAAGAGAAAACATTTACCCTGGGGGCTGGCTTACAACTTCAGAGGTTTAGACCATTATCATCATGGCAGGAAGCATGACAGCTTGCAGACAAGGTGTTGGTGAAGAAGCTGAAAGAGTTCTATATGTTGATCTAAAGGCAGCCAGAAGAAGAATATCTTCTGTAGACAGCCTGGAGACTGGAATTCTACACTGGGAGAAGCTTAAGCATAGGAGACCTCAAAGCAAGACAGGAAACCAGCTGGGCAAACTCTAAACTCTGTATCTCCATGTTTGATGTCAAAGGGTCTTTAGGTCTCCAATTCCTTTTTCTTCTTTGTTGCCTATCACACCAAGCCTGGATTTAAGTTCTGATTCACCTAGAACCTACTCTGTCCCAGGCTGGCTTTGAACTCAGAGATCTGTATGGTTTTATCTCCTGGGATTACAAATGTGTATCACCATACCTGGATCTAAACTTAGCTGGGTAGGATCTAGGCCAAAGTCCCACTCCCTTAATCTGCTATCTCCTAGAACACAGGATTTGGCTCCGTTTTACTTACTGGTGCCCCTTTAATACTTGAACCATATATTTGTTATTTTTCCTTTCTCAACTTTCTCCTTTTTATCAGAGTGATCTTTTCATAAGAGTGAATTTTTGTAACCACACAGTGGAATTTACCCCAGACTGTTTTGAGACTTCCTTAATTGTCAATGCAATTAATCTAAATCTCTTCTTTTACCTTATCCGTAGGCAGAATCCTCAGACAAGGGCAAAAAGTAGCCACCTTCTTCACCAGAATACCACAAAAGTGGTCTCTAGGCCACATACTGAAATTCTCCACTGAAACTTCTCGGGCCAGGTCCACACAATTTAACCTCACTTAAAGTATTCCATTGCTTTCCAAATCCACATTCTTCCAAACAAAAGCATGGTCAGGCCTATCACAGCAATACCTTACTTGTACCAACTTCTGTCTTAGTTAGGATTTTACTGCTGTGAACAGACACCATGACCAAGGACAGCATTTAATTGGGGCTGGCTTACAGGTTCAGAGATTCAGTCCAGTATCACCAAGGCAGCAGGAGCATGGCAGCATCCAGGCAGGCATGATGCAGGAGGAGTTGAGAGGTCTACTTCTTCATCTGAAGGCTACTAGTAGAAAACTAACTTTCAGGCAGCTAGGGTGAGGGTCTCTTAAGCCCATGTCCACAGTGACACATCCACTTCAGCCACACCTTCTAATAGAGCTAGTCTCTAGGCATATACAAACCATTACAGAAGTTAAAAATCATTTGCTGATGTTCCTATTGTACATTTACAATTTAAAAATATTTTCCAGGTAGGTGAGGTAGTACCTGCCTGTAATCCCAGCACTTGAGGTATTCAAGGTCATTCTTATTAGAACTGATGGTGATTCATGAAACCCTATTTCAAACAAACCAAACAACAAAATTGTCTCAATACTGAGGAAGTAGTTCAGAGCCAGTCTGGTCTATATAATGAATTGAGGTTAGCCTGGGCTCCATACCAAGACCATGTCTTAAAACCTTAGAAAAAACAAAATGACATTACCCAGTATCCACTGGTAAGACCAACTATGGTGCCATATGGCTGTCACCTCAGCATCCAAATAATTCACAGTAGCAGATGGATGCGCCCAACTCGGCTCTGTCGTGATTTTCAGTCCAGTGTGTTAGTAGAGACAGTAAGAACCTTTTGCAGCAGTAATAATATAATAATAATAAATAATAAGTAATAGTAGCAGCAGTGGCAGCAGCTTCTTTGTACATAAAATAGAGAAGTAGCTTTTTAAAGAGAAAGTAAGCTTTATACAGATTAGTGGGAAATGGTAACTGCAAAGCCGATTGTAACAAGCTTTCAATCATGAAAGTTGAGTTTGACAAAGCACAAAAGGATTTCAAAGAAGTCACTGTTGAATGTTTCTGGTGGTGACTTCTTTCAGAAAATGTTGAATTCTTGGCTATGGATGGTCTTAGAAAGCTTTAGTAAATGTCTAACTTCCTAAGATAAACTTAATATCTAATTGTCTAGGATAACTTACTTCTATAAAATATTTTGCCAAGGACCCCCCAACCAAGAAGCTATTTGCAGTTGATAGCTGCTGGAAAAGGAAAAACATCAGTTTTCTCCAATGGAGTGTCATTAGATATATCAACCACACTCCAGGGCAGCCTCGTGCCCTAGAGTAGTTGGCCAACACAAATAGACTCCTATGCTTTTTGTTGTCTCTGTCTCTATCTCTGTCTGTCTGTCTGTCTGTCTGTCTGTCTCTCTCTCTCTGTATGTATGAGTTTCTGTCTCTCTTTGTCTCTGTGTGTATGTACCCTTTGTTTGGTATTTTTATTTTACAGTTTTTTTATTTTGATTTTTGGTTTTTTTGTTTTATGTTCTTTGCAGAGAGAGAACATGAAGTTGGGTAGATAGGGGAAATGAGGATCTGGGAGGAGTTGGGAGAGGAGAAACAATATGATCAAAATATATTGTATATAAATATATATATATATATTTTTTTTTTTTTTTGGTTTTTCGAGACAGGGTTTCTCTGTATAGCCCGGCTGTCCTGGAACTCACTTTGTAGACCAGGCTGGCCTCGAACTCAGAAATCTGCTTACCTCTGCCTCCCGAGTGCTGGGATTAAAGGCGTACGCGCGCCACCACGCCCGGCTTTTTTTTTTTTTTTGGTTGTAAAAATATTTTTAAGTTAAAGATAATTTAAATAGTTGGCTAACATAACATTAAGAAACATACTCAAATGATATATTAAAATTGTATTAATGCAATTTTAAAAGTGATAATTCTTCCTTTATTCCTGCTAGCTTCCAAATAAATGAGACAGAGATTGTAAGATTTATTTAATCAATCTTTATGGCACAATAGCTGAACACACTTAAGTCTCCATTAATCATCTAAGCTAATATGGCTACCTCCCAGCCAACTCTCTGGAGATACTTGCATTTTAGTGTTTCTCTGGCTCTCTGCTCCAGCTGTGTTCCTGTGATGTTGCCTGTATGCTCTTCTCTTGGCTAACCCTTTCTCTTCCTCCTCCTTCTCCACCTCCTCTTCCTCTTCCTCCTCCTCTTCCTCTTCCTCCTCCTCTCCGCCTCCTCTTCCTCTTCCTCCTCCTCTTCTCCTCCTCTTCCTCTTCCTCCTCCTCTTCTCCTCCTCTTCCTCTTCCTCCTCCTCTTCTCCTCCTCTTCCTCTTCCTCCTCCTCTTCTCCTCCTCTTCCTCTTCCTCCTCCTCTTCTCCTCCTCTTCATTCTTTTTCTTCCTCCTTCTCCTGACTCCCAAGTCTCTCTCTCTCCCCCTCCCCTGGCTGAGATCAGAAGTCCAGTCCTATTCTCTCTGCTCAGACACTGGCTGATCAACTTATTGACAAATCAGAGATTATTGAGAAGCAATGTTTATACAACATTGAGGCAGGAGATACTAGATTAAGCATTACAATGCCATGTCCAAAACCAGACATGGGGGCAGAGAAATGAGCATTTGAATAATACATGGTTAATCCTTACACAGTGCATGATAACATTATGCCTATAAAATGTTCATATCTTAGTATTCAGAATTTATTAATTTTTAATATATTAGAAACAAGTGTGGCTTTTCTTTTACACTATTTTTCCTAAAGAAATGTTATTTTTATAGAGAGACAGAGTCTTGCTGTATAGTCTAGGCTGGCCTCTCATCAGCCTTCTTCCTCAGCATCCAAAGTGCTAGGCTAAAGGTGTGGTAGCACACTCAGCCTACTTGTAAACTTTCAAAGATGCACTTTAAGAAGTAAGTTATAGGGGGCTGGAAAGATGGCTTAGTGGCTAAGAGCACTGACTGCTCTTTCGAAGGTCCTGAGTTCAATTCCCAGCAACCACATGGTGGCTCACAACCATCTGTAATGAAATCTGACTTCCTCTTCTGGAGTGTCTGAAGACAGCTACAGTGTAATCCTATAATAAATAGTTAAATCTTTTTTTAAAGAAAAGTAAGTTATAAAAAGACTTGATATTTCAAATGCCAGTGTAAACTTATATGGCAAATTTCCAAAGAGTTTGTTAATACATTAATTAGGTTGTTATAAAATTTCCAAAATGTTATTTTCTGTGTTAATGTTATATGTTTCTTTCTTTCCTTTTTTAAGCGAACAGATATGGTCCAGAACTATCCATGAATCAGTTTGGTTGGAGATCGTGAACATTCAATAATGAGTGGTGCAGCTTTAGGACTTGAGATTGTTTTTGTCTTTTTTCTGGCATTGTTCCTCCTGCATCGCTATGGAGACTTTAAGAAACAGCACAGACTGGTAATCATCGGCACACTGCTTGCTTGGTATCTCTGCTTTCTCATTGTCTTCATACTGCCACTGGATGTCAGTACGGTAAGAGGGGGAATTGAGATACACCTTAAAAGACAATTGTAATCATACAATCTGGAATATGTTTTGAATATTGCTTTCTTAAAGTAACTAAATTATATGAGGTTATCCTTCCATTTTGAATTTAAATGCTGTTTTAAGAATTTAGCTGTTAAACAGTATAGACAGGAAAATAGGTAGATTATGAAATATCCTTTAATGACGTGGTGAATTCTTGGTTCTCATTATTAAACCCTGTATTCATTGCTTTAGACAATATATAACCGATGCAGGCATGCTGCTGCAAATTCCAGCCCTCCTGAAAGTACCAATGGCACGGGACTGGATGCGTCCGTCACTCCAGCTCCGAGGTAGTCCTTGTTTCTGCTTTCCTGTTCAATATAAACATTGCAACATCGCAGTTGATGATTTTACCACTTGTATTTTATATTCATAAAATTTCCCTTATTCCTTACTATTCATCCTTTCATTCTTTCTAGTATATTTATTGTATTGCATTGTTAATTATACATTTTAAATATACATCAGTACACAATGTAGTACCTAATGAGAAATTTAAAGAAGATATAAGTTTTAGTCTGTTTCTATATCTTCCTAAAATATAAAACTTCCTATTCCTCTCAGTTTGTCTTTTTGTAAAAAAATCATGGACATTCTCAACTTTGAGCACCATGAATAAATCTCTAAAGGAGGAGCGCTTCCATTTCATCTAACTTACAAGAGTTAACAGAAGTAGAGTTGGCTTGCTGGTACACACTTCTAATCTCAGCACAGCAAAAGTTCAAGGCCAGCCTCACCTACATAGGCAGTTCACAACTAGCCTGGGAGAGACATTGTTTTTAAACCCCCCAAATGAAAACAAACTAAAGCAAAATTATTGTGACTATAGGATATTTCTCTTGTATTACACATATAATAAACATTGTAGGGACTTGAGAGTTGGGTCAGCAATTAGGAGCACTTGCTGTTCTTGTAGAGGATCCAAATTCAATTCCTAGTACCCATGTTGGGCAATCCACAACAAAATATAGCCTCTGGCCTCTCCAGGCATGCACACACATACACACACACACACACACACAGAGAGAGAGAGAGAGAGAGAGAGAGAGAGAGAGAGAAACAGACATACTCATAGTTAAACAATGTTTAAAAGAAACATAATTTCACATGAGGAATAAACAATTTCAAAAGGCTATATTAAATTTTCATATAAGAAACTTATTTATGGTGACAAGACGCTTTCATTAGTACTTTGAGTAGTATTTATGTGCTTCTTTATATAGTTTTTAAAAGAAAATCTACGGCCTAGCGTGATAGCTCAGTAAATATAGAATTTGGCTAACAATCATAAGGACTTGAGTTTGGTTCTCAGAGTCTACATAACAATGCTGAACTTGGTGACATGCTGTAGTAAACTCAGTGCTGGCACAGTGAGTCTCCAGTGTAGCCCAACTGATGAGCTTCAGCCAATCAGAAAACTGTCTCAAGGAGTGGAATAGTGGTCTTGAGGATGACACCCAAAGCTGGCCTCTGATCTTGTTGCACACATGAACTTTCACACATATGGACATGTATATACACATGCAAAAAACATCTAACTTGAGTAAAGGTAAAGAGCTTATCTTTAAGTCACATAAATGTTCATCACCATTCAACACTATAGATAGACCAGTAACAGTTGGACTATTTTAAAAGTTCTTGAATTAAAAAGATAGGATCATAGTCTAGAAAACTTTAAAATAATCCGAACAGAATTGTGTATAGATGCTGGTGCTAACTCTGCCAATGTTGTTTGACTCGTATCAGTATTAATAGCTTTTTCTTTTATTGAATTCCTGTTCAATTCTTATTCTAACCTTCACTCCTGTGTAGCAATAAAAGACAAAGTATAATGAGCCCTAAACATGGCATGAGTAGAATTTTAAGTGTAATCATTAAGTACTTGATTCCATAAATCCATTTTTTTAAACGATTTTCACACTCTCAGTCATTTAATTAAATATTATGGCTTCCTTCCCTGAACTACCTAAGAGTACATTGGGAATTGGAAATGTCGATGTCGCTCCTCTTTAGAATGGATGGCTTTGTCCTTACATATCCAGTGTATGGTTTGGCAACTTTGGTTTTTAAATTTTCTGTGAGATATGATTTGATCAGTAATTATTAATTTGATGCATATGAACTTTGCTACTTACAAATTTATACTTTGATTTAAGAAGTTATTATTTAGATTAATTGACTTTAAATTGTTACTGAACAGACAGCATCCATGTTTCAAGCCATGGAGTTACATTCCAGATGGAATCATGCCAATTTTCTGGAGGGTAGTTTATTGGACATCACAGTTTTTAACGTGGTAAGTGGCAGTGAAGGCTGCATTATTGACTAAAGTGATTAGGCTTTAATAAACCTTAATTCTTTGAGATGTAGTATCCTAGTTTTACAAGAAGAAAAGAAAGAGGGGGGAAAAGTTCCCGAAAATAGAAAACAGAAATGAAAATTTTCTAGTGACATTTCCTTCCTTGATATTGTTCTTGTTTGAACTTCAGTCCAGTCCTCATTTAGCTTCGTTATTCATGAAAGTGCTATTTTGAAGGTCACCACTCTCCGCTGGTTTCCTTTCTTTAATTTTTGTAAAGTATGTTACATAAATTATAACACGAAATGGAATCACATAGCTTCCCCTCTTGCTTTCCTCCCTCCAGCCTATCCCAAATGCTTTCTCTCCCACCCATCCCGTAAACCCCACTTGCAAATTGATAGCCTCTACTTACTTGATTATCTCTGTTACTAAATACAGCAGGTCAGTTTTTGGCGTTTGTGTGAATGGATTCAGGGCTGACCACTCTACATGGAACAACCAGTAAGGGGCTTATCCCCGGGAGATGCTAGCTCTCCCTCTCCCAGCAGTCATTGGTGACCTGGGGTTCTTAGTCTAGAGCAGCGGTTTTCAACCTTTTCACAGGGGTCCCACATCAGATATCCTGCACATGAGATATTTACATTATGATGCATTACAGTAGCAGAATTGCAGTTATGAAGTAGCAGTGAAAACAATTTTATGGTTGGGAGGGGGGGTCAAGAAAACATGAGGAGCTGCATTAAAGGGTTATAGCTTTGAGAACCACTGCTCTAGAGATAGGACCCCACAAAAATCTCCCCTTTCTGTGTTAATGTGTCTGTTAATATTGCCATTGTTCCAGTGTTATTTATGCAGCTATTTCTAGGAGAGACTGTTTCATCACAGACTTCCTGGTATTCTGCCTCTTACAATTTCTCCTCTTCCACAGTGGCCCCTGAGACACAGATGAGAGAACTAAGATGTACTGTGTCGAGCCGGGCTGTGCTCCCAACAGTGTCTTGATCTGCACTGTGCCCTTTTGTGTTTTCTGGGATGGTCTCCATTTGCTGTAAAGAGAGGCTTTTTATGAGGCATGGTAGCCACATTGACCTGTAGGTATAAAGATAAGATCTGGAATATAGTAAGGAGCTATGCTGGTTTAGCAACATGGCAGAAGTAGATTCCTCTCTGATGTCTATGTCCTCACCAGTCCTGGGAGCTGGATAGGTTTTCAGTACCAGGCATAATTTCCTTCCTCCTGAATGGGCCTTAAGTCCAGTTAGACAGTTGCTAGTTACCATCAGCCATTTGCTATTTACTGCACCATTGCAGATATCTTGCCATACGGGTTATTGTTGTGGTTCATAGGTGTTTGTTGCAGCTGGATAGGCGATTTAATTGCTTCCCTCTCTTGTCAGCTTGTGTAGAATTTTCTTCAGGATGATAGACTGAGGGAAAGAAGTTCTCAGACTGTATCCAGCTCAAATAATCAAGTCTTGTATCCTGCAAGTGTAGTGTCTGTAGTAATAGAGGTTCACCCTCTAGCCCTGCCTGCTTATTCATACATTCTCATTTCCTGCATGGATGTTTCCTTGATCTCTGTGACCCAGTTCCCAGTGTTGCTCTTCCCTTGATCCTTGTGTTCTGTCATCTTGCCTGCCTGTCCTCCTCATGTACCATCAGCTACAGTTGTGGTTTTAATAACCAGGACTGTACCAAGTCTGTTTCTCTACCCATCTAGCTTTGTCCTCCTTCTGTGCTCTACACTGCAGTTACCCTCTGTCTTCTGATCCTTCCCTAGACACTCTGCAGGACACTAAACTCTCAGCGAATATAGCAAACACTGCAAGAGGAAGATTACAAAACACAAGAGAATAGGATCTTTGGAAGTTTATTCTTAATAACCGAACCCATGCCCTCAAAATTGTCAGATTTTCATTTGTCTTTTTGTTTTCTTTCTCTTCACTTTCTAAATTGTAGTTTTTTGTGACCCTTTTCTAGGCCTTCTGAAATGTCACCTTTGCTCTTGGCATGTGAGTTTACTGTTTGCTGCATTTAGAAGTTGTCACATGGCAGTTCTTTTAGTATCTGTCTTATCAACACAAATATCTGTTTACCAGTCCTTTTCTCCAGGGATGGGTGATTCGTTCTTATTTTGCTAGCCCCACTTCCTAAAATAGGAGCCTATCTCCTTAAGCTTTGTTACTAACTTATAGCTTTTAGTTTTGACAATGTAATTTCCTCATCATATAAAACAGTAATCCTGTGCACATAAAGAAATCTCTCGGGGGCTGGAGAGATGGCTCAGTGGTTAAGAGCACTGACTGCTCTTCCACAGGTCCTGAGTTCAATTCCCAGCAACCACATGGTGGCTCACAAACATCTGTAATGAGATCTGACGCCCTCTTCTGGTGTGTCTGAAGACAGCTACAGTGTACTTACATATAATAAATAAATCTTTAAAAAAAAAAAAGAAATCTCTCACATACAAACAAATATTATTTAAAATGTCAAATTCCTTTCCAGTCTCAACCTCACTAATATTATTACAACCATTGTTTTCGAACACTTTTTTAAAAAGACTGAAGTATGACTATGAAATCTTACAAAAAAGTGACCTCATTGTGTTAAGTTCATTTTCGAAGTGTATCAGTCCTCAGTGATACCAGCTGTTTACAGTGCCCCTGAAGTTTTCCTAATGTTCTTCTCTAGACACTCTTTACCCTTAAGAGTAGCCACAAGTTTTACTTCCATCATTATAGATTAATTTGTTGTGCTTAGAAATTTATAAACATAGAATTATATAGTGCGATTCATTCTCTCTCTCTCTCTCTCTCTTTTTCTCTCTCTCTCTCCCCATTCATACACTTGGGAGGTTTACCTATACAATTTTGTACACATCATTGTTTTGTTACTCAGTTCTGGGAGACATCTACTTTATGTATATACCATACTCCATTTGAGATCTTCATTTGCTCAGTTAATTTATTCCTTCCTCAGTTGATAGTACCCTTCAATACACTCCTGAGTCTATTCACACATACAAACCCTTCATATGCTTGACCTCCTGAAAGCACTTATTTTATGGTTTTCTCTCCTCTATTTTCACATACTTTCTTCTTGTTTCTGCTCCATATACTCGTTGGTTTTCTTCCTTGCCTCTTTACGGCTCTGTCTCAGTCTCCTTCACTGCTTCCGCCTCCCCTTTCCCTACAACGCCCTAAAAGGTGGATGTTTCTCCGAGGTCAGCCTAAGTCCCTTCCTTTGTACTTGATGTACTGGCTTTGCCAGATCTAACCTGGTGATGTTACTTTATTGCTGCTGACATCTGATAGCTCCAGAATCGGTTTCTCCAGTCCATTCTCAACTCTGAAGCTTGTATGGCAGCTACTCTGTCCTCCTACTGCTACTTTGTATTATGTGTCATTAGCTTGAGAGTCAGTCTTCTCTTGTTGTCCTAGTCAGGATGTTATTGCTGTGAAGATACACCATAACCACAGCAACTCTATGGGAGAAAGCATTTAATTGGGGCTTACTTACAGTTTTAGAGGTTTAGTCCCTTTTCACCATGGTGGGGAGCGTGGCAGCAGGGAGGCGGACATGGTGCTGGAGAAGTAGTCGAGAGTTGTACGCCTTGTGGCAGCAGGAAGGGACTATGCCAGTGAGCCTGGCTGGGTCTTTTGAGACCTTCAAGCCCTCCTCTAGTGACACATTTCCTCCAACAAGGCCACACCTACTCCAAGAAGGCCACACCTCTTTATCCTTTTAAACAGTGTCACTCCTTTATGACTTCAAACAGTCCAGTCAGCACATGTGCCCTGCTCTCACCTGGACCACTCACTACCATTAGCCTTCCCAGCTACCTGCACTTTGGTTTGCTCTCACTCAGTTTTCTATGGGAAGCCTGACAATGCTTGCCAGCCATACATGGTGCCCTGAGCTCTTAGCTGGCGTTTAAAGATGAGGCAGGAAGAGTGTGAGTGCGTGTGCTCTTGATTGAAATCCTGTGCTGTTTGAAAACAAAACCAATGTTTTCTTATTCTTTGTAATATATTTCAAAGTCACTCTAAAGCAGTAATGTTATTATTTATGTCTTTGTTTTTGAATCTGCTGGGTCTGTATAGCCAAGGCTGTCCTCAGAGTCAGCAGTCTTCCTGCCTCAGTTATCCAACTGCTACGATTACAGTTGTACCACAACCCTGGCCTCTCATGTGGCTCCAGGGCCTATTTTTAGACCTTTTAGAGGATGTGAAGTCATTCATGCTGTTTGAGTCTGCATGTCATCACAGCCTCCTTTGCTGTCTCCTGCTTTAGGACATGTTTCTCCCAAAATTTAATATTTAAAAAAATATCATTTATCATAGTTCATTCAGTAGTAACATGTTCTTACTCATAAAACATTTGTTGGGGAGAATTATATATTGAGGTTTGTACATTTTGGTATTTTAGATTCAACAGCTACACAATTGAGTTTTTGATGATATATTTTTCCATCCAACCAGGATTCTGTTACCTTTTATGCAATCATATGCAAGATCTGGAGGCTTTTCCATCACCGGAAAGATCAAAACAGCCCTGATTGAGAATGCAATCTATTACGGCACTTACTTGCTGATATTTGGAGCATTTCTAATTTACGTAGCTGTAAACCCACGTTTGCATTTAGAATGGTAAGAAAAGCAGTCTTTATAGCATTGTTGTATGTGTTTGTGCTGTTTCAGTTGATTTTTACTGCACACATGCAAATAAGCAAACACATATACAACATTATATGTCTTATAGATACCCTCAAAGAGTATCTGAGTAATGCATGATACTGAGAAAGAAAGGCCAGCATGGCATCTTTAAATATAACTGTTAGATGGTAGACTAGTAATTATATGTTTTTAATAGAATTTTAAATTTTATAAATGATTAAAAATTAATTTTCCTCCACGAGAACTTATAGTTTTTTTCTTCTTTTTGCTTTTAGTTTGAGAGAATAGTTTTCCTAATGTTATTTTGAACTCAGGTATTTCAATAAATTAAAATTCATTTGTGTATATAATGTCTAATATATGTATATTACTCCCAAATTTTTGTATAGACTAGTAGAGCTAGGTCTCATTGTTGGTGTAGGTAAACCATAACAAGTTAATTTAACTGTTTACAAGGGCTTTCTAATTAATCTTGACTAAAGAAGCACCTAGTGAAAAATGTTTTCTGTGGAGGAAATATATATATATATATATATATATATATATATATATATATATATATGTGTGTGTGTGTGTATATGTATATATATATATATATGAGTATTTTCTATGAATTATCTTACATTTTAATTTTAACTATAGTAGAAACAATGTTTCCCATTTTGAAGTATTTTTACATTTACACTCTGTCTTTCCATTCAAACATATAGATTATCTGCTGTGACTGGAAAGAGGCAAAAATTTCTTCCTATAAAATCTTACTTTTCCTCTATGACAGTTTTCTGAAATTTTATTTACTAATTAATTAGTCTTATATTTTTATATAAAATCATATTATATCAGCTATCTGTTTACATTTTCTATTTTCTAGGAACCAACTTCAGACGATTGGGATAGCTGCTGCCAACACATGGGGTCTGTTTCTCCTTGTGTTATTACTGGGGTACGGCTTGGTGGAAATTCCTCGGTCATATTGGAATGGGGCCAAAAGGGGCTATCTTCTTATGAAGACTTACTTTAAGGCAGCCAAACTGATGACAGAGAAAGCAGATGCAGAAGAGAATTTGGAGGATGTAATGGAGGTAAGCAAGCGTGGTCCTACAAAAGCAGCTCTGATTTATAACTCTGTCTCTGTTGATTGCTCTCCTGTCGGAAAACCAGCCATGTTCTGTCATTGGGTTTTGCTCCATTGTAACTTTTGTGGTAGATGTCTATTTTATGATAGTAAATGCTAAAACAGGCTATTATTTACATGTCTTTTATTCATCAATAACTCCTAAGTTGGAAAGTTGTTCAACATTTCTATGTTGTGCTGATCCCATGTGAGTTTTATTAACATGTTGGAGATCTCAAAAAATGTATATAAGTAGACTTGCACAGTTCAAACTCATTTCCAAGACTCAACTTTAATCTTACAATTTTACAAAAGAGATTTTTTTAAATTCCCATTTTATAATGAAGAAAGCGAGATATTAGGAGTTTAAATAATTTGCTTATGTACACAGAGCTAATAAGGAGAGCCAGGGAATATAGTTTTAGTTCACAGTTTAACAACATGAAGCTCCAGGTGGTAAGTGTCTGAGGCTTTGTTGCCCTGTGGTCTCTGTTGTGCATTCTTGGCGATTGTGGTCTGAAGGCAACTCTAGACTCTAGTGAGTAAATGAGAGCAAGCTTATGTTTCAGTCTGAGAACAGGTGGCAGAACGCTGGATTTGCTTTAATTTGATGACCCCAATTCTTAACTATTATCCTCTTGTCTTTTCTGTCTCTGAGCCTTTTGTTCTCAGCTTACTCCATCTTGCGGTCTTAAGAAACAGCATTCCTCAGGAAGCCTTTTACATTAGCAACAAGGGGCTGCTGTAATAAAAGTACCACAGACTGCGTGGCTTCAGCAGCTGTATTGCCTCCTAGACCTAGAGGCTAAAAACCTTAGAGTAACGTTTGTATCTTCTGAGAGCCTAATGAAAATTTTCATATTATTTGGTAGATATATCCTTTGAAACTTCTGAAAAAAACTTTATAGGTTTTGAAAATTTATACTTGATAAGACATTTGCATTTGATGAAAGTATCTTTTTATTTGATAGTGTTCTGCCCAAAAGTTGGCATTAAATTAAGTTGTTACAGCTTTGAGGAATTTGGATTTGCCAGTTGATTTCCTGTTTCTTCACCAAATGCAGATCAAGTGTATTGTTGGGTTCTTTGTTTGCTTACAGTACTGGGGATTGAAGTGAGTATATCACATACACCTCTTAGCTGCATACCATGGACTGTATCCCTAGCCTCTCCATTACTTTTTGTCTGTCTGTCTGTCTATCTGTCTGTCTATCTGAGATAGTGACAGGTCTCTCAAAGGTGCCTAGACTGTGAACTCACTTTGTATTTGTGATCCAGCTGCCTCAGCCTCCTGAGGCTTACCTCCTCACTGGACCATCTCGATGAACAAACAGTGTCTGAATGAAGTAGAGAGATGATCTGTTATTAGATAGGAACCCTTAGGAATGAGACATGAAAATTAAAACCTGGCATTTGTGCTTTGTGTGTTATTTCAGCATACTATTTATATGTTGAAAGTGGCAGGATTTAAACATTTTTTATGAGCAAAAGTCACATATAGAAAAGAAGGCATCCTTTCCCTTCTTCCCTTTCAGTCCCTTTTCCTTACCTCCTCATTCCTTCCTATTCTTTCCCCTTCTTTCCCTTTCATCCCGGCCTCCTTCCCTCCCTTTTTTCTCTTCCTTACCCCCATCTCTCTTTCTCTCTGTTTTTATTTGAGACGTGATCGTGCTATTTCCGTATATAGTCCAGTGTACCGCCATGTCTGGTTGACAGCATTCTTTTTTAATGGCTGTTTTAAAACAGTAACTGTCCTCCATAGATAGCAGAATGTTCATGACTACAGCAACTTTCTAGAATAGAGGACCAAACATTCCCTTATAGCATAGGATAAAAGTATACTTGACGTGCTTAATATAGAGAGGCTTCACAAAATCTGAAGAGAGATCAGAAAACATGAAATTTGACTAGAGATTTGAAGAATTGCTAGAATGTTGGTAGCTAAAAAGATTCTAACCAAATACCAGTTTACCAGATAAAGCATTGGCTTCCTAAACAAGCTAGTATTTTAGATCCTCCCAAACTTTAAAAATTAACTGTTGAGTAAACCTTAAATTTATAACAGATATATAGCTAATATGAAAAGTTAACTGTTTCAGTTCATGCTTTTATTTAATGTAGCTAATAATTCCAAGAAAAACATATTTTACATATATGGTCAGATTATATAGTTAATTTTTGAAGTAAATAAATATGTGCCAATTACAGACTTTAAGGAAACTTATAAATGGAAGAATACAGTGCACTAGCACCCAGAGTGACCTTTTGAACATACAAGTGTGATCTGCACATCTTAGCACATAATGCTTGTAATCCCAGCTCGCTTGGAGGTGACTTCAAACCAGCCTGAGTTACACAGCAAATTCAAGTCCAGCTTGAGCTATATAGGGAAACCTGTCTCAAAAACTAAAAAAAAAGTAAAGTAAGTAAAAAAATCTAAAAATGAAAACCAAATCTAATCTTGCCAGTCATGTACTTAGATTGAACGTAGCTCAGAATTAATTGCTAGTTAGATTTCTGGGAGGTTTTGGGTATGTTTCTCAGATCACATGCTAACCAGGCATTTAGTGTCATTTTCCTTCTGTAGTCATGCTGTTCTTTTCCTCTAATAACACAGCGTGTTCGTTTCTGTGTGGAGACCTTCACTCACCGACCTTGTCCCTCTTTGGAATATTCTCGTTTTCCAGATGAGGCTTACTCATTCGGTTTTGTTCCACTTAAATGATCAGTTCATCAGAAAGACTCCACACTAAGCTGTGGTCATCCAGAATGTCCTGTGCTGGGCTTTGCTTTTATAGCATTGCTATATCTTTTCTGTTTGTCTGTTTCCCTCAGTAAGCTGAGTTCCTTACAGGAACAGTGCTATTGGTATCAATTTTTCAGAGTATGCATATATTAGATCTTCATGCTTACCAGAAAGTTATTCTCCAAATAGATCACTTTTTACTGTATATCATGTTGCTTTGTTACTTTATTATATAATATAAATGTTATATAATTTTATGAAAAATCCTTTGGAATTTACAATTTCTTTGGAAGCTTGACTATTTTACATATTTATTGTCCAGTTCTATTTTGAGTTCTCATTTTTTTCTGTTTGCTAATAAGCAAGCTTCACATATTAGAGTGACTGTGGTGTATACATTTTTCATTATTTTCTTAGCTTATCAGATGGTTTCTCAGCTTTTCATTCTCTATCACTGATAGCTGTTCTCTAACACTCCAAGTGTTCATTTTAAGTTCCTTTTGTTCTCTTTATTTTAAGACTGCAGCCTGTAGGGCCTTTTCCTACTCTCCTTTCTCCTCCTCTCCCTCCTCTTCCTTTTCCTCCTTTTCTTCCTCCTCCTGCTGTTATAGAACAGTGACTCTACCTATTCTAGTTAAGTAACAAATACTATAGGCTGTTGTGATTCCTAGGGAATACTAACTTCAAAGACTCTGTTCCTAACCCACCCTTTGTTCTTCCCTCCCCTTTCTCCGTGTGGTTTACTTAGTAATGATGTTTGTGCGCAGGTGTACATAGCTGAGTGCCCAAGGTGAGTATTGCGTAGTTTTTGTTGATTGATGTCAACCTTTAGTTTTTGAGAAAGGGTCTCTCTCTGAACCTGAAGCACATTGTTTTATCTAGCCTGGCTGGCCAGTGAGCTTCAGGGTCCCCCTCTCTCCACTTCTACAGTTCTAGGGTTATAAGAGAACATCTCTATCCCTGGCTTTTTACCTTGGTTCTTGGGATATGAACTGAGATCTTCATGTTTATATGGCATTATCTTACCCACTGGGCTTTTTTCTCTACCCCTTTATGCCTTCTAATATTTACTAAACACTTACTTGTCAGCAGACCTTTGTCAGTGAGATTGACTGACAGTACTGTGCTGCATTGGTTACTGTTTCCATTGATATGATAAAATAATTGACAAAAACAGCTAACAGAAAGATCAGATTATTTGGGCTTACAGTTTGAAGGGCTAGTCAACCATGGCAAGGAAGGTGTGGTAACAGGAGTGTTAGGGCGCTAGGTCTACTGTTGGGAAACAAAGCGAGAAATACTGTTGCTCAGCTTACATTCTCCTATTTATTCAGATGAAGCTGGTATGGGTCCTCCGACCTCAATTAACCTAATGTGGAAAATCCTTCACAGACCTGCTTACAGATCTGTCTTCCAGGTTGTTCTCACAGATCTGTCTCCAAAGTCATTCCAGATCTTGTCAGGTTGACCATCAATCTAAGTCTGTCCATCACAAGTCTACCCATTGTCAATGCGATTCCAGACATATCACTTTTAAGCCATAACCTTTCACTCCTTATCCCCATGAGCTCATGGTCATCTCATAATGCAAATGTACTAGGTCTAACTTTAAATACAGTTTTTAGATTTAAATATATAAAAATAGATATATAAATATGTATAGTCTTCAACAGTTCCAACGTTGTTCAAAATGGTAAGTTCAGAGTCTCTTCTGAATCTTGAGCAATTTCTTAAATGTGAGTCCCTATACAGCCTAAAGGAAGTATATACGTCTAACATATGATGGTGGAGACTAAACATTCACACCCCAAAAGGAAAGAATAGGGGCATAGTAAGGAAAGTTTATATTAAAGCAAGAGCATAACCCAGCAGGAAAATACTAAATCCTGTGATTCTGTGTCAGGTATCTGGGCCCCAAAGAGCTTGTGTAACCCCTCTCCTCTAGTTCTGCCACTTGTAACACTTGTAACTTAGTCTCTTGGATATGTCTGGTACATGCCAGTGGATTCCTTGGTAGACCTCCCATGGTCCCAGAACAGTAATATCCTTGAGTTTCCATTTCAACTTAGCCTTCCCCTTCACTGTTTCATACCAATGGCCCTGTAGGGCCTTTGTATAGGGAATCTGACCCTGCTGCAGATTGCCTGTCCTCAGTAGCCTTCTGGAAGCTATGTAGAAGCCTCTAGGGCCCTCTCACTCTTTCGTCCTTCATGCCTCTGAAACCTTTACCATGTGGATGAAACCCGGACCTTTTGGACCATAGCTGCTATGGTTTCTGTCTGTGCAGACTCTTCTTCTGGAGTAGGAAACCCCTTTAGTGGCACTCATAATTCAGACTATTTCAAATGAGTTTGCATTTTCACAGAATCTTCAGTGGAGGGATTTTTGTCTTCAGATCTTCTTTCCGAGTTCCTCTAACTTTATAGTGTGCATTCTTTTCTTCACCAAACCCAGTCCATATCTTTGTAATCTCTCACTGTGGAACTGAATAAAAGCAGTGGGCCGTAGCCATAACATAACTTGAATGCTATGCTGTCTTGAAATTTCCACCATCAAAGAAATTAGTCCACATGGATTCTCAGCAGCTATGATTACGTGTAAAAGATCAAACTGGCCAGAATCCCAGCATGAATGGGAGAGGGGCCATCTAGTCCCACTCATAGCCAGGGGCTATTTTGATAATTCATGGCTGCAGGGGTAAGGGTAGTCTGTTTTCTTCAAAGATATGGTCCCTGAAAGGTTGCAGTACTCTCACAGATATTCCTATTTCCCTATACACACAGGAAGCGCTAAGTGTACTCAGTGGGTTTAAAAAAACCAAAAACAGAGGAAGGTGGGTGGGAAAAATGGAAAGCATAAGGAAGGAATTAGTGTGAATGAGAGATGGATTTGATCAAACACATTATATGCACATGTGAAAGGAAGTTACTTATGAAACCACAGTCTTGCCTAAGTTCACATATATTGTGTCTACAGTAAATAAATAAATTAATTAATTAGAGTAGTCCATTACTTTTTAATTCAGTCTTGTCTAGCTTCTCAGGACATGAGCAGAATGCCAGAATGAAGCAATCATGGCTTCTGTCCCAGATCCTGGTCGTGCCCTTGCTTACCTCCAAAACTGCATGAGTTGACCCTCCACATCTTTGTCTCACTTGGGCACTTCAGTTTACTGACCTTTTTGAGTTCTGTGGCCTGACACTGTTCCTGAGGCTATAGTGCTCACAAAAAGGGACCTAGCATGACAGCACTCCGGAAGACCCAACAAGCAGCCGAAAGAGTCAGATGCAGATATTTGCACCCAACCAATGGACAGAAGCAGCTGACCCCTTTTGTTGAATTTGGGGAAGGCTGAAAGAAGCTGAGGAGGAGGGCGATCCTGTAGGAGGACCAGCACTCTCAATTAATTGGGACCCCCAGAGATCTTACAAACACTGGACTACCAAACAGGCAGTATATACCATCTGATATGAGGCCCCCAACAAACGTACAGCAGAGGACTTCCTGGTCTGTGTTCATTCAGAGATGATGTACTTAACCCTCAAGAGACTGGAGACTCCAGGGAGTTTAGAGATCAGGTGGCATGGGGAGGTGGTGTGGGATGTGGAGCAGACAGAGGGTGGATGGGGGCTGGGCGAATAGAATAAAATAAAAATGGAAGTAATATGAAAGAACAAATATAAACCTTGACAGATCCTTTGTGAACTCTTTATTTTATTTTTTGAGATTTAATATAATTACATCATTCACTCCTTCCCTCTCTTATTTCCAGTCACTCCCACTTGTTTCTCCTTTCTCTTTTTCAAATCATGACTTTTTTTTTTTAGTTAATTGTTGTTATGAACATCTGCTGTATGTATGCGTGTAAACATATATGTACTAAATACAGGCTGCTCAGTCTGTATAATGTTATTTGTATTTAGGAGTCGGATAACCCATTGGTATAGTCTTTCTTCCCTGGGAAGACTTACTTAGCCCACTCTCAGCATTCCTCAGTTGCTTGCAGTTCTTTGTAAAGGGTCAAGACCTCTTGGGTGTTCCCCGTCCACATCAGCATGCCTGTTATTGCTGTCCTTGTTCAGCTCGTGTTTATGCAGAAGCGTTAGTGAGACTTTGTGGGTGTAGCTTGTGACAAGCCTAGGAGAGACAGTCTCACAGCGACTCACTGATCCTCTGGCAGGGATGCTCCAGCTCTTACAGTCCTTTGCCCCTGACCCCTAACCCCCACAGTGACCCCTAAGCCTCAGCTGAGAGAATTGTGTTGTAAATGTATCACTTCAGACTGGACTCTAAAACTGTGCATTTGATTCATTGTGGTTTCTATTGGGAAGAGAAGGTTCTTTGAGGAGGGTGGGAACTACACTGGTCTGTGGGTAAAAGGCAAATAAATGGTTATCATGCCATCCTGCCATTGTCATGGTTCATAAGCATCAGAGCTGGGTTGGACAGTTGGTCACTTCCCTCCTTTGGGAGATATCATGGCATCTTCTGGTACTATGAAAGCTAGTCCTCAAGGATAAGGCTTTCAAGTCAGTTCTAGCTCAGGGGTTTCTGGGCCCTATGCCTTAAATGTACAGTGTCTTCAGAAATAGAGATTTTAAAGTAATAACAGTAGGCTAGCGCTGACCAACAACTCAATAAAAGGACTTCTCATGCCCGTGTTGAGGTTTTTGTTAGATGTTATTTAGCTAGCTCTTGGAATAAACTTGTCAGCCCAGATGGGAGCATTTAATTTACACTATATATGTTTATTTATACATGCTGTGTCCAAGTTGCAGGTACCTCAAAGACCACTGCGAGGCTGATTTCAATGTAAACACATAGGGTCTTTATTACAAGCTCTAGAGCAAGTTCTCTCATCATCCCTGTTGCAGTAGGTCAGAGTGAGAGCCTCGAGTCTGGGGGTACAGGGTATTTATTGTAGTTGCAGCAAGCTTGGGCAATTTCCATATGGGTCAGCAAATTAATATTTTAAAAACTACATTTCTGGCATAATCTGCAGAAACTGAACAGGTGGACAAAACCACCTGAAAAGCAGATTGGCTAAGTTATCTGCACTCTCTAGGATGTCTTAAGTTATCTCTGTGAACCTTGACCCTGCTGTTGTAGCCTGACTGGCTGTTGCTATGGGATGTGTTGCCATAGGATGCTTACTCAGGAGGACTCTGATTTTCTTCCTGGAGTTGAAGTTTAGCCCCTGGTCTTGCACTAGATGGAGTTTCTTCAAAAATGGAATTGGCTGGGCTTTACATACACACATGTATTATAAACTTTTGAACTGTTAAATAATGCTTAGCCATTGTGATATATGAAATAAGCAAACAATGGAGGGAGACATTTAGAAATCCATAGAACAGTGAGGATTAAATACAGCTATTTGAATACTTTATTTTATAAGTGTTCTTAATAAATTTTATTCCATGAAAAAACTTATAATGGTAAATAATTTGAGCTGAAATTAAAATCTGGAACTTGTGTGAACTCTTATTTAAAATGTCTGATTTATAGAAATCTAAATATTTTTATTTTACTGTTTTTATAGGAGGTTCGTAAAGTAAATGAGAGCATCAAGTACAACCACCCACTGAGGAAGTGTGTAGACACAATACTTAAAAAGGTAATCGTGTTATATTGTTTCCGCTTTTTCTCATGAAGTACATTTTTACATACTACTGTAAATTAATGTTTCACATAGGAAAGTGTGATTAAAGAATGTATGGTTAAGGTTTTCCAGATGGATTTTCATGTAAACTTTACCATAAACAAAAGAGTAGTTTATATATAGATTTTTTTTTCCTGTTCTAAGTTTAGTAGTAATTATTGGCAGCATTTTACTTTGGAATGTGAAACATTTGAATATAATTGGAATGCCCTACAATAATTGCCATGGCATAGTGATGTAGGTACAGATTCACAGTACCATCGTGTCTTATTTAAAAGCATATCTCCTGTAGGAAAATAAGCTAGGGTCTGAGTAATTGTTTTTAATTAACTAATTTGTTTACATCTCAAATGTTGCTCCTCCTTCTGGTCCCTCCCTCAGAGTCCCTCCCCACCAACTCCTTCTCCCTCTCCTCTGAAAGTGTGCCCCCCCCCCCCCCCCCCGCCCCAGCCCCAGGTAACCCTCCTACTGGCATATCAGGTCTATCAGATTAGGTACATCCCCTCCCACTGAGGCCAGACAGGACACCCAAGAAGACTGAGCTGCCTGTCTGCTACATATGTGCAGGAGGGCCTCGTTCTAGCCTCTGTATGTTCTTTGGTTGTTGGCTCAGACTCTGAGAGCTCCCAGGGGTCCAGGTTTGTTGACTCTGTTGGTCTTTTGTGAGATTCCCATCTACTTCTAGGCTTTAGTCCTTTCCCCGAACTCTTCCATAAGTGTCCTCAACCTCCGTCTGTGCTTCTTCAGTCACCTGCTGGGTAGAGCCTCTCAGAGGACAGTTATGGTAGGCTCCTGTTTATAAGCATTACTGAGTATCATTAGTAATGTCAGGGATTGGTGCTTGCCCATGGTTTCACGTTGAGCTACTTATTCATTGGCCTCTCCTTAGGTTTCTGCTTCATCCCTGCTTTTCTTTTAGATAGGACAGATTTTGGGTCAAAAGTTTTGTGAGTGGGTTGGTGTCCCTTTCCTTCCACTGAGGGTCCTACCTGGCTATAGGAGGTGGGCTGTTCAGGTTCCATATCCCTACTATTAGGCATTAACTTAACTTCTAGGAGCCTCCTATTTCCCAGGTCTCTGGAACTTGCTAGAAATCCCATCCCCACCCCCTGCCCAGGCAGCTGCAGATTTTGGTTCATTTTCTTGGCCCACTGGGCCTCTCTCCTCTCTCTTCCCCAACCTGATCCTGCCTTTTCATTCTCTACTTCCCCCATCCCCATTCCAACCCCCAGTTCCCCCCCACCTCGCTCTGGCTCCTCTGCCTTTCATGACTGTTTTGTTTCTCCTTCTAAGTATGATTAAAGGCCATCCTTACTTGGGCCTCTCTTGTTTATTTCCTTGGGTTTGTGGGGTGCATCATGGATGTTCTGTATTTTTTGGCTAATATCCACTTATCAGTGAGTACATACCATGCCTGTTTTTTGGGGGTCAGGATGATATTTCCTAGTTCCATCCATTTGCCTGAAAAATTCATGATGTCTTTGTTTTTAAATAATTGAATAGTATCCCATTGTGTAAATGAACCACATTTTCTGTATCCATTCTTTGGGAAAGGGACATCAGGGTTGTTTCCAGTTTCTTGCTATTCTGAATAAAGCTGTTATGAACATAATGAAGCATGTGTCCTTGGCCTCAGTAATTCTTGCAACCATCTTCTCACATGTCATCTCATGTTATGTCTTATGTATTATAAATTACATAGACATTTAATAATAAGCTATACTGTTATGATTTTGATGGCGCTATCTTGAATTGCAGGCATATTTTTATGCCTCTAAAAGAATTATTTGAAAAGTTGCACAATTACCTTTTATATACTGTCTTAGTTTGGGTTTTACTGCTGTGAACAGATACCATGACCAAGGCAATTCTTATAAGGATACCATTTAATTGGGACTGGCTTAGAGGTTTAGTCTATTATCATCAAGGCAAGCATGGCATCGTCCAGGCATGCATGGTGCAGGAGGAGCTGAGAGTTCTACATCTTCATCTGAAGGCTGCTAGGAGAAGATTGGCTTCCAGGCAGCTAGGACAAGGGTGTTAAAACCCATGCTCACAGTGACACACCTACTCCAACAAGCCTGTACCTCCTAATAGTGCCACTCTTTGGGTCTCACATAGATTAACCATCACATTCCACTTCCTGGCCCCCATAGGCTTGGTTCAAACACATGAATCTATGGGAGCCATACCTAGCCATAGCTTAATAAAAAAGTACATTTAGTCCAACTTCCAGAGTCCCTATAATCTATAGCAGTCTCACAATGTTAAAAGTCCAAAGTTCTAAGTCTATTCTGAGGTTCATGCAATCACTTAACTGTAATCCCCAAAGCAAGTCAGGAAACCAACTGGGCAAACTCCCAAACTCTGCATCTCATGTCTGATATCAAAGTGGTCTTCAGATCTCCACTCCTTTTTCATCTTTGTTGACCTCAACAAACTTCTTTCTCCTGTGCTGGTTCCACTCCCTGTTAGCAGCTTTCCTCTGCAGATATCCCATGGCTCTGACATCTTTAACATCTTGAGGTCTCCAAGTCAACCTCAGCTTCCCAGCTTCTTGTTCCACTGTCTGGGATCCACACATGATCTTCTGAGCGCCTCCTAAGGGCTTCTGTAGCACTCTAGGCTTTGGTTGACTCCACTCCACTGCTGCTGCAGTTCTTGGTGATTATACCATGGTAATGGCATCTCCAGTAAACTGGGGTCTTCACCTACAATTAGGCTTCACCAATAGCCTCACATAATGCTCTCTTCATGGTGCCAAAACTTAACTTCTTTGCATGACCTCATTAGTCCTGGGCCATCAACTATAACTGAGGCTGCACCTTCACCAGTTGCCTTCCCTGGCCTCTCACAGTGCCAAATCTCAGCTGCTCTCCTTGACCCCTTCATACCTTCAAAACCAGTATCCCCTGGGTGATTCTTACACATTATCAAGTCCAGCTGCAGCATGAGGTACAACCTTTCCTACACACACAGCTGCTTTGTGCTCTGAGAAAACACTTCTCAGAAGATTTCACCTAAGTGATGCTGGTCTCTTCTTAATCACTGCTAATTTCTTAGTTCCAGCTGACCAGCATCAATTGTCCCAGTAATCTCTCCTAAGCTTGGCAGTATTGAAACTTGCTGTAGATTGACCTTGAACTCAGAGATCTGCATGCCTGTCTTCTAAGTGCTGGGATTAAAGAAAGGTGTGGTCTACCAAGCCTGGATTTAAGTCTTTCTGTACTTAGAATTTTCAGTGACCCAGGCTGGCCTTGAACTCAGAAATCTACTTGCCTCTGTCTCCTGGAATTAAAGTCATGTACCACCTTGTCTAGACCTAAGCTATTCATGACCTCTATGCATCAAGATCCAGATCAAAAGCCTGTGTCTTTCATTTCTGGATTGTAGTTCATTCCAGGTTAAAAATCCAAACTATACCTTGTTCAGCTGCAAATACAGATAGTAAGCTTAGCTGGGTGGGATCTTGCCGTGAGGTCACTACTCCCTTAAGCTCCTTATCTCCTTGAACACAGGATTCAGCTCCATTCACTTCCTAGTCCCCCTTTATTACTTGAACCATACATTTTAGATTTTTCCTTTCTAAGCTTGCTATGGTTGTTCAAAATGCTCTCCCTGACACTTAACCAGAGAACAAAGTCTCTGCTGGGCCTTTGAGGCTTCCTTTTTCAGTGCATTTAATTTAAATCTCTTTACGTTAGCCTCAGGTAGACTCTTAGGACAAGGGCAAAAAGTAGCCACATTCTTCATCAAAATACCATAAAAATAGTCTCTACGCCACATACTGAATTCTTGCACTATGTCTGAACAGTTCAAATCACTCTGGGCAACAATGTCTTCCATATTTCTACTAAGATGGTCCTTTAAGCCCCACATAAAGCATTCCACTGCTTTCCAAACCCATACATAGTCCCGAAATCCAAAATCTTTCAAACAAAAGCAAGGTCAGGCCTATCACATCAATATCCCAGTCCCTGGTACCAACTTCTTAGTTTGGGTTTTACTGCCATGAAAAGACACCATGACCAAGGCAATTCTTATAAGGATACCATTTAACTGGGGCTGGCTTACAGGTTCAGAGGTTCAGTCCGTAATCATTAAGGCAGGAGCATCATGGCATTGTCCAGGTAGGCATGGTACAGGAGGAGCTGAGAGTTCTACATCTTCATCTATAGGCTGCTAGGAGAAGACTGGCTTCCAGGCAGCTAGGACAAGGGTGTTAAAACCCATGCTCACAGTGACACACCTACTCCAACAAGGCTGAACCTCCTAATAGTGGGCCCACTCCCTGGCCACGCATATTCAAACCATCACATGTACCCAAATTACTAATGAAATTTGTCTTCTGTATTCTAAATCTGTTCTACTGGCTATTATTAGCTACTGTTTCTTTAGCTAAAGTCATGGTCCTAGGAGTAAACTTCCTAATAATTTCTCTCATATTTGTTGTTTTTGAGGCCTATTTAGGAAAGTTAATGAACTTGCAAACCTTAACATATGTAATAAGTAAGTAGCCGTAGGACAGATTATGTATGCCCCTTTCTGCTTACTGGGCCTTTCAGAACTTGTGTTTGTTTTTTGAGACAGGGTTTGTCTGTGTAGCCCTGGCTGTCCTGGAACTCACTCTGTAGACCAGGCTGGCCTCGAACTCAGAAATCCGCCTGCCTCTGCCTCCCAAGTGCTGGGATTAAAGGCGTGTGCCACCACTGCCCGGCTGGGCTTTCAGAACTTAAGCACTTATATTTTTCATGGTTCTTCTTTATTATTTAGGAAGATGATTGACATTTCATCATTAAAGTGCCTATCATTAGAATAATCTTCTCAAATAGTTGTTACTTCGTGTAGGTAAGCGCCCTCCACTTTCCTAGTCTCTAGCTAGTATAGCTGAGCATAAAGTAGAAGCGTGAAGAAACTCAACATACCTAGGAGATATTTCCTTGAAAATGTTAGCTAGTGAAAACCTAACCAGTTAGAAATGTCAGTAAAAGAAGAAAATTTAAAATTTCTAGAGTGAAAGATTTTTAATAAAAATAAATTTTTGTATCATTAAAATGTCATGAAATGTTTTTTGTTTAGTGCCCTACAGATTATCAGGAAAAGATGGGGAGGAATATGGATGATTATGAAGATTTTGACGAAAAGCGTAATACCTACCCAAGTGAAAAAAGTTTGGTGAAATTGCATAAACAGGTAACTTTAATTATTCATTTTAGCTGTTTTACATACAATTAAAGGCTGTGAATTAGATTTGTGGCTGTTCCCCTTTACAAAAGGCTTTCTGCTTTTTTGGCTTGGAAGTTAAAGTGCTTGCAACTCGAGTTTGAGGAGCTGAGCTCAGTCTCCAGCCCCTGTGTGTAAAGCCAGGCAGAGTGGTATGCACCTGTGCTTCCAGTGATTGGGAGGCAGAGATGAGAGGCCCAATGGCCAGGCAGGTCACCCAAATCTGAGAGAGCCAGGCTCAGTGAGAGACCTTGTGTCAAAACAGGAGGATGCCTGGAGAAGATGCCTGGTAGGGGCTTGTGGTTTCCACATGCCCACAACCACACATGCAGGCACCCACCTCTCCAAATGTGTGTGCATGCCAATGAAATATATATCTAAAACTCTTGATCTCATTTTTGTTATTGTTGAAATGTTCTAACTTTGTGTTTCTGGATAAGGATTCTCTTAGCAACTCAATATAAGAATTATGCTTGTCCTATTAATAGGAACTGTCATTTTAAAACATTAACATACTTGGTCACACTTAGAAAATCCACACCTTTAATCCCAGCACTTGGGAGGTAGAGGCAGGCAGATTTCTGAGTTCAAGGCCAGCCTGGTCTACAAAGTGAGTTCCAGGACAGCCAGGGCTATATAAAGAAACCCTGTGTCAAAAAACCAAAAAAAAAAAAAGGAAAGAAAATCCATTAGTATTATTTTATTAAGACACACACAAGCCCTGTTCTCTAGCAGAAAGTTGACCCAGTGTTCAGGCATATTGACAAGCTTATTCCTCTCTGTGTTCCAGGTGATTTATTCAGTTCAAAGGCACCGTCGGACTCAAGTGCAATGGCAGATTCTTTTGGAACAGGCATTCTATCTAGAAGATGTAGCAAAAAATGAAACTAGCGCAACTCACCAGTTTGTTCACACCTTTCAGTCACCTGAGCCAGAAAATCGATTTATCCAATATTTTTATAATCCTACTGTTGGTATGTAATTTAACATAAATTTTCTTTTTTTTCAATTTTTTATTAGATATTTTCTTCATTTACATTTCAAACGCTATCCCAAAAGTCCCCCATACCCTCCCCACCTCCCCTACCCATCCACTCCCACTTCTTGGCCCTGGTGTTCCCCTGTACTGGGGCATATAAAATTTGCAAGACCAAGGGGCCTCTCTTCCCAATGATGGCCGACTAGGCCATCTTCTGCTTCATATGCAGCTAGAGACACGAGCTCTGGGGGTACTGGTTAGTTCATATTGTTGTTCCACCTATAGGGTTGCAGATCCCTTCAGCTCCTTGGGTACTTTCTCTAACTCCTCTATTTGGGGCCCTGTGTTCCATCCAATAGATGACAATGAATTTCAAAGTTAGTAATTTTTCTACGAGGAAAATTATGTTTCATCACTACAATGCTGACTTTTACTTGTATATGAATTTGTTTCATAGGGTAGTATTAGATATCTGATAAACTTACCCTAAAATCATTATTTTACTTCTAATTCTCTCAGAAGTCATTGCTTGCCTATAGTTCTCTGTCTAGGGGGAGACCCTATGAAGTTTTCCCTCTTCTAAGTTAACGTATCCATTAATGCTGCCATTGTTCCAGTCTTGTTTTTACAGGCAGTTAGGAGAGACTATTTCACCACAGACTTGCTGGTGTTCTGACTTTTAGAGTCCTACTCTCTCTACCCTGATACTCCTAAGCCATAGATATGGGAGCTGTGATGTATTTTAAAAATACAAATAAAATATTTGATTATAAAACAGGTTACATAAAATACATTTTATAATTTTTTTTTTTTTTTTGGTTTTTCGAGACAGGGTTTCTCTGTGTAGCCCTGGCTGTCCTGGAACTCACTTTGTAGACCAGGCTGGCCTCGAACTCAGAAATCCGCCTGCCTCTGCCTCCCGAGTGCTGGGATTAAAGGCGTGCGCCACCACGCCCGGCCATTTTATAATTTTTATGGAAGCTGTTTGAAGTATTCACTCTCACTAATGATCTCACCATAAATGTATATCATGGCTTTCACTCTTGTTAGTATAAGAACCATATTAATTAGCTAAACTTTAAAAACTAAGCATTATAAATATTAACAAATTCCTACAAATTCATCAACAGTGTATGAAATATTGTCTCCATAATATTTGGTAGCATTTCTCTCAACATAATGATTATTTTTTAAAAAAAAGTTGAAACTTCTTAATATATTTATGCCTATGATTTTAAAATATGTATATATATAGTAAAATTATAAACAGTTTACATACATGATCAAACATGCTTAGAGACCAAAAATTAAGAAATGAATAAAAAGTAAAAATGAACAGAGATAAGGGTAATAGCTGTGGTAAATTAGGGGATAAGAGTTTGAGACATAGCTTATAATTTTTCAAGAAGGTACATAGAGAAGAAAATGATCGAAGCAGTAGGGAACTCTGGAGCAGTATTGGTGGGTAGTGGAGAGGAGACAGGAGATAGTGAACAGCGAAGAGAATAGCCTTGCTTTAGGAGGTGAGATAGACAGCATTAGTGTAAGAAAGTGTAGCAGTCAATGGTAAGTTTTCATCTAACTGCTATACTCTCTTGAGAATGGACTGACAAACGCAAAGTAGGAGATTTTTCAAGAAGGTACAAAAGAGTCCCATAGGAAAATGGATATGGAAGAACATGGGGAATTATAGTAAGCTGTTTAGATGTGCTGAGGGCCTGTTTGAAGTTGGTGATACTTTAAGGTGAGAATAGTCAGTAAAGGTGTGTCTTTGTTCTGCAGTGTACATGTGCACAGACTCACAGTAACCAAGGAGTTGGACCAAACAGTGGTTTAACCAAACAAGTACAGTGAACAAGAGAGGGTAAAGGCATTGAGACTGGAGAGTTGTTCTCTTTAAGCCTGTGGGATCTGAGCTGGGAAAGGAAGGGAGGAAATTGCAGTTGTTCAATAACAGTAAGAAGGTAAAGGAAGGAACCATTGCGTTGACTGACGGCCAGTCAGTACTCTTGCAGTACAGACGAAGGTATTGCTCCGGGAGGAGGAATTGGGCTGTATAGAAAAGTTACCATTGTCAGCCAGACAACGTCTAGGAAAGGCTATGGGAGTGAGTGATTGGCTTACTGGGAGGGGTAGAAGATGAACTCATTACAAGAGAGGAGATGAAGACGATGAGAGAAGAAAGAATTACCTGCATGGATATTTAAGTAGGAATTATTTGGAGGCAGTGAGCCTGAATCATAGCGTTTTAACAAATAAAGTGAAAATGTAGCCTTACTGCAAGCTGTAACTCAGTGGTAGATGATACAGCACACTCGAACCCTGGGTTCAGTCTTCAATGGTATGTATGGATGCATGGATGGGATTCAGACCTAAAAAAACCAGAATTTCACCAACTATTCTCATATATCCAGGTTCTTCATATATTAACACTTTATTAATTTCCTTTTTCTTTTTCTACATACACTTTTTACTTAATCTTTCAGAGATTTCCATATATGAGGCCTTTTGTCCCTTGGTAATTTCAGTCTATATTTTCTAAAAATTCAGCTACTGAAGTGTAACTCAAAAATAGTTAGAAAATTAACATTAATAATTTACTTTTATATACCTTATACATTATGTCATAATTACACTTAATTATGACAGGGATTTTTTGGAAAAAGAAATAAAGCACACAGTGTATTTTGTCATATTGCATAGTTGTCATATTTCTTAGTCTTTTTAAATCGGACACAGATTTTCAGTCCTATGTATTTTATTCTCTGTGTATTTTATAACATTGATGTTTATGGACAGCTAGTGTTTGCTGAATGTCCCCAAGTTGGAGTTTGCTGTATCCCTGTGATTAGACAGAGCTTATGTGTCATTTGCTGGAATCCCACAAAGGCGATGGATGCCATGCTCTCCTCAGTGCATCAGAGCAGGAAGCCCATGGCTCTCGGTTTCAACCCCACTGTTGATCTTTGCCTAGGGTCATGCCTGGTTTTGCACTGTGGCGTTGCGTTGTTCTCTGTAGTGTCTGATTTGCTGCTACCTGAAAGACTATAAATACTTCATACTGATGTCGTTTTCCTAACTGTGTTTTTCTTTTATTTTCCAGAGTGGTACTGGGAATGCCTTTTGCGTCCGTGGTTTCACAGGACCCTTGCTGTGGTTTTGTCTATCTTCTCTGTGATTGTTGTGTGGTCAGAGTGTACCTTCTTTAGCACAACTCCTGTCTTATCCCTTTTTGCAGTATTCATACAGCTGGCAGAAAAAACATACAATTATATTTATATTGAGGTCAGTTTTTCATATCAGTCATAAATATATATTTGTTTATGCACATGCTTTAACTGCTGTATCTTTTCTCATGTTTCTTTTTGTAAGAGTAAAAGGAGTAGTTTTCCACAGTGCTATTATGATGCAGGCTTAATCAACACAGACTATAAAAACTAAGAGCTGTAGCTGAAGATGAATGAAAAAGTATAGGACAGTGACAGCCGTTCTATGAGGCTGTGTTGGCCCCTGTTGTCAGGGAAGCTGTACACCTTACTATCTTCATTAGAGTTTTCAGGGAATAGTTAAATAGGATCTACGATATTCAACTGGTTGAAATGTACAGTTTTGTTTTCATAATTTCCTTTTCCTATAAGAAAAAACCCCACACTATTGTTGTATTTATATTTTAGGACATCAGTAAATGTAGCTGAGGATGAGTGCTAATTCTTGTGACAGTAAATAAAGTAATAAAGTCCTAACTCAAGTTGTAACTATTTTTTCCAGATTGCTTGCTTCCTTTCCATCTTCTTCTTAAGCATCTGTGTTTACTCTACTGTGTTCAGGATCCGCGTGTTTAACTACTACTACCTGGCCTCACACCATCAGACCGATGCGTATAGCCTTCTTTTCAGTGGCATGTGAGTACACTGCGCTTGGGAAAAGAAATGCCTCCGTTTTGCATAATAATTAAAGATCTCTTATTTCTTGTTAATGGATGTCGCATGAACATATATTTCTGTGAGCTAACTGTTCTATGTATATATTAGATAGTTTGCATATATATGGTGGCTATTTGCTGATTACCAGCTAAATTCTGCCTTTAAATTTATGGTAACTTAAGAATGATATGTTAGGCTGGGTGTTGTGGTGCATGCCTTTAATCCCAGCACTTGGGAGGCAGAGGCAGGCAGATTTCTGAGTTCGAGGCTAGCCTGGTTTACAAAGTGAGTTCCAGGACAGCCAGGGCTACACAGAGAAACCCTGTCTCGAACCCCCTCCGCCCCCAAAAAGAAAGAAAACCATGTGTTTCATAGAAAAATTTACAGGGCTGCCTTTAGCTACACTAGCCAGACTATCCAGGCTATTTATTATTATTCAGGTATATTAAGTATTTATAATATATATAATAGGCTAGACTTAGGGAAGTTCAAAGTAATATCTGGTGTCAAAATTTTGTCTTATAAAAATATCAAAATCACCACTGTGTTAGTTTTTTGTGACTGTTACAAAACCTGACACAAACAACTTAGGGGAAGAAATAGTTATTATGTCTAATGGTTTCAGAGACTTTAGTCTAGCATTACTTGATATTGTTTTGGGCAAGAAGTGAGGCTACACATGGCAAGAAGAGTATACTGGAGCAGACAGAGTTAACTACTTCATGGTACCTAGGAAGTACAGGCAGGCTGGCAGGACCCCAAGCATGCTAACTTTTGTTCATACCTCCTAGAGGTGACTTGTAGCTTCTTGTAGCTTGGCCCTACCTCCTAAAATAGAGCCATCCACTCAGACTTCTTACCATAGTGACATTGTCTGTAGTTGCTATACAGTATCAAACCTAAGAACTAAATTACCACTCTATTAACAGCAGTGTAGACTTTAATTAGTTCTTAGATTTTCATCCATTTGATGTGTAGACTGCTACAACTATCACCAGCATACAGAGCTTCCTCTTACCACAAAAAGAACCTCTTGTCACTATCTCCTCCTTATATTTAAACCTTTTCATTCTTCTAACCCTTCGTTCTCCAACCCTAGCTATGTAAGATCCTCATTTTATACTTGATCTTAGCCAGAGTGCTGAAATCAGACACCCTGAGGCTATATAAGTTAGTTATATAAGCATTCATTTCTTAAGGGAAATGTGATTAATAGGATTTCTGAATATGTCCCAGTAAGGGCAGTTCATGTGGAGAATTCAAATTATAGTTTGACTTGAATGAATATAATTGAAATATGTATATGTATACATATACATTTATGTGTATAGTATGAAAATAGCTGAAAATTATAGTTACAATGATCTGAAATGTCTTAATATATTTCACTATAGTGTAAATTGTATTTTGTTATATTTCAAATATATATGTTGGCAGTTTTGAATTTTATTGTAGGTTATTTTGCCGTTTGACTCCTCCTTTATGTCTTAACTTCTTGGGATTGACCCATATGGATTCATCCATCTCCCACCAGAATACCCAGCCAACTGCATATACATCTGTGAGTATGGTTCTTTAGGTTCCTTGTCTATGTAAGATGTTGTTAGGAGTCATCTTCTGTTATTAGTAGAAAATCTGTGTAACACATTGAACTCCTTTTTAATCACTAAAGCCTTCTCTTAAAGGTCATGTATGTAATTACTAATGATAGGATTAAAGTAATTTTCCATTTGGAATTTTTAAAAAAATGTTTATTTAGATTACTTAGATGAGCAGCATCAAAAGCCTGTTTCATAGTAGCATTAGCATGTATCTGTATATGCATATGCTTTTGTAGTAGTCATAAAATACTAGACTTCTTTAGAAGAAAGCCTAAACAGGAAGAAAGTTTAAGAAATTCATAACACTTAGTACTTTGCTTCTAAATTTTGAAAAGTCAAATTTGTTGTTGTAGCTTCAAGAGGGTAAATTTTCTAACGATGGGAAGGAAGGAGTGAATATCTGGAGCCCTGCTGACTTAACTCTTCTCTTGCTCTTCAGATCATGGGTTCCATGAAAGTTTTATCCTTTATTGCAGATGGATTCTATATATATTATCCTATGTTGGTAGTAATTCTCTGCATCGCTACGTATTTTAGGTAAGAAATTTAACATTACCTTTTTCTCATACTCTTAGTTGGATATAGATATCCATTTCCCTTGAAAGTCTACTGAGTGTTTGCTGCCTTGCTTTTAGTTGTTTGTGTTTTAGGAGGTTTGGGGAGCTAGGACAGTTTGCAGGGCCTTTTTGAGTAGTTGAGTCAGGTTCTCCATCTGCAGACAGTTCAAAGAATAGAGAAGTGGAATTATTCTGTTGCAGTTATATAGCCTGTAGAGTGAAAAGATTAACTATATGATGGGAACTCCAGAGTCGTGGGCTGCAGCCCTGCAAGCATGTCTAGCTTCTTTCTAATAACGTAAGTTAGTCTTTGGGCTTATTCTATATTGTTGCTGGGTTTTTAAATTCTGCAGATGCTAGCCAACACAAAGGGTCAGGTGAGGAGCACTTATAATCAAGATGTGTATATAAAGTTGGAAGAAAAATACTTATCTATGCTTAGAAGATGCACTGCTTGCTCTTTTTCTGGGCTCAGAGAAGATTATAGAAACTTGGCAAAGGTAAGGTTTAAAAAGGTTAAGTCTATTAACAGTAAGGAACTCATTCTAGCCATGGTTACCTACTTAAGACTTATACAAAATCAAGCCAGCTATAGTTCCTGCAGAGATGGGAATTGATCTCCAGGACCCATCCCTTCCTGAGGAGCAGTTGGCAGTTGGTAGGTGCTCCGGAAGGACGACATTTTTCTTTGAGTTAGCTAGGGAAGGTTTCCTGTGTTCCTGGCTGACCCTATCTATACCCATGCAAGTATGGAAAGCACTCAGTGGACCTAGTAGATTTTTTCTTTCTTTTTTTTAGAAAAAGATGCAAAGTTAAAGGAGGAGGTGTTAGGGAGAATGGGGACAGTTGGAGGAGGAATTAGGGATTGTATGTGATCACACTCATGATATACATGTATGAAATTCTCAACTTAGACCAAAGGATACAATGGCCTCAGCACCTTTTCTCTCCTCTTATTCCTTACTCTCATACCCCTTCAACCTTTGCTTACTGCTTCAGTGTCTCAACACGTATCAAATATCACTTTTATAAAAATATGTCATTAATATAAATTAATTTGCCTTTCTAATAAAAGTAAGTTTTATTAACTTTGGTTTATATCTTATATTATTTGTGCATAAATATAAATAACATTAGCATACTGATATTAGAATGTTTGTTTAAATCAATTCTCCATTAAGTTAAATTTTTTAGTTTTTGATAAATAAATTAGCAAAAAGATTATACTTTAAAATAAGACTGATGAGCATGGTGGCACATGTCTATAATTTTTGTAGTTTTGGGTTTTGTAGGCTGAAACAGAGGATCCCAAGTTCAAAGTCAGTGTTAGTTGTATAGCAATAACATGCTTCAAGAGAAGAGCATATATAAAATGAAGTATAATAAGACTAAAATGTTATTCAAGGCCAGCCTGGTCTACAGAGTGAGTTCCAGGACAGCCAGGGCTGCACAGAGAAATCCTGTCTCCAAAACAAAACAAAAGATTAAAAATATTAATATGAATTGACACCAAAATTATTGTTTTGAGTGTTTCCTCTAAAGTGGAAAAAACATTAGCCAACTTTACGTATTTAATGCTGTGCTGTTTATTTTTTACTCACTTAATAGTTTAATGAACTTGGCCCATGGAACCATAATGGAACTTCCTGAACTTTTAATAAGTACATCTTTTCATGTTAGTTTTCATATTGGCAAGATTAAAATTTTGAGATTAAATGACTCTGTGGCTCAAAGTAATATAAATTAGAATAATGCTGTGTCAAATATAAAATCTTAATAAAGAAGTCAGAAAAATGATTATAGAAAAGCAATCATTGTAGGGCTGGAGATGTAGCTGGAGAGGGAAGCTCGGGGGAGTGGGAAAGCGTAGTCTGAGGTGTAGGAGAGCCAGAGCTCGTTCAGGGGTCCCTGGGCCTGAGGTGAGATTGGGACCGTGGGGTTCCCAGGCTCTTGGACACTCAGGCACCGCTGCAGAAAAGCTGAAATAAGTAAGCTGGATCTAGCCGTGGCCAGAGGGAATAAGGGAGGAGCTGGTCCCACAGGTGAGAGTCCTTGGCTTGATGGTGGGCTTGGTTTGGGCTTGGTGGCAGTCATGGCTGGGAGTGCAGGGAGGCCTTTTATAGGAGATTAGACAGCAGCTCTGTAGACAAAGGCCACCTCCATGGCTCCCTACGGATCTCGATGGAAAGAGGCAGTCCATGGTTTTAACGTATTTATTGTCGTGTCAGAAAGTGGATGTGTAAAACCTTACCCCACTTCTCAGGGTGGGCCTGAGATTAAATACCTTTGCAGGGAGGAGTGTCTGGGAAGGAAAGCTTATTGGCTATGTAGGTACCTCATTAAAATGGAAATCTGTCTTGAGCCTCAGGTCACATGTGGAGGGGTTGGGGCATTGCCCTTATGTGACTGATGGCCACAGATCTATGGGGGACTGCAGCTAGTGACAGGGGCCTGGTACCCAGGAACAGGAAAAGCTCCAGTTGTCCTTTCAGGGTCTCCTGGGCTTTTAGCCTTAGCTCATCTGGGGACTTTGCTACCTTTCATGGACAGACACACACACACACACACCCCAAAAAAGGAAGAAAGAAAGCATTAAAGGTTTCTTCGTAAGCTGGGAATGATGTATGCTGTAAATGGGCAGCAGGAAGAGCCTGCCTTTTGAGAGCAGCCTGAGCTACACAGTGAAGTTTAAGTTCTAATTGAATCTGTCTCAAAGAAAGGAAGAGCTTTCCTCAAAGCCATGCACATAGTCTTCTTACATAACAGCCAATAGTCTGAGTTCATCAGATACTTATACTTTTCATAATGTAAGTCAGAGATTTTTATTTTAACTGCTGGTTTTCTTTACAGACAGACACACACACACACACACACACACACACACACACACACATCCACTTCTTTCTCCAGTCCTTCAAGTGATAAATATATTTATTCCTTAGGATTATAAGGAGTAAGAATTAAATATGAGTGAATTGTCTGATCCATGTATGATCTTTTTGAGGGGTGGGTTGGGAGCGGCGTTCAAGACAGTGTTTCTCTGTGTAGCCCTGGCTATCCTGGAACCCAGGCTGTAAACCAGGCTGACCTTGATCTCAGAGATCCACTTGCCTCTGCCTCCCAAGTGCTGATACCACCACTGCCTAGCATCATAGTAGGATCTTAACAGTATAAATTGTGCTTATCCATATATTGCTTCCTCCCTTGTATACCATGTTTTTAAGGTACTCTTGTCCTATATGACAGATTTAAATATCTAATAAGATTTCAAATAATTACCCTCCAGATAAGATATAATCATTACAGTGTATAACAGAAAAACTTCAATTCTTGAGTGAAAAAAAAAACCATAACATTAAAATTTACATAATTAAGATTTTTTTTTATCCAAAGTCTGAAATCACAGAACTCGGGAGGCTGAGGGAGGAGGTTCACTCTGAGTGTGAGGCTCGCCTATTCTAATACAGTGAAGACAGCCTGAACTTGAGAGTGACACCAGCTCTCAGAAACCAAAAGATTGTCTAAACAAGAACTCTCTACACGTACAGATGCTGATTTTATTAATTATCTTACTCATCTGCTGTGTAGCCTTTGCTGTCTTGTGCCTCTAGAGTGCTGGGATTAAAGGCGTGTGTCACCACTGCCCATGGAAGTGCTGATTTTATATGCATACTTGAGTATTAAAACTACTCTGAATATTTTAAAAGAACACATTGATTTTGTTACAGCCATCATGTAGCAATACAGGAATCCCTACTCTACTGGGAAATGCGACATAACATTTGATTGTTTTGTTTTTAGACAAAGTTTCACTGTAACCTCAGCGGGCCTCAAACCCATGACAGTTGTGCCTCAGGCTCCCAGATATTAGGATTATAGGCATGATGCTTCACATGCATCTGGATATAAGCACTGGAAAAAGAAAGAGAAATAAAGACCTTGTGCAGAGTGGCTCGCTGCATTGCTATGCAGTTTGCCATTCTAATACTGAGTCATGGTTTCTCTGGGGCTGACAGTGGTAAAGAACAATTTATCAAAATATTTACAAAATGAAATAATACTTATTGTTTCAAAATTTGCTTTTATTAGTTTGGGCACCCGTTGTTTGAATCTGCTTGGTTTCCAGCAGTTCATGGGAGATAATGATATGACATCAGATCTAGTTGATGAAGGAAAAGAATTAATCAGACGAGGTAAGATTTGTTATTCTAAAATAAATAAAAGGGCAATTTTAAGTGCTAAGATTCAAACACAAAATGAGTGAGTGCAAAATTTGTATATGATTTTATTCTACCTTAGGTGGTTTAACCTAAAAATCCATATGTCCTGTTTTCTTCACAAAAATATTTGAAAACTTAATGTAAGGTTTATTGTGAAGAAATTCTGTAGCATACATTAGTAGTGAATCTGCACTAGATAATAAGCATTTGATTTATGGTCTTGGACTTTGTGTTAATCATCCTTCTGACGATGTGACAAAATAACTGGGATAGCTTGCAAGGAGGAAAGACAGCTTACTTCAACATTTAAGTGATTTCAATCTATTGTTACTTCCCTTTTGGCCAGCATAGTGGATCATGGCAGAGAGCAAGCCAGTTTATCACGTAGAATCAATGAGAGACACAGGAAGGGGCTATGGTCCTAGTAGTATCTTCAGTCTACCCCAGTGATTTAGTGATTTAACTTCCTTCCCCTTGCCCCTGCCTTCCCAAGGCTCCAGCACCTACCAAAAGAAGTACAGCCTGCATAGCCTTTGGCCAGAACTTTAAAGAAAATACAACATCCAAGCCATAGTAGATTGGTTTGTCTTTGTTTTGAAACGTATTTGCCAAGTTCTATGTAACTATAAAGCTAATTAATTTAAAGAGTTGATAGTTTGCTATGTGCAATATCATTCAAACTTTTTTTTTCTCTTGGAATAAATGATCATTGATAAGAGAATGAGAGTACTATTAAAATACATAGAGCTTTCCTAAAGCCTATTCACAAAGAACATGTTTTATGTTTTCTTTTGTTCACGTGCTGGTAGGATGAGTGAAAGCCTTGATTTGGGGACGTTGCTTCTTCGTCTCCAGAATCCAGCCTTCATATGCTCTCTGAAGAAGTAGTGTCTCTTTGATGTGATAATTCTGTATTTGGCATAGAAACCCCTTCCTAATATTGATAAGAATGGTAAGCTGGAAGATACTGAGAGAATGGCTGTCATAATCTGTAGACTCTATCTTAAGGGAAGCATTGCACATACATCCAAAGAGCTTATATGAGAGCAGAATTATACAGAAAGTATAAACTTAGAAGAAAAGTCCAAAAGAGAGTAGAAGCTACAGAAAAACTCATCTCAGATCACCAAAAGGAAGAACATTTTTTTCACTAAAGGTAGACGGGCTCCAAAGCTATCTGTAGCCAAACAGGAATGTGTAGTAGGTTGTAGATACTGTATGCTCTTGCTTTGGTTACTCTATTTCTAATGAAACCATGTTATACTAAATTTGAGGCCATTTTTCTTGTCTTTAGAGAAAAGAAAAAGGCAAAGGCAAGAGGAAGGTGAAAATAGAAGAAGAGTAAGTATAATAGTTTATTAAATTGCTACTAACCATGAAATATCTTGGAAACACCATGAGAATCTTACTTGGAGTAAATAGTTACAGATGAGAAAAAGTAGGTAAAGGGCATAGGATTTTCTTTTCCCTTTAATGTGGATGAGTGTTTTGCCTGGGTGTATGACTTTGTACCAGGTGTACTGCTGTACTGGTGCCTAGAGTACTCGGAAGTGCACTTGGGTCTGCTAGACTGAATTACAGATGACCAGGAATGCAGCCCTGGCCACTTGGAGGAGCAGCAGGTACTCTTAACCACTAAGCCGTATCCCAGCCCTGGGTGTAGTTTTAAAGAAGGGAACACTTTTTAAGACTTTTACATACACATAGCGTGCTAGGTATCCTCTCAGATTGGGTCCAATATCCATCAGGTCGCTGACTAAACTATCTATACAGTGACTGAGTAAATTTATGCAGCCTTATTGATAATGTAAATTAGGTTGGTTTAAAATCATTATGCTTTTTTCGAATATGACATGTGTATTTTCATCTTTAATTTCTCTTTAGTGCTCCATTTTCTGAGGCAAATCTTCTTTGAGAAAGTGGGAAAAAATGAAAGAAAAGAAAATCTACTCACAGTTTCTTTAACTATTTAATGTTGATGTATGTAACTGTAATTCAGGGTCAGGGTTTCTTCTTCCCATTTGCTCCCAAATAATTGCAGAGTGTTTCTATGCCCACTCTTTTGAAACAATATCTATTTATTTTGAGACAGAGTCTCTCACTAGAGAGCCTGGAACTTGCTACGTAGACCAAGATGGCCTAGCACTTACTCGAGATCTACTTGTCTCTGTGCTGGGTTTAGCTCCTGAATGAATGACACAGAGACCTGGTATTTTTATTAACAAGCTGCAAGCACTAAGCTGGGCGTGGTTCTGAGTTATTCTTCTCCAGTTATGCTGTCTACTTCCCAGCCCTGTGGTCCTTTGCCTGCATCTGAGTCTTGCCCTGGTTCGCTTAGGTCCGCCTGTGTCCTCATGGCTGCTCTCCCATTGTGACCTCATGGCAAATCCTGGTCCATCTACATGGTCTCTCCACCTTTTTTCTCTCCCTTTCTCTCCTCTCCTTCTTCTGGCCCTCTTTTCCCTGGGACCCCCCCAGACTGGGATCAGAAGTCCTGCCCTATTCTCTTCTCTTCTTCCCAACTAATTGGCTGATCAGCTCTTTATTAAGCAATCATTGGTAATGGGAAACAGTGTTTGCTTAACATTTAGACTAGAGATGCTTGACCATGCCAATGTCCAGACTATAACCAGATGTTTGGGCATAGAGATCAGCATCTCAATTCACAGTGCACAAAGCCATCCCCCAACAGATATATTTATCCTGAAAAGTAATTAAAAGGAGATGTCGTAGTTGTCAGTGTATTGTACCATATGCCGATAAAAAGGAGACTTGTATATTTGGTATGGTAGGTAGCACATGCCTTAATCCCAGCACAGAGACAAGTAGATGTCAGTGAGTGCTAGCTATTCTGGACTACATAGCAAGGTCCAGGCCTACTAGTGAGACTTTCTCAAAATGAACATTTTTAAAGGATAGATATGGTTTTTATTTCACAGTTAGAACCAAAAGTAGACATTACTTCTATTAGGACAGTTCTTCTCAACCTGTGGGGGTTGAACAGTTCTTTCACAGGGGCTACATATCATTTTGTATTAAAATTTATAACTAGTAAAATTACAGTTTTGAAGTAGCAATGAAAAGAATTTTAAGGGAGGGGATTACCGTTATATGAGGTACTGTGTTAAAGGGTCTTAGCATTAGGAAGGTTAAGAACCACTGTATTAGAACTTTTAACTTTGGGCTGGAGAGATGACTCAGTGGTTAAGAGCATTGACTGCTCTTCCAGAGTTCCTGAGTTCAATTCCCAGCAACCACATGGTGGCTCACAACCATCTGTAATGGGATCTGATGCCCTCTTCTGGTGTGTCTGAAGAGAACAATGGTGTATTCATATTCATAAAATAAATAAATAAATCTTTTTAAAAAATTAACTTCTAAAATTTACCAGAATTGTAATAGACTTGACTACATAAAAATTTAAAAAAAATGTATTCAAAATTCCCAAAGTGCCTGGCATGAATGAATAGCTTGTATAAAACATGGAACAGAAGCTCTCAAATGACCGTTTCAGTTAGGTATAAGGTATAGAATGTTAGTTAATGAGGTCATACTGTCTTCCATGGTAACTTATAAGTTTGTGTGAGTCCTAGTCTTACATACAGCCTTAATTTGTTAGCAAAAGGGACTTATCAGATCTCCTGTATTTATAGCTTGCTCAAGTAAAAGAAGGTTTTTAACATCTTATATCTTTTATATGGTTAGAGTAAGCTTGCTATTATTATGGTTTTTTGAAGTTTTAGTTAGAATAATAAATAATACAATCATAGCCAGCAAAATGCTTTTGTTAAAAATTAAAGGGGATAAAAATTGATTTTAAAGATACTATTAAAATTATACTGACTTCTAATGAATTTCTGATGAAAAATGGTTATAGTACTTTGCATCTAGACTATTGACAGTATAACATTTGCTATATTTCGATTGGGGTTCTGCTCTAGGAGTGGAAAGAACGTTATGGACACAACAGAGAGGATTCCACTCGGAACAGAAACGTTCATCCTGACCCCAAAGAGTCAAATTTCTCAGACACTACTACCAATTGGTGTAAGTACCGTATTTCCTAGTTTGCTTAGGAATTACTTTTTAAATGTTTGCACTGTACAGAACTGGGACCATAGCATCTGGCATCACGAACATCTCTACACTGACTTCCTTTATCATTGTCTAGTGTGCAAAAGGAAGAGGAAGTGGTGTATCAGGTAAGTAATTGTGTTATTTTCAAGGTGTGTGCTAGGGAGGTAATTATTTCTACAACTTACCTTTATGGTTTTTGTCCTTTTCAACTAGTTGATGTAGGTTATTCATTTATCTTTATAAGAATTTGTTAACCCTTACTGAAGTGCTTTTCCATATATGTAGTGAGAGAAAAATAAATTTCTGTCCCCAGGATGTTCATAATTTAGAGAAGTACTAAAGATAGATACAAGTCTTCCACCACAGTGTGAGTTAGAAACCTGGGTAGCACTGACGCTGCACTGATGGGAAGAAGAAAGAAACCCATTGACCTGGGGAAAACACCAGGAACCCTTTCTTTGTGCAGGACTTTACATTGTGTAGCAGGCAAAGTTTTGTCATTGGGGAAGATGACCTATTGCTAAGGAGCTGTACTACTGAGGCTTCTGTGAATAGGGTTCTGCCCTGAGATTGAAAATGAAGTAGGAAATCTGAGCATCCTTCCCTAGCTATTCATTTGTACAGAAACAGTGTGCGGTTAGAGGAGGAATAGTCACACAGGTACCCTCCTAATGGTCTGAAAGCAGAAAACAGGTACCAGAAACATTCCTGTGTATTGAGGCCATCTAAACACAAGGAAAACTGAAGTCTGTAGCAGCTGAAGGGAACTAAAGCAGAGTCTAAATTCACAGTAAGTACAGTAGGTTAATTCAGTGCTCCAACGTTCATGACCCTATAGAATGAGGCATGCCTGCCCCATTTTGAATATATGTTATTTAGCTTAACTTCTGTATTCATTTACATGAAATTTCTAGTCTTTAGCAACAATTTCTGAGGTATATAAGGAAATAAAGTATAAGCCATCTTCAAAATATGAAATAGTAAACATCCTAGGCCTACAAGAGCCTCAAGTATTAGAATTATCAGGCAGATCATTGGTGGAAATATCTAATTAGTATGCTTAAAGATGTAGTGGAAAGGTTGGATAATGTGCATAAAGAGATGTAGGGAATTTCACCAGGCAGCTGGAAATTATATAAAGGAGCTAAATGGAAATTTTAGAAATATTTTAATGGCAGACTCCAGTGATGTTGCAGACTTCTCATGTAAGTTGTTACCGCAGAGAGTACACCTATGCTGAAGGAAATTACCCTGGGGGATAGAAAAAAGGTTCTCTCTTAGGAGGGTATTTTTATACCAAATATTTCTGTAATGAATATTGAGCTAAGTGTTCAGAAATGAATAATAGTTACCTAGATGAAAGGGGTTTTATCTAGAAAGTGACCAAGCTGTTGTGCTGTGAGAGGATGTTTGGGAACACGCTTTCTCATGACTCTAGAGCTTAAACATGAGTCCCCTAGCAAAAGGGGCTCCAGACAGTTTAGAGACACACACTTTCATCCTCAAAAGTATGGACGTTACAATGTAGGTAGCATTTGTAACTTGGAAGAACATAATCTTTATTTAAAATTTTACTTTTTATTATTGTTTCAATATTCATATGTATATTTGATCATATTCTAACCACTTGCCCATCTCCTTCTAGCTCGTTCCCCTTTACCCACCCAACTTCATAGTTTTTCTTTGTCTTAAAACAAATAGCAACATAAAAAGAAAACAAAGAAATAAAAACAAAACCAACCAATGAGACAAATACCACAAAGTATGTTTTGTGTTGTTTCACTATTCTCGAGCATGTGGCCTGCTCTGGGTGTGGTAGATATATCCAGTATCACTCCATTTGAAGAGAACTGATTTCTCTCTCTCCTAGCAGCTATCACTTACAAATAGCACATGCCTTAAGGACGAGACTCTGTGCCCACCTTAACCTGTCCATGCTGGGGTTTTGTGAGTTTGAACATGTACACATTCTGTCATAGTTGTGTGGGCAACTATGTATGCACAATATGCTGAGAGAAGTTGAACAACTCTGGCTCTCTCTCTCTCTCCCTTTTTTTTTTGTAGAACATGATTTTAATATTTTCTATTTTAATAATTATTCTGTCTGTTACTATTCAACAGACAGAATAATTATTTTAAGATACATTTCATTGTTACGTCTCCTGTATTTCTTTAAGGGAGTTATTTATGTCCTTCTCAATGTCCTCTATCATCATTATGAGAAGTGAGTTTAGATCTGAATCTTAGTTTTCCTGTGTGTTGGGGTATCCAGGACTTGCTATGGTGAGAGAATTGGGTTCTGATGATGCCAAGTAACCTTGGTTTTTGTTGCTTATGTTCTTATGCTTGCCTTCCACCATCTGGTTATCTCTAGTGCTGCCTGCCCTCTCTATATCTGACTGGAGCCTGTCCTTCCTGTGATCCTGGTTGGGTCAGAATCCTCAGAGTTCAGCTCTCTCTGGGATCCTGAGATCCTGGGTGTGTCAGAGCTCCTGGAAGTTCAGCTGCCTCTGGGACTCTGAGATCCTGGGAATCTCTTGATCCTGGGCAAGTTAGAGCGCCTGGGAGTGGAGCTGCTTCTGGGTGTTGTGGAACTGGCTGCAGAGTGTACACCCAAGGTCTGCTCAGGACACCAGCCCAGAAGGGAAGCAACCTGTGCCACTGGTCGGGTAGAGTTCCTGGGTGCCTGGTTCATACTGGTCCCAGTTACTTCTGGTATTGAGGCAGATGTTGTATCATCCTCACCTCTGATCCTATGTTTCTGGGAGTGTTAGAGCGCCTGGGAGTGGTGCTTCCTCTGGGATGTGGGACTGGCTGCAGAGTTAGATGGTCCAAGGTCTGCTCAGGGCACTTCTGATCCTACGATCCTGGGCGGATTAGAGCTCCTGGGCAACTCTAGCCCTTACAGTCTGTCTGTCCCCTTTTCTTTGAGGAGAGGGGAATGACATAAAGACATTCATTCTCTTTAGGGACGAATGCTTCAGAGTCTTCCACTCTCTGCTGTTGTCCAGATTTGGATCTCTATGCTGATTACTTAGTATAGTTAGTAATGAATTTAGCCTCTCTGAAGAGGTTTAAGCAATGCACTAATCTGCAGGTGTAGCAAAATACCCAAAGGTGTTGGATTCTTAGGGGCGAGTCCAATCTTTGTTGTCAGAATATCCAGCAAATGCAACAGCAAACCAGCAATAACAAAAGCAGCAGCGGTGGGGGCCACAGCTGCCTGCCACAGACCCTCTCAAGGCTGTTGCATTTGTACCCTTTCAGAGTGCCCAGAATTAACCACCTGCAGCTGGCACAGGTCACGCCCTCCTACACATACCCTAGACTACAAGACAGTCAGAGTTAACAGCTGTGGGGAGTCTGAAACAGCTTCACACCCTGCACCTAGGAATAAAACAAAAACATATTCACATAACATAACTGGGTTGTTCAAGAAACCAAGGCTCTCACTACAGTGGTTGGTTACTCTGCTATTACACCAATGGGTTTTTTACAGGCAGGTTGCTACTATAGCTTACAGGATTCACAGTGGAGTGAGACTGGTGGCTACTGTTCTCCTCTAGTAGTAGCATTGAATAGAGTAGTACCTTCCAACACTACAATGTTAAGACAGTACCTCTGAAAACTAGGGTAAAGCTCCCAGTTGAGAACCAGCTCATCTTCTCTGTGTTCAGTGACATGAAGTAGGATCTGCTGCTGCTTAGAAAAATGAATTTAATGACAGTATACAATATGAATTTTGGTGGGCTAGGGAAAAATAAAATATGACTTAGAGAAATGAAGCTCAGAAACCATTTTAAAGTCTGTTTTTATAGTGAAGTCAAGGAGTAATGTGGGCTTAAAGTGAGGCAATGGTACTTGAATAAAGACAGAAGATTGTTTGAAGGCTATTTAGGATAGAATAAATAGAGGTTTTAGCTAAAACTCAGAAACAGTGAAGAATCTATAAAGGTATTTGGGTACTTACTGAGTGAAAGTTTGCAGAATTGAAAGATCTGAAAGTATGAGAGAACTGTTAAGAAAAGAACAAACACAAAGCTTTAGATAGTGAGTTTATATCCAGCCACTTTGCTGAAGGTGTTTATTAGCTGTAGGAGTTCTCTGGTAGAATTTTTGGGGTCGCTTATATATATACTATCTTATCATTTGCAAATAGCAATACTTGGACTTCTTCCTTCCAATTTGTATCCTCTTGATCTCCTTTAGATATCTTATTGCTATAACTAGAACTTCAAGTACTATGTTGAAAAGATAGGGAGAGAGTCGGCAGCTTTGTCTTGTCCCTGATTTTAGTGGAAATGCTCTAAGTTTCTCTCCATTTAGTTTAATATGGACTACTAACTTGCTGTATTTACTTTTATTATGTTTACGTATGTGCTCTGTATCCCTGATTTCTTTAATACCTTTAACATGAAGGAGTATTGGATTTTATCAAAGGCTTTTTCAGCATCTAATAAGATAATTGTGTGGGCTTTTCCTTCCGTTTGTTTACATGGTGGATTGCATTGATGGATTTTCATGTATTGAACTTCTCTGCATCCCTGGGATGAGTTAGAGAGGCACTATTTGTTGGATGGATAAATGCATGAGAGAAACAAGGAATAAACTTAAGTGAATGACTTAAGCACATTCTTGATTAATTCCAAGTAACCAATAATGCATTAGTGTCACATTAGGAAAAAAAAAAAATACAAGCCCTTGCCCTTGGGCTCATTTAGTCAAGAATGATTCCAGATTTGAATTCTGTACTTCATGCTTCCTGTCTCCATCCTCTGTCTGTCTATGGTAAGAGTCTGAATCTGTGCCCACCTGAAGGCTGCCTTGTGAATTTGTCCCTGTGTGACTGTATCTGTCCAAGTGTGTGTGTGTGTGTGTGTGTTATGTGTGTGTGTTTGGAATAGCACAGAAAGAATCACATGGGGAAAGAATGAAATACTTCACAGAAACCTTTTTGGTTTTGTTTTTCAAGTGGGGTTTCTTTATGTAGCCTTAGCTGTCCTGGAATTAGATCTGTATCCAGGCTGACCTCTTACTCACCTGCCTCTGCCTCCTAAGTACTGGGATTAGAGGTGTGCTGCTGCTACCACCACCCAGATATTTTACATGAATCTTTAACAAGAGTTTTTCAAGGGATTCAGTCATTCATCCCAACAGAACCAAATAACAAATAGTACCTCAAACATCATTATTTTTCAGCCAATATCCATGAGTAGATATTCATTTTAGAAGATTTCTTTCAATCTTTGTATTTACTCCTTTTAGCATTTACATTGTTCCAGGTCAAGGACATGGACCAGTATATGACTTTAAGATTACAGTTATGCAGTAGCTTTGGTTGTAAAAATTGATTACATGAGAAACCCAAAGGTAGATAGATTGTTATATTGCTTTCTTTTTTTTTTTTTTATATTTTTATTACATATTTTCCTCAATTACATTTCCAATACTATCCCAAAAGTCCCCCATAGCGCCCCCCACTTCCCTACCCACCCATTCCCATTCTTTTGGCCCTGGCATTCCCCTATATTGGGGCATATAAAGTTTGCAAGTCCAATGGGCCTCTCTTTCCATTGATGGCCGACTAGACCATCTTTCGATACATATGCAGCTAGAGACAAGAGCTCCAGGGTTCTGGTTAGTACATCATGTTGTTCCAACAATAGGGTTGCAGATCCCTTTAGCTCCTTGGGTACTTTCTCTAGCTTCTCCATTGGGAGCCCTGTGATACATCCAATAGCTGACTGTGAACATCCACTCCTGTGTTTGCTAGGCCCCGGCATCGTCTCACAAGAGACAGCTATATTTGGGTCCTTTCAGCAAAATCTTGCTAGTGTATGCAATGGTGTCAGCGTTTAGAAGCTGATTATGGGACGGATCCCTGGATACAGCAGTCTCTAAATGGTCCATCCTTTCATCACAGCTACGAACTTTGTCTCTGTAACTCCTTCCCTGGGTGTTTTGTTCCCAATTCTAAGAAGGTGCACAGTGTCCACACTTTGGTCTTCATTCTTCTTGAGTTTCATGCGTTTATCAAATTGTATCTTATATCTTGGGTATCCTAAGTTTTGGGCTAATATCCACTTATCAATGAATACATATTGTGTGAGTTCTTTTGTGATTGTGTTACTTCACTCAAGATGATGCCCTCCAGGTCCATCCATTTGGCTAGGAATTTCATAAATTCATTCTTTTTAATAGCTGAGTAGTACTCCATTGTGTAAATGTACCATAATTTCTGTATCCATTCCTCTGTTGAGGGACATCTGGGTTCTTTCCAGCTTCTGGCTATTATAAATAGGGCTGCTATGAACATAGTGGAGCATGTGTCCTTTTTACCGGTTGGGACATCTTCTGGATATATGCCCAGGAGAGGTATTGCTGGATCCTCCGGTAGTACTATGTCCAATTTTCTGAGGAACCGCCAGACTGATTTCCAGAGTGGTTGTACAAGCTTGCAATCCCACCAACAATGGAGGAATGTTCCTCTTTCTCCACATCCTCGCCAGCATCTGCTGTCACCTGAATTTTTGATCTTAGCCATTCTGACTGGTGTGAGGTGGAATCTCAGGGTTGTTTTGATTTGCATTTCCCTGATGATTAAGGATGTTGAACATTTTTTCAGGTGCTTCTCTGCCATTCGGTATTCCTCAGGTGAGAATTCTTTGTTCAGTTCTGAGCCCTATTTTTTAATGGGGTTATTTGACTTTCTGGAGTCCACCTTCTTGAGTTCTTTATATATATTGGATATTAGTCCCTTATCTGATTTAGGATAGGTGAAGATCCTTTCCCAATCTGTTGGTGGTTTTTTTGTCTTATTGATGGTGTCTTTAGCCTTGCAGAAGCTTTGTAGTTTCATGAGGTCCCACTTGTCAATTCTCGATCTTACAGCACAAGCCATTACTGTTCTATTCAGGAATTTTTCCCCTGTGCCCATATTTTCAAGGCTTTTCCCCACTTTCTCCTCTATAAGTTTCAGTGTCTCTGGTTTTATGTGAAGTTCCTTGATCCACTTAGACTTGACCTTAGTACAAGGAGATAGGAATGGATCGATTCGCATTCTTCTACATGTTAACAACCAGTTGTGCCAGCACCATTTGTTGAAAATGCTGTCTTTCTTCCACTGGATGTTTTTAGCTCCCTTGTCGAAGATCAAGTGACCATAGGTGTGTGGGTTCATTTCTGGGTCTTCAATTCTATTCCATTGGTCTATTTGTCTGTCACTATACCAGTACCATGCAGTTTTTATCACAATTGCTCTGTAGTAGAGCTTTAGGTCCGGCATGGTGATTCCACCAGAGGTTCTTTTATCCTTGAGAAGAGTTTTTGCTATCCTAGGTTTTTTGTTATTCCAGATGAATTTGCAGATTGCACTTTCTAATTCGTTGAAGAATTGATTTGGAATTTTGATGGGGATTGCATTGAATCTGTAGATTGCTTTTGGCAAGATAGCCATTTTTACAATGTTGATCCTGCCAATCCATGAGCATGGGAGATCTTTCCATCTTCTGAGATCTTCTATAATTTCTTTCTTCAGAGACTTGAAGTTTTTATTATACAGATCTTTCACTTCCTTAGTTAGAGTCACGCCAAGATATTTAATATTATTTGTGACTATTGAGAAGGGTGTTGTTTCCCTAATTTCTTTCTCAGCCTGTTTATTCTTTGTGTAGAGAAAGGCCATTGATTTGTTTGAGTTAATTTTATATCCAGCTACTTCACCGAAGCTGTTTATCAGGCTTAGGAGTTCTCTGGTGGAATTTTTAGGGTCACTTATATATACTATCATATCATCTGCAAAAAGTGATATTTTGACTTCATCTTTTCCAATTTGTATCCCTTTGATCTCCTTTTGTTGTCGAATTGCTCTGGCTAGGACTTCAAGTACAATGTTGAATAGGTATGGAGAAAGTGGACAGCCTTGTCTAGTCCCTGAATTTAGAGGGATTGCTTCAAGCTTCTGACCATTTACTTTGATGTTGGCTACTGGTTTGCTGTAGATTGCTTTTATCATGTTTAGGTATGGGTCTTGAATTCCTGATCTTTCCAAGACTTTTATCATGAATGGGTGTTGGATCTTGTCAAATGCTTTTTCCGCATCTAAGGAGATGACCATGTGGTTTTTGTCTTTGAGTTTGTTTATATACTGGATTACGTTGATGGATTTCCGTATATTGAACCATCCCTGCATCCCTGGGATGAAACCTACTTGGTCAGGATGGATGATTGTTTTGATGTGTTCTTGGATTCGGTTAGCAAGAACTTTATTGAGGATTTTTGCATCAATATTCATAAGGGATATTGGTCTGAAGTTTTCTATCTTTGTTGGGTCTTTTTGTGGTTTAGGTATCAGAGTAATTGTGGCTTCATAGAATGAGTTGGGTAGAGTACCTTCTGTTTCTATTTTGTGGAATAGTTTGTGAAGAACTGGGATTAGATCTTCTTTGAAGGTCTGATAGAACTCTGCACTAAACCCATCTGGTCCTGGGCTTTTTTTAGTTGGGAGACTATTAATGACTGCTTCTATTTCTTTGGGGGATATAGGGCTGTTTAGATCATTAACCTGATCTTGATTCAGCTTTGGTACCTGGTATCTGTCTAGGAACTTCTCCATTTCATCCAGGTTCTCCAGTTTTGTTGAGTATAGCCTTTGGTAGAAGGATCTGATGGTGTTTTGGATGTCTTCAGGATCTGTTGTTATGTCTCCTTTTTCATTTCTGATTTTGTTAATTAGGATGCTTTCCCTGTGCCCTCTAGTGAGTCTGGCTAAGGGTTTATCTATCTTGTTGATTTTCTCAAAGAACCAGCTCCTTGATTGGTTGATTCTTTGAATAGTTTTTCTTGTTTCCACTTGGTTGATTTCACCCCTGAGTTTGATTATTTCCTGCCGTCTACTCCTCTTGGGTGAATTTGCTTCCTTTTGTTCTAGTGCTTTTAGGTGTGTTGTCAAGCTGCTAATGTGTGCTCTCTCTAGTTTCCTTTTGGAGGCACTCATAGCTATGAGTTTTCCTCTTAGAAATGCTTTCATTGCGTCCCATAAGTTTGGGTATGTTGTGGCTTCATTTTCATTGAACTCTAAAAAGTCCTTAATTTCTTTCTTTATTCCTTCCTTGACCAAGGTATCATTGAGAAGAGTGTTGTTCAGTTTCCACGTGAAGGTTGGCTTTCTATTATTTATTTTGTTATTGAAGATCAGCCTTAGTCCATGGTGATCTGATAGGATGCATGGGACAATTTCAATATTTTTATATCTGTTGAGGCCTGCTTTGTGACCAATTATGTGGTCAATTTTGGAGAAGGTACCATGAGGTGCTGAGAAGAAGGTATATCCTTTTGTTTTAGGATAGAATGTTCTGTAGATATCTGCCAGATCCATTTGATTCATAATTTCTCTTAGTTTCACTGTGTCCCTGTTTAGTTTCTGTTTCCATGATCTGTCCATTGGTGAAAGTGGTGTGTTGAAGTCTCCCACTATTATTGTATGAGGTGCAATGTGTGCTTTGAGCTTTACTAAAGTTTCTTTAATGAATGTGGCTGCCTTTGTATTTGGAGCATAGATATTCAGGATTGATAGTTCCTCTTGGAGGATTTTACCTTTGATGAGTATGAAGTGTCCCTCCCTGTCTTTTTTAATGACTTTGGGTTGGAAGTCAATCTTATCAGATATTAGAATGGCTACTCCAGCTTGTTTCTTCATGCCATTTGCTTGGAAAATTGTTTTCCAGCCTTTCATTCTGAGGTAGTGTCTATCCTTTTCTCTGAGATGAGTTTCCTGTAAGCTGCAAAATGTTGGGTCTTGTTGGTGTAGCCAGTTTGTTAGTCTATGTCTTTTTATCGGGGAGTTGAGTCCATTGATATTAAGAGATATTAAGGAAAGTAATTGTTGTTTCCTGTTATTTTTGTTGTTAAAGTTGGCATTTTGTTCTTGTGGCTGTCTTCTTTTAGGTTTGTTGAGGGATTACCTTCTTGTTGTTTCTAGGGCGTGGTTCCTGTCCTTGTATTGGTTTTTTTCTGTTATTATCCTTTGAAGGGCTGGATTCGTGGAGAGATAATGTGTGAATTTGGTTTTGTCGTGGAATACTTTGGTTTCTCCATCTATGTTAATTGAGAGTTTGGCTGGGTATAGTAGCCTGGGCTGGAATTTGTGTTCTTTTAGTGTCTGTATAACATCCGTCCAGGATCTTCTGGCTTTCATAGTCTCTGGTGAAAAATCTGGTGTAATTCTGATAGGCTTGCCTTTATATGTTACTTGGTCTTTTTCTCTTACTGCTTTTAGTATTCTATCTTTATTTAGAGCATTTGTTGTTCTGATTATTATGTGTCGGGAGGTATTTCTTTTCTGGTCCAGTCTATTTGGAGTTCTGTAGGCTTCTTGTATGTTCATGGGCATCTCTTTCTTTAGATTTGGGAAGTTTTCTTCTATAATTTTGTTGAAGATGTTTGCTGGTCCTTTGAGTTGAAAATCTTCATTCTCATCCACTCCTATTATCCGTAGGTTTGGTCTTCTCATTGTGTCCTGTATTTCTTGGATGTTTTGAGTTAGGATCTTTTTGCATTTTACATTTTCCTTGATTGTTGTGCCGATGTTCTCTATGGAATCTTCTGCACCTGAGATTCTCTCTTCCATCTCTTGTATTCTGTTGCTGATGCTGGTATCTATGGTTCCAGATTTCTTTCCTAGGGTTTCTATCTCCAGTGTTGCCTCATTTTGGGTTTTCTTTATTGTGTCTACTTCCCTTTTTAGGTCTAGTATGGTTTTGTTCATTTCCATCATCTGTTTGGATGTGTTTTCCTGTTTTTCATTAAGGACTTCTACCTGTTTGATTAGGTTATCCTGTTTTTCTTTAAGGATTTGTAACTGTTTAGCAGTGTTCTCCTGCAATTCTTTAAGGGATTTTTGTGCTTTTTCTTTATTGTCTTCTGCCTGTTTAGCAGTGTTCTCCTGCATTTCTTTAAGTGTGTTATTAAAGTCCTTCTTGAAGTTCTCTATCATCATCAGGAGATATGCTTTTAAATCCGTGTCTAGCTTTTCCGGTGTGTTCGGGTGCCCTGGACTGGGCGAAGTGGGGGTGCTGGGTTCTGATGATGGTGAGTGGTCTTGGTTTCTGTTAGTAAGATTATTACGTTTACCTTTCGCCATCTGGTAATCTCTGGGGTTAGTTGTTGTCGTTGTCACTGTTTAAAGATTGGAGCAGAAGCTGTGTTCCACTCACCAGCAGTCTCTAAATCCTGCGGCGGGGGTCGTGGGTACCCCGGTGCTGGTGCAGCCGGAAGAGGCCTGTGGTCCTACACAGGCCGTTTTTCTGCTTCCCTAACTAATGCAGTCTCTGGTCCCGCGTGCAATTGGATTGGAGCAGAAGCTGTGTTCCACTCTCCAGAAGTCTTAAGATCCTGTGGTGGGTGTTGTGGGTAGCTGGTGAGTGTCAGCCGACCCTGCGCCCCAGCTGCCCCGGTGCTTTTCTGACCGGAAGAGGGTTGTGGCCCTATGTAGGCCGGATTTCTCTCTCCCCAACCAGAGCAGTCTCAGGTCCCGCGTGATTGGACTGGAACAGAAGCTGTGTTCCACTCACCAGCAGTCCCAAAATCCTGCGGCGGGGGTCGTGGGTAGCTGGCGGGTGTCAGGCAACCCTGCGCTCCCGCTACCCTGGTGCTGATCCGGCCGGATGAGGCCTGTGGCCCTACTCAGGCCGGTTTCTGCTTCCCTAACTAATGCAGTCTCAGGTCCCGCGCAATTGGATTGGAGCAGAAGCTGTGTTCCACTCACCAGCAGTCCCAAAATCCTGCGGCGGGGGTCGTGGGTAGCTGGCGGGTGTCAGGCAACCCTGCGCTCCCGCTACCCCAGTGCTGATCCGGCCGGATGAGGCCTGTGGCCCTACTCAGGCCGGTTTCTGCTTCCCTAACTAATGCAGTCTCAGGTCCCGCGCAATTGGATTGGAGCAGAAGCTGTGTTCCACTCACCAGCAGTCCCAAAATCCTGCAGCGGGGGTCGTGGGTAGCTGGCGGGTGTCAGGCAACCCTGCGCTCCCGCTACCCCGGCGCTGATCCGGCCGGATGAGGCCTGTGGCCCTACTCAGGCCGGTTTCTGCTTCCCTAACTAATGCAGTCTCAGGTCCCGCGCAATTGGATTGGAGCTGAAGCTGTGTTCCACTCACCAGCAGTCCCAAAATCCTGCGGAGGGGGTCGTGGGTAGCTGGCGGGTGTCAGGCAACCCTGCGCTCCCGCTACCCCGGTGCTGATCCAGCCGGATGAGGCCTGTGGTCCTACTCAGGCCGGTTTCTGCTTCCCTAACTAATGCAGTCTCAGGTCCCACGCAATTGGATTGGAGCAGAAGCTGTGTTCCACTCACCAGAAGTCTTAAGATCCTGTGGCGGGTATTGTGGGTAGCTGGCGAGTGTCAGCAGACCCTGCGCCCCAGCTGCTCAGGTGCTTTTCTGACCGGAAGAGGGTTGTGGCCCTATGTAGGCCGGATTTCTCTCTCCCCAACCGGAGCAGTCTCAGGTCCCGCGTGATTGGACTGGAGCAGAAGCTGTGTTCCACTCACCAGCAGTCCCAAAATCCTGCGGCGGGGGTCGTGGGTAGCTGGCGGGTGTCAGGCAACCCTGCGCTCCCGCTACCCCAGCGCTGATCCGGCCGGATGAGGCCTGTGGTCATACTCAGGCCGGTTTTCTGCTTCCCTAACTAATGCAGTCTCAGGTCCTGCGCAATTGGATTGGAGCAGAAGCTGTGTTCCACTCACCAGCAGTCCCAAAATCCTGCGGCGGGGGTCGTGGGTAGCTGGCGGGTGTCAGGCAACCCTGTGCTCCCGCTACCCCGGCGCTGATCCAGCCGGATGAGGCCTGTGTTCCTGTTATATTGCTTTCTTAAAGGCAAGAGGGACAAATGGGCTGAATACACATAGGATAGCTCTATTGTGACTTCAGGGTGTGTTATTGACTGGCTGTGAGATCCAGCAACAGTTCTAGTCTCTTAAAATGTCATAGATTCTGTTATAATATTGTATCACCACATTAGGAACAAGGCCAAGGAGACAAAGAGATGATACAAATATCTTGCCTAAGTTTTCCAAAAGAACTCTGTCACAAAATTGAGTCTTTTAATTTCTATAATTTGTTTTATACTTGTGGGTGCAGTGCATACAGAGACCAGAAGAGAACAGCAGATACCCTGAAGCTAGACTTACAGGCATTTGTGAGCCATGTGACATGCCTGTTAGAAACTGAACTCAGCTGGAAAGAACCCAGATGTCCCTCAATAGAGAAATGGATACTGAAAATGTGGTACATTTACACAATGGAGTACTACTCAGCTATTAAAAACAATGAATTTGGGCTGGTGAGATGGCTCAGCGGTTAAGAGCACTGACTGCTCTTCTGAAGGTACTGAGTTCAAATCCCAGCAACCACATGGTGGCTTACAACCATCAGTTATGAGATCTGATGCCTTCTTCTGGAGTGTATGAAGACAGCTACAGTGTACTTACATATAATAAATAAATAAATAAATCTTTAAAAAAAAGCTTTAAAAAAACAATGAATTTATGAAATTCTTGGGCAAATGGATGCATCTGGAGGGTATCATCCTGAGTGAGGTAACCCAATCACAAAAGAAGTCATTAGATATGCACTCACTGATAAGTGGATATTAGCCCTGAAACTTAGAATACAGAAGATACAATTTCCAAAACACAAGAAAATCAAGAAGAAGGAAGACCAAAGTATGGATACTTCATTCCTCTTTAGAATAGGGAACAAAATACCCGTGAAAGGAATTACAGAGACAAAGTTTGGAGCTAAGACGAAAGGATGGACTATCCAGAGACTACCCCACCTGGGCATCCATCCCATAATCAGCCACCAAACCCAGACACTATTGCATATGCCAGCAAGATTTTGCTGAAGGGACCCTGATACAGCTGTCTCTTGTGAGGCTATGTCAGTACCTGGCAAATACAGAAGTGGATGCTCACAGTCATCTATAAAATGGAACACAGGGCCCCCAATGGAGAAGCTAGAGAAAGCACCCAAGGAGCTGAAGGGTTCTGCAACCCTATAGGTGAAAAAACAATATGAACTAACCAGTACCCCCCAGAGCTCATGTCTCTAGCTGCATATGTAGCAGAAGATGGTCTAGTCGGCCATCATTGGGAAGAGAGGCCCCTGGGTCTAGCAAACTTTATATGCCCCAGTACAGGGGAACGCCAGGGCCAAGAAGTGGAGTGGGTGGGTAGGGGAGCAGGGTGTGGGGAGGGTATGGGGAACTTTCGGGATAGGATTTGAAATGTAAATAAAGAAAATATCTAATTTAAAAAAAAGAAAAAAAGAGAAAGATTTGCTTCTTATAGAAGGCAAATAAAGTTACATTTAAGGAAAGAAAAAAAAAGAAACTGAACTCTGATTCTTTTTTTTTTCTTTTTTCTTTTTATTAGGTATTTTCCTCATTTACATTTCCAATGCTATCCCCAAAGTCCCCCATACCCTCCCCCCCAATCCCCTACCCACCCACTCAAACTTTTTGGCCCTGGCGTTCCCCTGTACTGAGGCATATAAAGTTTGCGTGTCCAATGGGGCTCTCTTTGCAGTGATGGCCGACTAGGCCATCTTTTGATACATATGCAGCTAGAGTCAAGAGCTCCAGGGTACTGGTTAGTTCATAATGTTGTTCCACCTATACTGATTCTTTTCAAGAGCAGCAAATGTCCAGTACAGCTGAGTCTTCTTTCCAGTCCCATTTTTAAAGTGTGTGTGTGTGTGTGTGTGAGTGTGTGTGTGTGTATGTATATGTACATGTATGTGTATGTACATATACATACACACACACACACTCACACACACACACACACATATATATATATACACTTGATCTGCCTAAAGCAAGACTTTGATAATGTAAATTGTTTACAAGAAACCCCTATGGAAAGGGGATACTTACTGGAACTGTAATGACCTAGATGTCAAGCATTACCCATGAGGCCACTGGCCACTGAATTCTTGCGGTGTGGATGTCTCTGTGTTGGCAGTATTTTTGGATAAATTAATTTCAGCTGTGTCTTTATAATTTTTAATATGGTGACTAGAAAATTCAGAGTAGTTATAGACTTTTTTATTTATCTATTTATTTGGCCAGTATTCCCGTATACTTGCTTCATGGGTTAGATAGTCTTTTCTTCAAGAGTTGAAGTTGAACTGCCGTATACCTCAAATTTCTAGCCAAAATAAATAAATAAAGGTTCACTGTGAAACCAAATGACACTTCACACTTCACTGTGGGGATAACCATAATTAAATATAGATTCTAATTTTTATTTTCTAAATCATCACACTACCTGCTCTGAGCTAGCTAGATGGCTCAATAAATTTTCCTTATTTTGTATTACTCTGTCATAATTTGAATCTGATTTTCTAGGAACCAAACAACTTATGGCTATTGTCTTCACAGTCAGCATTTACTGCAGTCTTGATTTTTTTCCTGTGATTCATAAATTCAAAGACAATAGAGAAGTAGCTAATGTTTTTCTTCTTTGAACAGCATCCAAATACACCAGGGCTAATAACAGGACTGAAAGAGACCGGATAGAGCTTCTCCAGGATGCTGAACCTCTGGACTTTAATGCAGAAACATTTACTGATGAATCTCTGGAACCTGAGTCAGGAAGGTGAGTGCTGGCTGTGTCATTTGGCTCTTGTGTGCTTCTGAGATTTTAGTGATGAGCTGATATAAGGAGCTTGAAAACAGCAGATAACTAAGCATAAGAAGACTATTGTGTTGAGGATAAAGCTTGGTGGGAGTTTGCTTGTCAGGAATGCAGAAGGCGTCGGTTGGATACCCTTCATAACAAGAGAAGAAAAAGATTTCTTTTTCATTAGCAATTCAAAAATGCACAGTCATATTTAATGCCTTTTTGGGTTGGTTTTGTTTTGGAGATCAAGCCTCATGTAGCCCAGGTTGGCTTCCTGCAGCTGAGGGAGGTTTTGATCTGGTCCTCTTGCATTGACCTTCTATTCCGGGTGTGCACAGCCAGAGGCGGTTTATTTAGTACTGGAGCGTTAAGCTCAGGGTGCTGTACATGCTAAGCAAATATCTACCCTTCGCATTTGATACCTTTTTATACTGTCTAGTTAGTTTGTTTTTAAAAATTATGACATTCTGCTAATGTGTGGTGATAGCTGCCTATAGTCTCAGCATTTGAGCAGCTAAGGTAGGAGGCTGCCCTCGTCAGTTAGTAAATCCATGCCAGAATCAGAAAGAGAGAGCTCTGCTGAAGAAAAACAAAGAGGCACCAAAAATTATATCATTCACTAGTATAACTGAAGTAGGTATTTTTATATAACACTAGTGACATTAGAATTAAGAAAGAAGTAAGACAGAGAACAAAGAATTATGACTATTTACATCTCTATTAGACATTTCCATTTATGACATTTATTATCTTTAGTCATATCTATATGTCTAATATGTTTCGATGTCAGACACAATATAAAAATTTTAACAACATTTTCTTTTATTGCAAAAATTCTTACTGGATTAATGTCCTCAAAGGCTCAGTAATTTGCCTTGAGTTGCATAGTTTATAAGTCAGGCTTTTAATTCCAGTACTCTGACTACAAAGCCTATCCCTTCAGTTGTTTTGCCATGAGAAACAGTAAAATAAAAAGTATAGGAAGAGAACGGCCATATGACCCTACTCTGCCACTGTTTACATCTCCAAAAGATGTGTAAGTAGGGTACCATACAGACACTATCTCTATCTATTGTTCTTCATTCATAGTGGCAAAGACATGGAGCCAGCCAGAATGTCTACCAGCAGATGAAAGGTTAAAAGAAAATGTGATCTCTGTATACAAAGGGATTTTACCCAACCATAAGGAGAAATGTAATCATGACTTTGCAAAAAAAATATTTGTAACTAAAAGTCATGAAAGGGTCATAAAAGTATTAAGGAGACGATGAGGGAGAAGAAAAAGATCTTAGGTGGAAGAGGGGATCAGAAGGGAAGACTATTTGTGAGGAAGAAGAAGAACAGCAAGAAGGGAACAGGGCTGGGGATAACAGTGGAAGGGAATGACTATGAATACAGTGTAATGGTTTATGTATATGTATGTGTGTGTATGCGTGTGTGTGCATGCCATAAATAAGCCCATTACTTTGTATGCTAACTTCAAAAATAAAAACAGGAAAATAACCATAGATACTAAAGGTGTTTACTATTTCATTAACTATAAATAGCAAAATCCCTAGAATACTCTATCTTTTAACATTAAGCATGGTTATTTATACAGTCGGGGGAATGTTTCTTACAGTTGCTAGTTGATTTACAATTAAGTCCTTTTAGATTATAATTTTGGGAGATAGTGTTCTACTTTTAGTTAGTGAATAAATGTTAATGGTCTTTAGAAATTGTGTAGTCAGTTCCGTTTTTGACATTTTAGATCATTTTTGTATGTTTACGTTTTAGGTATCAACCTGGTGGGCGATATCTCTCCATGTCTTCCAGTATAATATTTGAAGATATCTAAAGTCTGAAGTAATTCATGGATCAAGTAACCAAGGTCAACACATGAGCTCAGCCTTTATGAACATCTTTGTGCCCTGTATTTCCTCTGTTCTCTCTGTAAACGGTGTGAGGATAACAAAAACAGCATTGAAAATCGATCATATCTTAACAATATTAGGTTATAGTTTGTTGAATAGAGCATCCTCTTTTCTGATAGGCTTTATTGGATACCATCTGAAGCATCTGCCTTAGAAGTGTAGTTAAGTGGAAGGATTCAACTCATGAGAAACATAGAGCTAACTTGGTTTCATGCTAATTTTTTAGGAAAGTTATTTTAAAGTTCAATGAAGCCATATGTCACACTAAATTCTACAATTTTATAACTGTAATTTAAATTTTTACTATTTCTTTAAAAATCTTCAACCTACATTTTCCAAAGAACTGAAAGTGAACTGAGACCTCAAATAATTACTGTATTCACTAAACTCATGTCTTAAAGCAAGGCTTATGTATCAGACATAACTGAATGTAAACAGCTCTTCTTCAGATTTGTATACACGTACGTGGGATTGTGCATGTACAATTAAGATGACTCTTCAATTGATAGTGTTAGTGTCCTTAGCATGTGTATTCTAATTGGGTGATGTGTTATTCTTCTCCGTCTTTGTAGTAACTGGATCTTTTTATGGTTTTGACATTATTGCTTTGTAAAAGATTTTCATTTCAGAGAAAAATATTCATCTTTAACATTTAGAATATTGACTTAATGCTAATCATTCCATCCAAGAAAAATCCTAAATATTAATGATGAGTAGATTTGTTTGTTTTATAGCCAAAGACTTCCCCAGATTCTCTAATATTTAAATTTTTTTTAAGATTTATTTTATTTACATAAGTACACAGTAGCTGTTTCCAGACACACCAGAAGAGGGAATCAGACTCCTTTACAGATGGTTGTGAGCCACCATGTGATTGCTGGGAATTGAACTCAGGACCTCTGGAAGAGCAGTCAATGCTCTTAACCTCTGAGCTCTCTCTCCAGCCCCAATTCTCTAATATTTAAAAGATGCCTGTTTATACTCCTTGTAAAGAAAACATCTGGCTGTTCAGCTATTGAATGGTAAAAATAAAAATAATCCATTTATGAGTATTGCTAACACTTAAATTATAGCATAGAAAAAAACCAGAAAAATGTATTTGAATGAAAATATGTAGTAATAACTTGTTTGTTAAACATGCTTATTATTTTAAATTGGTTGTTTCAACCTTTGCATTTAAGCCAAAGTTGGGTATTATGTTTTAAAGAGCCAGTGTTTTATTACCAAGTGAACATGGCTTAGCATGTGTTACTAAGGGATTGTTCTATTTGTTTCTTACAGAGTACATTCTACATGGGGTGATCAGACTTGAGCTTGTCCAGGACAGCTTCTCACCTGTTTTCCTTGCAATTATTACTAGTGCTCAAGTGTTACTCTGTCCTATGTTGAGGACATAGTTCTATGCAGGTACTGAAAGGAAGTATTCAATTCTCATTACCTTTTTTTTTTTTTAATGGTTGCATTTTTTATGACCTTCCATATAGATTCCCCCTTTAAATAATTATCAAGAGATAGATTTACTCTGAATTGAAGGTTGCGTAGCCCGCTCGATCGATCCTAGGACACATATGCATATAACCTTTTACTGTGAATGCAGTCAAAGAGCAGTTGACCAGAACAGTGATAATGGAATGCTGCTTATAATTTCATGATTGGTTTCTGGAATAACTTAGGCAGATCACAGAACCTTTCAGTGCCTCAGTTTCTTCATTTTCAGAATGAAGGACGCATTTACTACTTTCCTACTGATCTACCTCTCTAAACTGTTGTGAGGGAGTTAAAGTGATGATCATGTGCTGGGTTTTAGAAAGACAAAGCAAGTTGTCTGCTGTGCCATGCTCTTGTGCTCTTGCTTTCCGTCCCTCCCCTTCCCTCCCTCCTTCCTTCCCTCCCTCCCTCCCTCCCCTAGTACTTTGAAGGGACAGGGATGGTTATCACAGGAAGGGTCTTTGAGAACTTCAAAGTCCCTAAAGCAAAATGAACTAGTTTGTCTGAAGGTAAAATAGTGACTCGCCATTTGTTCTGTGGATTTATTTTGAAATATTTTTCTTAAATATGTTTTTGGGTTTTTTTTTCCCTTAATACTCAGATGCTACGGTCAGAGTAGAAGGATAAATAGAGGACTGTTCAGTTTTACTACTAACTTTTATAATGCTCTAAGACAGAATGATAGGAATATGCAAAGAGATACAGGTCCTTCCCTTTAGGGTGACACCAACAGAAGTGTACATTATGTGCAGATGCTTCACAAAGACTGCAGCTCTCTGTAGGTTTGAGTTCTTTCCACAGTGAGTTTGTGATGTTTCAATGATCCAGAGTGTTCAAAATTTTAAAGAGTTTTTCTTACAGGGTTTTGTCCCCAACTATATAGAAAAGTTACTTTGCTGGGTAAACTTGAGTTTAGAAGGCAGTGGTTTCAAGCTGGAAGCATTGACTTTATTGCCGAGGAATTAAGTTAATATTTATTAAGCTGCTCTGTATAAAGCATTGATAGTGTGTACAGTATTTTTTCAGACACGTATTAACATATAATGACACAGTCACAAAAATATTACTACAGAATTCACATGCTTTATGTACAAAGTGGTTTCCTTAAAGGATTATTTCTGGTACTCTTTTTCTTACATGTTAACAAATATCATAGAATTATGTAAAATTTTGATTTTTTTTTTGAGACAGAGTTTCATGTAGCCCAGGCTGGCCTCAAACTCTGTATGTAGCTGAGGATGGTTCTGATCTCCTGATCTCCCTCCACCTCCCAAGTTCTACAACCACAGAAATGCGCCACAGCACCAGGATCAATATTTTTAAATAATTATTAATTAAGAATATTTAACAAGCTAATAACTCAAACTAAGTATTATAGAAAAAAATCTATAAATTTCAAGAATCAGTTATATGCGTTGTTAATTTACTTTTTAAAACTATATAACCCTTTTGTTAATAGCACATTTTTGTAAAAGAATTTTAAGAAGAATTAAAATATAAATATAATTATAAATATTTGCTATTGGGCCACATATAAGAGTTTTAGGATAGTTTTATCTCACAGAGGATCTCATTTCACAAAAGTGTTAAGAGTTAAATCAAAGCATGAAAATCCCCATCGTAAAAACCCATCAGATTCAACAGTCCACATTGTCCAAAAAGGAAAGGTTGCTGGTTGATATGTATCTGGCCTTTACAATTTAAATTGTGCAGTGTAACATGTAAGCATAAAATATGTTCAAATTGAGTGTGGGTAGGAACGTCACTGTTTTTAAAGTACATTTTAGCATGCTAATGGACAGATTTCATTTATGTTTATTTACAGACCTCATTTTATTCCTTTAATAGGTTTAAGGAATTTTTTCAGTAGTATATTGATTACCATATTACAGGGAAAATAAAACCTTTAACTACATTTCAGGCTGTAAAGTAAAATTTATACTTAAAATTTGAATGGGCCATGCCTGAAAAATCACAAGGATGATAGTACATTTGTACAGAGAGACAAAACATGTCCCTAAGGGATTACACACACTGCATTTCAAAGTGCTGTGGACTGTACAGTATTGGACTTTAAAAGCTGAGAGGTAAATGCTTGTAGGCTTTGTCTGTCTTTGTGCCTCCCTCCCTCCCTCCCACCTCCTTTACAACACGGCTTTCCTGTGCTGATAGACTTTTCTCTTTTGTTTATGTACACCGTTGATAATGAGCAGTACACTCAAGGAACTACTTGACTTCAAATCCTACTCAGTGAAATAGCAGTCTTATAGCTGAAGTAGTAAAACACATTTTGCTAGACTAGTGAACAATGTCTGAATAGAAGCATAGTGCATACTAGCTCAGTGCGTTTTCTTTGATGTTACTAAAGAGGACACTGCAGTAAAAATGTTTTCACTGTAAAGTTTTGTATAAAATGATTTTTAAAAACTCAACATTAAGAATGTGAGATATTTCATCATAAAAAGGAATTCATAAAAGTGCACATGTTAAAAGTGGAATAGATTAAGGGTTATACACCAGGCAGTGGCACACGCCTTTAATCCCATCCCTTGGGAGTTAAGAGGCAGGTGGATTTCTGAGTTTGAGGCCAGCCTGGTCTACAGAGTGAGTTTGAGGACAGCCAGGGCTACACAGAAAAACCCTGTCTCCAACAAAACAAAACAAAACAAACAAAACAAAACAAAACAACAAAAAAATTGAGGGTTGCAAGAAGAGTGAAATTTGATTTCTTTTTGGATAGTACTTCCAAATCAGTGCTTTTGTGGCTAGAGACTTGGGAGCCCAGGCAGGTTTGGCACCATTTCTGGGTCTCAGCCCTGTAAGCCAGCCTCCCAGGGTAGGCGCTGCCCTCCTTTCTCCTGCCAAGGGATCATGCTCTCACCTCCATTTCCTTCCATATCAGCCACTGTAACAATAACAAAGTTCCATTCTCAAATGATTTATGGGTGGAGATCAGGTGAGGTCTTGCTATAATTTAAAAGGTTTTTAATAAAGTAAGATTGCGTAATTCTGCTATCTTAAAAGATGTTTTTGCTTCTTCCTAGAAAACCCTTCCTTTTATGATTATATTGGTAACTTGTAAAAGAATTTTGTGGTGTTTGGTGCAAAAGAATATTGGGAGTGGCTGACTGTGGCAGACATGTAAGGCAAATCCACAGCCTATTAAAGTGCACAGCATTTGCATTTGGTATTATGGCATAAATCTCTATCTTTATTGAAGAATACTGGCTAATATCTTCCCTGTTAGGCATGCCAAGTTGTAGGGGAGAGATTGTGTTATTTATTTATTTTTTTTAAACAATCCAATGGATTTGTTTTTGTCTGTATTTTGAGAACAACTTGAAGGATTTTTTTTTTCATTTTAGAAGATAGAGTATGTATACCTGCCTTTTAAATTACTATAACCTAATATATATAAATTATAACATTGAAAAGTACAAAAAGCTCTAATTATTGATGTTATTTCCCTGGTATTTAATTTTTATAAATGGTTTTGTAAGTAAATAATTGTAGTATTGCTTTGAGTAGTTTAAAGTCATCCTTAAATAAGTTCTGACTCAACATACTGCCTTAGTACAATATTCTAAAGTGAAATACTCTGATGTGAATTTGAAACATGCCTGCATTTCCTAAGTTTCTTCCTATGTATATGTACATACACCAGTACCCAAGAAAAGCATACCAGAAGCCTGATTTCCACATTGCATTGATAAAGAGCTTGGTATTTTGCCGTCATATAATTCAGTTGCCTGGGTGAAATAGAACATAAATCTCTTCAAATGTCTGTCCATTCACAGTTTTCAGAATGGTAACTTTTCATTTGGGGATGCATGATGCCAAGTTTATCTGTAATCAGCTCTATTACTGGATGTATAACAACAGACATTTTCCTACCTGGTCAGTAGGTTGTAGATTTAACTGTTGTTTTTTTTTCCCCCAGTAGATTTTCACTACATTTTCAAACCTATATTTGGAAAAACCTGCAAAATGCTATCAGTAAGTTAGTTAGCATCTTTGGCCTTATCTATGCATAACGTTTCTTAGCTTAATTTTGACAAACTCACTGACAGGCAATTCCTTTGTAGTGTTGTAACTTACTGTGATGTAATGATTTTTTTAATGTTTATATGATTCATTATTAAAATATAGGATAATGTGTAGCTTTGCATGAAATAAATGACATCTCTATGAACTACAGTTTTGTTGATTATTTAAGTATCTTACTTTGTTGAGGTTAAACTGTTTAAGCTTAAGAGGTTAAGTCAGCTCTGTCACCCAGCTCTGCTCACTTTCACAGGTGGTGTCTTTGGCTCAGAGGGGCTCAGGGTCCTTTGGGAGGTCTCAGTAGCTTCTCTTATGGTGGTGAGCACTTTCAGGCTCTTGAACAACTGCCACAGCTGAGTGAATTTCTTCCAATTCACAATAGTAAGAACAGGGGGGGTGCTTTCACCAGTGGAAATCTCCTGTGCTTTCTGGCTGTTCAGGTCTTTTGAGACCCCACTTTGCACCAGATCTGCATGCAGTTTTTGAAACCCATGCCCTTTGTCCCCCTACCCAATCCTCTTCTTCACTGCCCTTTCCCACCCCTTTCATCTCATCCTGCCTCCCCTGACCCCTGCACACACGCGCACACACACTCACACACACACTGGTTCTCAAGTAGCCCAGGACTACCTTGAACTTCTTTTGTTCTTGCATCTCCTTCACTCTTTGGAGTCGTGGAATGTCCCGAGCTATCGTTCTTGCCGGCAAGAACACACTCTCAGACAACCGGATTCTTCTGCAGCAAGCTTTATTGCTTCTTCAGGAGGGAAGACCCAGAACCCGGAAAATGGTGCTGCTTATATAGCCCTCAGCGTGGCATGTCAGCACCTGATTTGGCGTGTCAGCACCTGATTTGTTGCTCGCCCATCACCTCATTACTACGCCCTGAGATGGGCAGTGACTAGGCGTGAGTTCACTCTCGCACCTGCGTACAAGGCTTGTTTACTAGTTAGGCACAGCGGAAGCCAGCACCATTTTATAATGGCGATTGCTCGTGGCACGGCTCTACACATCTCCCCCTTTTTGTTTTATTAAAATGAGGCTGGACTAGGTCTGTGTAATTATGTCCATCCGCTGTGGCTCCTGTCTTAGGTCGTTCCTCTAATGTCACAGCCTTTCTCGTCATAGGGTAATCCTATCGCCACCGGGCCCCGTGTCTTAGGTTGATCTGTGCATGAGGAAAGTTGCTCGTCCCTGGATACCGCAGTGCTATGTAACAGTAACTACTAAATGACCTAGGGCGAACTCTACCAAAGAGGCCAGCCAAAAAATGAAGAACTCAAATGCCGACTAATTCTTGAGCATAGATAGTGAGATTTCGGGGGAGTCCCCTTGTTCAATGGGAGCAAGTGCTTGAGCTATCACAACCTTGTCACGTGTTTGTTGGGCTCTGAGCTTGCAAACCAACCAGAGCATGAACACAAGTCCACAGCAGATGGCAGTACCAAATAAACCTACCCCCACCCATTCCTTAAAATAAGAAAATGCAGATGAAATCCAGGAGGAGAGGCCCTCTGTCAATGACAGGTCCACTTGCGTTGAGTTGATCCTTAAAACTGCCGTCCTCAGGGCCTCAAGAGTCTCATCGAACCCCTTGGACCAATTTCCTGCAAGATACAAGGAGAGCTGTCTAGACAGATTAGCTGCACGAGTAAAATTTTCATATTGGACACTGGTAATACACAGAGCGCCCAATTTTCTTTCACAACCCAACTGGGCCAACTGGTATAGGACACCTATATGTTCCTCAACCAGATCAAGGCACTGATTCAAAATCATCAGCCCTCCCTTCAACTGGGCACTAGCAGAAGTTTGGACATTGATGGCATCAGTCAGATCAACTGAAAGCTGATTTAATTTTGTGCCTGCTTGGACTGTCCTAGCCATAGCGTACCCTGCAGCTGTAGCAGCAGCTGCACTGGCTGAAATTGCTATGATCACGGCAGCAGTAATGCCAACATCTCTTTTTTGTTGAAACAGGGATAAGGTGGAGGGTGTTTCCACTGGAACAGGGGTCCAACGTGGGATCTGGGCCACCATCGCGCGGGTGTCCTTTGTTGCATCCCAACATTGAGAAATCCAACAGGAATCATTTACACAGCTTTCAAATTAATCATTAGACAAAATAAACAAAAAGGGAGGATAGACACATACTGGAGTCGATATATAGCTGGTTGGATTAGTCTGTGTCTTGTTTAAATCAGAGATTTCTTCAGTATGAATTATATATTTTTTTGTTGGTCCATATGCCCAATCAGGGTATAATTGGAGAGACCAGTGTAAATGGCCTTTCCTACAGCACCTCCTTTTAAGAAAACAGGGGGATTAAGATCTGTACAGCTTCCATCAATCCCACAAAGTAGCCATTTGTCGTAAGGGCTCATTCTGCGGTCCTGCAAGAAGAGGCCCGTTCTCATTACAAACTCTTCTTCAGGCCCAAACAACATATTGGGGAAGAAGGTAAAATATTTGTGCTCATCAATCCATCTGGCTACAGACGACTGGCAGTCTGACCATGGTGGCAACTCCCCTACATCCTCTCCACCACAATGAGGAGCAATCCTGGGTTGACGAGGACGCTCCGTCTCATTCCAATTGGGAGACGAGAATGTACCATTTAGCCAGACTGTCGATTGCCACCAAAAACATGTAACATGAATAATATTGTTTCCTTTTTCTCGGGTTTGGGTGATATTTACAGTCCCACTATCCAAAAATGATCCTAACATACGGATACTGAGCTGAATACAGTCCCCCTTTTGCGATAATTGAAAACATAGGGAACCCTGTTCTTGGAGGGAGCGATTTTCTCCTAACGGGACCCGTAAAGGGTCAAATGGCAAATATGGTAAGTCCAGTTTTTTATTAGTAGCAAAGAATTTTGGAAAAATTATAGCATCATGGCAAACTGGCATTGCTTTAGGGAAAGCCGAGAGAATAGCCCATCTCTGTTCGCCCATCATACTAGGAACCTGAGACAAGTTCAGCATTGTCAGCATCTTTCACACCATCCTTGATTAATATCTTGCGGGTGAGTCATTCCGGCAGCCAAAATGGGTTGTCTTCACTCTGTGGAAAAACACAGACAGCTCCCCTGGATCTTATTAAAATAGGATCCGGGCCTTTCCACAGACCAGATAAGACATCCTTCCATTTCACCATTTCTTTTGGTCTATCAGGGTCTGAGCTATGTCGATCAGCTGCAGAGCAACCTTGCTCATCAAGATTCAGAAAATTAAGTGTGAAGAGTGCCATGGATACAGCTACTCTTGGCACAGAGGGCAGAGTCTCATCAACTCCCCCTTTTTGTTTTATAAAATAAGACTTGAGTGTACGGTGGGCACGTTCCACAATGCCTTGTCCTTGAAGATTATAAGGAAGGCCAGTCAGGTGAGTGACATCCATTTGATGGCAAAATTGCTGAAATTTAACAGAGGTATATGCTGGCCAATTATCAGTTTTAAGGATTTAAGGGCTTGCCCCAAGCACTCCAAGCTTCTAAACAGTGTTGTATAACATGAGAAGCTTTCTCACCTGTTAAAGGTGTAGCAAACATAACACCAGAGCAGGTGTCAATGGAAACATGTAAATATTGATTTCTTCCAAAGGAGGAAATATGAGTGACATCCATTTGCCAGACCTGTAATGGCCTGATGCCTCGGGGGTTTACCCCTACATGAGGAGTAGGCAAAAATTGACAACAATTTTGACATTGGGTGGCAATGTCACGAGCTTCTTTCCTGGGTAAAGTGAAACGGTGGCGTAAAGTTTCAGCCATCATGTGGAAGCGTTTATGAAACTCCCTTGCAGCCTCTGCCTGCGAGGACAGAGCAGCAGCCACAATTCTAGTGGCTTTGTCTGCTAAGTCATTTCCATGAGACATGGGGCCAGGAAGGCCAGAATGTGCCCTGACATGAGTAATATACACAAGATGTCTTCTATGTAACAGGGCTGACTGAATTTGCTGAAAAATGTAAACAAGCTTACTAGAGGGTCTAATTAAACCAGCAATTTCAAGCGTATTAACTGCATTAACCACATATAAGGAATCAGATACAATATTGAGCGGTCCCGGGAAAGTTTCAAGGACCTCCAGTACCACCAAACACTCTACAACCTGGGGTGATGTCTCATTATATTGTTTAGATGTTACTTGGCCATTTACTACATATGCACCTATGCCAGATTTGGATCCATCTGTATATACCACCACCCCATCCACAAGCGTGTGTTTGGCTGTCATTACTGGAAAGACTATGGCTTGGCTTAAGGCAAACTGTAAAATTGGATGTTTTGGATAATGATTATCAATTTGTCCTGAATAGGAGGCAACCAAGACTGCCCAATTGTTAGTTGTTGCTGCCAGGGTTTGAACTTGAGCAGAGGTATAAGGTACAATTAGCATATGAGGTTCTTTCCCAAAATGAGTAATGGCTGCTTTTATCCCCCGAAGTGCAAGTTGGGCAACTGCATTAGGATACCACTCAATGATTTTTGCAGGGGAAGCATTAGGGTGGACTCACAATAAGGGTCCATTTTGCCACAAGACTGCTGTTGGGAACTGTGCAGTTTTTAATATGCACAATTCAAATGATTTTGACTCATCAATGCCTTGTAATTGAACATCTTGTAAGGCCTTTTCTACAGTTTGTAAAGCTTGACATGCAACTGGGGTAAGTGCTCTGTGGGAGGAGATGTGGGTATCTCCCTCTAATATATCAAATAAGGGCTTTAATTCCGCTGAGGGAATTTTCAAAAATGGTCTTAGCCAATTAATATCTCCCAGCAATTTTTGGAAATCATTCAAGGTATGTAGTTGATCTTTGCGAATCTCTAAGTTTTGAGGAACAATTTTGTCAGGATAAATGAGTGAACCTAGGAAGGCGCCCATTCGAGCAACTTGCACCTTTTCGGTGGCCACCTGCAATCCCCATTGCCCTAACGTTTTTATTAATATATGGTATGCATCTTGCAATAACTTTGAATTTTTATGGCAAATCAAAATGTCATCCATATAAATTATCAAAAGTAATGATGGAAAATGCTCTCTAACTGACTTAAGTGCCAATTGCACATACAGTTGACATATGGTGGGGCTATTCGTCATCTCCTGAGGTAGGACTTTCCATTGGTATCTTTGATCAAGTTCTAAATGATTAATGGCTGGGATGGTAAATGCAAATCTTTGCCTATCTTGAGGGCATAAAGGTATAGAGAAAAAACAATCTTTAATATCTATAATTATAATTTCGCAATTTTTGGGTAAGGCAGAAAGCAATGGTAGCCCTCGCTGAACTGGCCCAAACAGGTGCATTTGTGCATTAATTGCTCTAAGATCATGTAATAAGCGCCATTTGCCAGATTTTTTTTTCTTAATTACGAAAATAGGTGTATTCCAGGGTGAGGTAGAGGGCTCTAAATGACCCAAGCGTAGCTGTTCAGAAATCATTTTTGTGGCTGCTTCTAATTTTTCAGAGGAGAGAGGCCATTGAGGAACCCATACAGCTTCCTCTGTAAGCCATGGTATGGGCATGGAGCCCTTAACGGCCCCTAGGAAAAACCCAAACCTTGTCACCCATTATTACCTTCTTGAGGGATAGATTCAAGTCTACCCTGCTCTCCTTTCCCTAATCCCCTTCCTTCTTTATAGCCCATTTTCTTCATCATATGAACAGCTTGTGGTGAGTATTCATTAGTCAAGGTCATTCCCAGTGCCTGTAAAGTGTCTCTCCCCCAGAGATTTACTGGGAATGGTAAAACATAGGGAGTGAATCATCCCATTTGACCTTCAGGCACTTGTCATCTCAAAGAACGGGAGCTAACAGTGGGGCAGGACTGATAACCTAACCCTTGCAAAGAATGTGATGACTGAGTGATGGGCCAGGCTTTTGGCCACCAGTGGGAAGAGATGGTACTTTTATCTGCTCCTGTGTCTAAAATCCCTTTAAATTGTTTCCCTTCTATAACTAATTCTAAGGATGGCCTGGAGTCAAGAGGCATTATTAAGTAAGCAGAATCATTTCCGGTAGAACCAATCCCTCTGGCAGCTCAAGGGACACCAGAGGAAGGAAAACAGCCATGTAGGCTTGGCAAAATTATTAACTGAGCTATTCTATCCCCTTGTGAAATAGAAAAGACAGCCTGAGGACACGAACAGAGAACTTGAAGTTCCCCTTCATAATCTTGATTTACGATTCCAGGTTGAACAATAAGGCCTTATAAGGTAAGGGAGGCCCGGCCCAGTATTACGCCGACATTTCCGGATGGCAGAGGCCCTTTGTAGTCAGTAGGAAGGGGCTGCACCCCCACTTGGGGCATCAGCATGAATTGGGTGGTAGCAGGGAGGTCCAATCCAGCTGATCCTTCTGTTGCCCTGCGGACTGTGGGGTCCACCTTTTGCCTGTCGTGGTCCCATATGTTCTCGGGCCCTGAGACCTGGGGGACCTGTACTGGTGTTTTGGAATGGCCTCATTATCTACTGCTTGAGGAAATCCGGGCTGCAGGGGCCTGCCTCGAATGTCCTTGACTGAGCGACAATCTCTGGCCAAATGATATCCTTTCCCACACTTAGTACACAGTCCTGGCGCTCTCCTTTTGACAAGGGCTCTACAGTCCTTTTTTAAGTGTCCTGGTTTGCCTCAATTAGCAGAGTTTGAGCTCAGCCATGTCAGGGCGTTTTTGCCCTTGTAGAATGGCAGCTGCTAAACCAAGCTCACGGCAAACTTTTAACCAGTCCTGCAAACCCTTGCTCTTTCTAGGTGTAATAGGCACCCTGCATTCCTGCGTAGCCTATTCATAGACCAACTGTTCAATTAAAGGCATAGCTGCCTCTGGGTCTCCAAAGATTCTTCCTGCTGCTTCTGTCATTCTAGCCACAAAGTCTGAGAATGACTCCTGGGCGCCCTGAGTAATCTTTGTCAAATGTCCACTTGCCTCTCCCTTCCTAGAGAGTGCCTTCCATGCCTTAATGGCGGCAGCTGAGATCTGGGTGTACGCTCCCCAATGGTAATTTGTCTGGTTAGTAGCATGTTGTCCCTGACCTGTAAGCAACTCAAAAGCCCATGTTCTTTGGTCCCCTTCAACAGTGGCATTGGCCCTTGCCTGTGCTTGGCAGGAGTCTTGCCACAAAGCTTTCCATTCTAGATACATTCCCATGTTAGGAGCTGCAGCTTTCACTACAGTCATCCAATAGCCGGGGGTCATTGCCAGAGTAGCAAGCCTTTTGACTTGTGCTATAGTAAAATTGGCGTTGACTCCATAGTTACGGACTGACTCCACAAGCTCTTTAATCTGTATATACTACACCAGAGCATAAACGCGTCCGCCATCGGCGCCTTCAAAGACTGGAAATGCTTGCTGCACTTTTGTCTGTTCCTCTTTTGGAATGAATGAGTCTGAATGATACCTCTGCACATAGGGCGGAGGTGAATGATACCTCTGCACATAGGGCAGAGGTGCACTAGGACCCAGAGGTCGAGGGCCTGGAGACTGCGCAGCGAACTGACAGTTGTCTCTAGCTGCTTTTGTCTTATTCTGTGACTGATTAGCTCGTTCTTCATCTGGCTGGTATTTTTCTCCCTCATAGCGAGCTGCTTCTTCCTCTAAGTCTGTTTCCTCAGAGGGGCCAAGCTCCTCATCCGATTCTGAGCTAGTAACAGTTAGTGCCTTGAACTCGTCTAATGGCGGATAGAGGCTCCTTCCCTTATGTGCCTCCCCAGCTCGATCTCTCTTCTTCTCTCCCTTTCTATCCCTTTTTCTAAGCTCTCCCAGTGCATTCTGTCCCTTATTTCTCTTTTCCTCGGGCTCAAGGCCCGTGGAAAGGCCTTTATTCTTCGGTGCACCTTATTTCCTCTCAACTCTTAACCTCTCTCCAGGCTCTGTCTCTGATAGACTGTCTTGAACCTCCTCCAGTACCCTCTGCCCCGCCTCAACCATTTGCTGACAATCCTCATTTGTTAAGCACGATCTTACCAGTTTCCACAACGGTATGGTCCCTGCTTTATGTTTGCCATTCTACTGTTCCCTAACTAGATCTCCTTTCAGTTTCTCCCAAGAGGCGATAGTTAATGACCCTGAGCACGCATACCATGGCGCTATGCGATCTATCTCTTTAACAAAACCCTCTATAGTCTTAGTGGCGATTTTTAGGCCACACTGCCTCAAGACCGACCGTAAGGCGGTCACTACGGAGTGGGAGGTTCCCATACTGCTCGCTGCCTTGTTATCTAACCGTGCCTGACTGCGATTGAGAACCAGTCAGCAGTTCCAGCGGTGGAAGCAGTACGTGATCAAAGAAAAAGAACGAGCCCCGTGAAAACATAAAAAAAGGCCTCTAACACTGGAGAAATTTCAAGACCGAACATACCTTACAGAGCCTTACGTGTCCCGCAGTTCTGAACCGGCCCTGCGAATGGGGGATCTCCCTTGCACTGGTGATGGTATGAAGTTCCCAGGTTTCTCGGCACCACTTGTCCCGAGCTATTGTTCTCGCTGGTAAGAACACTCTCGGACAACTGGAATCTTCTGCAGCAAGCTTTATTGCTTCTTCAGGAGGGAAGACCCAGAACCCGGAAAATGGTGCTGCTTATATAGCCCTCAGCATGGCATGTCAGCACCTGATTTGGTGTGTCAGCACCTGATTTGTTGCTTGCCCATCACATCATTACTATGCCCTGAGATGGGCAGTGACTAGGCGTGAGTTCACTCTCGCACCTGCGTACAAGGCTTGTTTACTAGTTAGGCACAGTGGAAGTCAGCGCCATCTTATAATGGCGATTGCTCGCGGCACGGCTCTCCACAGTGGAAATATAGACATACACTGCCATGCCCACTTTTTCCTTTGCTTTTGATCCAAAGTAAATAGGAACAGCAAATAAACCAGGACAAAGGGACATCCCAGGACAGAGCAGCGTTGACCCTTGTGGAGCCCCTTAAGGAGCTTCACACTCAGAGAATGGGGAACCACTGAGATTGAAGGAGGCAGGTCAGCTAGATCAGCCATTGTCTTGATTTCCTTAGTGGAAAAGATGAGGGAAGTGGGGGCACCTTTTGCAAGAGTTAAACTGTCTTTGGCTTATAGAGTACTCACTTAAGGTCTCTAATTCCAGTACATGGCCCATGTACCCACTCACATGCTGTTAGCATTGAGCAGACTCAGTGGGTAAAAATGAAATACAAAGAAATTGAAGGGGATGGAATGGGGTTGATCAAAACACATAATAGAAAAATTCTCTATGGTTTTCACACTCTCTTCTCATTACTTTGACCATTCTAGGGAAAGAGAAGGCTTCACACATGTCCAACACGGTGCCCAGATTCCCACCAGTGCATGGTGAGACCTGCAGCATCTGAGAAACTCTCTGATAAATACAGAGAAGCTCAACACAGTGACATGGAGACTGCGAGTCACAGGGGGGTTCTTAGGTAGAAGATTGTCACAGATGAAGGACGGTTGTCGAGCTCTGGGCATGTGGGCTGCAGCTGACATTTTCATCTCCCTCTCCTGGCAGCTCCTGTTTCTCTAGCCTTCCTTTCCTGTAGTGATCTCTCTACCTTCTTCAGAGCCTCTATGGTCATAATTTTATAATGGACATTGAACATTGTGCCCAGGGGAAGCTACTATATATTGATGGGCTGAGAGTGTTGGGTTCTTCATGATCGTGGTCATAGGCTTACTGGGTTTCTCTGGGGAAGAAGCACTCTAGTGTCAGGTATCTTTCTCATTAATTCTTAATCTCTTCTTTTCAAGGCAGACCACTCTTACATAAAGAAGGTGTAGGAAAAAAAGTGCATTTCAGTAATCTGACTGGAAAATAAAAGGTATATAGAAGGTATGGGGTGGGGCTGGTGAGATGGCTCAGTGGTTAAGAGCACTGACTGCTCTTCCAAAGATCCTGAGTTCAAATCCCAGCAACCACATGGTGGCTCACAACCATCTGTAATGGGATATGATGCCCTCTTCTGGTGTGTCTGAAGAAATCTACAGTGTACTCACATAAAATAAATAAATCTTTAAAAAAAGAAGGTATGGTGTGTGTGTGTGTGTGTGTGTGTGTGTGTGTGTGTGTGCTATCAGAAAGCTTTTGAGGTTCAATCAACTAAATCTCCACATTCCTTTTTTTTTTTCCTTTAGATTTCTATACCCCATGAAATCCTTTATTCATTTATAGATTACTTTGACAAATGATGTTTTATTATAATATTGTTACAGGTCATTTGAATAGAGTCTGTGATGATCAGTTTTGTCTGTCAATTTGATCAGAATATGTATCAACAACAAAGCTTATTTCAGTGTCTCTGTAAGGTATTTCCCTGGAGGAAAGGCCCAGTCTGAATATGGACATCACCATCCCTTGGGTAATATGGGCAAGCTTTCATATTAGCCTGGTGACTGGAGTGCAACCTCTGGAACCCATGTAAGGTGGAATGATAAAACCAACTACACATATGGTTGTCCTCTGATCTCTACACACACCCTATGATACAGGCACCCATATGTGCATGTACACACACACACACACACACACACACACTTAAAACTAAAGAAAATAAAACTGACATGAACAATGAAGGGTTCTCTAACAAGCCTGAGCATGGCAAACACAGGCCCAAACATGGCAAACATGGTGCTGACAGGTTTTGGACTCGTACCCCTTTCCTTCTGTCTTGCTAAAAGTCTGTTAGAATACATCCCTAAAGCTAGTTCCCAAGGTCTGTACCCTTATTAGGCCACTGATTCATTCCTGAGACAAAACAGCAAGCTCCAACAATCAAAATTGACTATTTGGGTAAAATGTCCAATCAGGACTTACCAGCTCACCCTAGCACAGACTCCCCCTTACCTCCTTAAAAACCCACTCCAGAAAAAAAACCAAAACAACAAAAATAAACAAGAAAACCATGCTTGCTTTTTCTGCTGCTGCTGCTGCCTGCTGTCTGCACCGACTTGGTGGGTGACCTTTACAAACAATTGAGCCATCCACATCAGACATGGGAAAATGACAAAGGGGATGAGATGGGGCTAAATAAGACATGGCCTCATCCTAACAGTTCTGTGCAGCAGACCCATCATCTGTAGGATGGGGATGCCCACAGCTTAAGACTCAGGTGAATAAAAAGGAAAGCTGAATGGAGCACCAGCATCCATCACTCTGCCTATTGACAACGGATGCAGTAGTCCCACCTGCCTCATGTTTGGGCTGCCATGCCTTCTTGCCATGATGGACTGTAGTCATGGAACTGGAATAAAGAGCCAAAATAATGTCTTTTTAAAGTTGTTTTTGCCAGTTTTTTTTTTTTCAGAAATGAGAAAAAACAAATACAAAGTCCATTTTCTCTAACATGACAGAAGTTTTCAGCTTTTCCAGTGCTTACAGTCCTGGGACCTTGAGCCCCCGAGGCTTAGGGCTTGGGTTGGCATCCCCTAGAGGATTAGAACCAATACCTAGAGGTCTCCTACTCTACTTGAGAAGCCAGAGCCCATAAGGTCGGAGGCTTATTTCTATGAGCTTTAACCATCAGCTGCCTTGGAACTTGGCAGCTATCAATCCTTGGTTTCCAGCTTCAGAGTACAAAGTGTAGCCTTTAGATGCTCTTGAGTGAGTCTCAAGTGTTGGAACCCTCAGACCTTCAGATCCTATAGTAGCTAGTATTATGTCTCTTGAGTCTAGGGCATTAAGACCCTCAACCCTTGTTAGTGGCTAGTGTTCCAGGTGTTAGGCCTAGCTTACCTGAGACCTAAGTCGATAAGGGTTGCTAGCCTGTTGGAATGGAAGAGGACCACAGTTTCTTATCTTCAGCTCTTCACAGCTTTGACTTTCTCTGCCACCTCTGACTTCTGCTCCTGAATGTGCTTTAGATCTCTTTATACACCATCTTGCTACTGTTTTCTCTGCTGCTGTCTTTGTTGTTGCTACTCTTCTGCCTTCTGCTCCTGGTGTAATCGGTTCCAAGTGTGAATGAAGCCTGGCCTTTTATTTGGCTTAATGTTACAGCAGCAAAGAAGGATGTCTTCCACGATTTGAAAACTGAGCCCAGCTGTCTTCTTACCCAGTGAGGAAGTGGGCATGACACCAATCTGACTTAAGGACTATGCCTATCCTGATCATAGTGTTCCCTACCTGATGTAAGAGACACACAAGACACACACAGACACTGTTTTCAGGCAACCACCATAGAATCACAGTACCACAGAAATGACAAACACAAGCAAGACCAATACAAGGCATCTTACACGCAATTTCCAGAGAAGCTCACTGTCACTACGACCAACTCAAATGGATCTCTCTCCATGGGTGGCCCCCTGAACCTGAGACCAGCCTAAAACCAAACCAAGATAATCAGTCAACTCCTTGGGACCAAAACCAGACTTGAAACCAGACAAACCAAAAGCAAAAAAGAATCAGAAGGTGGTCCAATGGAGGACACACAAGTGAACAAGACAGACAGACAGACAGACAGACAGGGAAGGATTCCACTTTACCTCTTATGTACAGTGTCTGTGTCTCATGACAAAAAAACACAAACAAAAACAAGATAGCAACAGAGAAAAAAAGACACCAGTATATCTAAGCACACTCGTCCGCGTCTGGACTTATACAACCAGCCAAACGCTACCTCTGACAGAGTGGGATTTCGTGTCCACTCCTTCTCTGGCAGGAAGAACACTCTCCTTCACTCTGCCAGGCAACAGCCAGGTCCTCCTGACTGTTCCGTACCCTGGGCACTCCCTCCAGGGTCTCCCTTGGAACGTCTTCCAGGGGTGCAGCCTGTGGGGCCATAGACTGTCGTCCCCCCACAGCCACTAGGGTCCTTACGGCCCACAGTGGCAGCTGCCAGAATACAGAATACCAGAACTGGTAACACAGGTGGGACTCAAACCCACAATCTCAGAACTGAAAAACCAAGACACAAATCCAGAGGTGCCACACTTAGACACTTAGACAACAGACAACATACAAGACTCACACAAACAAACATACCTCCAAGGGGCCCTTCGGGGTTCCTGGGTGTCACGCAGATCTCACTGGGGCCTCCAAATGTTAGAACCTAGTGGGGAAACTCCCATCCAATTCCCAATTCGGTGTGCACCGAAAAAATCATGAAGGACCATCTCTTGATATAATTACATGAGGACATTTAATGACGGAGCTCTGGACCGACATGCATCCCACACAGGAGATAACGGATGTTGGCCACGAGGCTCGAAAACTAGGGGTTTTTTATGGGGTAAGGGGCTTAGGGGTGTGGAATTCATCATAGCGACACACTATTGGCTTATTTAAACATTAACAGAAAGATTACATGTCAGCAAAAGGGCATCAGGACTTTGTTCCTGTGGGCTGGGGGCTTATCTTTGTTCACATAGCAACCAGTTGATGTGTATGACTTTACCCGGCGTCAAGGGGCAGTAGACAGAGGGGAGGTTCTGGCCAGGTGATGTTGACCCAGACAAGATAGCCCTGCTTGTACAATCAAGCTGTTCTTAGGAATGTCTTAACAACAGTCCTGTCTGTTCTTCTTTGTTCTCGGCCCCAGGCCGCGGGCTCATAGACAACTCTTTTACATAAATCACAAGATACAAAATCTCATTTTCTTTCAAACAGAGCCATGAAAGTTTGCCAACAGTGAATATAAGGCCTTGACAGGAAAGTGTGTTTACTAATTTGTTTGGCTTTTGTTTCATAGCAATGGGTGCTTCTATATACCACTTGTTGCCTCCTTTTCTTTTTGTTGTCTTCCCAGGACTTGGAGAATTTCATCGCCAAGGTCAGGGACTCTGGTTTTGTTATTGTGGCTCTGGGCTCGGTGATGAGCAGTTATCAGACTCAGGAAGACCTTAAGGAGATGAGTAATACTTTTGCCCATCTCCCTCAGTGGGTCATATGGAAGTGTAAACATTCCCTTTATCACAAAGATGTCAATGTGGTTGCCATCTGGCTTCCTCAGACTGAACTCCTATGTAAAGACTTGCTCCTACCACCTTGTGGCTTTAGGGTATGGTGTTGGGCTTGGTTACCAGGTGTCTGAATGGGACTAGGAAGATGAAGTCATGACACTGACAGACCAAGTGCTGCCTAGAGTTTGAGGTGTTGGAAACTCTCCAGTTCCATACATGCTTTTCTAACCAGCACAACTACCCAGTTCCCTTCATCTTCCTTCCCTTCATTTTCATCTCACAGTACTTCAGCTGGTGCTTCACTATTATCTACCTCTGATCTGAGAGTTTGCACAGCATTGAAATGCTTCTTGACTTGATTCCTGTGGCTTGGTCTTCTCCAGCCAGCCCCGCCTCATACCCACCCTGTTCTAGCACTCTTAACAGTTTCTTCCTTTCTGGGAAGATGGCTTTTAAATAACAGCTAATCTTTTCTAATTTTTAAATTTTTGAGTTTTTAATAACTCAATCTTTATCCTATCATTTTACATAAACAAATCATATACTTTGGAAAGGCCTTCTATCTTATTCCTACCTCCTAAGTGTCCTGTGGCGTCTTCATGACATAAAAAATCTGATCTGTTTTCCTCTAGTTAAGATAGCAGATCTCAACCTGGGGTCATGACTCACACAGGGGTCACAACTCAGATATCCTGCATAACAGATATCTACATTATGATTCATAAAGGCAGAAAAATTAGTTATGAAGTAGCAATACAATAATTTTATGGTTGGTTATGAAGTAAGTTTATTACCACAACACAAGTAATTACATAAAGGATCGTGACATTGGGAAGGTTGAGAAGAACTGCCTTAGAGAGAAACAGCTGATAATTTAAGAAAGTCAAGGAAGGAAAAATAAAACCCTCCAAACAAACCCTTGCACAGCAAAAAATCAAAAGAAAAGCCAGATACTAATAGGTGAGGAATTTTTTTTTGGTCATGAATCAGAAATAAAAAGCTAATTTTCATTTAAAGAGGTCAAAAATAGAGAAAGGTACCTCTGAGGCATTCACACATTGGGGTAGTATATAGCTATAGAGTAGAATCAACCAGAAGGGTATAAGTTGATATGCAGTGAAATTCAATATTTTGCTGTAAAAAAATAAATAAAAGTAAAAAGTAAAAAAGAATATGATCCATTTTTTTTGCGGGAAAAAGGAAGCTGAGGTGAATAAGTGAATATTTATTGATTCCTGATAGAATAAAGAGAAAATCACATTAATGATTATCTCTACACTCTGGATGGAATGGGATATGATGGGTAAGGTAGAGAATGACGTGTCTCTGAGCATACCTTTCTGTATTGTTTTGGTTTAGACACTATGCTTGTGTTTTATACACCAAACATAAATTTAAATAGTCAAAGGAAAGTAAAAGCCTTAAGATATCACAAATAAATACAATTTATCTTTTTTTAAATGAATTTGTATAACTATGAAACATGCAAAGTATTTTTAATACAATTAAATACTGAACAAAATATGATGACTATGACTTCAAAAACTGTTGCTCTTCATTGGGTAGGTTTGTATTTCATAATTCTCTGGGTTGACCTGTCCTAATCTACTTGTTATGCAAAAAGTTGAGGAAATTTTGGTAAAAGAATAAAGACTGGGTAAATACACTAGTGTACTGGCTAGTTTTGTGTCAACTTGACACAGCTGGGGTTATCACAGAGAAAGGAACTTCAGTTGGGGAAGTACCTCCATGAGATCCAACTGTAAGGCATTTTCTCAATTGGTGATCAAGGGGGAAAGGCCCCTTGTGGGTGGTGCCATCTCTGGGCTGGCAGTCTTGGGTTCTATAAGAGAGCAGACTGAGCAAGCCAGGGAAAGCAAGCCAGTAAAGAACATCCCTCCATGGCTTCTGTATCAGCTCCTGCTTTCTGACCTGTTTGAGTTCCAGTCCTGACTTCCTTGGTGATGGAAGTGTAAGCTGAATAAACCCTTTCCTCCCCAATTTGCTTCTTGGTCATGATGTTTGTGCAGGTATAGAAACCCTGACTAAGACAACTAGTATTACAAAGTCATGTGTCTAGTTTTCAAAGAGAGGCTCTAAACTATGGTAATGAAGAGATTACACATGTACTATAGTTCAATTTAAGGTTTCCCTCTTTTTGTTATTTTGTATAAGTTACAGTTCTCAACCTGGGGCCAAATTTCACAGGGGTCTCCTAAGACCATCAGAATATCATATATTAACATTGTGATTCATAACAGTAGCAATATTACAGTTATGAACTACCAACACAAATGATTTTATGGTCAGGGGTCACCACAACATGAAGGGCTATATTAAGTGGTCACAGCATTAGGAAAGTTGAGAACCACTGCTCTAAAGAAATATGATTTTTATAACTGCATCTGTACTTGTACACTTCCTGGCTTTCCACAGATAAAAACAAAACAAAAACAAAAACAAAAACAAAAACAAAAAAAAACCCACTGGTGGTTCGTTAGTAAGGAACAAAGCTAGCAGCCATATCATGGCTTCTAAATGTGATTCTCTATTTAAAGGAATCAAGGCATCTTGAAATGTTGATTTAGAGCGGTAAAGGCAAGTTCACAGTGAAGATCTCGCATCAGGAAGAAGGGAAATACTCCAAATGAATGAAGCTTCCACAGGAGCATTATGGTGAAGAGCAAGAGTTTATGTATTGGACCTCAGAGAAAATAGGAGACTGCCTCAGTACTGATGAGCAGGCAGAAGTAAATAGACAAGGAGGCAAAGCTCCTTGTAGCACAATATAACAACTATAAGAGGAATAACAAAATCAAAAATATTAACTTACCACCATCAAGGTTAGAACTGTGCCCACTAGGAATGATATAACTTGGTGGAGTTAATGTGTGAAAGATTGATAAACAATGGTTAATGCAAGTTCTAAATATCACCGTGATGTTTACTTTAAACACAAATGGGGAAATTAGCTTTATGATTGAGAATCCTACTGTACAAAAATTTAACCCATAATCTAAGTGAATATTGGGAATGATAAAAAAAATCTGAAATTCTGTCTATGCCACTGTGAAGAATTAAATAGAATTGGCCTCAATTTTGTAGCATTTCTGGCCAATCTCCATAACCCAGAAGACACCAAACTGAATTCAAGAGACACGCTGCAAGGTGAATGGCTGGTATACTGCCATACATCAATAACATAAATGGTAAAGAAAATCTAAGAAATGATCTTTCACTATAGAGGATGAATTGGTTATTTTAACTAAATGTCTGCATAATCCTGCATTGGCTTCTACCTAGAAAATCTTATGCATCTATAGGCTGTGAATGGTATAATTTGCAGACTATGAATAAAGTCCAAAATAAGGTAATCATGCATTAAACACAAAAATCGGACTTTAATAATGATTCATAATAATGATCACTGGGGACCTAGAATATCTAAAGAGATGACTCAGTGTGTGTGAATCTCATGGCCAGGCATGACACATACAGAGATAAATTTGTTGTGAAAATGTTTTTAGGAAAGGGTATACTTTTCAAACAAGGACATTTCAACTATTGAATCTTGCCACCTAGCTTCAGGGATTACCAAGTCCTTATTCATTTTCTTTCCTTTCTGTACCTAACAAGCCTACTGGTGTTCTTTTCTACCCACTCGAGTAACTTTGAAACAATCCCAGATATTAATGCGTTGCCACATACTTGCAAATGTTTCTTTAAGAACCTCTCCTTTCAGAGGATGTGCCTATTCCTGCTGGTACTTGATGCTCCAGGGTGGGGTGGTACCCAAGGGGGGGCTCCCCTTCTCTTAGGAGCAGGGGAAGGGCTGGTAGGAGAGGGATTTGTAAGGATGGTGTTGGGAAGAGAGGAAGGAGGGGGGGATGTGAATTTAAAGTGGAAAAAACCCCTAGAAAACAATAAACAAAAAATAAGACAGTTTTTAATTTTTTTTTTTTTCTGAGAGGAGTCCCCAGTGAAGTTTTAGTGTAGCAGAAGCCAGAGGTGTGCCAGACCAATGACTCATTGCAGTGAACATTTACAATCAAAGAGGTGTGGATAAAAGGCTATACTGAGGGACACACTGTGCTTCACTACATCTCCCACAATGAGACTGTTTTTTCTTTATTAGGGGGTTAGTTTACAAGGGTGCAGGGTGGGTACGAGGGGAGTGTGAAATGAGTGGAATTGGGTGCAAAATGTGAAATTCACAGAGAACCAATAAAAAGTTAAGAACGCGCCTCCCTTTTACATACCCTAGAGTAATCCTACCTAGCACAGTCAAAACTGTAGCCGCATCTCTCTATGGTGAGTGCTCATATTTTTCTGACTTTTGTGTGTTTTACATAGTTCAGTTAAATCACTCCACCCAAGATTTATGTCTTCCCTCCCTCCCTCCCTCCCTCCCTCCCTCCCTCCCTCCCTCCCTCCCTCCCTCCCTCCTTTCCTTCTCTCCCTCCCTCCCTCCCTCCCTCCCTCCCTCCCTCCCTCCCTCCCTCCCTCCCTCCCACCACCACCTCCTCCTCTTCCTCTTCCTCCTTGTTTGAGACAAGGTGTCACTATGTCATGCTGGCTTGCCAGGAGCTCTCTATGTAGACAAGTATGACCCTGAAGTCACAGAAATCTGCCTTCCTCTGCCTTCAGATTGCTAGTACTAAAGGCATGCACTACCTCATTTGACTATATCAATATTTTTAACACAGTGTCTGCTTTAGTTACTTTCTATTGCTTTCATGAGACATCATGACCAAGGCATCCTATATCAGAAAGATTTTATTTGAAGTCTACAGTCATGAGTATGGCAGTAGGAAGACAGTCATGATGCTGGGGCAGTACTTTAGAGCTTACGACTCTTTACAACCATGCGAGAGAGAGAGACAGAGAGAGAGAGAGAGAGACAGAGTGAGAGAGAACTGGCAATCCCAAAGTCTGCCTCCAAAAGTCATATTTCCTCCACAAGGCCACACCTCTTGATCCCTTCCAAATAGTTCCACCAACTGGGGACTGTCGGGGTACATGTCTGCCTCCCTGCTGACTACACAAGCTGCTCAGAGGAGGCAGAATGCAGTCTATGATAGGGGACTCAGATGAGAAACAGCAAGGTCTGGGACAGATGCTGTGGTTCTCAATCTCCTGCGTACCCAGAGACAGCTAGTCCTGGGGTCAGACCTTCCCATATGTGCCAGGTAGGAAGGGGATGGCTGGGCCAAGTACAGGGCAGAATCTGGTTTGGTTCCAAGTGAGTGTGATAGTACAGAGGGGGTGGAAAGAGATGGCCTTCTCAAGAAGATTTAATAGAGGCTCTTTACAATGAAATCCCCCACCCAAGAACCCTTCCTCTCTGCAGTTATCCTTGATGAAGGAGATGCTTGCTTGTCCAAACTGCTTTATTTTTATGTCGGATGTGGATGTGAAGGATGAATCAGGGATTAAATACCTTTTGCAGGAAGGGAAGTTCATTAGCTGAACACTTGGGGCCTATCTAAATACTTCATTAGCATGGAGAACTCCAGGTTTTTATACGACATGACTGGTTGTGATGGTCCTCTCAGTGAGGTGTCAGAATTGAATGTTCTAGGACAGGCAGAGCCTGGCTGGGAGCTGGTTCAGTCTAACCAGTTCTTCTATCTTGTGGAATGGTCTACTTGCAAATTTTATTTTATTTTTATAGATGAGTGAAATTCCATTGTGTATTGCCTAGGGTATTGTTGCTCTGTAGAAACACCATGAGCATGCACCTCTTAGAAACATTTAATTGGCTTACAGACTGAGAGATTTAGCCCATTACTGATATGGCAGGAAGCATGGTGGTGCACAGGCAGACACAGTTCTGGAGTGGTAGCTGAGAGTTCTACATCTGTACCCAAAGTCAGCAGGAAGAGAGAGTGACACTGGGCCTGGCTTGAGCATCTGGAACCTCAAGGTCCACACTCAGTCATGAACTTTCTGCAACAAGACCAGACCTACACCAATAAGGCCACACCTAATAGTGACACTCCCTGAATCTATTGGGGATGGGGAAGGAGCAGTTTCATTCAAACCACCACATGTACATTCACTAATTTTATTACCCATACATCAATTGATGGATATCTAGTCTGAGTTCATTTATTTGCTATTGTAAATGGAGCATCTTTGAACATCTGTGTCCTTTGAGTATTATACTCAGGAGTAGTATAGCTGAATCACATCTTAGTTCTACTTTTAGTTTTTTGAGCCATCTCCCTATTGTTTCCCAGAGTGGATGAGCAAATTTACATTCCCACTAGAGATGTATAGTGTTTCCTTTTCCTGACATCATTATCAATATTTGTTGTTATTTCTTAGTGATAATCATTCTGACTGTGGTGAAGTAGAATCCCAGTATAGTTTTAACTCTCATTTCCTGATGGTATGTTGAACTTTTTTTTCATATGCTCAATGTTTTTCATCTTTTGGAAATTGTCTGTTAATTTCTGTCATGGTTCATCTTTATTATCAACTTGAGACAACCTAAAATTATTGGGAGGAGAACCTAGGAGATGTTGCCTAGATCAGAAGACCAGTTGGCATGCCTGTGGGGGATTGTCTTGATTACTAAAAGATACAGGAGGTCTCAGTCAACTGTGGGTGGCATCATCCTTAGGCAGGTGGCCCTAGACTGTACAAGAAATCTGGATAAGTCTGAGATCGATTGCACTAGACAGTGACCCAGCAAACACTTTCTTCATGGTTTCTGATTCCAGGCTCGGGCTTTGGATTTTTGTCCTGATTTCCTTCAGTGATGAATTGTGACCTGGAAGTATAAGCAAAATGAATTCTTTCCTCTCCAAACTATCATTTGTTATGGTGTTTTGTTTTTGTTTTTGTTTTTGTTTTTACAACAGAATAAAACTAAACCAATACCATTAGCTCATTTATTGACTGGGTTATTTGGTTTTCTAGCATTTTGGTTTTCAGATGTTTATATTTCTAGATATTAACCTTCTATCAGATTTATAAATAGTAATATTTTCCCATTCTGTAGACTGTCTGTTTATTCTTTTAATTATTCTTTATTTCACAGAATGTTTGACAAAATCATGTCTCTGCTTATTTCTTAGTATTTTGCCTATATTTTTTCTACCACTTTCAGAGTTTTAGACCTTATATTAGGATCCACTTTTAATTGATTTTTATGCATTGTAGAACCAAGAATCTAGTATATTCCTCTAACTAAAGATATTTAGTTTTATAAAGAATCATTGTTGTAGAAGTTGGTTTCTTTTCAATGGATGATTTTTAAAATTCATGCTTGTTAAAATTAGATGAACATATTGATGTTTTCCCTAGATGTTGTACAACATTCCTCTATGTCCATGTTTCACTATCACTCCCTATTCTGTTTTTATCATTTGGTAATTATTATTTATGTGACATATTGTCAAAAATGACATAAACAGCAATTTACAAAATAACCAGCAGTAGTACACAGTTTCTACTAATGTAAGAAAATAACAGAAGCTGGATTGTTTTGTAAAGACAAGAGTTTTACTTAGTTCACAGTTTTGTAGCACCAAGAACACTGCACCAGTATCAGCTGAGTTTTGGTAGAAAATTTTGGCATTACTATGGCAACAGCATGAGTGGCAGGATAGAATAACAGGACTGGAGTAGAGGTCAAAGGCACGGATCATAAAGCTTTGTTTGTTTGATTGATTGATTGATTGATTTTTTCTATTGTAACTCAGCCATAAAGATCTATATGGGTTTCCATGAAAGCAACCACAGCCAATTCTTGGACTGGTACCCACATGACCACATATTAGGATCTCATTCTTAAAGGTATCATTGTCACACTTTGATCTTACCTATGACACCATAAGTACTCAAGGAAAGACAACAGCTAGATAGTCCTACACTTTGTGACTTAATGTTGGTTTTAAAGAAGAGGTAAGAGATATGAATGCTTCTTACGTATGAACTGATGAGTCTCCTTTGTGTAGGATAATGGGTTTACATTAGTACTGAGTCTTATGGTCCTTGCAAGCATTTGTACCTGTACTTGTTACAAATGTTCAGAGACTTCCTCTCCTGTTTCCATGACTGCTCTGGGGATGCATTGTTTCCCTACAATAGTGGTCTGCTGTTCTTCTGGATCTATAACCCCAAACGCCTCTGCCCCGCCTCCCCCATGACTTCCCCACATCAACATTTTATCACAACATAAAATAAACAAGTTAATTGCTACCATAAACGTGGTATTGGTACTCTGACTGTGCTGATTTGGGGAGTATTGAGGAAGACCTTGGAACTCTTGACTGAAGAAGCGGTGGCAGAGCCCAGTGGGCTATATCTATGAGCACTGGTCAAGTGCTCTGAAATAAGATTTCAAAGGCAAACAAAAACTTTATTATCAGCTGGGCTGGGGCCATTAAGTGATATTTTGGCAAAAAGTTTGACTACCTTCTGCCTATGTGCTGACAGACTAGATGAGACAAAATTAAAAAAATAATGAACTTCTATGATAGAAGAAAACTTAAGACAGCATTTATGTAGTGTGGTTATTATTGGTTACTGTTATGCAAGACTAAAATCAATAATAGCAGTCATTATGGGAGAATAAAATTTAAAAAAACTGTTCAGTTATAAATTAAAAAGAACAGAAACAAGCTGGTTAACTTTTCTCAACTTCACAGACATATCTGGGAAGAAAAAATCTTAATCAAGAGAATGCCTCCATAAGTTTAGCCTGTAGAAAAATTTCTTGCTTGATGGCTGATCTAAATGATCCCAGCTCACTGATGGCAGTGCCACCCCTGAGCAGGTGTTCCTGGGTTCTAAAAGAATGTATGCTGAGCAAGCCTTGGGGATAGGCTAAGAATCAGTGTTTCCTGCTTCTGCTTCTGCTTCTGCTTCTGCTTCTGCTTCTGCTTCTGCTTCTGCTTCTGCTTCCGCTTCTGCTTCTGCTTCTGCTTCTGCTTCTGGTGTCCTGCCTTGGATAGCCCTCAATGATGGACTACAAATTTTAAGGTGAAACAAAACTTTTCACGCCAAAGTTGCTTTTGGTCATGGTGTTTTATCACAACAGAAACCTAACTAGGACAACTAGAGATCATGAGGTTGCAGCTAAGGCATATGGAAAATAGGCTTTAAAGAACAAGAGTTTCTTTCTCCACATCCTCTACAACATGTGTTGACAACTGAGGTTTTGATCTTAGCCATTCTGATTGGTGTAAGGTGGAATCTCAGGGTCATTTTGATTTGCATTTCTCTGATCACTAAGGACTTTGACCACTTTTTTAGGTGCTTCTCAGCCATTCAAGATTCCTCAGTTGTGAATTCTCAGTTTAGTTCTATACCCCATGTTTTGATTGAGTTGTTTGGTTTTTTGGTGATTAGCTTCTTAAGGTCTTTATATATTTTGGATATTAGCCCTCTATCAGATGTGGAGTTAGTGAAGGTTTTTTTCCCAATCTGTAGGTTGCCAATTTGTCTTATCGACTATCCTTTGCCTTACAGATATTTTCCAGTTTCATGAGGCCCTATTTATCAATTGTTGATATTAGAGCATGAGCCATTGGAGTTCTGTTTAGGAAATTTCCCCCTGTGCCAATGAGTTCAAGGTTCTTTCCCACTTTCTCTTCTATTAGATTCAGTGCATCTGGTTTAATGTTGAGGTCCTTGATATACTTGGACTTGAGCTTTGTACAAGGTGACAAATAGAAGTCTATTTTTATTCTTCTACATACAGAGAGTCAATTAGACCAGCACCATTTATTGAAGATGCTTTCTTTTTTCCATTGTATATTTTTGGTGTCTTTGTCAAAGATCAAGTGACCATAAGTGTGTGGGTCTTTTTTTTTTTTTTTTTTTTTTTAAGATATTTTTCTTTATTTACATTTCAAATGTTATCCCCTTTCCTAGTTTCCCCTCCGAAAACCCCCATCACTTCCCCCCTCCCAATGCTCACCAACTCACCTACTACCCCTTCCTGTCCATGGCAGTCCCCTATACTGGGGCATATAACCATCACAGGACCAAGGGCCTCTCCTTCCATTGATGACCAACTAGGACATCCGCCACTACATATACAGCTAGAGCCAATTATCCCATTATGTGTTTTCTTTGGTTGGTGGTTTAGTTCCAGGGAGCACTGAAGATCCTGGTTAGTCCATATGGTAGTTCCTCCTATGGGGCTACAAATCCCTTCATCTCCTTGGATACTTTCTCTAACTCCTCCATTGGGGATATCATGTGAGTTCTTTTGTGATTGGGTTACCTCACTCAGGATGAGGCCCTTCAGATCCATCCATTTGCCTAGGAATTTCATAAATTCATTGTTTTTAATAGCTGAGTAGTACTCCATTGTGTAAATGTACCACATTTTCTGTATCCATTCCTCTGTTGAGGGATCTTTGGGTTCTTTCCAGCTTCTGGCTATTATAAAAAAGGCTGCAATGAACATAGTAGAGCATGTGTTCTTATTGCCAGTTGGAACATCTTCTGGATATATGCCCAGGAGAGGTATTGCTGGATCCTCTGGTAGTATTATGTCCAATTTTCTGAGGAACCACCAGACTGATTTCCAGAGTGGTTGTACAAGCTTGCAATCCCACCAACAATGGAGGAGTGTTCCTCTTTCTTTACATTCTTGCCAGCATCTGCTGTCGCATGAATTTTTGATCTTAGCCATTCTGACTGGTGTGAGGTGGATGGAATCTCAGGGTTGTTTTGATTTGCATTTCCCTGATGATTAAGGATGTTGAACATTTTTTCAGGTGCTTCTCAGCCATTCGATATTCTCAGTTGAGAATTCTTTGTTTAGCTCTGTGCCCATTTTTTAATGGGTTATTTGGTTTTCTGGAGTCCGTCTTCTTGAGTTCTTTATATATATTGGATATTAGTCCCCTATCTGATTTAGCATTGGTAATGATCCTTTCCCAATCTGTTGGTGGCCTTTTTATCTTATTGATGATGTCTTTTGCCTTACAGAAGCTTTGCAATTTTATGAGGTCCCATTTGTCGGTTCTAGATCTTACAGCACAAGCCATTGCTGTTCGGTTCAGGAACTTTTCCCCTATGCCCATATCTTCGAGGCTTTCCCCCACTTTCTCCTCTATAAGTTTCAGTGTCTCTGGTTTTATGTGAAGTTCCTTGATCCACTTAGACTTGACCTTAGTACAAGGAGATAAGAATGGATCAATTCACATTCTTCTACATGATAACCGCCAATTGAGACAGCAGCATTTGTTGAAAATGCTATCTTTTTTCCATTGGATGGTTTTAGCTCCCTTGTCAAAGATCAAATGACCATAGGTGTGTGGGTTCATTTCTAGGTCTTCAGTTCTATTCCATTGGTCTACCTGTCTGTTGCTATACCAGTACCATGCAGTTTTTATCACAATTGCTCTGTAGTACAGCTTTAGGTCAGGCATGGTGATCCCACCAGAGATTTTTTTTATCATTGAGAAGAGTTTTTGCTATTCTAAGGTTTTTGTTATTCCAGATGAATTTGCAAATTGCCCTTTCTAATTCATTGAAGAACTGAGTTGGAATTTTGATGGGGATTGCATTGAATCTTTGGATTGCTTTCATCAAGATAGACTATATTGATCCTGCTGATCCGTGAGCATGGGAGATCTTTCCATCTTCTGAGATCTTCTTTGATTTCTTTCTTCAGAAATTTGAAGTTCTTATCATACAGATCTTTCACTTCCTTAGTTAGAATAACACCAAGGTATTTTATATTATTTGTGCCTGTTGTGAAAGGTGTTGTTTTCCTAATTTCTTTTTCAGCCTGTTTATCCTTTTTGTAGAGAAAGGCCACTCATTTGTTTGAGTTAATTTTATATTCAGCTACTTCACTGAAGTTTTTTCCTTAGGATTTGAAGTTCTCTGGTGGAATTTTTGGTGTCACTTGTATTGAAAGACCCACAACGTGATGACTCCCCCACATTCTGACTCAGGAGAGGCGACACCCCAAAATCACCCAGAAGAAACGGTCTTGCTGCAAACTGCAAGAGGATTTTTATTCAAGAGCACTCTCAGGCCCACGGTCATACACCATGCAGGGGTAGAGGACCATGGCGCCTCGAGTAGCTGGGTAAGGGGGTATTTAAAGGAAGAAACCACAACTCAAGGAAGTGGGGAGGGCATTGTTGGAAAATATCAACGATACCAGTTAAGAGTCACAAGGAAGTGCAAAGTCACAAGTGTCACAAGGAATACCTGGTAATTGTTCAGGTTAACTCTTAAGACAGTTTCTAAGAGCCCCTAACAATAGCACATTCTTTGAATGAACACTCTTTGAACCCAGGAAGCAGGTGGGTGGAGGAATGTCACTATCTGTTTTATGATTAGCATACCTTGGAGCATTGAGTCACAAAGGCCACATTCCCAAGCCTGGGCCTAAAGGCCTAGAATTTTGTTTTTACCTTTTACTTTTTCAGTATATACTATCATACCATCTCCAAATAGTGATATTTTTACTTCTTCCTTTCCAATTTGTATTCCTTTTATCCTTTTAGTTGTCTAATTGCTCTGGCTAGGACTTCAAGTACTATATTGAATATGTAGGAAGAAAGAGGGCAGCCTTGTCTAGTCCCTGATTTTAGTGGGATTGCTTCAAGTTTCTCTCCATTTAGTTTGATGTAGGTTCTAGCCACATGCAGCCACGGGTTACTAGGTTCCTGAAAGTAAAGATGAGGTTTTGAATGGGAAAGGCTGCAAGAGAAATAATGAGTCAAGACACAGTTTTCTGATCAAGGCCAATGTTTAGTTACGACTTTGTGCTTATAAAGAGGGGGAACCCATCCCCTACTAGGACAGGATCTTGGTGCTTTGTGAGGATCGTTGCTTTGTGTCAGGAGAACATGTTCTTCCTCTCAGCAGGCAGTGACATTTTGGAGGAAAACTGCTGATTGTGGCAGGACAATATACTTTACCTAGGTTGGAAGACTCCACCCTAGGTGGGCTAGCCAGCTGTGCCAAGCAAGGTCTTAGTCAGACTGCTCAAGGTTGGAGGGAAAGGCACAGTTCCACCCTTCTTATTTAATAAAAATTAGCTAGACTGGGGCATAAAATCTACTTATGCTCCATGGTCCTGCCTGGGAATTATGATGGCTGGCAGACAATTCTGTCTTAGGACTGAATCTAATCGGACTTTTTCTAACCTGTCTCAGAGAACACATGCAGCTTGTTTGTTTTTATTTGCACAAACATGATATTTTGTGTTTATTATGAAGAAACACAACCTATTGGCAAATGCCTCTGTATTAGGTTGAAATAAAAGCCATAGACCCAGTGGCCCATCCTTGGCTGCCCTCATTGTTCTTAATCAGAAGAAAGCCACAGTATGCACTCAATGGATTTCTTCATAGTGATGAACCACTGCCATCTGAGTTTTGCTAAAGGTGAGCCTGCATGGAGGTATCAGACCTGCTTGAAATACAAAGCCAAAAGTTGAAAGCAACAAGATTAAGGCTTTCTTTGTACATGTCCCAGGCACTCAATTCAGTTGCAAATTAGCAACAAATAGGCCCAAGTCTGGCCTCCTGGTGTGTGGGAGGTGGCTTTGAGAATCAACAGAAAAACTGTTACTTCTCATATAAATAGTGGAGGCTATGCTCCATGTTAACTCTGCAGCTGATAAAGATTTGTAGCTATCTTCATAATAGGAATCTTTAATATTGGATTTATTTCTAGACTAGTCCATGATTGAGTCAGAATAACAGGTTACATTAAAGGAAAGAGAAGAGTCACAATAACTCTTCCTTTTGATTAATTTTTCTTAATCAGTTTCCACAGTCTCCATGTTCTCTGTCCCACAAGGTTTAAAAGCTTGAAGCATGGCAGCTTAGCTCGTCTAGTCTGGGACATAGGCAAGCAAAGGTGGGTCAAGAATACAACTTTCCTGTCACCATTGTCAGGGCACTCAGCAAGCTCACAGGTCAGCATTATCCTTTTGTGTCAGCTTGTTACACCAATCACTCTGGCATTTAGCAAGCTCCTGCAGCATTCTGTGGAAAAAAACACAAACATGCCTTCTTCCCCATATTGAATACCTGATCAAAATCATGCTATATGCCAATAAATGGATCCTTTCATCTCACCTAGGCATGAGTATGCCTAGTTGTAGGATACGATAAAGCACTCAGCAAGGAGTTCTTTGACATCCAAATTTTAAAATTAGAAAAATAAAAGGTGTGATTTAAATAATGTGCATGGGGATATAATTCCCCCCTTTTTGGTTTTTAAAGAAGATATAGTTTTAAAGTTCCACAATACCTTGTCCTTAAGAATTATAAAAAAAATCCCAGTAACGTGGGTAACATTAAATTGTTGGCCAAACATCTCAAATGCTTGACTGTAATATCCAGTTCCAATATCTGTTTTAATCTGATTTGGAACACCAAGCATAAAAAAAAAAATCAACATTGGCAATGACTAATTACATTTTTAGTTGCTTCTCTTGTCAGAGCAGTTGCAACTAGAAAGCCTGAAAAGGTATCAATAGTCACATGTGCATGTTTTATTTTTCTAAAATCAGAAATATGAGTATCCATTTGCAATAATTGTTTAAGTATAAGTCCTCCAGAATTAACAGCATTATGTGGAACAGGTAGAAACTGAGGACACTAAGAACAAACTTTTATGATTTGATATGCACATTCTCTAAAAATACCAAATTATTATCTCAAGCCATTACTATTCTGATGATGTAAAGAATGAGATTTTATGTCCAATTACTGTTGTGTAAGGCCTATAATCTTCCTGTGATATAAATCTGGGGTGGCATCACCTTAAGAGGTCTTGTCCAGGCAATTTAGAATGAGTTCTTAAATGGCAGTATTTAAAGGAACAGTATTTTTTTTTTACTTGAGTTGTATATGCATAAACAATTTCAAATTTGAGAATTCATAGTATCTAAAAAATGAACAATTTCGAGCAATTGTAAGCCCATATATATATATATATATATATATATATATATATATACTTTCAGTAAACAAATTAAAGCTTGATTTTTCAACATTTCAAAGCACACAATTCAAATATCTGTGCTGAAGAAGGAGGAAACTCAAAAGAATAAACATATGATCCAATCACATATACTTTTCTCCCATAGAAGGGCTGTTTTTAAATACAGTAAATGTATTCTTTATGGGATGTATGCATGCATGCATACATTTACAGAAAATACAAAAGCATGCATAGAAGCAATTTTTAACAACTTATCTTTTGGATAATGATTATCAATTCACCTAAAAAGTTTGCTATACAATAGGTCAAATGTCAATGTTTTGCAATAACCAATTTAATTGCTGTTTGGAACAAGGAACAGATACTTTGTCAGGTTTTTAAGACACTTTAAAAAAATACCTTCATTATTTTATCTTACAATTCTTTATTAACACCACAACAGCTTCATAATTGGATGTTAAGACTTTACTTGGAGATGAAGAAAGATGATTCCAAATCAATGTTCTCCTTTGCCAAAGAATTGCTGTGGCCACATTGAGTAACAATAGCTACAATATACAGCTAATATTTGATTACCATTGATCACAATTGATAACAATTGATTACAGAAGCTTCCTCTACTTTCTGCACAGCCTTCTGTTTTCATCAGTTAATTTGCAGTTCCAGTGATAACATCCAACAAAGGCTTAAGTCCTCCCATGGTGTGCTAAAGGTTAGGTCTTAGCCAAATAATATCTCCTGGGAGCTTTTGAACATGATTTGAAGTAAGCAAATCTTCTTTTCTTTTCTTTTCTTTTCTTTTCTTTTCTTTTCTTTTCTTTTCTTTTCTTTTCTTTTCTTTTCTTTTCTTTTCTTTTCTTTTCTTTTCTCTCTTCTCTTCTCTTCTCTTCTCTTCTCTTCTCTTCTCTTCTCTTCTCTTCTCTTCTCTTCTCTTCTCTTCTCTTCTCTTCTCTTCTCTTCTCTTCTCTTCCCTTCCCTTCCCTTCCCTTCCCTTCCCTTCCCTTCCCTTCCCTTCCCTTCCCTTCCCTTCCCTTCCCTTCCCTTCCCTTCCCTTCCCTTCCCTTCCCTTCCCTTCCCTTCCCTTCCCTTCCCTTCCCTTCCCTTTCCTTTTCTTCTTCTTTTCTTATTTTTTACCATAATTTTTAAAGGATAAAAATGAGACCCTAAATATTAAAAAGGTATTTCCTCTGAATCTTTGCTAGAGCAACAGCTACTCCCCAAAACTTTAAAGCTCATTGTGTAAGAGCAAAGATTTGTAGTAAATTTCCCTTCAGAGGCATTAGCTGATAAAATACTTTCCACACAGGAAACAATACACTGAAAGATTCAAAGTCCTAGCTTCTTGTATTGAAGCAGAGACAAAAAAAATTTTTTTTTCTTACATGATATAAGGCTATTAGCCATACCTAGAGGCAAAACTTTCCAATGATCACAAGCTCAAGGGAAGCAAACCCTTTACAATTATTAGGATGCAGAGCAAAAAACCTTTCAAATATATAATAATTATATATGGAGTAGGCAAGCCAGCTTGTAATGCCTCTGTAGGTTCTACAACTTCATTGACCTTTCATAAATCTTAAGTTTAAACTTTATTTTGAACAACACCTGGATAGATCTGTAACAATATTGTTTTGGCTTTAAAAAATAATTCCCAGGAGTCAAGGAGAGGGGAGGTCCCAAAGCAAAAGAAATGCCACACAAGCCTTGCTGAGGCTGCTCTGCGCTTTGCATTGACTCAAATGGAAATATTTATTTCGAATCTTATAAATTTAGACCAATGAAAGAATTTTTATTTTTTTCTAGTTATATTTTCAAGATAAAAAGCACTTTGTCATTTGCTGAACACAATAATCACAACTGCAGAGAATTTTCTAGGAAAACCCAACTATCAGCTTATTTTCCTTAGAACTAAGAAGCTGCAGACTTCTTTTTAAAAACAGATTTTCAGTATGACCTCTCCTGATGTGCTTGACTCCTGGCTAAGGTGCTAGGCAACTTTAATCAGCTTCTGCTGTGCAAACTAAGACTGAATCAAGACATGGTTCGCCAGCAGATAAAGTTTTAATGACTTTTTTCTTTTCAACATGAAACATAGAAAAATAGTCATTCAGACAACGAAACAAAAACAGACACAAATTGACATGTGGACAGATTGGTGCAACAAACACAGACAATACAGAGAGGGTAGAAAACTTGATGTAATCAGAACTAAGGATGTTTCCTGTAGAGGCCAGAGAGAAAGCCTCTTTCTGTCCCCGGGAGAGCTCCAAAATCCATTTTCCTTCACTCTTTATCTCTCTCTCATTTGTATATCTAGCATCTCCCCCTGCCTTTTTTTTTTTTTTTTTTTTTTACTCTTTTTATTTTATTTTATTTTATTTTTTTTATTTTAAGCCCTACTCCTCCCACCTGATGCAGTTCTTGACTGAAGACAAATGCCTGTTTAGAATTTTCCAATCCCATTTTCCACTGTCAAACCCTAGCTTATCTCAGTGCTGGGCGGACACTGACTCAGTCTAGCCTGTATCCTTTTTGCATCCTTATGATCAACAGCCATCAAAAAATGACATTTGTAGCGCTAACATTAATGCTGTATGTTGTTTACCATGCAGGGATACATCTTCTGTTTTTTGAGGAGCCCCACCAAGACAGTGTAACCCCCAACCTTCTTTCTGCTTTCAGGCCACTCGTCAGGCATCACCTGTAGCCACCTGTGGCCACAGGTTACTGGGTTCCTGAAAGTAAAGATGGGGTTTGGGATGGAAAAGGCTGCACGAGAAATAACGAGCCAAGACAAACTTTTCTGATTAAGGCCAATGTTTACTTAAGAGTTCGGTGCTTATAAAGTGGGGGAAGCCATTCTCCACCATGCCAGGATCTTGGTGCTTTGTGAGGATCTCTGCTTTGTGTCAGGAGAACATGTTCAGCCTCTCAGCAGGTAGTGGCATTTTGGAGGAAGTCTGGAGATGTGGCAGGACAATAGACTTTACGTAGGTCGGAAGACTCCACCCTAGGTCGGCTAGCTGGCTATGGCAAGCAAAGTCTGAGCCAGCCTGCTCCAGGCTGCTCCAGGCACAGTTGGCTACTGGTTTGCTGTATATTGCTTTTATTATATTTAGGTTTGGGTTGAATTCCTGATCTTTCCAAAACTATTATGAATGGGTGTTGAATTTTGTCAAATTCTTTCTCAGCATTTATGACATGATCATGTCATTTTGTTACTGAGTTTGTTTACATAGTGGATCACATTGATGGATTTCTGTATATTGAACAATCCCTGCATCCCTGGGATGAAGCCTACTTGATCATGATGAATGATCATTTTTGATGTGTTCTTATGTTTGGTTTGAGAGAATTTTACTGAGTATTTTTGCATTGATATTCATAAGGGAAATTGGCATGAAGTTCTCTTTCTTTGTTGGGTCTTTGTGTGGTTTAGGTATCAGAGTGATTGTGACTTCATAGAACGAATTGGGCACAGTACCTTCTGTTTTTATTTTGTGGAATAGTTTGAGGAGTATTGGAATTAGGTCCCCTTTTATGGTTGGATAGAACTCTGCACTAAACCTATCAGGCTTTTTTGGTTGGGAGAATATTAGTGACTGTTTCTATTTCTTTAGGGGATATTGGACTGTATAGATCATTAATCTTATCCTGATTTAACTTTGGTACCTGGTATCTGTCTAGAAATATGTCCATTTCGTCCAGGTTCTCCAGTTTTGTTGAGTATAGCCTTTTGTAGAAGGATCTGATGGTGTTTTGGATTTCCTCAGGATCTGTTGTTATGTCTCCCTTTTCATTTCTGATTTTGTTAATTAGGATACTGTCCCTGTGCCCTCTAGTGAGTCTAGCTAAGGGTTTATCTATCTTGTTGATTTTCTCAAAGAACCAGCTCCTTGTTTGGTTGATTCTTTGTATAGTTCTTTTTGTTTCTACTTGGTTGATTTCAGCCCTGAGTTTATTTCCTGCCTCTTGAATAAATTTGCTTCTTTTTGTTGTAGAGTTTTTAGTTGTGCTGTTAAGCTGCTAGTGTGTGCTCTCTCCAGATTCTTTTTAGAGGCACTCAGAGCTATGAGTTTTCCTCTTAGAACTGCTTTCATTGTGTCCCATGAATTTGGATATGCTGTGGCTTCATTTTTATTAAACTCTAAAAAGTCTTTAATTTCTTTCTTTATTTCTTCCTTGACCAAGTTATCATTGAGTAGAGGGTTGTTCAGCTTCCAAGTGTATGTAGACTTTCTATTATTTATGTTATTGAAGATCAGTCTTATCTGTGGTGATCTGATAGGATGCATGGGATTATTTCAAACTTATTGTCTTTGTTGAGGCCTGTTTTGTGACGATTATATAGTCAATTTTGGAGAAGGTACCATGAAGTGCTGAGAAAAAGGTATTTTCTTTTGTTTTAGGATAAAATGTTCTATAGATATCACTTAAATCTATTTGTTTCATAATTTCTGTTAGTTTCATTGTGTCTCTGTTTAGTTTCTGTTTCCAGGATCTGTCCATTGATGAGAGTGGTGTGTTGAAGTCTCCCACTATTATTGTGTGAGGTGCAATATGTGGTTTGAGCTTTACTAAGGTTTCTTTTATGAATGTGAATGCCCTTGTATTTGGAGCATAGATATTCAGAATTGAGAGTTCATCTTGGAAGATTTTACCTTTGATGAGTATGAAGTGCCCCTCCTTGTCTTTTTTGATAACTTTGGGTTGGAAGTCGATTTTACTCAATATTAGAATGGCTACTCCAGCTTGTTTCTTCAGACCATTTGCTTGGAAAATTGTTTTCCAGCCTTTCACTCTGAGGTAGTGTCTGTCTTTGTCCCTGAGGTGGGTTTTCTATAAGCAACAAAATGATTATTATTTTCAATGAGATACATTATGCTGCTATAATTCTTTTTCATGTTGTCCCTGTAGATGCTCCATCATTTTGGAAAATTTCTCTTTCTCTTGGTACATGATGCTCATCTTGAAAGAACCATGTCTCAAAAATTAAATCACACAATTTAAGGCATTTAAGGGTAAATGCTATTTAGTGGTAGGATATGTGAAGCAGTAGATTAAATGAGACAAAGGATTCCTCTGCAAAGAAAGGATAAAACTATCAAGACTGTGTCTAGGAGAAGGTATCTAGAAGGCAGAATTTTCTAGGTAGGATTGTTCCTAAGCAGGGAGTTCTGAGCTACAAGAAGGTCAAGAAGACCAAATGTGGTACATTGGATTTCCACAAATGAGTAGACAAAATGTGAGGGCTATTTGCTAGGGTATCAGGAGGAAGAGATGTGTGCTATGGTGGGAAACCCTTTGAAGATTCAGAGCACCTTGGCCAACACTAGTTTTGCCCCTAGGCAGTACAATCATGTCCTAATGTCATGCCTTCTTCATTTTCTTAGCTCTATTCAGATACCTGATCACAGCACCAAGTACCTTCCCACAAAGCCATAAGGTGCCTAGAGTGAGCACTACCAGGAATAGGATGACATCCAGAAAATACTGCTCATGTCATGGCTGCTGAAAAGCATAGCGCTTGAGATGTGCTACACCCCTGTCTTCAGGATGTGGTCAATCCAACCCACAAGCCTTTGAGCTGGGGCAATGGGGTAGGTGTGTCTGATTACTCAGGCAGCCACTGCTGCAGACTTGTACCTGTGGGTCAAAGCAGAAGGGATATTATCATAGTCATGCGCCAATATTTTGAGCCCTCATATCTCTCATTACCCCTACACACACACACACACACACACACACGCACGCACATGCACACATACCACCCAAATATTTCTATTCTGTACCCATAAGTGCGTTATATTGATATGTACATGCCTCTCATTAGCATGATCTACTTTAAAAGATTAATATAATCTTAATGGCTCAGATTCATTAATTCTAAAAGTACTAAAGTATAAAAAATTACTGTTTTAGGACTAGACCATACCTCTTCTATTAAATAACTGTAAGGTTATAGTTGAAGTAATATCATTTGTATGGAACAATCACTCTGTATCAGTGTATACTTGTTGATAAATAATACTCTGGAGAGTCTGGAGAATTGTACCTTGTTTCCTTCATATAACAGCAGTATATCATATTGGTCAAAACAGGTTTTCCCAACTCAAGCTTCATATTTATACATTATGCATAGTAGTATCCTGTGCTTGGTTTAAGGATTTATTTTTTCATTTTAATTATTGTGGGTGTATATGCATGTGAGCATGTAAGCATATGCATGTGTACTTATGCATATGAATGCAGTTGCCAGTATGCCACGGGCTGGGCCCAGTCAGAATCCCTCAACACAGGGGTGAAATTAGGATTCCAGTACTCAGGTGGGCAAGGAGTCAGCGAGTGACAAACAGACACAAACACAACAGAGTGTTGAATCTGAATGTAATTTCTTAAAGTGAGCATCAGACTTATATTACAGAAAAAAAAAACAAGGAATTTAGGTGATACATTGAAGGTACATTGAAGTCATCTGATGTATAATGACACAAAACAGAGAAATGCATATATAAAGACTGGCAGGAACCAGGCAGTGGTTAAAACTGAAATAAAAAGCGGCCCTATCTGAAGTCACCTACTGTAGGAGTCAGATGAGGATTTTGTACCCTAGTCACAAGGTTCCCTTAGTAAGTGCCTAATTATGCTATTTCTCTGAGCCTTTTAAAAACGTATATCTGGGGGATTCTGCTCTTGCTAACCTTTCCATGAATAATGTAATGCTCTAGTTCCCCCTTAAACCACAACCCTCCTTCTTCCTAGACCATTGTAAACTCCTGCATATGGGAGTGACTTAGCTGTTATTTTAAGTATCTGTGGGGAACCTCCATTTATCAGAGGAGCCCACCAACTTTCTTCTAATATGTAATGTAGTCTGCCATAGCTGACTGTAATGAGAATTCTAAGTTTACTTTGTAGAACTTGCCCTGAGATTTCTACTCTTATCCAGTAAACTACAATGTCTGATTTCTTTCACTATCTCTCTTTCAACAGTGGAGGCATTTTGTCTGAATAAGTCAAATCATTTCTTGGGGGCACCTATAATAAAACAATACTGAAAGAAAGCATGCAAGACCCTCCATCAACTATCTCAGGGACAAATCTGAAACACATTTGTGTTACCAGATGCCAAAGAACTTCCAGGAGACCCTTTTCCATGAAATTTTTTGCCTCAGGACTGTGGCTAAGCTTTTGGACTTGTCGCACAGACTCCACTGGAGTAGGTGTGGCACCAGTGGAGACCAGAAAAGGTTATCAGATCCCCTGGAGCTGAATTTACAGGTGGTTAACATGTGTATACATAACCAAACTCCAGTACTCTGGAAGAATAGCAAGGGTCCTCATCCACTGAGCCATCTCTCCAGGACCCTGTGCTTCATTTAAGTCTTGTTGATTTGTTACTATTTCAAAATTATTTGGCTAAAGAATTTCCATATTTGCATTTTCACAAATTTTAGAGCTGGCCCCAAAGATGCACAATATCATTTCTGTTCCACTCTAAAATACTTCTATTATGGGCACAATGAGGAATGCCCACTCAGAATTTAATAATCTGAAAATCCAATTGTTCTTCAGAAGGTGAACATCTAGCACAACACATGAAACTGCAAATACTTACAGCTGTCCTGAAACTTACCAACTCTTTAGGCCTTATACCTTCTGTTACATGGGTGTTTTTCTTCCTGCTAACAAGACCTGCCTAAGTGCCTAATTATAAAGAAATGTACAAAATTCAAAGAATTGACTCAGGTTTCTGCCTTTGAAGCATCAATAAATTATTTATCCTCTCTTGGTTATAAGGGGAAAAATACTTGTTATTCTTTAAGAGAGATCACTGGGTTCTGGTAGGAGGTATTTACCTTGAAGTGCCAAGGTCTCATCTCATTGCATCGCTGATTGGAAAACCATTAACTACCTGTTTAATAGTGGCCCTTTTCTAGACACTGAGAAGAAAGTGGAAGATAAGGGACTTACACTTAAGTTTGCAGATTACAATTAATTACAAAGCATGCAGTGAGCAGTGTAGTATAGCAGTGAGCATAGCTGCCTTCCAATAAGGTTCAAAAGTAAAGGAAAGTATAGAAAAGTAGAGCATTTCTAGACCCTTAATGTTAAGATGGAATTTATGTAGTAAGCTAGCATGATAGGAGGCTGCTAGAAATAGAACCAATGGACTAGAAAGATAATGTCACAGATGAGACTTGAATCTCTTGGACAGGCTATTCCATAAAGAGAATGGAGGGAGCATTAATAGGCAAAGTGAGAGGAGGAGGAAGAGGAGGGAGAGGAGGAGGAGGAGGAAGAGAGTGTAGAATGTTTGTAGAAGTGTAAGGCAATCCCCTGCCTCACATGGAATTCTCATTAAAGAAAATTACTTCGCTGAAAGAGGCCCCATATATGTAGATACAAACTAGAAAATTACTCTTGACACCTCATTACTTCATTATAATTTCTGTAGTGTTACTTTTGGAGGACACAGGTTGGCTCTAGTATATTATGCACAATTCTGTTTCCTAGATGACTCTTCTCTAATGAAAAATAGACTCCTCTCTCTCTCTCTCTCTCTCTCTCTCTCTCTCTCTCTCTCTCTCTCTCTCTCTCTCTCTTTCTCTCTCTCTCTCTCCCTCTTAGATGAGAACTACATTCAACTTGATGAACACAACATGTGATAGCTTCCATGACTTTTCTTATCTTCAGGACCAGTGTCTCCTTCTTAATATTCTCAGGCCGGATGGAAATTCCAAACTTTCTTGCCTCTACTTGAACCATGTTGAAAGGCTGATCTAAGTTGATTGAATCCCAACAATGGGAGCCCCATGTTGGGTGGCTTCTGTTACACTGCAGATTCCTCCATGGGTAACAAGCAGATCCATGCTTGGGTGAGCTGCTACAGAAGGAAACAGGTTCAACACTTTAATTTGGAAGTTTGGAAAGGTGAGTTACATTAGCACGTCAGCGAAAAATTAATAAAAGCCAGTAAGACTTCCATGTATATTTGAGTAAAATCTACTGTGTATTATACTTTCTATAGTTTGAAGACGATGAATCAAGTAATAATGCCACAGACATGTTTGTCTTTCCAAACCCTAATACCTGTCCCATATATCTTAAAAGAAATGAAAATGACTGTTACTAATTGAATGATTGAACTCTATCTCTATGTATCTTGTGAAATCAGTTACATTCCAAAACACTATAATGTTTACTTGCAAAACTGGTAAATAATTTCATAGAAGCTTCTAAAGAATCAGCCATATGCTCTTTTCCACAATGGACTGAACTGTCTCACAAAAAGAACATCCTGAGTATAATGTTGAGTGCAAAATATTAGTCAAATAACAGCCTTCCAGAAATCTGGTATAAAATAAATGTTAAAAAAAATTCAACAGGTTTCTTTTGGTCGGCGCCACTCTAACTTGGGTGCAAGCTCAGCAGACAGTCCAACGGTCCCGAGATGAAAGAAGTCTCTAATCCCAGGCACTCTAACACACTCAGGATCTTAGGATTCCAGGATTCCAGGATACCTGGAGCTTGGTAACAACAGGATCTCAGGATATCACAGGCAGCTTGACTCCCAGGAGCTCTGACACACCCAGAATCTCGGGATCACAGGATCCTGGAATCACAGGAATACAGAAAAAGCTGGACTCTGAGTTCTGACTTGACTTGGATTACAGGAAGGACAGGCTCCAATCAGATATATCAAGGGCAGGAAGCACTTGAGTTAATCAGACGGTGGGAGGCAAGCATAAGAACAGAAGCAACAGAAACCAAGGTTTCTTGGCATCATCAGAATCCAATTCTCCCACCATAGCAAGTCCTGGATACACTAACACACCAGAAAAGCAAGATATGGATCTAAAGTCACTTCTCATGATGATGATGGAGGACTTTAAGAGGGACATAACTAAATCCCTTAAAGAAGTACAAGAGAACACAGGTAAACAGGTAGAAGCCCTTAAAGAGGAAACACAAAAATCCCTTAAAGTATTACAGGAAAACACATCCACACAGGTGAAAGAATTGAACAAGGCCACCAAGGATCTAAAATTGGAAGTAGAAGCAGTAAAGAAATTACAAAGGGAGAAAACTCTGGAGATAGAAATCCTAGGGAAAAAAATCAGGAAACATTGCTGTGAGCATCAGCAACAGAATATAAGAGATAGAGGAGAGAATCTCAGGTGCAGAAGATACCATAGAGAACATTGACATTACAATCAAAGAAAATGCAAAATGCAAAAAGATTCTAACCCAAAACATCCAGGAAATCCAGGACACAATGAGAAGACCAAACCTAAGGATAATAGGTATAGAAGAGAGTGAAGATTACCAAATTAAAGGGCCAGTAAACATCTTCAACAAAATTACGTAAGAAAACTTCCCTAACCTAAAGAAAGAGATGCCCATGAACATACAAAAAGCCTACAGAACTCCAAATAGATTGGAACAGAAAAGAAATTCCTTCTGTCACATAATAATCAAAACACCAAATGCACAAAACAAAGAAAGAATATTAAAAGCAGTAAGGGAAAAAGGTCAAATAACATATAAGGCAGACCTATCAGAATTACACCAGACTTCTTGCCAGAGATGATAAAAGCCAGAAGATCCTGGACAGATATCATACAGACCCTAAGAGAATACAATACACAGCAAATAGAATACTATACCCAAAAAACCCTCAATTGCAATAGATGGAGAAACCAAATTTACATGGCAAAACCAAATTTACACAATATCTTTCCACAAATCCAACCATTCAAATGATATTAAAGGGAAAACTCCAACACAAGGAGGGAAACTATGCATTAGAAGAAGCAAGAAAGTAATTTTTCAACAAACCTAAAAAACGATAGCCACATGAACAGAATTCTAACTCTAACAACAAAAATAACAGGAAGCAACAATTACTTTTCTTTAATATCTCTGAATATCATGGACTCAATTCCCCAATAAAAAGACATAGACTAACAATCTGACTATACAAACAGGACCCAACATTTTGCTGCATACAGGAAACCCACCTCAATGACAAAGACAGCACTACCTCAGAGTAAAAGGCTGGAAAACAAATTTCCAAGCAAATGGTCCCGTCTTCTCAGCACCTCATGGCACCTTCTCCAAAACTGACCATATAATCAGTCACAAAACAGGCCTCAACAAATAAAAAAAAATGAAATAATCCCATGTATCCTATCAGATCACCATGGACTAAGACTGATCTTCAATAAAAACATAAGTAATAGAAAGCCCACTGTCTTAGTCAGGGTTTCTATTCCTGCACAAACATCATGACCAAGAAGCAAGTTGGGGAGGAAAGGGTTTATTCATCTTATACTTTCCACATTGCTGTTAATCACCAAAGGATGTCAGGACTGGAACTCAAGCAGGTCAGGAAGCAAGAGCTGATGCGGAGACCATGGAAGGATGTTTCTTACCGGCTTGCTTCTCCTGGCTTGCTCAGCCTGCTCTCTTATAGAACCCAAGACTACCAGAGATGGTCCCACCCACAAGGGCTCTTTCCCCCTTGATCACTAATTGAGAAAATACCTTACAGCTAGATCTCACGGAGGCATTTCCCCAACTGAAGCTCCTTTCTCAGTGATAACTCCAGCCTGTGTCAAGTTGACACACAAAAACAGCCAGTACACCTACATACAAGTGGAAGCTGAACAGCTCTCTACTCAATGATAACTTGGTCAAGGAAGAAATAAAGAACTAAAGACTTTTTAGTGTTTAATGAAAATGAAGCCACAACATAGCCAAACTTATGGGACACAATGAAAGCAGTCCTAAGAGGAAAAGTCATAGCTCTGAGTGCCTCCATAAAGAATCTGGAGAGAGCATTCACTAGCAGCTTAATAGCACAACTAAAATCTCTAGAACAAAAAGAAGCAAATTCACCCAAGAAGAGTAGATTGCAGGAAATAATCAAAACCAAGGCTGAAATCAACCAAGTGGAAACAAAATGAACCATACAAAGAATCAACCAAACAAGGAGCTGGTTCTTTGAGAAAATCAAAATAGATACACTTAACCTGATTAACCAGAGGGCACAGAGACAGTATCCAAATTAACAAAATCAGAAATGAAAAGGGAGACATAACAACAAAATCTGAGGAAATCCAAAAAATCATCAGATCCTACTGCAAAAGCCCATACTCAACAAAACTGGAAAACCTTGATGAAATGGACAATTTTCTAGACAGATATCAGGTACCAAAGTTAAATCAGGATCATATTAACAATCTACACCATCTGGTATTCCATAAAAAAATAGAAACAGTCATTAATAGTCCCCCAACCAAAAAAAGCCCAGGACCAGATGGGTTCAGTGCAGAGTTCTATCAGACTTTCAAAGAAGACCTAATACCAATACTCCTCAAACTATTCCACAAAATAGAAACAGAAGATATTCCCCCATTTTTTTAAATGAAGCCACAATCACTCTGATACCTAAAGCAGACAAAGACCCAACAAAGAAAGAGAACTTCAGACCATTTTCCCTATGAATATCGATGCAAAAATACTCAATAAAATTCCCACAAACCGAATCCAAGAACTCATCAAAATGACCATCCATCATGATCAAGTAGGCTTCATCCCAGGGATGCAGGGGTGGTTTAATATATGGAAATCCATCAGTGTAATCCACTATATAAACAAGCTCGAAGACAAAAACCCCACGATCATCTCCTTAGATGTGGAGAAAGCATTTGACAAAATCCAACACCTCTTAATGATAAATGTCTTGGAAAGATCAGGAATTCAAGGCCCATTTCTAAACATAATTAAAGCAATACACAGCAAACCAGTAGCTAACATCAAAGTAAATGGAGAGAAACTTGAAGCAATCTCACTAAAATCAGGGACTAGACAAGGCTGCCCACTCTCTCCCTATCTATTCAATATAGTAGTTGAAGTGCTAGCCAGAGCAGTTAGACAACAAAAGGAGATCAAAGGGATACAAATTGTAAAGGAAGAAATCAAACTATCACTATTTGTAGATGGTATATTATACTAAAATGACCCCAAAAATTTCACCAGAGAACTCTTAAACCTGATAAACAACTTCAGCAAAGAACCTGGATATAAAATTAACTCAAACAAATCAGTGGCTTTTCTTTACAGAAAAATTTTAAAAAGAATAAACAGGCTGAGAAAGAAAATTAGGGAGACAACACCCTTCAAAATAGTAACAAATAATATAAAATACCTAGGTGTGACTCTAACTAAGCAAGTGAAAGATCTTTATCATAAGAACTTCAAGTCTCTGAAGAAAGAAATTGAAGATCTCAGAAGATGGAAAGATCTCCAATGCTCATGGATTGGCAGGATTAATGTAGTAAAAATGGTAATCTTGCCTGCTGAAAGCAATCTACAGATTCAATGCCATTCTCATCAAAATTCCAACTCAATTAGAAAGGGCAATTTGGAAATTCATCTGGAATAACAAAAAGCCTAGGATAGCAAAAACTATTCTCAAAAGTAAAAGAATCTCTGGTGAAAATACCATCCCTGACCTCAAGCTGTACTACAGAGCTATTGTGATAAAAACTGCATGGTACTGGTACATCGACAGACAGGTAGATCAATGGAATAGAACTGAGACACAGAAATGAACCCACACACCTATGGTCACTTAATCTTTGCCAAAGGAGCTAAATCCATCCAGTGGGAAAAGCATAATATTTCCAAAATATGGTGCTGGCTCAACTGGCGGTTAGCATGTACAAGAATGTGAATTAATCTATTCTTATCTCCTTGTACAAAGCTCAAGTCTAAGTGGATCAAGGAACTCCACATAAAATCAGAGACACTGAAACTTATTGAGGAGAAAATGAGGAAGAGCCTCGAACATATGGGCATAAGGGAAAACTCCTACTACTGTAAGATCAAAAATTAACAAATGGCACCTCACAAAATTCCAAAGCTTCTGTAAGGCAAAGGACATTGTCAATAGACAAAACAGCAACCAAAAGATTGGGAAAAGATCTTTATCAATCCTAAATCTGATAGAGGGCTAATATCCAATATATACAAAGAACTCAAGAAGTTAGACTCCAGAAAACCAAATAACCCTATTAAAAATGGGGTACAGAGCTAAACAAAGAATCCTCAACTGAGGAATATCGAATGGATGAGAAGCACCTGAGAAAATGTTCAACATCCTTAGTCATCAGGGAAATGCAAATCAAAACAATCTTGCGATTCCACCTCATACCAGTCAGAATGGCTAAGATAAAAAACTCAGGCGAATATGATCTCGAGTGAAGTAACCCAATCACAAAAGTACACACATGGTATGCACTCACTGATAAGTAGATTTTAGCCCAGAAACTTAGAATACCCAAGATACAATTCACAAAACACATGAAAAACTCATGAAGAAGGAAGACCAAAGTGTGGATACTTCAGTCCTTCTTAGAAGGGGGTACAAAACACCCATGGAAGGAGTTACAGAGACAAAATTTGCAGCAGAGATGAAAGGATGAACCATCCAGAGACTGCCCCACCCGGGAGTCCATCCCATAATCAGCCACCAAACCTAGACACTATTGCATATGCTAGCAAGATTTTGCTGAAAAGACCCTGATATAGCTGTCTCTTGTGAGGCTATGCCAGTGCCTGGGCAAACACAGAAGTGGATGCTCACAGTCAGCTATTGGATGGAATACAGGGCCCCCAATGGAGGAGCTAGAGAAAGTACCCAAGGAGCTGAAGGGGTCTGCAACCCTATAGGTGGAACAACAATATGAACTAACCAGTACCCCAGAGCTCATGTCTCTAACTGCATATGTAACAGAAGATGGCCTAGTCAGCCATCATTGGGAAGAGAGGCCCCTTGGTCTTGCAAACTTTATATGCCTTAGTACAGAGGAAACACCAGGGCCAAGAAGTGGGAGTGGGTGGGTAGGGGAGCGGGGGTGGGGGGATGGGGCGTTGGAGGGTATAGGGGACTTTCGGGATAGCTATTGAAATGTAAATGAAGTAAATACCTAATAAAAAATTGAAAAAAAAAAGAAGTTAGGGAACAAACACCCTTCAAAATACTCACAAATAATATAAAATTCCTTGGTGTGATTCTAACTAAGGAGATGTGGGATCTGTATGATAAGAGCTTCAAGTCTCTGAAGAAAGAAATCGAAGAAGTTCTCAGAAGATGGAAAGATCTCCCATACTTATGGATTGGCAGGATTAATATAGTAAAAATGGCTATCTTGCTGAAAACAATCTACAGATTCAATGCAATCCCCATCAAAATTCCAACTCAGTTCTTCACTGAGTTAGAAAGGGCAATTTACAAGCCGAGCATAGTGGCACATACGTTTAATCCCAGCACTTGGGAGGTAGAGGCAGGCGGATTTCTGAGTTCGAGGCCAGCCTGGTCTACAAAGAGAGTTCCAGGACAGCCAGGGCTATACAGAGAAAGCCTGTCTTAAAAAAAAAAGAAAAAGAAAAAGAAAACAAAAAACAAACAAACAAAAACCCCAAAAAACAAACAAACAAAGAAGAACAGAAAGGGCAACTTGCAAATTCATCTGAAATAACAAAAAACCTAGGATAGCAAAAACTATTCTCAAAAATAAAAGAACCTCTGGGGGAATCACCATGCCTGACCTCAAACTGTACTACAGAGCAATAGTGATAAAAACTGCATGGTACTGGTACAGAGACAGACAGGTAGATCAATGGAATAGAATTGAAGACCAAGAAATGAATCCACACACCTGTGATCACTTGATCTTTGACAAAGGAGCTAAATCCATCCAGTGGAAAGAAGACAGCATTTTCAACAAATGGTGCTGTCTCAAGTGGCAGTTATCATGTAGAAGAATGCGAATTGGTCCATTCTTATTTCCTTGTAGAAAGCTCAAGTCTAAGTGGGTCAAGGAACTCCACATAAAACCAGAGACACTGAAATTTTAGAGAACAAAGTGGGAAAAATCTTTGAAGATATGGGCACAGGGGAAGCATTCCTGAACTGAACAGCAATGGCTTGAGCTGTAAGACCTGGAATTGACAAATGGGACCTCATAAAATTTCAAAGTTTCTGTAAGGCAAAAGAATATGTCAATAAGACAAAATGGCAGTCAACAGATTGGGGAAAGATCTTTAGCAATAATAAATCCGATAGGTGGATTATATCCAACATATATATATATATGTGTATATATATATATATATATATATATATATATATATATATACACATATATATATATATATATGTAAAGAACTCAAAAAGTCCTTTATAACCCAAAACCAAATAACCATATTATAAATGGAGCACAGAGATAAACAAAGAATTCTCAACTGGGGAATACCGAATGACTGAGAAGCACCTACAAAAATGTTCAGCATCCTTAATCATCAGGAAAATGCAAATCAAAACAACTCTGAGATTCCACCTCACACCAGTCAGAATGGCTAAGATAAAAAACTCATGTGACAGTAGATGCTGGCAAGGATGTGGAGAAAGAGGAACACTCCTCCATTGCTGGTGAGATTGCAGGCCAGTATAACCACTCTGGAAATCAGTTTGGTGGTTCCTCAGAAAATTTGACATAGTCATACTGGAAGATTCAGCAATACCTCTCCTGGGCATATACCCAGTAGATGCTCCAAACTGTAATAAGGACACATGCTCCACTGTGTTCGTAGCAGCCTTATTTATAATAGCCAGAAGCTGGAAGGAACCCAGATGTCTCTCAACAGAGGAATGGATACAGAAAATGTGGTACATTTACACAATGGAGTACTAAAAACAATGAATTTATAAAACTCTTAGACAAATGGATGGATCTGGAGAATATCATCCTGTGTGAGGTAATCTAATCACAAAAAGAACACACATGATACGCATTCATTGATAAGTAGATATTAGTCCAGAAGCTCAGAATACCCAAGATACAATTTGCAAAACACATGAAACTCAAGAAGGAAGAACAAAGTGTGTATCCTTTGATCCTTCTTAGATGGGGGAACAAAATACCCATGGAATGAGTTACAGAGACAAAGTTCAGAGCAGATACTGAAGGAATGACCAGCCAGAAACTGCCCCACCTGGAGATTCATCCCATAAACAACCTCCAAACCCAGACACTATTGCAGATGCCAACAAGAGCTTGCTAACAGGAGCCTGATATAGCTGTCTCCTGAGAGGCTCTGCAGGGGCCTGAGTAATACAGAAGTGGATGCTCATAGTTGTCCATTAGACAGAACATAGGGCCCCCAATGAAGGAGCTAGAAAAGGACCCAAGGAGCTGAAGGGTTTTGCAGCCGCATAGGAGGAACAACAATATGAACTAACCAGTAACCTCAGAGCTCCCTGGGACTAAAGAACAAATCAAAGAAAACACATGGAGGGACTTGTGGCTCTAGCTGCATCTGTAGCTGAAGATGGCCTAGTTGGTCATCAATGGGAGGAGAGGCCCTTGGTCATTTGAAGTTTATATGCCCCAGTATAGGGAAATACCTGGGCCAGGAAGCAGGAGTGGTTGGGTTGGGGAGCAGGTGGAGGGGGGAGAGGATAGGGGATTTTTGGAGGGGCAACTAGGAAAGGGGATAACATTTGAAATGTAAATAAAGAAAATATATAATAAAAAAAGAAAGAAAAAAGGAAAAAATATAAAAAAAATTATAGTGTGTTCTTAGTATTGGAATCAGGTAAACTCATACATAAACTGTGAGAAGGCAATGGAAGAGGAATGGAAGGGAGGCAATGCGGTTAAACTATTCATTTGTCACCACTGAAGTTGGAGTTATCTCAGTGAAGAAACTGTGGTGAGACAAAAGTGGAGCCAAGAGAAAAATATTTACATGATACACAAGAGTTCATGAACGTTCAATAGGTTACTCTGAAAATTATTTACCAAGTATAAGTGGTTGCAAATTTTGTGCACAAACTCAACATGCAATGAAAGTTAATTGTATGTTGGACAAAGAATGGACAAAGGCAGATGAGAAAATACAAGGAAGCTGGTGGCTTGTGTATGTGTGTCCTTTCTGCTTTTGACTGCAGGTGTGGTTAAGTTCCTGCCTTGACTTCTCTGCAAGAGTAGACTGTAACTCCGAGTTGTAATAATAGCTTGTAAGTTGGCAGTGTAAGCCAAACAAACCTTTTCTTCACTGAGTTGATTTGGTCAGAGAAATTTGTAACAGCAACAGGAATGACACTAGGCACTCTAAACACTACCTGTCCCAGAAGCTCAAGCATCCGAGACTCTCTACTCTGAGTTTCCTTGTCAAATATTCACACAAAGTAAATACAGCAAAGATTTTTTTCTTACAGCCTCTGAAAAGAGGAGTCCAGGAGATAACAGAGGTCAGGGTTTGCTGACTATCCAATATTCCTACTATGTGTTGCGCAATAGTAACTGAGGCAAATTCTAGACTGTGATACATCTTGAGTCCTAGCAACCTGTCTGGACTTGCTGGTTTAGCCTGAAAATTCCTGCCAGCTGTCTTGTCCTTCCTAAAATCTGAATTCAGTCTTCTCACTCAGGGGGAATGCCTGTGTGGATTTGAATACTTCTTCCATGATTTGGATTCAGAAAACTAAGTCCAGTGAGTACCAAGTATCCTATGTTTCCTAAGGAACAATGTGAAGAGCATTGTACCCAGATAGTGTTTCTAATGCTTCTAGTTTGGCTTTTTAGTCATTTAAAATGCCAAGCAGATCTGTCTATTATTTCCTTTTGGTCACACTTCACTTTGGAAAGTATTTTTTGGGTATTATTCATGAACTCATCATATTAAAGTACATAATTATACATATATGATATCTATATTTGCCCCCCCACACACAATGAAGATTTATCATTATTGAATATTTCTCCTCCTTAGCTCTTCATGTTTGCTGTTAGCTATCTTACTTACTAAGGCTGATTGGTAGTCAGTAAATAATGTTACTATGTTAGTTTGTATCTTCTAGATTTACATAATGAGACCATAAATTGGATGTTCTTTTATTGTATTGTTTTAAACACACAAACACACACACAGACACGTGCCCACATATCTCTGTAAAAAAATCTATTTTTGTTTAGGTTGGTAGAAGTACAGTGCCTGAAAGTTTTTACATACAGTTTCATCCACATGTATCCACATTCTGGTCACACTTACTTTTCCATATTTATTCCTTCATCATTTCTATCTCCTTTATATATACCTTCCTTCCTCTTTGTAAGTCTCTCTCTCTCATATTAATGTGTATGTGTGTGTGTATGAGAGAGAGAGAGAGAGAGAGAGAGAGAGAGAGAGAGAGAGAGAGAGAGAGAGAGGTCTATGTGTGTGGTATATGTGTTTTCAAGTGTATTTATGAGCTTGACACTCCATACATATATTTCTGAACGTGTATGTTGAAGCCAGGGACTGACATCAAGTGTCTTTCTTTATACTACATAGCCTGCTTTTTGAGACAGGGTCTTTTATGAAACCTATCACTTGGCAATTAAGCTTGACAGGCAGGTGTGAGTAAGGCCACAAGATCCAGATCCACCCATTTTGACCTTCCAGTGCTGGGATTATAACTGCCTGTTTTGTGTTGTTGCTTTGTTTTGTTTTTGTTTTTATTTTTTTTTTAAATCTTAGATTAAGGCATCTGTACTAAAGTCCACAAATTCTTCATGCAGTGAACAATTTCATCAGTCCTGAGATCTGATGTTTGAAACTAGGAGAAGATAGGTGTCTGATCTCCAGAAAAGGGAGAGAGAGAGAGAGAGAGAGAGAGAGAGAGAGAGAGAGAGAGAGAGAGAGAGAGAGAGAGAGAGAGAGAGAGAGAGAGAGAGAGAAAGAGACTGAGACTACCTTTGCTTCCAGAACCTCAGTGGACATGATGGTGCTCAGACACTTTGGGTGAGGGTGGAATTTCCTTACTCTCTTCACTGATGCCAAAACTACTTCCATCTGGAAGGAGTCTCACACCTGGCCAAAAGTGGTGCCTTCCTTACCAGCTGTCTGAGTATCCCTTAGTCTACTGTAGCTGACAATAAGTGAACCATTACCCTAGTACATTTGAGAAATATGAGGACAAAAGATTGACTGATTTTTTTGGGGGAAGGACACTGCAGTCCTCGTTCTCACATTATTTCTTCTTCTTTTTGTCTCTTCAGTTGTATGCCTGTGAATTATATGACAGCATCATGCTTAAACTCAAGCATAGGCAAAGTCTTGGAAACACAAGACACACTGCTACAGAGCAGAGCAGAACTCAAGGCTGTATTCTGCATGCTTGGTAAGTACAGAGGCAGATTCTCTTCCTGCTTTGGAGCTGGAAACTGCACTGGGAAACTTAGCTAAAGCAGTTTGGTTTTACACTGGAGCGTGAAGATGACCGCTCAGGGCAGTGTGCTTCTTCCTCCTGTGCTGATCTACAAGTAAACAGATTTGGACTCTGTCCTGAGTTTGCCCTTGGAAGGATTGTGGAATAGTTCTGTTCTGTTTCATGATGTTCATTCAGAACTGGAGGTTTAACAATTTTTTCTTCTGCCTTTCGGGTACATAGGCCACTAGCACATTTTCATGCATCTGTGACTAGTAAGACATGTCAAGCAATAATCTTGAGTGTTTTCCTTGAAGATTAGTTCATGATTGACACCACTGGAGATTTAAAAACCTGTACCCAGGGTAATGAGTTCCAGACATGGTAATAGGATACAGATAGAGGAGTGATGGAGGAAGTAGCATCTTGTAAGCTAAGCTTGTGACTAGGTCTTGTGACATTGTAAAATGTCCATGGTATATGCCACTTTAGGATGCTGTCATTGACAGGATTTCCCAAGGTCCCTCCATTTCCACTTTAGAGTTTTTTGAGGCCAACAAGGAAAATATTGTGATTTTAAGACAAGTTAAAAATTAACTCTCCACCTGTTTTTCTTTCAACTCTAGTTAAGGAGGGTGAAACAGTATCCACGGGAAAGTGATTAGCAGAGACAAGGCCAAGGGCAAAGGGCATTTGGAAAAAGAACATAAAGTATCTTCTTGTTTTACCCAATTTCAAGGCTACAGACAGTGCTTTGTGACAGAGCCTTACAGGGTCCCTTAGTGGAGCACAGTTCTCTAGGTGTGCAACCTGTGTCAGGGCTCCACATGTTCTAAGATGGCTGCACATCGGAGTTGGCTTCTTGTGAGTTTCATTCTCCTTGAGGTTCTTCTCTTGGAGGCTGCAAAAATCCTGACTATATCTACACTGAGTAAGTTCTTGCTGGGAATATAGAGTCTTCTGAGACTGTGATGCCTGGGTTAACATGTTTCATAAAAATGACACATAATTGACCTTACATGAGATTTTTCTATCTAGGTGCAGACCACACCTGTGGGAGGGGCTATGGAGTGTGTGCAAAGTTGTGCTCAGAGAGGACTCTACCCAAGGGAGAGAGCAACAGTAGATGGTGATATAATGTGATGTAGAAACAGAAGGAGAAATGCAGAGGGGGGTTTGTAAGAAAGGCTTCTCTACTGGGGTTTTAGTTGTGAGTGGGTGGGAGGCAGAGCAGTCAGTGTTCAGCCTATTTATCCCACAAAGGGAGCAGTGAACATTTCCTGATTTTTCTGGGGAAGCTAACATTCATAACCATTTTTGGTTTTGAAAGATGCTCTTCTATATAAGCACCTAGGCCTCAAAGTTTGCATGTCACCAGGACATCATCTTATTCCAGGACCTGATATGTTACTCTTAACACCACAAATGTCCTGGTCCCATGGTTTCGTTTGGGGCTCATGATAACAGCAACTTCATGTACATGGATCACTGACTGGGTCAGAGCCGGGCGTGGTGGCGCACGCCTTTAATCCCAGCACTCGGGAGGCAGAGGCAGGCAGATTTCTGAGTTCGAGGCCAGCCTGGTCTACAAAGTGAGTACCAGGACAGCCAGGGCTATACAGAGAAACCCTGTCTCTAAAAAAACCAAAAAAAAAAAAAAAAAAAAGACTGGGTCAGGTAGGAGAAATACATATTAGGGTCAACAGGTAACAGGTCACAAGAAGCCTGTATATAGGCTTTGTGAAAACATTTTTCTTTTCAAATAGTCAATTTGTTTGGATTTATAGTTGAATAGGATGTGACCCAAGAATTAGGGCAAGAAAGGACACAGATATAATAGCGTGGCAGAGGTGATAAAAGTTTTATCCCATTGTGCCAGGAAAGAATTTTAGTAGAATTAACCTTCAATCTTCTGCAAAGGATCGTAAACATTTAACTTCTAACCTGTGATCAGAACTCACTTATAATAGAAATTACCCAAAAGCCAAATTATCTGTCGTTTTATGGCAAAGTTATTGACATTTTGGGTTTAACAACGAATGGTAAGTTAGCCTCCACTTGCCCCCCTTCACTATTTCTAGTTACCTCAGCTAGATTTACCTCAGATTATTTTATGGAAAGCAGAAGTTTTATTTTAAGTGCTGCAGAAGTAGTCATTATAAGGACTGGGGTCAAAGATTTCCTGAGTCTTAATCCCTAGCATTCTAGAACATTCTCAGTGGCAGGGGGCAGAATATTCAGAGACTTAGCCTACATTTCTAAGGGGTGATTATTAGGAATATTTTCTACCAAGTTACAACTGAGAGGAGGAGTAGGCATCCTTAGGAGGGTTCTGTGGGCCTGGGTGTGCTTTACCCACATTCTCAACAATTTTGAAGATGAATACGTGTTATAATTTTGTATTTTATGGCACATGTGTTACTTACTTTTTGTTTGTCTAGGATAATAGAATGCAAAAGGTTAAAAGTGTGCCTGTATAAAGGGATGTTTATTCTCAGCTGCTCTGAAATGGCAGGACACCACCCTCAGAGCACTTATAGGGATGGAGCCAGTAGAACTCAGCAGTGGAGAGAAACACAGACTACAGTCATGGACTTGAGCCTTCTTTGTTCCTGTTACAAGGCACACAAGGGTCAAGAGCATGGGCTGCCTCTTGCAGGAATACAACTCACCTTTGCAATGTTGTATAAAAATTCTTATGGAGCAGTTTTAGAGTGGGGGCTTGCATACTACTGTTAAAAATTCTGATGCTACATTCCATCTGCTTTTAAAAATACTTGGTTTTTTTTTTTTTTTTTTTTTTGATCATAACATAATTACACCATTTCCCTTTTCCCTTCCTCTCTCCAAACACTTGCAAACATCTCCTTGTTCTCTTTCAATACTAGGGCCACTTTTTCGCTAATTGTTGTCACATGCACACAAGTGCACATATATAAACATATATTACTAAATATAACCTGCTCAGGTTGTATAATGTTTTTAGTGATAACCATTTTGTATTGGATCAACAGTTGGTATGCTCATCCCTAGGGAAGACTATTTCTCCTACTCTAGGCATTTCTTTGTTAACTTTGATTTTCTTTTCTTGTGTGTGTGTGTGTGTGTGTGTGTGTGTGTGTGTATGTGCGTGCATGCATGTGCAGAAGAAGTAATGATTGTATGGACCCCAGATCTTGATATGTTAGGGTGTTTTTTTTTTTTTTTCTGTCCCACTGGCTTAGCTTGTGCAGTTTGAAGTTCTCTGCATTTCTCTGGAAGAAACCTTGCTCATGAGCATCCATTATAATGGTCACCTCACTGGGCACTCCTTCTCAGTCTCTTGAGAGCAGGAGCAGGACTCCTCAGGTGTGGTAGCTTCTGTATGTGCTGTGTTCAGATAACACAAATGGAAATGGAAGGAGTTATCCACTCAGCAGATACGTTCAGTTTCCCTGACTTTTATGCCCCAACTTAATTATTATGGTTCTTCGAGTTCCCAAACACCCTGACCTCTCAGCTTTTGTTTACAATTTTGTTTTCTTCTTTTCTTTATTTATCTTTCTCTGCTTCAGTTTTGGACTCAAAACAAAGTTCTAAAGAAATTGTGGCTGAGGAGAAGACATCGGTGTGATGTTACTTGTTCCTTTCCCAAGGATTCTCTTTACTTAGCAACCCAGGGTTGCTGCAGAATCATGCTGTCTCAGTTTCTCATGTCTCTGGTGTTTTTCATGGCTATTTCAGGGTGGTTTAAGCCTCATAGTGATCCTAGATAACTTTTTTCAAAAGGGCATAAACTCAGGTTCAAGAAGAGAAACTTCTTAAGTGGGGGCTCCATACCCTCTATCCCTATGAAAATTTATTTCCCTAGTATTTTATATACTGCATCTCTGTTCTCAGCAATAAGATAAAATTCCAGAGAAAGATATCGCCCATCATATTGTAATGTATTTTCCATGATTACAATAATTTTTTGGAGCCCAAAGGACAGCAGTGTGGGAAAGATACAGTGGAAAATATGCATGCACCATAGGATGAAGAATGTCTAGATTTTAAAAAGGATTTCATTTATTTTGATTTTACATTCATGAGTGTTTTGCCTCCATGTATGTTAGTGTATTATGCACATGGGAAGCCTGTGAAGGTTAGAAGACGGGGTTAGTTCTCCTGGAACGAGACTTTCACATGGTTCTGAGCCATCACGTGACTTCTGAGAACTTAAGCCAAGTCATCTGTGAGAACAGCAAGCACTCTTAACTTCCAAGCCATTTCTTCCGACATGACCCTCAGATCTTTGGTGAAAGATTGCCATTGGCCAAAGTTCTGAGGGTCATGTCTTGGGTGTTACCTGTTGGGAATGACCCTGTTTGAATGTTAACTGCCTTGTCAGCCATAAGTGCTTATTTACAAAGTCTTGTCCTTAGTGGAAAAGTACTAGCTTAGCTGAGATTTCTGTGGGAAAAGTTGAGGCCTCTGTAGGAAAGTACTACCCCCAGATAAGAACAAATATCTATAGATCTTGTGAACAGGTACCTAGCAACCCACTCCCTTCTGTTCCTCCTGCTGAACTTTTTACCTAGCCAATATCCTGCTTTGGGGAACAGGTGCATTCCCCCCAGAAACAAAGGGATTCTGCATCATCCCCCTCCCCATATTCTGCTTCTATGTGTATAAAACCTGCCTGGAAAAAATAAAATGTGTCAGATTGATCAATGAGACTTGCTATCTGTTGTTTATGTTTCTTGTCCCCCATTCTCTCCACAGGTGGTTCCTCAGACCCTGTTCGACTGTCCTGCGGGTTGGGACAGTTACCTACAATGTAATTGAGGGTATGGAAGAGCTGGTTTCCATTGAGGCATACTGAGGCATTCTATGCTTTGACACTTAGTTTTGGATTTCTTTATGTCAGCTATCTATGGTAATCAGAACCATTTTCCTTAATCTCCACAAAAAATGAACTTTATGTAATGTTTCTAGGTGCCAGCCATTATATACTGATGAACCGTGTGTCGCAAATTCTGCACGGAGGTGGCCACAATGTAATCAAACTTCTTTACGAAGGTGGTGATATCCCAGGTATCTTTAAAATCAATTATTTTAATACATTAATTAAATAATAAATGATGACTTTTGTATAGAACTGTTTGACAAAAATTCTGTATTTGGCCTAATTGAGAGTTAAACTGTGGTGTATGAATGTGTGTGTAAGTTTTATAGATCTCATTAGACGATGTAGTCTTGGCCACATATTATATATTCTGTAATTTACTTACTTCCAGGTATAGGTTGATTATGATTACAGTATGTACCTCAAGCCTTAATGTGCTAGAATCAGGGTTTTTGATGTAATGGTATTGAATAAATATTGTATAAGAGGCAAGCTTAGTAAAATCTGACTTGCCTATGAAGGTAAACACTTGGAAGGGAGTTATAATGTCTTCCCAGGGGTGGAATAGTTCTCAGTTGGGTAGGTGTTTATGAAAGAATGAACCTGTCCTTCCCTGGCCTCTTTCTTCTCTTTGGTCTTGTGACCTTTGTACCCACACATGACACTTGTGTGTTGTGATGCAGTGAGAGCCTATCAAAGGCTGTTCAGGTGACTTTGCCCAATCTTGGGTTGTCAATCTTTAGAACTATGAGCAAAATAACTTTTCAGATATTTTCTTATTTTTATTTTTAATTTATGTATATTTGGATGTGATGGTACGTGAGTTTTTGCCTGTGAGTGCAAGTATCCAAGGAGGCCAAAAGACATGGTTGCATCATTCAGACCTGGAGTTAACAGGTAGTTTTTACCTGCATGGTGTGGTTGTTGGGAACTGAATATGAGTTCTCTGCAAGAGTAGTACACCCTTTGAACTGCTGAGCCATCTCAATAAAAATTTTCAAAATATAAATTAACAAATGTCAGATATTTTTGTTATGGCAACAAAAATAGATTAAACATCTCATTACTTGAGGGTCACTCACAGTCAACAATACCCAATGTTATTGATCATTGTGTGAAATTCTTATGTCAAGTGTATCTGAAAGAAGTGTTGAATAGATGTATCTGACATATTTAGGACTCTAATTACATTAAGATCACTATATTCAGTGTCACATAAACCAGTTTCTACTTTTCAATGAGACCTACATTTTAAGAAATATTTTCTAGTGACCTTCATATTTGTGTCCAATGTTTAGTATGAATGACTGAGATGACCTCAGGTTCTTAAAAATGAGTAGCTCCCCAAAACTCTGTACAGTGATGTCAGAAGTTCCTATTTAATTTAGTAAATACAGAGACTCATAACCAAACTGAAGATCATTCATCCCTGCTGATAGATTAAGTCACAGAAGCTCAGAAAACGTCACTTACTTGTTCACTGGATATCTTCCTACACATTTAATTTGTCTTGAGAGTTTGACTTCATAGATGCAATTCATGCTCAGCCTGTTTTGCTTGTTTCCACAATGTTTGATATGTTGTTCAAGGCTGTAGACTCTGCTCCTTTAATAAGCTATGCACAAAATAGTCCACCCAAATTCTCCATATTTGTAGACCTGGCGTCCTTCAGTCTTAGGTTTGAGTGTTGATGTCCAAAAGTATCTTGTCTTTCATTTCTTTTTTCTCTTTTTCTTCTCTTGCTACCCCACAACAATGTGCTGTTTCCCCCCATTCTTGTGTTCTTTTCTTTCATTTTTCTTTTATTTTTCTTAATTTTTCTGAGATAGGTCCAGGCTTTCACTGGAGCTCAGCTTCATTGCCACAGTTGTTCTCAAATTAGGGGAGTGCTCTTGTCTTAGCATCTCAACTTTAGGGATTAGAGGCACAAATCACCATTCACACCCAACTCAGAGGTTCTTTCAAAATTCATGAGCTCTGGACACTTTAGATGCAATAATGAGTTATTCTTTCTTCTTATATTTTAGTAGGATTTGAGTATATTTATGAATGCAGAAATAACATTATAAGATTATTTTTCCTCACCTTAAATTGAACCTCTGCATTGACCATTTAAACATTAATTAGCTGTTTTGGTCACTTTCATTCTGTGATTATTCAGCCTGAAAAACTATATAATGTATTGTGAAGGATTAAATGTTTCTTGGGTTTATACATAATTGCAAGTATTGGATTAGTGCCAGAAGGAGGGTTTAATGGTTGGAAGTTATAATTCTTTTTCTTCCTATAACAAGTATTCTTAGACTCATTGTAAATTAACTCTCTACCTTTCTTTCTATCTATCTATCTATCTATCTATCTATCTATCTATCTATCTATCTATCTTTCTATCTATCTATCATCTATCTGATTTGACAAAGAGTCTCAGGTATCCCAGAATGGCTTCAAAATTGCTTTGTAGTAAATAATACCATTGATTTTTCTTGTCTTTCTTCTTCTACTTCCGGTTCTCTGGCATTATATGTATGTGCCAAAAATGTTGATTCTCAGCATCCAATGTAAGACTTTGTATTCACTTGCCAGTAACTTTACCAACTGAGCAACTTATCAGTTCCTGTTTATCTCACTTCCTATAAAGCATGTATCTCAAGTAAATGTTCTTGTTTTGGTGAATCCAATAACACCACTGATCCTTAGTGATTTGATACAAATATTCATGCCAGGACATGTCTGTATAAGTTCTGGATTACCCAACAACCTTTATCCCTTCTAGCAGGCTGCTTCTTATTTGTAGTGAAGACTTGGTAAAATAGAAACAAAAGACACAGAGAGAAATGTGATGAAGTCCCGAATTCAGAGTTCATTTTCCAGATTAGAATGCAGGCCTTCCTTTCTCTAACACCACTGTTCACTTCAGTCCAGAGGAACTAATTGTATAGCAGTTTTATTCAGTATGTAAGGTGAAGTTGATTCACTAATATTGGGTCTAAGAAAATTAAAATATGTTTTTATCTTTACGTATCAGAATTCACAGACATGGGGAAACACACACACAAACAGAGAGAGAGAGATAGATACAGAGAGAGGGAGAGAGAGAGAGAGAGAGAGAGAGAGAGAGAGAGAGAGAGAGAGAGAGAGAGAGAGAGAAGAAGAAGAAGAAGAAGAAGAAGAAGAAGAAGAAGAAGAAGAAGAAGAAGAAGAAGAAGAAGAAGAAGAAGAAGTCACAATTACAATGTGAAGTATCTCCTGGCATTCTTCTGTGTTGAAAATATCAATAACTTAATCAAGGATAAGGGCATAGAGAGGGGTCATGTGTACACTCTGGATATCATTCCACTTGACTGTTTCTGTAGCTCACCACGAAATGGGCAGTTTGGACTGACCTGTTCTAGGAAATCTCATTTCCAGACTTTCTCACACAGAGCAATATGTTCTCTCATGTATCACTCTGTCCTTGCTGGTTTAGCCTGCAAATTCCTGCCAGCTGTCTTTTCCTTCCTAAAACCTGAATTCATTCTTCTCACTCAGGATGATTGCCTGAGTGGATCTGAATACTTCCTCCATGACGTGGATTCTGAAAACTAAGTCCAATGGGTACCAAGTGTCCTGTGCCTCCTAATGAACAATGTGTGAAGAACATTTCACACAGACAGTGTTTCTAGTTTGGGTTTTAGTCATGTAAAATGCAAAGCAGACCTGTCTATTATTTCCTTTTGCAAAGTATTTTACTGGGTTTATTTTCTTTAAATAATAAACTGCATTTATTGGTGGTCAACATATAATATTACTATGTTAGTTTGTATCTACTGGACTTTGCATGAATGGGATAAATAATTAGATGGTCTTTTTGTTATTATGTAAACATTCATTCATGTTTGTGAATAGTTCTTGGTATTTCTTAGTCATATCCTATTGTGTACATGGTCATGGTTAACTTATTTAGTTTCTTATAGATAGAGTTCAGGCTATGTATAGTTTTGTGTTGTTAAAAAATAATCCACAACCTGGGAGTGGTATGAGAAGATAAATGAATTGCTGGGAGGCTCCAGAGACCAGGTTTCCATCCAGGCATGATCTGTTTGTGTTCTGCCAAACAACTGATTGAGTAGCAAGCCTAACAACTTACTACATGCTGATAAAAGCTTGTGTTTATTTTAGGAATTTTTTTTAAAGACAAGAGTCTGTTAGGTAGCTTGCTATTTAATCCAGGTTGGCCTGGAACTCAAAGATATCCACTTGCCTGTCTGCCTCTGAGTGCCAGTGTTAAAGGCCTGTATCCCCATTCTGGGCTTATACTTTGGAGAACTAATAGATATAAACATCACTAAGAATTTCACTGATTAAAGTGAGTCGGAGTGGTCAGGGCAGAACACTGATCAGTACTCTAGGGGCTTTGGGGCTAATCCCCAATTGTACCTTCCCCTAACAAGCCCCAAGTAAGCAAGCTTCCGAAAACTATAGGATTAAGTAAATTAACCAATGGTTATAGACATACTATTCCAGATATACTGATGTATCACATTTGTTTTATTAATTTTCTCAGCCTTTAGAAAAATAAAACTGAGAGATGTTTTCTGAGTAAAAAAGAAATCCACTATGAATGTTTTGTATACATACACACACACACACACATGCACACGCACACACACACACACACACACACTCTCTCTCTCTCTCATCTATATACCTCTGTCTAAAATGTTTTTCTCTAGGGTCGTAGCTAGGTCTTTCTGTAGGTCTTTCTGTACAATTTCATCCACATGTATAATGCATTCTGATCACACTGCCACACTTATTACTCTATCCTCTCTACCTCTTGACTATTTCCCTTCCTTTTTGCAATTATCTGCCAAGTCTGTATTAGTGTGTGCATGTGTCTATGTGTGTGTCTCTGTGTGTTTGTGTGTGTGTGTGTGTGTGTGAGAGAGAGAGAGAGAGAGAGAGAGAGAGAGAGAGAGAGAGAGAGAGAGAGAGAGGAAGAGACAGAGACAGACAAAGATAGAGCGATAGAGATATAAACAACTGTATTTAACTAATGTAACAACTTGCACAGGCCTGGGAATAGGACTATCCATTGGAGTTTAGGAAGCTCACTAGTGGTCAAACCACTGATGACAATGACTGCCCCCCGCCCCCCTCAGTATCCATGGACCGTCTGCAGTAGTTTCCCAAGAAGGGCAGAATTGCATGAGCCATTCCTTATCCTGTCTGGCAGTCAGGTCCAGTGTAGGCAATCACAGCTGTAATGAGGTCACAGCCATTGCATGTTCAGAAGATTGTGTTTTGCGACCCATTTTCCCTCCAACCAGCTCCATCTGATTTTCCTCCTCTCTTCTGCTGTGTTCCCTGATCCCCTGAGAGAGTGTAGATAGAGCCAGGCACTCGATGTTTTTATAATGTCAATCAGACATGGTTCTCTGCGTTTATTGCAGTTGGCTACACAAAGAAATTCTCTAATGGCTGAGAGCAAAACTTATAATCCATTGGTATAAACAAAAGTATGTATAAGGTGGGTTAAAAAACATATCCATTTAGTTAAAGAAAGTAGCAATTTCTTCCAAACAAAATATGGCCCTCCTAGGCATAGGCTTTTGAAGAAATTTACAGTGCTTGGTACTGTTTTTCCCCCCTGTACAACAGGCTTTAAATCCAGTCAGAAGATAGAAGATCACCTTTATAACACTGGGCATGTTTTCCCTGTTGGTCACTATTGTAACATAGGAGGCCCATCATCTATGTAAAAGTATTGATGAATTTTGCCCCCTAGTGTCCTGTGTAGCACCTTTCAGTCAGAAGGGAGGAAGCTCCATGTTCAGTTCCAGTTTGAGTTTGCTCTGCCTTTGTAACCAAAGTCTGTGGTGACCTCAGCTATGTGATCTAGTTCTGCTGGGCAATCAAGAGCAATGGCAGCAGCCTATGCTTTCTTGAGGGCTTCATTGGCCTCCAGATCAACAACTCCTAGGAATGTGTCCCATGCTAGCACTGGGGCTTTTTGTTTGATTGCTCTTGACTTCTGAGATCAGCATTATCCAAGTATGCATGACACCTCTATTTAAACAATTAAAAAGGTGTTTTATGATTGGTTTTGACAGTAAATTTGTTTACTGACTGTGTGTATGTGTGTGTGCATGCTTATGTGTGGAGATCAAGGGACAGCCTGCAGGAGTTTCCAGTATCTGAATCCCAGGGATCAAACTCAGGCCACCAGCCTTGGAAGTGAGTACCTTAATCTGCTGAGCCATCTCAGTGGCCCTTAGAGATTTTCTTTTCTTCTTTTAAAATTAGCTTCTAAACTAGTGGATTTCCACATGTCTCCTGTATAATCTTCAGTTTTGTTTAGCTGTCCCCCACCTCTCTCCTAATCTATTTTTGGTTGTTGGTTTATTTCCATTGACAATAGTGGGTGTCTTTCTAAGTTTCTTATATTTACAACTTTCCCCAGAGAGACCCAACCAACATCACCAAAAAGAATTGCCACATTCATGGAAATTTTGAGAGTTTTTTCCCTCCCATGGAACATTTTAATAGCATTAAAAAATATGCAGACATGTAATCAATAGGGATAGAAAGGACATTTTTCCAGAATTCTCAGTGATTGATGTCTGTGTTGTGTGGGCATAAACATACAATTGGATTTATTCACCTGTATATTGTGTTGTGTAGGAAATCCATCCTAACAGTTTATTATGAACACTGCCTGGCAGATGAGCATATTAGAGGCTTTCCACTGAGGTGAGTCAGCCACAGTTGGTGCTAGAATCTCCAATTATGACTGAGTCTGAGACACCAAGTTAGGTTGGGACTGTGTCACATGAGCCATGAACAACGAAAGGAGGTTCCCAACCCTATAGTCTGTCTTCAAACGCAAATGATTGAAACTCTCTCGTTAGGATCACTCGAGGATTCTGGTTTTGGCCTACTTATTTTGACTTGAAATTCTCATCAATATCAAGAGAGGATGAATTGAGTTGTTTTTATTTTTTTCTAATGTAAGATGACATATATAGCTTGAAATTGTCAGAAGTGAAATTTCATAGTGGACTCATATTGTTCATTGTGAATGTGTAATAAAGGAAGAGCCAGACTGACCAGCTGGGTTATGGCAGACTTCCTTCCTCCCTCCCTCCCTCCCTCCCTCCCTCCCTCCCTCCCTCCCTCCCTTCCTTCCTTCCTTCCTTCCTTCCTTCCTTCCTTCCTCCCTTCCTTCCTTTCATTTTTCTTTTTGACTTAGCATCTTGACTGAAGGTAGAACTTATGTATTTACACAAACAAACAAACAAACGAACAAACAAACAAAGGTAAAACCTCTTCGTATTGGCACGTACTTGTAATCCAAGTGCTTCTTGGAACCTTCAAGAAGTAGGTTTGTGAGTTGAAAGTCAATCAAAAGATAGAATATGACTATCACAAAACAAACAAACAACAAACAAACCAACCACCATCATGAAATGAATATCAGTTAAAAGGCAAATAAGCATAACAGCACTTCACATATTTCATTTTAATATTTCTTTGAAACACAGAGAACTGCAATCAAACTGACTTGTAATTAACGAAAAACTCTAACTCACTAAGGTCACAAGGTTGATGAATTACATACTTTTAGAATGTTTACTTCTGTGTTTTTTTTACCTGTAAAGTGAAAAAAAATGGTAGCAATGTCTTTACATGAAAGGCATTATTAGAATATTTCATTATGTAGACTGTTTAAAAATTTTTGAATTATTGTAAAGTATCAATAAATATGATGAGAATACAGAATAGAGTAGATTAAAAGAAATACAAGTCCACTTAAAAACAAAAATCAAATTTCCACAAAGAGGAGACATTAATTGAATTAACTATATTTATCATAATAGTAATGTGTGGTATATTGTGATAAATTTAGATTTTACTCAGTTCATGTTTTCTTAGATTTTAGAAAGGAAAACTCATCATACCAGGTTATTAGTTGGCGTCTACCTGAAGATCAGCAAAAGACACTTGATAATAGATGGCATCGGCTTATAGAAGAATATGCTTATGGAAGGTAATTTGTTCTAATTCTTTGAACCAAAGTATTGCTAATCTAACTTACAAATTGGTAGAGGTTGGATGCATGATGCTTTGAGTGAGCTTAAGGGAAAGGATGACTTGGTGAGCTGATGGATCTAGGGATGGATATGTTTGGATTGTGCATGGTATTTGACTCATAGCTAGATAAACAATGGGCTGGAGTAATTCTCTAGAACATGGGAACTGTGCCTTTAGGCCTTATTATTATAAGTTACTTGCCAACAAGTTTTCTGTCATCTGTGCCAGTACTGTCACTTCAAGTTCTCAACTCAGGGAAAGGAGAGCCACCTTCTTCAATGTACTTTGTCACCTTCTTATGTAAATTCACTAATAGAGGTAATGCCTGCAAAACCTACTTTAATAAGAATTCATAGACGCTTCAACCTCTCTCCTAGCCCAGTCACCAAATATAGGGAAGAAAGATGGTTAATAGAAGTAGTTCTTTGGAGCAATTCCAGACACAAATCAGTAGCAGCAGCTTGACCCACAAGAAACCTCGAGGCTCTGAGGAATCAGCATGAGTCCTAGGAGGTGGCAGGCAGCAGAGATGAGATGTTCTTTGGCATGTTTCTCTCTATGAAGTTATGACAAGTGGAGATCAGAGAAAACCAGCAAAGCATTGCTGAGTGAACCAACACAAGAGCATCCTCGCATGTCTGTGGGGTTATATTTATATTCTTTCTAAGCATCATGCGCCCTCTCAAGTGTCTGCTCCAGCAAAGCATTGCATGCCCTCTCATATGTCTGCTTCAGCAAAACATGCTCTTACAGAACTGCTTCAAGGAAAACATCATGTCACACAACTGAGTTGATAGAGAAACCAGAAATGTCCACTTTCAACTCCCATGTACATGAGTGTGTTATTCTTTGTTTTTTTCCTATTAAACTTCCCGAAAAGCTTTCTTTTTATCTTCCCTTTTATTGAAAGTAAATTTTTTTTCTCACATAATATATTCTGATTACAGTTTCCCCTCCTTCTGCTTCTTCCAATACCTCCCTACTAGATATAGTACCTTTCTGTATCTCATTAAAACACAAACAGGTTTCTCAGGGATAATAATAAAATATAACAAAATAAAATATAATAAGATAAAACCAAAACTATTACATCAGAATTGGATAAGATAAACAACCAAAAGGAAAAGAGCCTAAGAAAATGCACAAGATTCAAAAGCTTTCACACTCAGAAATCCCATAAAAGTACGAGACTAACATATATACGTATATGTGTACATATAAATATATATGTGTATATATATGTATATATGTATGTATATATGTATATATATATGTATATATATGTGTGTGTGTGTATGTATGTATGTATGTATGTATACATATGACCTGATGCAGACCCTGTCCATGCTGCCTCAGTCTCTCTGAGTTCATATGAGTTTTGCTTATGTTTAGATGGCTTTGATTTCTTGTTGTTCTGCATACCCTTTGGTTCTTACACTCTGCTTCCTCTTCTTCAGTGTTCCCTGAGCCCTGAAAGAATGGAGAGTTTTGATGCAAACTTTCCATTCTGGGCTAAGTGCTGCATAGTCCCTGGCTGTGGGTCTGTTCCTATCTGCTGCAAGAGGAAGCTTTCTTATAATGAATGAGCAAGGTGACGATCTAGATCTATGAGTATAGCAGAATGTCATCAGGAGTCAAAATACTGCTGCTTTTGTTTTGCTTTTTTTTTTTAGACCAATAGTATTGGGCTTACCTTAGGTCTCTGGGATATATAGTCACCCCTTAAAAAAGAGTCACCTACTCTTTGTCATCCAAACAGTGCTGTATATGGGTTTTATCTAGTGGAGTGGGACTAAAGTCAGTTATTGGTTGGTTACTCACACAAGCTATGTACTACAATTTTCCTAGCATATTTTGCAGGCAGGACAACATTGTAAATCAATGGATTTGTGGCTGGCTCATGTTTACATTTCTCATTTGGTAGTGTGTAGTGTATATTTTGGCACCAAAAATGCTTGAACTCTGTATAGACTCTGTATCGTCAACAGATCAATTTCTCCATGTTCAGTGAGTTGTGTAGGTGCTTTCTTCAGCAGTGGAGCCTTGCTGTCAGTTTGTGGAGAGCATCCTATAGTTTTGGCAACTGCCTGGACTGTTTGGGAATTTCCATGGGACCCCTTTGGCTAACAAATCATTTAGATGTAACGCAGTTATGGTACTGGAAGCTCATTGTGTGAAAAGAGATGGCCAGTCAGTACTCCGTCTAACACATTATTTGGCAAGTTTAATTAGATTACACACACACACACACACACACACATAACATATATATACATATATATATGTATATATATATATTAGAAAGAGTGTACTGTATTAGGTTCACATGATACCCCTCAATTCTCCTTAATAGTAGCTGTGTCTCTCTGTATTCCCTCCCTCATCACTCTCTCCTCCTGACTTGATCCTGTTCCAGCCTCCCACTTCCACACAGAACTATCTATTCTATTTTTCTTTCCTTAAGGAGATCTATTGGTGCCCTTACTCTATTTGTCCCTTATTCTATACCTAACCTCTGTGGTTCTACGGATTGCAATTTGGTTATCATTGAATTTACAACCAATAGCCACAGGTAAGTTTAAATCCTTTCAATGACCAGGTGATACAGCTGAGCCTGAGGCTTAGTTCTTAGTTCTTAAATGGGGTGTACGGAACCTCTTTTTGTCTTCCACAAGCATGGCATGTACAGATGTATCTTTTAGTTAATTCCATTGATCTCACTCTCTTCTCCAGTTTTGAAAATTTGACATAACAATCAAGGTGGTACTTATAGATAATTCTTTATGGAAAGTGTTCTCACTCACAGACATTTAAAAACATATTTCTTTTATCATATTATTGAAAGAAGAGTCAAATTGCACCTTTGTCTAATTGGGTTATTATTTATACATATTTAAACATATATATTGTGGATTCTTTCAAGCCTGGACTCTTTAGGGGTGGTTCAAATTGGGTTATTATTTATACACATTTCACCCCACCCCCACTTATTTATACACATTTAAAACACACACACAAACATACACAATCACACATACACACACACACACACACACACACACGGTCTTCTTTTCAAGCCTGATCTCTTGAAAGGTGGTTCAAATTATAAGTGCAGTAGAGTCAAGTTGCTGTGAACAGAAACTTCTTGGAATTTTTACAATTGATTGCCTTTAAAGGGATTTAACCTTCTATTTTAAAGAATTATATACTACACATACTACATTTCATTTGGCAATTATTACATAAAAATTAAAATGCAATACTAGCAATAATTTTAGAGAATTATGCCTTGTATTGCCCTACACTCTATTATTATGACAGAATAACTGAATTTAGGTGACTTTATACTGAAAAGAATTTTATTTGGCACACAGTTGTGGAAGTTTGGGCCCATGGCATCAACAACAGTCAGCTTGGGTGATGGCATCATGATAGACAATGTTGAAACCAAGTGTTCCTGGAAGGGTAAAGAGCAGAGAAAGAACAGAAGTATGTTTCCGTAGTGCCAACTACAGGCACCAACTCAAAGTCCAATGAGGACTACTTTAACCATACAGGAGGCCAGCTTTGAATGATCTCCTACTAAGGTGCCCTCTTAAAGGTCCTGCTACCTCTACACAGTTGTATTGAGCCCCAAATCTCTGGCAGATGAACCCTTGAAGACAAAGAACAGCTGCTGTGATTTAAAGTTGAGTATGAAAGGGAGTGAAGATGCTTCTGGGCTCACATCTTGTGGGTCTTTTGATATATGTTGATGTGGTACATTGCGGCATTGTACTATGGTGCTTATCTGTCTGAGAAGCATTGACGAGAAAGAGTATCTGGAACGGGGCTACAGATAGGAGTCATCAGTAGGATCAATATCACAATCTTCAGTGAAAATTTGAGCCAATAAGAGTTAGACATTCTAATAGTAAGCTTCCAGTCACACATATTTTACATTAAAATTTTAAGTTAGCATGCAAAGTAATAGGTTTTGATTTGTGCGTGTGTGATTATTCTTTGTGGTATCTTGCCCTCTTCCTCCCCAGCTCTCTTTCATGACACCTGCATCTCTCTTGATATCCCCCCCCCAGTGTTCTATCATTGCTTCCTTTCTAATTCCATGATCAAAAAATGAAAACAACAACAACAACAACACACACACACACATGTTTATATTTAGGTTTCACATACAAAAGACAAAAATCATTAGGTTTATATATTGTTTTTTTAATTGCTTAAGTTTTAGGCAGAAAGCTGAAACATGTTCAGCCTAGTTCCAATATTATCATTGGAATGAATGTTCTCTTTATGGAACAAAACATCCAAGCTAAGATACAGAGGATTAAAGGAAATAACTTTATCAGTGAGGACTTTATTAGCTGTATTTATGCTGTTTACACAGAATGCCAGGGGAACAATACTATGACTCAAAAACTGATTATATAACATGAGTTAAATATCATTATACACCTGCATTTGGTGACTGATGCTCCAAGATCTACTACAATCAATGATGACTTCCAAGACAGAAGAAATCAAACTCATATTGATGATGAATGGGAATTAAATCCTTAGAGGAAATCTTATGGAAGTGGGTGCATTTTAGGAAGCAGAAATACCTACACCAGAATGATTAAAGCTGAAGGTTTTGTTGAACAGCTGTAATTCAGATGGAAGGCTGATGCTACATGGTCACCTAGAATTCTCTGTCTTTGTCTCTCTCTGTGTCTCTTTCTCTGTGTCTCTGTCTCTCTCTGTGTCTCTTTCTCTGTGTCTCTGACTCTGTGTGTGTGTCTCTCTCTCTCTTTCTCTCATAAGAAAAGATTACTAAGAAGTAAAGAAATATTTCCATGTAGGAGGGAGGGTCCTGGAAATGACTTTCTTTTCTTTTCTTTTTAATTGGGTATTTTCTTTATTTACATTTCAAATGTTATCTCCTTCCCCAGTTTCCCTACCTCTCAGAAACATTCTATCACATCCTCCCTCACCCTGCTTCTATGAGGGTGTTCATCCACCCACATACCCACTGCCATCTCCCTGCCCTCGATTCCCTTATACTGGAGCATCTATCCAGCCTTCATAAGACCAAGGACCTCTCCTCCCATTGATGCCTGTCAAGGCCATCCTCTGCTCCATATGCAGCTGGAGCCATGTGTACTCCTTTGTTGATGGCTTAGTCCCTTGGAGTTCTGGGGGATCTGGTTGGTTGATATTGTTGTTCTTCCTATTGGGTTGCAAACCTATTCGACTTTTTCAGTCCCTTCTCTAACTCCTCTATTGGGGACCCGACACTCAGTTCAATAGTTGGTTGTGAACATTTGCCTCTGTATTTGTAAGGCTCTGGCAGGGACTCTCAGGAGACAGCCATATCAGGCTCCTTTCAGCATGCACTTCTTGGCATCCATAATGATGTCTGGGTTTAGTAACTGTATATGGGATGAATACCCAGGTGGGACAGTCTCTGGGTGGCCTTTCCTTTGGCTCTACACTTTATGTCTATATTTGCTCCAGTGAGTATTTTGTTCTACTTCTGAGAAGGACCAAAGCATCCGCACTTTGGTCTTCCTTCTTATTGAGCTTCATGTGCTCTGTGAATTGTATCCTGGTTATTTGGAGCTTTTGGGTTCATTCTACTTATTAGTGAGTGTATACCATATGTGTTCTCTTGCAATCAGGTGTTGGAAACAAAATAAAAAAGGGGGGGGGCCCTGTGGCCCTGGGGAAGAATGGAAGGAAAAAGATGCCCGCACCCCGCCAGAGTTTCCCTATTCTCTGGTCAGTCAGGTGTGGGGAGGCTACTATCTACCCTATCCACTCATCCCTGGGTGGGCATTCCTCTATCCCACTCATCAGGGAGTGGTCAAGGGGCAGCCCTGCCTGGGGACCCCTGCCCCTGGATCTACTTGGCTAAAGCCACCAGGGTTGTGGGAGACAGGGAAGAGGGAAGAAGTTCCCAACACTGACCAGAGTGCGCAGCGGAACTTGAAGGAGCAGAACAGAGACTCTATGGTTTAAGAGCTTTATTGTCGAAATGCAGGGGAAAGAGAGAAAGTAGAAAGGAGGAAGAAAGAGAGAGAAAGAGAGAGAAGAGGAGAGGAGAAAACAAGAGAAGAGAAGAGAAGAGAAGAGAGGAAAGAAGAAGACAAAGAGAAAGGGAAGAGGAGAGAGAAGTGAGAGAAGAGAGAGGACAAAGGAACAAGAGAGCAAGGTGCAGGCTGAGCACCCCTTTTTATGGTCGTCACTGTTGCTAGGTAACTGGGGAGGAGTTTAGCCTGAAGGTCAGAAGCTTGGGCCATTGCTTATGTGACTACTAACCATGCTTCTCTTGTGGGGGCTGTGGGAGGTGGTACTTAGGCAGGGGCTGGAATTCCAGGAGCATGAGGGAACGCCTACCATGTAATGAAGGCGAATTATGACCATCGGGGTTCAGACTTCAGCTCGACTGGAGACCAGCCTGCAATCACAATCACGTTACCTCACTCAGGATGATATTTTTTAGTTCTATCCATTTGCTTAAGAATTTCATGAATTCATCATTTTAATAGCTGAGTAATACTCCATTGTGTAAATGTACCACATTTTCTGTATCCATTCCTCTGATGTAGGACATCTGAATTCTTTCCAGATCCTGGCAATTATAAATAATGATACTGTGAACATATTGGAGCATGTATCCTTATTACATGTTCAAGCATCTTTTGGATATATGACCAGGAATGGTATAGCTGGGTCCTCAGGTAGAGCTATGTCCAATCTTCTGAGGAACTTCCAAACTGATTTCCAGAGTGGTTGTACCAGCTTGCAATCTCATCAGCAATGGAAGAATGTGGAAATGACTTTCTTTGTGTCTGCTTGCTTTTAATTAAAAACCATATTTTGTGAAAAGCAATATGGTTTCCATAGAAACTAAAACTAATGATTTTCTATCTTTAAACAGAATAAAAGAAAAAAGTCAGGCTACAGAGCCTCTTTCCTTAAAATATATTAGAAATCATTTTTCTCTAAGTGAGTCACAATTTTATTTAGCCTGGTACTGCTGGCCTCAAAGTCACAATCCTAAGCCTACCTTAAACTCTTGATCCTCCTGTCTCCATTCCCAGAGTGCTGTAATTATAGGCTTGTATTTGTCTAGTTGCAGAATATTTTCTTTTCTGTTTTTAAATTGTTATTATTTAAATGCATTTTATATAACAAACATATTAATAATATTAAATGTTTTGAGACTCAAATAATACATAAGAAATTTGTTCAACTTTTATATTCATATCCTTTCATATCTTAAAAATATCATTAGTGAATATTTACCAATATCCATAACTGAGGATACTATATCTAATGTTGAATGCTAAATTGTATAAAAACATAGAAAACATTCTTTAGGAATTAAGCATAACATCGTTCCAAATAGTGTGAAAAAGCTTCTCAAAATATGTTATGATTTATTTATTTATTTATTTATTTATTTATTTATTTATTTATTGCAGGTCCAAATATCACACCCTACTAAAGATTCATCAAAACTTTGGGGACTTATGCAGTCACTTATTAAGCAGAAAGGACATCATGGAGTTATTACAAAAGGAGAACTTTGACCTAGTACTTCTTGATTCAATGGATATCTGTTCTTTCCTGATTGTTGAAAAGCTTGGGAAACAATTTGTGTCCTTTCTTCCCTTTCAATTTAGCTATATGGACTTTGGGTTACCAAACGCCCCCTTGTCCTATGCTCCAGTGTATGGTTCTGGTCTAACTGACCAAATGGACTTTTGGGGCCGAGTGAAGAACTTTCTGATGTTCTTTCATTTCTCCAAGAAGCGAAGGGACATCTTTTCTCAATATGGCAATACTGTCCAGGAGCATTTTGCGGAAGGCTCTCGACCAGTGTTGTCTGACCTTCTACTGAAAGCTGAGCTGTTGTTTGTCAACTCTGACTTTGCCTTGGATTTTGCTCGTCCCCTGTTTCCCAACACAGTCTATGTGGGAGGTTTACTGGACAAACCTGTTCAGCCCATATCCCAAGTAAGTGACACATTAGCTCTCACTTTATATTTCATTCATAGACCTTCAGTACGCAGGTGGAGGCTGTCACTTGTCAGAGATGTCCTGAAAGGAAGTGCCTCAAGGTAAGGGAGATATTTGCAGCCTACACTTTTAGGGCTGTGTAAGTACAGTGTCAGAATGCCCCGTGCTGATATTGAAGACCTGGTTATATGGTACGAGGTATGAGTTGGTTTTGTCCCTCTTTTGGTAGAATGACTCTTTTAGTTAGTGTTGATATTTCCAATTGAATTTTGATTACACACACTCACACAGATTAAATGCAGCAAATGTCTGTACATTTTGTATTTGTTACAGAGCCACACTTTTCATGATGAAACATATACCTCTTTCAGAAGGCATGTATCTAGATAGCAGGAGTGGCATCAAGAACTGTGTCTGTTATTCTGTGTCCCTAGTCTATTGAGCCCTTTATACTTTATTCAGCTATTGTAAACCATTAAAGTTGCCATCTAGTTTGCATAATCAATGCAGGCTCAAAATCACTACCACTGAAAAATTAAAAGTACAGAGAGCTTATAAATTTTGATTGGTTGTTACCTGTCACTATAGTATTGTTGTTTTGTAGAAATTATCTTCTATAATTCCCTGTCCCTTGCTGGGAGGAATGACCCCCTGAGTTTTTATACAGTGGTGGCCGAGATGTTGAAATGATGAAGGTGATATTTCTCCTATTTTCATCTAAATGCAGAGAGAGTACAGGTTTCTTCTGGTTCTACTGGGTGCCAGAGTCCCTACTTTTCCTTGCACTGAGTGAGAAGAAGGGTTTGGGGAGTGATCACTGAATGATATATATATATATATTTTCATTGCTGGAAGGAGTTATCAACTATGAGTTTTGGATAAAATCTTCCGAAAACTCAAATTGGGGAATAGGGGTACAGTATGTAGATGTGAAAGAGAGACAGTCATCAGCTGGGTTTCCTGACTGTATCTTCAAGTAGCAGAAGATTCATCTACATTTAGAGATCTAGATGTGATTGACAGAGTCCTCACCTTCTAGACAGGTGAATCAGATACTGCCACACAGAGAGATGAAATAATTGTCAAAGAGAAGTGGGGAGAAGTGGTTTGAAGGGATGCCTGACAAAGCAGTATGGAGTTTACTCTGTAGGGTATTTGACCACATGTTTCTTTAAGAATCATGTTAGAAGCAAAATAGTTGTGGTCATTGATATAAGAAGTAGACTTTGTACTGAAACTTTCACAGAAGATAAAAGACTATATATAACTATTGGAAATTTTGTGTTTATCAAACTTTACAATTACATTATTTAAAATATATGAAACAGTTAATTTACAGAGATGATGTAAGACATATACCATATATACAAAAATATGAAATAAAAATATGAAGAAAATTAAAGAATTTAAAGAAGTAAGGACTTCAATTCTGCCATTATACAACGAGAAGACTATTCATATCCATTATCATCTTCATCAGCACTGTAAGCTAATCAGAACTATTAGAAATATATAGAGTATTCTTTAAATTTATTTTTAAAATCATTTTATATTTCTTGAGTTTTTGTCCTGCATATATGCCTGTGCATGAGACATAGCCTGGGTCCAGAAGAGACCAGAAGAGGGCACCAGATTCCCTGGAGCTAGAGTTACAGAGGGCTGTGACCTGCTATGTGGGTTCCTGGAAACTTAACTGTGGTCCTCTGTAGGAACACCAAGTTCTTTTAGAAACTGAGCCATCTCTCTAGCTCAAGGATCTTTTCCAGTAAGAACAGGGCACATATTCTTCTCTAATGCAGAAAACAATATCCTTGATTTTGTGCATTAGAACACAGTCAGATGAAATCAATCCCAGTAAATTTCAAAATCTTGAATTAATGCAAAATTTCATATCACAGTGGGATGATATAGAAATCAAAAATATATAAAAATAGACAACATGCTCTAAAACAGCCAATGAGACAAAGGGGGAAAATCAAGAGGAACATTTAAAAATACTGTATATCAAGGAGAAAGGGACAAAACACATTGGGATAATAAACTGCAATAAAAACAATTCTGGGCATCCTTTTTGGCTGTCATTATCTCTTTTGGTACACACAAGGCAATGGAGATTGATAATATAACCTTTCACTATATGGAAATAGATAATGAGGATAGAACTAAATAGCATACTCTTAGAAAGGAGAGGCTTAAAAATCACAGCAAAGATTATTGAAACAATGAATAGTAAAGAATTGGAATCAACAGAACAAAAGAGAACAGTATGCTGGCAAACTTCTAGAGTCATTGAGAAAATAAATAAGAAAGAACAACCAAATAATTAAATCCTAAAGTGAAAAAGTACCCATTAGTGTTTAAAACAATATAGATTCTAATGGAAGAACACAACATGATGTGTCATCAAATTAGGTGACCTACATGAATGGTCAAATTCCTATGGGTATCTGTTGACAAAACTGGCCTTGAAAGAGATAGAAAATCTGAAACTTGTGAGATTGCATTAGGTTGGAAAAGCCAAACAAAATCTTTCATCAAGAAAGTCTAATATAACATAGATTAACTGGCAAATTAGGTGAAACACTTAAAATCAATGGCAGTTCCTCTATAAATCCATGGCAGTTGTACAGGGAGCAATACTTCTCAACCCATTCTATGAGTCTATTATTGCTCTGTTACCAAAGACAAAAAGAAAACCAGATGAGAACGAAGCTGGTGAAGGAATCTTGTGTATTCTATTGTGTATTTGTAGCCTACTTATAAAATAATGCAAATGATATTAAAAAAAACATTTGGAGGGATCTCAAGTTTTTAAACATAGAACTACTCTTTTTTGTTTGTTTGTTTATTTGTTTTGTTTTGTTTTTATTTTTATTTTTTGTTGTTTTTTGAGACAGGGTTTCTCTGTGTAGCCAATACTGTCCTGGAACTCACTCTGTAGACCACGCTGGCCTCGAACTCAGAAATCCACTTGCCTCTGCCTCCCAAGTGCTGGGATTAAAGGTGTGCAGGACTACTGCCTGGCCATAGAACTACTCTTTTTAATTTTTTTTTTTTTTTTTTTTTTTTTTTTTTTTTTTTTTTTTTTTTTTAGAGACAGGGTTTTTCTGTATAGCCCTGGCAGTCCTGGAACTTACTTTGTAGACCGGGCTGGCTTCGAACTCAGAAATCTGCCTGCCTCTGCCTCCCGAGTGCTGGGATTAAAGGCATGCGCCACCACGCTCGGCTAGAACTACTTTTAACAATTAGGTTACTCCCAAGGTTATACTTTAAGCAACAGAAATTTGTCACTGAAATAAAATCTTGTGTATGTGCACATATATGTATATGTACATGTATGTAGACATATCTTGGTTGTCAGTTAAAGGCTGAGAACTCAGACACTTACAACATTAATATTGGGGGTTTGACATATGAAACTCTTTGAGCACCAACCAAAGTAACTCCATGGTATGATACAAAGACAGTGATTTCTTGGGCAACAGAGAACTCCCCAAAGCAATGTCCCCTCAAATCTATGTCTATGTGTGACTTTTTGGAGACCCATCACCATCACACTAAGTGACTGAGTTTGAGTTTTGTACCTAACAAAATAAGCTGATTTTTATTTTGTGACTCAAAATAAGCTGGGAAAATTTGGAAATAGACATTCATCAGTAAAACCACAGGCTACACATTTTATAAGCGTTCATAGTGAAGAGATGTCTGCTAATAAAAGCAGTAAGCATGAACACAGTATACATGACACATCTACACAGGGCCTATGGAAGGACTCTTATCTTATAGGACATGATCAACTGAAGCAAAGATTTATTCAATACCCAGCCTGCTTTCATGTCATGCTGCTTTGGACTTTACAAACCACCTCCTTTGCCTTCTTCCCTCTATGATTTTCTAGGACTTGGAGGATTTTATCTCTCAGTTTGGAGACTCAGGTTTTGTCCTTGTGGCCCTGGGCTCTATAGTGAGCATGATTCAGTCCAAGGAAATTATTAAGGAGATGAACAGTGCTTTTGCTCACCTCCCTCAAGGGGTGCTATGGACATGTAAGGATTCTCATTGGCCCAAAGATGTCAGTTTGGCCCCAAATGTGAAAATCATGGATTGGCTTCCACAGACTGACCTTCTGGGTAAGCTCCTCTTAGACCTGTTACTTTTCTTCCATTCACATGATGGATATCTGATGTCTGAACACTTGGGCTGGCAGATGAGAAAGCTACTGATAGGTAAAGATTTTTCCTCTAGGAGGCAGGCAATCACAGCTTCTGGAGAATAGCAGCTTTTTGGAGGAATAAGGCTGCACCCTAGACTGTCTATTGCAACAACGTCTTTAATTTTTTCCAACTCACATCGTTCTCACATCCCTAATATGATCAGTTACATTGCCTTGACGTAACAGTATCTAACATTGACTAGGATTAATCTAACACCATCTTGGACAATATGTGAACTATAACTACTTTCTGAGGCAGTTAGCACTATTTGTCACCACTAGTCTCACAATGTTGTGAGAACACTTCAGCTCTTTTAAGATACAAATATGAATGTAAGCATATAGACACATCTTGGTTGCCAGCTACAGGTTCAAAACTCAGACACTTAGATGAATGTTGGAGATTTGATAACATTGGGGAAATGCTGACTTTCCAGGGAACATGGGTAGATTTTGTGTGAGGTGTAGTTTGGGATAATTCATATATGATCATAAGAAGTATTTGATTGCTTTCAAGGTGGAACAATAGACAAGACCTATCTATATATCTAGAAGTGTCTGGCCTACCATCCCCTTTTGTAAGCTTCCTTGAGGCAGAGGAGATAGCACACAGAATATAAGCTTTATAAGAGTGCAGATATGGAAAGCAAGAGAAGGCAGAAGTAGGAAAGAGAAGAGAAAAGCATCAGTGGAAGGGTCAAGGATGAATAGGAGGACAGGAATCATGTCTGGCTTGTCACTCTCCTTGTAGCTGGGTGTCTTTGGATTGAAGTAAGGCATTTCTCTACAGAGGGAAGGTTAGACAAAATACCCAGAAACATTGCAAATACCAAAAACAAAACCAATAAGTCCATTTTCTGTAGCACATGGGTATTTCATGGGTTTACAGATTTACCTGGTATCTGATGCTTTCATAGTGAAATCTTGGACCATCTCTCTCTCTTTTGCAACAGCTCACCCTAGCATTCGTCTGTTTGTCACCCATGGGGGGATGAACAGTGTAATGGAGGCTGTCCATCATGGAGTACCGATGGTAGGGATTCCATTTTTTGGAGACCAACCTGAAAACATGGTCCGAGTAGAAGCAAAGAACCTTGGTGTTTCTATTCAGCTACAGACGCTCAAGGCAGAGTCATTTGCGCGCACCATGAAAGAAGTCATAGAAGACAAGAGGTAAGCAGCTCTCTGGGTTGTGGTCCTGTAGGCTAAATGCAGGCCTGACACAGGGATCTGTGTAGTCTGTTTTCTAGTGAATCCAGAATTTTGTGGTATGTGTTATAATATGTGTGGGAGCCTTGAAGGTCCTTCTTTTCCTTTGCTATTAATCCCAATTTTAAGTGTGGTGCTGAAAGATCCTTCTGCTTATGGTGGTATGATGGTTTCTTCTCTACAAGGTGTCATTATGACTTCTCATATTTTGGGTAACAATAGTAGAATTCCAGTTAAAACAGAAGAGGACATTTACATATAATTGTGGCTAATGTCCCTGAGAACTTTCTGACACTTTGATATCTATCTCTCCATCACCTGAATTGTTATTGTGTGTCGTACAGTAGCACATAGAGAGCACACAACATGAACAAGCAGTGTGAATCAGTTCTCTTCTGTCCCCAGGGCACAGGATAGGTCTGCTATAAAGGAAAATTTCACAAATCTAGCACAAGGAGGGCAGACAGGAGCTTGGAGATCCACAGAGCTCTTGCCAGTTCAGCACCGTGACTCAACAACCCAACAAGAATAATATTCATGTTTTAGTGTTCTTATGGCTTAAATCAGATATACATCTGTTCCATCTGTTCACAGCATTTAATTTACTTGTTTTCTCTCTGCCATAAGATGTAAAATGTGGTTTTTTAAAATTTTTATAAAGAGTGACCACTTCTCTTAACTCCCTGTCAGCCCTGCTCTCAGTTTCCAGCCCAGCCTTGTCAAAGGCTTTTTCTAATCAACTGTTCTTCCTTCAGTTCCCCTCTGCTTAAACAGTCTCTTCTCCCAGTTTTCCTAGTACTAGTAACTCCAAACTATAACAACGGTTCTAGGCTATCTACTCAGCTCTGCTTCTTCTGTCTCAACTGTCTCTTAACATAACATCTTCTACATCAACTGCCTTTTGCTCCAATTCACTTTCTCAGCCTCTTCTGGCTTTTTTTTTAAATATCCTATCCTGTTCTAGAAATGCAAGAGGCAACCAACACTAGGGTCAAGGGTCATAGGGTCAAGCATCTCTAACAGTTAAGAATTTGTTTTTACCATTAATTTATTCAGTCATTTATTTTACATTCTGATTGTAGTCCTTTTCTTCCAGTCCACATCTGACATAGCCCCTTCCCCCTCCCTAATTCCTTCTCCTCTGAAAAGGCGGTCTGGTCCCCTTATAAACCCACCCTGGTACATCAAGTCACTGCAGGACAGGCACATCCTCCCTGCTGAAGCCAGCTAAGGCAGACCAATTAGAGGAAGAGAGTCCACAAGCAGGAAACAGTCATGGACAGCCCCTCTCCAGTTGTTGGGGGATCAGTATGAAGACCAAGCCACACATCTGCTATGTATGTGTGTGGTGTAAGGCTAGCTCTAGCCCCTGCATACTCTTTGGTTAGTGACTCAGTCTCTGAGAGCCCCCAAGGTTCCATGTTTGTTGACTCTGTTTGTCTTCCTGTCAAGTCCCTATCCCCTCAAGGTCCCTCAAACCTTTCCCCAACTCTTCTACATGACCCATCAAGCTTGGTCTAATGTATGGCTATTGGTCTCTGCATCAGTTTCCATCAAGTTGTTTTGGTTCACTCTCATAGCCCTCTCTTCCTAGATGTCCCTACATCTGATCTCCCACACCTAGTTCCCTTCCCCATCCCTTTTCTCATCCAGTTCCCTCCTTCCAATGACTATTATATTTCTCCATCTAAATATTCTCCCTTCACATATTAGTTATGATCATTCTGTGTAGGTTTCTATTTTATATTGGACTTTTAAAATGATTTTTGTATCTGTTTTTGAAGTTTTTTGTTTATATGTAGTATATTTTAATGAAATCCACCTTACTCTCTCTTCCAACTCTCCCTAGGACTCCCTCAAACAGCACCCTCTCAACTTCCTTTTTCTTTTTAAAATCTTTGATTCCTAATTAATTAATTAATTAATTTACTCTTTAACCCATTGTGTTGAACTCTCCACATATACATGGGTTTGGTGGGGGCCATCTTCTGTGCCATGCAAACTTTTTTTTTTTGATTTTTAATATTTTTATTACATATTTTCCTCAATTACATTTCCAATGCTATCCCAAAAGTCCCCCATAGCGCCCCCCACTTCCCTACCCACCCATTCCCATTCTTTTGGCCCTGGCATTCCCCTATATTGGGGCATATAAAGTTTGCAAGTCCAATGGGCCTCTCTTTCCATTGATGGCCGACTAGGCCATCTTTCGATACATATGCAGCTAGAGACAAGAGCTCCGGGGTTCTGGTTAGTACATCATGTTGTTCCAACAATAGGGTTGCAGATCCCTTTAGCTCCTTGGGTACTTTCTCTAGCTTCTCCATTGGGAGCCCTGTGATACATCCAATAGCTGACTGTGAACATCCACTCCTGTGTTTGCTAGGCCCCGGCATCGTCTCACAAGAGACAGCTATATTTGGGTTCTTTCAGCAAAATCTTGCTAGTGTATGCAATGGTGTCAGCGTTTAGAAGCTGATTATGGGATGGATCCCTGGATACGGCAGTCTCTAAATGGTCCATCCTTTCATCACAGCTCTGAACTTTGTCTCTGTAACTCCTTCCCTGGGTGTTTTGTTCCCAATTCTAAGAAGGTGCACAGTGTCCAATAACACAATCACAAAAGAACTCACACAATATGTATTCACTGATAAGTGGATATTAGCCCAAAACTTAGGATACCCAAGATATAAGATACAATTTGCTAAACACATGAAACCTCAAGAAGAATGAAGACCAAAGTGTGGACACTGTGCACCATGCAAACTTTTTGATTGACTAATAATGGTGAGGGTTTGCCAACAGATTTTGTTTAGAGCTGAGCTATGCAAATACACTAGATGTATGTGTGTGGGTGGGGGGGGGAGGGAGAGATATGGGCTTATATGTATGTGTGTTTATGATATAAGATTTAAGTACTGGCACAGCAAATTGGTATCAGTCTCTCACTGTCTATTTTCACAGGTACAAGACTGCAGCAATGGCCTCCAAGGTTATCAGGCACTCCCACCCACTGACCCCTGCCCAGAGGCTTGTGGGCTGGATAGATCACATCTTGCAGACAGGGGGTGCAGCACATCTCAAGCCATATGCTTTCCAGCAGCCATGGCACCAGCAGTACATGCTGGATGTATTCTTCTTTCTGTTAGGACTCACACTGGGTACCTTGTGGCTTAGTGTAAAGGTTCTTGTTACTGTAACCAGGTATCTGAGTGGAGCAAGGAAGGTCAAGCAGGCATAATGCTAAAATGCTGGGCTTGGCTCTGGTGTGGGGATAGGAGGTCTGTGGCTCTTCAGAGGCCTTCCATAATTCAGTACATAGCAACTCTAGCATTCTCTGCCTCCATCTTCTACAGATGCATCTGAGTTGTTACCTCACACTTTTGGCCCCTTTGCTTCTTGTTTTCCTCTTGTGACCTTCATTCCTACTTAGATATAAACAACTTGCATCATGTGTTTCTCCTCTCACTCATTTATCCTAAACACACACTGCTTCAATAGGCTGTTTGCCCCATGGCTCCTCATGTTCTTCCTCTCTTTATCCCTTCTATCATTTGGGATTAACACCATATTTGTGCATTTTTTCTCTTGTTCTTCTTCTCTTTTACAATAAACACTCTTTAGAGCTCAGAACACCTGCTCTGCCTTACTCCTCTATTTCCCTCAGGCCTGGGCAGCAATAATTCTGTATTATATATGAATTTATCTAATAATGTGTGAAGCAGAAAAATATAATAATTATTGTTTGGTAAAATCAGCATAAAAATGATATGCAACTGAAATATTATAAGAAAATACTTTCTTTTTATTTTGTTTTCCTTTTTTGTTCTTTCATTTTTATATTATTAGATATTTTCTTTATTTACATTTCAAATGCTATCGCAAAAGTCAATAAAATTCTCACAAACAAAATCCAAGGACACATCAAAACAGTCATCCATCATGATCAAGTCAGCTTCATCCCAGGGATGCAGGGATGGTTCAATGTATGGAAATCTATCAACTTAATCCAAAATATAAAGAAACTCAAAGAAATAGACCATATGATCATCTCATTAGATGCGGAGAAAGCATTTGCAAAAATCCAAAATTCGTTCATGATAAAAGTCTTGGAAATATCAGGAATTCAAGGCCCATACCTAAACATAGTAAAATTAATATAGAGCAAACCAGCAGCCAACTTCAAAATAAATGGAGAGAAACTTGAAACAATCCCACTAAAATCAGGAACTAGGCAAGTCTGCCCACTCTCTCTCTCTCTACTTATTCCATATAGTGCTTGAAATCCTATCCAGAGTAACAAAGGATACCAAAGGGATAGAAATAGGAAAGTAAGAAGTCAAAATATCACTATTTGCTGGTGATATGATAGTATTCTTAAGTGACCCCCAAAATTCCACCAGAGAACTATGTTGTGTCCAACTCCACCAGCAAGGAAAACACAACCATCGGTTCTTCTTAATGCAGTTTACTCAGGCAGCTTCTCTCTTCAAATCCCCCATGCCTCGGGGTACAAGCATTTTTATCCACTCAAGCCACAACCACACCTCAACCAATCACCACAGGTCACATCACCTCACTAGGCAGGCTTGCTCAGCCAATCAGGGATTAAGGGCAAGCCATCCACCAAATATGGGCTTGTTTACTGCCTGGCACAGATTTCCATCTGGGCTGGCCAGGGAGTCCGGAATGGCTTCCCACAATTCCCCCTTTTATATTCTTTTGAAGCAAGCTCCATGGGTGAAGATAGAGATCTGATCCCCAGTGTGTAGAAATAGGGGCCATGTACAGGATTGACTCTTAGGCTCACAGGTTTTTACCCAGAGCAACCCTGACCTGCTCCCGTGCCATTTTTTCCTGGGGGAAGGACACTAAGACACTCAACCCTCATGCAATCAGACATACCTCCCAGAGATTGTCAAACAGCTTCCAGACTAACCTCTGTGCAGTGCACATCCATCTGCCACACTTGTAGAGGGAGCAATCCTCTAGGATTCACTCCATAAGAAGTCAGGTGTTGAAACTCAAGGCAACGTCCACAGGTAGTGACTACATCCCGAGCTTGTGCTCTAGAGATTCTAAATTTTCTCTGCAGAGTTTTAGCATTAACATGAAATTTAGAATGAAATTGTGAGGCTAACTCCATAGGGGATGCTAAAAATATGAACTTCATAAGAGTACAATTATCCACAATATCATTTCCCCTACTTAAGGATCCTGGAAGCCCATTATGGGCAATATATAATGGTTGGCATCTTTCCCACAGCAACTTCTGTAATTGTAAGGGCAAGGCTTGGATGGTACTACAAGCTTTTATTTGGCCAGCCACTTCTAGGGATAAAACTAAATTAACTACATATTGTGAATATGAAATTTGATTAAAAGGAAAATCACAATCCTTAATGACCTCAGTAACTATTTGTAATTCCACCATCTGCGGAGTACAGGGATAATATTGCCTGACCACAGGATCTTTCCCCTCTACCATATATACTCCACATCCAGTTTTTGATCCATCAGTAAAGACATTAACTGCATCCTTAATGGGTGTTTTCCTCACCACTTGAGGGAAAGTTACTGGATGTTCCTTAAAAAAGGTCATTAAAGGATGTTTGGGATAATGATTATCAAATGGGCCCTCATTAATACAGGCTAAAGTAGCCCACTCATCAATATTTGCTGTTAGGACCTTTTGCTGATACCCATCATAAGGGATTACAATAGAGCTGGGTTTTATACCAAAAAATTGTAAACAATGCTGAATTCCCAACAAGGCTAAAGAAGCCACTGTTGTAGGGTAATGATCTAACGTCCTCCCAGCGGATATTTTGGAATGGATCCATAACAATGGGCCTTCTTGCCACAATAATCCTATGGATTGCATCTCAGTAGGTAATATATCAAAATGATGGGTAACCCTTCTCTACAACGCTGAAGCTGGGCTTTAATCAATTCTTCTTCCACTAGGGTAAGGGCCTTTCTAGCCTCAGGTGTTAATTCCCTTTTGGAACTTAACTCTGAGTCTCCTTCTAAAATTTGAAACAGAGGTTTTAATTCAACATTTGGGATCTTCAAATAGGGCCGAATCCAATTGATATCGCCTAACAATTTCTGAAAATCATTTAAAGTATGCAAGGAATCAACCCTCAACTGTATCTTTTGAGGCCAAACGACCATAGGGGTGATCCTTGCTCCTAAACAGGACACTATTTTCAACAAATCCCTACCCCCTAAGGTAATGGGCAGCGCAAACACATATGGTTGAAACATCCCATCATGCCCTTCCTTATCTTTCCAAGGGAGCATCCTGGCACTTATGTCTGGGCTCTTTGCATAGCCCAGGCCTTGTAATATTTGTTCTGACTCCTGAATCGGCCATCCTTTTGGCCAGTCCTTGAACCAAAAGGCAGTAAGAAAAATTACCCAAATGACTAGAAAAAGAAAGTAATCCATAGACTGTCCCTATTACCCTCTTACTTTCACTACCCTCTTACCTTCACTTTCTCGTCTCCAGAGCCAGAAAGCCTTATTGTCTCTTACCGAGAGCCTAATTGTCTCTTTACGGAGAGCCTTATTGTCTCTTTACCGAGAGTCTAATTGTCTCTTTACCGAGAGCCTAATTGTCTCTTTACCAAGAGCCTAATTGTCTCTTTACTGAGAGTCTAATCCCAACCCCGGGATGGTGAGTTACTTACCATACTCATTCTGTCGACAGACCCTGACTGCAGAAAGTTCTGAACCTCTTTGGTGGGGGAGTCGGGTCCGGGTTTCGGTACCACTTGTTGTGTCCAACTCGACCAGCAAGGAAAAAGCAACCACTGGTTCTTCTTAATGCAGTTTACTCAGGCAGCTTCTCTCTTCAAATCCCCCGTGCCTTGGGGTACAAGCATTTTTATCCACTCAAGCCACAACCACGCCTCAACCAATCACCACAGGTCACATCACCTCACCAGGCAGGCTTGCTCAGCCAATTAGGGATTAAGAGTGAGCCATCCACCAAATATGGGCTTGTTTACTGCCTGGCACAGATTTCTGTCCGGGCTGGCCAGGGAGTCCAGAATGGCTTCCCACAGAACTCCTTATCCTAAAGAACAACTTCAGCAAAGTGGCTGGATATAAAATTAATTCAAACAAATCAGTGGCCTTACTCTACACAGTGGATAAAACAGGCTGAGAAAGAAAATAGGGAAACAACACCCTTCATGATAGTAACAAATAATATAAAATGTCTTGGTGTGATTCTAATTAAGCAGTGAAAGATCTGTATAAGAACTTCAAATCTCTGAAGAAAGAAATCAAAGAAGATCTCAGAAGATGGAAAGATCTTCTCTGCTCATGGATTGGCAGGATTCATATAATAAAAATGGCCATCTTGCCCAAAGCTATCTACCTATACAATACAATCCCCATCAAAATTTCAACTCAATTATTCATAGAGTTAAAAAGAGCAATTTCCAAATTCATCTATAATAACAAAAGACCCAGGATAGCTAAAACTATTCTCAATAATAAAGTAACTTCTCAGGGAATCACCATCCCTGACTTCAGGCTGTACTACAGAGCAATTGTGACTAAAAACTGGCATGGTATTGGTACAGTGACAGGCATGTAGATCAATGGAATAGAATTGAAGACCCAGAAATGAATCCACAGACCTATAGTTATGTCATCTTTCACAAAGGAGCTAAAACCATCCAGTGGAAAAAGACAGCATTTTCCACCAATGGTGCTGGCTCAACTGGCGGTTATTATGTAGAAGGTGGCAAATCAACCATTCTTATCTCCTTATACAAAGCTCAAGTCTAAGTGGATCAAGTACCTTCACATAAAATCAGATACACAAAAACTTAAAGAAGAGAGAGTGGGGAAGAGCCTCGAACATATGTGCACAGGGGAAAATTTTCTGAACAGAACACCAATGCCTTGTGATGTATGATCAAGAATTGACAAAGGCAACCTCATAAAATTGCAAAGCTTCTTTCTGTAAGGCAAGGGACACTGTCAGGAAGAAAAGTAGGCCACTAATAGATTGGGAAAAGATATTGACCAATCCTACATTGGATAAAAGGCTAATATCCAATATATACAAAGAATTCAAGAAGTTAGTGTCCAGAAAAACAAACTACCCTATTAAAAAATGGGGTACAGAGCTAAACAAAGAATTCTCAACTGAGGAATACCGAAAGGCTGAGAAGTTCCTAAAAAATATTCAACATCCTTAGTCATCAGGGAAATGCAAATCAAACAACCCTGAGATTGAACCTCACACCAGTCAGAATGGCTTAGATCAAAACCTCATATGATAGCAGATGCTTGTCAGGATGTGGAGAAAGAGGAACAGTACTGCATTGCGGGTGGGATTGAAAGCTGCTACAACCACTCTAGAAATCTATCTGGCGGTTCCTCAAAAAATTGGACATAGTACTACTTCAGGACCCAGAAATACCACTTCTGGGCATATACCCAGAAGATGCTCCAACGTGTTATAAGGACACATGCTCCACTATGTTCGTAACAGCCTTATTTATCAGAGCCAGAAGCTGGAAAGAAACCAGATGTCCCTCAACAGAAAAATGTATACAGAAAATGTGGTATATTTACACAATGGAGTACTACTAACTTTTAAAAATGATGCATTTATGAAATTCTTAGACAGATGGATAGATCTGGAGGATATCCTTCTGAGTGAGGTAACCCAGTTGTCTTAGTCAGGGTTTCTCTTCCTGCACAAACATCATGACCTAGAAGCAAGGTGGGGAGGAAAGGGTTTATTCAGCTTACACTTCCATACTGCTGTTCATCACCAAGGAAGTCAGGACTGGAACTCAAACAGGTCAGGAAGCAGGAGCTGATGCAGAGGCCCTGGAGGGATGTTCTTTACTGGCTTGCTCAGCCTGCCCTCTTATAGAACCAAGACTACCAGCCCAGAGATGGTCCCACCCACAAGGGGCCTTTTCCCCCTTGATCACTAATTGAGAAAATGCCTTACAGTAGGATTTCATGGAGGCATTTCCTCAACTGAAGCTCCTTTCTCTGTGATAACTCCAGCTGTGTCAAGTTGACACAAAACTAGCCAGTACAATTGACCCCTTGTCAACTTGACACACAAACACATCACTAGTAAGCCTGAACCCTTACCCTCTTATTCATCTCCAAGATCTAAATAACTTTAAAAGTCCCATAGTCTTTACATATTCTTAAAATTTCAATCTCTTTAAAATAGCCATATCTTTAAAATCCAAAGTCTTTTTACAATTAAAAGTCTCTTAACTGTGGGCTCCACTAAAATAGTTTCTTCCTTCAAGAGGGAAAAATATCAGTGCACAGTCACAATCAAAAGCAAAAATCAATCTCCAACCATCCAATGACTGGGATCCAACTCACGATCTTCTGGGCTCCTCCAAGGGCTTGGGTCACTTCTCCAGCCATGCCCTTTGTGGCACATGTGTCATCCTCTAGGCTCCAGATACCTGTACTCCACTGCTGCTGCTCTTGGTGGTCATCTCATGGTACTGGCATCTCCAAAACACCGCATGACCCCTTCAGTCCTGGGCCATCAATTGCAACTGAGGCTGCATCTTCACCAATTGCCTTCCATGGCCTCTCACAGTGCCGAGCCTCAGCTGCTCTGTGTGACCCCTTCTTGCCTTCAAAACCAGTATCACTTGGGTGACCCTTACACATTACCAAGTCCTGCTGCAGCAGGAGTACAACCGCGGCTATCTCTGGAACACAGCCTCTTTGTCCTTTCAGAAAACACTTTCCAGAAGATGTCACCTCAATGATGCTGGTCTCTTCTTAATCACTGCTAATTTCTTAGCTCCAGCTAACCAGCATCAATAGATCCACCCAGTAATGCAAAGGTTTTGCTTTAGTAGTTCTGGTATCTTGTTAATCACAGCTGGTTTTTCAGCCCCAGCTAACCAAAATCACAGAATAATCAAACTCCCAAATAGCAATGGCCTTGAAAAGTCTTTAATTTTCCCTCTGAAATTTCATAAGCCAGGCTTCCATCTTCTGCACTATTCTCAACATTAGCTTCCAAACTTCTACACAACATTTGACAGAGCTCTTAACACTGAATGGATCTTCAAGCCCAAAGGTCCAAAGTCCTTCCACACTCCTCCCCAAACATGGTCAGGTTGTCACAGGAATATCCAATTCTGCTGGTACCAATTTGTCTTAGTCAGGGTTTCTCTTCCTGCACAAACATCATGACCAAGAAGCAGTTGGGGAGGAAAGGGTTTATTCAGCTTACATTTCCACATTGCTGTTTATCACCAAGGAAGTCAGGACTGGAACTCAAGCAGAGCAGGAAGCAGGAGCAGAGGCCATGGATGGATGTTCTTTACTGGCTTGATTCCCCTGGCTTGCTCAGCCTGCTCTCTTATAGAACCCAAGACTACCAGCCCACAGATAGTCCCACCCACAAGGGGCCTTTCCCCCTTGATCACTAACTGAGAAAATGCCTTACAGCTGGATCTCATGGAGGCATTTCCTCAACTGAAGCTCCTTTCTCTGTGATAACTCCAGCTGTGTCAAGTTGACACAAAACTAGCCAGTACACCAATCATAAAAGAACACATATGATATGCACTCACTGAATGGTGGATATTAGCCCAGACGCTAGGAATACTCAAGACACATTCACAAACCACAAGAAACTCAAGAAGAAGGAAGACCAAAGTGTGGATTCTTGTATCCTTCTTAGAAGCAGGGAACAAAACACCCATGGAAGGAGTTACAGAGACAAAGTGTGCAGTAGAGACTAAAGAAATGACCATCTAGAGATTTACTCAACTGGCCATCTATCCCATAAACAATCACCAAATGCAGACACTGTTGTGGCTGCCAATAAGTGCTTGCTGACAGGAGCCTGATATAGCTGTCTCCTGAGAAGCTCTGCCAGTGCCTCACAAACACAGAGGTGGATGCTCACAGCCATCCATTGGACTGAGCATAGGGTCCCAAATAAAGGCGCTACAGAATGGACCCAAGGAGCTGAAGGGGTTTGCAACACCTTCAGTAACCGCCCCCCCCCCCCAGCTCCCAGGGACTAAACCACCAACCAAAGAGCACACATGGTGGGACTCATGGCTCCAGCTGCATATGCAGCAGAGGATGGCCTAGTCAGACATCAGTGGGAGGGGAGACTCTTTGTCCTATGAAAGCTCTATGCCCCAGATTAGGGGAATGCCAGTGCCAGGAAGCAGCTGTGGGTGGATTGGTGAGCAGGGATGGTGGAGGGGATAGGGGGAAGGGTGTTTTTCCAAGGGGAAACCAAGAAAGGGGATAACATTTGAAATGTAAATAAAGAAAATAACCAATAAAAACAAAACAAAACAATACAATACAAACAAAAACAAACACACAAACAAGCAACAAAAGCAACAACAAAACAGGCACCTATAATCCCAGGACTATAAAGGTCTAAATAGGTGTATCTTGGGGCATTATACACTTGCCTGTCTGACTTAACTGCCAAGTGACAGGTCTAGTCAATGATCCTGTTACAAAAAGCAGGGTATGTAGTATAAAGAAGGGCTCTTAATGCCTATCTCTGGCTTCAACCTACATGTTCTGAAATATATGAATGAAGTGTCTTGCTCATATATACACATGAAAACACATATAACACACACCTAGACCTCTCTCTCTCTCTCTCTCTTTCTCTCTTTGTCTCTCTCTCTCTCTCACACACACACACACACATGCACACACACACACACACAGATAAACACACACAAATTAATATGGAATGGAGACTTACAAAGAGGAAGGAAGGTATATAGAAAGGAGATAGAAATGATGAAGGAATAAATATGGAAAAGCAAGTGTGAACAGAATGCATTATACATGTGGATGAAATTGTATATAAAAACTTTCAGGCACTGTACTACTAACTACCAACCTAAAAAAAATAGTTTTTTTGTTTTTTGTTTTTTTTACAGAGATATGTGGGAACATGTCTGTATGTGTGTGTGTGTGTGTGAGAGTGTGTGTGTGTTTAAAACAATACAGTAAAAGATTATCTAATTTATGGTCTCATTTATGTAAAATCCAGAAGATACAAACTAGCATAGTAACATTATTTACTGACCACCAAAGGCTGTTAGGAAATAAGACAACTAACAGAAAACATTATGAAGAGCTAGGGAAGGGGAATGTTCAATGGTGATTAATCTACACTGGATGTATAAGAGGGGTGTGGGGCTGTATGGACAAATATAGATATCCATATATGTATAATTATTTATTTTAATTATGATACATATTAAAGAACTTAAATGGGATTTATCTATAGTGAGAATGCAATGCCTTTTGAAAGCACCATAGGCTATCAAATAAAACATCAATACTAATCACTGGTATGAATTACTTCTTTTCAGGATTCTGGTCAATGAGAAGTCAAAGAAAGCCCCTCCCCAAAACATTACAATCTGGTTCCATTGCTCTTGGTTCCTCCCTGAAACTTGAATGTAAGACTTTTGTTGAAGATGACAAATACCTTATTCATAGGACAGGTAACAATCAAGCTGGTAACCAAACAGCAGCTTTATTCCTGCTAGCTGACTTTCTTAATGCTAGAAGGTTCTATCCATGCTATTGGAGGAGAAGCATCATCATGAGTCTTACCTAACTGACAGCTCTGGGAACTGTAAATTAACAATTGGCCTGAAAGAAAATATGTCCAGTGGTAAAACAGTGGCAGAAATATTGTCAGAGCAACCAACTATTTTCTGATTAGATTAAAAACCTGCTCTATAATGTGAACTCTATGCTTTGTACCATTATCAGAGACAAAATTCTGGGGCATTCTCTGTCATTACCCCTAAGGTCAACCCTGATGCTTTTGTTCTACTAATAGACACAGTTAAAAATTGATCCCAGCCAGATGTCTGGACACTTTCCCCCTCAGAGGAGAGTTGGCCTCCAGGGAGGGCTGTGACAGAGGGACCAGGTGAAAACATCATCTTGTATCCCTGGTCCCTCAGAGACCAGTCTGCTCAGGAGAGATCTCAGGTAGTAGAAGCAACATAGCTTCTGGGTCCCGATCCCTTTCAGGCCTACATCTTCAGTCAGGAGGCAGAGCTGAGCTCCAGACCCCTGCGCACCTTCCCTGCAAGATGAGAGAGAGCTTGCCTTCAGAGAGTACTCTGGCCACTGAGACTCAGGAGAGAATTGGACTCCCAGGACTGCTAACAGCGGCTGACAGAATCACAGAAGGAACAAGCTCCAGCCAGAGACAGTTATAACAACTAACACCAGAGATTACAGGATGGCGAAAGGCAAACATAAGAATCTTACTAGCAGAAACCAAGAACACTCAGCTTCATCAGAACCCAGCACTCCTACCATAGTGAGTCCTGAATACCTCAACACACCTGAAAAACAAGATTCTGATTTAAAATCATATCTCATGAAGCTGGTAGAGGATTTTAAGAAGGACATTAATTATTCCCTTGAAATAGAGAAGAATCCAGCTAAAGATGTTGAAGTGCCCATAGATGAAACATAAAAAATCCCTTAAAGATTTATAGGAAAACACAACCAAACAGGTAATGGAATTGAACAATACCACAAATGGAGAAAACAAAGTATTCCACGACAAAGCCAAATTCACACAATATCTTTCCACGAATCCAGCCCTTCAATGGATAATAAAGGGAAAACACTAACACAAGGACAGGAATTACGGCCTAAAAACAGAAGAAAGTAATCTTACAACAAACCTAAAAGAAGACAGCCAAAAGAACAGAATGCCCACTCTAACAACAAAAATAATAAGAACAAACAATTACTTTTCCTTACTATCTCTTAATATCAATGGATTCAATTCCCTTATAAAAAGACATAGACAGACTGGCTACACAAACAGGACCCAACATTTTTCTGCTTACAGGAAACCCACCTCAGGGAAAAAGACAGACACTACCTCAGAGTGAAAGGCTGGAAAACAATTTTCCAAACAAATGACCCGAAGAAACAAGCTTGAGTAGCCATTCTAATATCGAATAAAATTGACTTCCAATCCAAAGTTATCAAAAAAGACAAGGAGGGGCACTTCATACTCATCAAAGATAAAATCTTCCAAAATGAACTCTCAATTCTGAATATCTATGCTCCAAATACAAGGGCAGCCACGTTCATTAAAGAAACTTTAGTAAAGATTGAAGCACACATTGCACCTCACACAATAATAGTGGGAGACTTCAGCACCCCACTCTCATCAATGGACAGATCCTGGAAACAGAAATTAAACACAGACACAGTGAAACTAACAGAAGTTATGAAACAAATGGATTTAACAGATATCTACAGAACATTTTATCCTAAAACAAAAGGATATACCTTCTTCTCAGCACCTCAGGGTACCTACTCCAAAACTGATCATAGAACTAGTCACAAAACAGGCCTCAACAGATACAAAAATATTAAAATTATCCCATGTATCCTTCCAGATCACCATGGACTAAGGCTGATCTTCAATAACAATATAAATAATAGAAAGCCCCGGGCGTGGTGGCGCATGCCTTTAATCCCAGCACTCGGGAGGCAGAGGCAGGCGGATCTCTGAGTTCGAGGCCAGCCTGGTCTACAGAGTGAGTTCCAGGACAGCCAGGGCTACACAGAGAAACCTTGCCTCGAAAAACCAAAAAAAAAAAAAAAATAGAAAGCCAACATTGAAGTGGAAGCTGAACAACACTCTACTCAATGATAACTTGGGCAAGGAAGAAATAAAGAAAGAAATTAAAAACGTTTTACAGTTTAATGAAAATGAAGCCACAACATACCCAAACTTATGGGATACAATGAAAGCATTTCTAAGAAGAAAACTCATAGCTCTGAGTGCCTCCAAAAAGAAACTAGAGAGAGCATACACTAGCAGCTTGACAGCACACCTGACAGCTCTAGAACGAAAGGAAGCAAATTCACCCAAGAGGAGTAGACAGCAGGAAATAATCAAACTCGGGGCTGAAATCAACCAAGTGGAAACAAAAAGAACTATTCAAAGAATAAATCAAACCAGGAGCTTGTTCTTTGAGAAAATCAACAAGATAGATAAACCCTTAGCCAGACTAATTAGAGTGCACAGGGACAGTATCCTAATTAACAAAATCAGAAATGAAAAGGGAGACATAACAACAAATCCTGAAGAAATATCAAACATCTTCAGATCCTTCTACAAAAGGCTATACTCAACAAAATTGGAAAACCTGGACGAAATGGACAAATTTCTAGACAGATACCAGGTACCAAAATTAAATCAGGATCATATTAATGATCTAAACAGTCCCATATCCCCTAAAGAAATGGAAGTAGTCTGTAATAGTCTCCCAACCAAAAAAAGCCCAGGACCAGATGGGTTTAGTGCAGAGATCTATAGACCTTTAAAGAAGACCTAATTCCAATTCTCCTTAAACTATTGCACAAAATACAAACAGAAGGTACTCTACCCAATTCATTCTATGAAGCTACAATTACTCTGAAACCTAAACCACGTAAATACACAACAAAGAAAGAGAACTTCAGACCAATTTTCCTTATGGATATTTATGTAAAAATACCTAATAAATTCCTCACTAACTGAATCTAAGAACACATCAAAATGATCATTCATCAAGTTTAAGTAGGCTTCATTCCAGGGATGCAGGGATGGTTTAATATATGGAAATCCATCAACATAATCCACTATAAGACCAAACTCAAAGACAAAAACCACATGATCATCTCGTTAGATGCTGAGAAAGCATTTGGCATAATCTATCACCCATTCATGATAAAAGACTTGGGAAGATCAGGAATTCAAGGCCCATACCTAACCATAATAAGAGCAATATAGAGCAAACCAGTAGCCAACATCGAAATAAATGGAGAGAAACTTGAAGCAATCCCACTAAAATTAGGGAATAGACAAGGCTGCCTATTTTCTCCCTACGTATTCTATATAGTACTCAATGTCCGGGCCAGAGCATTTGGACAAAAAATAGAGATCAAGGGGATTAAAAATTTGAAAGGAAGAAGTCAAAATATCACTTTTTGCAGATGATATGATAGTATATATAAGTGACCATAAAAATTCCACCAGGGAACTCCTAAACCTGATAAACAGCTTCAGTGAAGTAGCTTGATATAAAATTAACTCAAACAAATCAGTGGTATTTCTTTTCACAAAGGATAAACAGGTTGAGAAAGAAATTGGGGAAACAACGCCCTTCACAAAAATCACAAATAATATAAAATACCTAGGTGTGACTCTAACTAAGGAAGTGGAAGATCTGTATGATAAGAACTTCAAGTCTCTGAAGAAAGAAATTAAAGAAGATCTCAGAAGATGGAAAGATCTCCCATGCTCATGGATTGGCAGGATCAATATGGTAAAAATGGCTATCTTGCCAAAAGCAATCTACAGATTCAATGCACTCCCCATCAAAGTTCCAACTCAACTCTTCACCAAGTTAGAAAGGGCAATTTGCAAATTTATCTGGAATAACAAAAAACCTATGATAGCAAAAACTCTTCTCAACAATAAAGGAACCTCAGGAGAATCAGATTCTCTTTGTGCTTTGGAGCTGGAAACTTTGCACTGAGAAACTTAGCTAAAGCAGTTTGGTTTTACACTGGAGTGTGAAGATGACTGCTCGGGGCAGAGTGCTCCTTCCTCCATTGTTGATTTACAACTAAACAGATTTGGACTCTGTTCTGAGTTTGCTCTTGGAAGGATTGTGGAATAGTTCTGTTCTGTTTTATGCTGTTTATTCAGAACTAGAGGTTTAGCTCTTTTTTTTTCCTTTTCCTTTTTCTGTCTTTCAGTTACACAGGCAACTAGCACGTTTTCATGCATCTGAGAGTAGTGAGAGATGTCAAGCAATAATCTTGACTGCTTTTCTGGATGATATGTTTATGATTGATGTCACTGGAGATTTTAAAACCGGTACCCAGGGTAATAGTTCCAGAAATGACAGTAGAAAATAGATAGAGTAGTGTCAGAGGAAGTAGCATCTTGTGAGCTTATGACTAGGCTTTAAAAATATTTATGGTATATTCCACTTTAAGATACTCTCATTGACAGGATTTTCCAAGGTCCCTACATTCCCACTTTAGAGATATATTGTGGCAGCAAAGAAATATTGTGGCTATAAGACAAGTTATACCCGGGTGTGGTGGCAAACCTCTTTAATCCCAGCACTCTCGAGGCACAGGCAGGCGGATTTCTGAGTCGAGGCCAGCCTGGTCTACAAAGTGAGTTCCAGGAGAGCCAGGGTTATATAGAGAACCCCTGTCTTGAAAAACAAAAACAAAACAAAACAAAAAGACAAGTTATGTATTAATTCTCCATTTGTTTTTCTTTTAACTCTAGTTAAGGAGGATGATGCAACATCAGTTGAAAAGAGATTAGCAGAGAAAAGGCCAAGGGCAAAAGGGCATTTGGAAAAAGAACACAAAATATCTTCTGCCTTTAGTCCATCTGAGGCAACAGACAGTGCTTGTGACAGAGGCTTACAGGGTCCCTTAGTGGGGCACAGCTCTCTAGGTGTGCAACCTGTGTCAGGGCTCCACATATTCTACAGATGGCAGCACATCGGCATTGGCTTCTCATGAGCTTCTTTTTCCTTGAGGTTATTCTCTTGGAAGCTGCAAAAATCCTGACTATATCTACACTGAGTAAGTTCTTGTTGGGAATGTAGAGTCTTGTGAGACTATAATGCCTGGGTTAACATGTTTCACAAAAATGACACATAGTTGACCATGCATGAGGTTTTTCTACCTAGGTGTAGACCACACCTGGGGTAGGGGTATGGAGTGTGTGCAAAGTTGTGCTTAGAGAGGACTCTACCCAAGGGAGAGAGCAACAGTAGATGGTGATACAATGTGATGTGGAAACAGAAGGAGGAATGCAGAGGGGGGTTTGTAAGAAAGGCTTCTCTACTGGGGTTTTAGTTGTGAGTGGATGGGAGGCAGAGCAGTCAGTGTTCAGCCTATTTATCCCACAAAGGGAGCAGTGAACATTTCCTGATTTTTTTCTGGGTAGGCTAACATTCATAAACTTTTTGGTTTTTAAAAGATGTTCTCCTTCTTATAAGCACTCAGGCCTCAAAGTTTGAATGTCACCAGGACATTATCTTATTCCAGGACCTGATCCATTACCCTTAACACCACAAACATCCTGGCTCCATGGTTTGGTCTGGAGCTCATGATAACAGCAGGTTCATGTACATGGATCACTGATAAAAGACTGGGTTAGCTAGGAGAAATACACATTAGTGACAACAGATAACAGGTCACATGAAGGCTGTATATAGGCTTTGTGAAAACATTCTTTTTCAAATGGTCAACTTGTTTGCATTTATAGTTGAATAGAATATGACTGAAGAATTAGGGCAAGAAAGAACACAGACATAATAGCGTGGCAGACGTGATGAAAGGGTTATCGCATCGTGGCAGGTAAGAATTTAAGCAAAATTAACCTTCAAAGATCTGCAAAGAACAACAAACTCTTAATTTCTAACCTGTGATCATAACTCACTTATAATAGATATTACCCAAAAGCCAAATTATCTGTTATTTTATGGCAAAGCTATAGACATTCTGGATTTAACAATGAATGGGTAAGTTAGCCTCCACTGGTCCCTCTTCACTATTTCTAACTACCTCAGCTAGATGATGATTTTATGGAAAGCAGAAGTTTTCTTTTAAGTTCTGCAAAAATAATCATTATACAGAACTGGTGTCAAAGATTTACCTGAGTCATAAAACCCTAGCATTCTAGAACATTCTCAGTGGTAGGGGCAAAATATTCAGGGACTTATCTTATGTTTCTAAGGGGTGAAAATTAGGAATATTTTCTACCAAGGTAAAACTGAGAGAATGGGTGGGCATCTTCTCAAGGGTTCTGTGGGCCCTTGTGTGCTTTTCCTGCTTTCTTAACAATATTGTAGATGGATAGGTGTTATGATTCTGTATTTTATGGCTCACGTGTTACTTACTTTTTGTTTGTCTAGGATAATAGAATGCAAAAGTTAAAAGTGTGCCTGTATAAAGGGATGTTTGTTCTTAGCTGCTCTCAAATGGCAGGGTGCCACCCTCAGTGCACTTTCAGGGATGGAGCCTGAGGATCTCAGCAGTGGCGAAACACAGACTAGAGTCGTGGGCTTGAGCCTTCTACTCTGCTCATGTTAGAGGCACACAAGGGTCCTGCAAGGCTGCCTCTTGCAGGAGTAAAACTCACCTTTCTAATGTTGCATAAAAACTTCTTATGGAGTAGTTTTAGATTGGGGTCTTATATATTAGTGTTAGCAATTCCGATGCTACATTCTATCTGCTTTTTAAAATACTATTTTTGGGGGGGTATTCTAAGTTTCTTGGCTAATATCCACTTATCAGCAAGTGCATATCATGTGAGTTCTTTTGTGATTGGGTTACCTCACTCAAGATACAATTTTCAAAACACATGAAACTCAAGAAGAAGGAAGACCAATGGGTGGATACTTTGCCCCTTCGTAGAATTAGGAACAAAATACACATGGAAGGAGTTACAGAGACAAAGTTTGGAGCTGAGAGGAAAGGATGGACCACCCAGAGACTGCCCTACCGGTGGATCCATTCCATAATCAGAAACCAAATGCAGACACTATTGCATACGCCAGCAAGATTTTGCTGAAAAGACCCTGATATAGCTGTCTCTCGTGAGGCTATGCCAGTGCCTGGCAAACACAGAAGTAGATGCTCACAGTCATTTATTGGATGGGACACAGAGCCCCAATGGAGATGCTAGAGAAAGTACCCAAGGAGCTGAAGGGGTCTGCAACCCTATAGGTGGAACAACAATATGAATTAACCAGTGCCCCCAGAGCTCATGTCTCTAGCTGCATATGTAGCAGAAGATGGCCTAGTCGGCCATCACTGGGAAGAGAGGGGCCTTGGTCTTGCAAACTTTATATGCCCCAGTACAGGGGAACACCAGGGCCAAGAAATGGGAGTGGGTGGATAGGGGAGCAGGGTGGGGGGAGAGTATAGGGGAATTTCACCATATGATGAAGAATGTCTAAATTTAAAAAGGGATTTTATTTATTTTCATTTTACATATGTGTGTTTTGCCTGCATGTATGTTAGTGTATTATGCACATGGAAAACCTTCGAAGGTTAGAAGAAAGGGTTGGACCTCCTGGAACTAGAGTTTCATATGATTGTGAGCCATCACATGACTGACTTCTGAGAACTGAAGCCAAATCCTCTGTGAGAAAAGCAAGCACTCTTAACTGCTGAGCCATTTCTCCAGGCATGACCCTCACATCTTTGTTGAAAGATCACTATTGGCCAAAGTTCTGGGTCCTGTTTTGGGTGTTACCTACAATGTAATAGAGGGCATAGAAGAGCTGGTTTCCATTGAGGCATCCTGAGACATTCTGTGCTTTGACACTTAGTTTTGGATTTCTTTATGTCAGCTATCTATGGTAATCAGAACCATTTTCCTTAATCTCCACAAAAAATAAACCTTATGTATTGTTTCTAGGTGCCAGCCATTATATACTGATGAACCGTGTGTCGCAAATTCTGCACGGAGGTGGCCACAATGTAATCAAACTTCTTTACGAAGGTGGTGATATCCCAGGTATCTTTTAAATCAATTATTACAATAAATTACTTAAATAACAAATGATGATTTTTTTTATAGAACTGTTTGACAAAATTTCTGTATTTGGCCTTGTTGAGAGTTAAGTTGTGGTGTGCGAATGTGTGTTTGTGTGTGTGTAAGTTTTATGGATCTCATTAGACGATGTAGTCTTGGCCACATATGATATACTTCTGTAATTTACTTACTTCTGAGTATAGGTTGATTCTGGTTACAGTATGTGCCCCAAGCCTTAATGTGCTAGAATCAGGGTTTTTAACTTAATGGTGTTGAATAATTATTGATCTATAAAAGGTAGGTCTAGTACAATCTGACTGTCCTATGAAGATAAACACTTGGAAATGAGTTACATTGTCTTCCAGGGGTGGATTAGCTCTCAGTTGTGTAGGTGTTTATGAAAGAATGAACCTGTCCTTCCCTGGCCCCTTATTCTCTTTGGTCTTATGACCTTTGTACCCACACATGACACTTGTGTGTTGTGATGCAGTGAGAGCCCATTAAAGGCTGTTCAGGTGACTCTGCCCAATCTTGGGTTGTCAATCTTTAGAACTGTGAGCAAAATAACTTTTCAGATATTTTTTATTTTTATTTTTAATTTATGTATATTTGGATGTGATGGTATGTGAGTTTTTGCCTGTGAGTGCAAGTATCCAAGGAGGCCAAAAGACATGGTTGCATCATTCAGACCTGGAGTTAACAGGTAGTTTTTACCTGCATGGTGTGGTTGTTGGGAACTGAATATGAGTTCTCTGCAAGAGTAGTACACACTTTGAACTGCTGAGCCATCTCAATAAAAAATTTCAAAATATAAATTAACAAATGTCAGATATTTTTGTTATGGCAACAAAAATAGATTAGACATCTCATTACTTGAGGGTTGCTCATAGTCAACACTACACATTATTATTGATCATTGTGAGAAATCTTTATGTCAAGTGTGTCTGAAAGTAATGCGTATTCTACCATATTTAGGACTCTAATTACATAAAGATCTCTATGTTCATTAGCACATAAATCAGTTTCTATTTTTCAATGAGACCTGCCTTTTACGAAATATTTTCTAGTGACCTTCATATTAGAGTCCAATGTTTAGTATGCATGATTGAGATGACCTCAGGTTATTAAAAATGAGTAACTCCCCAAAAACTCTGTACAGTGATGTCAGAAGTTCCTATTTAATTTAGTAAATACAGAGACTCAGAACCAAACTGAAGATCATTCATCCCTGCTGATAGATTAAGTCACAGAAGCTTAGTAAATGTCACTTCCTTGTTCACTGGATATCTTCCTATACTTTTAATTTGTCTTGACATTCTGACTTCATAGATGCATGGTCAGCCCGTTTTGCTTGTTTCCACAATGTTTGATATATTGCTCAAGTCTATAGGCTCTGCTCCTGTAATAAGCTATGCACAAACTAGTCCACCAAAATTCTCCACATTTGTAGACCTGGCACTCTTCAGTGTTAGGTTTGAGTGTTGCTGTCCTAAAGTATCTTGTCTTTCATTTCTTCTTTCTCTTTTGTTTCTCTTGCTCCCCACAATGACATCCTTTTTGCTTCCATTCTTGTGTTCTTTTCTTTCATTTTTCTTTTATGTTTCTTAATTTTTCTGAGATAGGTCCAGGCTTTCATGGAGCTCAGCTATATGGCCAGGGTTGTTCTCAAATTTAGGGGAGTGCTCTTATCTTAGCATCTCAACTTTAGGGATTAGAGGCATGAGTCACCAACCACACCCAACTCAGGTCCGTTCAATATCCATCAGCTCTGGACACTTTAGATGCAATTATGAGTTATTCTTTCTTCTTATTTTTTAGTAGATTTTGAGTGCATTTATGAATGAAGAAATAACATTATAAGATTATTTCTCCTCACCTTAAATTGAAGCTCTGCATTAAACCATTTAAGCATTAATAGCTGTTTTGGTCACTTTCATTCTGTGATTATTCAACCTGAAAAAGTATATGATGTATTTTTTTAGGGACATTATTTAAGATAAAATAGTTTTTTTTAATTAGATATTTTCTTTATTTACATTTCAAATTTTATCCCCTTTCCTAATTTCCTCTCTGAAAAATCTCCTATCCCCTCCCCACTCCTCCTGCTCTCTAACCCACCCACTCCCATTCCTGGTCCTGACATTCCCCTATATTGGGGCATAGAGGCTTCACAGGACCAAGGGCCTCTCCTCCCATTCATGACCAACTAAGCCATCTTGTGCTACAAATATAGCAAGAACCAAAAGTTCCACCATGTGTTTTCTTTGATTTGTGGTATAGTTCCAAGGAGCTCTGAGGGTACTGGTTAGTTCATATTGATGTTCCTTCTATGGGGCTTCAGTCCCATTCAGCTCCCTGGGTATATCTCTGGCTCCTTCATTGGGGACCTTGTGCTCCATCCAATGGATGACTGTGAGAATCCACTTCTGTATTTGCCAGGCACTGGCAGAGTCTCCCATGAGACAGCTATATCTGCTCCTGTCAGCAGTTTCTAGTTGGCATCTCCTAGTGTCTTGGTTTGGTGGTTGTTTATGGGGTGGATCTCCAAGTGGGGCAGTCTCTGTATGGTCATTCCTTCAGTCTCTGCTCTGAACTTTGTCTCTGTAACTCCTTCCATGGGTATTTTGTTCCCCATTCTAAGAAGGAAGGAAGTATCCACACTTTGGTCTCTCTTCTTCTTGAGTTTCATGTTTTTTGCAAATTGTATCTTGGGTATTCTAAATTTCTGGGCTAATATCCACTTATCAGTGAGTGCATATCATATGTGTTCTTTTGTGATTGGGTTACCTCACTCAGGATGATATCCTTTTGATACATCCATTTGCCTAAGAATTTCATGAATTCATTCTTTTTAATAGCTGAGTAGTAATTCATTGTGTAAATGTACCACATTTTCTGTATTCATTCTTTTGTTGAGGGACATCTGGGTTCTTTCCAGCTTCTGGCTATTATAAATAAGGCTGCTATGAACATAGCAGAGCATGTGTCCTTATTACAAGTTGGATCATTTGGGTATATACCCAGGAGAGGTATTGCTGGATCTTACAGTAGCACTATGTCCAATTTTCTGAGGAACTGCCAAACTGACTTCCAGAGTGGTTGTACCAGCTTGCAATCCCACCAGCAATGGAAGAGTGTTCTTCTTTCTCCACATCCTTGCCAGCATCTGCTGTCACATGAATTTTTATCATACCCCTTCTGACTGGTGTGAGGTGGAATCAGTGCAGTAGCTGGATATAAAATTAACTCAAACAAATCAGTGGCCTTTCTCTACACCAAGGTTAAACAGGATGAGAAAGAAATTAGGGAAACAACACCCTTCTCAATAGTCACAAATAAGATAAAATACCTTGGCATGACTCTAACTAAGGAAGTGAAAGATCTGTATGACAAGAACTTCAAGTCTCTGAAGAAAGAAATTAAAGAAGATCTCAGAAGATGGAAAGATCTCCCATGCTCATGGATTGGCAGGATCAACATTGTAAAAACAGCTATATTGCCAAAAGCAATCTAGAGATTCAATGCAATCTACATCCAGTACCAATTAGAAGGAACCTGAGCCTCTGGTCAGGTAGGGCTCCCTTATCCTTGCTCCTGCTGTCAAAGGTCCATCATAATTGGTTTGGAACAGATGTTGTGTTCCACTCACCAGTGATCCTAAGATCCTCTGGGGTCTGTGGGACCGTCTGCCAATTCACGCCCAAGGTGATGCAGAGCTGGCTCCTCCTGGAAGAGACTTGTGGCCCTGGTCACTCAGGTTTTCTGCTTCCTTGCTACTGGCTCAGGCCTGGCATGATTGGAATGGAACCGAGGTTGTGTTCCACTTACCAGTGATCCTGAGATCGTGTTGAGAGTCCTCTGGGGGAACTTGGGACTGCCTGCCAATTTGCCCCCAAGGTCTATATGATGTATTTTGAAGGATTAAAGGTTTTTAGGGTTTATACATAATTGCGAGTAATGGAGTAGTGCTAGGAAGGAGGATTTAATGGTTGGAAGTTATAGTTCTTTTCTTCCCATAACAAGCATACTTTGACTCATTTTAAATGAATCTATCTATCTATCTATCTATCTATCTATCTATCTATCTATCTATTAATCCACCTATCTACCTAACTATCTATTTGATTTGAGAAAGGGTCTCATGTGTCCCAGGATGGCTTCAAAATTGCTTTATAGTAAATAATACTTATTTTTCTTGTCTTTCTTCTTCCACTTCCTGAGTTCTCGGATTATAAGTATGTGCCAAAAAACTCGATTCTCAGCATCCAGTGTTAAGACTTTGTATACACTAGCAAAAACTTTAACAACTTAGCAACGTATCAATATGTGTATGTCTCACTTCCTATCAAGCATACATCTTAAGAATATGCTCTTGTTTTGGTGGATGAATGCAATAACACCACTGATCCTTAGTGATTTGATATAAATATTCAGGCCAGGACATGTTTTTATAATTGTTCTTCATTACCAGGCAACCTTTATCCCTTCTAGCAGGCTGATTCTTATTTGTAGTGAAGATTAGGTAAAACAGAAACAAAAACAAACAAACAAACAAAAGACAGATAGATAAATGTGATGAAGTCCCGCATTCAGAGTTCATTTTCCAGATTAGAATGCAGGTCTTCCTTTCCCTAACAGCACAGTTCACTTTAGTTCACTAAAGTCACTATGTAAGGTGAAGTCAATTCACTACTAGTGGGTCTAAGGAAATTAAAATATGCGTTTATCCTTAAATATAAGAATTCATAGATACAGGGAAACACACACACACACACACACACACACACACACACACACACACAGACACAGAGAGACAGAGACAGATAGAGACAGACACAGAGAGACAGAGAGAAACAGAGAGAGAGAGAGAGAGAGAGAGAGAGAGAGAGAGAGAGAGAGAGAAGTCACAATTACCATGTGAAGTGTCTTCAGCCAACTGACTCTCTTCTGTGTTGAAAATATCAATAATTGAATCAGGGATAAGGGCATAGAGAGGGGTCATTTGTACCCTCTGGATATCATTCCACTTGACTGTTTCTGTAGCACACTGCTGAAAGGAGGAGGGATTGGCTAGTTTGGATTGACCTGTTTGTAGGAAATCTCAGTTCCAGACTTTCTCTCACAGAGCACTCTACTCTCTCATATACCACTCTGTCCTTGCTGGCTTCGCCTGTAAATTCCTTCCAGCTGTCTTGTCCTTCCTAAAATCTGAATTTAATCTTCTCATTCAGAATGAATGCCTGAGTGGATTTGAATACTTCCTTCATGACCTGGATTCTGAAAACTAACTCCAATGGTTATCAAGTATCTTGTGCCTCCTAATGAACAATGTGTGAAGAACATTTTACACAGACAGTGTTTCTAGTTTAGATTTTTAGTCATTTAACATGCAAAGCAGATCTATCTATTTTTCCCTTTTGTTCACATTTCATTTTGAAAAGTAATTTACTGGGTTACTATTGACAAATTCATCATAACTAAAACAATCAGCTGTTTATGGATATCAGTGTTTAAATATCTGAACACTGTGGAGTTTTATCATCACAGAAGATTTCTCCTCCCTAGCTCTTCACGATGTTTTTTCTTGGCCATCTTACTTCCTAGGAGGCTTTGGTGGTCAATATAAAATATTACTATGTTAGTTTGTATCTTCTGGCTTTTCTGTGGTTAAAAGGTAACCCGTTGTGAATATTTTGTATACACACACACTCACACACACACACAGAAATGCACACACACACACACACACATTCACATACCTCTGTCTAAAAACTCTATTACTCTAGGTTGATAGCTAGGTGTGCAGTGCCTGAAGGTCTTTATATACAATTTCATTCAAACGAATAATACATTCTTGTCACACCACTGCACTTACTCCTCTAACCTCTCGACCTCTTGTCTATATCTCTTCTTTTTTGCAATTCTCTCCCAAGCCTGTATTTATGTGGTGTGTGTGTGTGTGTGTGTGTGTGTGTGTGTGTGTGTGTGAGAGAGAGAGAGAGAGAGAGAGAGAGAGAGAGAGAGAGAGAGAGAGAGAGAGAGAGAGAGAGAACAACTGTATTTAACTAAAGTAACCAGTTGCACAAGCATGTGACTAGGACTATCCATTGGAGTTTAGGAAGCTCACTAGTGGTCAAACCACTGATGACAATAACTGCCCCCCTCAGCATCCATGGACCGTCCGCAGTAGTTTCCCAAGGAGGGCAGAGTTGCATTAGTCATTTTTTATCCTGTCTGGAAGTCAGGTCCAGTGTAGGCAATCACAGCTGTAGTGAGGTCACAGCCATTGCAGGTTCAGAAGATAATGTTTTGTGACCCCCCCTTCCCTCTATCCAGCTTTTATCTGATTCTCATCTCTTCTGTGCTATGTTTCCTGAGACCTGGAGAGAGTGATGTAGATATTGCTGAGCACTCAATGTTCTCAGCACATTGAGCAGACATGGTTTTTTGCATTTACTGCAGTTGGCTGCACAAAGAAATTCTCTAATGAAGGCTAAGAGCGATACTTAAAATACTCAGGTATAAACATAAATATCTATAAGGTGGTTTGAAAAACATACCCATTTAGTTAAAGAAAATAGTAATTTCTTCTATATCAAAATATGGCCTCCCTAAGCCATGGATGTTTGAAGAAATTTACAGTGCTTGGTACTTTTTCCCCACTGTACAACAGGCTTTAAATCTAGTCAGAAGGTAGAGATCACCTTCATAACACTGGGCATGTTTTCCCTGTAGGTCACTATTATAACATGGGAGGCTCATCATTTATGTAAATCCTTTGATGAATTTTGCCCCCTAGTGTCCTGTGTAGCACCTTTCAGTCAGAAGGGAGGAAGCTCCATGTTCAGTTCCAGTTTGAGTTTGCTCTGCCTTTGTAACCAAAGTCTGTGGTGACCTCAGCTATGTGATCTAGTTCTGCTGGGCAATCAAGAGCAATGGCAGCAGCCTATGCTTTCTTGAGGGCTTCATTGGCCTCCAGATCAACAACTCCTAGGAATGTGTCCCACACTAGCACAGGGTCTTTTTGTTTGATTGCTCTTGACTTCTGAGATCAGCATTATCTAAGTATACATGACATCTCTATTTAAACAATTTAAAACATGTTTTATGAATGGTTTTGACAGTAAACTTCTTTACTGACTGTGTGTATGTGTGTGTGCATGCTTATGTGTGGAGATCAAGGGACAGCCTGCAGGAGTTTCCAGTATCTGAATCCCAGGGATCAAACTCAGGCCACCAGCCTTGGAAGTGAGTACCTTAATCTCCTGAGCCATCTCAGTGGCCCTTTGAGATTTTCTTTTCTTCTTTTAAAATAACCTTCTAAACTAGTGGATTTCCATAAGTCTCCTGTATAGTCTTTAGCTTTGTTTAGCTGTTCTCCACATCTTTCCTAATCTCTTTTTGGTTATTGCTTCATTTCCCTTGCCAAATAGTGGGTGTATTTAAAATTTTCTTATATTTACAACTTTCCCCAGAGAGACCCAACCAATATCATTAAAAAGAATGGCCACACTCATGGAAATTTTGAGTGTTTTTTTCCCCATGGTACATTTTAATAGCATTAAAAAATCTGCAGATGTGTAATCAACAGGGATAGAAAGGGCATTTTCCAGGATTCTGGGTGATTGATGTCTGTGTTGTGTGGGCATAAGCATCCTGTTGGATTTATTCACATGTACATTGTGTTGTGTATGGGATCCATTCTAATACTTTATATGAGCACTTCCTGACAGATGTGCAGATAAGAGGCATTCACTGAGGTGAGTCAGCCACAGTTGGTTCTGGAATCTCCAATTATGACTGAGTCTGAGACACCAAGTTAGTGTGGGACTGTGTCGCATGAACAATGAACAATGAATGGATGTTCCAAACCTATAGTCAGTCTTCAAACACAAATTATTGAAACTCTCTCGTTAGGATCATTTGATGATTCTGGTACAGGCCTACTTATTTTGATTTGAAATTCTCATCAATAGCAAGAGAGGATGAATTGAGTTTTTTTTTTCTTCTTTAAGATGAGAGATATAACCCTATAGGTGGAACAACATTATGAACTATCCAGTACCCCGGAGCTCTTGACTCTAGCTGCATATGTATCAAAAGATGGCCTAGTCGGCCATCACTGGAAAGAGACGCCCATTGGACTTGCAAACTTTATATGCCCCAGTACATGGGAACACCAGGGCCAAAAAGTGGGAGTGGGTGGGTAGGGGAGTTGGGGGGAGGGTATGGGAGACTTTTGGGATAGCATTGGAAATGTAAATGAGGAAAATACATAATTAAAAAAAAAAGATGAGAGATATAGCTTGAAATTGTCAGAAGTGAAACCTCAAAGGGAACTCATAGTGTTCATTGTGAATGAGTAATAAGGGGAGAGCCAGACTGGCCAGTTGGGGCATAGCAGACTTTCTCTCCTTCCTTCCTTCCTTCCTTCCTTCCTTCCTTCCTTCCTTCCTTCCTTCCTTCCTTCCTTCCTTCCTTCCTTTCTTTCTTTCTTTCTTTCTTTCTTTCTTTCTTTCTTTCTTTCTTTCTTCCTTTCATGTTTCTTTTGGATTAACATCTTGACTGTGAGTAGAACCTTTGTATTTTCTCAAACAAACAAACAAACAAACAAACAAACAGAAAGAAAGAAAGACAAACAGTGATAAAACCTGTTTGTGTTATCACATACTTGTAATCCAATTCCTTGGCAGTTTCAAAAGGTAGGTTTGTAAATTGAAAGTCAATCAAAAGTTAGAACATGACTCTATCAGAAAACAACAAATAAACAAACCAACCACTAATATAAATGAATATCAATTAAAAAGCAAACGAAGAGTAGGGCCACAGGCCTCATCCGGCCGGATCAGCACCCGGGTAGCTAGAGCACAGGGTCGGCTGACACCCACCAGCTACCCACGACCCCCTCCACAGGATTTTGAGACTGCTGGTGAGTGGAACACAGCTTCTGCTCCAGTCCAATCACGCGGGACCTGAGACTGCTTTGGTTGGGGAGGCAAATATCCGCCCTCAGTAGGGCCACAAGCCTCTTCCGGTCAGAAAAGCACCGGGGTAGCTAGGGCGCAGGGTCGGCTGACACTCGCCAGCTACCCACAACACCTGCCATAGGATCTTAAGACTTCTGGAGAGTGGAACACAGCTTCTGCTCCAATCCAATTGCGCGCGGGACCTGAGACTGCATTAGTTAGGGAAGCAGAAAACCGGCCTGAGTAGGACCACAGGCCTCTTCCGGCTGGACCAGCACCAGGGTACTGCCAGCTACCCACGACCCCCGCCACAGGATTTTGAGACTGCTGGTGAGTGGAACACAGCTTCTGCTCCAATCTTTAAACAGTGACAACGACAACAACTAACCCCAGAGATTACCAGATGGCGAAAGGTAAACGTAAGAATCTTACTAACAGAAACCAAGACCACTCACCATCATCAGAACCCAGCACTCCCACTTCGCCCAGTCCAGGGCACCCCAACACACCGGAAAAGCTAGACACGGATCTAAAAGCATATCTCCTGATGATGGTAGAGGACTTCAAGAAGGACTTTAATAACACACTTAAAGAAATACAAAGGAACACTGATAAACAGGTAGAAGACAGTAAAGAGGAAGCACAAAAATCCCTTAAAGAATTGCAGGAGAACACTGCTAAAGAGTTACAAATCCAGCCGGGCGTGGTGGCGCACGCCTTTAATCCCAGCACTCGGGAGGCAGAGGCAGGCGGATTTCTGAGTTCGAGGCCAGCCTGGTCTACAAAGTGAGTTCCAGGACAGCCAGGGCTACACAGAGAAACCCTGTCTCGAAAAAACAAAACAAACAAACAAACAAAAAAAAACAAAACAAACAAACAAACAAAAAAGAGTTACAAATCCTTAAAGAAAAACAGGATAACCTAATCAAACAGGTAGAAGTCCTTAATGAAAAACAGGAAAACACATCCAAACAGATGATGGAAATGAACAAAACCATACTAGACCTAAAAAGGGAAGTAGACACAATAAAGAAAACCCAAAATGAGGCAACACTGGAGATAGAAACCCTAGGAAAGAAATCTGGAACCATAGATACGAGCATCAGCAACAGAATACAAGAGATGGAAGAGAGAATCTCAGGTGCAGAAGATTCCATAGAGAACATCGGCACAACAATCAAGGAAAATGTAAAATGCAAAAAGATCCTAACTCAAAACATCCAAGAAATACAGGACACAATGAGAAGACCAAACCTACGGATAATAGGAGTGGATGAGAATGAAGATTTTCAACTCAAAGGACCAGCAAACATCTTCAACAAAATTATAGAAGAAAACTTCCCAAATCTAAAGAAAGAGATGCCCATGAACATACAAGAAGCCTACAGAACTCCAAATAGACTGGACCAGAAAAGAAATACCTCCCGACACATAATAATCAGAACAACAAATGCTCTAAATAAAGATAGAATACTAAAAGCAGTAAGAGAAAAAGGCCAAGTAACATATAAAGGCAAGCCTATCAGAATTACACCAGATTTTTCACCAGAGACTATGAAAGCCAGAAGATCCTGGACGGATGTTATACAGACACTAAAAGAACACAAATTCCAGCCCAGGCTACTATACCCAGCCAAACTCTCAATTAACATAGATGGAGAAACCAAAGTATTCCACGACAAAACCAAATTCACACATTATCTCTCCACGAATCCAGCCCTTCAAAGGATAATAACAAAAACAAAAAAAAACCAATACAAGGACAGGAACCACGCCCTAGAAACAACAAGAAGGTAATCCCTCAACAAACCTAAAAGAAGACAGCCACAAGAACAGAATGCCAACTTTAACAACAAAAATAACAGGAAACAACAATTACTTTTCCTTAATATCTCTTAATATCAATGGACTCAACTCCCCGATAAAAAGACATAGACTAACAAACTGGCTACACAAACAAGACCCAACATTTTGCTGCTTACAGGAAACTCATCTCAGAGAAAAAGATAGACACTACCTCAGAATGAAAGGCTGGAAAACAATTTTCCAAGCAAATGGTAGGAAGAAACAAGCTGGAGTAGCCATTATAATATCTGATAAGATTGACTTCCAACCCAAAGTCATTAAAAAAGACAGGGAGGGACACTTCATACTCATCAAAGGTAAAATCCTCCAAGAGGAACTATCAATCCTGAATATCTATGCTCGAAATACAAAGGCAGCCACATTCATTAAAGAAACTTTAGTAAATCTCAAAGCACACATTGCACCTCATACAATAATAGTGGGAGACTTCAACACACCACTTTCACCAATGGACAGATCATGGAAACAGAAACTAAACAGGGACACAGAGAAACTAAGAGAAATTATGAATCAAATGGATCTGGCAGATATCTACAGAACATTCTATCCTAAAACAAAAGGATATACCTTCTTCTCAGCACCTCATGGTACCTTCTCCAAAATTGACCACATAATTGGTCACAAAACAGGCCTCAACAGATATAAAAATATTGAAATTGTCCCATGCATCCTATCAGATCACCATGGACTAAGGCTGATCTTCAATAACAAAATAAATAATAGAAAGCCAACCTTCACGTGGAAACTGAACAACACTCTTCTCAATGATACCTTGGTCAAGGAAGGAATAAAGAAAGAAATTAAGGACTTTTTAGAGTTCAATGAAAATGAAGCCACAACATACCCAAACTTATGGGACGCAATGAAAGCATTTCTAAGAGGAAAACTCATAGCTCTGAGTGCCTCCAAAAGGAAACTAGAGAGAGCACACATTAGCAGCTTGACAACACACCTAAAAGCACTAGAACAAAAAGAAGCAAATTCACCCAAGAGGAGTAGACGGCAGGAAATAATCAAACTCAGGGGCGAAATCAACCAAGTGGAAACAAGAAGAACTATTCAAAGAATCAACCAATCAAGGAGCTGGTTCTTTGAGAAAATCAACAAGATAGATAAACCCTTAGCCAGACTCACTAGAGGGCACAGGGAAAGCATCCTAATTAACAAAATCAGAAATGAAAAAGGAGACATAACAACAGATCCTGAAGACATCCAAAACACCATCAGATCCTTCTACCAAAGGCTATACTCAACAAAAGTGGAGAACCTGGATGAAATGGAGAAGTTCCTAGACAGATACCAGGTACCAAAGTTGAATCAAGATCAGGTTAATGATCTAAACAGCCCTATATCCCCCAAAGAAATAGAAGCAGTCATTAATAGTCTCCCAACTAAAAAAAGCCCAGGACCAGATAGGTTTAGTGCAGAGTTCTATCAGACCTTCAAAGAAGATCTAATCCCAGTTCTTCACAAACTATTCCACAAAATAGAAACAGAAGGTACTCTACCCAACTCATTCTATGAAGCCACAATTACTCTGATACCTAAACCACAAAAAGACCCAACAAAGATAGAAAACTTCAGACCAATATCCCTTATGAATATTGATGCAAAAAATCCTCAATAAAGTTCTTGCTAACCGAATCCAAGAACACATCAAAACAATCATCCATCCTGACCAAGTAGGTTTCATCCCAGGGATGCAGGGATGGTTCAATATACGGAAATCCATCAACGTAATCCAGTATATAAACAAACTCAAAGACAAAAACCACATGGTCATCTCCTTAGATGCGGAAAAAGCATTTGACAAGATCCAACACCCATTCATGATAAAAGTCTTGGAAAGATCAGGAATTCAAGGCCCATACCTAAACATGATAAAAGCAATCTACAGCAAACCAGTAGCCAACATCAAAGTAAATGGTGAGAAGCTTGAAGCAATCCCTCTAAAATCAGGGACTAGACAAGGCTGTCCACTTTCTCCATACCTATTCAACATTGTACTTGAAGTCCTAGCCAGAGCAATTCGACAACAAAAGGAGATCAAAGGGATACAAATTGGAAAAGATGAAGTCAAAATATCACTTTTTGCAGATGATATGATAGTATATATAAGTGACCCTAAAAATTCCACCAGAGAACTCCTAAGCCTGATAAACAGCTTCGGTGAAGTAGCTGGATATAAAATTAACTCAAACAAATCAATGGCCTTTCTCTACACAAAGAATAAACAGGCTGAGAAAGAAATTAGGGAAACAACACCCTTCTCAATAGTCACAAATAATATAAAATATCTTGGCGTGACTCTAACTAAGGAAGTGAAAGATCTGTATAATAAAAACTTCAAGTCTCTGAAGAAAGAAATTATAGAAGATCTCAGAAGATGGAAAGATCTCCCATGCTCATGGATTGGCAGGATCAACATTGTAAAAATGGCTATCTTGCCAAAAGCAATCTACAGATTCAATGCAATCCCCATCAAAATTCCAAATCAATTCTTCAACGAATTAGAAAGTGCAATCTGCAAATTCATCTGGAATAACAAAAAACCTAGGATAGCAAAAACTCTTCTCAAGGATAAAAGAACCTCTGGTGGAATCACCATGCCGGACCTAAAGCTCTACTACAGAGCAATTGTGATAAAAACTGCATGGTACTGGTATAGTGACAGACAAATAGACCAATGGAATAGAATTGAAGACCCAGAAATGAACCCACACACCTATGGTCACTTGATCTTCGACAAGGGAGCTAAAAACATCCAGTGGAAGAAAGACAGCATTTTCAACAAATGGTGCTGGCACAACTGGTTGTTAACATGTAGAAGAATGCGAATCGATCCATTCCTATCTCCTTGTACTAAGGTCAAGTCTAAGTGGATCAAGGAACTTCACATAAAACCAGAGACACTGAAACTTATAGAGGAGAAAGTGGGGAAAAGCCTTGAAGATATGGGCACAGGGGAAAAATTCCTGAATAGAACAGTAATGGCTTGTGCTGTAAGATCGAGAATTGACAAGTGGGACCTCATGAAACTACAAAGCTTCTGCAAGGCTAAAGACACCATCAATAAGACAAAAAAACCACCAACAGATTGGGAAAGGATCTTCACCTATCCTAAATCAGATAAGGGACTAATATCCAATATATATAAGGAACTCAAGAAGGTGGACTCCAGAAAGTCAAATAACCCCATTAAAAAATAGGGCTCAGAACTGAACAAAGAATTCTCACCTGAGGAATACCGAATGGCAGAGAAGCACCTGAAAAAATGTTCAACATCCTTAATCATCAGGGAAATGCAACTCAAAACAACCCTGAGATTCCACCTCACACCAGTCAGAATGGCTAAGATCAAAAATTCAGGTGACAGCAGATGCTGGCGAGGATGTGGAGAAAGAGGAACACTCCTCCATTGTTGGTGGGATTGCAAGCTTGTACAACCACTCTGGAAATCAGTCTGGCGGTTCCTCAGAAAATTGGACATAGTACTACCGAAGGATCCAGCAATACCTCTCCTGGGCATATATCCAGAAGATGTCCCAACCGGTAAAAAGGACACATGCTCCACTATGTTCATAGCAGCCCTATTTATAATAGCCAGAAGCTGGAAAGAACCCAGATGTCCCTCAACAGAGGAATGGATACAGAAATTATGGTACATTTACACAATGGAGTACTACTCAGCTATTAAAAAGAATGAATTTATGAAATTCCTAGCCAAATGGATGGACCTGGAGGGCATCATCTTGAGTGAAGTAACACAATCACAAAAGAACTCACACAATATATATTCATTGATAAGTGGATATTAGCCCAAAACTTAGGAAACCCAAGATATAAGATACAATTTGCTAAACGCATGAAACTCAAGAAGAATGAAGACCAAAGTGTGGACACTGTGCACCTTCTTAGAATTGGGAACAAAACACCCAGGGAAGGAGTTACAGAGACAAAGTTAGTAGCTGTGATGAAAGGATGGACCATTTAGAGACTGCTGTATCCAGGGATCCGTCCCATAATCAGCTTCTAAACGCTGACACCATTGCATACACTAGCAAGATTTTGCTGAAAGGACCCAAATATAGCTGTCTCTTGTGAGACGATGCCGGGGCCTAGCAAACACAGGAGTGGATGTTCACAGTCAGCTATTGGATGTATCACAGGGCTCCCAATGGAGAAGCTAGAGAAAGTACCCAAGGAGCTAAAGGGATCTGCAACCCTATAGTTGGAACAACATGATGTACTAACCAGAACCCCGGAGCTCTTGTCTCTAGCTGCATATGTATCGAAAGATGGCCTAGTCGGCCATCAATGGAAAGAGAGGCCCATTGGACTTGCAAACTTTATATGCCCCAATATAGGGGAATGCCAGGGCCAAAAGAATGGGAATGGGTGGGTAGGGAAGTGGGGGGCGCTATGGGGGACTTTTGGGATAGCATTGGAAATGTAATTGAGGAAAATATGTAATAAAAATATTAAAAATCAAAAAACAAAACAAAACAAAAAAAAAGAATAGAAACTGAGGAAATTTAAAAAAAATCAGATCCTACTACAAAAGCCTTTACTCAACAAAACTTGAAAACCTGGATGAAATGGGCAATTTTCTAGACCGATATCTGGTAACAAAGTTAAATCAGGATCAAGTTAATGATCTAAACAGTCCCATATCACCTAAAGAAACAGAAATTGCTATTAATAGTCTCCCCCCCAAAAAAAAACCCTCCAGGACCTGATCCGTTTAGTGAAGTGCTTTTATTGTTGAGAATAGTTTCAATATCCTGGGTCTTTTGTTATTCTAGATGAATTTAAATTGATCTTTCTAAATCTATGAAAAACTGAGTTGAAATTTTGATGGGGATTGTATTGAATATTTAGATAGCTTTGGGCAAGATGGTCATTTTTCCCCAGTTTTTTATTAGATATTTTCTTCATTTACATTTCAAATGCTATCCTAAAAGTCCCCTATACACTCCCCCTGCCCTGCTCCCCTTCCCACTCCCACTTCTTGGCCCTGGTGTTCCCCTATACTGGGTCATATAAAGTTTGCAAGACCAATGCATCTTCCCAATGATGGCCGACTAGGCCTTCTTCTGCTACATATGCAGCTAGAGACATGAGCTTTGGGGGTACTGGTTAGTTAATATTGTTGTTTCACCTATAGGTTTGTAGACCCCTTCAGCTCCTTGGGTACTTTTTAAAAATTGGGTATTTATTTCATTTAAATTTCCAATGCTATCCCAAAAGTCCCCCACATGCTCCCCCACCCACTCCCCCACCCACCCACTCCCACTTCTTGGCCCTGTCGTTCCCCTGTACTGAGGCATATAAAGTTTGCAAGATCAATGGGCCTCTCTTTCCACTGATGGCCGACCAGGCCATTTTCTGATTCATATGCAGCTAGAGACACGAGCTCCAGGGGGTACTGGTTAGTTCATATTGTTGTTTCCTTGGGTACTTTTTGTAGCTCCTCCATTGGGGGCCCTGTGTTCCATCCTATACATGACTGTGAGCATCCACTTCTGTATTTGCCAGGCACTGGCATATCCTCACATGAGACAGCTATATCAGGGTCCTTTCAGCAAAATCTTGCTGGCATATGCAATAGTGTCTGTGTTTGGTGGATGATTATGGGATGGAAGATGGTCATTTTTATTATATTAATCCTGCCAATCCATGATCATGGGAGATCTTTCCATCTTCTGAGATCGTCTTTAATTTCTTTCTTCAGAGACTTGAAGTTCTTATTGTACAAATCTTCCACTTGCTTAGTTAGAGTCACAGCAAGTGTTTAATCTCTTTCTTTATTTCTTCCTTGACCAACTTATCACTGAGTAGAGTGTTGCTCAGCTTCCATGTATATGTGGGCTTTCTATTATTAATGTTGTTATTGAAGATCAGCCTTAGTCTGTGGTGATCTGATAGGATGCATGGGATTATTTCAAATTTTTTTTATGTTGTTTAAGCATGTTGAGGCATGCTTTGTCACTGATTATATGGTCAGTTTTGAAGAAGATCCCATGATATGGTGTGAAGAAGGTATATCCTTTTGTTTTAGGATAAAATGTTCTATAGATATCTGATAAATATATTTGTTTCATAACTTCTGTTAGTTTCACTGTGTCTCTGTTTAGTTTCTGTTTCCATTAATGAGAGCAGGGTATTGAACTCTCCCACTATTATTGTGTGCAGTGCTATGTGTTCTTTGAGCATTAGTAAAGTTACTTTAATTAATGTGGATGCCCTTGCATGTCGAGCATAGATATTCAGAATTGAGAGTTCATCTTTGTAGATTTTACCTTTAATGAATATGAAGTGTCCCTCCTTATCTTTTTTGATAACTTTAGATTGAATGTCAATTTTATTCGCTATTAGAATGGCTACTCCAGCTTGTTTCTTTGGACCATTTGCTTGGAAAATTGCTTTCCAGCCTTTTATTCAGAAGTAGTGTCTGTCTTTGTCCCTGAGGTAGGTTTCCTGTAAGCAGCAAAAGGTTGGGTCCTGTTTATGTAAACAGTCTGTTAGTCTATGACTTTTTATTGGGGAATTGAGTCAATTGATATTAAGAGATATTAAGGAAAAATCATTAGTTTCCTGTTATTTTTGTTGTTAGAGTTGGAATTCTGTTCATGTGGCTATCTTCTTTTAGCTTTGCTGAAAGATTACTTTCTTGCTTTTTCTAGGGTGTAGTTTCCATTCTTGTTGGAGTTTTCCCTTTATTATCCTTTGAAGGGCTTGATTTGTAGAAAGATACTGTGAAAATTTGATTTTGTTATGGAATACCTTGATTTTTTCCGTCTATGGTAATTGAGAGTTTTGCTGGGTATAGTAGCTTGACTGGCATTCGTGTTCTCTTAAGGTCTTCATGACATCTGCTCTGGATCTTCTTGCTTTCACAGTCCTTGGGGAGAAGTCAGGTATAATTCTGATAGGTCTGCCTTTATATGTTACTTGACCTTTTTCCCTTACTGCTTTTAATCTTTCTTTGTTGTGTGCATTTGGTGTTTTGATTATTATGTGACAGGAGGAATTTCTCTTATGATCCAAACTATTTGGAGTTCTGTAGGCTTCTTTTATGTTCATGGGCATCTCTTTCTCTAGATTGGGAAAGTTTTCTATAATTTTCTATAATTTTGTTAAAGATATTTACTGAGCCTTTAATTTGGAAATCTTCCTTCTCTTCTATACCTATTGTCCTTAGGTTTGGTCTTCTCATTGTGTCCTGGATTTCCTGGATGGTTTGGGTTAGTATCTTTTGGCATTTTGCATTTTCTTTGATTTTTGTGTCAATGTTTTCTATGGTATTTCTGTACCTGAGATTCTCTCTTCTATCTCTTGTATTTTACTGGTGATGATTTTATCTATGGCTTCTGACTTCTTTCCTAGTTTTCTATCTCCAGAGTTGTCTCTCTCTGTGATTTATTTTTTTTATTGCTTCTACATCCATTTTTAGGTCCTGGATTTGTTTTGTTCAATTCTTTCACCTGTTTGCATGTGTTTTCCTGTATTTCTTTTAGGGAATTTTGTGTTTAAGGGCTTCTATCTGTTTACCTGTTTTCTCCTGTATTTCTTTAAGTGAGTTATTTATGTCCTTTTTATAGTTTTTCCATCATCATGAGAAGTGACTTTAGATCCATATTTTGCTTTTCTCTTGTTATGGTGTATCTAGGACCTTCTATGTTAGGAGAGTTGGGTACTAGTAATGCCAAGTAATCTTGGTTTATGTTGCTTCTATTCTTATGATTGCCTCCTGACATCTGATTATCTCAATTGGTCCCTGCCATCAGTACATCTGATTTGAGCCTGTCTTTCCTGTCATCCCGGTTGAGGCAGAACTTCTTTGAGTCCAGCTTTCTCTGTGATCCTGTGAGTCCAGGATCCTGTGATCCTGAGATTCTGGGTGTGTCAGAGTTTTTAGCAGTCAAACTTCCTCTGAGACCCTGAGATCCTTGTTTGGCCAAGTCCTGGGATCCTGGGATCCTCAGTTCCTGGGATCCTAAGAGCCTGGGCATGTTAGTGTGTGTGTATGTGTGTGTGTGTGTGTGTGTGTGTGTGTGTGTGTGTGTGTGTGAGAGAGAGAGAGAGAGAGAGAGAGAGAGAGAGAGAGAGAGAGAGAGAGAGAGAGAGGAATCCACCTTTCTTTCAGAACCTCAGTGGACATGATGGTGCTCAGACACTTTGGAAGAGTGTAGAATTTCCTTACTCTCTTCACTGATTCCAAAGCTACTTCCATCTGGAAGGAGTCTCACACTTGGCCACAAGTGGTGCATGTCTTACCATCTGTCTGACTATCTCTTAGTCTATTGTAGTTGACAATTAACCATTACACCAATACATTTGAGAAGTATGAGAACAAAAGATTGGCTGATTTTTTTGGGAGGAAGAATACTGCAGTCCTCTTTCTCACACTATTTCTTCTTCTTTTTGTCTCTTCAGTTTTATGACTGTGAATTATACCAGAGCATCATGCTTAAACTCAGGCATAGACAAAGTCTAAGAGACACAAGACACACTGCTACAGGGCAGAGCAGAATTCAAGGCTATATTCTGCATGCTTGGGAAGTACAGAGGCAGATTCTCTTTCTGCTTTGAAGCTGGAAACTTTGTACTAAAGCAGTTTGGTTTTACACTGGAGCATGAAGATGACTGCACTGGGCAGTGTGCTTCTTCCTCCAGGGTTAATTTACACATAAACAGATTTGGACTCTGTCTTGAGCTTGCTCTTGGATGAATTGTGAAATTCTGGTTTATGTTGCTTATTCAGAACTGGAGTTTTAGCCTTTTTCCCCCTTCTTCTTCTTCTATCTTTCAGGTATGTAGGTAACTAGCACATTTTCATGCATCTGTGACTAGTGAGAGATGTCAAGCAACAATCTTGTGTGTTTACCTCTAAGATTTGTTTATGATTGGCATCACTGGAAATTTTAAAACCGGTATCCAGTTACAGTAATGGCAATAGGAAATAGATAGAGGAATCTTGGAGAAAACAGCATCTTGTAAGCTTATGACTAGGCATGTAAAATGTTCCTGGTATAGTCCACTTTAAGATGCTCTAATTGACAAGATTTCTGAAGGTCCCTACATTCCCAATTTAGAGATATATTGTGGCAGCAAAAAATATTGTGGCTATAGAACAAGTTACACATTAACTCTCCATCTGTTTTTATTTCAACTCTAGTTAAGGAGAATGAAACAGCCTCAGCTGGAAAGAGATTGGCAGAGAAAAGGCTAAGGGCAAAAGGGCATTTGGAAAAAGAATATAAAATACCTTCTCCCTTTACTCCATTTGAGGCAAGAGACAGTGCTTTGTGACAGAGGCTTACAGGGTCCCTTAGTGGGGCACAGTTCTCTAGGTGTGCAACCTGTGCCAGGGCTCCACATGATCTACAGATGGCTGCACATCAGGGTTGGCTTTTCATGAGCTTCTTTTTTCTTGACATTCTTCACTTGGAGGCTGCAAAAATCCTGACTATATCTACTCTGAGTAAGTTCTTGCTGGGATATAGAGTATTGCAAGACTCTGATGCCTGGGTTAACATGTTTCATAAAAATGGCACATAGTTGACCATGCATGAGATTTTTCTATCTAGGTGTAGACTACACCTGGGAGATGGGCTATGGAATGTGTGCAAAGTTGTGCTCAGAGAGTACTCTACCCAAGGGAGAGAGCAACAGTAGATGGTGATATAATGTGATGTGGAAACAGAAGGAGGAATGCAGAGGGGGGTTTGTAAGGAAGGCTTCTCTACTGGGGTTTTAGTTGTGAGTGGATGGGAGGCAGATCAGTCAAAGTGATCTGCCTATTCATCCAACAAAGGGAGCAGTGAACATTTCTTGATTTTTTTTCTGGGTAGGCTAACATCCATAAGCCTTTTGGTTTTTAAAAGATGTTCTCTTTCTTATAAGCACCCAGGCCTCAAAGTTTGCACGTCACCAGGACATCATCTTATTCCAGGACCTGATCCATTACCCTTAACACCACAAACATCCTGACCCCAAGTTTTGGTCTGGAGCTCATGATAACAGCAGCTTCATGTACATGGATCACTGATAAAAGACTGGGTTAGCTAGGAGAAATACACATTAGTGACAACAGATAACAGGTCACATGAAGGCTGTATATAGGCTTTGTGAAAACAATCTTTTTCAAATGGTCAACTTGTTTGGATTTAAAGTTGAATAGAATACAACCCAATAATTAGGACAAAAAAGAACACAGACATAATAGAGTGGCAGAGGTGGTGAAAGGGTTATCACATTGTGCCAGGTAGGAATTTAAGAAAAATTAACCTTCAAAGATCTGCAAAGGACCACAAACTCTTAATTTCTAACCTGTGATCATAACTTACTTATAATACATATTACCCAAAACCCAAATTATCTGTTATTTTATGGCAAAGCTATTGACATTCTGGATTTAACAATGAATAGTTAGCCTCCACGGGTCCCTCTTCACTATTTCTAACTACCTCAGCGAGATGATGATTTCATGGAAAGCAGAAGGTTGGTTTGTTTGTTTGTTTGTTTGTTTGTTTGTTTGTTTCTTTCTTTCTTTCTTTCTTTCTTTCTTTCTTTCTTTCTTTCTTTCTTTCTTTCTTTCGTCTTTCTTTTTTTTTTTGATTTTTTAGACAGGGTTTCTCTGTCTAGCCCTGGCTGTCCTGGAACTCACTTTGTAGACCAGGCTGGCCTCAAACTCAGAAATCTGCCTGCCTCTGCCTCCCGAGTGCTGGGATTAAAGGCGAGCGCCACCACGCTTGGCTAGAAGGTTTCTTTTTAGTGCTGCAGAAGTAATCATTATACAGGACTGGTGTCAAAGATTTACTTGAGTCTTAAGCCCTAGCATCCTAAAACATTCTAAGTGGCGGGGAAAAATATTAAGGGACTTATCATATATTTCTAAGGGGTGAAAGTTAGGAATATTTTCTACAAAGTTAAAACTGAGAGAATGGGTGGGCATCTTCTCAAGGGTTTTATGTGCCCTGGTGTGCTTTTCCTGCTTTCTCAACAATATTGCAGATGGATATGTGTTATAGTTCTGTATTTTATGGCTCATGTGTTACTTACTTTTTGTTTGTCTATGATGCTAGAATGTAAAATGTTAAAAGTGTGCCTGCATAATTGAGTGAATGTTCTTAGCTGCTCTCAAATGGCAGGGTGCCACCCTCAAAGCACTTTCAGGGATGGAGCCTGAGGATCTTAGCACTGGACAGAAACACAGACTATAACCATGGGATTGAGCCTTCTACTCTGTTCTTGTTAGAGGCACACAAGGGTCAAGGGCATGGGCTGGCTCTTGCAGGAATACCTTTCTAATGTTGTATAAAAAATTCTTATGGAGTAGTTTTAGAGTGGGGGCTTGTATATTAGTGTTAAAAATTCTGATGCTACATTTCATCTGCTTTTAAAAATAACTTTTTTTAAGATCATAATATAATTACACCATTTCCCCTTTCCCTTCCTCTCTTGAAACCTTTGCAAGCATGTCTCCTTGTTCTCTTTCAATACTAGGGCCACTTTTTCACTAATTGTTGGAACATGCACAGAAGTTCATGTATATAAACATTTATTCCTAAATATAACCTAATCAGGCTGTATAATATTTTTAGGGATAACCATTTTGTATTGGATCAAGAGTTGGTATGCTCATCCCTAGGGAAGACTATTTCTCCTACTCTAGGCATTTCTAACTTTGTGTTGGGTTTCTTTTCTTGTGTGTGTGTGTGTGTGTGTGTGTGTGTGCACGAATGTGTGTGCTTGCTTGCCCAGAAGATTAAATAATGGTAAGGTCACCAGATCTTAATATTTTACCGTGTTTTTTTCTGTTCCACTGACTTAGTTTGTGCGGTTTGAAGTTCTCAGCATTTCTCTGCAAGAAACCTGGCTCATGAGCATCCATTATTATGGCTGGCTCACTGGGCACTCCTTCTTCTCAGTCTCTTGAGAGCAGGAGCAGGACTCCTCAGGTGTGGTAGCTTCTGACTCTTCTGTGTTCAGATAACACAAATGGAAATGGAAGGAGTTATCCACTCAGCAGATACGTTCAGTTTCCCTGACTTTTATGCCCCAACTTAATTATTATGGTTCTTCAAGTTCCCAAACACCCTGAACTCTCAGCTTTTGTTTACAATTTCTTTTTCTTCTTTTCTTTATTTATGTTTCTATGCTTCAGTTTTGGACTCAAAACAAAGTTCTAAAGAAATTGTGGCTGAGGAGAAGACATCGGAGTGATGTTACTTGTTCCTTTCCCAAGGATTCTCTTTACATAGCAACCCAGGGTTGCTGCAGAATCATGCTGTCTCAGTTTCTCATGTCTCTGGTGTTTTTCATGACTATTTCAGGGTGGTTTAAGCCTCATAATGATCCTAAATAACTTTTTTCAAAGGGCATAAACTCAGGTTCAAGAAGAGAAACTTCTTAAGTGGGGGCCCCATACCCTCTATTCCTATGAAAATTCTTTTCCTATTGTTTTAGATACTGCATCTCTGTCCTCAGCAATAAGATAAAATTCCAGAGAAAGATATTGCCCATCATATTGTGATGCATTTTCCATGATTAGAGTAATTTTTTGGAGTACAGTGATGGCAGTGAAGGAAAGATACAATGGAACTTATACATGCACCATAAGATGAAGAATGTCTAAATTTAAAAAAGAATTTTATTTATTTTTATTTTACATATGAGTGGTGTGCCTGCATGTATGTTAGTGTATATGCACGTGGAAAGCCTGCAAGGGTTAGAAGAAAGGGTTGGAACTCCTGGAACTAGAGTTTCATATGGTTGTGAACCATCACATGACTGACTTCTGAGAACTGAAGCCAAATCCTCTGTGAGAACAGCAAGCACTCAACTGCCGAGCCATTTCTCCAGGCATGACCCTCAGATCTTTGGTGAAAGCTCGTGTCTTGAGTGTTACCTACAATGTAATGGAGGGCATGGAAGAGCTGGTTTCCATTGAGGCATCCTGAGGCATTCTGTGCTTTGACAATTAGTTTTGGATTTCTTTATGTCAGCTATCTATGGTAATCAGAACCATTTCTTTAATCTCCAAAAAAAAAAAAAATAAAACTTAAATATTGTTTCTAGGAGGAAGCCATTATATAGTGATGAACCGTGTGTCGCAAGTTCTTCATGAAGGTGGCTACAATGTGACCAAACTTCTTTATGAAAGTGGTAATATCCCAGGTATCTTTAAAATCAATTATTACAATAAATTACTTAAATAATAAATGATGACTTCTGTATAGAACTATTTGACAAAAGTTCTGTATATGGCCTTATTGAGAGTTAAATTGTGGTGTGTGAATATATGTGTGTGTGTTTTTGTGTGTATGTGTGTGTGTGTGTGTAAAGTTTATGGATCTCATTAGACTATGTAGTCTTGGCCACTTATGATATATTTCTGTAATTTACTTACTTCCAGTTATAGGTTGATTTTGATTACAGTATGTACCCCAAACATTAATATGCTAGAATCAGGATTTCTGATGTAATGGTGTCAAATAAATATTGATATATAAGAGGCCAGTCTAGTATAATCTGACTGTCCTATGAAGGTAAACACTTGGAAGGGAGTTACATTGTCTTCCAGGGGTGTATTAGCCCTCAGATGGGCAGGTGTTAATGAAACAATGAACCTGCCCTTCTCTGGCCTCTTTCTTCTTTTTGGTCTTGTGACCTTTGTACCCACACATGACACTTTTGTGTGGTGATGCAGTGAGAGCCCATCAAAGGCTGTTCAGGTGATTCTCTCCAATCTTGGGATGAGCAAAATTGTTTTTTGGATTTTTTATTTTCAATTTATGTATATTTGGATGTGATGGTGTCTTAGTTAGGGTTTTACTGCTGTGAACAGACACCACGACCAAGGTAAGTCATAAAAAACAACATTTAATTGGGGCTGGCTTACAGGTTCAGAGGTTCAGTCCATTATCATCAAGGTGGGAGCATGGCAGCATCTAGACAGGCATGGTGCAGGCAGAGCTGAGAGTTCTACAGCTTCATCTGAAGGCTGCTAGTGGAAGACTGACTTCCAGGCAACTAGGGTGAGGATCTTATACCCACACCCACAGTGACACACCCATTCCAACCAGGTCATACATATTCCAACAAGGCAGATGGTGCCACTCCCTGGTCCAAGGATATACAAACCATCACATTCCACTCCCTGGTCCCCATAGACTTGTTCAAAAACATGAGTCTATGGGGGCCACACTTAAACATAGCATAATGCAAAATGCATTTAGTCCAACTTTCAAAGTCCTTATAGTCTATAGCAGTCACAACAATGTTAAAAGTCCAAAGTTCAAGGTCTCTTCTGAGATTCATCCAACTTAATTAACTGTAATCTCAAAGCAAGGCAGGAAACCAGCTAGGCAAACTACAAACTCTGCATCTCCATGGCTGATGTCAAAGTGGTCTTCAGATCTCCACTCCTTTTTCATTTTTGTTGACTGCAACAAACTGCTTTCTCCTGGGCTGGTTCCACTCCCTGTTAGCAGCTTTTCTCAGTATGTGTCCCATGGCTCTGGCATCTTTAACATCTTTGAGTCTCCAAGGCAATTTCAATGTTACAGCTTCTTGTTTCAGTGTCTGGGATTCCACTTGATCTTTTGGACTCCTCCTAAGGGCTGGCATCACTTTTCCAGCTCTGCGCTCTGTAGCACTCTAAGCTCGGGTTGATCCACTCCACTACAGCTGCAGTTCTTGGTGATCACTCCACGGTACTGACATCTCCAATACACTGGGGTATTCCACTCCAACTAGGCTTCATCAATAGCCTCTCATAGGCTCTCTTCAGGGTGCCAAGCCTCAAATCCTTTGCATGACCCCTTCAGTCCTGGGCCATCAACTATAGCTGAGGCTTCACCTTCTCCAATGGCCTTCCCTGGCCTCTCATAGTGCTAAGCCTCAGCTTCTCTCCATTATCCCTTCATTCCTTCACAAGCAGTACCACCTGAGTGACTCTTACACATTACCAAGTCCAGCCGCAGCATGAGGTGCAACCTTGGTTATCTCTGGAACACAGCTTCTTTGTGCTCCCAGAAAACAATTTCCGGAAGATTTCACCTCAGTGATGCTGGTCTCTTCTTAATCACTGCTAATTCCTTAGCTCCAGCTAACCAGCATCAATTTTCCCAGTAGTTCCTTCCATTCTTAACTCTAGAGCCAGAGCCACATGGCTGAAGCTGCCGAGTTCTGCTGCATACAGGAACTAGAACATGATCCTCTTGTCCTATTACATTATCACTAGCTTTATGTTTTCTAAATCCTTAACTGCCTAAGCTTGGCTATCCTGGTTCTTGCTCTGTAGATTGACCTTGAATTCAGAGATCAGCATGCCTGTCTCCTGAGATTAAAGGTGTGTACCACCATGCCTGGATTTAATTTAGCTGGGTAGGATCTTGCCCCAAGGTCCCACTCCCTTAATCTGTTATCTCCTAGAACACAGGAATTAGTTCCATTTCACTTCCTGGTACCCCTTTAATACTCAAACCATATATTTTATATTTTTCCTTTCTAAGCTTGCTATGCTTGTTCAAACTTCTCTTCATAAGACTTAACCAGAGAACAAAGTCTCTGCTGGGCTTTTTTGAAACTTCCTTTGTCAATGCAATTAATCCAAGTCTCTTCACCTGATCCTCAGGCAAACTTTTCAGACAAGGGCAAAAAGTAGCCACATTCTTCACCAAAGTACCACAAAACCAGTCTTTATGCCACATTTTGAAATTCTCCTCCTTTGAAATCTCTTGGGCCAGGTCAACACAGTTCAAATTACTCCCAGCAACTAAGTCTTCCATATTCCTACTAGGATGACCCATTAAGCCCCATTTAAAGCATTCCATTGCTTTCCAAATACAAAGTCCCAAAATCCACATTCTGTCAAATAAAAGCATGGTCAGGCCTATCACAGCAATACCCCACTCCTGGTACCAACTTCTGTATTAGTCAGGGTTCTCTAGAGTCACAGAACTTATGGATAGTCTCTATATGGTAAAAGAATTTATTGATGACTTACAGTCGGCAGCCCAATTCCCAACAATGGTTCAGTTGCAGCTGTGAATGGAAGTCCAAGGATCTAGCAGTTACTCAGTCTCACACGGCAAGCAGGCGAAGGAGCAAGGGCTAGACTCCCTTCTTCCAATGTCCTTATATTGTCTCCAGCAGAAGGTGTAGCCCAGATTAAAGGTGTGTTCCACCACACCTTTAATCCCAGATGAAAGGTGTAGCCCAGATTAAATCTCCTTAAACTCGGAGATTTAATCTTCTGGAATCCATAGCCACTATGGCTCAAGATCTTCATACCAAGATCCAGATAAGGATCTCCAAGCCTCCAGATAAGGGTCACTGGTGAGCCTTCCAATTCTGGATTGTAGTTCATTCCAAATAAGTCAAGTTGACAACCAGGAATAGCCACTACAATCCACCCCTTATCAACTTGACACAAATAATATCTCAAGTTCACATGAAACAATAACAAGGTTGTGAATACGCCTAACATGATATAACTATCCCTCGTACAATCACAAACGCATTTGTAAATTTACAATGGGGCATTCATATTACTTTATAATCCTCGTTTCTGCAACTGGTTATGTGGCCTTAATTGGTATTTATAACTACCTTCCTCTACTACGCATTCTGTATTTCCTTCACCTTCGGCCAGCACCTCAGCAGGTCTTGGCTCTTTTCCTGGAGGATTGACCCATACCTTCATTCCTGATGGGTCTGCGTCCTTTGTCATCCTGCTTGGATTAGGCTGTTGTAGTTTCCCATTGACTTTAATCACAGGACATGGTAGTACTAGGAGACGCCCTAAGGGATCTCCTACACTCCAGAAATAATCTTGCTTACCTCCATTGTGAAGAGGTAATCCAATTTCCCCATGGTAATCTGGATCTATCACTCCTCCTAACACGGTTATTCCTTTTTCAGCCTGTTGGTTTAAGGGCATTAGAAGCCCAAAACGACCAGGGGGAAGTCTGAGCTTCCAATTCAATGGAATGTTTGTTGTAGCTCCTGGTAGGAGCACTCCCCTCTCTGGAGCTAAAACTTCTAAGCCAGCAGAACCTAGAGTTATGGGGACAGGAAGCAAAAATTTTCCTAGAGGGTCACTAGGAGCGATAGTAAGTGGAACTATTCCCTTTTCCACCCCTTGATTTCTGGACCCATGAATCCTGGCTATGGGTGAAACTGTACCATATATCGAGCGCTGATTCAAAGCATATACTTCCTTCTGAAGAACTCTACCCCAGCCTTCCAAGCTGTTACCACCTAATTGGTGCTGTAACTGCGTCTTCAAAAGGCTATTCCATCTTTCTATCAGGCCAGCTGCTTCAGGATGATGGGGAACGTGGTAAGACCAGTGAATTCCATGATCGTGGGCCCACTGTTGTACTTCTCTGGCTGTGAAATGAGTTCCTTGGTCAGAAGCAATACTGTGTGGAATACCATGACGATAGATAAGGCATTCTGTCAGTCCACGAATGGTGGTTTTAGCAGAGGCATTACGTGCAGGAAAGGCAAATCCATAACCAGAATAAGTATCTACTCCAGTAAGAACAAAACGCTGTCCTTTCCATGAAGGAAGTGGTCCAATGTAGTCAACCTGCCACCAGGTTGCTGGCTGGTCACCTCGAGGAATGGTGCCATATCTGGGGCTCAGTGTTGGTTTCTGCTGTTGGCAGATCTGGCAATCAGCAGCAGCTGTAGACAGGTCAGCCTTGGTGAGTGGAAGCCCGCGTTGCTGAGCCCAAGCATAACCTCCATCTCGACCACCATGGCCACTTTGTTCATGTGCCCATTGAGCAATGACAGGGATGGCTGGGGAGAGAGGCTGACTGTCCACAGAATGGGTCATCTTATCCACTTGATTATTGAACTCCTCCTCGGCTGAAGTCACCTTTTGGTGAGCATTTACATGGGACACAAATATCTTCACATCCTTTGCCCATTTGGAGAGATCTATCCACATACTTCTTCCCCAGATGTCTTTTTCACCAATTTTCCAGTTGTGATCTTCCAAGTCCCTGACCATCCAGCCAATCCATTGGCTACAGCCCATGAGTCAGTGAATAATCGTACATCTGTCCATTTCTTCTTGCAAACAAACTGTTATACCATGTGTACTGCCCGAAGTTCTGCCCACTGTGAAGATTTCCCTTCACCTGTGTCTTTCAGAGTTGTCCCAGAAAGGGGTTGTAATGCTGCAGCTGTCCACTTCTGGGTGGTGCCTGCATAACGTGCAGAGCCATCAGTAAACCAGGCCCTAGTCTTTTCCTCTTCGGTCAGTCGATCATAGGGAACACCCCATGAGGCTACAGGCGCATGCTTGGCAGCAGATGGCATTGTAACAGGAGTAGAAACCATAGGCATTTGAGGAACTTCTTCATGTAACTTGCTTGTGCCTTCAGGACCTGCTCTGTCCTGATCACGTATATACTACTTCCATTTGATAATAGACTGCTGCTGTGCGCGTCCCACTTTATGACTTGCAGGGTCTGATAGTACCCAGCTCATAATGGGTAATTCAGGTCGCATAGTAACTTGGTGTCCTATTGTCAAACGTTCAGTTTCCACTAAGGCCCAATAGCAGGCCAAGAGCTGTTTTTCAAAGGGAGAATAGTTGTCTGCAGATGATGGTAGAGCTTTGCTCCAAAATCCCAAAGGTCTTTTCTGTGATTCACCTACAGGGGCCTGCCAGAGGCTCCAAACAGCATCTCTATCAGCCACAGACACCTCAAGTACCATCGGGTCTGCTGGGTCATATGGTCCAAGTGGTAGAGCAGCCTGGACCTGTTGAAGGGCCTTCTCCTGTTCCAGGCCACACACAAAGCTAGCAGCTTTCCGAGTCACTTGGTAAATAGGCCTAAGTAACACACCCAAGTGAGGGATGTGTTGTCTCCAGAATCCAAATAGACCCACTAAACGTTGTGCTTCTTTCTTGGTTGTAGGAGGGGCCAGGTGCAATAACTTATCTTTCACCTTAGAAGGAATATCTCTGCATGCCCCACACCACTGGACTCCTAAGAATTTCACTGAGGTAGATGGTCCTTGAATTTTGGTTGGATTTATTTCCCATCCTCTGATACGCATATGTGTTACCAATGAGTCCAAAGTGGTTGCTACTTCCTGCTCACTTGGTCCAATCAGCATAATGTCATCAATATAGTGCACCAATGTGATATTTTGTGGAAGATCCAAACGGTCAAGATCCCTTCTAACTAAATTATGACACAGGGCAGGAGAGTTAATATATCCTTGAGGCAAAACTGTGAAGGTATACTGTTGTCCTTGCCAACTGAAAGCAAATTGCTTCTGGTGGTCCTTATGGACAGGTACTGAGAAGAAGGCATTTGCCAGATCAATAGCTGCATACCAGGTGCCAGGAGATGTGTTAATTTGCTCAAGTAATGAAACTACATCTGGTACAGCAGCTGCAATTGGAGTTACTACCTGATTTAGTTTTCGATAATCAACTGTCATTCTCCATGATCCATCTGTTTTCTGCACTGGCCAGATAGGAGAGTTAAACAGAGATGTGGTGGGAACCACCACCCCTGCATCTTTCAAGTCCTTGATAGTGGCAGTAATTTCTGCAATGCCTCCAGGAATACGATACTGTTTTTGATTCACTATTTTCTTTGGCAGAGGTAACTCTAAAGGCTTCCATTTGGCCTTTCCAACCATAATAGCCCTCACTCTACAGTTCAGGGAACCAATATGAGAATTCTGCCAGTTTCTGAGTATATCTATCCCAATTATACATTCTGGAACTAGGGAAATCATCACAGGATGTGTCCGGGGACCTACTGGACCTACTGTGAGTCGGACATCAGTCAAAACTCCATTAATCACCTGCCCTCCATAGGCCCCTACTTTACCTGGAGGGCCACAATGTTTCTTGGGATCTCCTGGGATCAGTGTCAACTCAGAACCAGTATCCAGCAGACCCCAAAAAGTCTGATTATTTCCTTTTCCCCAGTGTACAGTTACCCTTGTAAAAGGCCGTAGGTCCGTCTGGGGAAGAACTGGAGAAAGGGTAACAGCAAAACCTTTGGGTGTCTTATCAGGATCCTTCCTCAGCGGAACCTGGCCACCCCTTCATTCAAGGGGTTCCGGATCTGCAAACTGGCTCAAGTCTGGAAATTGATTCACTGGCCGAGATTGCTGTTTACCACGATCTAATGTAGCCTTTCTTTCATTTGTTTGAGAATTTTTTTTTGCTTATACAGATCAAACAAATATGCAGTAGGCTTCTTATGTATTTTATTCCTGGAAACACCATGATTGATTAGCCAGTACCAAAGGTCCAAGCGAGTCATGCCATTATAAATTTCACCTCTCCTGTGCTGACCGTTACTGGGTCTGTCATTATAAACATTCTTTTGCCTACGCTGTCCATTATAATAACTAGGATCACCTTGTCTCTGGCGATTCAATGCTGCCACCTGGCCCTTGTTACCTCGGAATCCAACTAAACCCAGTGAATTTAATTCATCTTATTGAGCAGAAGCATCTCCAATGCTAAGGTCTGGCACAAGGAAAAGGGAAAGAACAAAACCCTTCAAATGTGCTGGTGCCCCTCTCACCAATTTGCGTCTTATAGAGCTGGTGAAGGGCATATCTTCTCGACCTTCCCATTGTGGACAATTAGGGTTTACACAATATATCCACTCTAGCATTGCAATTTCCCTAAGTCTTAAAATCCCTTCATCAACACTAAGCCACGGAATATCAGGCATCTCCAAGTCATTTCCAGTAGGCCATCTTTTGATAAACACCTCAGCCAACCATTCAAACAAACTTTTGACACCTTTTTTAATCATGTGAGCTTCCGTATTAAACCTAGAATCTCCACTCAGAGGGCCCATGTCAATAAACTCAGCCTGCTCTAGTTTTATGTTCCTTCCACCCTTATCCCACACCCTTAAAATCCATTCCTATACATATTCACCAGGTTTCTGCTTGAATGAATTAGCAAACTCATTAAGCTCCTTAGTAGTGTAGCGAATTTCCTCATGGACTACACTTTCTACCTCACCTCTAGGAGCCTGTTTTGCTTTGAGTCTTGTTATAGGTCTAGAAGAAACTATTGGTGGGCCTTGAGAAACATCAGTATTGAAAGTCATTGCTGGTTTATCAGACTCTGAAAAATTAATTTCCTCATGTGGGGAAGGCATTATTTCAAGGGGTGGGGCTGAGGGTACTACTTCCTCAGGTGGGGCAAACCCTTGAGAATCTGAAGATTCAAAATTCTCAGCTTCAACATGGTCTTCCCACACATCCCCATCCCATGTTATAGGATCCCATTCTTTGCCAATTAGTGCCCTTACTTTAACTGTCGACACACTCTGAGGCTGAGACTTAAATTTTCGCTGTAGTTCAGCCAACCTTACAATGAGGGTTTCAGTTTGATTTTCTGCAACTTGAACTCTATTGCTGCAAGAGAGAAGATTCTCTTCAAGGACACACTTAGCAACTTTTAGATCGTTTACTTGTGTCTGGAGCCTTTCGATTTTATCACACAACTCCTTCCTTTCATTCATCATTTTTTCCCCAGATACTAAGAACAGCCAGCCAGTAAAATCATTTTCTGATTTTTTCCCCATCTTGTAGAAAGCTTTGTGCACTGAATCACCTAATTCATTAAGAAAATCAAGGGCATTAGCTTCTTTAAGTTTGAAATATAATTTCAACCATGGGTCTTCAAAATTCTCTGAGCTCCCAGGAGGGAGAGAATCTGGAGAGGTTTCAGTAGTTGAAAGTGCTGGTGGATCAACAAGCCAATTCCAGTATTTTAAAAGATTCATCCTTGTACTTCTGTTACTCTAGAACCACTCCTGGTACCAACTTCTGTCTTAGTTAGGGTTTTACTGCTGTGAACAGACACCACGACCAAGGTAAGTCATAAAAAACAACATTTAATTGGGGCTGGCTTACAGGTTCAGAGGTTCAGTCCATTATCATCAAGGTGGGAGCATGGCAGTATCCAGGCAGGCATGGTGCAGGCAGAGCTGAGAGGTCTATGTCTTCAACCAAAGGCTGCTAGTGGAAGACTGACTTCCAGGCAACTAGGGTGAGGATCTTATACCCACACCCACAGTGACACACCCATTCCAACCAGGTCACACCTATTCCAACAAGGCCACACCTTCAGATGGTGCCACTCCCTGGTCCAAGGATATACAAACCATCACAGATGGTATGTGAGTTTTTGCCTGAGAGTGCAAGTATCCAAGGAGACCAAAAGACATGGTTGCATCATTCGGACCTGGAATTAACAGGTAGTTGTGACCTGCATGGTGTGGTTGTTGGGAACTGAATATGAGTTCTCTGCAAGAGTAGTACACACTTTGAACTGCTGAGCCATCTCAATAAATTTTTTTTAAATTATAAATTAACAAATGTCAGATATTTTTGTTATGGCAACAAAAATAAATTAAACATCTCATTATTTGACGGTCGCTCACAGTCAACACTACTCATTATTATTGATCATTGTGAGAAGTCCTTATGTCAAGGACTGTCTGAAAGTCGTGTTGAATAGATGTATCCTACCATACTTACATAAAGATTGCTATGTTCATTAGCACATAAATCAGTTTCTACTTTTCTTTTTTTTTTAATTTTTAATATTTTTATTACATATTTTCCTCAATTACATTTCCAATGCTATCCCAAAAGTCCCCCATAGCGCCCCCCCACTTCCCTACCCACCCATTCCCATTCTTTTGGCCCTGGCATTCCCCTATATTGGGGCATATAAAGTTTGCAAGTCCAATGGGCCTCTCTTTCCATTGATGGCCGACTAGGTCATCTTTCGATACATATGCAGCTAGAGACAAGAGCTCCGGGGTTCTGGTTAGTACATCATGTTGTTCCAACAATAGGGTTGCAGATCCCTTTAGCTCCTTGGGTACTTTCTCTAGCTTCTCCATTGGGAGCCCTGTGATACATCCAATAGCTGACTGTGAACATCCACTCCTGTGTTTGCTAGGCCCCGGCATCGTCTCACAAGAGACAGCTATATTTGGGTCCTTTCAGCAAAATCTTGCTAGTGTATGCAATGGTGTCAGCGTTTAGAAGCTGATTATGGGATGGATCCCTGGATACTGCAGTCTCTAAATGGTCCATCCTTTCATCACAGCTACGAACTTTGTCTCTGTAACTCCTTCCCTGGGTGTTTTGTTCCCAATTCTAAGAAGGTGCACAGTGTCCACACTTTGGTCTTCATTCTTCTTGAGTTTCATGCGTTTAGCAAATTGTATCTTATATCTTGGGTTTCCTAAGTTTTGGGCTAATATCCACTTATCAGTGAATACATATTGTGTGAGTTCTTTTGTGATTGTGTTACTTCACTCAAGATGATGCCCTCCAGGTCCATCCATTTGGCTAGGAATTTCATAAATTCATTCTTTTTAATAGCTGAGTAGTACTCCATTGTGTAAATGTACCATAATTTCTGTATCCATTCCTCTGTTGAGGGACATCTGGGTTCTTTCCAGCTTCTGGCTATTATAAATAGGGCTGCTATGAACATAGTGGAGCATGTGTCCTTTTTGCCAGTTGGGACATCTTCTGGATATATGCCCAGGAGAGGTATTGCTGGATCCTCCGGTAGTACTATGTCCAATTTTCTGAGGAACCGCCAGACTGATTTCCAGAGTGGTTGTACAAGCTTGCAATCCCACCAACAATGGAGGAGTGTTCCTCTTTCTCCACATCCTCGCCAGCATCTGCTGTCACCTGAATTTTTGATCTTAGCCATTCTGACTGGTGTGAGGTGGAATCTCAGGGTTGTTTTGAGTTGCATTTCCCTGATGATTAAGGATGTTGAACATTTTTTCAGGTGCTTCTCTGCCATTCGGTATTCCTCAGGTGAGAATTCTTTGTTCAGTTCTGAGCCCCATTTTTTAATGGGGTTATTTGACTTTCTGGAGTCCACCTTCTTGAGTTCTTTATATATATTGGATATTAGTCCCTTATCTGATTTAGGATAGGTGAAGATCCTTTCCCAATCTGTTGGTGGTTTTTTTGTCTTATTGATGGTGTCTTTAGCCTTGCAGAAGCTTTGTAGTTTCATGAGGTCCCACTTGTCAATTCTCGATCTTACAGCACAAGCCATTACTGTTCTATTCAAGAATTTTTCCCCTGTGCCCATATCTTCAAGGCTTTTCCCCACTTTCTCCTCTATAAGTTTCAGTGTCTCTGGTTTTATGTGGAGTTCCTTGATCCACTTAGACTTGACCTTAGTACAAGGAGATAGGAATGGATCGATTCGCATTCTTCTACATGTTAACAACCAGTTGTGCCAGCACCATTTGTAGAAAATGCTGTCTTTCTTCCACTGGATGTTTTTAGCTCCCTTGTTGAAGATCAAGTGACCGTAGGTGTGTGGGTTCATTTCTGTGTCTTCAATTCTATTCCATTGGTCTATTTGTCTGTCACTATACCAGTACCATGCAGTTTTTATCACAATTGCTCTGTAGTAGAGCTTTAGGTCCGGCATGGTGATTCCACCAGAGGTTCTTTTATCCTTGAGAAGAGTTTTTGCTATCCTAGGTTTTTTGTTATTCCAGATGAATTTGCAGATTGCACTTTCTAATTCGTTGAAGAATTGATTTGGAATTTTGATGGGGATTGCATTGAATCTGTAGATTGCTTTTGGCAAGATAGCCATTTTTACAATGTTGATCCTGCCAATCCATGAGCATGGGAGATCTTTCCATCTTCTGAGATCTTCTATAATTTCTTTCTTCAGAGACTTGAAGTTTTTATTATACAGATCTTTCACTTCCTTAGTTAGAGTCACGCCAAGATATTTAATATTATTTGTGACTATTGAGAAGGGTGTTGTTTCCCTAATTTCTTTCTCAGCCTGTTTATTCTTTGTGTAGAGAAAGGCCATTGATTTGTTTGAGTTAATTTTATATCCAGCTACTTCACCGAAGCTGTTTATCAGGCTTAGGAGTTCTCTGGTGGAATTTTTAGGGTCACTTATATATACTATCATATCATCTGCAAAGAGTGATATTTTGACTTCATCTTTTCCAATTTGTATCCCTTTGATCTCCTTTTGTTGTCGAATTGCTCTGGCTAGGACTTCAAGTACAATGTTGAATAGGTATGGAGAAAGTGGACAGCCTTGTCTAATCCCTGATTTTAGAGGGATTGCTTCAAGCTTCTCACCATTTACTTTGATGTTGGCTACTGGTTTGCTGTAGATTGCTTTTATCATGTTTAGGTATGGGCCTTGAATTCCTGATCTTTCCAAGACTTTTATCAAGAATGGGTGTTGGATCTTGTCAAATGCTTTCTCCGCATCTAACGAGATGACCATGTGGTTTTTGTCTTTGAGTTTGTTTATATACTGGATTACGTTGATGGATTTCCGTATATTGAACCATCCCTGCATTGCTGGGATGAAACCTACTTGGTCAGGATGGATGATTGTTTTGATGTGTTCTTGGATTCGGTTAGCAAGAACTTTATTGAGGATTTTTGCATCAATATTCATAAGGGATATTGGTCTGAAGTTTTCTATCTTTGTTGGGTCTTTTTGTGGTTTAGGTATCAGAGTAATTGTGGCTTCATAGAATGAGTTGGGTAGAGTATCTTCTGTTTCTATTTTGTGGAATAGTTTGTGAAGAACTGGGATTAGATCTTCTTTGAAGGTCTGATAGGAAAAATATGGAACGCTTCACGAATTTGCGTGTCATCCTTGCGCAGGGGCCATGCTAATCTTCTCTGTATCGTTCCAATTTTAGTATATGTGCTGCCGAAGCGAGCACCAGTTTCTACTTTTCAATGAGACCTACCTTTTAAGAAATATTTTCTAGTGACCTTCATATTTGAATCAAATGTTTAGTATGCATGATTGTGATGACCTCAGGATCTTAAAAATCAGTAGCTCCCCCAAAATTCTGTACAGAGATGTCAGAAGTTCCTATTTAATTTAACAAACACAGAGACTCATAACCAACTGAAGATCATTCATCCGTGCTGATAGATTAAGGCACAGAAGCTCAGAAAACGTCACTTCCTTGTTCACTGGTTATCTTCCTACACATTTAATTTGTCTTGACATTCTGACTTCATAGATGCAATTCATGCCCAGCCCATTTTGCTTGTTTCCACAATGTTTGATACATTGCTCAATGCTATAAACTCTGCTCCTTTAATAAGCTATGCACAAACTAGTCCACTAAAATTCTCCACATTTGTAGACCTGTCATTCTTCAGTGTTAGGTTTTTAGTCTTGCTATCCTAAAGCATCTTGTCTTTTATTTCTTCTTTATCTTTTTCTTCTTTTGCTACCCCACAATGGCGTCCTGTTTGCTTCCATTTTTGTGTTTCTTTTCTTTCATTATTCTCTTATTTTTCTTCATTTTTTTCTGAGATAAGCCCAGGCTTTCACTGAAGCTCAGCTATATTGCCAGGGTTGTTCTCAAAGTTAGGGGAGTGCTCTTGTCTTAGCAACTCAACTTTAGGGATTAGAGGCATGAGGCACCATTCACACCCAACTCAGATGTCCTTTCAATATCCATGAGCTCTGGACACTTTAGATGTAGTAATGAGTTATTCTTTCTTCTTAATTTTTAGTAGAATTTGAGTGTATTTATGAAGTCAGAAATAACATTATAAGATTATTTCTCCTCACCTTAAATTGAAGCTCTGCATTAAACCATTTAAACATTAATTAGCTGTTTTGGTCACTTTCATTCTGTGATTATTCAACCTGAAAACTATATGATGTATTTTGAAGGATTAATGGTTTTTAGGGTTTATACATAATTGCAAGTAGTGGATTAGTGCCAGGAAGGAGGGCTTAATGGTTGCAATTTATAGTACTTTTCCTTCCTATAACAAGCATCCTTAGACTTATTTTAAATTAACTTACCTATCTGTCTATATCATCTATATCTATATCATCTATCTCTATCTCTATCATCTATATCTAATCTATATCATCTATCTATCTATCTATCTATCTATCTATCTATCTATCTATTTATCTATTTATTTGATTTGACAAAGGATCTCATGCATCCCAGGATGGCTTCAAATTTGCTTTATAGTAAATAATAACATTTAGTTTTATTATCTTTCTTCTTCAACTTCCTGAGTTCTTATTTTGTAAGTATGTGCCAAAAAACTTGATTCTCAGCATCCAGAGTAAGACTTTGTATATAGTAGCCAAGAACTTTAAGAACTGAACAACATATCAATATGTATATACCTTACTTCCTATCAAGCATCCATCTCAAGTAAATGTTCTTGTTTTGGTGGGATGATTCCACTAACACTACTGATCCTTAGTGATTTGATATAAATAATCAGGCCAGGACATGTTTGTATAAGTGTTCTGGATTACCGACAACCTTTATCCCTTCTAGCAGGCCGGTTCTTATTTGTAGTGAAGATTTGGTAAAATAGAAACAAAAACAAAGAAACAAAAGACACAGAGAGAAATGTGATGAAGTCCCTAATTCATAGTTCATTTTTCAGATTAGAATGCAGGCCTTCCTTTCCCTAACAGCACAGTTCACTTGAGTCCAGAAGAACTCAAAGTATAACATTTTCATTCACTATGTAAGGTGAAGTAGGTTCACTACTAGTGGGTTTAAGGAAATTAAAATATGCATTTATCCTTAAATATTTGAATTCAAAGACCAAGGGAGACACACACATACAAAGTGAGTGAGTGAGTGAGTGAATGAGAGAGATAAAGAGAGAGAGAGAGAGAGAGAGAGAGAGAGAGAGAGAGAGAGAGAGAGAGAGGGAGAGGGAGAGGGAGAGGGAGAGGGAGAGGGAGAGGGAGAGGGAGAGGGAGAGGGAGAGGGAGAGGGAGAGGGAGAGGGAGAGAGAGAGAGAGAGAGAGAGAGAGAGAGAGAGAGAGAGAGAGGAGTCACAATTACAATGTGAAGTGTCTCTAGCCAACTGACTCTTTTCTGTGTTGAAAATATTAATAATTGAATCAAGGATAAAGGCATAGAGAAGGGCCATGTGTACCCTCTGGATATCATTCCACTTGACTGTTTCTGTAGCACACTGCTGAATGGAGGAGGGATTGGCCAGTTTGGATTGACCTGTTTGTAGGAAATCTCAGTTCCAGATTTTCTCTCACAGAGCACTCTACTCTCTCATGTATCACTGTGACCATGCTGGCTTAGCCTGCAAATTTCAGCCAGCTGTCTTGTCCTTCCTAAAATCTGAATTGAATCTTCTACTCAGGGGGAATTCCTGAGTGGATTTGAATACTTATTCTATCACCTGGATTCTGAAAACTAAGTCCAATGCATACCTAGTGTCCTGTGCCTCCTAATGAACAATGTGTGAAGAACATTTTACACAGACAGTGTTTCTAGTTTGGGTTTTTAGTCATGTAAAATCCAAAGCAGATCTGTCTATTATTTCATTTTTTCAAAGTAATTTACTGGATTACTATTGACAAATTCATCATAACTAAAACAATCAGTTGTACATATATGGATATCAGTGTTAAAATATCTGAAGTTTTATCATCACAGAAGATTTCTCCTCCCTAGCTCTTCACCATGTTTTTTCTTGGCTATCTTACTTCCTAGGAGGCATTGGTAGTCAACATATAATGTTACTATGTTAGTCTGTATCTTCTGGACTTTATATGAATGAAATGAAAACTTACATATACTTTTTGATATGTAAACATTCATTCATGTTTGTGAATAACTCATAGTATTTCTTAGTCATATTGTCTTGTGTACATGGTCATCATTAACTTATTTAGTTTCCTATAGATAGAGTTCAGGCTATATATAGTCATGTTTGGTTAAAAAATAACCCATTGTGAATGTTTTGTATACACACAGACACACACACACACAGACACACATACATACACACACAGACACACACACACACATCCACACACTACTGTCTGAAAACTCTTTTTTTCTAGGTTGATAGATAGATGTATAGTACCTGAAGGTCTTTATATACAATTTCATCCACACAAATAAAGCATTCTGTTCATACCACTATACTTACTCCTCTAAGCTCTCTACCTCTTGTCTATTTCCCTTCTTTTTTGTAATTCTCTCCCAAGCCCTTATTCATCTCTCTTTCTGTCTCTCTCTGTCTCTCTGTCTCTGTCTCTCTCTCTCTACCTCTGTGTGTGTGTGTGTGTGTGTGTGTGTGTGTGTGTGAGAGAGAGAGAGAGAGAGAGAGAGAGAGAGAGAGAGAGAGAGAGAGAGAACAACTGATTTAACTAACATAACCACTTGCTCAAGCATGTGAATAGGACTATCCATCGAAGTTTAGGAAGCTCACTAGTGGTCAAACTACTGATGACAATGACTGCTTCCCTCAGCATCCATAGACAGTCCGCAGTAGTTTCCCAAGAAAGGCAGAGTTGGATGAGCCATTCCTCATCCTGTCTGGAAGTCAGCTCCAGTGTAGGAAATCATAGCACTAATGAGGTCACAGCTATTGCATGTTCAGAAGTAGTATTTTGCGATCCATTTCCCCTCCATCCAGCTCTATTCTGATTTTGATTCCCCTCCTGTGCAATGCTACCTGAGTCCTGGAAAGTATGATGTAGATAGAGCTGAGCACTGGATGTTCTCAGCACATGGAGCAGACATGGTTCTTTGCATTTATTGCAGTTGGCTGCACAAAGAAATTCTATAATGAAGGCTGAGAGCAACACTTAAAATACTCGGGTATAAACATAAACATCTTTAAGGTGGCTCAAAAAACATACCCGCTTAGTTAAAGAAAGTAGTAATTTCTTCCATACAAAACATGCCTCCCCCCCAGCCATGGGCTTATATAATACTTGCTACTATTTTTTCCCTTGTACAACAAGCTTTAAATCCAGTCAGAAGGTAGAAGATCACCACCATAACACTGGGCACATTTTCCCTGCAGGTCACTACTGTAACATGGGAGGCCCATTATTTATGTAAAAGTATTGATGAATTTTGCCTGCTGGGTAGCATCTTCCAGGCCGAAGGAAGGAAGTTCTGAGTTCAGTACCAGTTTGAGTTTGCTCTGCCTTATAACCAAAGCTGTGGTGACTATGTGATCTAGTTCTGCTGGGCAATCAAGAGCAATGGCAATAGCCTATGCTGTCTTGAGGGCTTCATTGGCATCAAGATCAACAACTCCTAGGAATGTGTCCCACACTAGCACAGAGTCTTTTTGTTTGATTGCTCTTGACTTCTGAGATCAGCATTATCTAAGTATACATGACATCTCTATTTAAACAATTTAAAACATGTTTTATGAATGGTTTTGACAGTAAACTTCTTTACTGACTGTGTGTATGTGTGTGTGCATGCTTATGTGCGGAGATCAAGGGACAGCCTGCAGGAGTTTCCAGTATCTGAATCCCAGGGATCAAACTCAGGCCACCAGCCTTGGCAGTGAGTACCTTAATCTCCTGAGCCATCTCAGTGGCCCTTTGAGATTTTCTTTTCTTCTTTTAAAATTAGCTTCTAAATTAGTGGATTTCCATATGTCTTCTGTATAGTCTTTAGCTTTGTTTAGCTGTTCTTCACCTCTCTCCTAATCTCTTTTTGGTTATTGCTTCATTTCCCTTGCCAATGGTGGGTGTATTTAAAAGTTTCTTATATTTACAACTTTCCCCAGAGAGACCCAACCAACATCATTAAAAAGAAGAGCCACACTCATGGAAATTTTGAGTGTTTTTTCCCCATGGAACATTTTAATAGCATTAAAAAATCTGCAGATATGTAATCAACAGGGATAGAAAGCGCATTTTCCAGGATTCTGGGTGATTGATGTCTGTGTTGTGTGGGCACAAGCATCCTGTTGGATTTATTCATTGTGTTGTGTATGGGATCCATTCTAATACTTTATATGATCACTGCCTGACAGATGTGCAGATAAGAGGCATTCACTGAGGTGAGTCAGCCACAGTTGGTTCTGGAATCTGCAATTATGACTGAGTCTGAGACACCAAGTTAGTGTGGGACTGTGTCACATGAGCCATGCACAATGAAAGTATGTTCCCAACATATAGTTAGTTTTCAAACACAAATGATTGAAATTCTTGAGGATCCTAACTAGAGAGTTTAGGTCTACTTATTTTGACTTGAAATTCTCATCAATAGCAAGAGAAGATAAATTGAGTTTTTTTCTTCTTTAAGATGAGAGATATAGCTTGAATTTGTCAGAAGTGAAACCTCAAAGGGAACTCATAGTGTTCATTTTGAATGAGTAATAAGGGGAGAGCCAGACTGGCCAGTTGGGGCATAGCAGACTTTCTCTCCTTCCTTCCTTCCTTCCTTCCTTCCTTCCTTCCTTCCTTCCTTCCTTCCTTCCTTCCTTCCTTCCTTCCTTCCTTCCTTCCTTCCTTCCTTCCTCCCTCCCTCCCTTCCTTCCTTCCTTCTTTCCTTCCTTCAGTTTTCTTTCCTTCCTTTCATTTTTTTTTCTATTTGACTTAGCATCTTGACTGTGAGTAGAACCTGTGCATTTACTCAAACAAACAAACAAACAAACAAACAAACAAACAAAGGTAAAACCTGTTTGGGTTATCACATACTTGTAATCCAATTCCTTGGCAGCTTAAAGAAGTAGGCTTGTGAATTGAAAGTCAATCAAAAGTTAGAACATGACTCTATCACAAAACAAGTAACAAACCAACCAACCACAAATATGAAATGAATATCAATTAAAAGGCAAACAAACAAAATTATACTTCATCTATTTCATTTTGATATGTCTTTGAAACACAGAGAACTGCAGTCAAACTCACTTGTAATTAACAAAAACTTTAATTCTCTATGTTAACAAAGTTGCTGAATTACATCATTTTAGAATATTTACTTCTGTGTTTTCTTACTTGTAAAGTAAAAAAATGGTAGCTATGTCTTTAAGTGAAGGGCATTATTAAAATATTTCATTATGTAGACTGTATAAAAATTCTTGGTTTATTGTAAAGTATCAATAAATATTAGAATACAGAATTGTGTAGATTAAAAGAAATACAAGCCCACTGGAAAACAAATCCAATTTTCACAAAGATGTGATATTAATTAAATTAATTGTCCTTATTACCATAGTAATGTATGATATATTGTGATAAATTTAAATTTTACTCAGTCGGTCTTTTCTTAGATTTTAGAAAGGAAAAACCATCATACCAGATTATTAGTTGGCGTCCACCTGAAGATCAGGAAAAGAAATTTGCTGATCTTAGGCATCGACTTACAGAAGAAATAACTTATGGCAGGTAATTTTTTTCATTTCTTTGAACCAAACTATTGCTAATCAAGCCTTACAAGTTGGTAGAGGAAGGATGCATCATGCTTTGAGTGAGCTTAAGGGAAAGGATGACTTGGTGCTCTGATGGATCTAGGGATGGATATGTTTGGTTTGTGCATGGTAGTTGACTCATAGCTAGATAAATGATGGGTTGGAGTAATTCTCTAGAAAGTGGGAACTGTGCCTTTAGGCCTTATTATCTACAACTTACCTGTCAACAAGTTTCCTGTCTTCTGTGCCAGTACTGTCACTTCAACTTCTCAACTCAGGGAAAGGAGAGCCACCTTCTTCAATGTACTTTGTCACCTTATTATGTAAATTCACTAAGAGAGGTAATGCCTGTAGGCTTAGAGTTTTCAAATCATACTTTAATAAGGATTCATAGATGCTTCATTCTTCCTCCTAGCCCACTCACCATATATAGAAGAGAAAGCTGGTTAGTAAGGCAATGTAGACTTGTTTAGAAGTGGTTCTTTGGAGCAATTCCAAACACAAATCAGTAGTGGTAGTCCAGTCCAATCAGCAACACCAACACAAATCAGTAGCAGCAGCTTGACCCATAAGAAACCTCGAGGCTCTGAGGAATCAGCATGAGTCCTAGGAGGTGGCAGGCAGCAGCCAGAACACCATGAGATGTTCTTTGTCATGTTTCTCTCTATGAAGTTATGACAAGTGAAGATCAGAGAAAACCAGCAAAGCATTGCTGAGTGAACCAACACAAGAGCATCCTTGCATATCTGTGGGGTTATATTTATATTCTTTCTAAGCATCATGCGCCCTCTCAAGTGTCTGCTCCAGCAAAGCATTGCATGCCCTCTCATATGTCTGCTTCAGCAAAACATGCTCTTACAGAACTGCTTCAAGGAAAACAACATGTCACACAACTGAGTTGATAGAGAAACCAGAAATTTATTCTTCAAATCCCCTTGTACATGAGTGTGTTATTAATTGGTTCTTTCCTATTAAACTTGCCTAAAAGCTTTCTTTTTTTCCCTTTTATTGAAAGTAAAAATTTTTTCACATTATATATTCTCATTACAGTTTCCCCTTCCTCTACTTCTCATTACTATATCCACTAACTTTCTGTCTCATTAGAATAAACAGGTTTCCTTTTATTTTATTGGACATTTTCTTTATTTACATTTTAAAACTATTCTCAACAATAAAAGAATCTCTGGTAGAATCACCATTCCCGACCTCAAGCTGTACTACAGAGCAATTGTGATAAAAAAAAAAAAAAAAAAAAACTGCATGGTACAGGTACAGCGACAGACAGGTAGATCAATGGAATAGATTTGAAGACCCAGAAATGAACCCACACACCTACGGTCACTTGACCTTTGACAAAGGAGCTAAAATCATCCAGTGGAAAACAGACAACATTTTCAAGAAATGGTGCTGGCTCAACTGGCAGTTATTATGAATAAGAATGCGAATTGATCCATTCTTATCTCCTTATTCAGTGCTCAAGTCTAAGTGGATCAAGGAAGTCTACATAAAACCAGAGACACTAAAACTTATAGAGTAGAAAGTGGGGAAGAGCCTTGAATATATGGGCACAGGGGAGACATTCTGAACCGAACAGCAATGGCTTGTGCTGAAAGATCAAGAGTCGACAAATGGGACCTCAAAAAATTGCAAAGCTTTTGTAAGGCAAAGGACACTGTCAATAAGACAAAAGGGCGACCAACAGATAGGGAAAAGATCTTTACTAATCTTAAATCCAATAGGGGGCTGTATTAGTCAGGGTTCTCGAGAATCACAGAACTTATGGGTAGTCTCTATATAGTAAAAGAATTTATTGATGACTTACAGTCGGCAGCCCAATTCCCAACAATGGTTCAGTCGCAGCTGTGAATGGAAGTCCAAGGATCTAGCAGTTACTCCGTCTCACACAGCAAGCAGGTGCAGGAGCAAGAGCTAGACTCCCTTCTTCCAATGTCCTTATATTGTCTCCAGCAGAAGGTGTAGCCCAGATTAAAGGTGTGTTCCACCACACCTTTAATCCCAGATGAAAGGTGTAGCCCAGATTAAATCTCCTTAAACTCGGAGATTTAATCTTCTGGAATCCATAGCCACTATGGCTCAAGATCTTCATACCAAGATCCAGATAAGGATCTCCAAGCCTCCAGATAAGGGTCACTGGTGAGCCTTCCAATTCTGGATTGTAGTTCATTCCAAATAAGTCAAGTTGACAACCAGGAATAGCCACTACAGGGGCTAATATGCAATATATAAAAAAACTCAAGAAGTTGTATTTCAGAAAATCAAATAATCCTATTAAAAAATGGGGTACAGAGGTAAACAAAGAATTCTCAACTGAGGAATACTGAATGGCTAAGAAGCACCTGAAAAAATGTTCGACATCCTTAATCATCAGGGAAATGCAAATCAAAACAATCCTGAGATTCCACCTCACACCAGTCAGAATGGCTAAGATCAAAAATTCAGGTGACCACAGATGCTGGTAAGGATGTGGTGAGAGAGGAACACTCCTCCATTGCTGATAGGATTGCAAGCTGATACAACCACTCTGAAAATCCGTTTGGCAGTTTCTCAGAAAACTGTACCTAGTACTACCAGAAGACCCAGCAACACCACTCCTGGGCATATGACCAGAATATATTCCAATGTGTACTAAGACACATGTTCCACTATGATCATAACAGCCTTATTTATAATAGCCAGAAACTGGAAAGAACCCAGATGTGCCTCAACAGGAGAATGGATACAGAAAATGTGGTACATTTATACAATGGAGTACTACTCAGCTCATAAAAACAATGAATTCATGAAATTCTTAGGAAAATGAATGACTCTTGAGTGTATCATCCTGCGTGATATAACCCAATCACAAAAGAACACACATGATATTCACTTATTGATAAGTGAACATTAGCCCAGAATCTTGGAATACCCAAGATTCAATTTGAGAATCTCATGAAACTCAAGAAGAAGAAATACCAAAGTATTGATATGTTGTTTCTTCTTAGAAAAAGGAACAAAATATCCATGGAAGGAGTTACAGAGAAAAAGTGTGGGGTAGAGACTGAAGAAATGACCATCTAGAGACTGATTCAACTGGGGATCTATCTCATAAATAACCACCAACACCAAACATTATTGCGTATACCAACAAGATTTTGCTGACAAGACCTTGATATAGCTGTCTCCTGTGTGGCTATGCCAGTGCCTGGCAAATACAGAAGTGGATGCTCACAGTCATCTATTGGATGGAACACATGGTCCCTAATGAAGGAGCTACAGAAAATACCCAAGGAGCTGAAGGGGTCTGCAACTCTATAGGAGGAACAACAATATGAACTAACCAGTACCCCCCAGAGCTCGTGTCTCTGGCTGCATATGTAGCAGAGGATGGCCTAGTTGGTCATCAATGGGAGGAGAGTCCCTTGATCTTATCAAGATTTTATGACCCTGTATTAGGGAAGGCCAGGCCCAGGAATAGGGAGTGGGTGGGTTGAGGAGCAGTTAGAGTGGGGAGGGTAGAGGGGATTTTCAGAGAGCAAACTAGGAAAGGCTATAGCATTTGAAATGTCAATGAAGAAAACATCAAAAAGAGAAAAAGAAAAAAAAAGAAAGTAAATATTTTTCTGACATAATATATTCTGATTATACTTTCCCCTCCCTCTCTCCACTCCTCCTAGTACTTCCCTAATAGATATGTGACCTTTCTGTATTTCATTACAAAACAAACATGTTTCCTTTTTTTTTTAAATTGGATATTTTCTTTTCAAATGTTTTCCTCCCTCCTGAAAACACCCTATCACTTCTACCCTCCCTTTGATTCTATGAGGGTTTTCCTCTACCCACCCACCCACCCACTCCCACCTCCCTGCCCTCGATTACTCTAAACTGGGGCATCTATCAAGTCTTCATAGATTCAAGGACCTCTCCTTCCATTGATGCATAACAAGGCCATCCTCTGCTACATATGCAGCTGGAGGGATGTGCACTCCTTTGTTGATGGCTTAGTCCCTGGGAGTTCTGGGGAGTCTGGTTGGTTGATATTTTTGTTCTTTTTATGGGGTTACAAACCCCTTCAAGTCATTCAGTACCTTCTCTAACTCTTCTATTAGGGATTCAAGGCTCAGTTCAATGGCTGGATGTGAATATGTGCATCTGTATTTTTTAAAGCATTCTTTTATTAGATATTTTCTTCATTTACATTTCAAATGCTATCCAAAAAGTACCCTATTCCCACCTCCACCCTGCTCTTCACCCCACCGAGTCCTGTTTCCTGGCTCTAGCATTCTCCTGTACTGGGGCATATGATCTTTGCAATACCAAGGGCCTCTCCTCCCATTGATGGACAACTAGGCTATCCTCTGCTACATATGCAACTAGAGACACAGCTCTGGGGGGTACAAGTTCATATTTTTGTTCCTCCTATAGGTTTGCAGTGAGATTGCAAGCTGGTATAACCACTCTGGTAATTAGTCTGGTGGTTTCTTAGAAAATTATACATAGTACCACCAGAAGATCCAGCAATTCCTCTCCTGAGCATATACCCAGAAGATGTTTCATCTTATAATAAGGTCACATGCTCCACTATGTTCATAGCAGCCTTATTTATAATAGCCAGAAGCTAAAAAGAACCCAGATGTTTCTCAATAGAGGAGTGGCTACAGAAAATGTGATACATTTACACAATGGATTACTACTCAGCAATTAAAAACAATGAATTCATGAAATTCTTAGGCAAATGGATGCATCTGGAGGATATCATCTTGAGTGAAGTAAGCCAATCACAAAAGAATACACATGATATGCACTCACTGATAAGTAGATATTAGTCCAGAAACTTAGAAAATCCAAGATACAATTTTCAAAACACATGAGACTCAAGAAGAAGGAAGACCAAAGTGTGGATACTTTGTTCCTTAGAATGGGGAACAAAATACCCATGGAAGGAGTTACAGAGACAAAGTTTGGATCTGAGATGGAATGAAAGACAATCCAGAGACTGTCCCACCTGGGGATCCATCCCATAAACAACCACCAGTCCAGACACTCTTGCAAATGGTAGAAAAAAAATTACTGATAGGACCCTTTAATAGCTCTCTCTTGTGAAGTTATGCCAATGCCTGGTAAATACAGAAGTGGATGCTCACAGTCATCTATTGGATGTCACACAGGGTCCTTAATGAAGGAGCTAGAGAAAGTACCCAAAGAGCTAAAGGGGTCTGCCTTTGTATTTTTAAGACTCTGGCAGGGACCCTCAGGAGACAGCCATATCAGGCTCCTTTCAGCATGCACTTCTTGGCATCCACAATAGTCTCTGGGTTTGGTAACCTTATATGGGATGAATTTCTCGGTGGGACTGTCTCTGGATGGCCTTTCCTTTAGTCTCCTATCTACACTTTATCTCCCTATGTGTTCCTGTGAGTATTTTATTCTTCTAGGAAGGAGCAAAACACCCACACTTTGGTCTTCCTTCTTATTGAGCTTCATGTGTTCTGTGAATTGTATCCTGGATATTTGGAACTTTTGGGCTAATATTCACTTATAAGTGAGGGTGTACCATGTGAGTTCTTTTGCAATTGGGTTACTTCTCTCTGTATGATATTTTCTAGTTCTATCCATTTGCTTAAGAATTTCATGAATTCATAGTTTTAATAGATGAGTAGTACTCCATTGTGTGAATGTACCACATTTTCTGTATACATTCCTCTGTTGAAGGACATTTGGGTTCTTTCCAAGTCTACATAGTGGAGCATGTGTCCTTATAATATGTTGGAGCATCTTCTGGGCATATGCCCGGGAATGGTATAGCTGGGTCATCAGGTACTATGTCAAATTTTCTGAGGAACGGCTAGACTGATTTCCAGAGTGGTTGTACCAGCTTGCCATCCCACCAGCAATGGAGGAGTGTGGAAACAACTTTCTACGTGTCTTTTTGCTTTTAATTAAAAAGCATACTTTATTTTATGAAAAGCCATATGGTTTCCATAGGAAGTAAAACTAATGATTGTCTATCTTTAAACAGAATAAAAACAATAAGTCAGGCTACAGATCCTCTTTCCATAAAACATATTAGAAATCATTTTTATCTAAGTGAGTCACAATTTTATTTAGCTCAGACACTGATGGCCTCAAAGTCACAATCCTAAGACTGACCTTAAACTCTTCATCCTCCTGTCTCCATTTCCAGAGTGTTGGAATTCCAGGCTTGTGTTTATCTATCTGCAGAACTATTTCTTTATTTCTTTAAGTTTTTATTATTTAAATGCATTTAATACATCAAGCACAGTAATAATATTGATTGTTTTGAGAATCAAATAATACATAGATGTTCAGAATTGAGAGTTCATCTTGGTAGATTTTTCCTTTGTTGAGTATGAGGTGTCCCTCCTTGTGTTATTTGATAACTTTAGGTTGCAAGTTGATTTTATTCGATATTAGAATGGCTAATAGAACAAGCTATTCCAACTTGTTTCTTTGGACCATTTGATTGAAAAATTGTTTTCCAGTCTTTTACTCTGAGGTAGTGTCTGTTTTGTCCATGAGGTGGGTTTCTTGTATGCAGCAAAATGTGGGTCCTGTTTATGTAGCCAGTCTGTTCATCTATGTCTTTTTTATTGGGGAATTGAGTCCATTGATATTAAGAGATATTATTGAAAAGTTATTGTTGCTTCCTGTTATTTTTGTTGTTAGAGTTGGGATTCTATTCATGAAGCTATCTTCCTTTAGGTTTGTTGAAAGATTACTTTCTTTTTCTAGGGTTTAGTTTCCCCTCCCTGTGTTGGAGTTTCTCCTTTATGATCTTTTGAAGGGCTGGATTCATGGAAAGATATGTTGTAAATGTGGTTTTGTCATGGAATGTTGTATGTCAGCCCACAGTCTATTTGAACCGGGTACACCTGGAAGGCAGACTGGGGCTGAAAGAGACTTAGACTGTGAGAGAAATTAATGAAGACCAAGTCACAACTCTGTTCAAGGCCCACAAGTTTACTAAGAGACCGTGTTTTTAAGGGGGAAGGCCTATTCCCCACCCCCTCCTCCCGCCAGTCCACTCTTGGTGCCTGGAGCCATTCTGCCAGCACTCATTGGCCAGGCTGGTTGCTTATTCAGGAATCTCTCAGGAAGGCAGGTTCAGCCTCTTGACAGGTAGCAGAAGAGCAGGGCAGTTGTCACTTCAAAAAGGAGCCAGCCAAGTCAGAAAGCTGCACTGCAGGTGGCCACACCTCAGTGGCCACAAGGTTTGTACCAGCCCACTTCAGGCTGGGGGAGGCTACAATGGAATACCTTGGTTTCTCCATCTATGGTAATTAAGAGTATGCTGGGTATAGTAGCCTGGACTGGCATTTCTATTCTTTTATGGTTTGTATGACATTTGTCCAGGATGTTCAGGCTTTCGTAGACTCTGGGGAGTAGTCAGGTATAATTCTGATAGGTCAGCCTTTATATGTTACTTGACCTTTTCCACTTACTGCTTTTAATATTCTTTCTTTGTTTAGTGCATTTGATGTTTTGATTATCATGCATTGGGAAGAATTTCTTTCTGGTCCAGTCTATTTGGAATTCTGTAGCGTTCTTATATGTTCATGGGCCTCTCTTTCTTTAGGTTAGGGAAGTTTTCTTCTATAATTTTGTTGAAGATATTTACTGTTCCTTTAAGTTGAAAATCTTCATTCTCATCTATACCTATTATCCTTAGATTTGGTCTTCTCATTTCGTCCTGAATTTCCTGAATGATTTAGTTTCGGTTCTTTTTGCCTTTTCTTTGATGTTGTGTCAATCTTTTCTATGGAATCTTTTGCACCTGAGATTCTCTCTTCCATCTCTTGTATTCTTTTGGTGATGCTTGCATTTATGGCTCCTGATTTTTTTCCCTAGGTTTCTATGTCCAGAATTTCTCCCCTTTGTGATTTCTTTATTGTTTCTCCTTTTTTTTAATTAGGTATTTTCCTCAATTACATTTCCAATGCTATCCAAAAAGTCCCCAATACACTCCCCCCCCAGTCCCCCACCCACCCACACCCACCCCTTGGCCCTGGCATTCCCCTGTACTGGGGCATATAAAGTTGGCAAGTCCAATGGGCCTCTCTTTCCAGTGATGGCCGAATAGGCCATCTTTTGATACAAATGCAGCTAGAGTCAAGAGCTCTGGGGTACTGGTGAGTTCATAATAATGTTCCATCTATAGGGCTGCAGTTCCCTTTAGCTCCTTGGGTACGTTCTCTAGCTCCTCCATTGGGGGCCCTGTGATCCATCCAATAGCTGACTGTGAGCATCCACTTCTGTGATTGCTAGGCCCCGGCATTGTCTCACAAGAGACAGCTATATCTGGGTCCTTTCAGCAAAATCTTGCTAGTGTATGCAATGGTGTCAGCATTTGGAAGCTGATTATGGGATGGATCCCTGGATATGGCAGTCTTTAGATGGTCCATCCTTTCTTCACAGCTCCAAACTTTATCTCTGTAACTCTTTCCATGGGTGTTTTGTTCCCAATTCCAAGAAGGGGCACAGTGTCCACACTTTGGTCTTCATTCTTCTTGAGTTTCATGCGTTTAACAAATTGTATCTTATATCTTGGGTATCCTAAGTTTTTGGGCTAATATCCACTTATCAGTGAGTACATATTGTGTGAGTTCCTTTGTGAATATGTTACCTCACTCAGGATGATGCCCTCCAGATCCATCCATTTGCCTAGGAATTTCATAAATTCATTCCTTTTAATAGCTGAGTAGTACTCCATTGTGTAAATGTACCGCATTTTCTGTATCCATTCCTCTGTTGAGGGGCATCTGGGTTCTTTCCAGCTTCTGGCTATTATAAATAAGGCTGCTATGAACATAGTGGAGCATGTGTCCTTCTTACTGGTTGGAATATCTTCTGGACATATGCCCAGGAGAGGTATTGCTGGATCCTCTGGTAGTATTACGTCCAATTTTCTGAGGAACTGCCAAACTGATTTCCAGAGTGGTTGTACCAGCTTGCAATCCCACCAACAATGAAGGAGTGTTCCTCTTTCCCCACATCCTCGCCAGCATCTGCTGTCACCTGAATTTTTTATCTTAGCCATTCTGACTGGTGTGAAGTGGAATCTCAGGGTTGTTTTGAGTTGCATTTCCCTGATGATTAAGGATGTTGAACATTTTTTCAGGTGCTTCTCTGCCATTCGGTATTCCTCAGGTGAGAATTCTTTGTTCAAGTCTGAGCCCCATTTTTTAATGGGGTTATTTGATTTTCTGGAGTTCACCTTCTTGAGTTCTTTATATATATTGGATATTAGTCCCCTATCTGATTTAGGATAGGTAAAGATCCTTTCCCAATCTGTTGGTGGTCTTTTTTGTCTTATTGACGGTGTCTTTTGCCTTGCAGAAGCTTTGCAACTTTATGAGGTCCCATTTATCGATTCTCGATCTTACAGCACAAGCCTTTGCTGTTCTATTCAGGAATTTTTCCCCTGTACCCATATCTTCGAGGCTTTTCCCTACTTTCTCCTCTATAAGTTTCAGTGTCTCTGGTTTTATGTGGAGTTCCTCAATCCACTTAGATTTGACCTTGGTTCAAGGAGATAGGAATGGATCAATTCGCATTCTTCTACATGATAACAACCAGTTGTGCCAGCACCATTTGTTGAAAATGCTGTCTTTTTTCCACTGGATGGTTTTTGCTCCCTTGTCAAAGATCAAGTGACCATAGGTATGTGGGTTGATCTCAGGGTCTTCAATTCTGTTCCATTGGTCTACTTGTCTGTTGTTATACCAGTACCATGCAGTTTTTATCACAATTGCTCTGTAGTACAGCTTTAGGTCAGGCATGGTGATTCCACCAGAGGTTCTTTTATCCTTGAGAAGAGTTTTTGCTATCCTAGGTTTTTTGTTGTTCCAGATGAATTTGCAGATTGCCCTTTCTAATTCGTTGAAGAATTGAGTTGGAATTTTGATGGGGATTGCATTGAATCTGTAGATTGCTTTTGGTAAGATAGCCATTTTTTCAATGTTGATCCTGCCAATCCATGAGCATGGGAGGTCTTTTCATCTTCTGAGATCTTCTTTAATTTCTTTCTTCAGGGACTTGAAGTTCTTGTCATACAGATCTTTCACTTCCTTAGTTAAAGTCATGCCAAGGTTTTTAATATTGTTTGTGACTATTGAGAAGGGTGTTGTTTCCCTAATTTCCTTCTCTGCCTGTTTATCCTTTGTGTACAGAAAGGCCATTGACTTGCTTGAGTTAATTTTATATCCAGCTTCTTCACTGAAGCTATTTATCAGGCTTAGGAGTTCTCTGGTGGAATTTTTAGGGTTACTTATGTATACTATCATATCATCTGCAAAAAGCGATATTTTGACTTCTTCTTTTCTGATTTGTATCCCCTTGATCTCCTTTTGTTGTCTAATTGCTCTGGCTAGGACTTCAAGTACAATGTTGAATAGGTAGGGAGAGAGTGGGCAGCCTTGTCTAGTCCCTGATTTTAGTGGGATTGCTTCCAGCTTCTCACCATTTACTTTGATGTTGGCTACTGGTTTGCTGTATATTGCTTTTATCATGGTTAGGTATGGGCCTTGAATTCCTGATCTTTCCAAGACTTTTATCATGTATGGGTGTTGGATTTTGTCAAATGCTTTTTCAGCATCTAACGAGATGATCATGTGGTTTTTGTCTTTGAGTTTGTTTATATAATGGATTACATTGATGGATTTTCGTATATTGAACCATCCTTGCATCCCTGGGATGAAACCTACTTGGTCAGGATGGATGATTGTTTTGATGTGTTCTTGAGTTCGGTTAGCGAGAACTTTATTGAGGATTTTTGCATCAATATTCATAAGGGAAATTGGATTGAAGTTCTCTATTTTTGTTGGGTCTTTATGTGGTTTAGGTATCAGAGTAATTGTGGCTTCATAGAATGAATTGGGTAGAGTACCTTCTGTTTCTATTTTGTGGAATAGTTTGTGAAGAACTGGGATTAGATCTTCTTTGAAGGTTTGATAGAACTCTGCACTAAACCCATCTGGTCCTGGGATTTTCTTGGTTGGGAGACTATTAATGACTGCTTCTATTTCTTTAGGGGATATGGGACTGTTTAGATCATTAACCTGATCTTGATTTAACTTTGGTACCTGGTATCTGTCTAGAAACTTGTCCATTTCATCCAGGTTCTCCAGTTTTGTTGAGTATAGCCTTTTGTAGAAGGATCTGATGGTGTTTTGGATTTCTTCAGGGTCTGTTGTTATGTCTCCCTTTTCATTTAGATTTTGTTAATTAGAATTCTTTCCCTATGCCCTCTAGTGAGTCTGGCTAAGGGTTTATCTATCTTGTTGATTTTCTCAAAGAACCAGCTCCTCGATTGGTTGATTCTTTGAATTGTTCTTCTTGTTTCCACTTGGTTGATTTCACCCCTGAGTTTGATTATTTCTTGCCGTCTACTCCTCTTGGGTGAATTTGCTTCCTTTTGTTCTAGAGCTTTTAGGTGTGTTGTCAACCTGCTAATGTGTGCTCTCTCTAGTTTCTTTTTGGAGGCACTCAGAGCTATGAGTTATCCTCTTAGAAATGCTTTCAATGTGTCCCATAAGTTTGGGTATGTTGTGGCTTCATTTTCATTAAACGCCAGAAAGTCCTTAATTTCTTTCTTTATTCCTTCCTTGACCAAGGTATCATTGAGAAGAGTGTTGTTTAGTTTCCACGTGTGTGTTGGCCTTCTATTATTTATTTTGTTATTGAAGATCAGTCTTAGTCCATGGTGATCTGATAGGATGCATGGGACAATTTCAATATTTTTGTATATGTTGAGGCTTGTTTTGTGACCAATTATGTGGTCAATTTTGGAGAAGGTACCGTGAGGTGCTGAGAAGAAGGTATATCCTTTTTTTATAGGATAAAATGTTCTGTAGATATCTGTCAGATCCATTTGTTTCATAACCTCTGTTAGTTTCACTGTGTCCCTTTTTAGTTTCTGCTTCCATGATCTGTCCATTGGTGAAAGTGGTGTGTTGAAGTCTCCCACTATTATTGTGTGAGTTGCAATGTGTGCTTTGAGCTTTACTAAGTATATTTAATGAATGAGGCTGCCCTTGTATTTGGAGCATAGCTATTCAGAATTGATAGTTCCTCTTGGAGGATTTTACCTTTGATGAGTATGAAGTGCCCTTCCTTGTCTTTTTTGATGACTTTGGGTTGGAAGTCAATCTTATCAGATATCATAATGTCTACTCCAGCTTGTTTTTTCCTACCATTTGCTTGGAAAATTGTTTTCCAGCCTTTCATTCTGAGGTAATGTCTATCTTTTTCTCTCAGATGAGTTTCCTGTAAGCAGCAAAATGTTGGGTCCTGTTTCTGTAGCCAGCCTGTTAGTCTATGTCTTTTTATTGGGGAGTTGAGTCCATTGATATTAAGAGATATTAGGGAGAAGTAATTGTTGCTTCCTTTTATTTTTGTTGTTAGAGTTGGTGTTCTGTTCTTGTGGCTGTCTTCTTTTAGGTTTGTTGAGGGATTACCTTCTTGCTTTTTCTAGGATGTGGTTTCCGTCCTTGTATTGGTTTTTTTTTTCTGTTATTATCCTTTGAAGGGTTGGATTCGTGGAAAGATAATGTGTGAATTTGGTTTTGTCGTGGAATACTTTGGTTTCTCCATCTATGTTAATTGAGAGTTTGGCTGGGTATAGTCGCCTGGGCTGGAAATTGTGTTCTCTTTTTTTCTGTACAACATCTGTCCAGGCCCTTCTGGCTTTCATAGTCACTGGTGAAAAATCCGTTGTAATTCTGATTGGCTTGCCTTTATATGTTACTTGACCTTTTTCCCTTACTGCTTTTAGTATTCTATCTTTATTTAGTGCATTTGTTGTTCTGATTATTACGTGTCGGGAGGATTTTCTTTTCTGGTCCAGTCTATTTGGAGTTCTGTAAGCTTCTTGTATGTTCATGGGCATCTCTTTCTTTAGGTTTGGGAAGTTTTCTTCTATAATTTTGTTGAAGATGTTTGCTGGTCCTTTGAGTTGAAAATCTTCATTCTCATCTACTCCTATTATCCGTAGGTTTGATCTTCTCATTTTGTCCTGGATTTCCTGGATGTTTTGAGTTAGGATCTTTTTGGATTTTGTATTTTCTTTCATTGTCGTGCCGATGTTCTCTATGGAGTCTTCTGCACGTGAGATTCTCTCTTCCATCTCTTGTATTTTGTTGCTGATGCTCACATCTATGGTTCCAGAGATCTTTCCTAGGGTTTCTATCTCCATCGTTGCCTCAGTTTGGGTTTTCTTCATTGTCTCTTCTTCCCTTTTTAGGTCTTGGATCGTTCTATTTAATTCCATCACCTGTTTGTTCTGGTTTTCCTGCAATTCTTTAAGGGATTTTTGTGCTTCCTCTTTAATGTCTTCTACCTGTTTAGCAGTGTTCTCCTGCAATTCTTTAAGGGATTTTTGTGCTTCCTCTTTAATGTCTTCTACCTGTTTAGCAGTGTTCTCCTGCAATTCTTTAAGGGATTTTTGTGCTTCCTCTTTAATATCTTCTACCTGTTTAGCAGTATTCTCCTGTATTTCTTTAAGTGTGTTATTAAATTCCTTCTTGATGTCCTCTACCATCATCATGAGATATGCTTTTAGATCTGGGTCTAGCTTCTCCAGTGTGTTGGGGCGCCCTGACTGGGCGAAGTGGGAGTGCTGGGTTCTGATGATGGTGAGTGGTCTTGGTTTCTGTTAGTAAGATTATTATGTTTACCTTTTGCGATCTGGTAATCTCTGGGGTTAGTTGTTATCGTTGTCACTGTTTAAAGATTGGAGCAGACGCCGTGTTCCACTCACCAGAAGTCTCAAAATCCTGTGGCGGGTGTCGTGGGTAGTTGGCGGGTGTCAGCTGACCCTGGGCCCTAGCTACTCTGGTGCTGGTCAGACCGGAAGAGGCTTGTGGCCCTACTCAGGCAGGTTTTCTGCTTCCCTAACTAATGAAGTCTCAGGTCTCGCGCGCAATTGGATAGGAGCAGAAGCTGTGTTCCACTCACCAGAAGTCTCAAGATCCTGTGGTGGGTGTTGTGGGTAGTTGGCGGGTGTCAGCGGACCCTGCACCCTAGCTACCCCAGTGCTGGTCAGACCGGAAGAGGCTTGTGGCCCTACTCAGGCCGGTTTTCTGCCTCCCCAATCAAAGCAGTCTCAGGTCCCGTGCGATTGGACTGGAGCAAAAGCTGTGTTCCACTCACCAGAAGTCTCAAGATCCTGTGGCGGGTGTCGTGGGTAGCTGGTGGGTGTCAGCCAACCCTGCGCCCTAGATATCCCGGTGCTGGTCAGACTGGAAGATGTTTCTCCTTTTTTGTTTAGATCCTGAGTGGTTTTTTTTTTAATTCCTTCACCTGTTTGGTTGTGTTTTCCTGTAAATCTTTAAGGAATTTTTGTGTTTCTTCTTTGAGGGCTTCTATGTGTTCAGCTGCATTCTCCTGTATTTATTTATGGGATGTATTAATGTCCTTAAAACCCTCTATCAGCATTAAGAGATATGATTTTAAATCTGAATCTTCCTTTTCCGGGGTGTTGGTGTACCCAGGACTCACTGTAGTAGGAGTACTGGGTTCTGATAATGCCAAGAATTCTTGGTTTCTATTGGTAAGATACTTGCATTTGTCTTTTGCTATCTTGTATTTTCTGGTGTAAGATGTTCTTGCTGTCTCTGGCTACAGATTGTTTCCCCTGTGAGTCAGTAAGCCTGTGTCTGGGAGACCAGCTCCCTCCTGGGAAGACCAGTGTACAAAGGACTAGGAAAAGCCCCACCTCCTGGGTGCAGATGTTGGCCCATAGGACCCTGTCCCAGCTCTTCTGCCACTTCTGGGGCCTATGCTCTCCTGAGTGGACCTGCCTTAGAGAGTCACCAGAAAGAAAATTGTCATCTTTCCTGAGCTTGTTCAACTTTTATATTCATATCCTTTCATATCCTACAAATATCATTAGTGAATATTTAGTACTATCCATAACTGAGGATCCTATATCTAATGTTGAATACTAAAGTGTGTAAAAACATACAAAATATCCTTTGGGAATTAAGCATAGTATCATTCCAAATAGTGTGGAAAAGCTTATTAAAATATTTGTTGTGTTTTAATTTATTTGTGTGTTTATTTATTACAGGTCCGAACATCACACCCTACTAAAGATTCATCAATACTTTGGGGACTTATGCAGTCAATTATTAAGCAGAAAGGACATCATGGACTTCTTAAAAAATGAGAACTTTGACCTAGTACTTCTTGATTCAATGGACATCTGTTCTTTGCTGACTGTTGAAAAGCTTGGGAAACGATTTGTGTCATTTCTTCCCTTTCAATTTAGCTATATAGACTTTGGGTTACCAAGTGCCCCCTTGTCCTATGCTCCAGTGTATGGTTCTGGTCTAACTGACCAAATGGACTTCTGGGGCCGAGTGAAGAACTTTCTGATGTTCCTTGATTTCACCATGAAGCAAAGGGAAATCCTTTCTCAATATGACAGTATTATCCAGGAGCATTTTGTGGAAGGCTCTCGACCAGTGTTGTCTGAACTTCTACTGAAAGCTGAGCTGTGGTTTGTCAACTCTGACTTTGCCTTGGATTTTGCTCGTCCCCTGTTTCCCAACACAGTCTATGTGGGAGGTTTACTGGACAAACCTGTTCAGCCAATACCCCAAGTAAGTGATAAATTAGCTCTCACTTTATATTTTATTCAGAGACCTACAATACTCAGGTAGGGGTTGTCAATTGTCAGAGATGTCCTGAAAGGAAATGCCTTAAGGTAAGGGAGATATTTGCAGCCTACACTTTTAGGGCTGTGTAAGTACAGTGTCAAAATGCCCCATGCTGATATTGAATACCTGGTTATATGGTAAGAAGTATGAGTTGTTTTTGTCCCTCTGAAGTCCTGGATTGGGTAGAATGACTCATTTAGTTAGTATTGATATTTCCGATTGAAATTTGATTACACACAGGGACACAAACACCCAAACACACACAGACACACAGAAATATATATATATATATATATATATATATATATATATATACACACACATATATATGTACATATACATATATATGTATAAAGTGCAACAAATGTCTGTACATTTTGCATTTGTTACAGAAGCATGCTTTTCATGATGAAACATATACCTGTTTCAGAAGGAATGTATTTAGACAAAACTTAGCAGGAGTGGCATCAAGAACTGTGTCTGTTATTCTGTGTGTCCAGTCTTTTGAGCTCTTTAAATTTCATCCAGCTATTGTAAACCATTAGAGCTGCCATGTAGTTTACATGATCAATGCAGGCTCAAAATCACTACCACTGAAAAATTAAAAGTACAGAGAACTAATAGATTTTTATTGGTTGTTCCCTGTCACTATAGTATTGTTGTTTTGTAGACATTATCTTCTATAATTCCCTGTCCCTTGCTGGGAGGAATGACCCCCTGAGTTTTTATACAGTGGTGGCATTGATGTTGAAATGATGAAGATGATCCTTCTCCTATTTTCATCTAAATGCAGAGAGAGTACAGATTCCTTCTGGTTCTACTGGGTGCCAGAGTCCCTACCTTTCCTAGCACTGAGTGAGAAGAAAACTTTGGGGAGTGATCACTGAATGATATGACTTATTTTTCATTGCTGAAAGGAGTTGTCAGCTATGGGTTTTGGATAAAATCTTCTGAAAATTCAAATTGGGGGAGTAGGTGTGCAGTATATAGATGTGGAAGGGAGACAGTCATCATCTTGGTTCCCTGACTGCATCTCCAAGGAATAGAAGATTCATTGACATTTAGAGATCTAGACGTGATTGGCAGTCTTCACCTTCTAGACAGGTGAATTAGATATTTGAACATAGAGAGATGAAGTATTTGTCAAAGAGAAGAGTGGGGAGAAATGTTTTCAAGGAATGCCTGACAAAGCAGTATGGAACTTACTCTGTAGGGTATTTGACCACATGGTTCTTTAAAGATCATGTTAGAAGCAAAATAGACAGTTGTGTTTGTTGATATAAGAAGCAGACTTTGCATTGAACCTTTCACAGAAGATTAAAGACTGCATTTAACTATTGGAAATTTTGAGTTTATCAAACTTTACAATTATATTATTTAAAATATGTGAAACAGTTAATTCACAGAGAAGATGTAAGAAATACACCATATATGCAACAAATATGAAATAAAAATATGAAGAAAATGTAAACAATTTAAAGAAGTAATAGATAACTTAAGACTTAAATTCTGCCTCTATAGAATGAGAAGAGTTTCCATATCCATTATCATCTCCATCAACACTATAAGCTAATCAGAACTCTTAGAAATATATAGAGAGTATTCTTTAAATTTATTTTAAAAATCATTTTATACTTCTTGAGTTCTTGTCCTGCATATATTCCTGTGCATGAGACACAGCTGTGCCTGGGTCCAGAAGAGACCAGAAGAGGGCACCAGATTCCCTGGAGCTAGAGTTACAGAGGGCTGTGACCTGCTATGTGGTTTCCTGGAAACTTAACTGTGGTCCTCTGTAAGAACATCAAGTTCTTTTAGATACCAAGCCATCTCTCTAGCTCAAGGATCTTTTCCAGTAAGAACAAGGCACATATTCTTCTCTAATGCAGAAAACAATATCCTTGGTTTGTGCATTAGAACACAGTCAGATGATAACAACCCCAGTAAATTTCAAAATCTTGAATTAGTGCAAAAATCTCATATCACAGTGGGATGATATAGAAATCAAAAATATATAAAAATAGACAACATGCTCTAAAACAGCTAATGAGACAAAGGGGGAAAATCAAGAGGAACATTTAAAAACTGTATATCAAGGAGAAAGGGACAAAACACATTGGGATAATAAAATACAATAAAAACAATTCTGGGCATCCTTTTTGGCTGTCATTATCTCTGTTGGTACAGACAAGGCAATGGAGATTGATAATGTAACCTTTCACTATATGGAAATAGATAATGAGGATAGGACTAAATAGCATACTCTTAGAAAGGAGAGGCTTAAAAATCAGAGTAAAGATTATTGAAACAATGAATATTAAAACATTGGAATGAACTGAACAAAAGAGAACAGTACACTGGCAAACCACTAGAGTCATTGAGAAAATGAATAAGAAAAAACAATCAAATAATTAAATCCTAAAGTGAAAAATTGCCCATTATTTTATTTAATTAATTAATTTATTTATTTGGGTTTTTTTTTTGAGACAGGATTTCTCTGTATAGCTCTGGCTGTCCTGGAACTCACTTTGTAGACTAGGCTGGCTTCGAACTCAGGAATCCACCTGCCTCTGCCTCCTGAGTGCTCGGATTAAAGGCGTGTGTCACCATGCCCCGTGCCCGCACACCTTTTTTTTTTTTTTTGAGATCTGTGTCTCTTTTTCTATTTTTTTTAATATTTTTATTACATATTTTCCTCAATTACATTTCCAATACTATCCCAAAAGTCCCCCATAGCGCCCCCCTCTTCCCTACCCACCCATTCCCATTCTTTTGGCCCTGGCATTCCCCTATATTGGGGCATATAAAGTTTGCAAGTCCAATGGGCCTCTCTTTCCATTGATGGCCGACTAGGCCATCTTTCGATACATATGCAGCTAGAGACAAGAGCTCCAGGGTTCTGGTTAGTACATCATGTTGTTCCAACAATAGGGTTGCAGATCCCTTTAGCTCCTTGGGTACTTTCTCTAGCTTCTCCATTGGGAGCCCTGTGATACATCCAATAGCTGACTGTGAACATCCACTCCTATGTTTGCTAGGCCCCAGCATCGTCTCACAAGAGACAGCTATATTTGGGTCCTTTCAGCAAAATCTTGCTAGTGTATGCAATGGTGTCAGCGTTTAGAAGCTGATTATGGGACGGATCCCTGGATACAGCAGTCTCTAAATGGTCCATCCTTTCATCACAGCTACGAACTTTGTCTCTGTAACTCCTTCCCTGGGTGTTTTGTTCCCAATTCTAAGAAGGTGCACAGTGTCCACACTTTGGTCTTCATTCTTCTTGAGTTTCATGCGTTTATCAAATTGTATCTTATATCTTGGGTATCCTAAGTTTTGGGCTAATATCCACTTATCAATGAATACATATTGTGTGAGTTCTTTTGTGATTGTGTTACTTCACTCAGGATGATGCCCTCCAGGCCCGCACACCTTTGATCCCAGCACTCGGGAGGCAGAGGCAGGCAGATTTCTCAGTTCCAGGCCAGCCTGGTCTACAAAGTGAGTTCCAGGACAGCCAGGGCTATACAGAGAAACCCTGTATCGAAAACAACAACAACAACAACAACAACAACAACAACAGCAGCAACAACAAAACAAAACAAAACAAAAAGATTCTAAGGGAAACACACAAACATGTATCATCAAATTAGGTGACCTACAGGAATGGACAAACTCCTATTGCTATCTGTTTACAAACCTGGCCTTGAGAGAAATAGAACATCTGAAACTTGTAAGAGTTTATTAGGTTGGAAATGCCAACAAACTCTTTCATCAAGAAAGTCTAATATGACACACATTAACTGGCAAATTTAGTGAAACACTGAAAAGTCAATTGCAGCTCCTCTATAAATATTTGAGGCAGTTGTATAGGGAGGAATACTTCTCAGCTCGTTTTATGAGTCTATTATTGCTCTGTAACAAAGACAAAAATCAAAACCAGATGAGAAGAACAAAGCTGGTGAAGGAATTTTGTGTATTCTATTACATATTTGTTGCCTACTTATAAAATAATGCAATTGATATTAAAAAAAATGTTTGCAGCGATCTCAATTTTTTAAACAGAGAACTACTCTTAACAATTAGGTTACTCCCAAGGTTATACTTTAAGCAACAGAAATTAGTCACTGAAATAAATCTTGTGTATATGTATATGTATACGTATATGTATATTTACACGTATGTAGACTTGGTTGTCAGCAAAAGGCTGAGAACTCCGACATTTACAACATTAATATTGGGGGTTTGGCATATGAAACACTTTGAGCACCATCCTATGTAATCCCATGTTATGATACAGAGACAGTGATTTCTTGGACAATAGAGAAGTCCCCAAAGCCACCTCCCCTCAAATTTTATGTTTATGTGTGACTTTTTGGAGACCCATCACCAGCACACTAAGTGACTGAGTCTCTGAGTTTTGTACCTAACATTGTGACTCAAAATAAGCTGGAAAATTTTGGAAATAGACTTCCGTCAGTAAAACCACAGGCTACACATTTTATAAGAGTTCATGGTGAAGAGATGTCTGCTAATAAAAGCAGTAAGCATGAACACAGTACACATGACACATCTACACAGGGCCTATGGAAGGACTTTTATCTTATAGGACATGATCAACTGAAGCAAAGATTTATTCAATACCCAGCCTGCTTTCATGTCATGCTGCTTTGGCCTTTACAAACCACCTCCTTTGCCTTCTTCCCTCTATGATTCTTCTAGGACTTGGAGGATTTTATCTCTCAGTTTGGAGAGTCAGGTTTTGTTCTTGTGGCCCTGGGCTCTATAGTGAGCATGATTCAGTCCAAGGAAATTATTAAGGAGATGAACAGTGCTTTTGCTCACCTCCCTCAAGGGGTGCTCTGGACATGTAAGGATTCTCATTGGCCCAAAGATGTCAGTTTGGCCCCAAATGTCAAAATCATGGATTGGCTTCCACAGACTGACCTTCTAGGTAAGCTCCTCTTCGACCTGTTACTTTCCTTTCATTCACATGTTTTGGAGACTTAATGATATCCCATGTCTGAACACGTGGAATGGCAGAAGAGAAGGCTACTGATAGGTAAAGGTTTATCTCCAGGAGGCAGGCAATCACAGCTTTTGAATGATAACAGCTTCTTGAAGGAACCAGGCTGCAGTCTAGTCTGGCTATAGCAGCAACGTCCTTATTTTTTTCCAACTCAGACAGGTCTCATATCCGTAATTAGATATGATCAGTTACGTTGCCTTGACGTAACAGTATCTAAGATTGACTAGGATTAATATAACACCATTGTGGACAATATGTGAACTATAACTACTTTCTGAGGCAGTTGGCGCTATTTGTCACCACTCTCACAGTGACATGAAGATACTTCAGCGATTTTAAAACACAAATATGAATGTAAGCATGTAGACACATCTTGGTTGCCAGCTACAGGCTAAAAACTTAGACACATACATGACCATTGGGGGTTTAAGGACATAGGAAAAAGGCTCACTTTCCAGGGAACATGGGTAGATTTTGTGTGAGGTATAGTTTGGGATAATTTCTATATGATCATAAGAAATATTTGATTGCTTTCAAGATGTTGCAACAGACAAGACCTATACATCTAGAAGTGTTTGGTCTACCATCCCCCCTTTGCTTTCCTTGAAGCAGAGGAGATAGCACACAGAATATAAGCTTTATAAGAAAGCAGGTATGGAAAGCAAGAGATTGTAGAGGTGACAAAAGAGAAGAGAAAAGCATCATTGGAAGGGACAAGGATGAATAGGAGGACAGGAAACATGTCTGGCTTGTCACTCTCCTTGTAGCTGGATGTCTTTGGATTGAAGTAAGGCATTTCTCTGGAAAGGTAAGGTTAGACATCATATCCTGGAACATTGCAAATATCAAAAGCAAAACCAATGTCCACTCTCTGCGGCACATGGATATTTCTTGGGTCTGCTGCTTTACCTGGTATCTGATGCTTCCATAGTGAAATCTTGGACCATCTGTCTATCTTTTGCAACAGCTCACCCTAGCATTCGTCTGTTTGTCACTCATGGAGGGATGAACAGTGTGATGGAAGCTGTCCATCATGGAGTGCCCATGGTGGGGATTCCATTTTTTTTTGACCAACCTGAAAACATGGTCCGAGTAGAAGCAAAGAATCTTGGTGTTTCTATTCAGCTACAGAAGCTCAAAGCAGAGTCATTTGCGCTCACCATGAAAAAAGTCATAGAAGACAAGAGGTATGCAGCTCTCTGGGTTGTGGTCCATAAGACTGAATGAAGGCCTGACACAGGGATCTGTGTTGTCTGTTTTCCAGTGAAACCAGAATTTTGTAGTTGTGTTATAATAAGTGTGTGATACTTGAAGGCCCTGCTTTTCCTTTGACATTAATCCTAATTTTAGGTAAAGTGCTGAAAAAAATGCTTCTGTCTATGGTTGTATGATGGTTTCTTCTCTACAAAGTACCTTTATGACCTCTCACATTTTGGGTACCTATAGTAGAATTCCAGTTGAAACAGGACAGGATATTTACATGTTTTATTTAAATTTATTTTCATAAAATGTTCTTTTTTATTAGATATTTTCTTTACTTACATTTCAAATGTTATCCCCTTTCCTAGTTTCCCCTCTAAAAATCCCCTATCCCCTCCCCTTCACCCCTCCTCATCAATCCACCCACTTCCATTTCCTGGCACTGGCATTCCCCTAACTGGGGCAGAGAACCTTCATAGGACAAAGGCCTCTCCTCCCATTGATGACTGACCAGGCAATGCAATCCTCTGCTTCAAGATATTTACATGTTATTGTGACTAATCTCCCTTAGGACTTTCTCTTTGACATCTCCCCATCACCTGAATTGTTATTGTGTTTCCTACTGTAGCACATAGAGAGCACGCAACATGAAGAAGCAGTGTGTATCAATTTTATCCTGTTCCTAGGACACAGGGCAGTTCTTCCATAAAGGAAGATTTTACAAATCTAGCACAAATAGGGCAGGAACAGGAGTTTGGACACCCACATAGCTCTTGCCCATTCAGCACAGTGACTTAACAACTCAACAAGTGTAAATATTCAGGTTTCAATGTCCTAATGGCTTCAATCAGATATACATCTCTTACATCTGTTCCCAGTATTCAATTTACTCATTCTCTCTGTGCTATAGGGTATAAAATGTGTTTTTTCTTTTCTATAAACAGTGAGCACTTTTCTTAACTTCCTGTGAACAATGCTCCCAGTTTCCAGCCCAGCCCCTTCAAAGACTTCTTCTAACCACTGTTCTTCCTTCAGTTTCCCTCTGCTTAAACAGACTCTTCTCCCAGTTTTCCCAGTACTAGCAGCTCCAAACTATAACAACGGTTCTAGGCTATCTACTCAGCTCTGCTTCTTCTGGCTCAACTGTCTCTTAACATAACATCTTCTACATCAACTGCCTTCTCCTCTCATACTGTTAGCCCAACCCACTTTCTCAACTTCTACTAGATTTTTTATATCCTATCTTGTTTCTAGAATCCAACAGGCAGCCAACACTGAAGGTCATAGGGTCAAGCAGCTCTAATAGTTAACAATTTGTTTTGCCATTCATTCATTCATTCATTCATTCATTCATTCATTCATTCATTTTACATCCTGATCGCAATCCCTTTCTTCCAGTCCACTTCTGATATAGCCCCTTCTCCCTACCCACTCCCTTCTCCTTTGAAAACGGGGGCTGGCACACCCTGGCACATCAAGTCACTGCAGAACTAGGTGCATCCTCCCTGCTGAAGTCAGATAAGGCAGACCAATTAGGGGAACAGAGTCTATACGCAGGCAACAGTCATGGACAGCCCCTCTCCAGTTGTTGGGAGTTCTGTATGAAGACCAAGCCACACATCTTGTACATATGTGTGTGATGTGTGTGGTGGGGGACTAGGTCCAGGTCATGTATGCTCTTTGATTGGTGATTCAGTCTCTGGGAGCCCCAAAGGGTCCAGGATAGCTAACACTTTTGGTCTTCCTTTGTAATCCCTGTTGCCTCAGGGTCATTTAATGCTTCCCCAAACTGTTCTACACGACCCATCAAGCTTGATCTAATGTATGTCTATTAGTCTCTGATTCTGTTTCTATCAGTTATCTTGGTTCATTCTCCTAGTCCTCTCTTCTGAGGTGTCCTTACATCTGATCTCCCCCACCCTGTTCCCTTCCCCATCCTTTCTCTCATTACGTTCCCTCCCTCTAATGACTACTTATTTCTCTGTCTAAATATTCTCTCTTCACAAATTAGTTATAATCCTTCTGTGTAGGTTTTTCTTTTATATTGAACTTTTAAACGTGATTTTTGTATGTATTCTTGAATTTTTTTGTTTACATAGATGTATTTTGATCAATTCCAGGTTACTTTCTCCTCCACCTCTTCCCAGAACTCCCTCAAACAGCACCCTCTCAACTTCCTTTCTCCTTTTAAAATCTTTGCTTCCATATATATATATACACTCTTTTAACCAATTGCGTTGAACTCTCCACATGTGAATTGGTTTGGTGGGGGCCATCTACTATGCCATGGGAACTTTCTGATGGACCTTGAGTAATAATGGTAAGGGTTTGCCAACAGATTTGGTTTAGAGCTGAGCTATGAATATGGACAAGAAATGTGTGCGTGTGTGTGTGTGTGTGTGTGTGTGTGTGTGTGTGTGAGAGAGAGAGAGAGAGAGAGAGAGAGAGAGAGAGAGAGAGAGAGAAATTGCGGTGGGGAGAAAATATGGGCTTGTATGTTTGTGTGTTCATGATTTAAGATTTAAGTACTGGCACAGCAAATAGGTAACAGTCTTTCTCTGTCTATGTCCACAGGTACAAGTCTGCAGCAATGGCCTCCAAGATTATCAGGCACTCCCACCCACTGACCCCTGCCCAGAGGCTTGTGGGCTGGATAGATCACATCTTGCAGACAGGGGGTGCAGCACATCTCAAGCCATATGCTTTCCAGCAGCCATGGCATGAGCAATATATGCTCGATGTCTTCCTCTTTCTGTTAGGACTCACACTGGGTACCTTGTGGCTTAGTGTAAAGGTTCTTGTTGGTGTAACCAGGTATCTGAGTGGAGCAAGGAAGGTCAAGCAGGCATAATGCTGAAATGCTGGGCTTGGCTCTGGTGTGGTGACGGGAGGTCTGTGGCTCATCAGAGGCCTTCCATAATTCAGTACATAGCAACTCTAGCATTCTCTGCCTCTATCTTCTACTGATGCACCCGAGTTAGTACCTCACTACTTTTGGCCCATTGGCTTCTTGTTTTCCTCTTATGACCTTCATTCCTACTTAGATATAAACCACGTGCATTATGTGTTCTTCCTCCCACTCATTTATCCTAAACACACTGCTTCAATAGGCTGTTTGCCCCGTGGTTGCTTATGTTCTTCCTCTCTTTATCCCTTCTATCATTTGGGGTTAAAACCATAGTTGGACATTTTTTTCTCATGTTCTTTTTTTTTTTTATAAACATTCTTTAGAGCTCAGAATACCTCTTCTGCCTTACTCCACTGTTTCCCTCAGTTCTGGATAGCAATCATTCTATAAAATGAATTTATCTAAGAATATATGAGGTAGAAAAATATAATAATTTTTGTTTGGTAATAATCAGAATAAAAATGATATGCAACTGAAATATTGGAAGAATATGCTTTCAAAATGCTCCTGATGTAAAAGATTTATTTCTAAACATTTAAGAAATTACAAAAGGAAAGAACTTGTTGTCTATTTATTCATTGGAGTAATGTGTCTATATAAAGTAGAATGAGCCAGAGTTCTATAAATGTATGTGGAATAGAGTTCAGTATTGTTAACTAAAATAATGCCAATGAACCAATAAGTATCTTCTTTCACATTTTCTAAGATGTAAGAGTTGATGTGCCATGAATAGTATACAACTATACTTCTTACACTATACTTTTTTTTTTTTCGTAAAAAGAACCATAAGTTTGAGACTCACTTGATAAGTGAACCCATGAAATCAAATAAACACCAAAATGAGAGTGGTCTTCATCTTCTCACCAGGATTTTTACTACTAAGAAAAGCATGAAAAAATATCACCACCAATGGCTAAAAATATTTTGAGTGTCAAATTCCCAGTTAAAGAAAAGCATACATCTATATGATCTTATGATTTACTGCTTGTGTTTCATAGTTGGGTGGATGAGTGTTTGAAAACTACTGCAGAGGATTAAGCAAATAGATTTGTAAATAATTTGGTAACATCAAGTGTTGTAGTCTTTAGTTGTAAAAGAGAGACTCAGAAATGGCAATATGAGATGAACATAATGCAACTGGGAAAGTACTTCAATTTAAAGTATGACTAAGAATTCACAATTTGATATGATAAAGATAGGCATGCTCTTCTAGATAGCCACATGGGATTTTGCAACCCTATTTATATCTGTACATTTTCAAGCATATTTTCTGACCATGAACTGGTCTTCAAGTATTAATTATCATGGAAAAGATTCATGGCACCTTGCAAATATATGCTTTGAAAACTGATATTAGGTAAGTAAGATGATTATGAGGCCACAGGAAGAAGAAAAATGCTCCAGAAGGGATACTCACACACACACACACACACACACACACACACACACTTATATATATAAATATAATGTTTCAGATAGGTATGGTGGTCCTTGCCTCTAATCTCAGCATTATCAAGGAGATATCTGAGTTGAAGGTCCACTTGAGGTATACAATAACACCTTACTTCAAACAAACAAACAAACAAACAAACAAACAAACAAACAAACACAAAGGTAAATCTCTTGGCAACAAAAGATATTGTTGTAAATGTATGAAAATAGAGTTAGAAATTATTATTTGGCACTAACAGTGCACAAGATTACTTCCTCCATATCCTCAACAGCATTTTATTATTTTCTGCTTCTTAATGATAACCGTTCTGACTGGTGTGAGATGAAATCTTGATGTGGTTCTAACTTGAAGTTCTGTAGTGCCTAAGAATGTTATACAATCAGCCTAGGCATCTGTCAATAAGTTAATGGGTAAAGAAAACGTAGTATAGAATGTAATTCAGTCATGAAGAAGAAAGGAATTACATCACTGCTGGTCCACTTCAGTGACTGCAACTGGTGAGTCCTATACCCAGAAAGCCACATTTTGTAAAATTTGTGGGACTTGGATTTTAATATAGACAGATGAAATCACTCATATATATAGAGTAATAGGGGTGAGATTGCATGAGAGAAAAAGGAGACCAGAGGAATGAGTAGAAAAAGAGACAGGACAAAAAGAAATGGTGTGTATCTGTGTTAGGGTCCATGAATCACTGAAGAATAATACCCCAGTCTCAAATAGTATGCAAAAGCAAAGAACATCTATTCCTACATGCAGGACCCAATTTCATTGGATTGGAAGGATGCTGACTGAATTTGCAGATTTTGTTTTAAAGACAAAAAGAGGAACACTCATAGCACTACCTTAGGACCCAGCTATAGCACTCCTGGGCATGTACCCAAAAGATGCTCCAACACATAACAAGGACACACGCTCCACTATGTTCATAGCACCCTTATTTATAATAGCAGGAAACTGGAAAAACCTGGGATGTCCTTCATCTGAAGATACAGAAAATGTGGTCCATCTACACAGTGGAATACTAATCAGGTATTAAAACTAATGACTTCATGAAATTCTTAGGCAAATAGATGAAATTAGAAAATATCATACTGAGTGAGGTAAACCAGTCACAAAAGAATACCTACGGTATGCACTCAGTGATAAGTGGATATTAGCCCAAAAAGAATACCCAAGATATAATTCACAGACCACATGAAGCTTAAGAAGATGGAAGATCAAAGTGTGAATGCTTCATTCATTCTTAGAAGAGGGAACAAAGTACTTGAGGGAAGAAATGTGGAGATAAAGTGTGGAGCACAGACTGAAGGAAAGGCCATCCAGAGATTGCCCCACCTGGGTATCCATCCCATATAGACACCAAAGCCAGTCCCTATGGAGAATGCCAAGTGCTCGATGACAGTAACCTGATATAGCTGTCTCCTGAGAGCCTCTGCCAGAACCTGACATATACAGAGGTGAATGTTCACACTTAACCATTGGAATAAGCATGATGTCCCCAAGGGAAGAGCTAAGAAAGGAATGAAGGAGCTGAAGGAGCTGAAGGTGTTTGCAACCCCATAGGAAGAACAATAATATCAACCAACCAGGACCCCTAGAGCTCCCAGGGGCTAAATCACCAACCAAAGAGTACATGTGGAGGGACCCATGGCTCTATCAGAGCCATATTTGTAGCAGAGGATAGCCTTGTCAGACATCAATGGGAAGAGAGGCACTTAGTCCATGGAAGGCATGATGCCCCAGTGTAGGGGAATTCCAGGGTAGGGAGGCAGGAGTGGGTGGGTGGTTGGGGGAGCACACTCATAGATGCAGGGGCAGGCAGGATAAGATAGGTGGCTTCTAGTGGGGTAGGAATGTGGATAGCATTTGAAATGTAAATAAAGTGTCCAATAAAAAAAGGAAAACAAGTCAAAACTAAATTAAAGAAAAAAAAGAGGAACATTAGGGGGGTTATAGGTATCTTGATTGGTGGATTCTATCTCTGGGGTTTGAGTGATCTATGGTTCAGACTGCCTATTCCTGCTTCATGCCAAGGAAGGGGAGCTCTTGACCTCTTGGCTAAAAATTTGGCGAACTGTCCTTTGGAAAGCAGGGGAGGGATCCCTTTTATGTAAGCCTGTGGTTGTTCCAGTAAGTGACTTACCCATTTCTGGGAAGTAGAAACTCGAATGTGATCTCATAAGCTGCTAGTTTGCCATCTGTCAGGAAGTCAGCCTGGCTCAGGCCAATTCACTCCTTTCAAATACATGGTGTCAAATATGACCATAATATTATGTACCTTATTGAAAATATCTTTATAAAATGCATGATGATACATATTGAATATACTTCAATAAATTTAAAAATATATTTATTCTTACTATGACACTTAGAATTGCTTCATTAAAATTATAAAGGTTCTATGAAATAAACGTGTGAAATCTTGAGTGGCATGGGTTCCTTCCAGTCTGTGCTGGAGCCCTGAGCAGACCTTGGGCCCTAACTCTGCAGCCAATCCCACAATACCTAGAGGAAGCTCCACTCCCAGGCTCTTTAACTCACCCAGGATCCCAGGATCCAGGGGCTTGGTTACACCAGAATCTCAGGGTCCCAGAGACAGCTTTACTTCCAGGAGCTCTGAAACACCCAGGATCTCAGGATCACAGGATGCTAAATCTCAGGATTACAGAGACAGCTGAACTCTGAGGAGTTCTGACACAACAAGGATCACAGGAAGGACAGGCTCCAGTTAGACATAGCCAGGGCAGGTAGCACTAGAAATAATCAGACGGTGGGAAGCAACTGTAAGAACATAAGCAACAGAAACCAAGGTTACTTGTCATCATCAGAACCCAGTTCTTCCAACATAGCAAGTCCTGGATGCACTATAACACCAGGAAAACAAGATTTGGATCTAAACTCACTTCTCACAATGATGATAAAGGACTTTAAGAAGGACACAGGTAAACAGGTAGAAGCCCTTAAAGAGGAAACACAAAAATCCCTTAAAGAATCACAGAAAAACACTACCAAACAGGTGAAGGAAATGAACAAAACCATCCAGGATCTAAAAATGGAAACAGAAACGATAAGGAAATCATAAAGGGAAACAGACCTAGAAAACCTAGAAAAGAGATCAGGAGTCATGGATGAAAGCATCACTGAAAGAATGCAAGAGATGAAAGAGAATCTCTGCATCTGCAACAGACATCTTGGTTCCGGGTCCCTGCCGAGTGTATTCTGCACAGAGGTTAGGGATCCGACCGCCCGAGAACGCTTTGCCTGAGCATCGGCAGCAGACATCTTGGTTCCGGGACCTTGCCGGGTGTATTCTGCACAGGCCCCAGACTTCCAGCCACCGTACAGCTGAGTGCATTCTGCACAGGTGAGAGTACGGAATACAGAAGCTAAAAGCTTCTGGGTCAGGGTGGGGGGAGCCACAGAGCTTCTAAGGCAGCCCCCTTTTCAGACCGCAGACAGCTGGCCACTTTTCTGGCCAGTGGTTAGGGATCCGACCGGCCCAGGAACGCTTTGCCTGTGCATCGGAAGCAGACATCTTGGTTCCGGGACCCCGACGAGTGTATTCTGCACAGGCCCCTGACATCCGGCCACCTTCCGGCCAGTGGAAAGGGGTCTGAGCAGAGAGGGAGCGCTTTGCCTGAGCATCAGCAACAGCCATCTTGGTTCCGGGACCCCGCCCAGTGTATTCTGCACAGCCCCAGAGATTACCAGATGGTGAAAGGCAAACGCAAGAATCCTACTAACAGAAATCAAGACCACTCACCATCATCAGAACGCAGCACTCCCACCCCACCTAGTCCTGGGCACACCAACACAACCGAAAAGCTAGACCCGGATTTAAAAGCATATCTCATGATGATGGTAGAGGACATCAAGAAGGACTTTAATAACTCACTTAAAGAAATACAGGAGAACATTGCTAAAGAGTTACAAGTTCTTAAAGAAAAACAGGAAAACACAACCAAACAGGTAGAAGTCCTCAAAGAAAAACAGGAAAACACATCCAAACAAGTGATGGAAATGAACAAAACTATACTAGACCTAAAAAGGGAAGTAGACACAATAAAGAAAACCCAAAGTGAGGCAACGCTGGAGATAGAAACCCTAGGAAAGAAATCTGGAACCATAGATACCAGCATCAGCAACAGAATACAAGAGATGGAAGAGAGAATCTCAGGTGCAGAAGATTCCATAGAGAACTTCGGCACAACAATCAAAGAAAATATAAAACGCAAAAGGATCCTAACTCAAAACATCCAGGAAATCCAGGACAAAATGAGAAGACCAAACCTACGGATAATAGGAGTTGATGAGAATGAAGATTTTCAACTTAAAGGGCCAGCAAATATCTTCAACAAAATTATAGAAGAAAACTTCCCAAACCTAAAGAAAGAGATGCCCATGATCATACAAGAAGCCTACAGAACTCCAAATAGACTGGACCAGAAAAGAAATTCCTCCCGACACATAATAATCAGAACAACAAATGCACTAAATAAAGATAGAATATTAAAAGCAGCAAGGGAGAAAGGTCAAGTAACATATAAAGGCAGGCCTATCAGAATTACACCAGACTTTTCACCAGAGACTATGAAAGCCAGAAGAGCCTGGACAGATGTTCTACAGACACTAAGAGAACACAAATGCCAGCCCAGGCTACTATACCCGGCCAAACTCTCAATTACCATAGATGGAGAAACCAAAGTATTCCACGACAAAACCAAATTCACACATTATCTCTCCACAAATCCAGCCCTTCAAAGGATAATAACAGAAAAAAACCAATACAAGGAAGGAAATCACGCCCTAGAAAAAGCAAGAAAGTAATCCCTCAACAAACCAAAAAGAAGAGAGCCACAAGAACAGAATGCCAACTCTAACAACAAAAATAAAAGGAAGCAACAATTACTTTTCCTTAATATCTCTTAATATCAATGAACTCAATTCCCCAATAAAAAGACATACACTAACAGACTGGCTACACAAACAGGACCCAACATTCTGCTGCTTACAGGAAACCTATCTCAGGGAAAAAGACAGACACTACCTCAGAGTAAAAGGCTGGAAAACAATTTTCCAAGCAAATGGCCTGAAGAAACAAGCTGGAGTAGCCATTCTAATATCGAATAAAATCGACTTCCAACCCAAAGTTATCAAAAAAAGCAAGGAGGGACACTTCATACTCATCAAAGGTAAAATCCTCCAAGAGGAACTCTCAATTCTGAATATCTATGCTCCAAATGCAAGGGCAGCCACATTCATTAAAAACACCTTAGTAAAGCTCAAAGCACACATTGCACCTCACACAATAATAGTGGGCGACTTCAACACACCACTTTCATCAATGGACAGATCGTGGAAACAGAAACTAAACAGGGACACAGTGAAACTAACAGAAGTTATGAGACAAATGGACTTAACAGATATCTACAGAACATTTTATCCTAAAACAAAAGGATATACCTTCTTCTCAGCACCTCACGGGACCTTCTCCAAAATTGACCATATAATTGGTCACAAAACAGGCCTCAACAGATTCAAAAATATTGAAATTGTCCCATGCATCCTATCAGACCACCATGGACTAAGAATGATCTTCAATAACAATATAAATAATGGAAAGCCAACATTCGCATGGAAACTGAACAACACTCTTCTCAATGATACCTTGGTCAAGGAAGGAATAAAGAAAGAAATTAAAGACTTTTTAGAGTTTAATGAAAATGAAGCCACAACATACCCAAACCTATGGGACACAATGAAAGCATTTCTAAGAAGGAAACTCATAGCTCTGAGTGCCTACAAAAAGATACTGGAAAGTGCATACACTAGCAGCTTGACAACACATCTAAAAGCTCTAGAAAAAAAAAGAAGAAAATTCTCCCAAGAGGAGTAGACGGCAGGAAATAATCAAACTCAGGGGTGAAATCAACCAAGTGGAAACAAGAAGAACTATTCAAAGAATTAACCAAACTCGGAGTTGGTTCTTTGAGAAAATCAACAAGATAGATAAACTGTTAGCTAGACTCACTAGAGGGCACAGGGACAACATCCTAATTAACAAAATCAGAAATGAAAAGAGAGACATAACAACAGTTCCTGAAGAAATCCAAAACACCATCAGATCCTTCTACAAAAGGCTATACTCAACAAAACTGGAAAACCTGGACGAAATGGACAAATTTCTAGACAGATACCAGGTACCAAAGTTAAATCAGGATCAAGTTAACGATCTAAACAGTCCCATATCCCCTAAAGAAATAGAAGCAGTCATTAATAGTCTCCCAGTCAAAAAGAGCACAGGACCAGATGGGTTTAGTGCAGAGTTCTATCAGACCTTCAAAGAAGATCTAGTTCCAGTTCTGCACAAACTATTCTACAAAATAGAAGTAGAAGGAACTCTACCCAACTCATTCTATGAAGCCACAATTACTCTGACACCTAAACCACAGAAAGATCCAACAAAGATAGAGAACTTCAGACCAATTTCCCTTATGAATATAGATGCAAAAATCCTCAATAAAATTCTTGCTAACCAAATCCAAGAACACATTAAAGCAATCCTTCATCCTGACCAAGTAGGTTTTATTCCAGGAATGCAGGGATGGTTTCATATATGGAAATCCATCAATGTAATCCATTATATAAACAAACTCAAAGACAAAAATCACATGATCATCTCGTTAGATGCGGAAAAAGCATTTGACAAGATCCAACACCCATTCATGATAAAAGTCTTGCAAAGATAAGGAATCCAAGGCCCATACCTAATCATGATAAAAGCAATCTACAACAAACCAGTAGCCAACATCAACGTAAATGATGAGAAGCTTGAAGAAACCCCTCTAAAATCAGGGACTAGACAAGGCTGTCCACTTTCTCCATACCTATTCAACATTGTACTTGAAGTCCTAGCCAGAGCAATTAGACAACAAAAGGAGATCAAGGGGATACAAATTGGAAAAGATGAAGTCATAATATCACTTTTTGCAGATGATATGATAGTATATATAAGTGACCCTAAAATTTCCACCATAGAACTCCTAAACCTGATAAACAGCTTCGGTGAAGTAGCTGGATATAAAATTAACTCAAACAAGTAAATGGCCTGTCTCTACACAAAGAATAAACAGGCTGAGAAAGAAATTAGGGAAACAACACCCTTCTCAATAGTCACAAATAATATAAAATATCTTGGCGTCAATCTAACTAAGGAAGTAAAGAGCTGTATGATAAAAACTTCAAGTCTCTGAAGAAAGAAATTAAAGAAGATCTCAGAAGATGTAAAGATTTCCCATGCTCATGGATTGGCAGGATCAACATTGTAAAGATGGCTATCTTGCCAAAAGCAATCTACAGATTCAATGCAATCCCCATCAAAATTCCAACTCAATTCTTCAACGAATTAGAAAGGGCAATCTGCAAATTCATCTGGAATAACAAAAAACCTAGGATAGCAAAAACTCTTCTCAAGAATAAAAGAACCTCTGGTGGAATCACCATGCCTGACCTAAAGCTTTACTACAGAGCAATTGTGATAAAAACTGCATGGTACTGGTACAGTGGCAGACAAGTAGACCAATGGAATAGAATTGAAGACCCAGAAATGAACCCACACAGCTACGGTCACTTGATCTTCCACAAGGGAGCTAAAACCATCCAGTGGAAGAAAGACAGCATTTTCAACAAATGGTGCTGGCACAACTGGTTGTTATCATGTAGAAGAATGCGAATCGATCCACTCCTATCTCCTTATACTAAGGTCAAATCTAAGTGGATCAAGGAACCTCACATAAAACCAGAGAAACCGAAACTTTTAGAGGAGAAAGTGGGGAAAAGCCTTGAAGTTATGGGCACAGGGGAAAAATTCCTGAACAGAACAGCAATGGCTTGCACGGTAAGATCAAGAATTGATAAATGGGACCTCATGAAACTGCAAAGCTTCTGCAAGGCAAAAGACACCGTCAATAAGACAAAAAAACCACCAACAGATTGGGAAAGGATCTTTACCTATCCTAAATCGGATAGGGGACTAATATCCAATATATATAAAGAACTCAAGAAGGTGAACTCCAGAAAATCAAATAACCCCATTAACAAATGGGGCTCAGACTTGAACAAAGAATTCTCACCCGAGGAATACCGAATGGCTGAGAAGCACCTGAAAAAATGTTCAACATCCTTAATCATTAGGGAAATGCAAATCAAAACAACCCTGAGATTCCACCTCACACCAGTCAGAATAGCTAAGATCAAAAACTCAGGTGACAGCAGATGCTGGCGAGGATGTGGAGAAAGAGGAACACTCCTCCATTTTTGGGGGATTGCAAGCTTGTACAACCACTCTGGAAATCAGTCTGGCGGTTCCTTAGAAAATTGGACACAGAACTACCGGAAGATCCAGCAATACCTCTCCTGGGCATATATCCAGAAGATGTTCCAATCGGTAAGAAGGACACATGCTCCACTATGTTCATAGCAGCCTTATTTATAATAGCCAGAAGCTGGAAAGAACCAAGATGCCCCTCAACAGAGGAATGGATACAGAAAATGTGGTACATTTACACAATGGAGTACTACTTAGCTAGTAAAAAGAATGAATTTATGAAATTCCTAGGCAAATGGATGGACCTGGAGGGCATCATCCTGAGTGAGGTAACCCAATCACAAAGGAACTCACACAATATGTACTCACTGATAAGTGGATATTAGCCCAAAACTTAGGATACCCAAGATATATAATACAATCTGCTAAACACATGAAACTCAAGAAGAATGAAGACCAAAGTGGGGTCACTGTACCCCTTCTTAGAATTGGGAACAAAACATCCATGGAAGGAGTTACAGAAACAAAGATTGGAGCTGTGACGAAAGGATGGACCATCTAGAGACTGCCATACCCAGGGATCCATCCCATAATCAGCTTCTAAACGCTGACATCATTGCATACACTAGCAAGATTTTGCTGAAAGGACCCTGATATAGCTGTCTCTTGGGAGACTATGCCGGCGCCTAGCAAACACAGAAGTAGATGCTCACAGTCAGCTAGTGGATGGATCACAGGGCTCCCAATGGATGAGCTGGAGAAAGTACCCAAGGAGCTAAAGGGACCTGCAACCCTATAGGTGGTACAACATTATGAACTATCCAGTACCCCGGAGCTCTTGACTCTAGCTGCATATGTATCAAAAGATGGCCTAGTGGGCCATCACTGGAAAGAGTGGCCCATTGGACACACAAACTTTATATGCCCCAGTACAGGGGAACGGCAGGGCCAAAAAAAAAAAAAAAAAAATGGGAATGGGTGGGTAGGGAAATGGGGGTGAGGGGGGAGGGTATGGGGGACTTTTGGGATAGCATTGGAAATGTAATTGAGGAAAATACATAATAAAATATATTTAAAAAAAAAAGAAAGAGAATCTCGGGTGAAAAAGATACACATAGAAAACATTGATATAACAGTCAAAAAGATCCTAACCTTAAACGTCCAGTAAATCCAGGACACAATGAGAAGACCAAAACTAAGGATAATAAATATAGAGGAGAGTGAAGGTTTCCAACTTAATGGGACAGTAAATATCTTCAACAAAATTATAGAAGAAACCTTCCCTAACCTAAAGAAAGAGATACCCATGAACATACAAGAAGCCTACAGAACTCCAAATAGACTGGACCAGAAAAGAAATTCCTCATGTCACATAATAATCAAAACACTAAACAAAGAAAGACTATTAAAAGCAGTAATGGCATTTCATCTAAGGTCCTTCCCTTTGAGTCCTGGGAGTCTCTCACCTCCCAGGACTCTGATGCATTCTGGGGGTCCTCCAACCTCTTATTTCCTGAGGTTGCCTGTTTACATTCTTTCTGCTGGTCCTTAAGGCTTCAGTCCTTTTTCCTCACCTAATAGCAGATCAGGTTTTTCTCTATTCCCTCCCCGCCAAATCCCTTCCACCTTCCCTCCCAGGTCCTTCCCTCCCTCCACACTTATACCCAAAAGATGCCTCACCATGCCACTGGGGTACGTGTTTCACTATGTTCGTTGCAGCCTTATTTTTGATAGCTAGAAGCTGGAAACAACCTAGATGTCCCACAACAGAAGAATGGATACAGAAAATGTGATTCATTTACACAATGGAATACTACTCAGCTATTAAGAACGAGGATATCCTGAGTTTTGCAGATAAATGGATAGAACTAGAAAATATCCTGAGTGAGGTAACTCAAACGCATGGTATGTACTTACTAATAAGTGGATATTTGCAAAAAATTGTACAGAATATCCAAGATACAGTCCATAGTGCTCAAAGAGCTCAACAAGCTGAAGTGGCCAAGTCAGGATGCCCCAGTCCCACTTGGGAGAGAGATGAAAACATGTGACTTTTTCAAAATGTGTGTTTTTTTTTAAATCTCTTTCCTTATTACCTCTCACCTCATCTCAGTGTGACCTATTTTATTATTCCCCTTTACCAACTTTTGCTGCTATTGTCTGTCTTCTCTCCCTTGAAAATTTACCCTATGTTCTCTTAGTAATTTCCAGACCTCTGTGAGCATTCTAGATGTAACATAGATATTTGACTATCCAATGCTAGCATTCACAGGTGAGAGAAAACATACTGGGTCAGATTTACTTCATGTAGAGTAACTGTTTCTGTCTCCATACTGTGATTTTCATAATTGTGTTTTTCTTAACAGGTGAATGATATGTCATTGTGTAGCTGTATCATATTTTCATCACCCATTCATTACTTTATGGATATCTAGGCTGTTATATTTCCTGGGTATGGTTACTAGAGTGGCAATGCACATGGATATGCAGGTCCTTTGATTGTAGAATATAGAGACCTTAGGTACATTTCCAAGAGTGGCATAGCTGGGTCCTGCGTCATATTTCCTAACTTGTGGAGAAAACCTCTGCATTGTTTTCCACATTGGTTGTACCAGTTTTCACTCTCACCAGTATTCACATTTCTTCACACCTTTGACAGCATTTATTGTCCCAGTGCTCATCTGAGAGGCTTCTTTTTGTAGTAGATCATGATTAACACAGATTGCCTCACCTGGTCAAGGTGCAGAGAACAAGAGACTACAGAATGTTCAGTCCTAAATGCGGAAACCATAGCACACCTCCAAGGATCATGGATCATTGTAGAAGAGGCTTATAAAGAAGAGCGGAAGAATCGGAAGAGTGAAGGCATAAAAGGAAACAGTGTTTTCTGGAAACAGGACTCATGAATGTCAGATCTCACAGTGACTGTGACAGCATGCCCAAGCCATACTAAACCCAAGTATGGAGAAGGAAGTAGAAGTGGAATCCCTAGCGAAAGTGCTGTTGGCAGTTAATAGCTGTTGGGAGAGTTAAGATTGCTGCCCCTGGTAAATTGCCCATTTATTCAGGACTATGGACAAAGGCCATTTATTCAAGACTATGGACACTACAAATTGGACTTGCTAGGCTTAAAAAAAGAGAATAGAAACTTGGATCAGAGTGGTTCTGGAGGAGCCGAGGGAAGGAAGATGAGTATAACTGGAATGCACTGCACAAAATTTGCAAAAATAATAAACACACAAAATCAATATACTAAATATCTCTCATATATTTAGGAACAGAGTATATGCACTCATTCCAAAGGGGGACCTTTGATCCTAAGAACCGCAAGACAAGCTTTATTAAGACAGCCCTGCTATTGAGCTTAATAGTTACTCTTCTAAGGCTTATAGCCACGATACCTGATCCAAGCAACTTAGAGAGGATGCTGACTGTAGCTCACAGTCTTAGTAATTATGACACGAAGCAACGATACCTGATCCAAGCAACTTAGAGAGGATGCTGACTGTAGCTCACAGTCTTAGTAATTATGACACGAAGCAACGATACCTGATCCAAACAACTTAGAGAGGATGCTGACTGTAGCTCACAGTCTTAGTGATTATGACACGAAGGAATTCAGGGTGGTGGTAATTTAAGATTGACTCACTGCACATGAGATCAGAAAGCACAAAGTGGATTGGAAACAGATCGGGGTTCTAGCCCTAAAAGCCCACTACCACCATAATATATATCATAATGAAGTCCCATGTCCTACAGGTCCTATACCTGTATTACTAATAGACAGAGATCAAACAACATTCAAAATATGAGCAGCCACTTTGATTTTTAATCATAATGCATTATTTCATTAATTTCTTACTTTCAAGAGACCCTAAAAATAATCTTAGGTCCTTTTGCTTTCAGATTAGCTTTGGCAGTCTTGAATTTCACACAACAGAAAGGATTTAAAACTGGCCCATGAGGTAAAAGGGCATGGTTATTATAGTATGTAGCACTGGGGCAGAAACAAAGGAGATAATGTTTTCTAGAATCAGAATGAGGATCTCCAACTGAGATAAGGTCCCTAAATTTGTAGTTCATGGGGGTTTATAGGTAGAAAAGAGGAGACTTTGGGGAGAACAGAGTTAAAATCATCTCTTCCAGTGTTCCTTAGTTTGACTAGTAACGGAAGACAAGAACGGAATACTCAGGAGAAATTTATCACTTTGAGTTGGAGGAAGGCACAGAGGTAAGGACAATGAAAGAAAAAACAGGCAGATTAATAATAATTTCACTCATTAATCACTGTCCAAGATCAGAAGTGTCTCTTGTCACAAAGGAGAGTGTAGATTTTAAGGTGCCCAGTCTACAGTGAGCTCTATGTAGGAATAAAAATAGCTAAGTCATGGCTTCATTTTGGTGAATTTTCTTCCTGCTGTTCTGTTCTCAGAGACTGACAAAATCCTAATTGATTACAGAAAAACACAAGGAGGGGGACTTTGGAAGAAACAACTTGTATAATGAAATGCTTAGCTATGAAAACAGAAACAACTTACACATCTGTCAAGCTGTAAGAACATGATCAAATCTCTTCACAATGCATTATTCTGGCTGCTGCTAACCCAGAACAAAAGCCGGAAAAGCTCTCCAGCTTTCATTGCCTCTTCATTAAATGAAAATTTACCAATCTCAGACTCTACAAAGATAACTAATATATTATTTATATAACTTGGCTGCAGGCAACACCTGTAATGAGCTGGTTATAACAAGTTATAAAGTAAGTATTGAGAATCCTTTATAGAAACTTGGAGGCTTATTGGACTAAAGACTGTGAGTTTTCCTGGTGCCTTGAGGTTATGCAATGGATGTCTAAAATAGTCTGAAAGATTTGGCATCCCTGCCTGCCTATTATTCTAACCCCTTTGCTGTTCTAACCCTTGGGTTTGTTTTTACTCAACTCTAAATATAGACATGTTGATTATGACTAAGTGCCAGACTGGTTCTTCAGATATTGGCATGCTTGGGGTTCCTATACCTCTAGATCTCTTAAAAGGGGCATGAAAGTGGTCATATGTATGAATTCTCAGATGGATTTAGACAAGAGCTGAAGAAGTGAGTGACAGGCAGACATTGTGGGACACAGAAATGACTCTGCCAAACAGTGTGACTATCAGGTGGTAGTATCTTATGATAAAGTACAATGGAAACAAAACTAAATAATATATTACAGAGAAGGCAGGCAGGATGCCTATACCAGGACTTTAGATCATGAGTGAGAGGGAGACACCATTGATTTAAATCATCATAGTATTTGCTTAAAAATGTAAGTGAAAATTTTTATTGATTTTCTTGTATTGGGTAAATTCATTTATTATCTTGTTGCTCAGAGTCGTGGTTTGAAAAGATATTTTTCTTGTTGTATGTGAACACTCTGGCATCAAGGTTTCTGGGCTAATCCACAGCTAATTTTATCCAGGAATTGCTGAGATACTCTTTTTGCCCTTTAATTTATTTATTCACTTTACATCAGGATTGCAGCTCTCGCTCTTCTCTAAACTCCCCTCACATGGCCCCTCCATCCAATCCCCCCTTCCTTCCATCTCTGATAAGGGTTAGGCCTCCCCTGGGTACCAACACCACCCTGACATTTCAAGTAACTTCAGGATTAGGTACATTCTCTTCCACTGAGGACAGATAAGGCAGCACACTTTGCCGGACAGGATTCACATTCAGGTAACAAAGTCAGGGTAAGGCCCCTGCTCCAGTTGTTACATATGTGCAGGGAGCTAGGTCCAGCCCATGTATGTTCTTCTGTTGGTTGTTCAGTCTCTAGGAGGCTACAAGAGTCAAAGTTAGTTGACTCTCTTGGTCTTCTTGTGGAGTCCCTTTCCCCTCTGGGTTCCTCAATCCTTCTCCCAACTCTTCCACAAGACTTCTCAAGTTCTGTCTAATGTTTGGGTTTGGCTCACTACATCTGTTTCAGTCAGTGGCTTGGTAGAGTCTCTCAGAGGACAGCTGTAATAAACTCCTGTCTGCAAGCATTACAGCGTACCATTCATAGTGTCATCATGAAATTAGCAAGCAAATAGATAGAACTAGGAAGTATCTTAGACCCTGAAGGACTTACAGGGTCTGTACTCACTTTAGAAGTAGATATCAGCCATAAAGTACAGGATACATATGCTACAATCCAAAGACCCCAAAGAAGCTGAATAACAAGGAGGGCCCAAGAGAGTATGCTTGAGTCTCACTCAAAGGGGGAAATAAAATTGTCATTGGAGTTGGATGGAGGGAATAAACTGGATGGTGGAGGGGTTGGATGGTGGAAGAAGGAGATCAGATGTAGGGAAAACTAGGGATAGAGGGCTTGAAAAATTCCCAGAAATCGGCAGGGATTGGGGAGCATCTCTAAGATAACATGGGTTGAGAGTGGCTCCAGAAAGTCTGTTAGGGTGACTCTAACTGAGAGTGACTTCTAGCAGTGGGGATATGGAACCTGAAATGGCTACCTCCTGTAGCCAGGAAGGACTCCCAGTGGAAGGATAAACACACCAACCCATCCACAAAACCTTAGACCTGCCTTCAAGAAGTGCAGGGACAAAGATGGAGCAGAGACTGAGGGAATGGTCAACCAATGAGTGGCCCAACTTGAGATCCATACCATGGGCAAGAACCAATTCCTGACATTATTAATGCTGAGATAATCTTACATCAAGTCTTGCCTATACTCATAACTGTCCTGTCCTTGGGGTTTGATTCAAAACTTAGGCTGCTGCACTTATTTACATCAACTCCTGGTAAGGGACAAGGTAGGGTAAGAGGAGCATGCCAGACCTGACAAGGCATAGGCTTCATTAAATTTTATGTAGTCTTGAATAAATGCTTTTTTGTTGATCAACATGTCGACATTTAGAGTTTAATAAAACAAACCCAAGGATTAGGACAGCAAAAGGGTTAGAATAACCACCAGGCAGGGATGCCAAATCTTTCAGACTATTTTAGACATCCATTGCATAGCCTCAAGGCCCCAGTGAAAACTCCCGGACGTTAGCCAAATAAACCTTCAAGTTTCTACAAAGGATTTTCAATACTTAATTTATAACTTGTTATATAACCAGTTCATTACAGGTGTTATCTGCAGCCAAGTTACTCGGATACAAAAATATACGTGTGAGTTTTGTGGAGTCTGTGATTGGTGAGTTTTCATTTAATGAAGAGGCAATGAAAGCAGGAGAGCCTCACTGGCTTTTTTCTGGGTAACACCAGCCAGATTAACTCATTTGAAAGTGGTTTGGTCATGTTCTTACATGTTGACACATATGTAAGTTGTTTCTGCTGTCTTACCAATATATTTCATTATACAAGTTGTTCCTTCCATATAATCCTCCTCTTTATGTTTTTCTATAATTTGCTTAGCCTTAAGAAATCCCATTAGCTTTAGCTTGTTAAAGTGTAAGGGCTTTGGCTTCTTGTGTGTGCACACACATCAGTGGTGGCTGAATATGGAGATGTATAACAATGCTGTTGACTCATACTTTTAATGAGTAACAGGTTAGTGACCTGGCATTTATTTGCTTCTTTCAGAGGCCTCTAACTATCTCAGGAGTGGTGTCATTTAAGATAAAAAACAGTAATTGCCGTTGGTTTATAGTTTGAATTAGGAGTCCTTTCTGTCGCTCGAAGCTGGCATTACAGGTTTATCTTTAGTCATAAACACTCTGTCACTTTCTACGGTGCATAGCCAGGACATTTAGCTGCTCATGATAAATCCCTGGGAATATTCTTTAGCCCCCAATAGAAGATAATGTGTAAGCTATCAGGCTCTTGGGACCAGGATGTGGTTACTGCTTGGTATAACTTACACCAGAAATGTATTATTCTAAAGGAAACCTGGAATAATGGGAAGGTAGCAGAGAGGAACCTAGAACATGTGGCCTGTGGGGATCCTTCTATTTTTGACCTGAGTTATTGAAAGTCTTAGAATGACTCATAGAGCTATACATTCCTCATTGCCAAGTTCCATCATTAATTCTGTGTTAGGTTAAAGAACAGAAACCAAAATCACGACAAATATAGCTGTTTTTCAGGGGTGGTCATGGATGGGACTTTCCTTCCTTGGTACCTTTGAAATGGCAGCAGAATCCTCAAATTATTAAAATTCCAACTCAATTTTTCATAGAGTTAAAAAGAATTTGAGAGAAATTCTCAAATTCATCTGGAATAACAAAAAAACCCCGGATAGAGAAAACTATTCTCAACAATAAAAGAACCTTTGGGGGAATCAGCATTCTGGACTTCAAGCTGTAATATAGAGCAATAGTGATAAAATCTGCATGGTACTGGTACAGTGACAGGCAGGTAGATCAAAGGAATAGAATTGAAGACCCAGAAGTGAACCCACATACCTACAGTCACTTGATCTTTGACAAAACCATCCAGTGGAAAAAAGACAGCAGTTTGAACAAGTGGAGCTATTTCAACTGGCATTTCGCATGTAGAAGAATGCAAATAGATTCATTCTTATCTCCTTGTACAAAGCTCAAGTCCAAGTGGATCATGAATGTCCACATAAAACCAGACACACTGAAACTAATAGAAAAGAAAGTGGGGAAGAGCCTCAAGCACCTGGACACAGGGGAAATTTTCCTAAACAGAACACCACTAGCTTATGCTATAAGATCAAGAATTGACAAATGGGACCTCATGAAATTACAACACTTCTGTTAGGCAAAGGACATTGGCGAGAGGACAAAACAGCAACCAACAGATTGGGAAAAGATCTTTACCAATCCTACATCTGATAGAGGGTTAACTAAGCTAAACAAAGAGCTCTCAACCAAGGAATATCAAATGGCTGAGAAGCACCTAAAGAAAGCTTTAACATCCTTAGTCATCAGGAAATTGCAAATCCTAACAACCCTAAGATTCCACCTCACACCAGTCAGAATGGCTAAGATTAAAACCTCAGGTAACAGCAGATGCTGGCAAGGATGTAGAGAAAGGAACACTCCTCCATTGCTGGTAGGATTGCAAGCCAGTACAAAATCAGTTTGACAGCTCCTCAGAAAATTGGACACAGTACTACCTGAGGACCCAGAAATACCACTCCTGGGCATAGGGGAAATGCCCAGAAGATGCTCCAACATGGCTCCAGCTGCATATGTAGCAGAGGATGGCCTTGTTGGACATCAATGGGAGGAGAGGTCCTTAGTCCTGAGAAGGCTCTAAGCCCCAGTGTTGGGGAATACCAAGGCCAGGAAGTGGTAGTGCGTGGGTTGATGAGCAGGGGGAAGGGGGATTGGATAGGGGATTTTTGGAGGGGAAACCAGGAAAGGGATAACATTTGAAATGTAAATAAAGAAAATATTTAGTAAAAAAGGGGAAAAATGAATGAAGGACACAAAAGGGTTTCTCTCATGCAGCTTTTGTATGAATTTCATTTTTTAGTTGATTCTAAATGTTTTATACTACTCAATAATTTTAAGTATAAACACTATTTCTAAAGCAACGGTTGTGGTCAAATATGTATGTAACATAATAAAAATAAGAGTTAGTGTTAAAAAAAAAAAGAAAAGAAAACAGAGTCTGTGGATCTTTGTCCTGGAGGGGACCAAAGAGCAGAGACTGCTGGCTTGGTCTCCTCCTGACATTTTGTGAGATAGAAATGAAAAGAATCAAGGGCCTAAGTCACCTTTTCCAGGATCACAACAAAATGTCACATTCTAAGATTTGCACACATTTTTTATCATGATGCTTATGTGGTAGAGATATTAAAAATATAATATTAACTCCTTTCTGAATCCATTTCAGCATACATATTATATAGGGAAGCTATGTATGCATATGCATGTATATACACATATGGGAGGAGCAAAAGAAGGAAGGTTACACACTTGCTGAAAGCACACTACCTCCTGCTGTGTGTCTCCAAGACTGAATGGTTGTTTGTGGAGTACCTAGATGATTCTACTTTTGTACAGGATAATGTACCAGTCCTCAAGAAAACATACTAGCGTGGCTGCTTTGCTGTGCATGCCTCTTTCTGGGACCCAGTTTCCCTCCTGAATAATGTGCTAGAACAGACAGCTGGAGGGGTAGATAATTTGTAGTGTTTATGTCCTGTGTTATCTCAGCTCAAACAAGTAGGGACTTTTCAAATTCTAGAGATTCCAGTCAATACATACAACTTCTCTAGATTCACAGGTCCTTCCCACTTTGGTCATCATGAGACATTCAGTTTCCAAGCAACCTTGAGCTCCTAGACTTTTGTCAATTATTACTGGCTTTCACTACTTCTGGTGGTCCTAGACTCCAGAGAATGTCCAACATAAAGCATGGCTTGATGTTTTGACTCTTATGTCTCTTGCAAGGATTAAGTTTTTTCATTTCTTAGGATCCCAGGACTGTCAAAGGATGGGTAATTTCTTTCATACTTAAAAATCTTTCATAACTCCACCAACATTTTTCCTACTTCAGAGTTGTTCTTAATGTGTTAATTCACCAAGGTGAAAAATGAGATCTAGGGAGAAACATTTCCTGTCCAATGCACATGCTTATACACCCACACCCACACCCACATTTCATCTATCTATCTATCTATCTATCTATCTATCTATCTATCTATCTATCTATCATCTATCTATCATCTATCTATCTATCTATCTATCTATCTATCTATCTATCTATCTATCTATCTATCTATCTATCTATCTATTATCTATCATCTATATATCATCTCCCACTGGGTCAGTTATTTTTGTTGCTTTTGTGTATATGGATGGTTTTAGGGCTGAGAACTCAGCATTGGGTAACCAATAAGTGGGTTTATCCCTGGCAGACGCTAACTCTCCTCCAAGCAGTCAAGAGTTGCCTATAGTTCTTGATCTAAGTGGAACTCTCTGAAATTTCCTTCTTTATGTTAACATTTCCATTATCATTGCTACTGTTCTAGTCTGCCTTCTGGTCATTCTAAGAAAGACAGTTTCACAGTAGACTTCCTGCTCTCCGTTTGCTGTAAAGAGAAGCTCCTTTGATGCCGTGTGTTTAGCTACACTTACAATTACCAGAATGGGAAGATGTGCATGAAGTTTCAAGAAGTGGCACTCACTGTGGGTGCCTCACAACAGCTGTCTAATTGGGCCTAATGCCCACTAAATAGGAGAGAAATAATTCCAGGTACTGGAAGTTTAGTCAGCTTCTTGAGGATAGTGGCATCATGAACCTTAGAAAAGGTTCATAGAAAATACTATGACCACTTTGCTAGACCAGAGAAATTCCTTACTACATCCTAAGTCAAGTATTCTTTTTCTCTCCTCTACTTCATAAGATTTTAAGCCCCATATCTGTATATCCATGTGTAAATTGAACTTTAAATATTACAATGATAATATAATGACTTCTGCACTGGCAAAGAAATGTTTTTGGATTTATCCCTAGGGTTTGAAGTAAGCCTGGATTAAGATGAAGAAATACTAAATGTTTAACACCAAACCCAATACCTTCATAAAGAAGACTGTCCCCGAAGGATGATAAAATTCCTGGATAGATAATAATTCTAAGGTATGTACATGCTGAAATGGTGTGAACATGTAAAGTGAAGTATTAGGTAAGATATTGGAAGCATTATTAATTTTTGAAAGGAATTTTCAGTCACTTAAAAAGGTAGAACTTTTGTGACAACCACTCTTGTCTTGCATTCTTTTTAAAACTAAAAAAAAAATGAATAAACAAACAAAAGCCACTTTCATTAATGTGTACCTTGTTAGATGCCCTAAGCAAAATATTGGACCTTTCCTCCTTGTAGATACCAACTGAAATCTTGTAGGTATCGAACTGTTAAATCTTCATAAAATATTTTTCTTTGCTTGGGATTGATGTCAGAGGTCTTTGGCTTGAAAGCCTAGTGCCTTTTTCTAGGCAAAGGATAGACATGCAGGCATGAACCTCACACTTTTTGTAGGGGCATCTGTTTCCATTAGAAAACAAACATTTTCAGGCTGCTGAGAGGGCCAGTAGCTGACACAATACCCTGGGAATGATTCTTATTACAGAAAATTTGGACAATTCAAAAGTAGTATCTGGAGTACTGGAATGTGAGATGTAAACATTTGTAATCAGAGCAATATCCACGTCAGAGGAGTATTACAGGTTCACAAAAGCACAAGATGACGCATGAGTAGCCATCTCTTTGAGTTGTCACTGGCATAATTTCTAAAGACTACATTTATAATTCAGAGACTTTTCCAGGCCTAGAGGATGTATGTGGACACAGCTGGAACAGTACCAGTTCTCCAACTGTTTCAACACTGGTTCTTAGTAGGGAAGGGGGGAACAGAATAAATTATGAAAAATAACCACCCCAGGGAAGATGGGAAGAAGACTTGTCGGTTACTGCTTCCCAAGTTCATAGCCAGGGCCTGCGACACAGAATCCCATAGGCATATGAAGCCTCAGATCAGGGCACATTAGACCAGGCTTTGTGATGCCCCACAAGTGAGCATGGCTGCACAGCACACTGTATTGCTCGTGAGTTTGTTTTTTCCTGGATTTCTGGTTTCAGCTGCCAAAATTCTGACAATAACTTCATTTGGTGAGTGATTTTGCTGGAAAAATTCAAGGTCCTGAAAGTTGGGCACTTGCACATCTATGGCTGAGGGAAGGAACAATTTAGAGCATCAGACATGCAGATTTCCAACTGGGTTTTGGCTGGCTAGAAAGAAGAAAAGTAGGGAACTATAGGGTTAGGAGGAAACCCTACTGTGAAGAATGGGAGGTTTTGGAGACACCAGTAGTTTCTTTTAAGACAATTGCCTTTTTTCAAGGTGGATGTCAGGGGTCTTAGGCTTGAAAACCCAGTGTCTCTTTCTAGGCAGAGGATAGCCATTCAATCATGCACCACACATTTCTTGCAGGAACATCTCGGTTTGTATTAGAAAGTGAGCATTTTCAGGGTCAGGAGCTGGAGCCAGCACAACACAGTCTGGGAGTGAATTTTTGTCACAGAAAACTTGAGAAAATGGCTAAGGATAAGTGTGAGTTGGGCTCTTTGGGGGCTTGCTGTATTTTGCTTAATTTTCTGAATAATTGGAAGTACATACTGTCTTGCTAATTCTGCATCTTCCTTTACTTTGGGGTGGAGGAAACATAACACAAAGGTTAAGAAACATGAGTGTAAAGACTTATCCTAGGAACAAGGCACCTTAAGTCATTTTGCAGACCTTTTCTAAACTGCTCTTTGGATTTCTCCCAGGAATTCAAATCTGTGTGTGTTGGCCTGAAGCATGGAGTAACTATATCTAAGTCAGTTGTCACCTAACAGAAACAAGAGCCAAAGCCTTTCTCGGCTTCTCACAAGATTACACCAGAACTGCTGTAACACACAGAGATTACAGTTGGTTCACCTCTTCTCCAGTGCTAAGGGCACTGATTTTAGACTGGCTTTTTACTTTGTTTGTCTGAAACCTTGAAGGATGATCTTTGCCCTGCTGTGATCACAGTGCTCTTTCTCCTATCTCCAGGAGGAATCTGGTTTAAGCAGTGCTGAAATTCTCACCTTTACTCAGGATGATGCACTGTGGCTCAAAAATACCCACTACCATGACTGCCTTCCTCAAGATTTCTTCTCCTCAATTGCAAGGCTTTTCTTGAGTTAATGTGAGCAAGGACAGTAGAGAGGTTGTTGTTTTATATGTTTTGGGTCACCTCTGACCACATGAGTACAGACGTAAAAATATCATAGCTTCAGCAGAGGAATACAATTCCTCTTACTCCTCAGATTTCACCGCCGTCAAGTTTTAATTATCATGGTAGTTTCACCTCTTAAACAACTCCAGCCTCCTCAGATTTGACAGTTGTAACTTCTCTCCTTTTCTGGTTTTCTTTGTTTAAGAGATGCCCACTGATGTGATGACACTTGTGCTCTTCTGGCTTCTCTTTCCTTAGGCTTAGTTTTATTGCAGCCCATTGTGCATCTAGAATTCTTATGATCTACTTTAGAAGTCTTTTTCCCTGATGGTTTTCTTTTGGGTTAATTCAATAGGGTACAAAATTCACATCAAGAACAGAAACTTTTTACCAACTACATTTAAGTCTCAAGAACTTGGATTCTAAATGGTAGCTTGTCATTTTGATCCCATTACTGTCTCTTTAACTCCCAAATTTCTATATCCAACAGTAGTATAAATTAACATAAATGGATCAAAGAAATTTCTCTGAATGTTATCCACTCAGTACCTGCGAACCTCATATCCAAGTTATATATCCACATATAAATTTCATGTATTTTCTACCACTGCAGTCTTATCTTTTGAGCACGAGGTCTTTTAAGACCCCATTTGAAAGGCAACTTGTTGTAATTATTGAATGAATAACTTCTTTTTCCATTAATTAACTTATTTATTCACTTTGCATTCCCATCACAGCCTCCCTCTCTTCCCAGTCCCCTCCTTATACAGTTCCACTCCCATTTACCCCTTTCCGTCACCTCTGAGAAGGGTGAAGTCCCCACTGGGGACCAACCCACCTTAGCACCTCAAGTCAATGCAGGACTAGGTACATCTTCTCCCTTTGAGGCCAGACAAAACAGCATAATTAGGAGAGCAGGATCCATAGGTAGGCAACAGAGTCAGTGTAAGCCCCTGCTCCATGTGTTGGGAACCCACCTGAAGATCAAGCTGCACATCTGTTGCAAGTTTTTGTGGGGTTGTGTCCAGCCCTTATATGTTCTTTGTTTGGTGGTTCAGTCTCTGGGGACCTCCAAGAGTCCAGATTAGTTGACTCTGTTGGTCTTCTTGTAGAGTCCCTATCCCCTCCAGTTTCCTCAATCCTTCCCCTAACTCTTCCACAAGACTTTCTGAGCTAATGTTTGGCAGTGGGTCTCTGCATCTGTTTCCATGAGCTGCTAGGGGGAGCCTTTCAGAGGACTAGACTACTGTCTGCAGGTAATACAGAGGATCAATCCTAGTGTCATGGATTGGTTCTTGCCCGTGGGAAGGATCTCACGTTAACCCAGTCATTGGTTGGTCATTCCCTCAGTCTCTGCTCCATCTTTGTCCCTGCGCTTCTTGTAGGCAGAACAAATTTTGGGTCTAAGGTTTTGTGGGTGGGTTGCCGTGCTTATCCCTCCACTGGGAGTCCTGCTTAGTTACTGCAGTTGACCACTTCAGGCTCCACATCCCCCACTACTAAGATTCTTAGCTAGAGTCACCCTCATAGATTCTCTAGAGTCTCCCCGATTCCAGGTGGGTAGTAGAGATGCACCCCAACCATTTCTGTTCACTCTCCCAGCCCCCTCTCTGGCTTTCCCTATATTTCATCCCTTCCCCCAACTTGCCCTCCTCTTCTCCTCTCTCACCCAGTTCCCTGCTCCATCCACCTCTGATGACAATTTTATTTCTCCTTCTGAGTGAGATTCAAGCATCCTCCCTGGTGGCACATGCCAGCAGGATTTGCTGAATGACCCACTTCTTTGACCTGAGCATAGAGAACATCATTTCACTGACATGGAGATCTTTAGGCATAAAAGGGATTTCTTTTTTATGTGTGAAGATTACCATGTGATATGGATCTGGGTCCATGTGCTTCACCTTAACCCAATTGAGATATGGGGATAAAAGGGCTTTTCTCTATCTGTGTGTTGTACAGTGTGCCACTCCCTTGCCCCTCCACATCATTTTCTGAGTTTCCATTCCCTTTTGGATATGTCAGCCTTGTCTCAAACCTATTGTGAAATGGAGTTCTTTCCCATTCCTAGGTGGAAGTCATTGCTTACTGATGAATCGCGCTTCTGAAATTCTCCAAGAGCATGGTCATCAGGTGATCAACATTGTTTTTGATATACCATTCATCTCAGGTACTTAAAAATTTACTACATTCTTCTATTTCATGATATCATAAAAATGATCTGTTTTTTTTTTTTAAAGGTTTTGTTGTTTGAGATTTTTATACATGCATACAGTATGTTTTTTTTAAAATATTTTTTATTACATCTTTTCCTCAATTACATTTCCAATGCTATCCCAAAATATCCCCCATACCCTCCCCCCCACTTCCCTACCCACCCATTCCCATTGTTTTGAGAAGATCCTCTCTCAGTTTCCTCTCCTCCAACTCTTCTCTCATTCCCTAAAATTTCCCAACCAACTTCATAACCTTCTTGTTCTTGTTCTTGTTCTTGTTCTTGTTCTTGTTCTTGTTCTTGTTCTTGTTCTTGTTCTTGTTCTTGTTCTTGTTCTTGTTCTTGTTCTTGTTCTTGTTCTTGTTCTTGTTCTTGTTCTTTTGTCCTTCCTCTTCCCACTCCTCCTCATCTCCCTCTCCGTTTCCCTCTTCTTCTCCTTCCACTCCTCCTCCTCTTCCTTCTCCTTCTCTTCCTTCACCTCCTCCTCTTCCTCCTCCTCTTCTTGCCTCCTCCTATTCCTCCTTCTCTTTCTTCTTCAGTTACATAGTCTAATTAGTATTGTATCTATGTACACAGGTGGAGGACCATATATAGAATATTGGTAGACTTTCAGAAACCACATCCCTGAAGAAAAGTTTCTCTCCTCACACAAGCAGCCATCAATTGACAATAGCTTTTCAGCTTTGTGTGGAGATTCAGGACTCCTTATTCTGTCCACAATGGAATTTTGGCTGGTTTGATCTTCTGAAGGACTTAGGCAGGCAATCTAATCAACTATGAATTTTGCTTGCATCAACAGCCCTGTTATGTGCAGACATTACTGTTTCATTGCAAAAGTCCACTTCTTATTTAGTCTTTTGTCGTCTTTTCTTTGATGACCCTGTCTAAGCCTGTGCATGTGTTTGTGTGTGCATGTGCACATGACACAACTGTTGCATTTATAGCTGAGCATTCCACAGACTCTTCATATTTGTATTTTGTAAAGTTGTGTATTACTTCTAACTACTGCAAAAAGAAGTTTCTTTAATGATGGTGGAGAAATATACTGTTTTATGAGTCAGTTTAATATTTTGTACATTTAACAGAATAATAATATTTAGTTCTCACATTAAGTCTATAACCTAGCTAGTCATGAATTTTTGATGCAGCAAACAGTATCAGGCATCAGTTTCATTTAGTGGAAAAAGCCTTATATCCAATCAGAAAGTGGTTGTGTACTTCAATACAATTGTTAGCATAATTGCACCAATTGACACATCTTGCCAGGTCACTATTGCAGCTTGAAGTATTTGCATCTTTGTAGGGTTGTTGAATAAGCTTTTCTCCTGGTATGTTGCATTGTTTGGGGGTCTATGAGATTCTAATAACCAACAACTCAAAAGAAAAACAAACTAACCCATACCCATTAAAGAGCACTGGGCTTTTTACTTGATAATCTATGATGTCTGGGAGGTGCATTGTCATGTGCAACAGGCTAATTCTATTTAAACTCTTTCACTAAATGCATAGTATTTATTTTAGGAAGCTCTTGTATTATTAAATTTCTATATGTTTGTTTCAAAGGTCTTTAGTGTTAGCTATCCCAAATGCCTTTTAATTATGCACTAAGATAACTTCATAATCATTTTAATATCTCCTTCTATTTAACAATGATTCATGCTGATGTTAAAAATTTTTAATTGAGGGTTATATCTAAAGTCGAGATAATCAAATTCTGTGCTTAGATAAATACACAAAGACCCCAGTAACTTAAATGTAGCAGAGTTGGAAAAATTTGAGATTTTAGATCCTAGGTTTCTTAGTGTGTTACTTTGAGAACATATCTAAAAATAGACATCTATGTGTTGTGTCCGGCCAGCAGATCACAGCCTGGGTTCTAGCCTGGAAAGGCATTTTGGAAACCTGGAAGAGAAGAGGGGCTAGGCGGCGAGAGAAGGGAATGAAGCTAAGACAAGATTCTGATCAAAGCTCAATTTTACTATTTTCAGACACTCAGTTATAAAGGAAGGGGGAGGGAACCCGATTTCCCGCCAAGTAACTCAGGGTCCAGTAGCAGGACGAACACGTGTGTGCCTCCAGGCAACAAAGCGACAGGGTCCAGCAGTAGGCGTGGCAGGACGAATGAGCAGGTAGCTCCACCCTTGAGCAAGCAGGTTCAAGCAGATGGGGGAAAGGGAGACCACATATCCTCCCATTAGTTAACAAGAAATAAAAATAAAAAAAGAAAAGGCTGGCCTGAGGCAGAAAAATTATCTATGTGCAATAGTTCTGTCTGAGTTCTTAGGGCTAAAGAAAAAACCTGTTTTCGTGGGATTCCCTAACTTTTCTAATGGTAAACTGTATCTGGCTAAGACTGTCCTTATTATCTTAGTAAACCACTAACAACAGAATAGGCTCTGACTTTATAATGCTAATTAGTGCTGAATAGGTAACTACCTGGTTGCATTTTAAGTAGGGCGTTGGAACCCTGGCTAAGTTTGACTAAACAAATTTAGAATAACACTGAGCTGATATTCCTCCGCAATTTTGGATGACAGGCAGGGAAACAGGGAGAAGGGGTAAGACCAGCTCTTTAGTACAAAGCCAGTTGGCTTTTTTATTTGGGTGGGAGGCAGTGAAGGGCTTGCCCTTTCGACAGTAAGGTCTCCAACCTCTCTCCCCCCTAATAATTAAGTTAAAATAGGCAACGCTTAATTGAGGTGATCAAATGATTTTCTCATCCGTAGATGAGTGGGCCTTTAACCTTGACTTGGGTGGACATTGACCCGATTCCTCCCGTGAGCGTTATAACAACTCACATCTGTGGCTCTTGGTATCTTTTGGGGAGGGGAGGCAGAGCCTTAGGTATTTTTGGTTTTTAGCTGGAATCAGATACCAACCTCTTTTAAATCAGGTGTGTTGCACAGGGAACTCAGAAACGGTCAAGCTGGACCTTCCCCCGCAGTAATCTTCTGTGCCAAGCGGTACCCATACTGTATTCATATGATTATGAATCAGTACGCGCAGTTCTGAGTGATGTGTGGTCTCTATATGAGACTTGTCAACCTCAGATTTAGCAAGGCCTAGACAAGAATTATGTCAGTATTAACACCATGGATTGTGGTTAAAATAGGAGCTGGAAGTCTTTCCTCTTCATCCCTGTTATTTCCTAGCCTGAGGAACTAAGGACACCTTGCAATAACAGCAAGGGTGAAAAGCCAGAGGCCAGATAAGGGACTAAGCCCATCTCTATCAAAATAAGAACTAATCTCTGTAAATATTTGAAATTTCTAGTTCCCTAGCTCTCTTGGTAAATCTAAATCCTATCTCAGACTGAAAGCCACGTGCTGAAATGTCCTTGGAAGGGAGATTAGCAATACCACCTGTTTGCTCTTAGGGGAGGGGTAGGCGCGCCTGCAGGTCTGGCTGGAGAACGTAGATTGACCTACTTGAAAAAAAGAGATCTAGACAATGAGAGAGTAGCAATGCAAATTTTCTTTTTGGAGAAGTCAAGGTACTTTATTCAGTTGCAAATTGTAAGGCTAAAGCTAGTCTCCGGCCTCCTGTAGGGGATTTGGCTCAGAGGAAAACAGCGTTTCTGGGAGCTTCCACTCCCAGCTGAATTCTAAGCACAAGAGGAATTTTAGTCTTTAGAATGATACTTATGAGAAGAGACAGAATCTGTGTTTACCTGACGAATTAATCTCTCTGGTAGCCACCGTGCTCCATCTTCATCTCTTGAAAAAACACAAACCGAGCCCCTTCCCCAGATTAGAACCGGATCCTTTCATTCGTAGTTAGGGGTTTTTTTCAATTTATTAATTGATAAGAATTAGAAGTAACTGGATGCCAGTGGCCATCCGCTGCAGACTGACCTTTAATATCAGTTTGCAAAAAGTTTAGGACAAATAAGGCAAGATGAGCCTTTGGTGACCTTGGGGGATATGCTTTGAATTAACTTTGCTAGGTAATTTAGAATATAGGAATCTCTAATAATTGGACTGAATATTAGACCAGTCTAAGATTGAGTTAGAATGGCTGGTCACACTGAAGAAAAGTGAAAAATCATTATGACTTTATTAAATGACTAATTTTACTAAGTCTGAATATACAGTCTCTGATGTACTATTGCCATAAAGTTAAAAGGCTAGAAGCTAGTCTAAACTGGAAAAATGACAAGCAAGGATGAATCTAAAACATGAATTTAATCTTTTAGTCCTTTTAATCAGGACACTGAGTTAACTTACCTGTTGGCTCGGCACACGAATTACTAATATGCTTCTGCAGCGTTCTGTGGAGAGAACCTGTTTTTTCCTTTCCTAATAAGGTAGCTGTTTTAGGATCAATCTATAAGCCAATAAGTAGACCCTTTTAAGATACTAAAAAGCATTTATTAAATTTGACATTTTAATCTCAAATTTTGAAAATAAAGGTATGTTTTAAATAGTGTGCATGGAAATGCACTAAATAGTATATATGGGGATACAATTTCTCTCTTTTGTCTTTTAAGAGGTTAAAGTTTAAAATTTTACAATATCTAACCTTTTGAATTAATAACTTTTTGGACAAAACATTTTAAATATTTGGCTGTAAAGGGACAGTGACTAATTGCACTTTCAATCATTTTTTTTAAGGAACGGTTGTAACTAGAAAGCTTGAAAAGTTATTAAGAGTCACATGTGCATAATTTATTTATTTATTAACTAAAAATATGTAGAAGCAATTGTAAATTTGAGAATTAATAGTATCTGAGGGACGAACAGTTTTAAGTAATTATGAGCTCAGAGATATAGCATTGACTATTAATATATAAATTAAGGTTTGATTGTTCAGCATTTTAAAACACCATCTACAGCACACAACTAGATTATTTGTGCTGGGAACAGGGGCAACTGTGTGTCTTAAGACTTCGCCCCACAGCAGCTAGTTGGGCCCACGTCGGCCAACGATCGGCTGGGAGGATGAGAAAAATTACTTTACAATAATGTTTTTTCTGGCCGAAGAATTGTCTTGGGCACAACTGATTTTTAATTACCAATTAACAACAATTATAAAAGCTATCTTTATTTTTTGTAAAACCTTTTGTAGTAAACTAAAACACTAAATAATACAAGGATACTGTCTCTGAATCTTTTGGGTGAGAGCAAGGATTTAAGGTAAACTTCCCTTGAGAAGCATTAGTTAATAAAATACTTTCCACTTAGGAAACAATATATACTGAAAGATAAAACTTTTGGCTTCTTGTAAAGAAGCAGAAATAAACATTTTTCTTACATAATGTAAAGCTATATTAGCCATACGTAGAGGCAAAATTTTTTAGTGATTACTAGTTTACTAGAAGCAAAAAATCTTTGAATTTAAGCATTATTTTAAACATTTGAATAGATCTGTAACACTGTTAAAAAGAAATTTTTTTGAACACAGGGAAAAACATTTTTAGGCATTGTTTGCAAAACAAAAGGCCACAAGCTGCTCTGGGGCTGCCCAGAGCCCTGTATTGACTAAAAGGTAAAATACTTTTTAATCTGAGCATCAATCTTAAATTTGCAATCAAACTGCAAGCTGCAGTCAATGGAACAATGGCAGTTTTAACCATAATTTTTAAGTTTTTTGTGCAAGGTTAGGATAATACCTACAACTTTGGGAAAGCAAAACCTAAGTTTAAAACAATTTATCACCTTTAAAATCAATATTAGAAGCATTACTATCATATTACGAAGTTTGGCTGTCAATTAATACCAATGAATACCTATTAAAGCAAGCCTTAACGCTTTAATAAAGAGGCATTGCTTTAAATCTTATCTTAAATTTTACTATTTAGGATAGGAACCACTTTAATCATTATCTAAACTAGAAATATCTTTAGAGACCCAGCCTCTAGGGCTGCCTTAGGCCACGTGTCGGAAGGACTCTAAACTTGAGTTATCAAATTTAACATTAACCATCTGTAGCAATGTAACAATTATTAATCTTAACCAACAACTTATGAGCTGAATGCGAAACATGCAGAACACATTATCAATAAAAAAGAACTAAATGAAGCAGTTAATTTTAGACCAATCAGAATATTAATTTTTGTAGCTACAATCATAGAATAAAAAGGCAATTTACCATTGTCAAACACATTAATCATGAACCATTTATCAGATTCGAAACTAAGAGGCTGTGCACTCGCTGCTTTTTCTAAAAACGAACATTTTTTCCATCAGGGGCCCTCCTGCCACGTGTCTGGTTTTTGGCTGAAACACGTGGCAGCTCTTGGCTTTGCAGATAAAGGTTTTTTTTTTTTTTTTTTTTTTTTTTATACCATTTTATTATCCAACATAAAACATAGAACATTCATTCATACAGACTGTACACGAACATACATGAGTTGAACACGAGAACAGATTGGTGCACCAGACATTAAACAAGACACAAAATGGGGGCAGAGTACTCCTGCTATTTGGGACAATTTCCTCCCTCATGATGCAGTTTTTATAACTGCGGCAATCCGCCTGTATTAATTTCCTTTTAATAAACCCTTTCCTTTCTCACACCTAACAATGTAGCTTTTTCCAGCCACGGCCTACCGCCTGTGCCTAGCTCCTCTTAAGCTTCACTGCTGAACCTAAGTGAACCAGCGCTCGGGCTTAACGCTGTCTCAGCTTAGCCCATACCTTCTCCGGTATGAATTTCCTTTATCCTTTAATTATTCCATGGAGCTCCAAACCAGCAGTGTCTCTTCCAAAAATCCTTTTCCGTTTCTCAGTCCCGCGTTGGTTCGCCAAATGTTGTGTCCGGCCAGCAGATCACAGCCTGGGTTCTAGCCTGGAAAGGCATTTTGGAAACCTGGAAGAGAAGAGGGGCTAGGTGGCGAGAGAAGGGAATGAAGCTAAGACAAGATTCTGATCAAAGCTCAATTTTACTATTTTCAGACACTCAGTTATAAAGGAAGGGGGAGGGAACCCGATTTCCTGCCAAGTAACTCAGGGTCCAGTAGCAGGACGAACACGTGTGTGCCTCCAGGCAACAAAGCGACAGGGTCCAGCAGTAGGCGTGGCAGGACGAATGAGCAGGTAGCTCCACCCTTGAGCAAGCAGGTTCAAGCAGATGGGGGAAAGGGAGACCACATGTATGTGCAAAGTACCCTGAGTTATTGTAATTCTGAAAGTTCAATGCAGATCTTGTTAACATTCAAATACGTATAAAGCATGTACAATCTACTTTGAGTTGGGTTACCTAACACTTGCCAAATAATATTTCTGTGCTCTTTGTTTACCTCTGCCTGGATAAGCATCTGATTTCTCAGTGGTTGTATATATTCACCTTAATTTGGTAGTTTTTGTGGCCTTTGGTAAATTCCCAAATGTTATAGGCTTTTAAACAAACCATATGTAAACTCTGAACTTGTGAAGCCATTTTGCTATGCCTTGTGCTATGTCAAAATGTTGGTACCAAGTTCCTCTTAATCACAGACCATTTTCTGTAGAAGAAAGTAAAATAAAAATATTCTATCTAAACTTCAAAAATGTCCTGATTGGCCACTTTTTCCTAACCAAATTATCAGTTTAAGATATTGAAACATTTGAATAGCTATTAACAAACTTTAACTTCATCAACTGAATGACTTTAGACACAATTAGAAAGCAAGGTTTCTAGGGCTCATGGGTAATATTTTTTCCAATTATACATGAATCAAGAGTGTATGGAAGTGCCTTAAAGGAACATGTAAGGGTTGGAAGTCTGGGCTCTTTTCCTTTCTATAACACAGAATTCTGTCCCTCATTGTTTACCATGTGCATGTCCCAAATGACTTGTCTTCTTTGGTTACAGGGGCCCTCACGGTCATTCTAGTGATTCTTAGTAGCTGCTTACAACCCATAGCTCAGGATTTATGTTTTAAATCTCTTCTGCTGATCATATTATTTTCACTCCCATTAGCCTTTGCTTATTTCAGTAAGTAGGTAGCAAATTGGAACCCAGATGCTATAAGGGCGTTTCAACTCCCAGTTTGGAATCCTGGATCTTTCTATTTTATTTTTTAATGGATGTTCCTTAATGTCTTCAGTCAGTAATGTGTACAGAAACTTAATATATTGTACAGGGTAGAGCTGATGTTATAGTTCTATGTTTTGTGGAATTTAATAAAATGCAGTAACTTTTCTTGCAAATACTGTAATCCTCAGAGAGATAACCATGGAAGCAAGGTAAATGTTCAACATGTTCCCTATTTCAAAACAATTGGAAGACTTCTGTAAATACTCACTAAAAATTAGCAGCTGAAATAAACATGAGCTGGGCATTTGAAATAGACTATGTGTGACTGCTCGGTATACTGAATTGGAGATTTTTCATCAGGTCATTGCTCATTTGAGAAGGAGCCGTCATGTATATATTGAGCTGATTTTGGAAGCACTGCCCTCAAGTCTTTGCATTGTTCAGTTCTCTCCATGCTTTTCTGTTTTGTTAATTCCAGCTGTCCCTATGATTTTTTTAAACTTAGAATTCTCCTCTCAGGATGAAGATTTGACCTCTTTTATAAACTCTATTATAAAAATTACTTAACCAAATAATAAATTCTCTCCACTTTTTGTTGTACAATTTGTGAAAACATTTGTATATAGGCAGTTCCTATCCTTTTCGCTTTTTGTTTGAAGTAGAAATGTAAATATGTCTAGTATTTAAATTCTCTTGGCCACAAATTGATGTTTTTTTTCTTTTCTTTAAAAATCATTCAAGTGTTACTATTATATCATGAGCTAAACAAAATTAAATATATGAAATTAAAATGTTGGGGATAAGCTACAATCCCATCATCATTATTAAGATGTGACTATTTATTTGTGATTACAGATTTCATTCACATCTAAGCTTTTATGGTCATTGATTTTGGTTATCCTTCTTGACAATATTTACTGCTGGTTAGTTGCTAATACATTGCTAGGTGTCTGCTTTCTTATTTAAAAATTTATATAAATAATACCAGAGGCTATATTCTTTTATTTTTTCTCATTACTGTTCATTCTATTATTATTAATTATTCACATTATTATATAATTTATTTTTGTGTTTAAGAGTAATTCTTTAGTGTTTATTGTATAGTGTTTTATTTGCATAATGCTTTTTGCATAAACATATGCTTTGTTTTCTTTGGATTAACAACTAGAATCTCACTGCCTGAAATATAAGTGTTTTACATAAAATTATTTCCTAAAGAGTTGGGCCATTTTAAACTATCCTGGAAGAATAAGCATTGTCTGAGCCATTGGCATGTAATGTATATAGATATTAAGTTGGGCTTTCTCTCCCTCACTTCCTACATATGATACCCTCTTGTACCCTCTTGAGTATTGAATTGAGTATGGAGTATTGAGTGCATGTATTATTGTTCTAATCAGAACAGCATTGTTTTTCCCCCATCGGTTCAGAGACTAGCTAGGACAAAGATGGCGAGGGTACTACATTGCTTTTGAGTTCTATACAACTGTTTGGTATCTTCAGTGGTAGTATTCTGCTTCTGTAACAAGACCTCTAAAGGAGAAATAATCTTCCAGAACAAAAAGCAAAAATACTGCCAGTGAATCCTTAAGGCAGCCAGTGGTATCACCTCTTTCATTCATAGTCTTTGTCCACAAAGTTGAGAATCCTTGCAATGGAAGAAACAGCGTCACAGATGTGTATAAACACATAACTAGTTTCCTGTAGAATATTTCCTAGGACACAAACAAAGAACAGCTAGGATACACAGAGAAAGCCTGTCCAGTGGGAAAAAAGACAGCATTTTCAACAAATGGTGTTGGTTCAACTGGCAATTAGCATGTAGAAGAATGCAAATTGATCCATTCTTACAAAGAATCAAAGCTCAAATCCAAGTTGACCAAGGACCTCCACATAACACCAGATACACTGAAACTAACAGAAAAGAAAGTGGGGAAGAGTCTCAAGCACATGGGCACAGGAGAAAATTTCCTGAATAGAACACCAATAGTTTGCGATGTAAGATCAACAACTGACAAATGTGACCTCATAAAATTGCAAAGCTTCTGTAAGGCAAAGGACACTGTCAATAGGACAAAAGAGCAACCACACCATCAGAATGGCTAAGATCAACACCTCAAACTGGCAAAAATGTGGACAAAGAGGAACACTCCTCCATTGTTGGTAGGATTGTAAGCTGGTACAACCACTCTGGAAATCAGTCTGGTGGTTCCTGAGAAAATTGGACATGGTACTACCAGAGGATCCAGCAATACCTCTCCTGGGCATATATCCAGAAGATGTTCCAACTGGTAATAAGAACAAATGCTCCACTATGTTCATAGCTGCATTATTTATAATAGCCAGAAGCTGGAAAGAACCCAGATGTCCCTCAACAGAGGAATGGATACAGAAAATGTGGTACATTTACACAATGGAGTACTACTCAGCTATTAAGAAATGAATTTATGAAATTATTGGGCAAATGGATGTATCTGGAGGATATCATCCTGAGTGAGGTAACCCAATCACAAAAGAACTCACATGATATGTACTCACTGATCAGTGGATATTAGCCCAGAAACTTAGAATACCCAAGATACAATTTGCAAAACACATGAAACTCAAGAAGGAAGACCAATGGGTGGATACTTCATTCCTCCTTAGAATGGAGAACAAAATACCCATGTAAGGAGTTACAGAGACAAAGTTTGGAGCTGAGACGGAAAGAAGGACCATGCAGAGACTGCCCCATTGGGGATCCATACCATAATCAACCACCAAATGCAGACACTATTGCATATGCCAGCAAGATTTTGCTGAAGGGACCCTGATATAACTGTCTCTTGCGAGGCTATGCCAGTGCCTGGCAAATACAGAAGTGGATATTCACAGTCATCTATTGGATGGAATACAGGGCTGCTAATGAAGGAGCTAGAGAAAGTATCCAAGGAGCTGAAGGGGTCTGTAACCCTATTGGAGGAACAGCAATATGAACTAAACAGTACCCCCTGAGCTCATGTCTCTTGCTGCATATGTAGCAGAAGATGGCCTAATCGGCCATCATTGGGAAGAGAGGCCCTTGGTCTTGCAAAGTTTATATGCCCCAATACAGGGGAATACCAGGGCCAGGAAGCAGGAGTGGTTGGGTTGGGGAGCAGGGTGAGGGGAGGGTATAAGGGACTTTTGGAATAGCATTTGAATTGTAAATGAAGAAAATATCTAATAACAAATATTTAAATAATAAAAAAGAAAATTGGACATAGTGTTACCTGAAGACTCAGATATACCACTCCTGGGCATATATCCAGAAGATGTTCCAACATGTAATAAGGACACATGCTCCACTATGTTCATAGCAGTCTTATTTACAATAACCAGAATGTGGAAAGAACCCAGATGTCTTTCAACAGAGGATTTACTTTTGAGGCAATGTAACATTCCTGTACAAGGGTAATAATGATGGTCATTTGATTAAATGGATTTCTCAATGTCACTGAGCTGTACCCTTTAAACTAGATAAAATGATTTATTCATGTAATGTGAATTTTATTACAAGGAAAAGTAGCCTAATCCAAGCTGTTACAACCACTCTGGAAATCAGTCTGGTGGTTCCTCAGAAAATTGGACATAGTACTACCAGAGGATCCAGCAAATGTGGTACATTTACACAATGGCGTACTACTCAGCTATTAATACAATGACTTCAAAAACAAACAAAACAAAACAAAACAAAACCCAATGACTTTGTGAAATTCTCAGGCAAATGGATAGAACTAGAAAATATCATCCTGGGTGGGGTAACCCAATCACAAAATAATAAACATGATATTCACTCACTGATAACTGGGCTCAGAATATGCAAGATACAATTCACAGACCACATGAAGCTCAAGAAGAAGTAAGACTACAGTGTGGATCCTTAAGTTCTTCTTAGAAGGGGGAACAAAATACCCATAGGAGGAGATACAGAGACAAAGTGTGGAGCAGAGACTGAAGGAAAGCCATCCAGAGACTGCCCTACCTGGGGATCCATCCTATATACAGTTACCAAACCCAGACACCATTGTGGAGGAAAGAAATCAAAGGTTTCAGAAAATGGAGAGATCTCCATGCTCATGGATTGGCAGAATTAACATATTAAAAATGTCCATCCTACCAAAGCCAATCTACAGATTCAGTGCAATCCCCATCAAAATCCCAACACAATTCTTCAAAGACATGGAAAGAGCAATTCTCAAATTCTCCTTAAAAGGCAAAAACCCAGAATAGGGAAACAATTCTTAACAATAAGAGGAAAACTGGGGGAATTACCATCCCTGACCTCACGCTTTAATACAGAGCAATAGTGATAAAAACTGCATGGTATTGGTACAATGACAGACACCTGAAAACTCTTAGAATCCATTCTTCTGTATTTTTTTTAAATATGGCTCAATAACTTCTTCAAGAGCGCAAATCTCAACACGTCTGAACTAAGGACAAAGACTGCAAGTGAGTTTTTGTGGGAATCATAGCAAGTTAGTTCGGTGGTCTACCTACCGCTGGGGGTTACAGCCTACAGAATACGCCAATGCTGGTTGTCTCAGCTCCACTTTGGGAGGGGATAAAGTCAGTGTGAGCTGGACTGCAACTAGAATTCTTCCAATTATTCATGAGCCACCGAGTTCTACTCTGGATAAGAGACCACAGTTACAGTTTTGGACCATTCAATGTGTATAGAGCTAATGTTTAGTAAAGGATATAATTGTTTCTTCCCCTCCCCCCATTTGTAAATAAAACTTGTAGGCTTTTAGGAGGAAGAGGATAGACTGGTTAGCACCTCAGGTCTCTGTCTGAGTTGCGGAATCTTTTCCTCAAAGACTTTGGTTTCCCTTATCCAAGGGCTCTGTGAATACGAATTAATTGGTGTCTCTGATTTGGTGATTGGGGTTATTTATTTGATTTCCATACTTGGAACTCTTTCTTCCCTCACAAGCAAAACAGTTTATTTCATCTGATAGAGAAAAACTAAAATAAATTCAATTAATAGTTATCAAACTATGATAAGAAAGCATAACACAAATAAGAGGTGCCCTCACATTCATAAACATTGTAGGCATATCAGGTGTAACTTTTAATCTTGATTGTCAATGATACTTATAATTATTTTAAACTTCATATATTTTTCTTACTTAGTCACCTTACATCCTACTCACTGCCTCCCTCCTGGCTACCCCCTCCCACAATTCTTTCCCCATACCCCACTTCTCCTCTGAGCTGGTGGGAAGCCCCTGGGTATCCCCCTGAGGTCCCCCCTCCCCCCATCCTGGCACTTCAAGTCTCTGTAGGGCTAGGCGCTTCCTCTCCCACTGAGGCCAGACATGTCAGCTCAGCTGGTAGAACATATCCCAGTTGTAGGTAACAGTTTTTGGGATAGTCCCTCATTCCAGTTGTTCAGGACTCACATGAAGGTCAAGCTGCACTTCTGCTACATATGAGCAGGGAAGCCTAGACCAGCTCTTGGAAGTTCTTTGGTTAGTGGTTCAGATTCTGTGGGTCTTATCGAGTTCTTATTCCCTTCAGAGCCCAAAATCCTTCCTCTTATTCTTCCACAAGAGTCCCCAAACTCCATCCACTGTTTGGCTGTGGGTGTCTGAATCTGTCTGAGTCAGCTGCTGGGTGCCTTTCAGAGGACAACATGCTCCTGTCTGCAAGCATAACAGTATATTTACTAGTGTTAGAGATTGGTGCTTGCCCATGGGATAGGTCTCAAGCTGGGTCAGTTATTGGTTCACCAGTCTCTGCACCATTCCCTGTATCAGCATTTTGGAGCTCTTACATATACTGTTCTATTAGCAGTATCTTAGCCTGTTCACTTACTTCTCTTTGAGAAATGTCATGATAAATTAGTATATGTCGTAGTTCCCCATGACTCAGACTATTGAAAACATTACTCTGAGTCCACTATCCATTACAGTAACCATGCCAGCTTGGTTTTGCTGATTAAACGCCACTGTTTGCTTCCAAAACATTAATGTCCACCTCACTTACTTCATGTGGTAGTACTCAGTACTTGTCACATGACTTCTTCACCTACAAATATTAGCTTCCCAGAGGTCATGCGTAATCTCAAATTTTTATTTATTATTTTAATAATTTATTAATTTTTGAGATTAGAATTACATCATATTCCCCTTGAAAACATCATGCCTTCTGTTTTTCTGTGTGGCAGACGGTACATCCTGATATGTGAGCCACTTTATATATATGTCATTATTAAATATGCCTAATGTACTTCTTGACTGTATATGCCTTGCTAATGTCCTTGATACTGTGAGACATAGTTAATACTACAACTAAGAACCTGGCTCAGTTTGAGAGAGCAAAGAAGCACATAGCTAAACTGCATGACCCAATTCCACATGATGTCTCCAAATGCAAATTATTGAAGTTCCTAAGTGGAGTTAAGGTGAAGATTATTGCCTTGGCTAGGCTTGATTGCCTTGAAATTAAAATAATACCTAAAGCAGTGCAGTTGGGGCTTTTCTTTAGTGCTCTAGACAAGACACTGAAACTTAAAGGAGAAGTAGGACTTGAAAATGGTCATAAGGCAGGTTTCAGAGTATAATGACAAACATTTTGAATAAATAAAATCTGCTTGTACTAAGTAAAGTAGAAATTCATTTACTTCCAGTGTTTAGGGACCTTTGGAAGGTGGACTGTGATTCAAGGCCATTCGGAGCTTTGTAGCTAGTAAAATACCCTGTCAAGTAATCAGAAATTAATAAACCCTAAACTATTTTCTATTGAGATTTTCAAGTAACAAGACTGAATTTTTGAGGGGGGTGGAAGGAGAAAGAGCTGACACTTTGGAATCACAGATGTGAATACAAACCACACTATTTAACTCTGTACTCAGACTTGACTACCACATAGTAGTATGTCTCTGTTTTTCTATATATCAGTGGAGGAGTTGGTAAGTGAAAATATGCACAAATTATAATACAGTAAATTTATGAGTCATTATAAAGTCTCAATAAATACTACTTAGCTACGTAGTCACATGAATGATAAAAGACAAAATAATAGTATTTTAAACACCAGTTTCCATATATATGAAGCTAATGAGATAAATTATTTTGTATTATGATAAAATAAAACCTTATATTGTTATCTATTAATATTTTAAACTAATCAGTATTTTTTTCAGGTTTAAACAAACAGAAAAAATTATACCAGGTAATTAACTGGGCTCCACCTGAAGAGCAAGGAAATAAAATTCAAAAACAATTTGAGCTCCTTGTGAAAGAAAGCCTGCATGGCAGGTAATTTGCATAAAAATTTTGAACCAAAATGTCATGAACAAAGTCCTACAAAATAACAGATGAATGAGTTCAAGAGAAAAGGATGTTTGGATGGATGATGGGTGGATGTGTGGGTGGGTGGGTGGGTGGGTGGATGGGTGTATGGATGGGTGGGTGGATGGGTGGGTAGATGGGTACATGGATGGCAGAAAGGAATGCTGAAGTATAAATGTTGGATGATGGACATGGACATGTGATTGGTTGGATCAATGATGGAATGGAGGGATAAAAATTGATGAAGGGCAACAGAAGAGTGGAAAAAAATCACCACTCCTTCAATCTGTATTGTATTTATTAATGAAGACAAATCTGTAGGAAGAGTGATTAGTTATATCTGTGTCTTTCTTACAAGACTTTATGTACAATTTTTATGTATTATATATTCAAAGAATATAAGATAGAAATTTCAACTTCTTATTTCAGAGAAATAAGGCATAATAATTGAAGATAGTGATTTTGTAAGAAAAATAATTTTTTATTTGGGCTATAGCTTAGGAAGTTCAAGGTAATGGCACCACTATCAGCTAAACTCAACTGAAAGTGTAAGGGTGTTGGTGAGATGTATGTTTGTGCTCATCAAGGGGGTAGGGTTACTTGTTTGATAATAATTTCTCAAGAAGTAACCCAGGGTCCCATGAGAACTATCTTAATCACCTAAGAAGGGCCCACAAACACCTTCCATTAGACTGTAACTATTAAAGATTTAAACCTCTACATGGCCAACCTCCAGCTGGGTGAGGAACTTAAACCACCAAGTCCACATTGTGACTTGATGTTCTCTGCACAAGAGGCAGAGATCTAAGTGATTCTAGGTTCTGACCTTGAGGGTTTTGTTGTGGGATTCTGCACCATACTGTTTAGATACACACCCTCTCACCCCATCTTGAATCTGTGATCTCTAGATAGTAGAAACTTTACTACATTCTCTGGGCAGGAATTTTATCGTCCATTTTTCTAGTTTTATAGAAAGGGTTTTTTTTTTTTTTCAATACAGAGAATGATGTGAAGACTGTCTCAGAGTAGAGTTCCTGGACGAGTCATGACTGAGTGTGTTCAGAACTGCAGCATTATAAATTAAGAATAGTTATGTCAGCATGTCAGCATGCATTGCATTCTTACATAAAAATAAAGTTTAAATGAGTCTTGTAGTTTTATATTTAATGGTTTAATTTGTAGAGTAGGAAGAAGAAAATTCTACTTCTCAGATTTTTCTTTTTAAATTCTAATATTATGGACTTCCTTCTGTGAAATAGAATGTAATATTATGGACTTCCTTCTGTGATAGAATGTAAGAAGCACAGGGCTTAAAAACAATTGCTATCATCAGTGAGGAAATGGTCCTAAGTTACACAGATTGGTGGGGAAATAATAGAGTCACTTGATAACTTATATAAATGTGGCTTAAAGAGAAAAATCATATATTTGAACAATTATACGGCGAACTCTGAACTGTCATGGTCAGTAACAGCAAACAAAGAGGGAACTGTGTTTACATTGATGGTGATGGGGTTTTTAATAAGTGGGGAAAATGGAATGAGAGGAAGTGGAAACATTTTAGAGGGTAGAAATATGAGGAACAGATTAGCAGAGTTGAAGATAATCATTACTAAGTGGAGAGATGTGGTTGTAATACTTACCTAAAGTATTGTCCTGGTGTATACTAAAGAATAGTCTGAAATTAACACCTCCTACCATATTTGTTATGCTTTCCTATTCCAGACAGGAATTCCAAGCAGTCTTAAAGCTATACGAGCACTATGGGAATTTATGCACTCACTTGCTAAGCAGAGATGACATCATGGATGCCTTAAGGGATGAGACCTGTTGTATTTTGTTGTATTTTGATGCAGTGGATCTCTGTTCTTTCCTGGTTGCTGAGAAGATTGGAAAACCATTTGTAGTTTTTCTTTCTATACTAGCTAACAATATTGACTTTGGACTCCCAAGCCCCTTGTCTTATGTTCCCATGTCTGGTTCTCTCCTGACTGACAAAATGGACTTCTGGGGCAGAGTAAAGAATTTTCTGATGAGTTTTGATTTCTCCATGAGACAAAAGAAAATACATTCTCAGTTCGACAGTACCATCCAGGAGCATTTTGAAGAAGGCTCTCAGCCAGTTTTGTCTCAGCTTTTACAGAAAGCTGAGCTGTGGCTTCTTAGTTCTGACTTTGCTCTAGAATTTGCTCGCCCCCTATTTCCCAATACTATTTATGTTGGAGGTTTACTGGACAAGCCTGTTAAGCCAATACCACAGGTGAGTTAAACCTTAGCTCTTGGTATGGATTTCATGTAGAGGCCTTCACTGTATTGGTAGTTGAGTAATCCTGGGTCTGAAGTAAGTCATACTTTTTGCCATGCACTGGTTCTGAAATGATTAGTACTAGCTCTTCACTTAAAGTTGACATTTTTATTTTAATTTGTCAGTTTGGATCTCATGCAGAGACCTCTAGGTCATAGGTTGAAATAGTTACCTGCCAGATGAGCCCCTGACAGAACTCAGCTGAAGCAGGGGACATAGTCAAGGGTCACATCTTAAAGTACAGTGCTGGAACTTGCTCAACTCCAAGGTTAAAGACCTACTTATATGGTACAAAGTCTATGCTTCTTTTGCTTCCCCAGAGTCCTGGATTTGATGGAACATCTTTGCTAGTTACTATTGATTGATAGCTGTCCTGGTGTCCAATAACTGGTAACTGGGAAGACTTAAAGAATTAACAGAGAACTCTTGAAAACGGATATAGCTGGGCAGAACTTATCAGGAGTGGCAACAAGAACTGTGTCTGTTATTCAGTGTCTCTAGCCTATTGAACCCTTGGTACTAGAGCTCATAACTGTAAGCTTTCAATGCTGTTCATGTAGTTTGAATTGACAAATATTTACACAGGACAATTTTAAAAGATAACAAAGAAGAATTAAATAGTTAAATTATGAGGCAAAAGTTGCACATTATAACTTTAAACAATAAGAATTACAAACAAATTCTACAAACATGATGTATTATCAAGGTATATGACCTAGTTGAATGGATAAATTAGTAAGTACAAATTTATATATATAAATACATACACACAAACATATATATATATATGTTTGTGTGTATGTATGTATGCAAAAGTAAGTCAAGAGCAAATAGAAAATCTGAAGCTAGAGTGTAGATTGTATCAGTAACCAAAATCTTTCATTAAAAATAGGCCTATCCCTCAGTAGCTACCTTCTCAGAAACTTGAAGTGCCAGGGTTGGGGCATGCCCAAGGTCCTCACCTGCTTAGAGGAGAAGGGGAGCAGGGTGGGAGAAGGGTTGTGGGAGGGGGGACTAGGAGGGGACAGTGAACAGGATGTAAAGTGAGTAAGTAAAAAGATAAATTTACAAAAAAAGAAAATACATAGATCTTTTAGTGAATTTTAAATTAATAAGCATCTTTGTATATAAAAATGCAGAAAGAAAACAGTTAAAAATGATTATTTGACTCTGAACCTGAAAAAGTACAGTGAATGAATCAATCTTTAAATTTTCAGAGAAGATAAAATAAAATATAGGAGATAATCTATTCTGATAGAGATGTAAAATACACTATTTACTTGGTTTCTGCAAGGTGGATTTTAAGGAATACATGACACCCAAATCTGTAGGATTTGAGCTATTCAGAGGATGAAGATCAGCTTAAAAGGACACCCAGTTGATTTGAGAAGCAATGAGACAGGATTTTGTCAAAAAAAGAGGGGATAAATTTATCAGTTATGGAAAGAATGTGAACCAAAGTCATAAACTAAAGAAAGCAAAATTGAAAGGACAACAGACATAGGAAGCTGAATTAATAGACTATGGCAAGGGAAAGCTGGGAGGACTGGGGAGAATGATCAGATGATGTAGAAATCCAAAGGGGATGAGCTCAGGGAAAGAAAGTATATCTGACTGGGAGGCAGCATTACAGCTGATATTATAGAAACCAACCAGCCTGCCAAATGTTGAAACAAAAGCTCACTGGGGCTAGGAAGCCATCCACTGGGGAGTAACGGTGGGAATGTCCACTAAATCTGACAGGGGGTGTTAGTAGACCATATTAGTAAATAATTGTTGTACATCAAGCATAAAATTGAATATTTAATTATATTCAATAAATAAAAAACATACCAATTATTAGTTTTCAATTAACTAATTGTATAAAATTGGTTGATATTAACAAAGATAAGTAATAAATGTCTGATTAGGTTAATCAATTGTTTTAAAGGTGCTGGCCTGAAAGTGAATTGAAAATTAAATTCACAATTTTAGACATTTAAAAACTGATTTCCAGTATGAACTAATAAATGCACCATTCACTCAGACCAATTCTTTTAAAGTCAATTATAAAATATATGTTTGAAGTCTACTATCAGTCTATCACAGTTTTTGTACTTCCCTGTTTTTCTTATGTCATTACAAAAAGTTTTAGTATACAAAAATTAGGCTAGTGCTATGCAGATTAATTTTGAATTAATGACATGTTTAAGTGAATGTTTTTTTTTTTTTTTTTTTTTGGCTTTTTGAGACAGGGTTTCTCTGTATAGCCCTGGCTGTCCTGGCACTCACTTTGTAGACCAGGCTGGCCTCGAACTCAGAAATCCGCCTGCCTCTGTGAATGTTTATTTCTGTACTTTAAATCATTGAGAACTGGGCAGTGGTGGCGCATGCCTTTAATCCCAGCACTTGGGAGGCAGAGGCAGGTGGATTTCTGAGTTCGAGGCCAGCCTGGTTTACAGAGTGAGTTCCAGGACAGCCAGGGCTACTCAGAGAAACCCTGTCTTTAAAACAAACAAACAAACAAACAAAAAAACAAACAAACAAAAAAACAAAGCAAAACAAAACAAAACACAAAACAAAAAACAAAAAAAAAGAAAAGAAAAAGATAAGACATTGAGGAAATTTCACAGGAATCAAGAGTTCCCAATACATTTGATGAAGTTACTATTACTTTATATTAAGCCTAGAAAACAAAACTAGAAGATAATAAATTATATAAAACTGACTGTGTGAAAAGTTTTGGTATAGTATATTTCTACAATAAATATATACTGATAAAACTGATATTCAAAATAGTTTAGTGTTGCCTCAAATTGCTAAATTTAGAACTGCCATATCAAGTTAGTCTCCTCCTAACAACGTGTCTTAAACAATTAAAAAAAAAAACCCTAGTTACTCAAGTGAAATCTTATGCATATATATTCACTTGTAAGGGTAATTCATAAGAGATCAAAAGTGAATCAAATCAGATGTTGACCAATGGGTGCATGAAAATTGCCTGATATGTGTTAATATTTTTCTTGCACAAAAAGTATGATGGTATATAAAATGATGTGGATAAACTTCAAAATTGTACACAAAGTAAAGTGGACAACAAAATGACATATGATGCATATTTCCATTGGTGTATAGTTTTAATAATATGCAAATATGGAGACACAATAATCAAATTGGTTAATTTAGAGCTCAGGAACGGAAGGCATGGAGAATGAATGCTTACTCAATAAAAGGCTTTTTTTTTTTCTAAGTAGAGATTATATAGGACTAGTGATAACATAATGACTATACTAAATTAATGTGTAGTTCTACTTTATAATACATATGTTTGCAATGTACAAATTTCACTTAAATAAGAACCCAACAATGTGGGTAATATACATCATTACCACACCAAACTGAGGTTAGCCCTGGTGGTTAGTGCTGTAAAGATGCTTCCCTGTTTCTACTTTTATGTCATGGCTTCAAACAGTAAAACAGGAAGTGAAATATTAAAAAAATCAGTAAAATCAGAATATCATGGAATATTGAAGCAAAAATATGACCAAGTGGTACATTTGACAAGATCTCCCCCTCCTGCTCATAATTCTTATGACACTAACATCATTTGTGGCTTTTCAACTTATATTCAGGAAGGTCAATCACTCCTTTTCCTTTTTTCATCAAGAATTCCCACTGCATTAGCCAAAACACTAGCATCTCTAAGTCTGCATGAAAAACTCTCAAATCTCCATTCCACCCATATCCTTCAATGGAAGAGATGATGAGTCTGATACTCTAGTTAAGATTTTAGTGAAGAAGGACAACCTCAACTGTTCAAACTCCCAATTTCATAAATATTGTTAGACATAGACATTCAGGATCTTGAACTTTTGCAGGTATGTTATGTATTAAGGACATCATCACATGAGTGAGATACATGATGTTGCCCCAAGTCATTCTTAATTATTCAAAAACATATGTCAGGCTGGGCATGGTGGCACATATCTTTAACCCCAGCTCTTAGGAGGTAGAGGCAGATGGATATCTGTGAGTTTGAGGTCAGTCAGGGCAACATAATAGAGAAATCTGCTCCAATCAATCAATCAATCAATCAACTATCAATCAATCAAACAACGAAAACCCAAAATATGTTTATGTGAGAATATGTTGGTAAATCTCATAAAACGGCTCCTAGTAAATCCAGACACCATAAGCACAAACACAGGAACATGACACAGTTGCACAAGGACTATGAAATAATTTTATCATATAGAACATGAGCTCCTGAAGCATGGGTTTACTCAATACCTGGCCTGCTTTCTCATCAACACTGCCTTGGCTTTTATAAACCACCTCCTTTGCTGTCTTCCCTCTACAATTCTAGGATTTGGAGAATTTTATCTCTCAGTTTGAAGACTCAGGTTTTGTCCTTGTGGCCCTGGCCTCCATAGCAACCATGCATCAGACCATGGAAATTATTAAGGAGATGAACAGTGCCTTTGCTCGCCTCCCTCAAGGGGTTCTATGGACATGCAAGGATTCTCATTGGCCCAGAGATGTCAGATTGGCCCCAAATGTCAAAATAGTGGACTGGATTCCTCAGAATGACCTGTTGGGTAAGGATTGTCCAGATCTGCCATCTTACTCCCATTTCATGTTTTGTAGACTCACCTACTGTCTCATTGGGCACTGATATTCACAGAAGATGCTGATCATAAAGATAAGTCTCCAGAAGGCAGGGAAGAAGCTATCTGGAGTTGTTAGGGAGTCAGGCTGTGCTTCAGACCAGGTATAGCAGCAATTTCTGTTTCCTGCTCAACTCAGGAACCATCTTAAGTCTCCAAATAAACTTCTTCCTTGAACAGTATCTAAGCTGAATATAGTCAGTTTAATCTGATCATAGACTTGTGAACTGCAAGCACAGAGTCCTGCTTGTAGGCTTGCAGTGACTCTATGAATATTTGCATGGCATAGGCTTAGCATGAATGGGAGTGCAAACATTCAGACACAAATTACTTGTCTACTGAGGTTGAAAATGCAAATCTCCTTATTGAAGTCTTCAGGATTTAAGGACACTGGAATTTACCTGCATATTAACCCGGATAACCTCAGATATAATGCTGAGACTTTGAGTAATTGGGCAAGAGAGGGTTCTTTACATTTCAGATCCTTGTTCTTGGTTCTGTACTGCCATGTGAAGACTCACCACTACCATACTGGCTAGATCAGAGTTTCAAAAAGGAGATTATGGCTGAAAATTAGTTGAGAAATTTTGGACAAAGATGCTTTTTAGTAAAACTGCAGCTACACGACAGAGGAAGGACTTACTTTCCAGGGAACATGAGTAGATTCCATGTGAAACACATTCCGAGATGGATTCTTTATAACCATCAATAATTTATTAGCTTGTTCTGAGCGTGGAGCAATGGGGAAGCCCTGTAAATACTGAAGTGAAAGTCTACTGTGCCCATACTGCAAGCTTCTCTCCAAATAGAGTAGGCAATACACAGAGGATACAATTAGTGAGAAAGCAGAAGTGCACAGCAAGAGAAAGCATGGATGAGAAAACTGAAAAAAGCATTAACAGGGGAAATGGATGAGGGCAATAACCGGGGACATGCCTGTCTTTGTCACTCTCCTCTGTAGCTGTCCCTGGCTTCTCAGATCAGAGAAGTCAGAATCTGTGTGGTGAGTCAAGTGAACTTTGCATTCTGGGATATCCCCTTTTTAGTTTCTATTTTTTCATTCAATTAAAATATGATTGCATTCTTTTCCCCATCCCTCCTCTTTCATCTACACTGCCCATAAATCACCCCTCACCTACCTCCTCCCCAAGTCACAGAGCCTTCTCTTCTCTAATTATTCTGCTACATACATGTACAAGTAAACATATAAACATAACTTGCTGTGTCTGGCCAGTGTTGCCTGCAAGTCTATGTTTCTAGTGTTGCCCATTTGCTATTGAATAAAACCAATCAGGAGCTCATTCCTGGGGAGGGAGGAAGCTAATTCTCCCTCTCTCAGCTGTCATTGCCTGACTCTTTATCTAGTGATGGGTCCATGACCTCTCATGTATACTGGGATGTCAATTGATGCTGTTGTTGTTCAGGTTAGAAAGCTGTGCTGTTGAGATTTTGCAGGTGTAATTTACCTATCAAAGTTACAAGGACTTCCTGACTCCTTGGGTCTTAGGATCTTGCCATTCACTTATCTGGGATGTGTCTGGAGCCTTAAGTGCAGGAAATGTATTGTAGGTGTATCAGTCAGAGCCAGACACCCCACAGTCAGCTGTTCTATACATTTTGACTAGTGGTAGCTTTCTGGAATGGTCTCCCTGTGCTTCTGAGAGAAGACTCTTTGATAAGGAGTGAGAACTATGCTTTGGAATGCACTTAGGAAACCACACTGGTTTAGGAAAGTGACATTCTTTTCAGGCAGTTTTGAGTTTTTAACTGGTATTTCTTGGCTCTGCTGTTTTACCTGTTACCTGAACCTTTTTATACTGAAATCTTGGACCATCTTTCTTTTTTTCAACAGCTTACCCTAGCATCCGTCTGTTTGTCACCCATGGGGGACTGAATAGTGTAAATGAGGCTATCCAGCATGGAGTACCCATGGTGGGGATTACTATTTTTGGAGACCAACCTGAAAACATGTTCCGAGTAGAAGCAAAGAACCTTGGTGTTTCTATTCAGCTACAGACGCTCAAGGCAGAGTCATTTGCGCTCACCATGAAAGAAGTCATAGAAGACAAGAGGTATGCAGCTCTCTGGGTTGTGGTCCTGTAGGCTAAATGCAGGCCTGACACAGGGATCTGTGTTGTCTGTTTTCCAATGAAACCAGAATTTTGTGGGATGTGTTAAAACATGTGCGTGATTCTTGAAGGTCCTGCCTTTCCTTTGTTGTTAATCCTAATTTTAGGTGAAGTGCAGAGAGTATGTTTCTACCTACTGTGGTGTGATGATTTCTTATCTACACAGTATCTTTCAGCTTATTTATCAGATACCTACAGACTTCCAGTTGAGTCAGAAGAGGATTGTCTCAGTTACTAATGTATTGTGAAGAGGCAACAAATAAAATAATAAAATAAAATAAAATAAAATAAAATAAAATATTTAATTGGGGGCTGGCTTACAGTTTCAGAGATTAGGGATATGGGCACAGTCAGGCAGGCATGGTACTTGAGCAGTAGCCTAGAGTTTACATTCTGCTCTGCAGGTAGGAGACTGGGCCTCTTGTGGGCATTTTAAAACCTCCTGTGACAAACTTCCTCCAACAAAGTCACAGCTCTTAATCCTAAACAGCCACCAATTGAAAAATGAGCATTCAAACATATGAGCCTTCAGGGGTCATTCTCATTCAAGCTACAAGGCCTTTTCTTATTCTTCATATGGCTGGTCTCTCCTCCTAAGGTCTTGTGATGCTACTTGGAGAACCATCTCTCAAATGTCTTCCTCTTAGGAGACCATGTACTTAGCTATGATTTTTTTCTACCCTTGAATTCTCTCATTATCTGTCACTTTCTCTTGGACACTTGGAAAGATTTGCAACATCTCCAACAGGTGTGTCATTATTGTCTGCGCTACACTAGCACCTAGAAAGAATGGACCATGAAGAAGCATCACTAGCACCTAGAAAGAATGGACCATGAAGAGGCAGTTTCCACTCTGTTCCTAGGGCTTAAGACAGGTCTGTCATAGAGGAACTTTTCATAAGTCTAGCACAAGTGAGACATGCTCAGGTGACCCACATATCACTTGCCCACCTAGCACAGTGATTTCACAACCAAATAGGAATACATACTCAGGTTTCAATGTTCTAACCGCTTCATCAGATGTACATCCTGTCACATATTCCAATGCATTTAATGTGAGCACACCTTCAGCACCATAGGTGCAATCCTTCCAGACATAGTCATTTTTAAAAAAAATCCCTTCAAGGGTTAATTTTGATCCTTTCTGTATAAGGATTTTATTTTTAGCATTTTATTAAACGTTTAGTTGGAACTCAGGTAGGTAGTGTCAAGGGTATGCCAACAATTTTGTTTGATGCTGACCTATGGGTATGTCCTTGGAAAAAATACATGTGTATGTGTGTGTGTGTGTGTGTGTGTGTGTGTGTGTGTGTGTGTGTGTGTGTGTGTGTGTATGTGTGTGTGTGTATGTGTGTGTGTGTGTGTGTGTGTATGTATATTACATTGGTAACACATTCTCTCTTTATCTGCTCATAGGTACAAGTCTGCAGCAATGGCTGCCAGAGCCATCAGGCGCTCCTACCCCTTGACATCCACCCAGCGTCTGGTGGGCTGGATTGACCACATCCTACAAACCGGGGGAGGCGCACACCTCAAGCCCCATGTCTTTCAGCAGCCGTGGCACGTTCAGAACTTGCTGGATGTTCTGTTGTTTCTGGTGGGGTTCACTCTCGGCAGCTTGTGGCTATTTAAGAATGTGCTGACATTGTTGCTAAGGTCCCTAAGTGGGACCAGGAAAGAAAAGGAATCTTAATGTTAAGTTTGATCTGGGGTAGGATATTGGGAACTCTGGCTCCTTAAAGGCTTTTCCTCAGCCAGCACGAGGAACTTCCAGTTTCCTCTAGCCATGGTGGACTTCCAGTTAAAAAGACTCAGTATTTCTGTCTTTTTCATAATACTTATATAATACACTGACTTCCTGGTGACTCCTCATTATCTGGATCCCTATGCTCTAGTACAAATCTTCCTTTCCCAGCCATTTCTTTTGTTTTCTTTTCTTCCTTCCTTCCTTTCTTTCGTTTTTTTTTTTTAAGTTTTATTTATTATTACTATATGTGAGTACACTGTAGCTGTCCACACCAAAAGAGGGCATCAGATCACGTTAAGGATGGTTGTGAGCCACCTTGTGGTTTCTGGGATTTGAACTTAGGACCTTTGGAAGAGCAGCCAGTGCTCTTAACCACTGAGCCATCTCACTGTGTTCTGACAGCTTCTTCAATCCTCTGTGAGGTCTCGTTCTTCAATTCTTGTTTCTCCTATCATTTGGGATAAAACTCCCATGTATTTGACAAGTTCTTTTTACTCCTATACTTTTCTTATCTCATAAGCTCTCCTAATAGTTCAGAATGCCTCCTCTGCTGCATTGCACTGTTCCCATTGTATGGGACCAGCCACTCTCAGGATATAATAGAAATCGTTTTGCCGGACAATGGCAACATGTGAATGAATTTGTTTTTCTTGAGAGAAATCAGTGTTAAAGCGCATGGGCAATTGAAAACTTTGGAGAAACAATTTTTGATAAAACTGTGATATGGAAGATTTATTTATTGAGGTCTGAGAAATTAAAATCAGGAAATAAAAGAAATTACAGTTTATCCACTCATTGGAATAACAGCTATGTGAAAAATGAAATAAACCAGAGATTAATAACTTGGTGCAGAATGAAGTTCAATATTGTTAACTAAAATGATACAAAGAGAAGTAATAAATATAGAATGTCCTATTTTTTCAACATAGTAGGAGTTAAAAAACAATGAACAATATGTGTTTATTAATAAAAAATTATATAAAACATACACACGAGGAAATGCTGTGAGGTTATTTGCAGTGCATGGATGAGGCTATTATAGTTCAGGTTACACACAGCCTCTGGATGTGCAGCTGTGCTAGTATTTTATATACAGAACATATTAAAATAGAAAAACTGGTTGAATGTTTAAAATAAAACATATATAGAAAAGAGCATACTTCTCTTCAGCATTTTTATAACCATGAAAAACATAAAAATGAAAATCTATCATGACAGTTGAGAGATTTTGATTTAGTTTTTAAATTTTCAGATGGAAGAGAAATATACTACAAATGACCTTGCAATGTATTATCTGTATTTTATAGTGGTGTAGATTATCATTTGAGAATGTATTAACTTGGCATAGGAATGAGTAAATGGGTAAATAATTAGGAAATGTTGAGAGGTTTCATAGCTACTAAAAAGAGAATCAGAAATGTGGTTTGAAAAGAGCAATAGCATTACTGTATGGGCTTAAGAGCTGACCAAGAATTCATAATCTTATTTGATAAAGATACGAAAAGCTCAACACAGAGGTATAGAGAAGAGATTTTTATAATCACAGTTAACCTATTTATTCTCTAGATCTGACCAAATACACACACACACACACACACACACACACACACACACACATATCCCAAACAAACAAACAAACCCAGCAGTCTTTTATTAGCACGGAGTGGGCCTAGGCACCATATTCCAATCTCTAAATAGGATTTCCCATGAGGAGGAATTATGACGCCTTGGGAAACTGTGATTTTAAGAACCCATTTCCTGCACTCTAGTCCAGTCCCTTCTGTCTACCTGACTTCACTCCACCCTAATCACATCCAACTTCTAGACCCATCCTTTCTTCTGCTCAGGACCAAACTATCTGCTGATGATACATCCTGGGAGAGGAGAACGATTGATTGTCTTCAGCCATGTATCCACTGGTGACCTCACCAGGCTCCAATGGATGGTTCCAATCCAATGATTACACAGCCCTCCTTAAACTAAATCGGACCAAAACAAGACACAGAGGCATGAATCTAGAAGTGAGAAGCGTAGTGAATTCCCACCCGTGTCTGCACTTTCCCTTAATTTGTTAAATGCCATGCCCTATTGGAAGGGGACTTGGAAAGAGACAAAAGGGAAATAGACAAAGGGAAGTTTTGGAGCAGGTGATTGTTAATGTTGAATAAATCTTTTCATTTGATGTTTATGTCAAATCTCAGAAATTGTACTGTTCTTTTGAATGATATTAAAAATCAACTGCCACACTTGTCTGAGTAAAATGTGTAACAGGAAGTGGACCAGCGGCCTTTCTAGAAAGTTCTGTTCCTAGTTCTCTGGATGACTCCAGGGTAGATGGAGCCTGGGGATGGGAGTGTGGTAGGCCGTTGGATGTTACAGATACTCAGTGTAGGAAATGTGGCTTAATTTACTCCCAAAGCAAACAACAAGCCTGCTTTTGCTCTGGCAAACATATTGCTAAGAACACAGGTGGAGAATATTCACTAATAGAGAATAAAGGGTAAAGTTAGAGAAGTCAAAACACCGTGGGAAAAGGTATCTTCTCAGTGTGTGAATGTAGAATTTAAAAACCGAGGGCATTGCCTATAATTGCTGCTACTTGCTCCCAAGGGCTGTGGTTTCCTGATTCACTGGCAATAAGCCACCAGGGAGACAGCCTTGTAGAGTCAGGAGGGAGCCGCCTGAAGCAAGTATGGCAATTTATCAAGCATTTCCTTTTAAAACGTGGGATACCAGTTTTGATGCTGTTTTAGAAACCAAACAATTGCCAATAGAACTTCCGCCTACCATTTCTTCCAGAACAAACAGCTTGGGCTTTCACAGTCACTGGGATTTCCTAGGTAACAAGGAGTGTAAACTTGAGAAAAGGCAGACCCAGCATATGAATGACAGCGAGCTGAGCCAATCAGAGCATGACTTTGCTTCAGCGTTCCCAGGCTATCCAATTAGAACTGAAAGCCTTGAAAGGCAGGGACAGCAAAGGAAGACAGGTAAGAGGGAGACACAGGACCATGGGAGGAGACTAGAGTCCCCGAGTGCAGAAGTCCAGAGTTTCACCGTGAAGCAGCCTGCGGCTACAGACGAGCATTTCAGGTAATTCAATGCTTTCGTTTGTTTAATCCACTGCCACTGTTTTTGTTTCATTTTTAAGATGGGGATCTCTTATCTAAAAAGAAAAGTTAAAAGTCCGTGAGAATGCATGTCCTGACGAAGCCATCCCTAGACTCTCAGTGCACAAAGAACACAGCTGGTTCCCAGGTGTAGACTTTTGGAATAGATGCTTCGACAAAAAACAATTTCATTTAGCAAAGGCAAAAGAGATAACACTTTCAGAGTGGTGCCCATTTGCTGGGTTATTGGATGAGAAGTTTCTTTGATGACTTGCAGTAACTATCCCGATGGCCACAGACGAAACAGAGCTTAGAATTCTGTCTCCAACTCACAAAGTGATCAACAGATTTAGCAGTTATTCCCATTTATTCTGTGAGATAGGTTTGTATTGATTATACCACATCCTGTGAATCCATGACAGATTCAGGATAAAAATTAGAGTTTTTAATTTAGATTTTTTTGGGGGGTTACTTGAGAATTGAGTACATTATTTAATATCTACCCTCCACTCTTTAAATTCATGGCCTCTCTTTTTTTAATTCTCTCCCTTCCCCCCCCCTCTGTTTCACACACACACACACACACACACACACACACACACACACACACACAGAGTGAGCTTATTTAGTGATGCCCATGAGTACACGCATGTAGGACTGACTGCTTCGTGTGGGATGCGCTATCCAGAAGTCCTCCCTATAGAAAATGGATTCTCGCTGTCTCAGCAGCCATTGATTGACTGGAGCTCTTTTTTCTTACGATTAAAAAAAAAAAAAAAAAAGCACTTCTTTGAGATCATAACTGTATCATGCCCCCATCCCTTAACCTCTCCCATCCTTCCCATATACCCTTTTTGCTCTGTTTAAAATTGGCCATGTGTTTCTATTGCACTAATATGAGTAGAATTTTGTATATAAACACTAATAATATTATGGTAGCTCTGAGTGTGCCATCTTATGTGCACTATCATGCAGAAGAGACTACAGGACCACAGTACTGTGGAGTGAGTCCACAATTGTAAGCATCTTAGTGAACCTTTGGAAGGATTGTGAGTAAAAGCACACTTTATGACTCTGATCCAGACCAGCAACTGAGACATCTTTCTCTTTCAGTTCTATTAAGTAAGTATCATTTTAGTGACGGTTTCTATGGTGACAGTGGTCAAGGGAACGGGCAAATTTGTGATAGGGAGGCAGAGGTGCTTACCTGTAACAGAAAGAAAGGAGAAAGGAGGGTATGAGTGTGATCTCTGTGAGGATGAAGCAATTTTGACTCATTCTGGTACGACTACTACTTATGCTATCAGGGAATGTAAAAGGCACATGAAGTCAATGATGTACAGAGGGATGAAGAAAGCATGGTTTAAAAAACCTTCATTCATCACAGTAGGCAAACTGGAGACAGATTTCAGTTTGGAGAGCTCATGTTTTTCATTGGGATACCATGCTTCTAAAATGATCTATTTCACCTCTGTTAGCAATGGAGCGCCTGTAGCTCTTAACCTAGGCTTCTTGAGAAATTTCCCTCAAGCACATTGGCAAAAATGAGAAGCTTTGCTGAAAAGTGTTGACACGACATTTACAAAATTATAACAGAGACTTGATTTTAGTAATAATAAGTTGAGAAGGACCTTAAGGAATGTGAACCCCTTCCATCAGTCTGGAATGTAGCTTAATTATTCTAGGTATTAAGTTCTTCTTTTCAGACCTCTTATCTTCACTTTTCTCTCTCAAACATCTTGCTACCACAAAAAGTGGTCGTTTATTAATAGCTTCACATATGGAAAAGCAGATTTCGATTAATTTGTTTTCATCTTATGTGAATAGATGGTAGTTATGATCAAAGCTCTTGCAGTGAAGACACATCATGACCACGGTACCTCTTATAAAGGAAAATGTTTAACTGGGGTTGGCTTACAGTTCAGAGGTTTAGTCCATTGTCATCATGGTGAGAAGCATGGTGAAGCACACAGTGATGGAGGAGGACCTGAGAGTTCTACATCCAGATCTCCTGCAGGCAGCAGGAAGAGATAGGCCTGAATTTAGCATCTGAAACCCTAAAACCCACCCCCAGTGACACATCCCCTCCAACAAGGCCACACCTCCTAATAATGCCATTATTATTAGCCCATGGGGACCATTTTCAGTCAAACCACTATAAAATTTATTCCAACTTAATGCTACAGCATTATATTAAGTGCTAATATATAAGAATAAGGAAAAATGCAGGATATAGTTTTTGCTCCAAGAACTTTACAACCTAAACGGACATGTAGTGCAATGTGGATGCTATCTCAGTTTTGGACAGAGATATTCATAGTGCATCACAAAATATTTCAGAGTGGGGGCATCGATTGTGGGAGGCTTCACCAAAGTGAAGGATGGGTAGTATTTCTCTAGGCCAATGAGAGAAGATGTTCCTGAACTGTGACTGTACATACAAAGACAAAAAGATTATAATTGTATCATTTTCCCCTATCCTTTCTTCCTTCAAAACTCTCCCATGGCCGGGCGGGCACTTGGGAGGCAGAGGCAGGCGGATTTCTGAGTTCAAGACCAGCCTGGTCTTCAAAGTGAGTTACAGGACAGCCAGGGCTATACAAAGAAACCCTGTCTCGAAAAACAAAACAAACAAACAAAAACAAACCTCTCCCATGTATCTCTCCTTGCTCGCTTTCAAATTCATGGCATTACTTTCCATTGACTGTTGCTATGTTTATCTGTGTTCCTCTGGCCGTCCCTTCTTCTGCAATAATCTCTGAGCCTTAGGGGCAGGAGTTGTGTTGTATAGATACATCCACTGGGACTGTGCCTCACAACTCCGCATTTTGATTGGTTGCTTTTTCTGTCTGTTGCAAAGAGGAGTTTCTTTCATGGGGCATAAGGGCTGTGCTCACTTGTGGGTGTAAGGACAAATATTTAGAGTGCAGTTAGGGATTATGCTGGTTTAGTGAAGTGGTGGTTGTAGGTTCTCCTCCAAGATCCATGACTTCACCAGCCCTGGATAATTGGATAAGCTTCCAGTATCAGGAATGATTTTCCTCTTGTTGAATAGGCAGATCTTCAATTAGAGAGTGGTTGGTTGCTGCCACAGTGATCATGCCACTATCATGGAGGGGTGCTGCTTACGGGCTTGTTCATCATGGCTTGCTCAACCTGCTTTTTTATAGAATCCAGGACCATTGGCCCAGGGATGGCACCAGATAGTGGTACTTTCTCGGACCCACCAGTGGCATAAATAATGACACAGAGGCTTTTTAATATTCTAAAGCTTCAGCCTTCTAGCTAGAGCAGTCTCCTAGCCAGCTATCTAGCTTAACCCCACTAATCCTGGTACTGCAGCCACCATGTGGGCCTACCTCAATGCTCAGCTCTGAACTGTCTGTTACTGCAGCCACCATGTGGGTCTACCTCAATGCTCAGCTCTGAACTGTCTGTTACTGCAGCCACCATGTGGGTCTACCTCAATGCTCAGCTCTGAACTGTCTGTTCACCACCTTGTCTTCTGGCAAATATCTTGCATCTCATATCTTCTCCCAGAATCCATCCATCTCTCTCTGTCTCTCTATCTCTCTGTCTCTCTCCCTCTCTATCGTCTCTCTGTCTCTCTTTCCGAAACTTTTGGCCTCGATAGTTTCTTTTATCCCTTTAATTTTTTAAAAATAAAACTATATTCTACTGGCATTTTAAAATAAAAGTTTGTTTTTGTTGTTGTTATTGCTTTTTTTTTTTATTCTGAGCTGACAGGCAAATGTGTATGTGTCTACATATAAAATAATTAAGAGAATTTAGAGAGGCAGTTTTCTGTGTTGCAGAGACAAGCAGGTACTCAATGAAGGGATCATTGTAGATCACCTGGTTACTGTGGGACATGCCACAGGATGTCTTTGGTATTCCCTTGAGATTCACTTTATTCCTGATAAGCCTGGGAAGATTTTCTCATGTGTTTTAGGCACCCAACATCTGAGGATGCTTGTTCCCCATCTTTTATATTTTGCACAACCGAAGGGCAATCAAATAAAGATTCCTAAGCACTGTGACTTAGAAGGTGTGCTCTGAGAGCAGGGCAGTCCTCAGTTGGGGAAGAAGTGGCAATGTGTCACTCCTTTGGAAAATGTTCCCTCTGAGGCTACACACTGCTGGCTGTCAGGAGGAAGGCCAATCTCCTCCAGGAGCCTATGGCATTACCTGATTTGCTAGGCATGCTTTGTTCAAATTTTTGGTCCTAGAATTTATATGCTAATATTCTGTGCAGACTACAAGGGCTCTTTGTTGACAAAACAGTATTTTCTAAAATGTTATAATGTGTATGTGACTATTGTTAAAGTCTTGTCTTGTTTTCAAACCCTTGAACATTAGTTTTCTTATTTTGTAAAATGGGGTTAACTATGTTTCCACTACTATATGTAACTGTACATTGAAAATGCTAAGATTTATTATCAGGATATACTTTATACCAAAACCTCCTCTTTTCTTCCTCCTCCTCCTCCTCCTCCTCCTCCTCCTCCTCCTCCTCCTCCTCCTCCTCCTCCTCTTCTTCTTCTTCTTCTTCTTCTTCTTCTTCTTCTTCTTCTTCTTCCTCCTCCTCCTCCTCCTCCTCCTCCTCTTCCTTCTCCTTTTCCTTCTCTTCCACCAATTTATTTCAGCTGGGGGCATGATGAGTGTCTTGGCATGCTTGTGGAATACAAAGGAACACTTGCTAGGACTGTCTTTTTTTTTTTCTTTACTATGTGGGTCCCAGATTGAATTCAGGTTGCCAGTCTTGGTGGCAAGCATCTTTACCCATGTAGCCACCTCACTGGCCTCAGATTAAAAATAAAACAAAACAAAAGAACAACTCTGTTTCTAATAGACTGGTTTAGAATTATCTGCAAAACAGTTTTGTTGATAGCAGGTGACCTTGATATAGTTTAAATGCTAAGTAATGTTTCCCATTGCTCTTATTTTAGTCTTTTACAAACTTTTCTTCATAAACACAACAATAAACACTCCAGACTTTGTGTTATAAAGTCTTTGATGCAACTCTTTATCTTTGTAGGCCCAGCAGGAAGGTAGGCACAGGTCCTGTATAAACAGGTTTGTAAACTGCTTTCCAATAAATCCTTAGTTACAGAATCAGGTGAAGGGTCAGATTTGGTGTCCGAGCTTTGTCTGTTCTTGGGTGAAAGTCATTTTTGGCTATGTTTGTGTGAACCCAGAGTATCTTGTTATGGGTTGGTCAGAGATCCACCACGACCATGAATACATTTTAATGAGTAAGAGGCTTTATCAAATACCAGGCAAACCATGGATACTGTCCAGGAACATGCTAGGAACTTAAGATGCTCAGAGTATGGCTCTGACTCATTGTTAGTACAGGGTTTATAGAGGAAAAAAAAAAAACCACACAGACACACAAAGTTACAAGGCTTTTGGGGGTCAAATTAGCTCACATCTTATAGTGCCTAACTTTTACAACAGACATTCTACAGATGTCTCAGTTATCTCCAGCCAGCAAACAGTGTTTGCAATGGAAAAATAGCACTCAGTTCCCCGAACCCACTGTCTTGCAAGAACAATGGAGGCAGTAAAATGTATGACAATGGGTGGTTTCTTAAGATTGCTTCTATTCTGGGGAAGTCATCTATCGTAGATCAGTTCATTGACAAGGTACCTGTCACAAGCCAGCAGCTTACAAGCTGAAACACATTTCTTATGGATTCTTTAAGTACAGTACACATTGTGAACATGTTACTCACCACCACAATCTCAGCTTTAGAACATTGAACAGCATATGGTTTGAAAAAACAGTGGTTGGAAAGTGTGAAGTCATTGCTGTGGTAAATTCTGAATTTAGTCTTCAGCATATAGGTCCTCCCCATGCCTGTATAATTCTCAGATTGCAGACCAGTGGTTCTAAACCTTCCTCCTGCTGTGACCATTTAATCGTGTTCTTCACGTTATAGGACCCTCAACCATAAAATTATTCCGTTGCTACTTCATAATTGTAAATTTGATAGTGTTATGCATAGTAATTCAAATATCTGATATACAGGATATTTGATATGTGGCCCTCTGGGGGGTCGGGACCCAGAGGTTGAGAACCACTGTTGAAGACAGTGTTGAATGAGCTGCTCTAGAGCAGCAGTAGTCTAATTTTCTAAAATAGCTGCTTCTTCTGCCATCAGTGGCAGAAACTGTAGGCTGCCAGTTCAATCCCAAGGCTCTTCTTTATGAACAGAAAATTGGTGTGGGAGTTGGGGTGAAGTGCTCAGGATTTCCAGTCCATAGTACAGGTTACATGGATTTTCTGGAAGGCACTTATGAGGGCCTTGGCTTATATGGTCAGTGTCTCTTGATCTTTCCTGCTTCTTGGAGTGTGGATGTACTGGCTGGTGTTGCTTCTGTTATTGTGGACTTTTATCCCACTTTGAGTATAGAAGTGACTAGTATCTTGGGACTACAGTGATTGATTGGACTGCTTCCAGACTTTCATACATTGAGGGAGTTCAAAGTCTTACTCTCTGCTGTGAATAGTGGTTACACCAGCAATCCATCCAGATATACCAACCTCTACCAATGTTGTACTCTGACATTCGATCTCTATCTATTAATAATTCTCCATTTTCTGGAAGTATACATTAAGGATACAAAAAACTCATTTGACGTGTGGATGTCTATATACTGGCAAATGGTTCCCAGAGAAACACCGTACACAATTGCACAAGTGACTTAGTGTTTTAGGTGAGTAATGGCCATAAAGGCATAAATGCTAACTGGGGTTGTGGCTCTTTCTGCATTTGAAAATGTTGAGGAAAATCTTTGTCCTTGAAGTGGATTTGAAACCGCTGCCTGAGACAAAATCTTCAATGACTCTGGAAAAATGTTGCTTGCTTGTTCACATTAGCATAGTGTTGAAACCAGGGAGTTTGGAAACATTCATTTTGTTTTTCCTTTCTCTAGGCTTCATTAATCTGTTTACTGTCCTGTGTACAAATCTGGCTAGGTCTATGTTCACCTTGGGTAAAAATTACATACATTCTCACTTTGTTTCTTTAAGAGTTTTCATGTGTCAGGCTGATTAGATGCAGAATAGGTTGCAAGTTATGTTCTGATCAAAACCCCTGAGACTCGAAGCCAGTCCAGGAGGAGAGAGAGATGGTGGAGGAACAACAATGAGAACATTCTCCTCAGGCTTCCTCAACACTGCCTGGCAGTCCCAAAGGAGCTCAGTGTGGCAGGATCTGAGTGCAGTCTCTCTGTTTGATGAAGCCTGGATTTTCACTTCAAGTGTAAGTCACAGGAGCCCTCAAATGGCATGCTAAACAGACTTCTTTCTCTCCCATGGTCAAAATCTTAAAGAAACTGATATGTAACATTCTGTTGCAAGAAGAGGTTTATAATGGAGCAGTACCCAAACCCACCCCTGCCTCAGCCTAATTCTTAGAGAGAAAAGTTTATCCTCACAGTCTGCATAGCCGTTTTACACAGAATCGCAATCAATGTCTAGAAACAACTTAAATAAAGTCACTGTGGGAATAAGTATTTGCCAGTTATGTCAAACAAGAATACTTTGGGTGCAAACCTCACAAGACCTGACCATCAACTGATTAAACAAGCAATACAAATCGTGCGACAGTACCCTGGAGTCAGGCAGTTGTGGACCCTGGTGAAACAGCTCTATGACATTAGTGTTCTAAGGTGTTGTAGATATGAGCCCACGTCTCTACCCTATGATATGAAAGGAAGAGGGGCATGGAGTGGTGGCTAATCAGTTTCCAGTGTCAACACAAACTGCAGAGTTGAAACTTTCCCTAAGAATGCAAAGGTCACTGAGTGTTTCCTACATTGTTACTGGGTAGCACAGGCTAGATATTCAATAAGCATGTTGAGTGCAGGATGAAGACCAAGGTGAGACAAGGGAAGTGCATGGCACAAGAGTTAAAGAGATAGATACTCATTATCTCTCTTCTTAACGGTAGACAAATGTAGGGTTGATTTTTGTGGTCTTGAAAATGGAGTGACTCCTTACACATTGTGCTCCAGGCCCTATGTACTCCTTAGACATTACTCCCTGCCCTTGCATTAGGAGTCCTCAGCCAAGTTGAATGAATTTTAAAAAATAATAAAAATAAAATGAAGTTATGAAGTAGATATTTTATAATGATGATTGTGCTGGCTAGTTTTGTGTCCAGTTAACACAATCTAGAGTCTGTTTAGAAGAAGGAAGCTCAGTTGAGAAAATGAATTCACTTGATTGGCCTATGAGCCAGGCCTTGGTGCATTTTCTTGATTGATAGTTGATACTCTGGGCAGTGCCATCTTTGGGCTGGTGGTCCTAGGTGCTATATGAAAGTAGGCTGACCAAGCCATAAAGAGCAAGCCAAAGCAACACTCCTTCATGGCCTCTGCATCAGTTTCTGTCTCCAGGTTTCTGCCCTGTCTTAATTTCTGCCCTGACTTCCCTCAGTGATGGGCTGTGCTGTGGGTGAAAAGACAAATTTTCCCCCATTGCTTTGGCCATGGTGTTTTCTCACAGCCATAGAGACCCTGAGACAATGATTTTTCAAGTATGTTCCATCACAGACATGAAAAGTTGTACTTAATTTTCACCTTGGTTTTAATAGAAAGAATAAAGAATACACTTCTGAAGAATATAGAGTTCATAGCACCGCACTGAGAGACCAGAGAGGGTCTCACCTGTCACTAAACTTTAGCACATTGCTCTTGGCCTCCTATCCTCTAGAACTCTAGGAAATGAATTTATTTCTTTGTAAGTTATCCAGTCAGTGGTATTTTATTAGGAGGGAGGAAAGGGGAAAAGAGAGGAAGAGACCAGTAGCAGGTATAAGGACTGTATAGAATAGGATTTAGAACAAGCACTGGGCCTAGACAGTCAGAAGGAGAGATGCCTTTAAGCTGTTATTTCTGACCTCAGCTTGAGCCATTTGTTAAACCTGAGACCCTATCAGAGTAACTGAAAAGACAAACTTGTACTGAGAAGCCAGTCTGACGACATGTGGTCATGAATGTGTAGGCTATAGACACCCAGAGGGCAGCCTCTTGCCAATCTATGTGGCAAGGGGAAGTGGAGCATATCCAGAAACCAGTTCTTCTTTACAAGCCTCAGGTGGCACAAGACACCCAGAGGTCCACCAGCAAAGTACCTTCCCACAGTGGAGCCACTGTGATATGCTAGTATGTAGTGGAGAGATAGGGGATGTATTGGCTGGTTTTGTGTGTCAACTTGACACAAGCTGGAGTTATCACAGAGAAAGGAGCTTCCCTTGAGGAAATGCCTCCATGAGATCCATGAATCTCCATGAGATTCTCAATCAGTGAGAAAAGGTGGGAGGGCTCAGCCCATTGTGGGTGGTGTCATCCCTGGACTGGTAGTCCTTGGATCTATAACAAAGTAAGCTGAACAAGCCAGGGGAATCAATCCAGTAAGCAGCATCTCTCCATGGCTTCTGCATCAGCTCTTGCCTCCAAGTTCCTACCCTGTGTGAGATCCTTTGGTGGCTAACAGCATTGTGGAAGTGTAAGCTGAATAAACCCTTTCCTCCCCAACTTGCTTTTTGTCATGATGGTTTGTGCCAGATGACAAACCCTGACTAAGAGAGAAGAGAAAGAGAAGGAGACAGTTTGAGTATCATGAAGAGAGGCATAACTGGTGACTCCAGGGTAGAGAGAAGTAGTCTGATTTGAATAGCTGGCCCTGCCACCAGAGGCCATGGTGAAGTCCCAGCCTGTGCTGTCACTGAGGGCCATGTCTGGGTCCGTGGTCATGGATCAGCAGGGGTCTTCATTAATGTCTGTGGGTCACATTGTCACTGAAGACCATGCAGACAGTCCAGGCTGCTCCCTGAGACCACGTTGAGGTCCAAGGGCTGTGCAGACTTGCCTTGTCCACCACTGGCTGTGGCACTTTGGGGGAACTGGTGTGAGTGAGCTGACCCAGAAGTCATGAAAATAGGAGATCTGGCTTTGCCCCTTGCCAGCAGATGTACTGGGTAAGCCACAGAGGGTAGTGCTGGAGAGCTCACCTTCACGTGTTGGTATAGATCCAAAGCTGCAGGTTCTCCATGACACAGGGCAACAACAGGATATCTGAGAGGAGTCCAGGTGAAGATCCAGTATTGATAGTGTGGCTAAAGTCTGGGGCTTAGAAGACCAATAAGTCATTGCAATGAACATTTGCAAGTAAAGAAGTATGGACACAATAGTATACTGTGGAACACACTGTGGGACACACTGTGGCATACTACACAATGATATGTCTTTATTTTCTTCTTGTGGGGTGATTGTAAGGGCAGAGGGCAGATACAAAGGGTTGGGGAGGTGAGGGGAATTGGGATGCATGATGAAAAACTCATGAAGCATCAATAAAACATTAAAACAAAAAAAGCAAAACAAACCTGTACTGGAAATGGATATAAAGGCAACAAAAGTCGCGGTTACATTCCTCAGGGTGAAGTATGAGTGAACAGAGCTAGGAGAGGATCTGGAGAGAAGGCCAGCTTGCTTCGCCCCTGCCCCCAATCGAGTAAAAGCCCTCTGTCTTAACCAGTAGCCACCTGCTTTGTAGATTGCTTTCCTACTCTATTCTACTCCTACGGGGCAATGTTTTAAAGCTGCAGAACTATTACAGCAATACTAGGTCATTTGTTTTTGAAATAGTCTAATGTGATGGCATGAATGCTTAACAACTACAGAAATGCCCAAAATGGCACTTACAGAGCTGGGCTCATGCGACTGCCACCCAGCTGTTTTCTGGTAGTACACATTCCCTGTGTCTCAGGCACTAGGGACAAAGGAAGATGGCAGATACTAAATGATCAAGCCCATCACTGTGGTACACATCCCCGCCAGCCAGGAGAGTAGACATTTCCCTCCTTGGTGTATATTCCCTAGCCCTGCCCCTGCATGTCCTCTGCCTTCTGTTATGTCTGCCCTCTACCCTCTTCACAGATTGACTCCTTTCTCTCAATTTTATTTGAGCAGACCAACACTTCTTCAGTTCCCTTGACCTCTAGTTAGGGAAACCAAGGGCACGTTTTCATTTTTGAGCACCCAAAAGACAGCTTTTTTGGAATTAGTAATAAACTGGATGTGGAAGAATTTGGTGTTTTGTGACATGCGGATAAATATATTAGAGAGTGCACTTCAGTGACTGTGTCTACTATTATGTTTACAGGTTCTTTGCTATGTAGAGAGGGAGAGAAGGAGGAAGAGATGCCAAGGACCAGCCTTGGCTTGGAGAAGGATTCTGAGGAAGGGGTGTCTGGGAACTGCGAAACAAATTGTGGGTCTAAGCTGGTGGCCTATGCTCTGCTGGAGAAAGCTTTCCAACTTGTTCTCTCCGTTCTGCTTTCTCTGGAGATCTCTCGACAGTCCTCTATGTTCTGCTTGAGACAGTTCCCCAAGCAGTTCTCTCTTGCTAATCTAAAATTTTTTCTCTGCCCACAGCTCATCTCTTGCAGAACAGAAGCCAGTCTTTTATTTTACATATCAATCCAGTTATTTACTCCAGGTTCCCTTTTGCTTATCCTATGAATCAGTATCCTCTGACCCCAGCCTCTTCATTGTGCAAGACTGCGAGCACATTTATTTTTAAACATTGTAAAAGAATTCAGAGATCTCCCTGCCTTTGTAAACTTTGCTGGGTGGGACCTTGTCCTGAAATTACCATTTCTGCCACACCTGTGCCTAAGTTCCCTCTGTCCCAGGCTGATCTTGAACTCAAGAATTGGCCTGCATTTGTATCTGCCTGATTTTGTAGCTTTCTGCCAAGCCAGTTCATAGTGTTGCTGTGTCTGTTCCTTATACAATTTATATTGCATCCTTACATTTTTGCATAATTGAAAAATTATATATGTTTCAAATAATATATATATTAAGGGCTGTCCTGGAGGTCAGAGCTTTTACTATTTTGCTGAGACATTAGACACACCTTCATCTTAGGGACTCCTGCTATCTCTAAGTGCCATGAAGTCATTAACATTAACTGGGAGGACATTCCTTGGAGGACCCTGAAAATATGTACAACATATACAAACAAACGTTATGCTCTTGGCAGTCATGGACACTTGTGGAGGCCCAAGTATATTGGCCGTGTCCCAGGGGCAGGAGCCATGTCATTCTGTATTCACCAAGGCCATGGGGACCCACAGAGGGAAGGAGAAGGGAGGGAGGAGGGAGGGAGGAAGGAGAGAGGAGGGAGGGAAGAGGGAGGGAGAGAGGAGGGAAGAGGGAGGGATAATTCAGTTTGCAGCCACCAGGTAGTACTAAGACAACCCAATGGAGTGGAGAAGTGCAGGTGGGGCCTTATTGAATCTTTATTCCCTACAGGTAAGTCTAAACAGAACCTTTAAGAAGAAAGGAAGAAAGGAAGGAAGGAAGGAAGGAAGGAAGGAAGGAAGGAAGGAAGGAAGGAAGGAAGATTAATGCAGAATAGACTTGATAAACTTGTGTGTGAACAGTTTGGAGAAGGAAGACTGATAAGAATCATGAACTTTAAATAAAAGAAAAAAATCTGAGGTTATAGGAAAGGGCACATGTTTGTTTTCATGAGCAGGAAAATAGTAAAGATAAAAGGAAGACACATTTGTCTCTGTCTCTTTTATCTATCTATCTATCTATCTATCTATCTATCTATCTATCTATCATCCATGTATTCATTTGTCCATCTATCTTTCTGTATGTTTAAAAACTTCCTTATGACACATATCATTCTTTTCTCTTTTCACGTGATAGTCAAAATAAATTTATCTTTATTGTAAAAAAAAGAATGAATGAAAGAAAGAAAGAAAGAAAGAAAGAAAGAAAGAAAGAAAGAAAGAAAGAAAAAGAAATGCTCTCAGAAGCAGATCCCTGCAATTGCAACTTTCCACATCTCATCCGACAAGAACGCTGGAAATCCAGGCTGAGAACTCTGTCAGGGGCAGCAGCCAGCTGTACAAAAGAGCGATGGAGTGGGCAAGCCAGCTTGGCCCCAGTGCACCAGTCTCCTTTGTGGCTACTCTACTCAGCCTCTGTTCCAGACCTCCCAGTCACTGCCTTCTGCTGCTCTGTGCGTATCCCCTTCACTTGCCATTGTGGGTGTAGCTGGGTGAGGGTAGGGAGAGGTAGAGGCAACCAACAGCTTTGTAACCCTAGTCTTCCCTTCCCCCTCAAACTCCAAGTTCAGTCACTTGCCATTTTAAATGAATCCATCACTGTCCAAAGGGTCCAGGTGTCATATTGGATGCACCAGGCTCCGCTTGATCACACACCTTATCTTATGTACCTTCTCTTCAATTCACCCACAGGGTTCTTTACATCACTGTTCTTTCCTTTTTGTAAGCACTGTAGTCCACCTTCATCCCTTAGTCTCGTCCTAAGCTCCTTTGAATTGGAAGTCAGTTACCTGGCTGGTTTTATACTTTCCCCTATCTCTCCTTCCAATACTTCCTTTCAATCTCCACCAGCCTTCCATGGTTTGGTTCAGCAGTTCAGACCACTTGCTGCATATGTACAGTTCTCTCATCAGAGGCACAGTTCTGTCCATGCCTTCTATGGATGTCTGAGAGATTCATTACCTCTAACCAGTTTGCTAGCTGTGGGGCAACGGAGGACACAGATGGCCTGGAATCCCCCTCTAGTTCCATGACTGAGCTATAGCTCATTTCAACAAGAAGACCCTAGGTCAGATCTCAACACTCATGTCAGGCAACTCACACCTACCCACAACCAGATTCAGAGCGTCCAGCTCTCTCCTGTCCTCCTTGTGTACTCTTACACATGTGACATACATGTCCATGAACACATACAAAGGGAATGAAAATAAAAATTGGTCCACTTATGTTATTTACTCTTCTGCTTGTCCAAAGCATGTGGTACAGCAGTCGTCTAAAATATATGGTGCTCTGCCTTGTCAGAGCCTCATAGCTCTAGCCTTGATAAGTTTTACCTTCTATTATGAGTAAAATGTAGGCATTCTGACACCCCAGAAAGTCCATGTGCTGGGTTTTGATATCTGTGTCCTTCTTGTTGAAATGAGCTATAGCTCAGTCATGGAACTAGAGGGGGATTCCAGGCCATCTGTGTCCTCCGTTGCCCCACAGCTAGCAAACTGGTTAGAGGTAATGAATCTCTCAGACATCCATAGAAGGCATGGACAGAACTGTGCCTCTGATGAGAGAACTGTACATATGCTGAGCCAACACATGGTGGTGCTGTGGTCACATGCTTCGGAAAGGACTCCTTTGAAGGCCAAGTCCAACCTGACAAATGTTGTGCTCAAAGAATCAGAAGGGGTCTTTTGGATTCAAAAACACTTTAGTGGGGGGTATGATGTCAGTGACATCTTGATATTGTATCCAGAGGCTGCATGTGCCATTGAAACCTCAGATCTCTTGAGTGTGTATTTCTTTATCAGAAATAGGACTCTATCCTGCCTTTCTTTCAAATCCTAGGTCCTGAAAACTTTTTTTGTCCTGTTCTGCTTTGATATTAGGCCTCAGAATTCAAATTAAGAGCTTGGTTCTTTCGGGTACCCCTCTTCCCTTCTGGCCTGAGATGGTACATTGAAAAGAGGACATACCGTAGTAACTATTGGTTGTTTGTCTATGAGTTGAGGGACCAAATTATGGAGAAGGATGGTTAATATAGGCATTTCAAACACCATGCTTGGCTGTAATTTCCCCCCTGAATTTATCAAGTCATATTCAGAGATATCAGCTTACATCATCCCTGGTAGAATTGGCCTCAGAAGGCAGAAGTAGGCAGAGTCCCGATTCCCAGTATCTGATCTTCCCAAACTCTGTTTTTATTTTGCATAAGAAAGTGCCAGAAAAATTCACTTACATGTTGATACACATGGTGGAAGAGAAAGAGTTCTGCTAAGACGCAAAATTCCAATGTCTGCTGTTTGAGGCCACTTGCAGGAAAGTTATTTTACTAATCTATACTTTGGTTCCTGTTCCTGATGTGCACCCACCATTCAGGTATTAAAAGCTTTATTCTAAACTTTACATTTCAATAGCACTTTTGAGTAGGACCTCTGAGATAAAAATTAAAGTTAAAGGAAGTCCACAGGTGGGATCGCTGTATTGGCTACAGTATGGCTTGACAAAAGAGAAAAGGGTCCTGGAGCTAGCATGCTCCTGCTGTGGTACGTGTTGCCTGCTGTGTCCCTCATCAGATGCTGAGCAGATCCTGGTGCTGTATGTTCTCTGGTCCATATTGTCATAAGCAGTGAATAGTGGAGACTTGGGGGGGGGGAGCTCATATTCACCATGAATAGGTTTAAAGAGGTAAGACCAGAAATCAGGTCTCTAGGATTTGGGTCTTGGGCTTTTACCACTGAAGTAAGAGCTATGTGAACTAAGTCTGAACTGCCCAGGTTATCTTCTTCTATATCTGAATATTTATTACACAAACAAAAACAAATGGAGAAAGGTGTGAGTGAGTGTGTGTGTGTGTGTGTGTGAGAGAGAGAGAGGGGGGGGGAGAGAATTGGTTTATCAATTTTCTTATAAACCTTGTTAGGTATTGAGGCTATGAACCTCCTATAGGGAATATATGAATTACTGCTAAGCATCAGTAGCATTCACATTGAGAAACCCAATGAAGACAGAAGCAACAGACGTTAGCGTTTAATCCAAGTTGGAGAATCTTAAATGTTGAGTTAAAGGCATATGGGGCATTATAAATAAAAATAATATAGAGCACACACAATTTGTTCAAACAAGGGAATGCTGAGAAATTTACTATTAAATAATGGTTCAGGCTGGGCAGTGGTGGCGCACGCCTTTAATCCCAGCACTTGGGAGGCAGAGGCAGAGGCCAGCCTGGTCTACAAAGTGAGTTCCAGGACAGCCAGGGCTACACAGAGAAACCCTGACTCAAAAAACCAAAGGAAAAAAAAAGTTTCAGGATAAATGGCTTCTGGCACTTCCATGTATACCCACCTTCTGATTTGTTTAAACTTAGCATCCTTAGCAGCTTCTGAACTCTTTCTTATGTCCCTTTACCTGACACCTTTCCCTTCTCTATAAGGACCTGTTTGTATGGTGGGAAGAAAGGCTTGGGAAGGATCAAAGCATATTGGGAAATGGCTATGTGCTTAGTTATTGTCCACAGGGAAGGAAGTGGGTGTCTTTGGAACTTGATAAAGTACAATATGCCAGGAGCACAATCGGGATAGTCAAAAATGGCAAATTCTGGGAAGGTTGAGACTGGACCCTGGAGGAGAGTGAGCAGAAAGCTGTAAGTTTCCTTTTGTCAACTGCCCAGCCAGAGGTAGGCAGTAGGGTGTAAACTCCATTAACATGCTGTGGATTCTCCCCCCAGATGGCAGGGACAGCGCGCCATGACTGGGAGATGGCAATCCAATCCAAGAAAAAGCTCTCCACCGCTACCGATCCTATTGAAAGACTGAGGTTGCAGTGCCTGGCCAGGGGTTCTGCAGGCATCAAAGGACTTGGCAGGTAGGATGGGGTCTTGGTTATTTATTTCTATTGCAATAACAAAACATTATGACCAAGGCAACTTATGCAAGAAAACATTTAGTTTGGGACTCATGGTTCTAGAGGCTTAGAGTTAATGACCACCATGGCAAGGAACATGGCAGCAGGCAAGCAGGCATGGCACTCAGGTAGTAGCTGAGAACTTCCACATTGATCCACAAACTGAAAGGAGGGAAGGAGTGGGAGAGGAAAGGAGGGAGGGAGGGAGGGAGGGAGGGAGGGAGGGAGGGAGGGAGGGAGAGAGGGAGAGAGGGAGAGAGGGAGAGATGGAGAGAGGGAGAGAGGGAGAGAGAGAGAGACAGAGACAGAGACAGAGAGAGAGACAGAGAGAGAGAGAGAAAGAGAGAGAGGGAGAGAGACAGAGAGAGAGAGAGAGAAAGAGAGAGAGAGAGAGACAGAGAGAGAGAGAGAGATACAGAGAGAGAGAGAGACAGAGAGAGAGACAGAGAGAGAGAGAGAGAGAGAGAGAGAGAGAGAGAGAGAGAGAGAGAGAGAGAGAGAGAGAAGTGGTTGGGTATGTCCACCAACTGGGGACCAAAGATTCAAAGGAATGCGTTTAAGGGAGCCATTCTCTTTCAAACACCCACAGTTGGGGGTGCAAGGAAAGGAAGTGGAAAGAAATGGCTGGGAAACTCTTGCACTGATGTTGTGCTATTGGCTAAATCATTTCCTTGTAAGGCCCCGGGTTCTCATCTATGAAATGCATTGTTTGAGAAAGCCAATATCTGAGTCCTCACGAAATGTCTGATGTTTAATCCCAAATTCGCAAAGCATGTGTCTTTTGCAAGGGAGGATGCTCCTGGAGCAAAGAGGGGTAAAGGAAACCACCAGTTAGAGTGAGTGCCTGGAAGGACATGGAGAAAGGCCCTCCCCTGAGCTGCAGCAGAGGAAGGAGGTGGATCAGTGATTAAAGAATTTGGAAAGCAGGCATGGTGGCTTCCCAGCACTCGGGAGATGGAGGTTTGATCAACAGCAGTCCAGTGTCTTTTTCTGGCTATATAATGAGTTAAGCCCAGCAGCCTCGGCTGGCCTCTAAGAGTTTGCTCCCAGCTAGGCTGTCTTGTCTTACTTGTTTCTGTAACTGCTCATGGGAATAACTTGAGTGTTCATTCCTGGTAGCATTCTGTGGGTCAGGTGATTCTTCCTATATTCTCTGATATTTGATAGTGGGAATAGACATGAGGACTGAAAATCCCAAGGAGAAAGGACACTGTGAGCCTCCTAAGAATGGATCTTGTGTGCATTTTAACAAATTATATTGAATATCCAACATAAGCACAGCCTTGGACATCATGGGTGGACAAGCTTCTGTAGGCTGCACAGGGGGACAGACCAAGAGAGTAAGCATCTTCTAAATGTGCCTTTCAGTGGTCCAAGTGGTGGGGAACTTTGCTATTAAGGTCCCATCCCCCCATGACTGGGTGGCTTTCAGAGCTCATTGCAAAATGGGAGATTCCTCTTCTAGAGGGGCTTCCCTGTCTTTGCCTATCTGTGTGTCCCTGAATACAGGTGGTTGGCCTTCACTGGCTTTGTATGAAAAGTATCAGCGCTCCCTGAAAGGCTGCATGACTCAGTACACATGGCTCCCCCTGGCTACCCTCCTGCACGATAATTAGGTGCTGAATTATAACCAGTCAGCCCTTCCTGCTCCTTTGATGACAGGAACAATTAGTTCCTTTCACTCATCTCCCTAAGAAAGCCCTTATATACCCTATACATTCCTAAACAGTAAACTAGACCCATGTCACCACAGCAGTCTGCAGACGTCATTCTATCCATACTCAAGGCTGCCGGAACCCTGATTTCCCTGCCCCCTTTCTCCGTTCAGCGGTGGTGGTGGTGGTGGTCTTTCTTCACTAGCTGCCTCAGTGTTCTGGGCTCCAGAATGAAAGACACACATATGCAGCTTTATATTTTAATATGCCTTAAATAGCTCAATGGTTGGCCTACTCCACAACCTCCAAGTGGCTAACACCCTCTCCACTCCAATATTCTTGAATTTTTACTTACTAAAACTTATATTCCATCTTGGCCGCCCTGGACCCAGGCATGCAGCCCCCCTGCAACAGGATCCCCAACTCTTCCATGTTGGCAGTCTCTCTGTCCTACACTTCTCAGGTCTGGCTTTTCTCATTTCCCAGCATGATAGGAAACCCTCCTTCCTCTCAGTCCCCTTGTTCAGGAATCCTAAAGTCCCACTTCTGTCTCCCTGCCCAAGCATTGGCCACCAACAACTTTATTTACCAATAAGAACTAACTGGGGGTAGGGACCCTCAGCATCTTACATGCAGATTCTTGTAAAATTTTGAGAACCTAATTAACATAATACAAATGTTAGACCAAATCCACAACATTTATCACTTATGTCAGTCTGCTTCTTATAGAAGGAAAATTTATTCATTAACTCATCTAGTTGAAGAATATTAGTAGAGTCATTGCTGCTTACTAAACTTGTTACACTATAAAACAGGTGGGCACTGCCACCATATAGCCCATGTCTGTATGGTGTGTTTATTCAATATTCAAACCCTTGATTTTTATTTTTAAATATATGGAATTCAAAGGAAGAAGAAACTGAAAAGTTATTTATTTTCTTGTTTTGCATTGCCATTCAGTGTAGATGGTCTCATTATGGCATTTTATATACACGCATCATCCATTTTCCTACTCCTTGCTGGTCTCCTTTCTTCCTGCTGTCAGGCATCAGGTTTTTAAGTCATTGGCATCTGAATCCCTCATGGCAGAACTAGTAAAGAGAAAATTGCAAGTTGTAACTTAGAAATTGCAGATTGTTTCAGCTTTAACTAGAAAGGAAGGATCATCAGTGTAGACTTTTATAGAAAAGTGAGACTCAGAGTGAGAATAAGTGACACTCAAGTTACACAGCTGCTGCTACTGCAGAGCTACAGGCCGAGCTCATCTCCTGGAAATCCTAAAGGATAATTTTGTCTTTTAAGAGTGAAAAACATAATTCTTGGGGCTTTTGTATAGAGATTGGGGTCCCGTGGGAAAGAAGGGAAAGGGTGGGAAAGAGTAAGATAACAGTGTGCTATGAAATTCGTAGAAAGACCTTGTGCAGCACAAGAGCAATGAGAAGATATATCATCTCTTCCATAAAAGTAGTAAGTACCTTGTATTTGGAATGGTTAAGTTATAATCCATGTGTTTCTAAGCAGAGGCTTCCTGTAGACAAAGTAGCATCCACACAGTTTATGCGTTCAGTGCACATATGGTGGAGAAATTAGAAACTTTATCAATCTCAATATTAGATTCTAGAGCTTTTACCAAGATTACTATGGTAAACTATGATTCAATTGCTTGTCTGCATTTTTTTGGGGGGGGCATTTTTTAAAGTAGAAGACAAGGGAACTAAGGGTTTAGTAGCAAACATGAATTTCTGAAAGATTCCCTATGTTAGTAGCTATTCATTACTATATCAAGGTAATAAGCCTACGAGGAGGAAAATTCGTTTTGGCTGACGGTTTCTGAGGCTTCAGTCTAGGTTCACGGAACTTAATTGCTTTGGGCCTGTGGCAAGGCAGTGCCTCGGCCCACGGAACAGGCAGTAGGGGTAAATATCCCTTGCAAAGGCATGACTGCAGTCATCTGACCTCCTTCCACGAGGCCTCTGCAGGCATCACTAACTTCCAGCTGCACACGGCACCCGACAGCTAAGCCTTCACACCTAGATGTTCAAGAGACAGAAAGATCCAAACTATTGTCCGTGCCACGTACTTAGAATACAATTGTAGCCTTCTCTGTGGGTTTGTATGTCCACGCATGCGTGTGTTTGAAGGTTTGTTTTCCCGTATGAAGTACCAAGGAAAGCCTCTGTGCTTGGTAGTGAGGCTGAAGAGGTAAACCTAAGGCTTCTGTATTGTACTTTAAAGACAAAGAGGGGTGTTTCGCTCTTTGTATCTTCGCACTTACACATCGTTTTTGTGTTTTTATCAGTTTGGGTTTGTTTGTTTGTTTGCTGTTATTTTTGTTTCATATTGTTATCTTCAGAGTGTTTCGAATTATGGATGACAATAACAACCGAACCCTCGATTTCAAAGAATTTTTGAAAGGCTTAAATGATTACGCTGTGGTCATGGAAAAAGAGGAGGCAGAAGAACTTTTCCGGAGATTCGATAGAGATGGCAGTGGAACAATAGACTTCAATGAGTTTCTTCTCACGTTAAGGGTAAGTGTGAGCCCCGGTGAGGATTCAGTATTGATAGCGTAGCAGAAGCCAGGGCCCTTAAACCAGACCAATCACTCATTGCCGTGAACATGTGTAAGTGACCCTTTGGACAAAAGGGTCTACTGTGTGTCACACAGTAGCTTCCACGACAAGATTGTTGTCGTTGTTTATTTATTTACTCATTTGCTTGTTTATGATTTCCGGTTTCTTTTGATGGGGGAGGTTGCAAGGACAGAGGGGAGGTATGAAGGGACAGGGAGCTGAGTGGGATTGGAGTGCATGATGTGAAATTCAGAAAGAATCAATAAGAAGTTAAGAAAAAAAGAGTAAGAATGGTCCCCAACCGTACTCCCAGGGATCAATATTTTCTGTTGAGGAGCTTGGCTTTCTTGTGCTTTGAGTTAGTTACTTCAAGAATTTGTTTTCAGAGCTTGCTAGTACATTTCAGGGGGTGTGGGCAGAAGACTGCGGAGCAGCTGAGGGACTTTCTGAAACATCTCACTTAGTGGTAGGCTGGCAATTTCACATCAGTGAGGCAAAAAGTGATCATCATATCTGCTACAGAAGAGGCTCATTTGCACATGCATTTTTCCATGGGTTTTTGTTTTTGTTTTTAAATTCATCTAGCCTCCAATGTCCAGAGCCAGAAAAGAGGTAATCATGAAAGCTTTTAGAAAGTTAGACAAAACTGGAGATGGGGTTATAACCATTGAAGACCTTCGTGAAGTTTATAATGCTAAACACCATCCAAAGTATCAAAATGGGGAATGGACAGAGGAGCAAGTCTTCAGGAAATTTCTGGATAACTTTGACTCACCCTATGATAAAGATGGATTGGTAAGTGAAAAGATGAATCCAAACGCAGTTCATTTACCCAAATTAGAATTGTAAGTAAGAAATAGGTTCAGAGCCTTACAAAGCTCAACATGTTGACACCATAACTGTTACAAACAGAAGAAAACATGTCTTTGGGGCCACATGAACCGTTGAAAGCTAAAGTGATAAAATATTCATTTCAACGTGTAGTGAGACAGGCGTCTCTTTCTTGGTAGGGGAATCTGTGAGCTACTAATTACTCACCATGGAAAATGTGTTGTTTTGAACATCAGCCCATCTCATCATTGCTGGATTCCCCGTGTACAGCTTAGCTATATTCTCATGAAGTAGATTACAATAAAAGCATGCTTGATTTTAAATGGGGGCCTTTCAGGAGGTTTGGCTCCTATTCTGTTGCCCTTAAGAGCATCGTTTGCCTTCACACTTGCCTGTGTGAAAAGAGGCTGTTGGTAAAGGGAATCCCAGAGAGCAGATTTTACCCTGACTCACTCTTTAGTCAGTTTTGAGATTAGCTTGCACATCTAAATTACAGTGAACTTCAGGACAAAAGCAACTCCATCTTCATTGGTCATTACCGTCAAGTATACAACATATATGGGAGAGATGCAATAAGATGCATAAGCCACCTGTTTGACCACTTGGAGGCAGTTTTTGTCTTAGATGACCTGAGATTTATAGGGTTGAGGGAGGGGAGTTCCTCAGCCTCAGCAGCAGTAGCAGCAACAACAGCAGCAAGAGCAGAACCTTTGAACCTTCAGACCATAGCAGAAAAGGTAACTGGGACCGTGGCTAGGGATAGTGCTAATGGTAAGAAGCCTCCTCCCTCGGTAGGGAGTTCCCCCTCCCTTTCCCAGAAAGCCTGATGACTTGTCTTCTTGTCACTGGGTGGGAGGTACGAAGGGGAAGTGCCCTCCTGCTGACATTTTGCAGACAGACATGGAGCAGTAGCTGAAGTGTCTTGTAGGTTGAGGAATTGTGCGCCAGATACAAGAGCTTCTGTTGGGCAGCCAAATTATCTAGGACAGGAATAACAGAACGGCATGTTTCCTCTAGTACTGCTGTCTTTGATCTCCAAGATGTCAAGTGAAAAATAACCAACTGCCATTTCCCCTAATAGCTCAGCTCTACATGGTCCCTGTTGCCTCTGGTTCCTTCTGCAGGTGGTTCCTCTTTGTCACAAGGGAAATGTCAGCTGCCCTTGTCTCTAACAAGTTCAAGTAGCCATTTGTGATTCAACTGATTTAACGTCCCCATTTCATCCCCTTCTGACATTTATCTTAATCTGCCATGGTGATCTCTCAAATTCTCAAAGGGTTATTGAGGGTTTTTTTTTGTTTTTTTGTTTTTTTGTAGTTACAATGTTTGATGTTGCTTGAGTATCATAAGCCTGGTAATGTAGAATATTAACTGTTTCTTTTCAGTGTGTGTGTGTGTTAAAATGGAGATTACTGGCTATACTGAAGAACCACAGAACATGACATTTGGGAAGATGTACCCAAAGTCTTTGCATACTTGCTGTATGTCCATATTTAATGTATGCTCACACACACCCATATTTGAGATTCTTACATATAAATCATATAAAAAAGCTTATTTTTATTACTAAACATAATATATACACAGCTTTATAATTAGCAATAAATCTGAACAATAATATAGCAATAAATCTGAACAATATTTATTGGGCACTTATCAACTAGCTATTTGCTAAGGCTCCACAGATACCTTATTTAATAGATATAATAAATATGTTCATCCGAGTGATTCAAACTTTTGTGGGTTCTGGGAATTGAACCCAGGTGCTCTAAAAGAACAGTCTGTCCTCTTACTGCTGAGCCATCTCTCCAGCCCCCAAACTTTTATAGTTTTAATAACATCCTAAAAATCCAAAGATATTGTAGATAAAATAAAAACACCCTATGACAAACACTTTCACACAGAGAACAATTCCCATGTGTATGTTGTTTATTTGTGTTTACAAACTTATTACCACAGATCCTCTATTCACTGAATTCAGGGTCATTCTTCCTAAAGTCTTTTACTGGTCTTGAGGAAAGAGGTTTGGGAAAGATTGTAGATTTGTTTAGCTTATTGCTCTTTGTTTTGGTTTAATTTTCCTGTTTGTCAGTGAGTTTGTCGGTGAGTATATGAAAGAGACACTAATGTTTCCAAAGATTAGTGTGACAGATTAAGCTATTATGGACTTGAAATAATTTCTCAGTTATTTCTCAAGTTTCTTTCTTGTGATGATTTTATCTTTTGACTTAGAAGTTGCCAACTCCTACTAACTTATGAGATTCCCCTATCCCCCACCCCCAAAGTTCTATGAATTCTGACATAGATAAACACATCTGCTGATATTCCAGGCCATCAGTCAAATGCAGCACACAGTGGAGAAGCTGGGAGGGCTGGGAAGAGAGCTGCAGAAGGTAGTGTTTTTGCTTACTCTCAGCCTTGAATGAGGAATTCATACTGAGAAACTCACGCAAACTGCTTGCGTTTTACTAGAAATCACTTTCTTTACCCATAGGACAGAGCATTTGTTGAAAGACAAGACATCGCTTATCCTGATATTGTACATAGCCTGCTTCTGACATGTACCAGAAAGACAGTATTAACTGTAGCTGAAGGACACATATTTCCTATTCTGGGCCTACTCTCTTGTGTCTGAACTAACAAGCCCCAGTTCTTAAAAGATGTCACCCCATGACTCTCTTCCTCTCTCCACTTAGGATGGCTTGGATATTTTTAGGGGTCACCTCTCCTCCTGCCCTGAATCACTCTTACCATGATCTTTAACTTGGTTTCATCTTTACTTTACTTTTAGGTTTGTTCCGCACACAGCTGTAATCACACAGGAATAAGCCCTTCGTGGGATCGCCCCTTTCTCTTTACAAGGTTGGAAGGATGGCCTCCATTAAAACAAGAACAAAGTGTTTTTTTCTCTTTCTGACGTTTCCACTACAGGTGACCCCCGAGGAATTCATGAACTACTATGCAGGTGTAAGTGCATCCATTGACACAGATGTGTACTTCATCATCATGATGACGACGGCTTGGAAGCTCTAAAGACCTGTCCCTGGAAACTAGGCCATGCATGCAGTCATGTGACTCCGAGTGATTACGCTCCACCCCCAAACTTAGAATGCTCTTCAATTCACTGTTCATCAAACAGACTCTTCTTTGCCAGCACACTGTATTTTCTAGGCTGACAAGAGGGCAGAAATAAAGTCACTAATAATTAACTATGAGCTTGCCTCCTTTGAAACTGTTTCCTTATCTCTAAAATGAGAATTATGAAATTTATATCTCTGAATTTCCTAACACTGTGGCTGATTCACACAGGTGCTTAATTAACTTGGCTTGTCTCCCTTGGTCATTAATGATCTCGTGTTTGCCCAGAAAACCAGTATATTTTCACCTTTAAGCCAGGTATGAGGATACCTCTATTTATATAGTAAAATCTTAAGGGTTTTAGTCTCAATTTGGGTATCAGAAAGAAACAATATACTAGATTCATAATTTCCCCATGTCAATCTGGAGGTTCACTCCTTGTTTTGACAAATAGATTGAACTTGACCATTGGTTTGCTTGTTCCCTTTGTCTTTTAAAAGATGAATGTGAGAGTGGAGGCCATTTCTTTGAATGGTAGGCCAGTGGCTTTTCAATGCTTCCTTGTGGTTGGAGTTCTGAGCCTGGGCTGAATTCTGTTTTATGTGGAACAGCTTCACTGTGATAACTAGCAAACTTTCCTTTCAAGCAATGTTTACTTTTGTTGTCTGTTGTTAGCCAACATTGTTGACAATTCTATCCACCCAAAGAGGATGGGTGTGGCACAGACTAAAATCAAGAATATGCCAAAGCAGAGTTTCCATCTTGCCAGTTCATGACTCCTCTTTCTAGCACCCAGGCCTGCTCACATATTATTGACATGAGAGAACCGACCCACAAGGGGCTAATGTATACACACAGGAAGCCCCAGAAATGAGAGAAACAGAGCCTGAAGCTACAATTCCTACTCTGGATGACTGTGCTTGGAGACACAGACAACACAGTGAGCAGCCTCTGGTTGTGGTACTGGGAGGAATTCTAGTTGCTTTTGTTGTTTGGAAGTCCCCTGTACAGATCCCATATCTGGCTGCCCCTAGGCATTGGCTTATGGACATAGCTTTAGTTAATGGTGTCTTCACCTTTAAGAAGCTCCATAAAGTGGGTCTCAAGAGGCTTTGTTTTACTTTCACCCTACCTCCATTACTTAAGTCTCATCTTACACTCTATTCTCTATTCTATTAGGAATGATATTGATTTAAAACCTGTGTTGCAAGTTGAGAATTATATCAGTTCTGTTTGTTTGTTTGTTTTTTGATCTGATACAACTCACAGCAGGGTCTTTATTCTATTCAAGTTAGTGGTAGAGGAGCCTCAAATATCTACTGGGGCAAGGCTTTATAGTAAGCAGCAAGTGAGAATAAGTGTGCAAGGATCCAATTGGAAAACTACTGTGGCCTTTAACATAACTGGTTAATGCTGGAAGTCAAATTATAAACTTAATTTCTGCTCCCATCTGCATGGGTGGTCATTAGGCAGGAGGTGGCCTTGTAACCTGGGGGTACAGGTTTGTTGGGGGAGTAACCTGGAGACATTGGTCTTGTTGGGAATTAGCCTAGAGTCTGGAGCTAGGCTTGGGTTTTGTTGGGGGCCAACTTGGAAACTAATGGTAGGTACCAGCCTGTTAGTTTACCTGAGTTCAAACTAAGGTCAGGTTCTCTAAAATGGAGTCTGAACTTAAAAGATTTGGCCACTCAGAAGAAAATAGTGAGGCTACATATCAGACATTTACTGGAACAGGGACATTTTTGGACTCTATGGCACAATTAATAATATCAAAAGAAAATTAGGTGGCTCTCTCGAATCTTGTTGTTACTGCCTGGACAAACCTAAGCTTTGACAGACATCCAACAGGGGAGAGAAGAGCCTTATGCTGATTGTGGATTGTCTCATGAATGCAGTCACAAAAATAATTCGTCACGAAGAGGTGGCAGGTATGTTGTTGAGAAAATTAGCTTACAAAAATGCTAATCAAATGTGCAGAGACCTGCTTAGGCCTGTAAGGCATTCTGGAAAAATTACAGATTTTGTCAGCCTCTGTGTTGACATTATACCCTTTCTGGCCCAAGGGCTTGCAATAACTGCAGCTTTCCAGAGACTTTCCCATTTCAGAATGGAGGGTCTGGGGATAAGGATCCAAGTTTTAACCTTTGTTTTAATTGTAGACATCCCAGACATATAAGCTATGAGGGCCTTCATGGGTTTATCCTATCTCTGATTCATTCTGTGAAATTATTCTCTGATTTGTGATTTTTACTCACCCTCAATTAGATATCACTTTCAAATGTGGTTGCTTCCTTCTACAAACTATCTTTACTTTGTTTAGGATTAAAGGTGTGTACTAAGGACACATCTGTATTCTTACCAGAGGGGTTAAAGATGTGTCATTCCATCTATATCATATAGACCTTGAAGGTCACTGGATATGATCCCTTGCCAGAGCATCTATGTTGCTGGATTAAAATTCCTCTGCTTACTATTTAAGTCAGAAGGCATACATATTTACTACTACAATAGAAACAATTATCAGTTCCTTAAACTAAATATTGTGAATGTCCTTATGAAGATCTGTTGATGCAAGGATCCTTCTTAACAGAAATCCTGATTATCTCTCACTTAGCTAATGCCCATTTCATTATCAAGGTTTTCCTATCTGCCAGTATGATGATTGATCTGTCTATTTTCAGTCAGTTTTTTGAGCTGTCTGCAGGCAGGGGGAGGGGAAGATTTCTGCATCATCTCTGCTTCAGTTCCTTTGTATATCTTCATATATATATATGGATTGTAATTTACCCTATAGTCACAGTTGCAGTAAGTACTGCAATGACTTTCACAAGTAACATCCCATCCCTTCTACTCCTACCCTTAGTCTTAAGGGATCTGAAATTGAGTTTCCAATTTTTAATGCAGGCAAAATCTGTCAATATAAGTAAAAATTGTTTTTGGCTTTGTGATTTGCCGTCTCAGAGGCTTCTGGGTCATTCCTTTCTCAGGTTCCAGGCTCCCACTGTTTTGGAGTCTCCCAGTTGTGATTTTCATTGGTTGCCCAGCTGAACTTAAAGAACTAATGCTACCTCTGGAGACAATATCAGGTGAATTTCTTCTATGTGACTCTGCCCGATGTCTTCTGACTTGTCTGTCAGTTGTCCTTTGTGTTGGTGTGGTTTCCTCTTTCACAATCATGTTGGGCACCAGATGTAAAAGTGACTGCTACTCACAAAATCTGATTGTTATCTCAGTGGCTTGGTACTGAATAAGTTCATTTTTTCAAGTTCTTTCTGAACTCTGACTGGCTGGTACAGCTCAACTGTGGGTCAAATTACACACCAAGCTGACTAGTTCAAACTGGCTTCTCACTACATTGCTCTGCTTTGAAAACTGCTTCTGATTTCCATGAAATGAGCTTGTGTTGTGTGAAATAATAAAAAACAGACCAGCACGTTCCCCCACTTGAGCTGGCAACTCTCAGCCCCCAGGGGCCTGGCCAGATTGTCAGGCAATGGCTGACCTGTTATTATCTTGTGGAGATTCTGCCTCTGAACTCCACAATCTCTCCACCCAGCTCGCTGGGTTCCCGCTGGGGAGTCATTGCCATGCCAACCCTGTGCTTCAAATGTCTCCCATCCTCACCCCACAGCCTTTGTGGGGCACCTCAGGCAAACCCATGCTTGGCTTCCGTACCTTTCTCTCTTGAACTCAGGAGCCGCCCTCTGCTGTCCCGTTCCAAAAAAAGCTATATCAGTTCTTTACTAGTGTGTCTTGCTTTGTTTCTTGTTAGGGAAGCTCAATTTACTTATCTCGATACTGACTGGAAAAGAGGCCTTGGTCTTGAGATTGAGCATGGATACCTTCATGTCATAGGAAGTGAGCCTCTCCCCTCCCCCCACTCCATTCATTATACAAGACATATTTTCCATTGGCTTTACTAACTAGTCTTTTTAGAGAATGGCAGAGCAACCAATACCAAACATAACAAGAAAATATTTATAAGTCATATCAGAAGCACAACTATGCAGGAAGGTATCATTTTTAAAGCATGTGCCCTGCAAACTGTGGCTCAGGAGAAGTCTCCTGTGTCCTAGGCATGGTGGACATAGCCTACTGCTCTAGATAGATTTGTGTCTTTGATTCTGGGTATGACTTGTGGCTTGCTTAATGGGGGCTACCGAGTGAGCATGATTCTGAGCAGTGCCTGGGTTGTGGCTATCAGCGCTGTCTCTTCCAGTGATACTTTGCTTCCTGTCTTATGGGGGTTCAGGGCACAATGATCTAACTTTAGATAACCCTTGTCTCACTGTGCACATTCAGCTGCCTCCCTTTCAGAGGTTTAGGTTCTGGACTCAGGGACAAGATTCCACCAAGGCCTTCTCTCACCTTAGAGAAACCAGGTCTCTTAAGAACCTGATGTCCAAGGAACACTGCACACACACACACACACACACACACACACACACACACACACACACACACACACTTCTAGTCTCATCTATGATTTCTTAGACACACAGTCAAGAATGACTTATTAATTCACTCCTAGTAGCTATGGAAGGAAGAGAGAAGATACATTTAAAGATATTATCTAATAACTTAATAAACATGCTTTCAATTTATTTAACATGTAGATTTTAAACAGAATTCCACCTGTAAAATGAGAAGTACTTGGGTCAGGAGGCAGAAAACAACACAAACTCCTAAACACATTTCTAGGGAAGACTTTTCTACTGGACATGGATCCAATACAGGAGAGAAGAGAGGGTGGAATTAGCAGCCTTTTTAATGAAATAAAACCAATGCATGCAGACATTTCCAAGTTAAAATCTTCTGACCAAGCCAATGCTTCTAATACTGAACCTGGAAAGTGTCTTTCAGAACACAGCCTTGTGTAAGAAGGGCAAAAGACTTAGTTACTATTAAGAGCTGCATTCCACTGGCAGAGCCGCTCAGGAGACAGCTATATCAGGCTCCCGTTAGCAAGCTCTTGTTGGCATCCACAGTAGTGTCTGATTTTGGTGGTTGTTTATGGGATGGATCCCCAGGTGGGGCAGTCTCTGGATGGTCATTCCTTCAGTCTCTGCTCCACACTTTGTCTCTATAACTCCTTTCATGGGTATTTTGTTCCCCATTCAAAGAAGGAACCAAGTATCCACACTATGGTCTTCCTTCTTCTTGAGCTTCATGTGTTTTGCGAATTGTATCTTGGGTATTCCGAGCTTCTGGGCTAATATCTACTTATCTGTGAGTGCATAGCATGTGTGTTCTTTTGTGACTGAGTTACCTCACTCAGGATGATGCCCTCCAGATGCATCCACAGTCTCAGTGCAAAGGAGAAACAAAATGTGTTGAATTAGGTATAGACTGGAGCAGAACCCCTCCTCAGTCTGAAGGACTAGTGTCTCACCACTCTCTTGTTCTTGGTAGGATCTTTCCACCCATGCATAGCAGTTCATTTACTCTGTGTGGTTTATATGCATGAACATAGTTACAATTCAGACTTACACACCACGCTGCAGGAAGGCGTGGCAGCCCTCCATGTCACCTGCCAACTGACTCAGCATGTAATGTAATGACTCAATGTGGCTTGCAGGTAAAAATATCTTGATAATTATTTACTGACCCTCATGCTCTTCTCTGGAGTGGGCATGGGGCAGTGAATTTGATGCTACCAGTGGCTTGTAAACCAAATTGACATCCAACAGTTAATAGATCAGAGACTGCGGGGAAGGAGGACAACCTAGCACTGAAATTCTCCTTTCCAACCCTCACATAGCCTTTCAGGTAGACAGCTGGAGCCCATCATATGGCACTGTGTGAGGGAATTACAAATTTTGACAGTCTGCCCAGACAATGCAAGCATATTGTACTGCATATCCTATTCATGGGGTTAGATAGTGGATATATTCCTTCAGCTGTCCTGGCCATTGTAGATTGCCTCATTGGACCATACAAGCAGGAAGTGGTCCTCACCTTCATGAATCTACCTACAGTTAGACTGTTATTTAGACGTGATATTTAATCAAGGAAAGAGTTAGCTAGTGTGTGGGTACGCTGCTTCTCCTGCTTGATAAAATTGTATTAGCATGCTGTGACTCACATATATTCTAGATTTATGCAAATCTATTTTGAGCACAGAATACAAAATATATAGCTTCCAACTTTCCAAATTGTCCAACAAGCTTATTTTCTTAGAAATTATTATTATTTTAATTAAAATATCTATTAGATGAAGTAAAAAAGTTTAGTCATAGGAATGCTTTGACTCAAAGGGAAAACAAAGATTTTGGAGGGGGCTTTTAAAATCAAGAGCTTCTCAAATACAGTAACAAGGTTTTAAATCTTAGAAATGCCATGGCTCAAAGTACAAACAAAAGCTTCAAGGATCTGCTGTATAATAGATTAGTTTGACAGATCATTTTCTCAGCATGATTTAACTCCTCCAAGTTGCTTAGGTGAAAATTGTGTACTCAGGTTAGAGCTAGCGAAGTTCTTTTGTTCTAACAACAACAAAAACTCCCTCGCCAAGTTAATGCCTCAAATTATTTCTTCTAAAGTAGATGACGGGTGGAACCTGTTGAAAGATATACAAGCAAATGATTGATGGGGCTTCTGAGAACATTGTTGTGAGAAGACATTCTCTCTGGTGTCTGGGTTGGTGCGGTGAGAGGCTGTGGTGAAGCAGCCCTTCCTCTCTGAGAATATAGCGGCCTTCTTGTTTAATTCTCACACCTGCTTTGCCAAAGCCAGTTTTTTTTCTTCCCCTCAGAAAAATGTAATGGAAGTAAAACTCACTGAGAATATAAACCACCCACAGGCAGCTGAGTTTCTGATATGGATCTCACATGTAGCAAAAGGTAAAGTACACCACAGGAAAAAAACCCTCAAAAGGTCATCGTTTTTCTTCTTTTTTTTCTTTCTTTTCTTTTCTTCTTCTTTTTTTTAATCACTCGTATTGGATTCTTCTCCTGATTCTTCAGAACAGAATTTACTGACCTTTTCACTTGGCACTCAGACACTGGTATTGATCTCATAGCATCTTTCTCTGGTGCTCTAAGATACCAGAAGCTGGTATCTTAGAAACGCACAGGCTGTATGCAGAACTCATGATAATCGGCAGTCTGAGGGAGACTCAGAACAGAAAGGGAACCTCACATGGAAAGAAGATGATGGATGGAAGAGTGGCTTGTTCCTTCCAGGGCTCACTTGGGTTTTGGCTCTTCTACACTGATGAGATGAAGTGCATCACAAATATGGGGTATTATCTAATGCCAGTCACTCACTGCCTTACTAAGCCCAGGACATTCTCTTCGTTTCCAAGGGAACAGAGACGTAAAGTACCATTCCACAGGTTTCCTACTCATGCCTCAAAACTCATTTAGCAATATCATTCAAAATACATTTACTTAAGAGCGTCATTGAAGCTGCAACGTGCCTGCAGTAAATCATGGGAATCTGAGCTTAACTAATCAGTTATTTAGAAAGTGTTTGAGTAGAAATTCACATTTATTTCTTATAAATTAAAACCCCAAACAAATGTTAAATAAATCAGTAATATAACAATACTTAGAAGGGCTGTGTCTTTCTATAGCCATATGTTTATGCGAGATATTTATTTGTATGTAAATATAATTTGTATACTAGTGGCAAAAATGTTGCATATAGCTTTAAAACAGTGCCAAGCCAATAGTGACTTGTCATTTTAACAGAACTGTCACTCAATCTATTTTCTCAACAGTGAGATGTTCTCATATGTAAATATTATCTTGACAGCAAACAGTTAAGTAGACATCAAATAAACACTGGTTTCGAAGCAGCATTCTGTTTGATAAATAAGAATATTGATGGTATTTATAGTATACATGCTAAATATTTTATTTAAAATAAGGTGTGAACCCTGAGATTCCACCTCACACCAGTCAGAATGGCTAAGATCAAAAATTCAGGTGACAGCAGATGCTGGCGGGGATGTGGAGAAAGAGGAACACTCCTCCATTGTTGGTGGGATTGCAAGCTTGTACAACCACTCTGGAAATCAGTCTGGCGGTTCCTCAGAAAATTGGACATAGTACTACCGGAGGATCCAGCAATACCTCTTCTGGGCATATATCCAGAAGATGTCCCAACCGGTAAGAAGGACACATGCTCCACTATGTTCATAGCAGCCTTATTTATAATAGCCAGAAGCTGGAAAGAACCCAGATGTCCCTCAACAGAGGAATGGATACAGAAATTATGGTACATTTACACAATGGAGTACTACTCAGCTATTAAAAAGAATGAATTTATGAAATTCCTATCCAAATGGATGGACCTGGAGGGCATCATCTTGAGTGAGGTAACACAATCACAAAGGAACTCACACAATATGTATTCACTGATAAGTGGATATTAGCCCAAAACTTAGGATACCCAAGATATAAGATACAATTTGCTAAACGCATGAAACTCAAGAAGAATGAAGACCAAAATGTGGACACTGTGCCCCTTCTTAGAATTGGGAACAAAACACCCAGGGAAGGAGTTACAGAGACAAAGTTCGTAGCTGTGATGAAAGGATGGACCATCTAGAGACTGCCATATCCAGGGATCCATCCCATAATCAGCTTCTAAACGCTGACACCATTGCATACACTAGCAAGATTTTGCTGAAAGGACCCAAAGATAGCTGTCTCTTGTGAGACTATGCAGGGGCCTAGCAAACACAGGAGTGGATGCTCACAGTCAGCTATTGGATGGATCACAGGGCTCCCAATGGAGAAGCTAGAGAAAGTACCCAAGGAGCTAAAGGGATCTGCAACCCTATAGTTGGAACAACATGATGAACTAACCAGTACCCCGGAGCTCTTGTCTCTAGCTGCATATGTATCGAAAGATGGCCTAGTCGGCCATCACTGGAAAGAGAGGCCCATTGGACTTGCAAACTTTATATGCCCCAATATAGGGGAATGCCAGGGCCAAAAGAATGGGAATGGGAGGGTAGGGAAGTGGGGGGCGGTATGGGGGACTTTTGGGATAGCATTGGAAATGTAATTGAGGAAAATATGTAATAAAAAAATAAATAAAATAAAATACCATTACATCAAAAAAAATAAAATAAAATAAGGTGTGTTTCTAGTGGTAAGCTCTGTGTATATGAGGTATCTACTTGTTATAATGAAAAAAAACAAAAACAAAAACAAAAAAACTGGGGCATCCTCTCGGGTAACCAGAAATTAAGATTTCTGTGAGCTATCAGTTTAGACATTTATAAAAGCACGTCATTTGGTACTTTCTGAGAGATTTTGCTTTAAGAAGTTCTGACTTAGCAGATTTTCTTTTAAAAATTAAAGGTCTGAAACAGCAACTGCTTCAATAGAACAGAACATCTAAGTCTGCCAGTAAACGACTTGCTAAGTGTGCTTTCTCTCATTAGCTAACATGTCACTTGCATCCTTAGGCTCTCTGGCTGTGCTTTTGTTTGTTGATAAAAATGTAATACTTTATTATAATGTAGAATACTTTACCTTAATAAACTGTATAGAAGTGAACAGGAATGTGTATTGTTTAGGACTGGGCAAGTGTTTATTTTTGTGCGTACTTTAATCTAGCTGTGTGGTGTTTTTACCGGTGACCCTATTACAGCAACGTGATTGTGCTTCAGGGTCATTTATAAATATCATTGGTGTGATGCTTCTGTTACAGGTGATAACATTTTACTTTGAAAGTGGTGAGTCTTTTTAAAATGCATGACACAATTACTCATAAAATTACCATTTTAACAGCCAAGGATAAGATATTATGACACAATTTGCTATTATTATTCCTTTCTATTCTTTCCACAGGGTCAGACTATGTTCACCTAGGAGGCTTAACAACTTCATCTCATTTTCAGCTTTGAGTTGCACTTCTACAACCAAGAAGGATAGAATAACTCTATTACTAGTACAAGGAGGACAAGAACAAGGAGGGAAGAAGGGGAGGGAGAAAGGGAAGGATGGAGGGAGGAAGGGAAACTAGATGCTAATTACTGTTCTTTGTTCTCAGTACAGTCACCTAGCACAGAAAGCTAGGGTTGATCTAATCATGAAAACACACATCTTGGCCAGACTGATAAGTTGGATCCTGCACCCTACATGGCGATTGTTTTGCACCTGTCTGTTGCCCATTGGGTAACATGCATCCTGTTTTCCAGAGTGCTCCCTTTCCTGTAAGATGCCCCTTCCTCAAGTTCTATCTCTACATCTGTTTGACCAAGACTCTTCTGCAAAGAGAGAGTATGTGTGCTCTCTATTTATTGTATGCTCATTTATGCGATAAAATCTTTATCGTAAGGCTTAATCATATCATTTTATCCATAGAGTATTTATTCCAGGACTTACCGTAAGTAACAAAATTCTTAAATCCTCAAGCCCTTTATATGAAACGACATCATTTTTTGCTCATAAGTTCTACTCATCTTGTACATATACAGTATGGACACAATGCTACTTACTTTAAATTCTTCCAATAAAAGTTAAACGAGTCCCTGAGGACAGAACCTGTGAGCAGAGAGGATTGACTGTATTCATCATGATCACAAGTAGGCAGCATATATTCTAGAGCAAGATTACCTCATTGGACTTGCTGTAGTGACAGAACTGATCTCATCTGTGTTTCCCAGTATATCAATTGCTGGCTACATGGAGCTGGTAACAGAGGGAGAATGGTCAGTGACCCAAGAATTGTGGTGTTTGATTAGACTTCATCTTAATTAGTGTAAATTCAAATCCCTGTATGTGGTCAATGGCTACCTTATTGTGTGACTTGGAAGAGATCTAGAGATCAATAGTGATGCCCTGAGGAAGAAGTTTATACAAATGAGATGCAGGTGAGTCTTTGGCTGCCCACTGTAAATGTCCAAACTCAGAACAGTTTCAGAAAGGAAATACAGGGCAAATTCTTGCTGACTTAGGTCACGCTGCTTGACTATTTGTTGCAAACCATACATATATGCAGTGTCTTGGGAGAAATTAAGTGTGTGCCTCACATATTTTGACACTGTTTCTTCTACCCTTACCTTCTTCCTTCTTCAGGTTTCAGAGGAAGACTTTCTGAATTATTATGCAGGTGTCAGCGCTTCAATTGACACAGATGCTTATTTCGTTTTGATGATGACAAATTCTTGGAGATTATGAATTTTGTTTAATATCCTCTTGGAGGAAATCGGGAGCTCTCAGAAGGCAGAATGGAGTCTGATATTATGGATTTTAATAAGATGCAAACTAACTCTAAACAAAGAACTCCAGGCAACTAATGACCACTAAGAGAACTATTCTTTCCAGCAATGAGAGCTCTGATTGGCTATCCAATAAAAAGCAGCCCTCCATGAAATCATATACTCTTAGAACACAAAAGTGTGCTTTGCAGGTTATATTCATATATTTGTGCATCTACCTAGTATCTATCTATCTATCTATCTATCTATCTATCTGTCTGTCTGTCTGTCTGTCTGTCTGTCTGTCTATCTATCTATCTATCTATCTATCTATCTATCTATCTATCTATCTGCCTATAATCTATCTATATCTATCAGCTTCTATTACAATAATAAAGAAGAAAAGTCTATATGTTTTAGAGGAGTTAGAGGGAGGTGATATGGAAGAGGTTGGAGGGAGGAAAGAAGAGACAAGAAGTGATGTATTTTACCTTAAATGCATTTTAAAAGATAAAAGTAAAATGTTTTTAAATATCTGGTGTTTTAATTGTAATAGATCTTGAGTAATCTTAAGAAGAATTCAAATGTATTTATCTCCACAAACGCCCGAGAAAATAGTTTTAAGTCAATATGAAAGGAAGGAACAAACAAAGGAAGGGAATCATGAACTGAGATTACGAAGTGGTTTCTGTATAAAAGTCACTTTTACTGGATATTTCTGTTGTGGAGACAAATACAGATGTCCCCCCACACTTCTGTGTTGTTCCTGGTCTTGACTGTTGTAACATCTAATTATAAAATTTCATGAATTTACTTACTCTACTGTAATATATCGTATTTTATTCTTAAAAGTATCATTTTCTGTAGTTGTAAATTTTAATGCAAAGTTTAAAACTCAGCAAACTCTCATGCCATCAAGCACAAGTGACATAAATATATGAGAAACAGCAGGGATGCTGAGGTAACATACCAGGTTGGAGATTGGGCTTTCACAAAATGAAATCACTCATCAGCTTAGCAAATGGATGATGGAGTTAACGGCTACAACTGGATGCATTTTGGGATTTTATGTAAACTACGGAGATGGGTTTCATACCATCTGGAGAATTTTTCACGTGTTTTTTTTTTTTTAATTCTTTTAGAAGTTTTGTAAGAGTACTATATTTACATTATTTCTACACCTCCTTCACCTCCTCTAAGTTCTCCCATGTGCCCTCGATTCCCAACCAAATTCATGATCTCTTCTTCAATTCTGACTCTTATACACACACAAACACAATACATACATGTGATACACACACACACACACACACATACATGCATGTACACACATACAGACACACAACCTAGTAAGTCCATTTCATTTAATGTTGCTTATATGTACATGTGTTGAGAGGCGACCACTGGGGTTGTATAATATACTGTTGGGCTTGTCCCTGAAGAAAATGATTCCCCTTCTCTCAGTAGCTCATGCTTTACTATAGTCCTTAGTCTAGGGTTAGGGCTTTGTAAAATTTCTCTCATCTACATTGGCATGTTCCATGGTCATTACTCAGGTTTTGTTTATACAAACATATTGTTGAGTTTGCATAAATTTATCTAAATGACTTCCAGGTACCCCACAAATTATGTACTATGGGTGTGGAGGTTGAGTTCTCATTCAGTGATAACTGTTTTTTATTAGCAAAGTTAGCTGAAAGTTGATTGCTCATGTCTGTGGGCCTTTTATAGCAGAGAACTGGGTAGAGAAAGGCTGATTCTAGAGAAAGGCTGGTGTGTCTTTTGGTGTTTAGCCAACGATTTTCCCACCTTCACTTGTTCATTATACTTTGGGAACTTTGATTGCTGTGTCACCTCTCTTTCCCTAGTCTTTAAAAATCACGAGACTATGAAAACAATGTCACATAGGCATGGGTAGGAGAGAAACAAAATTCCCACTGGAGGGAATGTTGCAATTCAGGACTTGACAGTGCAGACTTGATAGTGCCCATATCAGTTGTTGCTAAAACTAGAGCTCTGGCCACTGACCAGCTATGGCAAATACAACCCTTCTGCTTCCTGGTTGAATCAAAATAATCACAAAGACACATTGAGCTCATGTCAATCCTATACAAACATCACCTGCGGTTTTTTGGTCAATGTAAGCAAGCTTTATTTTCAGCCTGACAGGCTTGTCTCCTCAGGGGGTGTTGAGAAAACAGAAGCAAACAAAAAGACTAGGGATTTTCCAAGGTATTTTTTTTTTAAAAAACAAAAGACTGTGGCTGCATATTTCAAAAGTACCTGGCAGAACATCTGATAAGGGTGGAGGTCAGGCTATGGAAAATGGGTCAAAATGTGATTATCGCCCCCCCCCCCCCCAAACCAACCCAGGATTTAACTTATTTTGACCTGTATCAAGAGAGCTTCTGACCTTAAGAGGAAGTCAAGCTGGCCCTTCCATCACTGGGATATTTTATATAATACCAATAAGAATGCAGATGCCTTATACAGCCTGTTGAAGCAACATACAATGGATTTGGTTGTGTTGTATGCTTCATGAGGAAAACAAGCTTGTTTCTCACGGTCAAGCTGGAAGACGAAATCAAGGTGCAGGAAGATTGAATCTGGTGAATCCAACATTAAGGATATGAGAAACAATAACTTAACTCTTAGTTCAAATAAATACAGAGAAATATAGTTCTAAGAGCAAAACTTCTTTTCGTTGAAAGCTGACTTGATGGAAGCAGAGTAAAAGTGGTTTTCTGGACAAGAAGCTGTCTCTCTCTTAGAAACCATGCTTCTCATTGCCTTCCTCTTGATCATGGAAACAGGCTGGGTGGTCTCAATCCTCTGTGGAAATAACCTTGTAGAGATCACAGTCGGGATGAAGAAGGACAGAGCTGAGATCCTCACATTCTTAGCAGTTTTAGCAAATATAAAAGGTAATTATTTTCCATAAAGCAAGCCATTTCACCAGGGCCTATTGGTATCATTCCACACTGGAATTTGTGCTACAACTCAGTGACAACTCTTTAGTTTTCTGTCTCTGTGGGATGCAGGGAGACATTTTTTATTTATCTAAATTAGGAGCTTTTATTTTCCTGAAGGGAATTGAAATTATCATATATACTGTAAACTAGTTATCTATTAATGTCAGCAAATGAGAAAATTTTTATTCTAGAGGCAAATCAGTCATTGGAGTACTAATTACAGTCATGAGAGATTTTTAGTCATTTAACTCAGAGCAAGGGGTTTGAATATTAAAACACAAGAGAAGCTGATTTCTGCAGCATGCCAATGAGATCACAATACTCACATTATAAGACTGAAAAAGATGTTTGCTGACCTTTCTTTCTGGATGTCTAACTGTAAAATGGAGACTTTAGTTTCATTAATATAAATCATCATGAACTCCCTCTGGATATAGCCAACCTTGTCTACCCAGTGATTCTTGGTTTCTTTAGAGAAATTGGCCTTTGAACTGGGCCAGATTCCATTTTTCAGTGCCTTGATTTTGTCTTCCAGCTTCCAGACTGTGAGAAAATTTGTATTTTATTACAAGCAAGCAAATTTATTTTATGTTGTTAACCAGGCTGAGAAGAATAAAGCATCTGAGTTATTAGTTTTATTTAAATTATCATAGCTATCTCAGTGTTTTATGTGGTTATTTTCATGTTGTCTGAGTATACATTGATGTATCTCCACTGAGCAGACTGCACAAATCAGCTGCTTTGTGAATATTATATCAGAGGGAACAAAGAATACAAAAATATATAATCTCAAGAATTAAAAAAATTGAAAAGTGAATACATTTTACCTGGAAATCGTTAGCTAGAATAACTAATCCATACAATTTAATAAATCAGGAGGAGACATGTTGCGAATAGAGTGAACACTTTAAGACCTGAGACTTTGAAACCACTAGGAATAAAAGTAGTGAAAATTCAAGGTACAGAGAAAACCAAAGACTTTCTGGATACCGCCTCAATATTAGAAGACACACAGTAAGAATATGTGAGATTGGAATTCCAAGGATTTGCATGACAGAGGAAGCAGCTGAGTGAGGAGACATACTGGAATGGAGAAAATTTTGATGAACATTCATGTGAAAAGGAATTGATACAAACGATGTAAATAAAAATATAATAAAAGAACAAATAATCTACCAATACATGGGCAAATGAATTGGCCAGAAAGTCCTTAAGTGAAGCAAAACTGTCAATGAATACATAGAATCCTTAGGAATAAAGGAAGTGCTAGTTGAATTATATTCAACTTCTGTCTCATTATAGAAAATGATTAACATCAAGAAGGTAAACTAGGGCCTGGAGAAATGGCTCAGCACTATAGAGCACGTGCTGCTCTTGCAGAGGACCTGCACTCGATTCCCAGAGGCCATGAGGCAGCTTACAATTGTCTGTAACTCTGTGTCTCAGGTATTCACCATCCTCTCCAGACCTCAGCAGGCACCAGGCATGCAAACGGTGCCCGGACACACATGCAGATGAATATTACACATAAACACACAAATCATTTTTTTTTAAAGAAGATAAACAATGATGGTTATGTGATGAAGAAACCCATATCTACCCTTGATGGAACCTCAAATTAACCTTCCAATGCTATGAAAATCAGTATAACTGTTCCTCAAAAGATGGAAAGTAAAGCTACCATCTGACTCTGCTATACCATGTTTTGGTATTTACATAAAGAACTCTACTCAGCACATAGTAGAGTTATCTACACATTGGTGATTACTTTAGCACTCTTCACAATAGGCAGTAAGGAACCAACCTAGCTAAGCACTCACCAATCGATGAGTAGATAAAGAAAATGTGATGCATGTATGCGTCATATATGTATACATATATCACACATACATACAAGGAAAAGTATTATTCAGACATCAAAAAATACAAAATTATGTCATTTGTAGGTAACTAGTTGAAATTGAAAACATCATGTTAAGCAAAGCAAATCTGACGCAGACAAACGTCACATTTTTATCTATTAGCAGAATCTGCATTTAAAAGGGAAGATAGCTGCCATTCTCCTAAGTCAGTATAATTTCTAACTGCAGTCTGAATACTTATCCTTATACCCACACAGGAGTATGCGTCTTATTCCTCAGCAAGGAAGCTGCTTTTCACAACAGATAGATGACAACAGAAACACACAACTACTCGAAATGCAGAGAAGCCCAACTGATAGAAGCTGCAACCAAACACCCATGTCCAAGGTTCAGAGAACAGCAGAGCAGAGGGGCCAGAAACACTGCAAGAACCAGAAAAGGAGGCTATGTTCTGTGAGAGCATGTTTTCTATATATGATAGAAATCTCAACAACAAAATCTCAACAACCTGGTTACTTAAACAAGACTTACACAGTGTGTGTTAGTTTGTATGCTAGCATCAATGGGGTAAATATTAGATGGTCCACCCCTAGATAAAGAGCTACGGGATACTAATAACAGCTAAAAGAGGAGAATTGGTCATCTCCAGGAACTCAAAATATTTTCATATAGTATGAAAATGTCACAATAAAGGAAGTTGGGTTGTAGAAATAACATATACTAGTACTACAATCACTTTTTTGATATAAATAAAACCTAATTTCCTTATCCAAGCAGGTGATAATAGCAACAACACTACAGAGTGAGGGTCAAACAGGTAGCATGCATGACTCTGCTCTCTTATAGTCATGTCTTAGAACTGTGTAAGCTCTGCACAAGTGCTTGCTAGTACTGCATGTCACTTCTTAGAGTCAACTTTTTAGAGTTCCTGTCTCTTCTCACTTTGTATTCTCAGTTTTTTCTTAAATATTACTACAGAACTTAAAGCATTCCCCTGCCTACCCTCTCACACCTTTTAACCCATCACACACAACAGTCTTTAAGCCTAGAGTTCAGTTACATCATTAATAGTTATCTCTACGTCAATGGTAAGTTCGGTCACGTCAGCTGGCAGTTAAGTTATCCACGGTGTGCTCTAACTTCTGTCTTCAGAGTTATCGTCTATGGCACATTGTTATTTCCCATGATTCACTATGTGCGCGTGAATGGATAATCTGCTTGTGTTTTGGTATTTATCCTGAGTGCATGAGAAGGATCTTTTGAAACCCTTGTGACCATATAATGGGTCAGGCTGAGCACCTTCCTAGATTAAAAATTGTCTTGTTAGTAGAGAATTCAATCACCTGTGTAGAAATTGTGGACTTTCACCATGCTAGGCTCTCAGGAGAAGAGGGTTATTAGAGCTGAATTCTCATCACATGGAAAACCCTGTGGTAGTCATCCCTGTGGTAGGAATAATAAGCACTGGAAGCTATAGCTGCTTTCCAGGGACGCTTTGGGGCATAACAAATCTGTGTTACCTTTCTGAGCTAAAATGGCACTCCTCACAGCCAATAAGATCATTGCTGATACAGGCACTGGGCCTCTCCCTGTCTAGAGATCTCTTTGTAGTATATGGGTACAGACTTGGTGACAATGTGGCTAGTGTCCATTTTACAAATGGCTTAGCAGGTGGTTGACAACACTTTTCTAAAGAGACAACAGGAGCTCCCATCACCCAGTCAGGGACCTGAGAAAAATCCTGTTTTATAACCTCCAAAGGGCAGCCTGAATTCTGATTTGAGAATCACTTAGTAACCTAGGACTCCATTTGCCTTAGGCAATATTTACATCCCTCTAATTATAATGTACCTAGCAAGCTGACAACCATCACCTACCCACACTCAGCATACATACACTCTGAACGATATGTACCTAGCAACTACAGGCCCCCTAATTACATTAGGTTACATATGCACCCCCTCTAAGCAATTGAATAAACTTCCCTTCCCTTAGCAACACTCTCCTATAGGCTGGGCAGAATAAATTCTCATCTGGTCTGAACTGGTTCTGAAAGTGTAAACAAAAAGACAAACTGTATCCTTTAAGAAATTGCTAAAGAGGAGTGTTCCTCTTTCTCCACATCCTCGCCAGCATCTGCTGTCACCTGAATTTTTGATCTTAGCCATTCTGACTGGTGTGAGGTGGAATCTCAAGGTTGTTTTGATTTGCATTTCCCTGATGATTTTTTCAGGTGCTTCTCAGCCATTCGGTTATTCCCTAGTTGAGAATTATTTGTTTAGCTCTGAACCCCATTTTTTTTTTGGGGGGGGGAGAAAAGATTTATTTCATTGTTTTTTTTTAATTAGGTATTTTCCTCAATTACATTTCCAATGCTATCCAAAAAGTCCCCAATACACTCCCCCCCCAGTCCCGTCCCCCCCCCCTCCTTGGCCCTGGCACTCCCCTGTACTGGGGCATATAAAGTTGGCAAGTCCAATGGGCCTCTCTTTCCAGTGATGGCCGACTAGGCCAACTTTTGATACAAATGCAGCTAGAGTCAAGAGCTCTGGGGTACTGGTTAGTTCATAATAATGATCCACCTATGGGGTTGCAGTTCCCTTTAGCTCCTTGGGTACTTTCTCTAGCTCCTCCATTGGGGGCCCTGTGATCCATCCAATAGCTGACTGTGAGCATCCACTTCTGTGTTTGCTAGGCCCCTGCATTGTCTCACAAGAGACAGCTATATCTGGGTGCTTTCAGCAAAATCTTGCTAGTGTATGCAATGGTGTCAGCGTTTGGAAGCTGATTATGGGATGGATCCCTGGATATGGCAGTCTTTAGATGGTCCATCCTTTCGTCACAGCTCCAAACTTTATCTCTGTAACTCTTTCCATGGGTGTTTTGTTCCCAATTCCAAGAAGGGGCACAGTGTCCACACTTTGGTCTTCGTTCTTCTTGAATTTCATGCGTTTAACAAATTGTATCTTATATCTTGGGTATCCTAAGTTTTTGGGCTAATATCCACTTATCAGTGAGTACATATTGTGTGAGTTCCTTTGTGAATATGTTACCTCACTCAGGATGATGCCCTCCAGATCCATCCATTTGCCTAGGAATTTCATAAATTCATTCCTTTTAATAGCTGAGTAGTACTCCATTGTGTAAATGTACCATGTTTTCTGTATCCATTCCTCTGTTGAGGGACATCTGGGTTCTTTCCAGCTTCTGGCTATTATAAATAAGGCTGCTATGAACATAGTGGAGCATGTGTCCTTCTTACCGGTTGGAACATCTTTTGGATATATGCCCAGGAGAGGTATTGCTGGATCCTCTGGTAGTATTATGTCCAATTTTCTGAGGAACCGCCAAACTGATTTCCAGAGTGGTTGTACCAGCTTGCAATCCCACCAACAATGAAGGAGTGTTCCTCTTTCTCCACATCCTCGCCAGCATCTGCTGTCACCTGAATTTTTGATCTTAGCCATTCTGACTGGTGTGAGGTGGAATCTCAGGGTTGTTTTGAGTTGCATTTCCTGAGTCCAGCTTATCCCATAATCAGCCACCAAACCCAGACACTATTGCATATGCCAGAAAGATTTTGCAGGTCGGGGGGTGGGGGGGAGGGTATAGGGAACTTTCGGGATAGCATTTGAGATATATATAAAGAAAATATCTAATAAAAAATAAATTTAAAAAAAGAAAAAAAATGAAATTGCTAAAGAGAATCCTCTGTTAACCATCTTATGCCAATGCATAGTTGCAAGTTCTTAGGATTAAAAATCAGACAGATGCATTCAGGGAAAGAGGCATGAGCAGTATAAAAAATGATAATACGGCCTAATCAATCAGAATGGAACCACACTTAATTCACACTTTTATAATCAAACCATCATTGTCTTGAATCTTGAGTTCTTGAATAAAAGAAACCCTTGAGTAATAATCATGGCCTTTGAATATTTTTCTGTCTGTGGGCAGTTGTTCTCTTACAGGACATGATCATGATCACCTGTTTTATACTTTTGCTACAAATATATTTTTCCTACATGTTTATAATTTATGCAAGCTTGTATTTTAGCTGCTTAAGTAAAAGGCTAAGATTGTGGAAATACCCGGCTCAGATCTTAACCAGTGATAACAAAAGGGACTCTCTGCATCCCATTGACATCTGCTCCATCTGACTGCTGAAACAATGTGTCTCTTTCTGGTTGATGAGCACATTGATGTATGGGCAAGAGTGTGGCATGCTATGACATGAGAACGGACACTGTATTGCCTCTATTATTTGGTTGATTGCCCTCATTTCTATCCATTGTAGTGAAACTAAATTTAAACAGATTTATTTTCTGAAATCTGTAAGTGAGCTGTGTTCTTGACAACTTATTGATCCTAAGGAAGGCACAGGTATCTGCACTGACTGTAAATTTGAGACTGCATTTTCATTTCAACATTACGAAAGAATAATGGACTACCTCACCCATTTTTTATTAAACTAATAAAACTAAGTTTTTAAAAAATACAACTCAGTATTGACATTTTTAAGTCATCAAAATAATTTATAATTGTTAAATGTCTCGTAAATATACACGATCTCTTCTGAAGCTAAAAGTAATATGCATTTTAACCAGTTTTAAAAATCGATTTGGATCAATATACCTGATAGAAGTAGAAAAAAATCTCTTATGATGTCCTCAATGAAAGGAAAGTGTAACAAGTTCCTGAATAGACAGAAATGGTTCCATCTCCAAGGGAAAGTGTAACTGTGGCTTCCTAGAATGAATTGGGAAGTGCTCCTTCTGTTTCTATTTTGTGGGATAGTTTGAAGAATATTGGTATTAGGTCTTTTTTGAAGGTCTGATAGAATTCTGCACTAAACCCATTTGTTTCTGGGAAACTTTCAATGATAGCTTCTATTTTTGTAGGGGTTATGAGACTGTTTAGATCATTTATCTGATCCTGATTTAATTTTGGTATTTGGTATCTGGCTGAAAATTGTTCATTTCATCCAGATTTTCCAGTTTTGTTGAATATAGACTTTTGTAGTAGGATCTGGTAATTTTTTTGGATTTCCTTAGTTTCTGTTGTTATATCTACCTTTTCATTCCTGATCTTGTAAATTTGGATACTGTCTCTGTGCCCTCTGGTTAGTCTGACTAACGGTTTATCTATCTTGTTGATTTTCTCAAGGAACCAACTCCTGGTTTGATTGATTCTTGGTATAGATGTTTTTGTTTCTACTTGGTTGATTTCAGCCCTGAGTTTGATTATTTCCTACAGTCAACTCCTCTTGGGTGTATTTACTTCTTTTTGTTTTAGAGCTTTCAGGTGTGCTGCCAAGCTGCTAGTATATGCTCTCTCCAGTTTCTTTTTGGAGGCACTCAGAGCTATGAATTTTCCTCTTAGAACTGCTTTCCTTGTGTCCATAAGTGTGGGTATGTTGTACCTTCATTTTCATTAAATTCTAAAAAGTCTTTAATTTCTCTATTTCTTCCTTGACCAAGTTATCATTGAGTAGGGCATTGTTCAGCTTCCATGTGTATGTGGACTTTCTGTTATTTTTGTTGCTACTGAAGACCAGTCTTAGTCCATGGCGATGTGATAGAATGCATGGAATTATTTTAATCTTCTTGTATCCGTTGAGTCTTGTTTTGTGACTGATTATTTGGTCAGTTTTGGAGAAGGTACCATGAGCTGCTCAGAAGAAGGTATATTCTTTTGCTTTAGGATGAAATGTTCTATAAATATTGATTAAAACCATTTGGATCATAAATTCTGCTAGTTTCACTGTGTCACTGATTATTTTTGTTTCCATGATCTGTCCGTTGCTGAGAGTAGGGTGTTGAGGTGCAATGTGTGCTTTGAGCTTTAGTAAAGTTTCTTTTATGAATGTGGGTCCTCTTGCATTAGTAGCATAGATGTTCAGAATTGAGAGTTCTTCTTGGTAGATTTTTTCCTTTAACTAGTATGAAGTGTCCTTCCTTATCTTTTTTGATATCTTTAGGTTGAAAGTTGATTTTATTTGATATTAGAATGGCTACTAAAACTTGTTTCTTGGGACCATTTGCTTGGAAAAAATTTTTCCAGCCTTTTACTCTGAGCTAGTGTCTTCCTTTGTCACTGAGGTGGATTTCCATATGCAGCAAAATGTGTGGTCCAGTTTACATATCCAGTCTGTTGGTCTATGTCTTCTTATTGGGGAATTCAGTTCATTGATATTAAGAGATATTAAGGAAAAGTGATTCTTGCCTCCTGTTATTTTTGTTGTTAGAGGTAGAATTATGTTTGTGTGGCTATCTTTTCTTTTTTTTATTAGGTATTTTCCTCATTTACATTTCCAATGCTATCAAAAAAGTCCACAATACACTCCCCCCGCCACTCCCCTACCCACCCACTCCCACTTTTTGGCCCTGGCGTTCCCCTGTACTGGGGCATATAATGTTTGCAAGTCCAATGGGCCTCTCTTTCCAGTGATGGCCGACTAGGCCAACTTTTGATACATATGCAGCTAGAGTCAAGAGCTCTGGGGTACTGGTTAGTTCATAATGTTGTTCCACCTATAGGGTTGCAGATCCCTTTAGCTCCTTGGGTACTTTCTCTAGCTCCTCCATTGGGGGCCCTGTGATCCAGTCAATAGCTGACTGTGAGCATCCATTTCTGTGTTTGCTAGGCCCAGGCATAGTCTCACAAGAGACAGCAATATCTGGGTGCTTTCAGCAAAATCTTGCTAGTGTATGCAATGGTGTCAGCCTTTGGAAGCTGATTATGGGATGGATCCCTGGATATGGCAGTCTTTAGATGGTCCATCCTTTCGTCACAGCTCCAAACTTTATCTCTGTAACTCTTTCCATGGGTGCCTGGTTCCCAATTCTAAGAAGGGGCACAGTGTCCACACTTTGGTCTTCGTTCTTCTTGAGTTTCATGCGTTTAACAAATTGTATCTTATATCTTGGGTATCCTAAGTTTTCGGGCTAATATCCACTTATCAGTGAGTACATATTGTGTGAGTTCCTTCGTGATTGTGTTACCTCACTCAGGATGATGCCCTCCAGGGTCCATCCATTTGCCTAGGAATTTCATAAATTCATTCTTCTTAATAGCTGAGTAGTACTCCATTGTGTAAATGTACCACATTTTCTGTATCCATTCCTCTGTTGAGGGGCATCTGGGTTCTTTCCAGCTTCTGGCTATTATAAATAAGGCTGCTATGAACATAGTGGAGCATGTGTCCTTCTTACCGGTTGGAACATCTTCTGGATATATGCCCAGGAGAGGTATTGCTGGATCCTCTGGTAGTATTATGTCCAATTTTCTGAGGAACCGCCAAACTGATTTCCAGAGTGGTTGTACAAGCTTGCAATCCCACCAACAATGAAGGAGTGTTCCTCTTTCTCCACATCCTCCCCAGCTTCTGCTGTCACCTGAATTTTTGATCTTAGCCATTCTGACTGGTGTGAGGTGGAATCTCAGGGTTGTTTTGAGTTGCATTTCCCTGATGATTAAAGATGTTGAACATTTTTTTAGGTGCTTCTCTGCCATTCGGTATTCCTCAGGTGAGAAGTGTGGCTATCTTTTTTTGGGTTTGTCGAAAGAAGATTATTTTCTTGCTTTTTCTAGGGTGTAGTTTCCCTTCTTGTGTTGGTGTTTTTCACCTATTATCCTTTGAAGGGCTGGATTTGAGGAAAGATATTGTGTAAATTTGGTTTTGTCTTGGAATACCTTGGTTTCTCCATCTATAGTAATTGAGAGTTTTGCTGGGTATAGTACCCTGGGCTGGCATTTGTCTTCTCTTAGGGACTGCACAACATCTACACAGGATCTTCTGATTTTCATACTCTCTGGTGAGAACTCTTGTATAATTCTGATAGGTCTGCCTTTAAATGTTACTTTATCTTTTTGCCTTACTGCTTTTAATATTCTTTCTTCATTTTTTAATGTATTTGGTGTTTTGATTATTATGTGACAGGAAGAATTTCTTTTCCCATCTAATCTATTTGGAGTTCTGTAGGCCTTTTGTATGTTTGTGGGAATCTTTTTCTATAATTTTGTTGAAGAAATTTACAAGGCCTTTAAGTTGGGAATTTTTCACTCTCTCCTATACCTATTATCCATAGGTTTGGTCTTCTCATTGTGTCCTGAATTTCCTCAGTGTTTTGGATTAGGAGCTTTTTTCATTTTTCATTTTCTTTGACTGCTGTGTCCATGTTTTCTATGGTATCTTCTGCACCTGAGATTCTCTCTTCTATCACTTGCATTCTGTTGGCAATTTTTGTATCCATGACTCCTCATCTTTTTCCTAGGTTTTCTATCTCCAGGGTTGTCTCCATTTGTGCTTTCTTTATTGTTTCTATTTTTATTTTAGATCCTGGATGGTTTTGGTCAATTCCTTCACCTGCTTGACTTTGTATTTCTGGGATTTATTTATTTATAATTAGATATTTTCTTTATACACATTTAAATGCTATCCCGAAAGTTCCCTATACCCTCCCCCCACCCTGCTCCCCTACCCACCCACTCCTGCTTCTTGGCCCTGGCATTCCCCTTTACTGAGGCATATAAAGTTTGCAATACCAAGGGGCCTCTCTTCCCAGTGATGGCTGACTAGGCCATCTTCTGCTACATATGCAGCTAGAGATACGAGCTCTGGGGGTACTGGTTAGTTCATATTGTTGTTCCCCCTATAGGGTTGCAGACCCCTTCAGCTCCTTGGGTGCTTTCTCTAGCTTCTCCATTGGGGGCCCAGTGTTCCATTTTATAGATGATTGTGAGCATCCATTTCTGTGTTTGCCAGGCACTGGCATAACCTCATACTAGACAGATATAACAGGGTCCCTTCAGCAAAATCTTTTTGACATATGCAATAGTGTCTGGGTTTGGTGGCTGATTATGGGATGGATCCTCAGGTGAGGTAGTCTCTGAATAGTCCATCCTTTTGTCTTAGCTCCAAACTTTGTCTCTGTAACTCCTTTCATGGGTATTTTGTTTCCTATTCTAAGGAGGAATGAAGTATTCACTCATTGGTCTTCCCTCTTCTTGATTTTCTTGTGTTTATTTATAATAGCTAGAAGCTTAAAAGAACCCAGATGTCCCTCAACAGAAGAATGGATACAGAAAATGTGGTACATTTACACAATGGAGTACTACTCAGCTATTAAAAACAATGGATTTACAAAATTCTTGGACAAATGGATATATCTGGAGGAGGATATCATCCTTAGTGAGGTAACCCAATCACAAAAGAAGCCATGAAATATACACTCACTGATAAGTGGATATTAACCCAGAAACATAGAACAACCAAGATACAGTAGTGGAGCATGTGTTATTACCAGTTGAAACTTCTTTTGGGTATATGCCCAAGAGAGGTATTGCTGGATCTTCTGGTAGTACTATGTCCAATTTTCTGAGGAACCTCCAGACTGACTTCCAGAGTGGTTGCACAAGCTTGCAATCCCACCAGCAGTGGAGGAGTGTTCCTCTTTCTCCATATCCTTGCCAGCATCTGCTGTCACCTGAATTTTTGATCTTAGCCATTCTGACTGGTGTGAGTTGGAATCTCAAGGTTGTTTTGATTTGTATTTCCCTGATGATTAAGGATGTTGAACATTTTTTTCAGGTACTTCTCAGCCATTCGGTATTCCTCAGGTGCGAATTTTTAGTTTAGTTCTGAACCCCATTTTTAAATGGGGTTATTTGAGTTTCTGGAGGCCAGCTTCTTGAGCTCTTTTATATATTGTATATTAGTCCCCTATCAGATTTAGGATTGGTTAAAATCCTTTCCCAATCTGTTGGTCACCTTTTTGTTGCTGGCCTTATTGACAGTGTCTTTTGCCTTACAGAAGCTTTGCAATTTTATGAGGTCCCATTTCTCAATTCTTGATCTTGCAGTGCAAGCCATTCCTGTTCTGTTTAGGAATTTTTCCCCTGTGCCCATATCTTCGAGGCATTTCCCTACTTTCTCCTCTATTGATTTCAGTGCTTCTGGTCGTATGTGGAGGTCTTTGATCCACTTAGACTTGAGCTTTGTACAAGGAGATAAGAATGGATAATTAGTTTTTCTGCAATTTTTTAAGGGATTTTTGTATTTCCTCTCTAAGGGTTGTGAGCTGTTTACCTATGTTCTCCTATATTTCCTTAAGGGAGACATTTATTTCCTTAAAGTCCTTTATCATCATAATGAGATGTAATTTTAAATCAGAGTCTTGCTTTTCTGTTGTGTTGGGGTATCCAGTGCTTGCTGTAGTGGGACAACTCAGTTCTGATGTCAAGTAGTCTTGGTTTCTGTTGCTTATATTCTTGCCCTTGCCTCTTGCCATCTGATTATCTCTGGTGACTGAGGCTTGTCCTTCCTGCAAGCCTGTGTGTCAGAACTCCTGGGAGACCAGTTCTCTTAGGGAAGAATTTAGATACAGAGAGCTGTGGTACAGGGTCTGCTCCAGGGTGCAGATAGAAACCAGAAGGATCTTGTCTTGGGCTGTTCCTTGGTTCATGTGTCCTGATGGCTCTGGGAAGGTCCCTCTTGGACCACGAATTTCAGAAGGAGTAGTGGTCTTACCTGAGCTCATAGCTGTATTGGCAGTCCTGGGAGACCAGCACTTTCCCGATGGTATTTGTGTATGGAGAGCTGTTGCACAGCATCAGCTCTGGGTGCCATGGCACAGGATATGCTCTGTTTGGAGATGGAAACTGGAAGGATGTTCTCCATCATTCTTCTTCAGAATTCTCTTTGGTGGATTCTTGTTTAGGCTGTTATAATTTTTTGGAGGAGAGTCGGCGTGGTAGGTGTCATCACAGAAGCTTCCCATTTTCCTCCCTGTCAAAGGTGCCTCTGAGGTCATTGATATCACAGCAAAAATAGACTTCTTGCTCTTCATGGTCAGTTGAAGCACAGATCCTGGGCCTCCACATGGTTTCTGGTGACAACACAGATCACAGATCTATTGTAGTAGGACTACAGACCCAGACAAGTCCCTCAGAAGCTGCCTGGAACATAAACATCAGCATAGCTTCAAGTGGCAGCAAATATCAGACAAATCAACATGTCCCACTCTCCAGAGGCAGCATTATGGGGCATTGATATGGCTTCGGACAGCAGCACAGAGGAACATGGACATATGCATGGCCTTTAGTGGTAACAGGGGCCATAGATATCACCATAAACCCAGGCTGCAGTAGGACCTCAGAGCCAGATATGGCCCTTGGTGACAGCAAGGACCAAGACTTCACCATGGCCTGACATAGCAGTACAGGCCACTCACATCAATATGGCCCATACTGGTGGCAGCACTGACCATGGACATTGACATGGCTTCAGGCTGTAGTACAGACCACGGACATCTGCATTGCCCTTGGTGGTAACATGTGGGACAGACATCATCCCGGTCCCCAGCATCATCCGTGTCTGTCTGTCTTGGCTGGCTGCTGGCTCTTCTGCCCCCAGTCTGCTCCTTACTTTATAGAGTTTAGATTTACCAGAACACACAACCATGGGAGCCAACATTCTCTGTCACTCTCTCTCTGTATCTGTCTCCCTGTCTCTTTATGTCTTTCTGTCTCTCTCTTTCCCTCCCTCCCTCTGTTCCTTCATTCCTCCCTCCTTCCTTATTCCTTTTCCCTCCCTCCTTCTGTCCCCAATGTCCTCTCTCTCTTATTAATCCCCCCTTTCTGTTTTTGTTTTTGTTTTACTAAAGTCTTATTGTGGGGTGAAATACATTCAAGAGCAGACTTGCTTCAGAAGATAAAAATGGGACTGGAGAGATGACTTAGCAGTTAAGAGCACTGTGTTTCATGAGGACCAGCATTTGATTTTCAGTATCCACATGGTGGTCTACAATCATCTATAACTCCAGGTCCAGAAGATCTGGCGCTGTCTTTTGGCTTCCATAGACAGCAGGCACATGTCTTATGCATAGATATATATGTGCAAGTACAAACATTTTTGCACATAAAATAAAAATAAATAAATCTCAAAATTTTGGACTAGATTAAATTTTTATAATTAGTTCCCAACCCAAAATTTATGCATTCTGTACCACTGATTATCAATTTTTACTGAATCCCATTGCAAGAGCACTGATAAAATTAGCATTTTTAATGATTTAAAAATATTTTAATTCATTTTGGGTGCCAATGCTTTGCCTGCCTGCATGCCTAGTGCCCATAGAGCCCGGAAAAGGTGTTGGAACATCTGGAACTGTAGTTACACATTCTTGTGAGCCACCATGTGGGTGCAGATAATCTACCCTGAGTCATCTGAAAGATCTGTCATTGCTCTTAATCCATGAGCAATCTGTCTAGCACCTGTAATTAGTATTTTATCCATTCTTTTGCTCTCTGGAATTATACAAGGTACTGAATATTTATTTCTCTATGCCACACTTAAAATAACAGGCTACATATAAAAGTGAGACTCTTAATTGGTCATCTAATTTCAAGTGGTGAGCCATGAAATGAGAAATGAGTGAATTAGTTGGATCACTGGGTTGTATTTATTGATTTGTTCATTTATGTATGTGTATACATATGTAACAAAGACAATTAAAGAAAAAGAGGCCATGTATTTGATAGGAGGCCATAAAGGGAGAGGCACTGGAATGATTGAAGAAGGAAGGCAGGGGACAATCTACACATAGTACATACATGTAAAATTTAAAGAAAATGATCATAAGTTATTGAACAAGATGGCCTATTAAGATGAGATAAGAGAATTTTTGTTAAATTATAGAGGTTGATGTTTATTGACTATGATGTAAAATCAAATACTATGCTGGCTTAATAGTAAAAACCCAATAAAGGTTTAAAGGAGTAAGGAAACATGTGGAAATATTGCAAGTGAAATACCTTAGGAAGCCTCAACTCTTTATTTACTCTATTCTTTGGTGTTTCATAAGCAGGAAGTAGCTTCAGTTTCCAATGGTGATATAAGTTCATGTTTTTAAATCTATTGGGATACTTTAGTAGCTCATAACTGAGAATGGCATTGTCTTAAGTTATTTTAGAATTTTACTGTGTATTTAAAAGCAAAATACTAATTTTTATTGAAATCTATGTTCCCAATTTGACTTTAAGAAAATGTATTACTAGCTAGGTGTAAATTTTGCAGTGTATTTATCAATATCATATTACAGCATTTACTGAAATTTTATATAATTAAATTATTGATTCCCCAGTCTCTAAAAGTAATAATAATATTTTCTCTAATAATTCAGTATACTAGCAGCTAAGATTAACATTAAAATACTTAGGAAAATTCTAAATATTTTGATCCAAGGTCTTAAACAACTTACATATTTAGGAGCAAATGTGACAGCAACAGAAATCTTTTTCTGTACTATGTGATGCATTGCCTTCAGGATGATAAATATTTATCTTAAATAGAAAGAGACTGGCACAATAGTTTACAGTTGAGGACTATTCCAGACTAACTCAAGTGTTTCAACAGAAATGTTCCTTCAGGTTATTTTCCCAACCTCAGGGGATTTGCCTGTTGTTTGTGTCACATTTTGTTTTTGTCCACATCTTGAGGAGTGTTAATATGTTCCTTGGACTCACCAACTTTTATGCATAACATTTCTTATTTTTTACAGCTGTTACTTCAAGCTATATAGAAATGTCTGCACAAAGGTACACAGTGTTGTAATTCAGATTGACTTTCATGGGGATCTTACATGAACTAAATTTATCAATAAACAAAATTAAATGTAGATAATTATCAGAGGAGTGAAACTAGGAAAATTCTTACCCCTTCTCACTCTATAATTTCCCCACTTTTGTGGTCATGGTGGTTAAGAGCACAGCTGGGGAGGGAAATGTTGACCGGGAAGGCAACTGACTCCTTGCACGTGGCTGCCCAGATGCAATACTTCTCAGGGATGTGGGGCCAGCTCTTTCTGGGCAGCTCAGCTTGTCTTTTTATTTAGAACAGTGATGAAGAAACAATGCAACATTATTTGTTAATGTGTTCATCCATTCTTTCCTTTGGTACTGTGTTTAGCAAGAGACACAAAGTCCTGTAACTGTAGTCCTCAATGTCACAGAACACAGTAATCACAAATTGGTGTGGTACTGACAGCAATAAGCCAACTCCTGACCTATAAGGCAATGCCCTTCCAGAGAAGATAGTATCTGAGATGTAATGACAATGAAGACAGACCAGAAATTACACAAGGTACTTTACACAATAGGCTTCTGAAGATGGACATATCCTGATTACAAGAGCACATGCACAGAACAGAGCGGCTCTGTAGATGTGATAACAGTAAGCATACTGAAATGGAGAGATTATACTCATCTAAGTAAGTTTGATATAACCACGTCAGTTCTCAATAGGAGAAGGGAAGAGGGCAACATCCAAAGAAGAAATTATGATAAGGGAAACAGAGGTCGCAAGTATCCATAACCATGATAGAGGGATGATCTGGACTGTAGAGTCTAGAGACTGCTATTTGCATGAGAAATGAGAAAAGCAAGGAATGAATTCTAATAGAGATTCCAGAACAATGCAGTCCAGTGAACACTTGGATCTTTAGCCATTTATAATTTGTTTTGGACATCCGACTCCATGATACATAGGGGAATACATTAGTTTTGTCTGCAAATGACATCCTTTTGCAAAGGAAAACCTAGTTTTGCCCATTGGAATCTCCAGATTTCATCTGTGCAGGCCCAAAGCTGCCACAGTCTCTATGAGTCCAGTTCTTTTTTGATCTCATGTGATAATCTGTTGCTAGTGTGATATGTGTATATATGAGTTTGTGTTTGTATGTGTGTTAATTCTTTCTAGATCCTTGTAGAATTTTACCTTTAGTTGTTATAATAAAAAATGGTCAGATGTAGACAATCATATTTAATATAGATATTTGCAATGTCTAATTTGTATCTTACTATTTGAAACTAAGTCTGGTCAGAAGAAAGCCTCCATACAGAAACTTGTATTCTAGAAATTGAGGTTTTCACTAGGTTTTCAGGTACACTCAGATGTCCAGATGGTGTACGGAGGGAGAATTCCCACACAAGAGCAAGGGAAATGTGCTATCTTCATGGAAATGACAACTTGGGTCCCAAAATTATTAAATGCCTTTCATGGAAAAGATTTATTTTATAGGTGTGTGTGTGTGTGTGTGTACATGCCTGTGTGAACTTGTGTGCATTGTGTGCATGTAGGAATCTCAGGAGATCAGAAGAGAACAACACATGCCCTGGAACTGGAGTTATAGGAAGTCTTGAATTGCCATTTGGGTGCAGAGAACTGAACTGAGGTCTTCTGCAAGAACAGCAAGTTCTTAAATGCTGAACAGTCTCTCCAGCTTCCACATGGAGTTCGTTCTCTCTCTCTCTCTCTCTCTCTCTCTCTCTCTCTCTCTCTCTCTCTCTCTCTCTCTCCCTCCCTCCCTCCCTCCCTCCCTCCCTCCCTCCCTCCCTCCCTCCCTCCCTCTCTCTCTCTCTCTCTCTCTCTCTCTCTCTCTCTCTCTCTCTCCATCTTAAGCATTCCTGTACTTCCTGGTCCCTCCTTTACAGAGTCCCCTGTACCCTCAATTAAAGAACATACACGGGCTGGAAAGAGGCTCCCAGCATATCTGTAGCAGACATGAAGCTCACACTCCATGGCTGCCTTGTCTCACTCAAGTGGGAGACAATGTGCCACATGAAGTTCGTAAGGCCACGCATCTTTGCAAGTGTATCTAGCCCCTATAGGGAAAATAACAACATTCAAATTGCTTGCTAAATTGTTGATCTTCATTAACTCTGCCATTTCCTCTAGTTACAACTCTTTAGACCCCTGAAATACATGTTCTTAGGCTAGTCATAGCTCATAGACATGATCTACTACCCCACTAACAAAGTAAGCAGTACCTATCCATCTTGTATCAACTACATTGGCATCCCCATTAAGACTAGGATGTGAGTACATTATTATGACTGCTTGTAGTAAATCACATGTATGCTCACAGAAGATAGTTAAAGATGTTGCTACTGGTTTAAGGCAGTAGAACTTGTTATTCATAATTTATGAATATGCATTATGATTATGAATATGCAGTGAAAGGCAGCTCTTGATCTAAATGAATGACCTTGAAAATTCCGAGGATGTGATAACTCTAAAATCTAAGAATATTGCTAAAAAATTGAGTGGTGAAGAATAGCAACTATACATTTTTAAAATTTATTTTTTATAAGATATTTTCTTTATATACATTTCAAATGCTATCCCTAATGTTCCCTATACCCTCCCCCCACCCTGCTCCCCTACCCACCCACTCCTGCTTCTTGGCCCTGGCATTCCCCTTTACTGAGGCATATAAAGTTTGCAATACCAAGGGGCCTCTCTTCCCAGTGATGGCTGACTAGGCCATCTTCTGCTACATATGCAGCTAGAGATATGAGCTCTGGGGGTACTGGTTAGTTCATATTGTTGTTCCCCCTATAGGGTTGCAGACCCCTTCAGCTCCTTGGGTGCTTTCTCTAGCTTCTCCATTGAGGGCCCAGTGTTCCATTTTATAGATGACTGTGAGCATCCACTTCTGTATTTGCCAGGCACTGGCATAACATCATATGAGACAGCTATAACAGGGTCCCTTCAGCAAAATCTTTCTGGCATTGTGCAGTAGTGTCTGGGTTTGGAGGCTGATTATGGGATGGATCCCCCAGTGGGGTAGTCCTAGCTCCAAACTTTGTCTCTGTAACTCCTTTCGTGGGTATTTTGTTCCCTATTCTAAGGAGGAATGAAGTATCCACCCATTGGTCTTCCCTCTTCTTGATTTTCTTGTGTTTTGCAAATTGTATCTTGGTTGTTCTATGTTTCTGGGTTAATATCCACTTATCAGTGAGTGTATATTTCATGGCTTCTTTTGTGATTGGGTTACCTCACTAAGGATGATATCCTCCAGATACATCCATTTGTCCAAGAATTTCATAAATCCACTGTTTTTAATTGCTGAGTAGTACTCCATTGTGTAAATGTACCACATTTTCTGTATCCATTCTTCTGTTGAGGGACATCAGGGTTCTTTCCAGCTTCTGGCTGTTAAAAATAAGGCTGCTATGAACATAGTGGAGCATGTGTTCTTATTACCAGTTGGAACTTCTTCTGGGTATATGCCCAAGAGAGGTATTGCTGGATCTTCTGGTAGTACTATGTCCAATTTTCTGATGAGCCGCCAGACTAATTTCCAGAGTGGTTGTACAAGCTTGCAATCCCACCAGCAGTGGAGGAGTGTTCCTCTTTCTCCATATCCTCACCAGCATCTGCTGTCACCTGAATTTTTGAACTTAGCCATTCTGACTGGTGTGAGGTGGAATCTCAGGGTTGTTTTGAGTTGCATTTCCCTGATGATTAAGGATGTTGAACATTTTTTCAGGTACTTCTCAGCCATTTGGTATTCCTCAGGTGAGAATTCTTTGTTTAGCTCTGAACCCCATTTTTAAATGAGGTTATTTGAGTTTCTGGAGTCCAGCTTCTTGAGCTCTTTGTATATATTGTATATTAGTCCCCTATCAGATTTAGGATTGGTTAAAATCTTTTCCCAATCTGTTGGTGGCCTTTTTGTTGCTGGCGTTATTGACAGTGTCTTTTGCCTTACAGAAGCTTTGCAATGTTATGAGGTCCCATTTGTCAGTTCTTGATCTTACAGCACAAGCCATTCCTGTTCTATTTAGGAATTTTTCTCCTGTGCCCATATCTTAGAGGCTTTTCCCCACTTTCTCCTCTATTAATTTCAGTGTCTCTGGTCTTATATGGAGGTCTTTGATCCACTTAGACTTGAGCTTTGTACAAGGAGATAAGAATGAATCAATTCCCATTTTTCTACATGATAACCGCCAGTTGTGCCAGCACCATTTGTTGAAAATGCTGTCTTTTTTCCACTGGATGTGGAAAGATCTCCCATGCTCATGGATCGCCAGGATTAATATAGTAAAAATGGCTATCCTGCTGTAAGCAATCTATAGATTCAATGCAATCCCCATCAAAATTCCAACTCAATTCTTCACTGAGATAGAAAGGGCAATTTGCAAATTCATCTGGAAAAATGAAAAACCTAGGAGAGCAAAAACTATTCTCAACAATAAAAGAACCTCTGGTGGAATCACTATGCATGACATTAAGCTGTACTATAGAGCAATTGTGATAAAAACTGCATGGTACTGGTACAGTGACAGACAGGTAGATCAATGGAATAGAATTGAAGACCCAGAAATGAATCCACACAGCTATGGTCACTTGATCTTTGACAACGGAGCTAAAGCAGCTATACATTTTTAAAGATGGGAATCTTTCTGTCTCTTCAATTATCTTGAAATCATTTCTTATTTCAAAGAAATAAAAAGTTAAAGGGTGTCATTTGTTGTTCAGTTTATTAATGAAATTGTAAGAAAGGCCCCTTGGTCTTGCAAATTTTATATGCCTCAGTACAGGGGAATGCCAGGGCCAAGTAGTCAGAGAAGGTGGGTGGGTGGGGAAGCATATGGGGGACTTTTGGGATAGCATTTGAAATGTAAATGAAGAAAATTCCTAATTAAAAAAATAAAATAAAACAAAAAATTACAAAAGATAAAAATGAAAATAATGATAAAAAGAACAATTTGTAATATTTGTCTAACATTCACAATAAAAGAAACTTTCAGTTTTTTCTTATATATATAAAAAAAGAAATTATAACCATACACTAGGAAGAATAAACTTATAATGTACTGCCCTCTGAATGCTGGTATCCTCACAATTCATACTGAAACTGTACCTTTTGCTCTGAGATAGGACCTTGTAATATCTGTCCAAGGATCACTGGGAGCACCTTCCATGATATAAGGCACAGTGAAAACTCAGTGCTCTTTGATCCAGAGCCTTCATCAGAACCTTGTGGCAGCTGTGAAAATGACTTTATGTTGTTTTTCTTTTTTTTTTTTGTTCCTTTTTTCTTTCCCCCTTTTAAAAATTAGATATTTTCTTTATTTGCATTTCAAATGTTATCCCCTTTCCTGATTTCCCCTCTGAAAACCCCCTATCCACTCCCTCTCCCTCTGCTCACCAACCCACCCACTCCCACTTCCTGGCCCTGACATTCCCCTACACTGGGACATAGAGCCTTCACAGGACCAAGGGCCTCCCCTCCCATTTATGACCCATAAGGTCATCCTCTGCTATATATTCAGCTGGAGCCATGGGTCCCTCCATGTGTACTCTGTGGTTGGTGGTTTAGTCCCAAGGAGCTCTGGGGGGGGAATGGGGGGTTCATATTGTTGTTCCTCCTATGGGGCTGCAAAACCCTTCAGCTCCTTGGGTCCTTTCTCTAGCATCCCCATTGGGGACTCTGTGCTCAGTCTAAAGGATGATTGAGAGCATCCACCTCTGTATTAGTCAGACACTAGCAGAGCCTCTCAGGAGACAGCTGTATCAGGCTTTTGTCAGCAAGCAGTTGTTGGCATCCACAATAGTGTCTTGGTTTGGTGACTGTATATGGGATGGATCTCCAGGTGGGATGGCCTTTCCTTCAGTCTCTACTTCACACTTTGTCTCTCTAACTTCTTTCATGGACATTTTGTTCCCCTTTCTAAGAAGGACCAAAGTATCTACACTTTGGTTTTCCTTCTTCTTGAGCTTCATGTGGTCTATGAATTGTATCTTGGACATTCAGGCTTCTGGGCTAATATCCACTTATCAGTGAGTGCATACCATGTGTGTTCTTTTGTGATTGGGTTACCTCACTCAGAATGATATTCTCTAGTTCCATTCATTTGCCTAAGAATTTCATGGATTCATCATTAATACCTGAGTAGTACTCCACAAATGTACCACATTTTCTGTATCCATTCCTCTGTTGAGAGGCATCTGGGTTCTTTCCAGCTTCTGGTTATTATAAATAAGGCTGCTATGAACATAGTGGAGCATGTGTCCTTCTTACATGTTGGAGCATCTTCTGGGTATATGCCCAGGAGTGATATTACTTGTTCCTCAGGTAGTCCTATGTCCAATTTTCTGAAGAACTGACAAACTGATTTCCAGGGTAGTTGTACCAGCTTGCAATCCCACCAGCAATGGAGGAGTGTACCTCTTTCTCCACATCTCTAGCATCTGCTGTCACCTTACTTTTTGAACTCTGCACTAAATCCATCGTGTCCTGTGCTTTGTTGTTGTTGTTGTTGAAAGACTATTAATGACAGTTTCTACTTCTTTAGGGGGTATGGAACTGTTTAGATCATTAATCTGATCCTGATTTAACTTTGGTACCTGGTATCTGTCTAGAAAAAATATCCATTTCATCCAGATATTTCAGGGTTTTTTGAGGATAAGCTTTTGTAGTAGGATCTGATGATTTTTTTTTTTAGATTTCCTCAGTTTCTGTCCTTATGTCTCCCTTTCATTTTCTGATTTTGTAAATTTGGATAATGTCTTTGTGCCTTCTGGTTAGTCTGACTAAGGGTTTATCTATCTTGTTTTTCTCAAGGACCCTGCTCCTGGTTTGCTTGATTCTTTGTATAGTTCTTTTTGTTTCTACTTGGTTGATTTCAGCCCTGAGTTTGATTATTTCCTGCCTTTTACTCCTCCTGGGTATATTTGCTTCTTTTTGTTCTCAAGCTTTCAGATATGCTGTCAAGCTGCTACTGTATGGCTGCTCTAGCTTCTTTTGAGAGGCACTCAGAGCTATGAGTTTTCCTCTTAGTACTGCTTTCATTGTGTCTCATAAATTTGGGTATGATGTGGCTTCATTTTCATTAAACTTTAAAAAGTCTCTTTATTTCTTCCTTTACCAAGTTATCATTGAGTAGAGTGTTGTTCAGCTTCTACATGTATGTGGTCTTTCTATTGTTTATGTTGTTGTTGACGACCAGTCTTAGTCTGTGATGATCTGATAGGATGCATGGGATTATTTCAATATTCTTGAATCTGTTGAGACCTGTTTCGTTATAAATTATATGGTCAATTTTGGGTAAGGTACTATGAGCTGCTGAGAAGAAGGTATATTCTTTTGTTTTAGGATAAAATGTTTTATAGGTATCTGTTAAATCCATTTGGTTCATAAATTCTGTTAGTTTCACTGTGTCTCTGTTTAGTTCCCGTTTCCATGATCTGTCTGATGCTGAGAGTACAATGCTGAAGTCTCTCACTATTATCATGTGAGGTACAACATGTGCTTTGAGCTATAGTAAAGTTTCTTTTATGAATGTGGGTGCTCTTGCACTAGTAGCATAGATGTTCAGAATTGAGAGTTCTTCTTGATAGATTTTTTTTTCTTTGACCAGTATGAAGTGTCCTTCCTTATCTTTTTTGGTAACTTTAGGTTGAAAGTCAATTTTATTTGATATTAGAATGGCTACTCTAGCTTATTTCTTGGGGCCATTTGCCTGCAGAATTTTTTCCACACTTTTACTCTGAGGTAGTGCCTGTCTTTGTCACTAAAGTTGGCTTCCTGTATGCAGCAAAATGCTGAGTCTTGTTTACATATCCATTCTGTTAGTCTATGTCTTTTTATTGGGGAATTGAGTCCACTGATGTTAAGAGCTATTATGTAAAAGTAATGGTTGCTTCCTGTTATTTTTGTTGTTAGAGTTGGGATTCTCTTCTTGCAGCTATCTTCTTTTAGGCTTTTTTTTTACATACATTTTTTTATTAAATATTTTCTTCATTTACAATTCAAATGCTATCCCAAAAGCTCTCTATACCCTCCCCTGGCCCTGTTCCCCAACCCACCCACTCCTGCTTCCTGGCCCTGGCATTTCCCTGCACTGGGGCATATGATCTTTGCAAGACCAAGGGCCTCTCCTCCCATTGATGGCCTACTAGGCCATTCTCTACTACATATTCAACTAGGGACACAGCTTTGGAGGGTACTGGTTAGTTCATATTGTTGCTCCTCCTATAGGGTTACAGACCCCTTTAGCTCTTTGGTACTTTTTCTAGCTCCTTCATTAGGGGCCCTGTGTTCCATTCAATAGATGACTGTGTGCATCCACTTCTGTAATTGCCAGGCACTGGCATAGGCTCACAAGAGAGAGCTATGTCAGGGTCCTGTCAGCAAAATCTTTCTGCCATATGCAATAGTGTCTGGGTTTGGTGGTTGTATATGGGATGGATCCCCAGTTGGGGCAGTCTCTGGATGGTCCTTTCTTCTGTGTGAGCTCTGAACTTTGTCTCTGTAACTCCTTCCATGGGTATTTTGTTCCCCATTCTAAGAAGGAACGAAGTATCCACAATTTGGTCTTCCTTCTTCTTGAGTTTCATGTGTTTTGCAAATTATATCTTGGATATTCTAAGTTTCTGGGCTAATATCCACTTATCAGTGAGTGCATATCATGTGTGTTCTTTTGTGATTGGGTTACCTCACGCAGGATGATGTCCTCCAGATGCATCCGTTTGCCCAAGAATTTCATGAATTCATTCTTTTTAACTGCTGAGTAAAAGAAGATTATTTTCTTGTTTTTTTTTCCCCCTAGGGTGTAGTTTCCTTCCTTGTGTTGGAGTTTTCCATCTATTTTATTTTGAAGGGCTAGATTTGTCGAGAGATACTGTGTAAATTTGTTTTTGTCATGGAATATCTTTGTTTCCCCAGCTATGCTAATTGAGAGTTTTACTGAGTATAGTAGCCTGGGCCAGCATTTGTGTTCTCTTAAGGTCTATATGACATCTGCCTAGGACTTTCTGGCTTTCATAGTCTCTGGCAGGAAAGCTGGTATAATTCTAATAGGTCAGACTTTATATGTTACTTGAAAAATTTCCCCTACTGCTTTTAATATTCTTTTGTTGTTTTATGTATTTGGTGTTTTCATTATTATGTGATGGGAGGAATTTATTTTCTGGTCCAATATATTTGGTGTTCTGTAGGCTTCTTATATGTTCATGGGATCTCTTTCTTTAGGTTAGGGAAGTTTTCTTCTATAATTTTGTTGAAGACATTTACTGGCCCTTTAAGTTGGGAATCTTTGCTCTCTTCCATAAATATTATCCTTAGGTTTGGTCTTCTCCTTGTGTACTGGATTTCCTGGAAGTTTTGGGTAGGATCTATTTGCATTTTGCATTTTCTTTGACTGTTGTGTCAATGTTTTCTATGGTGTCTTCTGCACCTGAGATTCTTCAAACTCTTGCATTCTTTTGGAGATGCTTGCATCCATGACTCTTGATCCCTTTCCTAGGTTTTCTATCTCCAGAGCTGTCTCTCTTTTTGATTTCTTTATTGTTTCTATTTCCATTTTCAGATCCTGGATGGTTTTGTTCAATTACTTCACCTGTTTGTTTGTATTTCCCCCTAATTCTTTGGGGGATTTTTGTGTTTCCTCTTTAAGTGCTTCTAGCTGTTTGCCTGTGTTTTCCTGTATTTATTTATGATCTTCTTAAAATCCTCTATTAACTTCATGAGATATGAATTGAAATCCACATCTTGCTTTTCCAGTGTGTTGGGATATCCACGACTTGCTGTGGTGGGAGAACTGGGTTTTGATTATGCCAAGTAGCCTTGGTTTCTGTTGGTAAGATTCTTGTCTTTGCCTTCTTGCCATCCTGTTGTCTCTGCTGTTAGATGGTCGTGATGTCTCTGACTGGGACTTGTCCCTCCAGTGGGTATATAAGACTGTGTCAGCACTCCTGAGAGACCAGCTCTCTCCTGGCAGGACCTGTACACAGTGAGCTGTGGAACAGCCTCAGGTCCCTGGTACAGATGGTGACCTGGAAGCAACTTTCTGTTTTCTTTTTTTTTTTAAGGATTATTATTATTATTATTATTATTATTATTAGGTATTTTCTTCATTTACATTTACAATGCTATTCCAAAAGTCCCCCATACCCTCCCCCCCCACTCCCACTTCTTGGCCCTGGCGTTCCCCTGTACTGAGGCAGATAAAGTTTGCAAGACCAATGGGCCTCTCTTTCCACTGATGGCTGACTAGGCCATCTTCTGATACATATGCAGCTAGAGACATGAGCTCTGGGGAGTACTCGTTAGTTCTTATTGTTGTTCCACCTGTAGGGTTGCAGATCCCTTTAGCTCCATGGGTACTTTCTCTAGCTCCTCCATTGGGAGCCCTGTGATACATCCAATAGCTGACTGTGAACATCCACTCCTGTGTTTGCTAGGCCCCGGCATAGCCTCACAAGAGACAGCTATATCAGGGTCCTTTCAGCAAAATCTTGCTAGTGTATGCAATGGTGTCAGCATTTGGAGGCTGATTATGGGATGAATCCCGGGGTATGGCAGTCTCTAGATGGTCTGTCCTTTCATCTCAGCTCCAAACTTTGTCTCTGTAACTCCTTCCATGGGTGTTTTGTTCCCAATTCTGAGAAGGGGCAAAGTGTCCACACTTTTTGTTCTTTGTTCCTCTTGAGTTTCTGTGTTTTGCAAATTGTATCTTGTATCTTGGATATTCTAAGTTTCTGGGCTAATATCGCCTTATCAGTGAGTATATATCATGAGAGTTCTTTTGTGATTGTGTTACCTCACTCAGGATGATGCCCTCCAGGTCCATCCATTTGCCTAGGAATTTCATAAATTCATTCTTTTTACTAGCTGAGTAGTACTCCATTGTGTAAATGTACCATGTTTTCTGTATCCATTCCTCTGTTGAGGGACATCTGGGTTCTTTCCAGCTTCTGGCTATTATAAATAAGGCTGCTACGAACATAGGGGAGCATGTGTCATTCTTACCGGTTGGAACATCTTCTGGATCTGAATGCTTTTGCTCACACCTCCATGGATCACTTTTCCTATATTGATAAAAGCCTCAGCCCTCTCGAGGCTCAGCTACTTGGTACACTCCAGTGCCTTGAGTTACCATATGAAATGTGACCTTCATGTTGCCCTTGCTTATATCTTCTTCCATATAGTCTTTACCTATTTTAAAAATCATTTTACAAGTTATAATTTTATCCATGTGTGGGTGTTTTATTTGCATCTACATCTGTGTATCATATGCACTCCTCGTGCCCAGGGAGGCCAGAATAGGGTGTTGGATCCCTGCAAAAAGAAGTTACAGATAGTCCTGAATCATAATTGTAATACTGGAAATTGAACTTGGGTCCTCTGAATCTGAAGAACAGCCAGTGCTCATAGCTGCCAGGTCATTTCTCTGTCCTTGTTTTTTCCTTTCTTCTGTCCTAACAGTGGAATCTTCATTGTATCTTGGGAACCCATCCCTACTCCCATAGCAATGCTTCCCTCTTACTGTATACTTAAATACTAGTGGTTCTCTTATATATCTTTATGGCCCACACCAGAGCAAAGCTTGCTGCTGTCATCCATAGTCTGTAGCTCTGTCATACCCTGGCAGTCTGTAGTGTGAAGTCATTGGGTGTCATTGTTAAGACTTCCCAGGAGCAGGTGACCTAAGTGAAGGGAACTATTTTCAGATTGTAGACTCATCAGTCTCAGAGATACAGGGAGACACTGTGACCTGCAAGACTGACTTTCACCCTCCCAGCTGTTCTGTGAACCATTTAATATTTTTAGGAAACTCTCTTTCTGCTTCAAATAAACTTACTTTGTTAAATACTAAGAATCCTGACTGATATTTGGCATGAAACATGAATGTGATATTTTAATATTAGTCTGGTTTTTTTCCCACATATAACTGTGAGCTTGGAGTATCTCATTCCATTGTTTAGTAGCCAGCATAGTGTTTAAGTAAGGCATTATGGCTTCTCAATAAATGGCTATTAGTTCATTATTGAATTAATTTAAAACTATCTCTCTGACAATCTTAACCTTTTAAATGGCCTAAGAATATTTTCAGTAGCTCAAGAGTTCTGTGCTGAACTGTAGAGCCCATTTATTTATGTGTAGTTGCCACAGTTACAGAGAGTATTTTAGCCATAGAGTAACTTAGCATTTAGTTGAACATGAAATGGTAACACACACCATACATTTCTCTATGTAACATCATTACAGAATACTACTAATTCATTTTAAAAAGTATACAGTCAACACAGAGATCTTCACTGTAGTGGATGGTGGATGTATTAAAAAACGCCAGAGAAAAACTGCTGAGCTCACACACACACACACCAAATGACCAGTACAGTATCAATTCCAGAAAATAGCCCATGCTTGTATTTGAAGGCAAAAGTCTGGATGAAGAGAGAGACAAAGGCTTACAGAGAATGAATTGAATAACTTGAGATTCCCTGGATCCAAACATAGTTGATTGATAAATTCGTTACCTATTTCTCATTATATTTCACATTACTTGGACATAGTACTTGACATCTCTGTTTTGCATATTGTCTCTGACCAAGAGTTTTGGTTTTCCTTTATAAATACCAAGAGGAAAATTGGCAGAACCAACCAGTAATGTTACATTGCATGCAGTCCCTGAGAATATAAGCAAGCATTAGCAGCCATTGTGGTTATCTGAATATAATGCATGGATATAATACATGACCCGACAGACACTCCAATTCAAATAAACAATGTCAACACTTAAACAGAATTGTAATGCTAAGGCACCCAACCACAGTATCTTTCAGTTATTTGTTGTTTTCTTCAGGAGATTGGTTATACACAGCAGGGATTCAAAATTGTGGCTTGCAGTCATAAATCAACATTTGAATTTGAATAACTTACTCATATTCTTTGTGTTTCTGTGAGCATAGTTTCAGGTGGGGCACTCATTGTGGTGTGCGCAGCCCCCTTTTTCTGTAGTTCAGGCAATATCCAGGGATGTAGAACTTGGGGGAAATTCTTAATGGTGTCTCCACACATAGGAGGACTCACATAGGAGGACTCCACTCACTGTTAAATGTTGAACTCCTGTAGACTGGCCATAGTTCCTCCTACAATGTCACAGAGAAGCCAATGGATAATAGCAGCAGGAAAGTCATGGTCTTGATAACTGACTCTGGAACTTCTTGGCTTCTAACTCATTGCTTCTTGAGTTTGTTTTCAAACAAAGCAACAAAACAAAATCAAATGATCTTGGTGCTTTTTTTCTTTTCCCACTTCCTTTGACACATGGTCATAGTATGTCACACCCATAAATGTACTTTGTCCTCCATGTTCATCCCTATAGCCACTTTAAGTAAAATGACCATCCATCCACATGTCTCTCAGACATATACAGTATATGGTTACTGTTAATTATGTCTAACTTTTTCTTTCCAAAATGACTCAGTTTGGATAATGGACTACATAACCACCCACTTAGTTTTGATGTTTGACACTCAACAATAGAACAGGTTCATGGCAAGAGAGGGTTGAAGTTGGAATGTGTGCCTCATTTGTGGCTGAAAGAAAAATTTGAACATCACTTAAAATCTCTACTTTCAACTTCAGCATCTATGACAAAGAAAATAAAAATTATAATGGATAAGCCCACATTGTAGTATTATTGTGAGGAAGAAATGAGAACAGTGGTGTAGTGCTGGATAAATAGTCAATTTGTATAATAGACCCACCACTCACGTCTTTCCTTTTCTTCTTCCTGCATTCACCACATCCTTCTATCTTCTTTCGTTTATCTTTCTTTCTTCACTTAACTGAGTTTTGCAATTTTAATTGGGTCATATGGACTCTTATGACTAATCCAACAACAGGGAAAACAGATTCTTCCTGCTTTGTGCAAACGCTTCTGAGCTAGGAGAGCAAAATGATTTCTTAGAATGCTGAAGATGTGTAGCAAGGTCACGTTGACTTTCTCTTCTGTGAGCTACGGGGGAGAGCAAGCATTCCAGACTTTCCATCTCAGTGATCATTTGGTTCTCGATGGAAGGGTTTTCTTATAATTCAAATTCATTTGTTTTGGTAAAAACTAGACATGGTGACATACGCTTCTTCTTGATTCAGTACTGAGGAAGTGGAGATGGGCTGTCTCTGAGAAACTGGTATCAGGATTCCCGGCTGGAGAGGCAATGGTTGAGGGACAGGGCCATTTGTGTTTCCAGAGTTTGGCAGCAAGTCTTGATACACAGGAGGCCTATTTCTGTCACCATCTCTGTAGTCAGGGGACCTAGAGGAAAGGAGTGGAGGGGCATTGCATGTACTCAGATTTCTAGCCAGGCATATTAAGGGTGACTCTCTTCTAAATGTTTCTGGTGGGCTGACTGAAATCTCAGATGAGCGGTTTGCACTGTGTACAGTGGCTCTGTGTCCCTGTTTCTCCAGCTCCTCGGGCTGTGGAGGAAGATCATTTGGCAGAAAACTTTCCACCTCATCCCTGGCTTCAATGCCTTTCACCTCATGAATCTGGCAGTCCAGGAAACTTTCGGGATTGAAACTCACATTCAGATTCTGCAGAGAAAGTCAAAAGCATTAGTGGCATGGCAAAGAGGTGCTACTATACATTTGATTCAGGAAACTAAAATGTCTAAGAAACTTTGATACACAATGTGAAAAACTGATCTGCTTGATCTTCAGTTGGCTTCACTTCTGACTGAGCTGTGATACTTCAACTTTGAAGTAAATATTGATTTTTTCCCCAACCCCCTGCCCTGTGGCATATCTTGGTTTTATTCCTCAGAGTCTTAAAAGGACTTTCATTTATGTGATATATAAAAGACCGTAAGTTGAGTGTCAGTCTTAATCACTCTTAGACTAAGATTTCAACATTTTGGTGTTTCTTTCTCCATCTCAAGCAATTACCGTTTTTGGCTTCTTACACAGTTGTTCCAGGGTTTTCTTATGATCAGGGAGACTAGGCCATACGACAGGTTTAATCCTAAAACCAGAGAACATTCATACTTGAAAGAGATGGCAGAAAGAGAAGGCACACGGAGAACTCTTTCACCTTATTTGAGGTAGATTGTGAAAACACCTCTGTTACTGGACAGACATCTTATTTTCTCTGACAGTATCGCGCTCTTGGTTTAAGGAGTCGATAGAACAGGGCTCCTTGCTATTGATCTGTTGTGAACAAGACATTGTAATCATGTTGCAAAGTACCCTAAAGTGAAGAGTGAGGTTTGCAGGGAGGCAGTATTAGTGTTTATATGGAGCTACAATGAGACCTGGTCTTTTATGCTCACTGTTGGTATTGCCATCTTATCCACTGTCTTTACTGGAAGTAAAGGTTTTGCTTTAATTCCAGTGGAAATTGGGAATACGTTCTAAGCTATTCAAGATTATTTTATGGTAGCGTTTTTCAAATTAGAGCACTTTTGGTCCTAGGAATACATAGCCCTGTGCTGAAGGCATCTTTCTAGAACACTGAGTAATTCACAGGGCATGGTTCTACCACAGAGCAGAATACAAAAATTATGTGAATTTGTGTGCAGAAAGTCCCGAGATCAAATAGACTCCATGTTAGCATGGGTAATCACCTCTAAGTCCTTTAGGAGGCTGTGGAAAAAATATTTGGAAAACACTTCTTAAAGAATTCTTATTTTCTTTTTGGGGGGGAGCATCATGGCCTAGGGAAATAACCCAATAAATAAACTTCTTGTCATACAATTTTGAAGAACTGAGTTTGGATAGCAATGTATGATAACATGTATCTGTAACTCTATGATATTTGGAGTGGTGGAGGCAGACAGATACTCAGAGTTTACTGACCAATTGGTCTGACAGGGGTGGTAAGTTTCATGCTTAGTGGAAGACCCTGCATCAAGAGACAAGGTGGAAGATAATTGAATAAAATAATATGTGTTGAGTTTGGCTGCCTGTAGGCCAGCACACATTTGCATGTATACACACATGAATGCAAAAATATATACAGATAAACAAACAGACAGACCCAGCACACATGCACACACACACACACACACACACACACACACACACAACACACACTCACATGTGTATATACACAGACACAGATACACAAACACATGCAACACACAGATGCACTGTGTACAGACACACACAGACTATTAATATTTGTGAAATATTGTTTGTCTTATGTCTAGTTTGTATATTTTTGCCTCTTCTGAAATCAACTATGGTGGACTGGGATCTAAAAATAGGAGGGCATATATTTGCTACTGTAATTCTTGAAATGTCAAGTCTGTTTTTTTTAAACTTTTCTAGATGGTGTCTGAGTCCTGCTTTTCTGGGGCTCCACAAATAACCCTCATTTACTAAAGAAAATCACCTTTTTTTCCATAGCACATGGGCTAAGATAACCAACAAAAACACAGAGAACAAACTCAGAATGGTGACACTTGGCAAAACAGGATCCCATCCTCCTGGAATATAAGGAGAGATCACGGTTAGCATTTAGTAAGCATAAAGTGTGGGTATATATTTAGGGTAGTTTGATTTTACTTAATAACATGTCTCACTTATTGTTTCTTAGAAACAGTTCTTTGATATATATAGAGAGAGTTGTACTGATCTCGGTGACAGTGGGAAGAACATCAGCTACTTGAAATGTAAAGATGACCTTTCATGATGGCCCAGAAACCTTTATCCAACTACCCATATCCAAAGGGGAAAAAGTCTAACTAAGAGAAAAAGAGATAAATGTTCACCCCAAAGCTGCAGCAAGTTCCAGAATGAAAGTAGGGCACAGGTACAGCAGGGAAAACCTCCATTCCCCTCAAATAGAAGATTTAGGTAAGTTGCTTTGGGTACTGCCCTGAAGCATGCTCTCTGGCTTCTCTGGGTATTAGTATTACCCACAGCATCCTCATTGTTCTGGGTAAGGAGATGTAATGGGTAGCCAAACTGACCTACTTCCTTTCTATTAGCAAAGATATTTATTACCCAGAGGGATCACAGAGAGATCAGCCATGACCCCTGACAAAGGTGGAAAGGGTAGTGTGTAAGAAATTCATGCAGATTCATTAGTAGATCCCTGAGCATCTGAGACAGAGACATCAAGACCATCTTTATCCATTATCAGGCACTATGGCTCAGCTGCCACTGCTTTCCTCCCAGAAAAATGGCAAAGGTGGCAGGCAGAAAATTCTCCAAAGAAAGTAGAAGAGGTCTCCTGATCTGTGGGTTATTTACACTGATTTCTGCCCCCTCTATCTGCTACACTTCAGAATATGAAGTCTTGTGGAAGGTACAGGGCTTGGACAGTCTTTGCCTACCTTGATTCTTGGGTTCTGGAGTTTCGAAGGTAGAACTTGGACTCCACTCGCTCCAGAAGCCTTTGAAGTAATCGTTATGGGGAATGGATCGGACTTTGATTTCATACACTGCTTTTGGTTGTAGTTTTCTCTGTGGGATTGTTGTTCTTGTGTGGAATAAAGATACATGCTAGGGTGAAAAACAAGTTACATTATTAGAAGTAAAAGGACATGTTGGCTTTTGGTCATGTTGGTAGCCTCTGGAAGTTCTTTCATATGTCTTAAATGAAGGAGTTGAGCTCTATAGAGGTTCAGCAGCCGAATTGGGGGGGGGGAGGCTCTAAATGATACCAGGTGAGGTCAGAGAACACTGATTAGACGGGTTTGTACTCAGCTGAATTATTGTTTCTCACTTTGATTGGTTTCACCCCCCCCCCCCCCAGGTTCACAGCTATCTCCTCTGTTCCAGCATCTCCTTTTTCTTTCTATCTCTTTCCATGCACCACAGGGAAACAAAGGGTAGGCAGTGGACACTAATCATGTCCTTCCAGAAAGATACCATTTGACACCACACATAATCACAAAGACATGATTTTTCCAACACTATTGTTTTAAGAAAAAGATATTATATTGATCTTATAGACAAAATTAGTATCCCATTGTTATTTATATCTATTTGACTATGTTAACTGAATTTATATGTTTCATAGTTATGACAGTTTTCTAACTTTTCTGCTCATTCACCTGTTGGAATATTTGTCTCTATCTTAATGATGAACTAATGATTTTACATAGACAGACCATTTGTTAGCAGTTCTGTGGTAATTTAATACTAATTTTTATTTGACTTACAATTGTATTTGTGTGTATTGACATACATCAGCCTCCAGTAGAGTCTAGACATATTTACTTTTTTTTAACAGACAGTAAGCTGATTATCTTAGAGCCATCTATTCATAATGCTTCTTTCTTCTTCTAATGTTGCTTTTCCACTGGTGGCATAGTCAGACAATGGACGGGAGAAGGTAGGATGAAGGCCATCCAGTTTGTGTGTGGCTGTGGAGTAGGTAGAGAAAGACAGCAGATGGCTTGGATGGAAATGCACATCTGTAAGTAGCATGCCTCAGCACACGGCAAAGTAAGACCGATGACCCAGCCTGAGTAAAGGGGGCATCGGGTATACGTGAGCATCCTTTTGTTCTTAAGAAAGAGAAGCCAGGGTACTGGTTAGTTCATATTGTTGTTCCACCTATACCCTGGAGCTCTTGTCTCTAGCTGCATTTGTATCAAAAGATGGCCTAGTCAGCCATCACTACAAAGAGAGGCCCATTGGACTTGCAAACTTTATATGCCCCAGTACAGGGGAACCCCAGGGCCAAAAAGGGGGAGTGGGTGGGTAGGGGATTGGGGGGGTGGGTATGGGGAACTTTTGGGTTAGCATTGAATACCTAATAAAAAATAAATTAAAAAAAATAAAAATAAAAATAAAAAAAAAGAAAGAGAAGCCATCTTCTATTTATCTATTTGAAACAGGGAGGGCTGAGAGTGATCTGGCAGACTAAGAGAATCCCAACTGCCCAGGATCCTCTGTTTCTCTCCCAAAGAGATGGTAAGGCCAGCAAGATCATCTTAACCTCAGCAGACCATGAGGGAGTTGACTTAACCTCCAGAAAATGCAGAGCAGAAAAGCAAATCGTTCCTTCTGCAACTGAATGCTTAGTCATTAATGTAAAAACAAAGTGACAGAAAAACCTTCCACGATATCTTCTGCTGACCTCCTGCTGCCCCCAAAAGTCCTAGGGAAAAATCATGGCTACTTCTTGGTTATGCTATGCAGAACCATTTTTCTTCCTGATTATCCCATACACTGGAGGCTTTGCATATTAAGGGTCAGGTTTGTCTGAGCATACATTCTTATCTAAGTTCAAGCCATAAAGATAAACTAAAGCAAATTTAATGAAGAGGAGCTAAGAAAGATGCAGGAGATTTGTGGTCTTGAGGGTGTGGGACCCAGGGAGCCTCTCGGAGTGAAGGCTAAGTTCTGAGAACAGAACGAGGTGAGACTTAGTCTGTGAATGTGACCGATTTACATTACCGTCCAGTTACTTCCACCCCTCGCTGGGCGGTAGGCCACATCATGCTTTACTTTTTTTAAATATTTCTTTTTCAAGTGAGGTGCATTAAATGTCACCAAAAAGTCATTTGCTTCTTTTCGATGAACAACTTTCAGGTCAGAAGGAGCCTCGGCTTTAACTGTCAAAAAAGAAAAAAAAAGAAAGAAAGAAAGAAAAGAAATGAAATCTGTGTATGGGGTTAAAAAGGACATAAGTGCATTTAAAAATTATGTAATTATGTCATTTCCCCCTTTCCTGGCCTCCCTTCAAATCTTCCTACATATCCTCCTTGTTCTCTTTCATCAAATTCATAACCCCTTTTTCATTAATTGCTGATAACTACATGTTTTAAAGTCCTTCTTCTCTAAAACCCATCCCCCTAGAGCTTTCTATTTTCGGAGCTGGTCATTAACAAAGCCAAATCTTTCTCCTTGATTCACATCCAGACACCATTGTCAGACCCTTCCTGTGACTGGCATAGCCTTCTGCTGTGAGTAGATAGAAAAGTACCAGCTCCAGTCTTGGCCCCAAACCCTCCCAGGTATAATTGGTATCTTTGTACGTACTGAAGTCCTATGGGAAAGAAAATTGGGTTACCATGTGGTGGAAGTCCTAAATAGTCATAAAATAAATATCATCACTTATATACATCGGAATACCAGAGAATGTGTTACTGATGGGCTCCAAAGTAAAGAATTGCAAGGATATATATATCTGGGACCTCTGCACATCACCTCAGATACAAATAAGTGCAGAGTCTTCATGGTAGCCCTGACTAACAAATTCCAGAGTGGCCGGAGAAAACTTTCACATCATTCAGCCCAAACCCAGAGAAAAGTATTTATTCTCTAAGAAAACATCTGTACCAGGCTGTAATGTCCAGCTTTGGTCCAAGACAGTTTTATCAATGTGCCTAAAACAAATCAGGAAGGCAGGAAAGTAGGCCTTCAGCCTTATAGGCTAGGAGTCCCTGAAGAAATGGAAGTGGGAGAGAAAGTTGCAGGTGACTAGGATTCTGGCTCTAGGTATTAATCAGGAACATTTAGTTTAAATTTGTGGAAAGGATAATTCAGTGAATGAGATGTCTCCTGAAGAACTAGGAGGAAATAATCCTATGAGAAGTATTCTTCTTATTTTAATTCTACTTGTTCAGGAGTGCAGGTACTTTCTAGAACCCCTGAGAGACCCACACCACATTTTCACAGGGACCTGTGTTCCCCTCATTGCCCCTCACATAAGAGGTTCGTCTTAAGGTCTGATGTGGAAGATGCTACATGGTCCTCCATGAGCATGAGGTATTTGGGTCTAGCTGGGCCTCTGGATGGGGTGGATACCTCCAGAGCCTGTGGGCGTGCTCTATGTGCTCCCATGACTACAGAAGTTTGTGTGCGTAGATGGCCTAATGTAAGCAAGAGAACAGATGTTCTCCCAATGTTGCAGTGTTTTCTTAGAGGATCAAGAATTGGTACCCTCTCTGCTCACTCTCCAAGAAATAAATCTCTGCACTATGAATGATGATCATTGAAATATGGTACCTTTGTGTAGTGCACACATTTGGCACTGATCCATAATTACTCCAAATGAGGAAACACCACCGTGTTTATGCTCAAAACCCAGAGATCTTGTACATTAGAATCCTTACCTCATCTGCCTTTCATGCCAGCCTAGCTCATGCTGATATTATGTGGTCAACATGTAAAGCCATTTGTTGAATATCTCATTTCTGTGACTTCTGCTCTTTCCCTAAGATATTATTTAGACATGGAACTTCTATTTTTATTCTTTACCATCATCATTAAACAAATGAAGTAACTTTCTCACTGTATCTCATATTCAGTGAGAATACCTCTGTTGTCTTTTCTTTTAGAGTAGTGAAAGAGACATTGATAAGGGACTTTATAGCCTGTAAAATCAGCAAACTTGCATTTATGTGATTATTCTTAATGCTTTCTCATATAAACTTCACTTGTAAATTCCCAAAGGCAGAAAAAATACAAATAGTTAACATGCCATTGCATTAATTCAAATTATAATTTAACCTAAAATATAACTGTTTTTACTACTTATGTTTAACAGAATATAATTATGTGTATTCTAGGTCAAATCAATTATGATATTTCATTCCTTACTTTATCTCATTGGAAATATAATTATATTATAGGTCATAATGGCTATGCTATAGTATTTACTTTTAAAAAGTTGAACAATAATCAAATGATATTTTAAAGATACGATTAAGCTGGGCTTGGTGGCTCACGCCTTTAATTCCAGCACTCGGGAGGCAGAGGCAGGCGAATTTCTAAGTTCGAGGCCAGGCTGGTCTACAAAGTAAGTTCCAGGACTACACAGAGAAACCCTGTCTCGAAAAACCAAAAAAAAAAAAAAAAAAGAAAAGAAAAGAAAAGATTAAAATGTATGTGAGTATATTTGGGGTGACACCTTCCATAATCAGTAGGCATTATCTGATCAGTAAAAGACCTTTAGTTTAAAGGTAGAAATTCCTATCAGAAACAGGTCTGACTCAAGAATGCAATACATTCTTGCATTAAGAACTTGAACTCAGTTCTGAAACATTCACACTTAACCTGCATTTATACCCCCTAGCTTATCCTAAAGATTTTAAACATACCACTGTCTCAATCATATGAATAAGTTCTTAAAGTTAATCTGTCTCCCATCTATCTATCTATCTATCTATCTATCTATCTATCTATCTATCTATCATCCATTGATTTATCTACCTACATACCATCTATTTATCATTTACTTAAATATCCATCCATTTATCTCCCACCCATAAGTTTTCTTTCACTTGTAGAACTTTGAAAAACATGGAAAGTGTATTTTTAAATGATTTGTTAATGAGCTATACACATTTGGAATATGATGTGAATATGGAGAAAAGACTTCAAGACCTTCAGAAGAAGTAAATGACAAAAGGAAAGCACATGTGAGTCTGAGGTAGATGGCCTGCTTTAGTAATATTCCTCATTCCGATGTCAGACACTCTTTCATAACTGAGTTGGAATAGTCTCAGCATATTTTCTCACAGAAGGAATTCATGATTCCAATATCAGATTTTCATTTCTTAAAAATGAGCAAGAAAAGTTGCTCTTGTTTATTACAAAGTGTTTTTATGACTTGCATATTTTTATCATTCTGAAAGCAAAGACACATTTATGCAGCTATCCAAACCGTCATATACAACTTCTTACCTATTGTGTTTATAGCCATATTTTTGCAAGTTAAATTCTTTTGTCCAAGCTTCACACATATATTGCTGCTACCAATCAGTAAGAATTCTGATGTCTTTATAAAATATATATCTTGCAGCTTGTTAAGAGTTAGGCATTTCACTCGTAAAAGAGCCCCACTGTAGAAACAAAAAGTTATGTCTTCATTTAGGTAGAATTTTCTGTATACAATTAAAATAACATTGTACCTTTAGTTGTATGAATTGAATTTTAGTGTCTACAGGTACATAAGTCAGCAAGCTAATGGTGAGGATAAAAAAGAGAGTGAATTAAAATAACATAGTTTTCTGTTCTATCACAATTATTATGTGCAAATGAGTCTGAAGTGGTAAAAGCATGCTTGTGGAAATTAAGAGCAAGATCTATGTAGTTTTAGAATTGATCAGAAGCAAATACTTTGTTTAGGTAAAAATGTAATCAGCGTCTCTTGGGAACAAATGAAAAATATTATAACTGTGAGAAATGTTGATACTATCCTTTCAAATAAGATTAAAGGAAATGCTCAATTGGTTGAAGAGGTATATATGCAACTACATATATTTAATAAATAAACCAAGGTGTTTTCATAGAGCCTTTGTGTTGTGTTTTGTTGTTTGAGACAGAATTCTTTCTATATACCCTCAAATTCGTTACGTAGACCAGACTGGCCCTGAACTCACAGAGATCCAACATAGTACTGAAGGCATGTATTACCATGCCCAGGGTCATAGGGACTTTGGCTAATGAAACTAAACACGATAGGTCAAGAAAAGGAAGCAAAGTTCTGTGTTTGTGGATCATGAGTATAACCTTAACATTTGAGAGTCTAAAGTATAAGGATTGCTGTGGGTTTGAGTCCAGCACAGTTTACATAGAACTTGCATGACACTATGGGTATAAAATTATAAGTTAACAAATCTTCAAATGTCAGAGGATACACAATTGCATATTATATAGATATTAAAACTATAGAAAATACATTAATTTATGAGAGTGAATGTAAATTTTTTAAAGTGAAAACATTCTTAAAACTTAACCTCATACAAACTACATAAGTCACAATCTAAGTCACATGGATATTAACATCTTCCCTCATAATTAATTCTACGTGCTTAAGGACTTCAGGATGCTGAGTTCTACCAAATGGTTAAGAAAGGTACATTACCAGTATCACCGAATTTCTTCCCCAAATAGAGATGATCTATATTATTCTGTGAAGCCAGTTTAAAATTGGCACCCAAACCTACAAAATGCTGGAAAGAAAACCATCCCTCAAGACTGTATACATAGGACTGGGATATGACTCACTTGTAGAATACTTACCTAGCTTCCTCAAAGCCCTACATAAATCTGGTATGGCAGAATATACCTGTAATCACAATGATTAAAATATAGAGGGAGGAACTCTAGAAGTTTGAGGTCATCCTCATCTACTTAGTAAGTCTGAGCCAGCATAAGACATAAAGCAGTGTCTTAGAAATGTGTATATAAACAGAGAGCAGCCTGGTCTGACCTAACCCTGGAGAAACTTGAAGCCCCAAGGAGTGGGGAGGTCTGGGGGGTGGGGGTGGGGAGGAATGGGATGAGGAGCTGTCAGAGGGCAGACCAGGTGGGGGGATAATGACTGGACTATAAAAAAGATTAAAGAGTAATAATTTCAAAAAATGTATTATTATGGTCTTCAAAATAATCATACTGTATTATGTGGTGTGGTGAATACCAGCAAAACAAAGCTGACTCAACATTCAATCATCTATTGGCATAATTTACATTAACATAATAAAACACTAGAAAGTTACTCATATTTCATAGAAGTAGAATTTTTGATAGAATCACATATTATTTCATGATTAAAACTCCCCCAAACAACAAGAAACAGAATAAAGACACTTATTCAAATGCAATTATAAAAATTTAATATTAATCATAATGGTAAAGATCAGGGCAAGGGAGACAGTTCTCTTTGTTCTCATACACTGCAGCACACCAAGGTTCTACTCAATTCAGAAGAGAAGAGAGCAAACGCAAGTATAAGCATAGTTGAAAAGTAGAAAGCACATTTATTTCCAGAAAAAAAACCCTATCTGTTTACATGGACATTTATAAAGACTTCCAACATAATTATAGGAAATAATTGAATTCATCAAAGCTACCAGAAAACCCCTAGCTATATTTCTATGGATAGCATCATAAAATTAGAAAATGAACTTTAAAAATGATAGTTCCTTTGTGATAGTAGTAGAGGATAAAAAAACTAAGAACTGAAATTTATAAAGGATATTCAAGGCCTTTGTACTGGAAATTACAAAACATTTCAGAGAGCCACTTGAAGAAATTTACATAAATGGGAGCTATATTCATGTGCCAGCAAATTTGCTATTGATAAATTAGTGCTTTTCCCCTAACAGACTTATATACTACTTATCAAAATTTTATCAATATTTTGAAACTATAGAAAAACCAAAACATCACTGAGAAAATAGAATAAATATAGGTGACTCTGAATACCATAGTGTATTAATATTATCCTTAATTCTACACAATTTTATATATATATCTAAAATCTAAAGGTTAAGCTATAAAAATAGGAAAATAATGTAAAAGATAATATTTTCAATTTTTAGAGTAACCAGGTCTTGAGCATATACCAAAAGAAGCACATTCATGCAATTCACCAAAGAAATCACCAAACCTTCTCAGCTCCCAAGACTTATCACACATGTGCTCATACATGCACACACATGTGCACACACATGTGCACACACATGTGCACACACACACACACGGGGATGGGCATCAGAGGCAGAGAGACAGATACGTACATAATTACTGCCTCTTACTCCCACACATACAGACACACAGAGAGACACACAAATGTGCACAGACACTCTCACACACTCACATGTATCCGGTTAGTAGGAAGAATTCATTTGTATAAGCAACGTGAATAGAGGCATTCTGCCAAGATGTCTACTTCTAGCTGATCCCAGTTTTTCCTCTTTTCAGGATGACTTAGCTGGGCTTGAAGTAAAAAGAGCATGCAGGCAACAAGCTCACAAGGACACATTCCAAAAGGAGGGGCATTAAACTTAAAACTTGTGAAAAGAGAATAAACTAGTACTTTTCCTTTTATCCTGTATCATTTATTTTTATAGCAAGAATGTATGACTTCATTATTTCTTTAGTTTTCCCCCCATTACTCACTTAACCTTGCCTACTTTCTTCTTGACTGACAGTTCACTGCAGGGTTTAGAGGTGAAGGAGGGAATTGCATGTAGCAAAATATGTCTATCTCCAATGTGTTTTGAGAAATGTGTATGACATGCAAACATCAGTCAAGTTCTACCTATAGGATATTTATTTTTTTTTAAAAAAGATTTTCCAAGTTATGGCTGTTTATTAACTAACCAGATTACAAAATTTTCTTTCACACCGAACAGTTGCCTTCTGAGCGTGTGACAGCTAACCTGATTCCTAAGGAAGAACCAGAATTCTCCCTTCTGCCACATCGTAGTTTTTCCAGCTGGTAGTGGTTGCCATCAATGTAATAATATTGCTATTCTTTCATACTTGATTTCATCCGCTTGGCCACACGCCTAGGAGTTGTATTCTAGATGACGCTTATTTTCTTATACCTCATCTTTATAACTACTGAGTAGCAAGTCACTGAATGAATATGGTACACATTTTTAATCCTTATTAGATAGCTCTTGTCCTATCTTTGTACAGGAAGACAAAGGTATCCTCATACCTTTGGCAAAGTTAGACATGGGTCAAAATCAGATGTAATTATTAAAACTAGAGATAAGGGAAGAAATTGTAAGTTTGTTTTTGACATATATAACAATTTTTATATTTATTAAATTCATTTATTCATCTTACATCTCAATATCAGCCTCCCTCTCTCCTAGCAACCCCTCATGCAGATCCTCCCTCTATTCTTCCCTCCCCTCTCCTTCCCTTCCCACTGACAGGACAGAGAGTTGTTCAAAAGCCCACACCCCCAGAATCTCTGTGTGTGGATTGAATGCAATGTCCTCCCTGAAATGTATCACTCAGAAAATAGTAAAAATTGAAAAGCAACACAGTAACTACATACAAGTGGACAGATATGAGATGAATGAAAAGCTCAGAAGTCTGTCACCAACAACTGTTTAATAGAAATACTGCCAGGATTTGCTGAGTTAGAACAGAAGTGACAGAGTACATTGGGGGAAATACCAGCTTCTGAGCTCAAGGTCCCTGTGCAATGTAGAGAGAACAGAGGCTAGTGGGCTTTATGCCAATACTTAGATTTAAAACATCTTTTAAGTAAATGAGTATACTATTCAGTTATATGTCATGTGTAAGAGAAAAATGGAATTAAAGCAAGCTGATTACAATGGCCAACTTTTGTTTGTGTTACTGACTTTTCTTACACAATGGGAGGAAACTCATTGTCCCCACCAGTGGGAGTATGTAGTTCAGTTACAAACATTTATTTGGTTAACTGTCTTAGAGATGGCTGACTTAGAGATGGTTTGAATCTCTACTATCCAACACAATAGCCCCTCTCCTGTATGTATTTGTAAAACATTTGAAATATGACTAGTCCAAACTACAATATGGTCTAAATATATATGTACTGTACACTTTGAACATGTTCTATAAAAAGAGCATAAAGTATCTGAGTATGCTATTTATATTGAGTACATATTGAAATAATAATTTTTGAGTGTATCAAATTAAATAACACATGTTATAATTAACTTCATTTTGTTATATTTTTTGAAAAAAAAAACGTGCTGCTAGAAGAGGATTGCCAGATAACTCAGTGGGTAAGACTCTGGATTAATCTACAGAACTCCTATAATGGAAAGAGAGAATTGGTGACACCTGTATTCTGCACACACATACACACACACACACACACACACACACACACACACACACACACATGCATCAATGCATGCACATTTGTGTATATACATGCATATACACAAACACAAACACTAAATTTAATAAAAATATAATTTAAAAATATTTAAAATGACCAATGTGCTCATAGATGTATGGACTGCATTATATTTATATGGACTAGAGATGTTCTAGAATATGTGTGACAAGGGGAAGATCACAGTTATTACTCAAGTAATACATATATAGTTGATGATTCTGATCTTGTATGCCATGCCTTGGGACACTGGCCCTAAATCACATTTTCAAATCTGGTTCTGAAAGTAGAGAGTGATGGCTAAAGATCATTTAATCTAAATTTTAATTCCATTTTTCTCTTTCTTCTCCAGTCTTGTGCAAGTTAGTATGAGAGATGCATTTCTCTTATCTATATAAACAGATGTTCAGACTGAAGGAAAAAATGGCAGAAAAACAAAATATAGCAAAATCAATCCATCGATCAATCAATCAATCAAACAAACAAAACAAAACAACAAAAATGGCCCTGAAAGACAGGATATGGCTTGAAAACACTGAACAATTTAGAGAGATAGTATAGTTTACTGTCCAGAGGACTGAATACTTAACAATACTTGATAGATATCACTGGGTATAACAACAGCTGGCCTGTAAAGGTGACAGTCATGGAGAAAAATCGTGAGATATTCAAAGTTGTAGGTAGTATGTGGGAGTAATATCAGGGCACAGAAAACGTGGAACAGAGTATGATTGCTTTTGTGGAAACTGATAGAAATCGAATGAGCTTCCCCCAAAAGACATATCTGACTTTTGAATGATGATAAATAATATTTTTGTGTGAATTGCACTGAGAGATTGTCCAATTGGTGGTAGTAAAAGTAGCAGATAGTTGCCCCTGCTTTTTCCCCTATATTTATTTTATGTGGAAATGTTCATACTGAAGGAGTCAAGTGCCATTTACAGGTGCCTCCCACATGCCAGACATTCACCAGATGTAATCCAGTGTAAGTCAGTTGCTGTGATGCTGGTCTGAATATCTCCCTGGTCACTGGTCACTTTACTATTGGGATTCCATCCCAGGTACCTCTTTCAGAGTTTCTGCTTTGCTGTCTAATGCACCAGAAAACTGACTAGAATTTCAGTGAAGAAAAGGTAGGACTTTCTGCTAGATAATTGTGCATTATTCTATTGTGTAATCTGCTGGACTTTTCCACCCTCTTCACTATTTCCCAACTAATTCCTACAGGACCAGAGTCCATAATGAGTATTCATATATTCATAATAATTTTATCTGCTACTTTGAACTAGTCCATTGGTATACTAGTAATTCTTATCTTTGATCTTTGTTGACCTGGTCCCTTCCCAAAGATCAGTTCACTGAAAAATAAAACAAACAAACAAACAAATGAACAAACAAAAACCAAACAGTCCATTTCTTGTCCAAAGATTGGTGTCTAGATCTAGGACATGTTAAATTTACCACATTCTGAGAGAAGGGTCCTGGCATCTACCAGTAATCACTTGTATAAACAAATTCAGCAAATCCCAACTTCTATTCCATACATTTATATTAAGAGACAACAAATGTTCTACAAAAGCTAGTACCCTTTAGAAGAAGAAACACATAAATTCGGAACTCTTTCGTTAACATGTTCTCAACCTAGAAGGTTCATACATGTCCCACTGAAAGCATGCATGCCTCACAGAAATGTTAGTGATTTAGAAATCTTTTTGAGCTATTTGATGTCAACCTTTTCTCCCACAGTGTATACCTTAAGACACACGTACGGGCATGCACACACACACACACACACACACACACACACACACATCTATTAAAGCAGGCTTTTTAAACAAATATCTGTCCACCTGGAAAACAATGTGAACAAGCTCTGGAGAGACTAGTATATGTAAGAGAAACTGAAAACACTAAAGGGAAGTTTATTACAGTGGGCAAGAACATGATTGAATATGTGAACGAAAGTGGACACAAAGGTCAGCTGTGGATTGGTCAAGTGAAACAACAGTGCTCACCAGGGCTCACTAAGAACCGGGTGGGAAAACCTGGAGTCAAACCTCTGTGTGAAGGGGTATTTTTTTTCCATAAGAACTGAGAACATTGTTTAGATGAGTTAATTAACTTATTTATCAAGTTGTAGGAATGATTCTTAACATCTGTCTTTTGTTTTGGTTTGATTGTGGGGTATGTTTGTATGTCCATTGTGTGTGTGTGTGTGTGTGTGTGTGTGTGTGTGCGCACATGTGTATGCACATACATATGCCTGTGGGTGTTCATGTGTTCACAGACATTTGGAGGGCCAATGTCTTGGGTTTTCCTCTATCATTCTTCACACTATGCTTCTGAAACAGTGTCTCTCAATGAACCTGGAACTCATTGACTGGACTAGCGTGACTAGCTAGTAAAGCTCACACATCCATCTATCTGCATAACCCCTGTCTGCAGCACAACTCGGGGGTGGGATTGCGGACACAACACTGAGTTTTTACATAGATTCTAGGCAGCTCAGCTCAGCTCAGGCCACCAGCTTGCATAACAAGACATTTACTGACTGAGGCATATCTCTAGATCTTAGATATTTGTGCCCTTGTTCTCCATAGAAAGTGTGCTACAAAAATACAATAACAAAGACAGACTGAGGTTATTCTGTGACATTCAACTCCACGATGTTGTTCCTCCAGTGACTTCAGGAAAACTTTGTGTATAGCTTCAGGAAACTGCTAGAGACTCAGGAGAGTGAGAACCTGCCCCTTATCTGGGTTGTAGGCAGCAAAAGATTTCCTTAGCACTCATGGAACTTCAGAAGTCCTCTTTTACTACTGCAGACCTCGACATACTTTCCTTATATGGAAACTTACCAAAAAATGAGGTCATCTGATATGAATTTGGAAATAGCCACAAGGCAGAATTTCATATTAGAGTATTTTTTCTTCAAGTCACCAGAGATAATAACCCTTGGCAACAAGCGATGGCTGGTGGGGGAGGGAGAAGATACACCTCCCTGAGTTCTTTATCAACCTTCAGACCTAAAGCTTTCTTTGCACTTTGATTTCCTCCAGGGCCATATGAAAACAAGAATCAACTTGGTCCTATAGATTACTGGAAATTTTCCATTGACTAGATAGTCTGGAATTCAACTGTTTCAACAGTGTGGATGATTTTTAGACATACATTCATAGAATTATCTTTTCTCCATTACTAATTAAATATTGGGTGTTGATTTGAGCTCTTTACATATATTTAATTGTTTAATTGTTTAATCACCATAACCTTCCTGTGAGATCTAGTCATTCAATTTTTTTTAATGAAGAAACTAAAGAATTCATGTTACATAACTTGCTGCAAGTCAAAAAGTTATTAAGCTTTGGCATTGGGACCAGAAGGCAAGTCATTACGCTGCATAATGGAATTTGAAAATAGAGCACTGCCTTAAGGGAGTGTTCTAGGAGAAGCAGTGTTTATTTAGATTGCTTTGAATATGGAGGGATGTAGAATTTCCAAGATCAAACCACCATTTGTATATGCCTCTGAGAACTAAAAAATGAACTGAGAGTTGCCTCACTTTAATTTCTGGCAAGGGACAAAGTATTTCAGAAAGTTTTGAGAACCTAGGAAATTTTAGGGTTTGATACTTAGGACAGACACTCCTTCCTGTGCAAGTCCCAGAAGGAACAGAGAGAGAGAGAGAGACAGGAGATGGATTCCTAAGCACCATGGAAACTATCTTCCTCACCATATTTGAAATTCCAGGTTAGTTGTGTTGATGTCTGAGTCATTAAAAGCACAAGTCAATAAATGTTGACTTCCATCCACTTCCAACTGGCTGTGGCACCAGAAGGAGTGGTCGTCCGGTTCTGCATCTTCTAGGTCTCCTGAGAAGAACAAAACACAGCTGTTAAGGAGAAAAAGCAAATGAATGTTGAAAATCTGATACCCTTTAATAAAATGTCACCTGTGTGGCAGACATGAAGGAGAGAATATATATCTATATATTTATATATCTATATAAAATTTATCTAAAGGAAGATATTCTAAGGACAGAAAAAAGTTTCAGTGTGTTCTCTCTGTCTTTCTGTCTCTGTCTCTGCCTCTGTCTCTCTGTCTCTCTCTCACACACACCACACACACACACAAACACACATACCTGAAACACATATGCCAAACCCAATGTGCACATACAGATTACAAAGTGTTCTAACAAAAAGAAATTATCATAGTGGAGGAATAAGTTCCAGGTATATTTAAACAGTTCTACATTGGACTAGTATGTTGGAAAATTATAAGGGGCATAGACGAACCCATTTCCTTGTTTATATTAGAGCTCCTTTGCTACACTTTAAAACTGTATTTAGAAAGTATTTATTTGAGATTATATTCTCCACTTCAGCCAAATGATCTTACATGTTCAGGGAAGGCAATGCCTCCCATATATAGAAGGTGATAAATGTTAATGAACAAATCCCCAGTGAGACTTTAAAATGTTGAAATTATCTTTTTTTTACACTGAAGTGTTGACATATTTCAGATAAGGGATCTTGTATTTCATTTGTATGCCACCTAATCTAATGTTGGTTTTCTCTGCTGGTCTTCATTTGTTCTCTTCCAAGTTTCTTTTCAAATGAAAGATGACAATAATGATTCTGGTTCCAAGTGCACATTTTTATGGGATTGCTTATTGTCTCCTAAAAGGACATTGCAACTTAAGAGTAATATTGATGACTCCATTCTGTGGCAGAGAGCATCTTAAGTGACCTACTGAGGCAACTATAGATCAGTAAACTCCAAAGGTGAAAGGTTTTAGCCTACATGATTCGATTGTTTCAGCTACTGTATTCTACACATATCAGTAATATTCTAGAAGCAAGTGGGAAATGGAATTTTTTTTTATGTGTAGCCATTTTTGGTAACTGCAATTTGTCAAAGATGTTATTTGATTTCCTAAGCTGACTTGTAGAGCCCATAATTGAATAGGTATTTGTGTGTGTATATGTACATAAAATATATACATATGTATACATAAAGTGTATACACATATATATGTATACAAAATCTATCTTTTATATATATATATGGTTTTATATATATATATGCAAAAAAAGTCAGAAAAATCTTCCAGGAAATTCATTTCAATAAGGACAAGGAAAATCTTCTAGAGTTATCAAAGGTTTATATCATGATGGTAGAGTGCAGAGAGCCTCTGACAGCTTCTAGGTATTTAATCTCACCCAAAATAGAGACATCATACTTTTCTGGTTCTCATATGGAAACAGGATGTACTAACTATGGCCTCAGATGGGTGGCTAAGCAGCTATATGCAGTTTCAATTGCATCCTCTTTAATTAATACACCCCAAAGGTTTGTGTTAATAAAGATTAATTAAAATGGGTTAATAAAAGGCCAACCAGGTAAGTGACAGTAGTAAAGAACAGATCTCAGAGCTCACCTAAACATAGACTGGGGTGGCTGTTCCCAGCTATGGGGATTTAACTTCCTAGGCATTCCAAGTGCCTAGCATTTCACAGTTGGAACATCATCAAGTTTCTTGATGTATGGTAGAAGTTGTTGCCTGTCCCTACATGACAGCTCACAGCTTTGCTTGTGCCTGTAACCAACTCTCTGTAACAGATATGACTTACTGTTTGGATTTAGGTATCCTGTGGTTCATCTTTATTCCCTAACATTTCCATCTATGACAGGAGACAAAGAGAGCACACTTTAAGTAGATGACAGGCACCAGCTGAAGAGTGGCTCTCCATACACTTCAACCACCACTCTGACAAAGTATGTCTCAAGCTATCTCACACAATATGCAAATAGCTGATCACGCCATGTTTTCCGCAATCAAAGCAGTTGTCTCTGAATGACCTGTCCATTGACCCTTTAGCAGGTGTTGCTACTGGGGCACAATTGCTCTGTAACCCAAAATGAGGGAAAGTCACATGCCATTGTGGGAGAATATTCTACCTGCTGTGAGCTAAAGAACTCTTAGCTGAGAGTGACACGTGCAGAGGATGTGCATACTGATCTTCGCTGTTCTACCTTTGTAGCTGGGCTCTCTTACTGCATACACAGACACTCAAAGCCCATATTCATATGCACACACACATTATAGAAGCCATTGGATAGATTTGCACAGAGGTTTCATTTAGATTACAGTAAGTTCTCAGTAAGGAGCTCTCCCAGGAGTCTTGGAGAAATCAGTATGAAAGGTAATATGTGAATTATAATTATGCAAATATACATGCAGCATTTGGGGTTCTTTTGAAAAAAATTGTAGTATATCAATGGAAGCTTTTATTCTTACTGTGGTTTTGACATTATGTGGAACAATGGCCACAGTGTTCACTAGGAAGCATCTAGGCATTAAGTAAAACTTCTAGGTATAGAAATTGAAAGCATTTGGAATACGTATTCTAAGTAAGGCAGTGTCACTTAGAAGGCAGTGATTACTTGATGAAGAGCCTGAACTGTCAGGGCTTTGGCGGTTCCCTTTGCTTGATTTGACTATACTTTAGTTATGAGAAAATTAACTACTAGATTGCTTGCAGCACAAAGTGGGAGGTATCATGACATGCCTATGTGACGCATATGGGTGGTTATGCTCATCAATCTGAAATCATTTCAAAATTTAAAAAGGTGAAGTGAAAATTTTACTTTTTTTTTTTTTTTTTTTGTAAGAAATAGCACGGCCAAGAGGGAAGCATAGGGGCAAGGGATTGTACTAAACAGCAGCACGGTTCTCGTGCTTCCTGCTAGCTATTTGCACACATTTAACATGAGATAATGACTCTCCCTCACCAAGTGACTCATGCTCCGTCATGCTGAAGAGTGCGACTCCTCTGATGATTCTCTTCATAAGAACATGCAAGGGTTTTCCATCCTTGCTGATTACAAAGTAAAGTCACACAAATATCTAAGCTTAGGATGCATGACTAAAGGCATTTGACTGAAGAGCTAAACTACAGAGCCAGGCTGATGTGTATGATACTGTGCATAAAGAAAATACATATGTATTTGATACAAGCTTTTGCAATGTAGCTTTAACTGGTCTGGAACAAAGATGATTTTTCTGTCTCAGCCTCTTAGGCTTTAGGACTACAGGGATGTACTACTGTACCCAGTTTAGGAATGCACATATAGGCCAGCCATGGTGGTGCCCACCTTTAATCCTAGCACTCAGGAACCAGAGGCAGGATGCACACACACACACACACACACACACACACACACACACATTCCCCTTTTAATGGTGTGTGTGTGTGTGTGTGTGTGTGTGTGTGTGTGTGTGTATGAAAACAGTTTAATTAATTTGTAGAAACAAATTGGAGATTCACATTCCATGTAGCTGTTGTGTCTGCCAGAGACATTTGAGCACAGTCCTATAATTAAAATGCCTAGTTTTAAGAAGTCAAGGTCTAAGTATTTTATGGATTCTGAGGAGAATTATGATGACCATATGATGGATTCTCTGAATATAAAAGCAACTCTGTGCATTTCAAAGAAGACACTTTCCTTAGCATACTACTGAATTATTCATCAGCAATCTAACATGAATCTGCCAAAGCTAAAGTATGTTGAAGAAATACATTATAGAGTAACTTCTAAATTCTAGACACTAGAAATACAGTTCTGGTGAATACACAAACCTCTTGTTTCTGGCCATTAATTTATCATGGATATCTAGGGTTTTAGAACTCCATAAACAGTCAAAACAAGGATGGCTTGATTTTCAGTCTAATACAGTTTTGGAAGAGATCATCCAACAAGCTCCAACAAAGAATTGATATGAGGTCTCTTTTTTGAGATTACCAGCATACATCCACATTTATGAGCCAGAATTTGGATGAAACTCAATGCTTCTTGACAGTTCTTGACAGTTACAAGCCATTTGCAGTATTGTCATCATTCCCTCTGTCCTGGTGATTAATACCCACAAAACAACCTAATTTGTGCTAAATTCTTGCTTGCCCTGTTAGAGAACTGTGTAACTTGATCATATATGCTAAAGGTAATCTGAAATCCTTTAAAAAAGGAGTTAGAAATAACTCACCGTCCTGGGCATTGCCACTTTCTCCAGAAACAGCTTGAATTAAGCAGAAAACTATAGCGAAAGCTCTACCCAGAGCCATCATTCTGAGAGAGAGAGAGAGAGAGAGAGAGAGAGAGAGAGAGAGAGAGAGAGAGAGAAGAGAGAAGAGAGAAGAAGCACACTTGTATGCGCAAGTGAATGAGAGAGGGGGAGACCCAAACCAGCTCTGTGCCTGCTTAACCACAGACAGGGAACTATGAACATCACAGAAGAAGGCAAGTGCCAGAAACAGGAAGTCTGTGCAAAAGGATTGCTGTTGTAAGCAGAGGTAGAGAAAACGGAGAGGTAGAGTGTGACTTTTTTTTTTTTTTTTTTTGCCTGCATCTTAGTATTCCCTGAAGCTCCTGAACTTAACTGCTTACTTTTGAGCAAGGTGGTAGACTTCAAGTGATGCTTCAGATGATCTCAGGATCCAATGTAACAGGATCACAAGGCCAAAATCCAAACTTACGATGCTCTTCAGTTGGTTGTTTGGGGATGCTCTTGTTTTAGGATAATGATGCTAGGATAGAGTTGTCCCACTTAGGGCTGAACCCTCAATGGTCATGCCCAGTTCTCTGCTCTCTGAGAGAGAAGTGAGAAAAGAGCTTCTCTAATGAGAGGCAAGGCTGCACTATTCTATGGGTATAAGGACAAATGTCTATAGAGAAGACAGTTTGATAATATGTCTTTTAAACAAACAATAGTAGTGTGTTTCCCCCTATGCTCTAAGACCTCCCTGGCATGGGTTCGTGGTCAGATTTATAGTACCAGCCATGAAACACTCCCCTCAAGAACTCAGCGAACACCATGGAGGAGAGAAGGAAAGATCAGAAGAGCCAGGGGCCAAAGAGAAATACAGTGAAATTATCTATTATAAAAATAATAGGATCTTTGTGTTCAGAATTTCACAGAAGCTGTGGTTGTGACACAAGACTGGCATGAGATCACACAAATTAACATTCCAATATGGACAGAGCACGTGTTGAAGAGGCCCCATCCCTAGCTGAGGCACTCCTGGCAGGTTGAAAAATACCAGGTGATTAAGAGTTAGTTTCTTTAAAAGTGTGTCCCATGGTAGGTTGCTCAAGCTCTAGTGGGCAGTTATACACTCATGAGCACAAGAGCTGAACTAAGTGGGTTCTGTGAATCATTTTCTTAAATCATTTTAAGAATTGATTAAGTTATTTATTTATCCTAAATCCTGACTGCAGCCCCCCCCCCAACCTTTGCTCCCAATCCCTCTTTCTCCCTTCCCTCCACCCTTCTCTAACATTCTTCCATTTCTCCACAGAAAAGGGGAGGCCTCCCTTGGATATCAACCAGCCTTGACATATCAAGCTGCAGTAAGACTAGGCACATCTTCTTTTCTCGAGACTAGACAAGGCAGCCCTGTTAGTGGAAAGGCTTCCAAAGGCAGGCAATGTAATCAGAGACAGCCCTGGCTTTGGTTTTAGGAGTCCCACATGAAGGCCCAGCTGCACAACTGTTACATATGTGCAGAGGGTCAAGGTTTGTCTTGTGCATGCTTTCTGGTTGAAAGTTTAGTATCTATGAAAACCTATGTGCCCAGGTTAGTTGATTCTGTAAGATTTCTCAATGTGACCATGACCCCTCTGGGCATCTTCAATCCTTCCTCACTCTCTTCCATAGGATTCCCCAAGTTCCACTTAATGTTTGGCTGTGGGGTCGCTGCATTTGTTTCCATCAATGCTAGGTGAAACCTCTCAGATGATAGCTATGCGAGGCTCCTGTCTGCATGTATAGCAGAATATCATGAATAGTGTCAGAGTGGGCTCCCTCTCAAGGCATGGGTGTCAAGCTGGGCCAGTCATTGGTTTGCCCTTCTCTCTAATTTTGTTTCATCTTTTATGCCTACACATCTTGTAGGTAGGACAAACTATGGGTTAAAGATTTTGTGAGTGGGTTGGTGTCCCAGTTCCTCCATTGGAAGTCTTTTCTGGTTACAGGAGATGGGCATCTCTGGGACTAGCTAGAAACCTAGGACAATGAAAACTCCCAGGAGTCTATGAGGGTGACCCTAGCTAAGACTCCTAGCAATGGGGATATGGAGTCTGGATAATTAAAGAAATAGAGGACAAGAAACTGAGAAGGAAAGTAGGTGTTGGAATGGGGTAGGTAGGGAAGACAGGAGGGTGGTTATTGTTTCAATATACTCAATACATATATACAACTTCTAAAAACAAATAAATGTACAAAATAAAGATTTCATCTTTCATAAGCTATTAAAAATTCATTTAAAATATTTTTTACACTCAATCTTTCAGTGTACAAATGTAGCCATTTTTCTCCTTTGAGTTCTATATATCTCTAGTATACGCCTGTACTTAACTATTCAGTACAGGCATGGAGAAATTATTAAATGCAAGTGTTGGCAAATTATGACTCAGGAATGGAATTTGATTCTTTACCTTCTTTCATAAGTAATTCGTTGTTGGAGTTCAATGTTACCCATTTGTTGTGTACTATTTGCAGCTGTTCTCATACATATAGTAGAGATGAGTGGGCAAAGAGATGATATATAAATAAATAGACTTACACCATCTGACTTTAGAAAACCTCTGATCTCTAAACAGCTACATAAGTACAATCTCAGAATATTTAAAATAGAGTTTCATCATACTGGTTATCAACTTTTCTGGAACAAAGGCTTCGCATAAACTTTATTGACTCCAAGGCATGTAGGACAGGTGTTGGAGGCAGTCATTATTCAGACTGTGGCTAAACTTGTATGTCAGTCCACTTTGTTTTTAACATGGTCTCAAGGTGAAATGGTGCTTTTTGTTAAGAATGGCTGAGATTTTGATAAAGTTGGATTATTTTCTTTAAGTTCATTATCAGGGTCCTGTCATAACTAGATAGATGGGTGGCCCCTTTTCAGTTTTCAAAGGAATCAAGAAATCTGGATTCAGACCATAGAGTGCAGTTTTTTTTTAATTTTGATTCATAATCACTCTGTTTGTAAAGAAGCAGTAAGAATGATTATAATAGAAGGAGTTCAAAACATCTGAGTGGATAGGATTTTATGAACTTCTGCTATAGCTATATTTCTGGAAGAATCAGTTACTTGGGTCTATAAAATGACTAAGTTAACAGAGATGATCAATGCGACCCAGAGTTTGAATAGCATTAGTACCTGAGAGTTCCAGAGTTTGACTACAACTTGACTTAACTTCCCTCAACATGTCTTATTGAGATGATCTAATAAGAAAAGAAAGGAGATGTATTATTTGTGCTGTTCTCTGAAAATGTCTCCTCAGGTTGAGGGGATCTTAGAAGTGTCATGTGATTTTCATCTGTTATAATATCATGTTCTTGACTACAATCCATAAAGAAATGTTAGAGAAAGAATTCAGTTGGAGGTAGTATATTCTATCTCTGCTATGCATTTTGGGCCTCTTTTGGAGAATTTCAAATTTTCTCCCAACCAACAAAAGAGATGATTTGGGGAATCAGGTAATCATTTACACTCTGGCTTGTAATCTTGCTTTGAAAGCTTCATCAGAAAAACATGCCACAAAATCAGCCTGATTTGCAGCCTGTGCTTTCTAGAAATCTACAATGATAAATTCTCAAAGCTATGTGAAAATGTTTAAGGAGAAATACATATGTATGTATATCTACTAACCCCAACCTCATCAGCTTTTCATGGGCTATCACTCCATGGTGAACAATTGGATCATGTCTCTTTAAATTCTCTTGTTTATCATTTAAGTGGACTATCATTTTGATTGTATCTCTTTCCTTTAGTTGTGAAGATGTAAAAGAACAAAGTCAAGACATAATATTTTTGTACAGCATGTGCTAGTTTGCTCAGGGGATTTCCACTGGTGTGCTTACCCCTTTTGGGTGGGGCAGGAGATGCTGAAAGGACATCAGAGAGAAATCTAAATAGAGTGCGGGAAGCTTAAAGAAAAATGAGAAACATCACTAATACTTCTAGAGATTGTGGGTGAGCAATGGTAACTCTGTTTCTTAACATAGGATCCTTTGAAGCCAAAAGCAGGCAATGAACTTCCCTTTTCTTATCTGTCCTCCCTGACCTCCACATGACAGACATGGATGGCACTGCTTTGTCAGAGTTGTTTGAAAGGAAGATGAAGAAAGAGTCTTTGGGCACCTGAGAAGCCAGGACCCAAGGGTATGGTCCTTGGGTTTATTCCTTGGTTTTGATCCTTAGCAATTTGCTCTGATTGTCAAACTCCTCTCTTCAGTCATCTCTTCCCTTTCTTATTCTTCTTCTATAGTTGTTTTCTCATGAGTTCTTCAAATGTGAATCCCCAGAAAGGATCACATATCTTGTATGGGAGCAGAATTGGAACATTTCATAGATCTTCCAGTACCCCCTGTGCAAGTGTCTGGAATTGTCTTTGCTTTTGTAATCATTTAGGGTGTCTATGAAACAGACAAGACATATAGAAAAGGTTCTTATTTTTGTGTTGTAAACTGTTCTCATATATGAACCTTCCATTGTGGTCCTTGAGAACTGAGCTTTTACTGAGATCCCAGGATGCTAAAACTGGATGAAGAGCTGTGGAAATTCTTTAAGTGAGTACTCCTTGTTTACTGATTCAGAGTGTACCCAGGAAGGCATATATTACTGAGATTCTCCCAGTTAGGAATGTTAACACATCTTCTGGAAAACTCTCAGACTGAGTATCTTTTAAAAATGAGTTCCAATTGTGTTTAGTCATTATATAAATGACTGGGTGTCATGATGACATTTTCATGTGTATTACTTTATGTTGGTGGTACTTACCCTAGTTAATTTCTTGGGCCTCTTATTACCATGTCTATTTACTTTTCACAGTACTCCCCCTTCTTCATGTCATCCATTCATGTGTATCTGTAGGAATTATATATATTCAGATGAGAAAAAACAGGAGACATTGTTTTTCATTTTAAATCATAATTGTACCTTTTTCTTCCTCCTCCTCCTATTCCTTCCCTTCCTTCTGCCCTCGTCGTCTTTCCTCTATTTACAAAACTTAACCACCCCCCTCACACTTAATTTCCCACAAATGTGAGACATTGTGATTTTTTTTTTTTTGAGTCAGGTTTATTTCCGTTTGTCCTGTCTGAAGCTTCATCCATCTTCCTCCAAATAACAAAATTTCATTTTTTCATATTTTATTGCTTATTTTATTTATTTGCATTTCAAATGTTATCCCCCTTCCCTGTCTCCCCTCCACTAACTCCCTACCCCTTCCCCTACCCCCTGCCTCTATGAGGGTGCTCTCCCATCCATTATAGACAGATAAGAGTCCACGTATTCCTTATCCATCCATCTGTTGTCAGTGAAAAAGTACTTGTCTGAATGTTTTTACTTGAAGGCTGTAAACTATTTCTTACACATTTAGTAAGAGTCCCCAAATAAGGACAATTGAGAAGTCACTTACCTTGCTCTTGGGTGTTGATGTGAAAAAACAACCAGATAAGAGGCAGGGAATGCTAATCCTGGGTCCAAATCTCATGTTCCAGGAATACTTAAAATGTAGTCAAATACATTCCATCGGGTCTGTACTAAGTGCACCCCTTCTACCTTCCTTAGTCAGTAGATTCTATAGTTATTTATGAAGGAGGCTTGGGCACCTGCTTTCTTCTGGGGAAGATAATTACATCTGCTTAGCAGAGCAAGTGGTGAGTGAGCTGAAAACTCTCATGGGGATCAGGTAGGCGAGGGTGGTTAAAGGAACTCATGTGCTTCAACTCCAGCTGAACAGAATTGTTTTAGCACTTTATCAGTGGTGCTGACTCAGTCCAAGGGCTCTGAGGGGGAGTCCCAGCATTTTGAAGTTTCATTTCTAGGAGCACAACCTTTTCCTTTTGTGGCCCTTCTTACATTTCTCTTTTCTCCTTACCATACATCTTCAGTTGTGTGTCTTGTTCTTTCTGCTTCTTTTTCTTTCTTTTCTTTCTAGGTATAATATGAAATTCTATTATGCATCCAAAGCCTCCATAAGATTTCTGACTGTATCTTTGGGCATGCCAGACAGAGTCTGTGACTTCTGGTGGTTTACTCCTTGTTAAAGACATTTCTATAAGCAAGTGAGTATTTCAACTTCAGGTTCAATTCAAATTTTGATTAAACTGCTAACAAGAGGGAGAGTTCTTAGAGAAAGCAAGAGGCGTTCTGGAAAGGAAGCTCATAATGCCCTGGTAGGAATCAGAAGCAGGCACGAACATCCCTTCCACTACAGTGGTGATGCCCTAGTCAGGAAAAGCACCCAGAGTAGCTTGAGAAAGAGGCCAGCTAAGAGACTGGTTCTGTCTGTGTTCTGACACAGGCCTGATGAGTCTGTGTTCTGCCTCCATCCCTCCCCATAGTCCTACAAGGCACTTTCTGAGGGACTTCAGCTATTTGCCACCACTCTCCCAGGGATATTGTAACCCAGATGTTCTCTGGAGATTAATTTTTTTCTTGAAACATAGTGGTCAGAAAAAATAGTTGTCATAGTTACTTTAGTTTCAAAAGAAGAAGAGAAATTTGTACCCAACTAAAGCTAGAGATGTATTAGCAAAAGGAAGAACACGAGAAAAGATGAAGGGCACGTTGATGGGGAAGCAAGCACCCTTTGCATGTGTTACACATGTAGCAAAGAACTATACATGTAGTAGTGATGTGAGTATATAGGTCATGAAGCACATAGGTAGTCATCGCTGTTTATACCTGGATGGGGAAAGGGACATTTGACCTAGAAAATAAAGAGTAAAGCAGTAGCTTCATAGTTGGTTGGGCCAAGACTTAGATAAAGTAGATTTTTTTTTCATTTGTCCACCAAGAATATGAAGTTTTAAATTAACTAACAACCATATTCTCTGATACCAGGAAATGTTGAATACAATCAAACTTCTATAGATGGTGTTCCAAATTTGGGTGCTCAGTGAATTTCTTGAACTTCTGAGTAATATGCATCAGCAAAGATTGCATTCTTTTGCTAGAATTTCAAGAGCATCTGTGACCTAGAAGTTTTACTCTCAGTGCACTTAGGAGTTCACTGTACAACAGTCATTTAACAATCACCATAAGACCACTGGCTAAAAGAAAGCCATGTCATTTTGTCTAAGACTAGATTTGAGTTTATGAGTCTTGGGATGGTACACAGTGCTGGGCAGTTTACTCACCTTCATCTTGACAACTGGGTAGAGTCATATGCAATGGCATACTTCTGGCCTTTGCATATGTGCTGCTATCTCTCCTACTAAGAAGCAGATGGAAGAAGACTGCCCACATATAATCTACTCCCAGGCTGGGAAGAAGTTCTGCCTTTCCTATGCAGGTTTCCCAACACTACCTACTTTTCGAGCACTGCTGATCTGTGTTCTAAAGCAATATTCTTCCTCATGGACAAACAGCATGGTGCATCTGCTTCCTTTTCTAACTGTTCTGTCTGTTGCTGGAAACCATGATCAATGGGTACAAATTTATCAGATTTAATTATGATCTGATGAAAAAGCAGGGAGCTTTGGACTTTAAACTAGTGCTAAGTTTGTGCCCATTTTGTCTTGTTCTATTTTTTTTTCTATTGAAAGGATTCACCCTTTCCGATTTATTCATAGGGTTGAATATCAACTGTCTATTTCATTGTTTTACCTCACCAAAAGCAAAATCGTATTTTAAGTACAGCTTCAGGAGAAATTGTACAGTATAATATGATTGCATTCTCAGATAGTCTTAGTCAGTGTTATCTTTCTGTGAAGAGACACCATGACATTGATGCTTATAAGAGAGTGTTTAACTGGGGCTTACTAACATCTTTAGAATTTCAGTTGATTAACACCATGGCAGTAAGCATTGTGGCATGCAGGCAGATGATGGAGCAGTAGCTGAGAACTATTTCCTGATCAGTAGGGAGAGAGAGAGTGAGAAAGAGAGAGGGAGGGAGGGAGGGAGGGAGGGAGGGAGAGAGAGAGAGAGAGAGAGAGAGAGAGAGAGAGAGAGAGAGAGAGAGAGAGAGAGAGAGAGAGAGAGAGAGAGAAAGTTTGGCATTGGCTTTTCAAAGCTTAAAGCCCTGAATGTAGGAAGCACCATTTTATCGGCTGAATTCTCATATTGAATAAATGAATAAAGTGAGATAAGCAAAGAGCAACAACAACTCAAAATACTTCCCCAGTGACAACATCCAATGAGACCAAACCTCTTAATCCTTCTAATCCTTTCAAATAGTGCTGCCCCTTGGTGACTAAGCACTGAAATACATGGGTCTAGGGAGGCCATTATTAATTAAACTACCACAGAGAATGTTTTCTGAAAAGACCATTATTGTAGAGTTATTAATCTCAACCTGCAGCTTCTATCCCACCTTTGACTATTTAGTTCCCAGATAAAACACACACACAACCTCTATATTTATAACAAGCCTTAATTAGTCCTTGTGTTGGGCAGATATCTACCATCTATACTTGTACTGGCTAGTTTTGTGTCAACTTGTCACAGCTGGAGTTATCACAGAGAAAGGAGCTTCAGTTGAGGAAATGCCTCCATGAGATCCAACTGTAAAGCGTTTTCTCAATTAGTGATAGAGGGGGAAAGGCCCCTTGTGGGTGGAACCATCTCTGGGCTGGTAGTCTTTGTTCTATAAGAGAGCATGCTGAGCAAGCCAGGGGAAGCAAGTCAGTAAAGAACATCCCTCCATGGCCTCTGCATCAGCTCCTGCTTTCTGACCTGCTTGAGTTCCAGTCCTGACTTCCTTTGGTGATGAACAGCAGTGTGGAAATGTAAGCTGAATAAACCCTTTCCTCCCCAACTTGCTTCTTGGTCATGTTGTCTGTGCAGGAATAGAAACCCTGACTAAGACAAATTGGTACCAGCATAGTGGGGTATTCCTGTGTCAACCTGACCATGTTTTGGGGAGGACTGTGGAAGGACTTTGGAACTTTGGGCTTGAAGATCCATTCGTTGTTAAGAGCTCTGTCAGATGTTGTGTAGGAGCTTGGAAGATAATGTTGAGAACAGTGCAGAAGATGGAGGTCTGGCTTGTGAAATTTCAGAGGGAAAATTAAAGACTCTTTTCAGGGCCATTGCTATTTGGGAGTTTGATTATTCTGTGATTCTGGTTAGCTGGGGCTGAAGAATCATCTGTGACTAACAAGATACCAGAACTACTAAAGCAAAAACTTTGCATTACTGGGACTATTGATGCTGGTTAGCTGAAGCTAAGAAATTAGCGGTGATTAAGAAGAGACCAGCATCGTTGAGATAACATCTTCTGGGAAGTGTTTTCTGAAAGTGCAAAGAGGCTGTGTTCCAGAGATAGCCAAGGTTGTACTTCTGCTGCAGTGGGGGACTTGGTAATGTGTAAGGATAACCCAGGTGGTACTGGTTTTGAAGGCATGAAGGGGTCACGCAGAGCAGCTGAGGCTCGGCACTGTGAGAGGCCATGGAAGGCCATTGGTGAAGGAGCAGTCTCAGTTGCAATTTTGACGGCCCAGGACTGAAGGGGTCATGCAGTGTTTTGGAGATGCCAGTACCATGAGATGACCAACAAGAGCAGCAGCAGCAGTGGAGTACAGGCATCTGGAGCCTAGCGGAAGATGTGTGTGCTACAAAGGGCATGGCTGGAGAAGTGACCCAAGCCCTTGGATGAACCCAGAAGATCGTGAGTTGGATCCCAGACATTGGACGGTTGGAAATTGATTTTTGCTTTTGATTGTGACTGTTCCCTGATGTTTTCCCTCTTGAAGGAAGAAACTTTTTTAGTGAAGCCCACAGTTAAGAAACTTTTAATTGTAAAGACTTTGGATTTTAAAAGAGATGGATATTTTAAAAAGATTGAAAATTTAAGAATATGTAAAGACTGTGGGATGTTTAAAGTTATTTAGACCTTGGGGATGAATAAGAATGTAAGGGTTGAGGCTTACTAGTGATATGTTTGTGTGTCAAGTTGACAAGGGGTCAATTGTACTGGCTAGTTTTGTGTCAACTTGACACAGCTGGATTTATCACAGAGAAAGGATCTTCAGTTGAGAAAATGCCAACATCCAATGAGACCAAACCTCTTAATCCTTCTAATCCTTTCAAATAGTGCTGCCTCTTGGTGACTAAGCACTGAAATACATGGTCCTAGGGAGGCCATTATTAATTAAACTACTACAGAGAATGTTTTCTGAAAAGGCCATTATTGTAGAATTATTCATCTCAACCTGGAGCTTCTTTCCCACCTTTGATTATTTAGTTCCCAGATAAAACACACACACACACAACCTCTATATTTATAACAAGCCTTAATTAGCCCTTGTGTGTGGCAGATATCTACCCTCTATACTTGTACTGGCTAGTTTTGTGTCAACTTGCTTCTTAGTCATAATGTTTGTGTAGGAATAGAAACCCTGACTAAGACAATACTGTTAAAATCTATTGATAACACTGAATTATTACTTACTATGTTTCCTTTGGGCTGCTCTTAAATCCAATTGACCAGCCCTCAGGGCCATGCTTTCTTGACTCCTAACCCATGATGTCTTTCTTTTCTCCCCAGTTCTCTCTTACTCCTCATGTGTTATCACTTACACACATTTCTATGTTCTGTGTGTTCTTAACTCCAATTGGCCAGCCCACACTGCCATGTTTTTTTATGGTTCAGCTACTCCATTGCTGCTTTCCTTCTCCCTCATGCACATTCTTCCTCTTCCATGGTGACTTCTCTCTGGGGCAACCAGTCCTTGGGGGCCTGCACTTAGCATTATAATACATAGCAACAGACCAAACCTCAACAGGCCATAGGTCACCAAAAGATGTATAGAGAAGAGAAAGAAAGTTGAGTTCATGACCTATGAGCCAAGTTTCAATGCTAGTTTGGAGAAACAAATCACTCCTCCATGTCTTGTTTTAACCATAGGTTTTACTTTCTTTTTTGTTCTTCTCATTATTTTGTATTTATATTTAGTGTCAAACACCTTGAACTTCCATGAAATAGTTAGCTGCCACTTTTAAAATAAACAATGTCTTCTTGGGTTTTATAGGTAGAAAGCCTGATTCTCTAAGCCAGGAAAAGGTAGGATGAAGAGATTAACAAATGAAAGAATCCCTTTGCTCTTAAAATGTCAGTTCTTCCAACCTACAAACACAAGCTTACAGTGGTTCTCAACCTTCCTAATGCTGTGACCCTTTATTACAGTTCTTCATGTTGTAGTGACCCCCAACCATAAAATTTTTTGCTGAGACTTTATAACTGTAATTTTGCTTCTGGTATGAATCATAAAGTAACTATCAAAAAATGCAGGATATCCAGTATATGATTTCAAAGGGGTCTCAAACCACAGGTTGAGAGCTCCTTCAATAGAAGAAGTAATAAGAAAAAGATGGGTACATCCAGGCTAAAGGGTAGTGGAGGATTCAAAGAGAAAGTCCTGAAGTTCAGAACTCTAACCATACACCAATATGTTGGCATTCTTGGAAGTTAGTCTGATCTCTCCTCTTCATTCTAAATATTAATATCACCAGGGTCCCATGGTTCCAAGCAAAGATTTCCCTTCAATAGACTCACCTATTTCCCATTTGGATTCAAAGGAGGAAACATTATTTCAATATTGTTCCTCCCTTTTCATGGCCCAACCATGCCTTTAAAGGGAAATGACTCAGAGCCATGATAACGAAAATCTTGGTTTCATATTGTAAAATATGAAAAAATATGGTAAAATAGGTTTCATATTGTAGTTCTCTATGCAGGATTTTGTTTTAAAATTGATTTCTACTACTTGAAATTCAAAAAGCACTGCAATGAACTACCAGAGATGAGGCATGGACTTGGAATTGTGGCAAGAGTTCAAAACTTCCTTGGGCAGAATCTTTCATATGTACTTTCCCAATTTGCAAAATAGGGGATGGTTCATTCCATGGCCATTCTGCTATCAAAGTATATTATTCAGTGCTGTCACATGTTACTTAGTACAAGAAGTTTTCTTCTCTACCCTCGTTAATCATGAAGATAACAAACACAGCAAACTACACTATAGAACATAAAGCCATATGTCTCTTTTTTCACTCATTTTTACTCCATTGCAGGTCTTTATTGCACCTAGGGAAAGTTGTCATGGCAGCAAAGGCATCCTTTAAATTTCACTTTACACTTACTTCTAAAGCCACGTTCTAGAAGACAGGGAAGAGATCAGCTATCAGGAAAAGCACACTTCCCCTTCCTACACTATTTTAAACTAATTTACTACACACACACACACACACACACACGCAGAGAGAGAGAGAGAGAAAGAGAGAGAGAGAGAGAGAGAGTAAGAGACACAGAGAGAGGCAAAGACACATAGATACAAACAGAAACAGAGAGAGATAGAAACATACAGAAAGACATAGAGATGGAGAGTCAGAGAGACAAACAGAGAGACAAAAAGACTAAGAAAGAGCGACAGAAACAGAGATAGAGAAACTGAGAGAGACGGGAACAGAGAGACACACAGAGAGAGACACAGACAGAGACACAGAGAGAGTGTATATTAACTTCTGAGATGGAAAAGGTGGGTGAATTAAGTCAGACTGGAAGCAAGGTAAACACTGGCAGACCTGCAGCTTGATAGTTCCCTGTGCTGAGAAAACCCCATAGGCTCAGGAGTTGGAAGAAAAGAAGCAAGTTGGCTTCCCTTCTAAACAGTGGGCTGGGTGGTGTCTCTAATCGGGTCCACTGCTTTACTACAGAATTTTCTGAAACCATCAAGGTCACAGAGAGCAGAGGACAGGTTAATTTCTCAGGGTCCCCCTCAAGAAGACTTTAGCTGCTTTCCTCAGTCCCCATGCACTCCACATGCCTCAGAAAGAGTGACCATTTTTATTCATTCCTAAAAACTGAAGACTATGTAATGAAGAAGTTTTAAGATGGAGGAGTTAAGGGAATACAGCCCACATGCACGGAGGGTTTGAAGACAATGTTAAATTGATACCCTGGCAAATACCATGAACAGGAGCACAAAGAATGGAAGAGGTATCCAAATGAAATGCCAATCACACCCAGGAAGAGTGAGGCAAAAAGAAAAAAAAATCCAACTTACTAAAGTCAACAAAAATAGGAATTCCATCCTGAATGAACAGAGCCAAACTTTTCATCGAGGCCAGAATGAAAGACGGAGGTAAAACTGAGTTCTTCACATGTAGAACATGTCATACAGCTTACATACCACAGTGCTCTCCTTACCTAAAAAACTAGTGCACTTTCTAGATGAATCTAGAGAAACAAAAGTCCCAGGAGAAAGTCTGGACCTACAGTGCATGACAGACCTCTGAAGATCTTTTTTTTTTTTTTTTTTTCTCACCCAACCAAACCCACTCTAGGCAGCTTTGTAAGTGACTTGCTTGCTGCAGTTACAGGAACTCCATCAGCAGAGCCGTGGCTTTGTAGGCTCATTCTGTGAATTGTTCTTTTAGTGGCTCTATGTCTCACTGCATGCATTTCTCTGTAGCAAAAAGTCATCCAGGTAATTATGAGGCCCGAGGCCATTTTAAGCAAAGAGTAAGAAGCCAGGTCCACTGCTCCACCATTTACCTTTTTTTATACAATGCAGATTTCTTAGGGAGTATAAAAATACTTTGTCTTAACATTTATTAAACAATGATATATCCAGATACTTTTCCCCCCAACAAGTAAAGAATCCTACACTTGTTTTGAAAACACCGTTGGGCTCCATGCTCACCTGTGACCTTAGCCTCAGTCACTGAAAGCCTCTCAGTGTTGATTGATGCTGGAAATACATTCCTTTAAAATGTGGGTAAACGAAAGGTTCTCTGAGTTTTCCACTGACAAAGAGATAAATGCAAAGATGGGAAGAAGCCAGCCAAACCTGTGAGTTTGTGAGGTGTTTCTGCACAAAGCTGGCAGGACTCTGATTGGCAGTGGGGACAAGACTGGCATGTTTAATTATGCTCTGGTGTTGATCCCACAGACAGAATAAGATTCAGATGAGGAACCATTAACAAAATTGCAATATGTAAAACTTTGCTGTCTACTTTTATAGGAAGGAGATCTATAGTTTCCCCCAAGTTTCCAAGTATCTATAATCTCAAATATGTTAACAAATATTGTCTGCCTATCGTGAAATGGGTGATAGACAGAGAGACACAAAGAACTCTGAACACTTACTGTCTCAGGTCCCATATCTGGTCCCCACATCCCTATTCTGTCATTTTCATTTCTATTGGTTTTCACCCTCACTGAGTCTCTGACTCATTATACAGTATGAAAAGCTTGTCCAGCTTTGTCCTTAACCTGCAGCCTCAGTATGTGTTAGCATGGGCTTTAGGAAGAGGAATGTCTCCTGGATATTTTGCACGTAGGCTACTGGAGAAACTGCTTATTTCTTTCTGCTACTGTGTTGTAGGGTCCTAGAGGCCCTTGCCTATCCACACCTGCTACTGAAAACTCCCTTCCCTTGATTCAGTTTATTTGAACTTTTCCAAACAAGTTTTACATTGAGAATAAAAAGAAATGAGATTAATATATAAATCAAGCACCCTCTGGAGCTCAGATTTCTCTTCCCTATCTGAACACTGAACTGTTGCTACTCATCTTGGATCCCTTTCCTTGTCAACCTTAGACCCAACTGGCAATCTGCTCTTCCCACATCCCAAGCCCACCTTCTATGGTCAAGATTCCTATCTGTTTTCGCAACCTATGTTTGTACTAAAATGTTCTCCTCACTCTGCCATGCATCCATCTGTAGAATGAGTGTTCTTCCTTACTACCTAGAGGACCTGCCCTCCTAGACTGCCTTATGACTCTAGAAAGAAGCCTGTCATAGTCCTATCCCTATCCTGACTGCTATCATGTCCTCCATCCGATGTCACATACACCATCTTGTCACATGTGCTTTATGCCACTCACAGAGTCATTCTTGCCAGCACTGTGTCACAGAACTGTCTGAGACTGGTTCAGTACAGTGGTGAGCAGTACAGTAGCTTCTCCTCTAAGATCTATTTTCAATACCAGGTACAATTTTCTTCCATATTTTTTGGTGATATTATATTTCTTCTCTTTTTTTCTGTTTTTAATTTTATTTATTCTTTAATCCTTTTTTACTGTACAGGCTTTATTCCCCTCCAGGTCCACCGCTGACTGTTCCACATTCCACCACATCCCCTGTCTCCAAGAGGATTCCCCCACACCAACCCCCCCACTAGTCCTCCCCACTTCCTGGGGCTCCAAGTCTCTGGATGATTAGGTGCATCTTCTCTGACTTGGACCAAACCTGGCAATCCTCTATTGTATGTGTGTTGGGGGCCTCATATAAGCTGTTGTGTGCAGCCTGTGTCTGCACAATCAGTGTCTGAGCAATCTCATGGGTCCAGGTTAGTTGAGACTGCTGGTCTTCCTATGGGGTTGCCCTCTTCCTTAAGTTCTTCCAGCTTTTCAACCACAGGAGTCAGTAGCTTCTGTCCATTGGTTAAATGTAAATATCTGCATCTGACTTTTTCAGCTGCTTGTTGGGTCTCTTGGAGGGCAGCCACACTAGCCTCCTGTCTGTAAGCACACCATAGCATCAGTATTAGTGTCAGGTCTTGGGGCCTCCCCCTTAGCTGGATCCTAATTTGGACATGTTATTGGAACTCCTTTTCCTCAGGCTCTTCTCCATTTTTGTCCCTGCAGTTCTTTCAGACAGAAACAATTCTGGGTCAGAATTTTTGATTGTGGCATGGCAACCACATCCTTCCACTTGATGCCCTGTCTTTCTACTGGAGGTGGACTCTATAAATTTCCTCTCCCCATTGTAGGGCATTTTACCTAAGGTCCCTCCCTTTGAGACCTGAGAGTCTCTCATCTCCCAAGTCTCTGGTACATTCCAGAGGGTCCCCCCAATCTCCTACCTCCTGAGGCTGCCAATTTCTATTCTTCTTGCTGGCCCTCGGGGCTTCATTCCTGTTCTCCCCCAATACCTGATCCTGTTTCCCTCTTCCACTCCCTATCCTCTTTCCCAACCAGGTCTGCAAAGCTACTGGTTACTGTTGAGGTGTGTATGCCACTGTTGTACCTTTTTGGATATTGTGCTGTGTTGATTATTGTTGTAGTTCACAAGCATCATAGCTGTATAAGACTATTAGTTGCTTCTCTTCTTCAGAAGCTTGCATCTGGTACCATGGAAACTAGCCCTCAGGGAGAAGGCTTTCAGGTCGGCTAACTCTGTCTGAAGTGTGTGGTATCTCCAGCAATAGGGATTTATGTTCAACCTCTGGAAAGAAATCTTCAAGGGCAGTAGAAAGAGTCTATAATGTTTTGAGATTCTCTTGGACAACCCTGTCTAACAACTATTGACAAAGATATCATACTTTATCATCATGTTGTGAATGACTAAAATCACAGCATTGACCATAGGAAGAGATGAATCAGAGAACAGAGGACGTGATTTAAGAATTACACATGACTCATGACTCATGAGATTCCCATAAAGTTGACCAAGATCTCATATGTCACATGGTGATATGATCATATATGTACATATGAGTCAGAGATAGTTCATCTTTAAAACTGTCCTGCATTTCACAGTGCTATAAAGTGTGATGGTGAGCTTGTCTGACCAAGAGCACACTGCACTAACAGTTTCTTTTTGGGCATTAGAACTTGGGCAGGATTACCATGTGGCTGAGTGAATATTGGTTAGCTCTGTCATACACAGTGTTAAGTGGGTGAATATATGGAGAAAATTCAGGCATGTGTTTAGAGATCTTAAGGGGGGGGGACATAGGGACCAAAGGAGGAAGGATAATGCCATGACCTGAGAGCAAATTGAGTCTTGGGGTACCTTACTATGTGTTTTCATAAATGATAGATAGCTCTGATACCTATTGTAAAGAAACTTGCAGTAAAATCAGCATGATACACATACACATGTATATATATATATATATAATGTATAATATATATACACACACATATATGTATACACACACACACACATATATATATATACATATATATATATATATATATATATTAGAGGGAGGGAGAGAGAGAGAGAGAGAGAGAGAGAGAGAGAGAGAGAGAGAGAGAGTCTGTTTCAACATGATTAGTCTTAAACCAGTTGTATGGCACAAATAAACTACAGAAAGTATGTTCTGGTTTTCATAGAGTTTCAGACTTCTAGAAAATGTCCTTAGAGACACCAAGAATAGGTAGAATTACACTAACTCTGCCTCCTTTACAGTTAGTTTGGGCACCTTGTTGATTTATTTAATTGACTAATCCCTATTCATAAAGACTAGTTATATTTTTGTTAGTTCTCCACCCTGTCACTGTGTAAATTTCAATGTGTTGATACAATCTTGCTTTCCCCTCAGGTCTCTAAAATATAACCCTTGTTATCTGGGTTTTTTTTTTCTTTTTTTTACATTTTACAATTCTTTTCACAATTTTACTTTGAAAATTTCACTCTAAAGAGCCTTTGTCAGAAAATGAAGAGCTCATGTAGTTTCTGCTATAATTTTCAGAGTTATAGAATAAACAGAACTCTGCAAGAATTTGACTCCCTAAGGCATTGTATTCTAACGAGTGGCATTGTTCATTTACCTAAGGCAAATTATGTTCACTCTACAGACTGTTCCGTGGCAGGTGTAATTGTGTTGCAACTAGACATGTTAAATATTATATGAGCGAATGAACTTTCAAAGCAGAACAAAAATAATCATTCAATAAGCCATGTTTGAATTGGTTAATATACTGCATGTAAACGCCATAATGCATATGTGTGACATATGGTTAGTAAAGCTTGCTTCACAAAGCAGCAGGCACATATAATGTGTCATCACTGACTTTCATAGGAATCGTTAGTTAATTATTCCACATCAAAGAAAGAAACAAGAATTTATCACATGAGACTTTTTGACTGTTCTGGGAAAAATATAGCAAACTTTCTGTATTCAGCAAAACTCAGTATTTTTAAGTCAAAAAATTAGAAATGAATATACTTCAAATATAAATATTTAGGTTTTGATTTTTCTTTAATAAATCTGATTATTAATTTTAGTTAACTGATAATCCCTGCTCCTCATAGATTAGGAATTTCAGAGGCAATCAATTTATTGCCATTAATTTGTGCAGGGATTTGTTATTTTATTGATGTATTATCAAAATAATTTTAATAGAATGCATGATTCCCATTTTATAAGTTAAATGTCTAAAAGTAAGTTATGGACTGAAAGTTATATAATTAGAATGCCATAATAAAAAAACAAACAATAAAGAGAATAAAACCCAAAATTCTCTACTACACAAATTTTTAAAAATGTAATCTTCATTCATTAAAAATAAACAAAAGAACAACTAAGGGTAGAAGAATAGCGGATGACTTCTTAAATAAATATGTCTGAAAGCAACATGATTGGATGAAACAATTAAACCAAGTAACCATAGTCCAATATGGAAAACTACTGTGACTATTGGAGGACCATAGATCTAATCAGAGGGCAGTTACCGGGTGGTATCATGAATGTAGCTATGTAAACCATTCCTCTGTTCTCCTCCTCCTCCTCCTCTTCCCCTTCTTCCTCCTTTTTTTGTAAACTATTGTTTTTAAAATTTTTTTCTGTAAATGAAATTACTATTAATGCATATAACCCCATTGTAAAGACAAGTTTTGGTAAGCACAGTTAGTAGGACCTGCTGTATAACTTGCAGGTGTTCTACAAATGGTGACTACTCGTGCTGGCTCAGCTACTCAGCTAGCAGATTTGATGGCTTTGTGTGTACCTGAACTGAAGGTTGGTTCTGCTACTCAGTCCCTTTGGTTTTATGAAAATGTGGGCTTTTAAAATTAAGGCCCATGAATCAATGAAATCAAACTACACCTATGAGATTGGTAATTTTTGGAGATCAAACACCCTGAGTGTTTCTTCTTATACCTTCCTGAGCTGACCCTAGGTCAATACATGAACAACACCTCCCAAGTCAGCATGGGCCTAGGAGGCTGGCAGAGATGGCAGCCAGGGGCCATGAGCAGAGCTATCTGGAGTAATATGAAAACTCATCTAGCTGATCGATGGCAAAGTGAATTCTCCGTATCTGCATTTATGTCTGTGCTTTGTAGGGGGGTAAGATGAATATTTCTTACATATATCTTTTCTTTTTATATCAGTTTTTATTTGTCTCTCTTTCAGCAAAATGAGAGTTTTAAATGTTTTTATTGCCAATTTCCTGGAACTTTAGTATTGTTTTTATTTTTCCCCTTGAGTTCTTATTGATTTTGTTTCACTGTTGCTCAGAATCTTATTCTCCTTTTTGGTCATCAACATATTATTTCACTCCTGTTTGTCACATTTGCAAATGAGCTGAAATATGCAGTCCAAGTGCATTTTCCATCATGTTTAAAGTGACAGTTATTGGGAATTAAAATTTCATCATTTGGAAAAGTGAATTTCTAGAAGTGAGTTGAAGCAACTGAAAAGAAATTTGGAATCCATATTTAATGCTAGCCACAGGCACCCCATCAGCTTGAAGAGTCTCTCTCACTTCTTCAAGCGTGCAGTCCCAAAGCACCACCTTCAGTTCTTCTCTGATTCACATTGAAAACAGAAACCAATTCCCCTTTCCCCTCAACTTTCTAGGTAGATACTTTTGTGATCACAAGAAATGTTTGTTTATGAAGCCACTGGAGAAGTGACTACAATACAAGTTACTCATGCATGCCAACAGTAGCCAGCACCACCATTGCTGCAATCAGGAGCAATTTCTGTAAAGGAAAAAATGTGGAAGCGTTGCATGTAGAGTAAAAGAATCCTAATCAGAAGGGAATGGAGCAGCTCCTGGTGGGTAAGCACACACAGGTCAGAAGGCAGTGCAGTCCCTGTATTGCTTCCCTGTGAGGAGTGTAAGTTCTGGTAGTCCTGAAGTGGTCAGTCCTGAATGAGCTGTGTGAGAAGACACATACGTAGCTGCTGACTTGTAGCTGTTCTTGCTACAGTTCCACCATAGCTAAAGCATTGTCATGACTCACATCCATGACTTTTCAGGTGAGTGCCACTTTCATGGGGAACATTGTGAACTTATAAACACCCTTCCCTTTCCAAGAAGAGCCTCACCACATGAATTCTGGCTACTGCTTCATCCCTCAGCTCTGCCCTTCCTTTCTGATGGGTTCCCAAGCTTTTCTACAGGTCTGCAGATCTGGAGACCACACAGCCAGATTTGCAATGCAATGGTGGTGCATCCTTTTGCAGCCCTGACACCTTCGAGCACACCACCACATTCTCTGCAATCGAAAAATGAACTCTTGTACCTTCCGTGACAGCCAAGGCATGTGTGGGGGCAATTTCAGTGAAACAAACAATGCAAAGCAATATGTTCAGGAATGAACTGTTTTAATACTTAAAAATTTTAAATCTGAAAGTAGGTTACTTCAAGTTTAATGAGTAACAGGTCAATTTTGAGTTAAAAAAAAAAGATTGTGTGTTAATTACCTTTGCCTTACATTATTTTTTTCAGGTTTTTGTTGTTGTTTTGTTGTTGTTGTTTTATTTTTTTAAGACAGGGGTTCTCTGTGTAGCCCTGGGTGTCCTGGAACTCACTTTGTAGACCAGGCTGACCTTGAACTCAGAAATCTGCCTGCCTCTGCCTCCCAAGTGCTGGGATGTATTTACATCCCAAATGCTGCCCAGCATTCATGTCTTTCCTACCAGGGTTCCTCTCTCCACCCCCCGTCCCTTTCACCTGTGAGAGGGTGCTCCTCCACCTAGCATCCTCCAACCCTGGTGCATCTAGTTTCCATAGGATTAGGCACATCCTCTCCCACTTAAGTCAGACAAGGTAGCACTCTGCTATAAATGTGCCTGGGACTCTTGGACCAGCCTGCTTATGCTCTTTGCTTGGTAGCTCAGACTCTGGGAGCCCCCAGGGGTCCAGGTGAGTTGGCAACGTTGGTCTTCCTGTGGGATTGCCATCACCTTCAGAGCCTTCAGTCTTTCCCCTAACTCTTCCATAGGAGTCCCCACCCCTCTGCCCAGTGTTCGGCTGTGGGTCTCTGCAACTCTTGCCTCACATTCTTATTTTAATCCAAGTAAAACTAGTGAAATGAAATGATTTTTTTGTGTATATTTTCTCCTTGTCTCTCTTTAGTGCAGACCACATGTAACTCATGCAGTTCTGTTGCCTACAACCATCTACTCTTTGGCTTTCTTGCAGTGACTATGTCAAAGGATCAGTGTTTTAACTGACTCCCATGGCCCTCAGCCATTCCTCAGTAATGTGCCAACTTGGTTGCTGAGCACCACGACAAGGTGTGCAGGTAGGAAACTCACAGAAGTGGGGTTTTCCTGTTTACACAGTTTAGACAACAGTTCTGTCTTCATGCTCAGCTTGGTTCCTCTCATGTACCAGAAACTTCTTAGCCACTTTGAGGTAATGTCACGGTGCACAACTGAGGTTTCAAATGAGTAGGGTTGAGACTTGCTTCTCAGGCATTAAAAATGCAGACAAATCTTCAGCATTTTTTCTTTTAGCTGAAAGGGAAAACGTTCCTCTTGTCCTTCTGGTTGGTTTGCAAAGTCTACTTTGCTCTTGGCCCATTCTTCTTATGTGGCCTCGTTCCCTTCTGAGCTGTGAGCTAGCACGTAGTCTAAGTCAGCACTTTGCTGTAGATCTTGGTAGGTTTCAGTTTTTGCTTACAGATACAAATTGTTCATCAACAAATGTGGGAACCAAGAACTTTGTGTATTCTGACACCACTCCACTTGTGGTTTCTAGGTGTTAAAAATGTTTTCCCAATAAGACAAACTCAAAATACATGTAATCAGTGCTTTGGTAATTATGTAATTTAAAATATTGGTGGGTATGGGTCGGGAGATAATTTTTCAAACCTTTAAACATGTAGTTCTTCACAAAGTTTCATCTTGTCTCATCTCAAGATGTATAATAAATAGAGAATACTTCAAGTGTAGTGGTATTCAGATTCAAAGATATATAGATGGATTACCTGAGACTTCCAATAGGATAGTGACTATTGACCATGTCTCACAAATAAGTTTTGAGTTCAGAGAATTAAAACAGCTCATTCAAATATGAATCACCATCGATTAGGAGATAGGAGTTAATGAAAGAGGAACTTTAGCTGCCAGTTTAACTTTTCTTCTGCTTTCCTTAGACAGGGTCTTGCTGCATGACCCAGGATTGCCCCAGCTCAGGACAATCCTGCTTCAGCCTTCTGAGTACTGAGATTGTGGATATGATCATACCTATTTCAAGGCTGACATTTTGGTTCTTAAAAATAATACATCATTAGACACACTCAAGGAGAAAAGTAGAAGATAATGGAAAATGATGTCTTTGTCTACAGAGCAGAGAATATGACTTATAACAGGACTTTTCTGTCATTTTATTTCTATCGGATTGAAGAAGCAAGTCCATAATGATTTTAATTTATGTTCCATCTCAACAAGTACTTGGCAGGAGTTTTTTTTAGAACTTGGAGTACGTCACTACAGCCAGAATGGTGAATGATTTGCAGTTGTGCAAAACGTTCCCATGAAAGTCGGTCAAGGCAATGTCCTGCTAAGGACAGCTGTGCTTGTTCAGGACGAAGCCCAGCTCTATCACGGAAGATTTATACAGCATTTGACAGCAAGCAGGAAAGAAATTGGGCTGTACATTCTGCCCTTCAGAATGCTGAACTATGTGTCTCAATGCATTAAAATAGAATTGGGAACTACATTATAGCTAGACAGACTCTCAGCTTGGATAGAAACAGTGTTACTAGTAAAAACAGTCTTTAGAACAAAATGCCTGTCACTGTGATATTAAATATTTCAAGATTTCAGTAAATAAAGTAAACACAAAGGAGGCTTATTTGTGGTATAGTAATAAAAGAAATATTTCCCAGATTAAGATGTAGCTTAAAAATCAAAGGGTCCAAGAAACCAAACTCACATAAGGCAGGATTAAGAGAGCAGCTTACTTTAAAAGCCTTTTAATTACTTGAGCATGAATAGCATTGATTTGTGAATTTGATACTGTTCTTACTAAAATTCCAGAAAATTTGATAACTTTTTATCAATTCCAATTTCAAGGATGTTTATTTGTGAAAAAAATGGAAAAGATATCTATAGAGAAATCTGTTGAGAAGGCAGCTCTTTGTCATGCTAGTCTTGCAAATGTATCTTTGATGCTTAGAAATAATAAAGGTATAGAGTCTTATATTTTCACCAATTTAGAGTAGATGCCCTCTCAAATCATTAAAATCATACTTACTATTGTGTTATGAGCAAGAATCACTTATGTTGCTCAGCACCTTACTTGTGTGTGACACATTTTTGTCTTCTCATGAAATGGTTTTCCAGTGTATAGCTCTCCCTACATCCTCTTCTAATACTATTTGTGTGTATTTTCAGTAATTAGCAAGTATCAAACTTAGAATTTTTAGGTGACATTAGTATTCTGGTGATGCTAAGGAGAAAGAAAGCAGAGTGAAGCTGTATTACCTTGGTGACTTCTCAGCCAAGTTCACGTCTCCTAGGGATGAGTGGGTATCGAGCAACATCTAGCTGTAGGTTAGGATTTGTCTGGAAGAAAAGGGGGCAAATCAGAGGTTGATTATTCTTAGTCGATGGCCCTTACCATTTCAACCAAGTAGGCTTTAGATCTTGTTTGCTTGATCTGTGAAATATGTTTTCCCTAGACAATGGGAATACACACACACACAAATACACACACACAGACACACAGGCATACATGCAAACATAGAGACACACAAATATACAGACAGACACACACACAAACATACACACATTAATTCAAACAATTATATTTGACAAAGGAGATTAAATTCTTTAAACAAGTAAAGACTCCCTTTAACAAATTATCAGTAGTTGTATATCTATAATATTATAACAAGAAAATTAGGAACAAGATTATCTTTGTCTTAATTAGTGCTCAGAACATTTTTTTTTTGCAAAAATAATACTAAGAGCAACAACAATAACTGTAATAACAATAACAACAACAACAAAACAAAAAAATATCAGGAAAGAAGGAGACACATAACAGATGTTTTGATGTCTGGATCCCATTGCACTTCCAAATTGCCCAAAGAAGTAAACCTTTGAGTGAAAGAACATATTTATTTAGACCAAATAGTTTACACTGAAACCCAGCTAAAGTCTGTGCCTAATGCAGCACAGAGAAAGCTCAAGAAAATTGTATTTAGTTATATTCCTGGAGTGGTTAAAAACTTTCCCTGGACTGTGAGACTAGGACTGAGGTTTTGGAAATGATCTTTGATATTATCAGAAAATCTTCAAAGCAAAATGCAAGTGTGGCCATATTTTTTTTCCTTAGTTGATCTGCTATATGTGTATTTTAGGTGATCTCTGAATGTGTTCAGATGTGGGTAAGTAGTGAGGAGGAACAAGTAATACTTCTTAACTTTGAGGATTGGAACAGAAGCCCTTTCAACCTGTGCATGTAGCAGTGAGGAGGAAGAGATAATACTTCTTCACTCTGAGGGCTGAAGATAAAACTTTCAAATGATGTATGCATCTCACGTACTTTGGAAATCTGTCCCACCTTCTGCCCCACAGTGTGGGGCAGATGTGTAGTGCTAGGGACGTGTGTTTCTTCAGAAATGGGTGGGGAAGGAAAGGTGAGAAGAGGCACTGAAGAAGGTTCTACCAACAGATGGTAGGTTTATGAACTACCGGATATAGAATCAGGTAAGGTGCCAAGGAAATTTAATCACTAAAATTGACTGATTTGAAGGGGGTGGGCTCATATCACCTTGGTCATTATTAAGGTGTCAGTCTTCACTGCCATTGCATTGTTTGGAGGAACAATTGATCTGAGATCTCTCTACGTGATAATCAGCTTAGCAAGGCTCTTAAAACAGTAATAATAATGCTATTTTAATAACTTAAAGACAGACCATGTTTTGTTGTCATGGAGCACTATGATTTTTATCATAAAATATATACATATTTTGTTCTCTTAAAATTTTATTATTTGGGAATTTAATACAGGAATATAATGTGTTTGGATCACACCTACCCTTCTATTCCTTCTCCTTAAATGCCTCCCTTCCCCTTCCCCCCATCACATTTTCTATCCAACTTAATGTATTCCATTTTTCTGTATTGAATTCACTTGCTGTTGACAGCTTGCTCATGGCTATAAGGTTATATACTGTACCATGGACAGCCTATTGGAACTACATTCAATGAAAACAGATTGTCTTTCCTCAGCAGTTATCAGTTGACAATAATGGTAGGGATGGGGGCGTTGAGAGTTCCTCCCCTACCCATATTGGAATGTCGCTGGGTCGATCTTAAGAAGCTCTTGAGCAGATTTTGTTCTTGATGTCAATGAGTGTTTTTTTTTTTCAGTGCCAGTATGTGTAAACAGGCTTGTGTACCCATGTATAATTTTATATCAATATAATAGTAAATTCTATTTTTGAATAATTTTTTCTATTTTGTGTTTGCCCTTGTACTCTCAATTTGTTCCTTAAATTTGGGATAATTACTTAGAGTGTATAATACACAGTTACACAGATTTGTTGTGTGTGTGTGCATGTGAGTGTATGTATGTATCTGTGTTCAGTTATGTATACATGAGTGTGGGTATCCAAGGAGGCCAGAGCCCTTGTACCAGGAGTGAGCTGCCTAGCATGCATGCTGAGAACTGAGCTCCAGTACTCTGTAAGAGCACATTCTTTAAAAAAATTATTTATTTATTTACATTCCAAATGTTGCCCCCCTCCCCATTGAACCATCACGGCAGATCTCCTCTATATTTTTATATAGAAACATAGAATAATATGCAGATTCTGTATACATAAACAAATCTATGTATGTAGTGCTAAACTAAGGCCAGTAATTGATGCTTCCCTAATCCTGAGCTTCGTACATACTCAGCAGTGTTATGTGTAAATTTCTCTAAGTAGGCTATTAGTTCTGTAGTTCTATAGCCCTTTTCTGTTTTATTAAAACACTAAACTGCCATGTGTTACAAATATACTACAACTAATTCAATTTTTTTGTAATTTAGCTTTTATTTTCTAGTTACATAATTATATATATAATATATATATACATATACAATTATATATATACAATTATATATATATACAATTATAAATATATACATACACACACACACACATATATATATATATATATATATATATATATATATATATATTTAGTTGGCCTTGGCCTTGGAATTTTCTGGCTTCTGCTTCTCAAGTGCTTGGGATAAGTTGTGAGCCATCACACACACCTTACTATATGTACACACCAAAAGGATCACAATTTAAATATGTAAAACATCAATGCTTATATCTATGTTTTTAAGTCTTCCCCTACATAGCAATACTAAATACAATTTCTGAGTAGATTTTAAGTATTTAATTTTAATAAATTTGTCATTTTGTTATTTTCTTGGTGTTGACTCTCATTTCAATCCTCTATAGGAGCAAATAAAAATATTCTAAATAGCATCCTAAGTGTAGTTTATGGACCAGACAGGCAGACAAGCAGGTTGAAGACAGACTTCTCTGAAACTGGAAACAGAGGTTATGATCCCCGGTGACTCAGATGCACTTAACCCACTGAAAATCTTGTTTTCAATCACTTGCCATCGATTAAACTGGAGGTATCGTCATCTACCATCCATCTCTAGAAGAATAGTTGCGGAACACAGCAGCAGGGGTTGGTACTGTGGTGGAAAGTACCAGTGCTGGCAGACAAGCCTAGGATCAAAACAGCTTTTACATGGAACCCATGCACACATTTTTCTCCTTCAAGAAGAGCTCTGAGGCTGTATATGTAGCAGAAGATGACCTAGTCAGCCATCATTTCGAAGAAAGGCCCCTTGGTCTTGCAAACTTTATATGCCCCAGTACAGGGGAATGCCAGGGCCAAGAAGTGGGAGTGGGGGGTAGGGGAGCAGGGTGGTGGGGTGGGGAGGGTATAGGGAACTTACGGGATAGCATTTGAAATGTAAATAAAGAAAATATCTAATAAAGTAAAATTTAGAAAAGAAGAAGAAGAAGAGCTCTGAAAATAGTTAAGTTTTCCTCTCAAGATTTCCTGGGAACGTGGTCCTCTCACACATTACTACCAATGCCATTACACCATTGTGCACCAATCTAAGAGATGTGGTGCAAGTGGAACCATTTCCCAGCTCTGAATCTTAGTTTTGGGGGCTATGAGAATGCAATGACATCAATGAGGTTTTATTTGACAGGGCAGACTTGGTAAGGCAGACAGTGAGTCAGTGCCATTGGAAACTTTCAAACCCTTCTACGCAGTCCCATGGTTTGAATTATGACCATGAACCCACTGTTAAATGTGCAGTAGTGGGCCTTCTGGAAAAGTAAAAGCTACTAAATTGACTTAGGTGAAGGGAGCTGACCAGTTGATTTGAGACGCCTTGAAGATAGGATATAAAATTAAATTTGTTGAGAGGGTGAGGTTTGATGACGTGAATAAACATCTCTGACATTTTGGTTAGCTTTGGAGCCACTCACCATAATGCTCTTAGGTTGAGAATCCCTTACAGGAACTGAAAATGTGACTCAGAAGCTAGGGATCAGCTCTCCAGTCCAACCTCAGGTCTCAGAAGTGCCTTCAACTACAGTTTCAATGGATCCAACACCCACTTTTCACCTCTGTAGCAACATGCACACATGTTTGGAGGATTCACACACACACACACACACACACACACACACACACACACATACACACACACACGTACACACACACTTAAATCTTAAAATGCTCCTCTGCATCAGGAATGCAGTGTTGACTTCTTCTTTGTTGGCTTTTCATGAAGCCTAGGTTAAAAACATACAGAAATTTAATTGGACTCATATGGTTCAATTCCACAAGTCTTTTAAACCTGGTTGTTCCAAGTGCCACCACTTTAAAACTGTGAATGGTCTTACTTTTAAAAGGAGATTTTCACATCCACCCACTTGCTCATGGGCAATGACCACCTAAAAGTATTACCCAAGTATTTGAGAGTAATAAGATTGTCTTCATCATTTCAAAGCAAGCCCTGCTGTCATGAGAGTACCTACCATTCCTTACTTTTCTTCCAATTTGCTCCTTTCTTCTGGTCACCCTCATTCTTGCTGGTAAAATCTGTCTCTGCTTTCTTCTAGCGGGTCCCTGTCTCTGGTGTGGCTAGAATGTGCAGAGGCATGGTTAGAAAGTAGGTAGTCTTCTTCATGGTAAGGGGGGGAAGGATTCAGTCTCTCTTCCTTATCTGCCCCTCTTTTGTAGAAGTACCAAGCATCAGATGTTAGCGAAATAGCATTTATCATATACTTAAATTTTCTGTTTTTATGATTTTTTTTGAGATTATAACACAATTATGTCAATTTCCTTTCCCTTTCCAAACTCCCCCATATACTCCTCCTAGCTCTCTTTAAATCCATGGACTCTTTGTTACTGATTGTTGTTACATGCACATAAACACAACCTACTCAGTCTGTATAATATTCCATACACACACACACACACACGAATGCACGCACACACACGTGTGTGTTTCAGGGTTGACCATTTGGTACTGGATGATAAACTGCTCTTTTTCCTATGGAAGTCTCTCTCTTCCCCATATCTGCATTTCTTAGTTGCCTGTAGTTCTTTGTGTCAGATTTCTCTTTCCTGAGGTTATGAGCACAAGAAGGTTGTGGCAGAAGACAAACCCAAGTCGAAGAACACAGTGGCTGTAACTCTGCCAACGAACCTGACTGCTGGGTTCTGTCTGCTTTGTCCTGTGCTCAGGATCCATTTTCTATAGGATGTTTGAGTCCCGTTTATGACTTCTGAGCTCCAGAGTAGTGCTAAGGTTATGTTCCATCTACGGCGAAAAATTCAGGTTAGTGACAAACAACAGCTTGTTGTCTAGACAACACTGAACCATGGAACATCTGTGGGCTTCATGACTAAATGTCATCTGCTCATTTCTTAAGGACAATCTAGGAACAGAAAGCTGGGAAGAAAACCCTCCTTGGCTTTGCTTAGGCCACTTCCTCCTGTTGTCTGGGGAGTTGAAAATAGAACTCAGGGCCATCTTGAGTGAAAGGAAGCAACAGTTACATGTCGCAGGCAGATGGAGGAAGAACCATCTTCATTTTCAGTTTCAGTAATCACCATGTGAAACTCAACTCTAAGAGTCTTTGCTGAGGGATGCTGGAGGCTGGGTTGGGAACCAGGTAGAGAACAAGCAGACAGAAGGAGAACAAAGGGAAGTCTATGCACCTGCATTCCACAAAGCACAGTAATGAAGGTTTTCAGAGAATGCATTTTAATTTTGCAAGTCTGATTTTACTTTGCAAAGAACAAAAGGCCATACTGGTGCCTGAAAACAAGGTGATTGCTGGGTATGGGAGTGGAGGTAGGTCACACTTTTGGACCATGCTTTCTAGACTCTAAGAATTTCTTCAAGAGAAAGAGAAGTCTTTATGCTGTGGGGCTGCAGCCTATTTGGAAATGTCTTCCAGCTGTGGTTCCCAGATCAACAGTCTGCTCAGAATTAATATCTAAATACCTATTTATTGTCATTTCAACTCCCTTATGCTATCTGTCATCATAGAAAGGGGACTGACTGCAAAAATCTGAGCTGACTTTTCCATTTCAATTTATTCTTGTGGTTAAAATTGATGGGTAGGTAAAAGTGCATTGCTGAACATCCTCCTTTTGCTACCCACCTTGCAGGCAATTGTGTGATGCATCAAGAGATTGTGAAGTTTGTTTATGTGCTTATTCTCGTAGCCTGTCCTACTTTACCACGTCCAGGTTTCTTCAAGGCTCAACCTCGTCCCACGCAAGAGGTTCAATGTCTTTCTTCTACCATTCTGTGTCTAGCATGTGCAGGCGATTAGGAAGCTAACTATAAGAAGAGTTTTAGATTTATCATTGATCTCGCTGTACATCCTTAGACTTCCTGGGTTCAAATGCCTGGCAGTTGCAGACTAGTTAGTCATCATCTGGAGAAGACAGAAGCCAATTATGTTATTTCTTTATACATGTTGTATATGTGTGCATTACGTATAATATTCCTGCATATATGCAACCAGCCAAAAGGAAAATAGGAGCTGGAGTGTACTAGTTAATCTGCTGAGTTCTGCCTCTGCCAGAGTGCTGCAGTGCACTGATGAAAGAGACAATCTTTTAAATTCAGACTACCAGAGAATGACATGTAAGGGGGCACAGGGCACTAGAGGGGTTAACAGTGATGGGTATTGAGATTCTCAACGTGGAGACCAGTGGTTTGTAACTTACTTAAAATGATGTCCTCTGGGAAGTCTGACCATAGGAAAGTGACAAACTATAAGTTATGTAAAAGTCTCGTACACTATATTTATTTATTTTATACAACATTGGACCACATAGTATTATAAGACATTTGAATGAATTGTTAACACTTAAAACCCAAGGGACTTTGCAAAATGTTCTGAATTTATTTTCAGCTAACATTTGGTAGTTGCCAGTTTATGTGTGGTCTGCCCCTTGACATGCCAATAGCTAGCCTTGTGCTATGGCCCTTTGCCAAGCTCTGTGACCTCCCTAGCTAACCTTGAGCATGAAGCCAATTGCTATTTATCATAAGGCTTGCTCTCCATTTTCAATTAAAGAACTTAAGGAGAGAGTGAACTGTATCCTGTACTCCTTAAAAAAATTGAAACATTAGAAAAATAAAAAGACTAGGAAATCACTTTAAAAATATTTTGGGGGGAGTTATAATTACAATATTTCTCCCTTTTCTTTCTCCCTCCAAACTCTCTTATATATTCCTTCTGCTCTCCTTCAAATCCATGGCCTCCTTTTTTATTGTTATTCCATGTACATATGTAGATAAATATGTTAAATAATGTTACTTGTGTTTTCAGGGCTGACCATTTGGCCATTGGTGTTCTCATTCTTGGGTAAGAACAACTCTCCTGCTCCCGTCCTTCTTTAGTTGCCTATAATTCTCTGTGAAGAGTTAGGCTTTTACATATCCATTCTGTCATGTCCTTGTTCAGCTCACCTTTAGGAGATCATATTGGTAAGACTTTATGGGTATAAGAAATCAATTTCTACATTTCTGGTCTGTTGCATATTTTGAAGAAGACTACCCAGAAATCTGTATTTTCAACCCATGCTCCAAATAGCCTCATAATCACATAATAGAAGAAATCAGAGAAATTTTGCATACTGAATGTGCTTTCATTTGACCATTAGATCAAACTTAGATGTATAAAAGAAACCTTTATTATTATGGCTCCTATGTCGCAGTGGCTTTGCTTGAGAAGTAGAGTCTCAGAACTCAGCTCTTCAGAGGTTTATTGTCTAAAATGTTTCTCAGTCAAAGGAATTAGACTCCATGCGAGTTTCTTCCTGGATAAAAATCCCAGATTCTTGCTAAATATTCATGCCTTGCCTCCTTTTGTTATATCACGAGCATAGTAAAATACACCTTATATAAGTGCTTATAGGCCAACAGTAAGTGAGTGTATCTGTATCAAAAATATATTTTAAAAAAAAACCATTACGTGATAGCTACTTCTACTTCTTTAAGAAAATGTCATCTATTACAACTATGGTCATCAGCTTGAAGGAAGTTGCCTGCTTAAAATATGACAGTGGTCTAGTCTTACATGCCATTTTAAAGGAAGTTTCTAGTCTGTGATCCTGGCAGAATGAATCAAACTCTCAAAGGCAGAAATTCAGAAGAAACATGTAAGGGGTTCTTGTAGCATCTGGAAGCTAAGTGGTGCCTTCCAACCCATGGAGGTAGCATGCCAGCAAGGACTTTAATTTGCAGGGACTTTGGTATGAAATGGACTCAGGCAGTGAAAGTGGAGGGGAAGAAGACGAAGCTCTCCGCCTCCAGAGTACATGGTGAAGCCTGTCATATACTAGAAGGATGTTGTGGTTTCTGCCTGGTTTGAGGGGGCATAGCAAGGTGAGGATGTTTAAGAAATGGTGAACAGAGTAGCTGTCTCCCTGTGGTTAGCCTGAAGTTAGCAAAAGATATAGCAAGTGTTTGAGCTGAAATGCTCAAGGCACATCTTTGAGCCCCCTGGTCCCCTTTGGGGCTTTGAACTGCAGCCACAAGTCTGGGCCAGCATCTCTTTCCAGATTTGTTTTGAAGCAAGCTTGAAAACAAAATTTTCTTTGTACTTATGCCTCGAATCTTAGAGTAAATCTGCTTGTGACTTTGCTTATGTCGGGCTCAACAGGATGCCCAGAGATGCCTCTGTGTATCAAGGCTTTTTTGTGGAACTGACATGAAAACTTTTGGAAGTAGATGGAGTTGCACCTGTAGGCGACATGATGTGTTTTATTAGGCCAAATCTAGTGAAATGTGAAAAGAGGTAGAATGAATTACAAAGGGTGTCAGGAAAGAGTCATGGCAGCTTTGTTTAGAAAGGAGACAAGCAAGAGAAAGTAAGGTTGATGGTGGCTTCATAGCTGGCCTGATTAGGGTAACACCAGGGTCAAGGTCCTAAAAAGAGATAACTGGAATAAACTATGGATCTCACTAGCTTTCATAAATCCTTACTTTCTAGTAATGTATACTCTAATGTGGTTCTATGTATAGATTTAGTATAAACAGAGTGTGAGGTTAGGAGGAAATCTCCTCCCTACCAAGTTAGTTTACATTTCTAGAATTGTGTTGATGGGAGATGTCTTTTGTTCATTAAGTTATTTCATGTTTATTAACAGTAGAAGCCAGAAGCTACCTTCAGTGAAGCTGCTTAGGTGTGGAGTATAAGAAAACCATGACTAAGTTTGAAGTCAGATTCTGAATAATATTCCTGGAGATTTGGAAATGAAACTGGACAGTTAGGCAAAAGCTCTCTAAACAAAGATGTGGCATGATCAGGAAAATGGTGCTGTTTGTACTCAGAGGATAGACTTGGGGAGAATAACAGATCCATGAGAAGATGATCAATAGAACACGATCAACTTAGGGAGGGACATTTCCAGAGTCTAGATGAGAGATTCTGAGTGCCATTGAGACAGGAGTGACCATTGTGAGGGTTATCTATATCTAACCGAGATTTGGGTGTGAGGGAAGAGGCAGAGTTAGCATTGAAAGTTTGAATATGGGAGACTAGGAGAATCTGGGACATTTCCATAACTACAGGACAGGTCAGGAGAACTTTAGAGATGCATGGGGCCACAGTCATCCAAGCAAGTGCTTACCACCTGCACCCACTTTACTTCACTGTAATCTTCCAATAAAAACATCAGGATTGGGTAGAGAAAAAACTTCATGGTGTTATTTTAGTTCTCTGGAAAGGATTTTTCAAGCAAAGAGTACTAAAGAACTGATCCATCCCAAGACTGGCCCATTAGGTGGAGAGTAGCTGAGAAGAGAGTTGAGACAATGGCTCACTAGAGATGGAATGTTAGAAGAGTCAAGGCTGCGAAGTACTAGATGTCTGTCCTCACACACATCCCTGATAGCTGCTACCCTGCCCAATCAGAGCACATATGTTCATCTGGCAAGAGGGGCCTTTATCACTCACCACATCACCAAGAGTGGTTTATCCTTAGGGAAGACAGAAAAGCTACTTCATCTGAACAGCTTGTGTGGTTTATACTTTTATTTCTTGTCAGCACTTGGTAATCACAGCATGACCCAGATATCCTCTGTCTCATCAAATCTTATTGCTGCTTGATTATTGTTTACATTCTTTCTAAACCCAAACGTTCTCTTCTCAAAGCCAAGGACTTCTGGGTTTCCTTACAGATATACTGTGATTCTTTTTGAATAGATAACATGTAAGTATAATGATATATAGTTATTATATAGTGTGTATATTTAAGACCACATGATATAAAGTATGCAAATATACAAAATGCATACATGCACATGACTTATATAGCTAATAAACTATAATTCTATGTAACATATTCTATTTATCTGTGTTTATAGCACAAGATGTAGAACTGTGTGTCCTTGAACTGTGTGGAAAGTTGCTGTTGAGATCTTGCTACAGCAGATCACAGAAAAACTAGTTTATCCCTTATTTTAGCTGTTACATTACCATTAGTATCCCAAGGATATCAACATCCTAAGGATAACATAACACATTATGTTAGGTTAGATTTAGTTTGAATAAAGAACAGCTTTTGGTTTAAGGCACCACTAAGCTATACTTTCTCCACCTTGTGCTTTTGCAGTTGGTGTTTTATACACAAACAAAAACCGAGGTAAGTATGTGGCTTTGGGGTTGAAAAACTGGCTTCTAGTTTCTGTCTATATTTATAGCTCTGTAACTTTGAGCAGTTGCATAAGCCTCCTCTGCATTATTTGTCAGTGGTAATCTTATGAATTAGTGAGATTAAATGAGATAAAGAACTCTGTTTTTATTTGTTGGAATGTTCTTAAGACAGAGTTTCTAGCTGACTGTCCTAAAACTCACTCTGTAGGCCAGGCTGGCCTTGAACTCAGAGATATGCCTGCTTCTGCCTTCTGAATGCTGGAATTAAAGACATAGAAATAAAGAACTATTAACATATTCTTAGCTCACTGAAACATTATAGTATTATCTAATATTGGCTGTTGTGTGTTATTGATATCTCTATCTTGTTAGGTGTAACTCATTTCTTTTTCAGGGAACCACTTGGTCTTTTTTTTTTTTTTTTCATCATTTACTTCAAACATAGTGGCAAGCACAATTATAATTAACATGAACCTGATGTCTATCTGAATGTCTCCATTGATGCTGGATCATAGCAGTGGGTAAGACATATAACTTAAGGGCCACAAGATATGGTAACTAATGCTTAACTCATGAGATGAACATCACATATTTGCTAAATTTACTATAGTATTTGCAAATTCATTTCCCATTGTCTTATATCTGTACTTGTTTATGGATACTCAATATATCCTTTGGAATGAGGTATCATGAATAATTTTGCAAAATGCCTCACTGATGTCCAAATATTCCATATCTAAGGAAGAGATGGGCAGTAACACAGCTTCAGGTCTGGAGATTTATATAGTTAAGGAATGCTGGGTCCTTAAAGTTGGCAACCGATTACTGAAGGTTGTGGAAGTCAGAGAAGAAGAAAAACTATCTACTTTAATTACTCATAGATCAGAGTTAAAGATAAATATGTGGTTACAATAACAAAGAGTTGCCTCTGATGTAAAGAGAAAGAAAATTAATGAACTGAAATAATTAGTTAAGTGAGAGAAATGAAAGCAGAATTCAAAGGAAGATAATTTTAAGAGCAAGGGAGTGATTAATAATATGAATGCAGAGAGGTATCTACTGACATAGATTCTATTCATCGAGGGGAATATGGAGAGTAAAGTAGCCATCTCCTGTAGCCAGGCAGGACTCCCAGTTAAGGGCTGAGCACACCAAACCATCCACAAAACCTTTGATCCAAAAGTGCCTACAAGAAATACTGGGACAAGCCAGGCGTGGTGGCGCATGCCTTTAATCCCAGCACTCGGGAGGCAAAGGCAGGCAGATTTCTGAGTTTGAGGCCAGCCTGGTCTACAAAGTGAGATCCAGGACAGCCAGGGCTATACAGAGAAACCCTCTCTCGAAAACACAAACAAACAAACAAACAAACACCAAAAAGAAAAAGAAAAAAAGAAAGAAATGCTGGGGACAAAGATGGAGCAGTCTAGGGGAATGCCTAACCAGTGACTAGCCCAACTTGAGACCCATCCCATGGGCAAGAACCAGTCCCTGACACAATTAATGATACTCTTTTATGCTTGCAGACAGGAGCCTAAGCATAACTGTCCTCTGAGAAGTTCCACCCAGCAGCCTACTTAAATAGATGCAGAGACCAAGACCTACAGACAAACATTAGATGGAGCTCTGGGGGTCTTGTGGAAGAGTTGGAAAAAGAATTGAAGGAGCTGGAGAGAACTGGAACCTCACAAGAAGACTAGCAGAAAGACTAACTTGGACCCTTGGGGGGTCCCAGAAATTCAACCTTTAACCAAAGAGGGCTGGATCTAGTGCCCCCAAACATATATAGCAGATATGTAGTTCAGTCTTCTTGTGGATCCCCAAAACTAGATAGGGGTTTGTGCCAGACTCTGTTGCCTGCCTTAGATTCTATTCCTCTAACTGGGATGCCTTGTCTGGACTCACTGAGAGACAATGCACCTAGTCTTGTAGTGATTTGATGTGCCAGGGTGGGTAGGAACGCAGGGAAAACCTCCTCCTCCTTTGACGCAGACAGGGAGTGATGCCACAGTGTTCTGATGTAGCCAATGTTGTGTCAGAGTAAATGACCTCGCAATAACTATGACAATTGGTTGGAGATAACACCTCCTTTGAACCTGTGGTAATGACCTCCTAAGGACAGTTGCCTGGACAGCTCTTCTAAGATCTGATTCTTTATTGAAAAGGAAGAGATTGTTCCTTGAAGTGGACATAGCTAGATGTGAGGACCTGTAAGCTTTCACAAAACCTGTAAATTTTATGGAAGTGGAAGAAGCATCCAGAAATCGGCTGTGCATAGATGGCTTATTCCTCGGACCTTCAGAAATACATGCTGTATGAGCAGAGTAGGACCCACTAAGAAATTGTCAGAGAACAGCCACAGGAGGGAAGCAGGGAGGAGGCCATCACTGAAGCTCAGCAGCCCAGGATCGTCGTTGCTCTTTTTTTATGACATTTCCTTGAGATGACAATTATGATCATTGAATTTAGTTTCTGGTTAATCACGTAAACAGTGTAGCTGTCTATGAGGGGAAATCTTGCATTCTGTTAGACACAAATGCAAATAAAAGTGTGACTGGTCTAGCAACTCAGGGATGCACCTTTCTTCTTGGCTACTAAGATGTTCAAAGTTTACAATCCATGAAGTAAGAACTGTAAGATGGAAGAAATGTTCTCTTTGATATATGGAGCTTTGGTGGGACTTTCAACACACCCCCTAATGTGGATATCTCCCATAGGGAGACTTCATGCCTTACTTTGAGTGTATTGTTTCTGGTAATTTCTTTTTCCAGGATCACTTAAAAATTCATTTTTTTGTCTTTAAGGTCTCTCTCTGTCTCTCTGTCTCTCTGTCTCTCTCTCTCTCTGTGTCTCTCTCTCAGCATTTTATGGCTAAAATGTTCTCTAAATTGAGGTTTTTGTTTAAGAGCTTCTCATCAACTGAGTAGTCACACCTACACCCCTCACAACAATGCACACAACAAACGCCATGGTCAATTTGATTATGAATATTTATTCAACAAAATAAAACAAACCAAAAAAAAACCCAAAAAACCAAACCCACAGCCTTCACTTCTTTTCGTCTGTAAGTCTTGATGGTGACCTTTCTCCATCACTGCCTTGTGCATGCTCACTCCTTTGAAGAATCATTTTAATGTCCTAGGAGAGAAAAATCAAAGAGAAGTTACAAATGAAAATTAAGAATTTATGACTGATGGACATCGTAGATGGCAGTTATTAAACAGTTGCATTTTCCTTTAGTCTTTTCTTTTGTTTTCTCCGAGAAAAAATCTTTCCCACTTAGTGTGAATTCCATTCTGAAACCCCAAGTTCTATCCTTGTAATGATAGCTCAGGGTATTAGAAATTCTCCTTTCTAGTCCTGTAAATGGAGTTGTCTTGATAAGTAGTATTTATAAAAGCAATTACTTAACTCTGTCATATAGTGTGTAAACCAAAAGATTATTTTTCTATAAATGAATAAGACAGTATTCACACTCTATTAAAGAAAAATATAATGCCAAGTTAATCATATCTACATAGAAATTTAAATGTAGAAATTTTGAGCAGTAGATTTTTCCCCCTGGGATTTTTCCCATTTCTTCATTTTTTTTCTTACTATCAGAGATGGTAATGTTAAAATACTTTAATTTCTATTTTTTTATTATTTTATTTTATTATTTTATTAGGTATTTTCTTCATTTACATTTCAAATGCTATCCCAAAAGTCCCCCATACCCCCCACTCCCCTACCCACCCACTCCCACTTCTTGGCCCTGGAATTCCCCTGTACTGAGGCATATAAAGTTTGCAAGACCAAGGGGCCTCTCTTCCCAATGATGGCCAACTAGGCCATCTTCTGCTACATATGCAGCTAGAGACATGAGCTCAGGGGGTACTGGTTAGTTCATATTGTTGTTCCACCTATAGGGTTGCAGACCCCTTTAGCTCCTTGGGTACTTTCTCTAGCTCCTCCATTGGGGGCCCTATGTTCCATCCAATAGCTGACTGTGAGCATCCACTTCTGTGTTTTCCAGGCACCAGCATAGCCTCACAAGAGACAGCTATATCAGGGTCCTTTCAGCAAAATCTTGCTGGCATATGCAATGGTGTCAGCATTTGGAGGCTAATTTTGGGATGGATTCCCGGGTGTGGCAGTCTCTAGATAGTCCATCCTTTTGTCTCAGCTCCAAACTTTGTCTCTGTAACTCCTTCCATGGGTGTTTTGTTCCAAATTCTAAGAAGGGGCAAAGTGTCCACATTTTGGTCTTTGTTCTTCTTGAGTGAAATAGCTGGATATAAAATTAACTCAAATAAGTCAATGGCCTTTCTCTACACAAAGGATAAACAGTCTGAGAATGAAATTAGGGAAACAGTACCCTTCACAAGAGTCACAAATAATATAAAATACCTTGGTGTGACTCTAAATATGGAAGTGAAAGATCAATACTTTAATTTCTTAAATCATAATTTTTTTCAACATAAATGTGAACTTATATATGTAGAATGAACATTCTAATATACACAAAGCACAAAAATTGCATAGCTGTAATGTTAATTTTTAATTTTCCCCCAAAGTTTAGGAAAATGCTTTACAAATGTAAATTTCTTTGCTCCAGCGATGACTGCAGAGCTTTCAGATTGTGGTCACCTTACACATGAAGACACAGGCTGCTTCACTCTCTATCTTGTTGGTTTGCTTATGTGTTCCTGCCAGGACCGATACTGACCCCATTTCTTCAAAACATTGACCTCCTTAAAGACAGTGGGCAACCTTGAGTGAGCTATGTGGAAAAGAACAGTGGCTTACACTGATGTCTAGGTCCCGCTTGCTGCAATGCTAGAGGATGGGCATATATGTTGGTAGACCTTAGTTATCTGTGAACTAAGGTATTCATTTTGTGATTGTCTGACACTCTGCAGCATGGGCAACGTGACCTGCATGCTCTAGATACATGCCAACCAGCATTGGAAAATTCAAGATGAAATAGGGGGCTGTTGTCAGCAGATTGGAGAGAGGACTGGAAGTGTCGGATGCTTGTCACAGTCACATATTTGTCGCAGAAAATTGACTTTGTTCCCTGGTTATGATGTTCCCACTCATTTTGTAACCTTTACACAAATCATTTCCTTAATGATTCAAAAATACTTTTGGATATACTTTCTCAGTACAAGGTCTAGAGGAGTAGAAAAAAAAAGTACATGATGTTACTGCAAATCTGTAAAAATTAATAAAAAAAAAATTCCAGCACCAAGTCTGGAGTTTCCGATCGTATTCACCTCTGACTCTTCCTGGGATTTCAGTTTAACACTTGGTCACTGTGGCCGCCTGCCAGGGAAAACTTTGTCTCTCTCTGGAGAGTTTGAGAACTGAGCCATCTGTCTGTCCATCGAGCTGCCACTGCACACGGTCCGTCTCACTTGCGAGCGTGTCTGGTTCTGATGTTTCTGTATCCACCTCAGTGTCAGTATCAGCAGTGGTATCTGCTTTTTATCTGCCGGGAACTGAGCTCAGCGATTTGATGCTTGTGCACTCATTTTATCCATGCCAAAGCCCCACAAGGAAGGCCTAACAGTTATCTCCATGGTACAGTTGTGAAACACAGGATGCTGTGAAATCGGACCACACATTTCCCAGCATCACACACTTCCAAGAATCTAGGACTTGTTCCCATAAGCACTGAGCCTGTCCACTTTGAAACAGGAGCAGAACTAAGGTGTGTCGTTACCATTTCATGTAATCCTCTTTTTTTTTTCAAGTCTGTATTTTTAAATGCTGTGGCTTTTACACCCAGACTTTGTAAACACAGAACTCTGAAGCTGCAACCTTCATTTTCCCACTGTTTATAATAGCAAACAACTTCTTAACCTTGAAAAACCACATTCTAGCTTTGGCTCTGCTTATCTCGAACAATCTTCAAATAACATCACTGTGGTTAAGGTTCATTTAAAAAAAATGTGATCTATTTACTTGTCCATGGATACCTGGCGTAAAGATGAACAGCATCAGCATGAGAAGCCCCTGACAAGTCTGCAATGTTTATTATCTTTCTACTTACTTCCTTCCTTCCTTTCTTCCTTCCTTCCTTCCTTCCTTCCTTCCTTCCTTCCTTCCTTCCTTCCTTCCTTCCTTCCTTCCTTATTTCCTTCCTTCCTTCCTCTCTCCCTCCCTTCTTTCTTCCCCTATTTCATCCTCCCCTTTCCTACTTTTCTTCCTTTTTTGGTTAGCAAAAATAGGAATGAAATGTCTTAGTGGAAAGAGACCCCTCTTTAGGCTTTCCAGGTCTTTGGTACAACTCTTGTTGATATAGTCCTATCAGTGAGAATCAAATAGCTTCCCACCCTGCTTTTTGATTACTGAGGTCAGCATCAGGCAGGAGATACGAAGGGCAAGGAGAATGAAGAGTTTAAGGATCTGATTCACACTTAGCATAAAGAAGTATTCGGTCACTGAGTTAACTCACTAATTCACTAATGGAGAAATAAGCTAGGTTGCTAGTGATTCTGGCTCTAGGGGTCTGGTTAAGTGCAGGATGGTTGGGAGGAGGGGTTCTCAGGACAAAAGTGAATTGAATACATAAGAAGACTGTGGAGATGTACAGAAGAGGTTCTGATGATCAAGGTGTCAAAATTCTCCTGGCATACTGTGTGGCTGGTGGCTTGGCACCTCTGGCATCTGGCTACACTCCTGGCATAAGGAGGAGCTGTGAGAGCCTTGCTTTGGCATCTGCATCTTCTCTGTTTGGCAGCCCTCTCTATCTTTGAGCCACCCAGATTCTATTCAAAAAAAAATCTCTCATGATGTTACCATCACTAGATACTACCCTGTGGGAAGCAAACACTTCCCAAAATGGGAGAAACACATCATTTAGAAGATTTCTGGAGCCTCTGGATTTCCCTGTGGACCTTGCTGTTCTTCAGAGGCTGTCTTTGAAAGCTGCTAATCTCAAGGCTTCTGCTGTCAGGCAGGAACCTGAACAGAATCTTCTCTGGCTAGTGTCAAGGGCTGTTGAGCTGTCCTGGCTTTGTAGGAGGTTTTCTCTCCATTAAGGGAGGAAATAATTGACCTGTCACTTTATGCTCTTACTTATCCTGTGTAGTAGAAAATGAATTCTGTTATACATGATTCCAAGAGATTCAGTAATTATTTGACTAGTTCAAGTGAGGCCTCTCCCCTTATATGTGGAACAGTTTGCATAGCGTGAAAGATGGCATCTAAACAGTCAGGTATTGAACTCACTATATTAAAAATGGCATAGTAACACGATATGATTAGGTGATATGGAAATGTTGAGAAAATTAATAGAATAACATGCTCCCATACTCAAAGCCTATTGATTCCTCAGTTGCCTTTTCAAATTCAATGCAAAACTTGGCTTTCCTTCTTTTCAGCATTAATTAATCTCACTAATCCAGTGGAATCCCCCTATACCCTCTACAGACAGCCTTTCAAGGAAGATCCTGCCCTTCTTCCGTGTGGGGCTGCTTCTATACATTGGCTCGGGCCTGCTTTCCACCCAGGATGTCTCCATTGCCCCATCCTTGTAGGAATATGTATACAGACTTTTCTCCCTCTCCCTTCCCAAACCTCAGTCATTTCTACTTTCCAAGAATCTTGTTTCCTCTATGCTTCTAGTACACACAAGTAACAGCTTGAATATCTGTTGTTTTCTACTTGGGTTATTTACATTATGTCATTTGTCTGCCATTCTTTTTTAAAAGGTTTCTTTTTCTATTTTTAAATTTATTTTTGGTTATATATTTTCTTTATTTAGATTTCAAATGTTATCCCCTTTCCTGGTTTCCCATCTGGAACCCCCCTATCCCATCCCCCTCCCCCTTGTGAAAATTTTATTGGAAACATAAGTATGCACAGAAAAAAATGTTATCATCACTTAATAGACAGGACAACTAGGTACCACCTTGGGGCAGGTGGCCTTGGATTACATAAAAGGGCAAGCCAGATGAGCCACAAGGAATGGATTGGTAAGTAATTTCTTCATTTGCTTCTATTCAGTTCCTGCCTCTAGGTTCCCACCCTGAGTTTATGACTTGGGTTTCAGTGATGATGTTCTGTAATCTTTAAACCATATAAATCTTTTCTTTCCCAAGTTTCTTTTGATCGTGATGCTTTATCTGCAATTGAAAGAAAACTAATGCACTCTCATGTGATACACTGAGCATGTATAGTATGATTTGAAAATAGTGACTAAACCAGCACTTGGATGGAGACTATAGTCTTGGTTAGTTCTTTATAAAGCAGGATGAGTCCTAGTCTCTACACTTTTCTATTGTAGACAAGCATCGTTATTTGCCCAGAACAATTCATATTGCTAATAGTCCACATAACAGCTTTATGTATAACCTACCCACAGCCCTATCCTATAGCCCCAAGGTAGCACTAAATACTAAGGATGTAAATCTATAACACTAAGAATTATCTCAACTGTGCATTAGTGTGCTATCCTTGGGCATTGCAGGCTGGAAGGTATGGGCAAGTCTAGCTTGCGCTCCTTTAATAGCTCACAGTAGAAATGTCAAGTGTACCCTTAGCTGGAACCAAGCAAATTAGGATGATTTTGACTCATACTCACAGGAAATTTATAGTCTACATAATTTGCAATCAGGTCCTGAATGTAAGGATGCTTCAAGAGAATATTAACTTCAATTGGCTCCAGGTTCCTGGCACCCAGGTCCTGAAATGTCTTGATGAAGTTCTTTAAAGAAGAATACAAGCAAAGTTAATTTTTCTTGTGATCTTGAAGTTATTTTCAAGTGGATTCGTATAATAAAGTAATCTACCATAACTTCTCCCCAATACAAAGCACTTTTAAAAAGCAATTCCATGGAAACAGTCTAACCAACCTCTGCATAAATATTCTCTAATTTTAGGTAGCTGGCAAATCTGTTGGCATCCAGTACTTCATTTCCTCCTCCAAACACTTTGAGCAGTGTTTCCAATGAAATCTTTTCGGTGTTTGCATTTTCGGGAATTTCTTCTTCCTTTTGTTCATCTTTCTCCTCCTTCAGTTCCCGGTCCTCTTTTGCACTACTTTCCTCAGGCTCAGGGAATTCCTCAATGGGACTCACAGTGGAGATGGAGGTCTGTAAGATTAGAGGGTGGCAAAATGAGACAGACAGAGATGCTTCGAGCAATGGAGATGCTTTACCAACCGTTCACAAGGACATGCACACAAGGGCCATGTAAAGGAAGGCCAGTGCCTACTGCAAAAACCATTAAGCACTTTATAGAAGGAAATGCACTGGCTACACTCAAAATCAGTGCCAAAGTCCTAACAGCAGTTTAGCGTGTAGTGCAGAAGTCTCCGTGGGGTTGCATCCCTTTCATCTCAACCAACCCTCACGTTTACTATTCTACCAGGTACATAAAATTCCTCTACAGTGGAAGTAAATTAGAGTAAATGGCTCCCAGCATCTGTGTGTGGCAGGATTGCCCTTTGAAATTGACTCCAGTCGAGGTTATTTGAAATCCATAAGACTAATTGTGCCTCTTGATTCCATAAGTATAGATTAGGAATGATCCAGAATAAATGCTTATGGACACAGAAAGTTTCAAACATAGGAGGTAATTCGGTGTTATAATAAAAATAGATGACCTATAATTCCAAAAGAATAGTGACACAAATTATAGTTTTGTGATGGACACAATTCTGTTATGAAAATTATGGTTTGGAAGAATATCCAACCTGACAAAAATGCAGTCATAGAGTAAGTTCATAAAAGTCCCATCAAACTTCTGATTTCCCATTGCCACTAGGAAAGGAGAACTGATAATTTAGGAGAATGCTGATGTCATTAAATATCCAGTTCAGTTGATTTATTAATTGTTAGTTGTCATACATGACAGAATAATAAATTAAGCCTATGGCAGATATGTGTCCCCATGGAGGGACTGTTGTCAGTGTTGAAGAAAGGTACAATTGATTCATCTTGGGAGGTCACCTTGCTTTTGCTGAGAGTTTATATCTTTTGCTAAGTAGGGAATTTAATTCAAAACTTAAAGGGGGCTTATAAGAGTTGAATGATTAGTGATTAACTATATTTACACATTCGTTAAAACATACATTTTCTACTTGTAACAATGAAACGCTCCATGGCAGGAGTAGGAAACAGGTGTTAGCCTCTTCACCTGGGATCTTGGTGATTGCTCCCTTAGTTGCTCACCAGGCCACAAATCATTTGCTACGTGGAACTTGCACCTAACATTTCTTGCAGAGTGGGTGTGGAATTAATGGTTGTGTATGGGGAACAGTGCACGGGCACTGTGGCAACAGTGCAAACACAGAGCCTGTGGGTAAGCAAATCCCTGTCTGGTTTGGTGAGCAGGAACTTTCAAAGTTAGGAAAATCTGGTTTTTATGTTGCTATTTGCATAGTCAGGGCAGTTCATCCCTTTAAAAGACCAGATACATGCATAATGGAATAAATCATTTTTAGTCAAAAATATAACAATTTAAATATGTAACATTTTAGAATAAAGAGTCCTTGGCTTTCTGATGACAGAGGTATTTTTGTTGTTTTGTTGTAGCCTGTTTTGTTTTGTTTTTTAATTCCTATTGCCTTTGCTCTTTGGGACTTGGAATACCCATTATGGATCTAAGGTAAGAGAAGAAGGAATGAAGAAATGGTCTGGTGTTCTGGAAGTGATAAAAGGTATATGCAAGAAAAGAGTTCACTCTAACAGATACTGGAGAGAGAAACCAGTGATTGTAGCCAGAAGAAAAGCCAGTGCTTTGGAAATGTTATCTGTGGCATCAAAGCAGAGAGATCCCTGCCCTTCAAACAGGGAAAATGGTTACACCTTTGAGCACTGTTCTGGCTCTCAGAGACTGATCTCAAACCCACACATGTGTCCTGGAAATGATGCTTGTGCATTTCTGCTACTGATTCAGCTCAGGCCTAATCTCCAAAGACAGAAAATAATGTTGGTTCTGAGAACAAAAGCATCACACAAGATGTGTCCATGCTTTCAACTCCAGGGTCTCCAACATGCTGAAAAGAGGGTTTTAATAAGAATTCAAATATGTGGGAGATGCAAGCTAACAATTTACTAAACTCTAATATCAGAGTCCTGAAAACCCACAGAGGTTTCAAAATTAGCTATTTCCTCAAATTTCACTTACCTAAGGATTACATTCACTAAAACTTATACATTCTTGGTAAAGGTTTTGTTCTCGGGCTTTTAAAAAATTACCTAAGAAAACAATGGCTTTCCACAGAAGGCTGGAGCCACATTGAGTGAAAGCAACATGGTAGCAAAGATACAGAGGGAGGAACAAAATATAAGACAGGGCTTCCAGTTCTCATAATAACATAGGCAGAAGGCAAAGGTTTGATGGAATGCCTTGAGAGTGCATAGAGGTTAGCTGGCGATGTTATTTCTGAGTGAGGTCTTTGCAGACTCCTGGGATGAGGTTGCCCAGGAAACTAGAACACAGTTGGAAAGTCTCAGAAATGGAAGGGTATAATTGTGGAATGAGTGAGGTGGGAAACTCTTGTGTTTCTGAAGTGCTTAGAGTTGATTTTAAGCCTGAACAGTCCCTGAAGGCCAAAGAGAGACATGTCCCAATCTCTGCAGGCATCCTTGGTTTCTGAACAATGTCTTTGTGATTTAAAAGAGTGCTCAAGAACAGCTCTCAAATGGAGCTACTTCCTGTGTGAGGACACTAAAATGATGTCATGAGAAGGCCAGGGACATCAGGGATACAGGCTACCTATTCTAGGTGGCTTGGTGCTACCCACCATAGTGGTTGCTATGGTAATGGCCTCTCTATAACTGGTCTTTCTTTCTCTGGGCAGAATCATTTGTTCCTCTCCTTATCTCCTTGCACCACCACCTCTCTTCTTGTTTTGGCTCTATTCACAAACACTGAGCACTAGCTATGTGCAGCTACTTTAGAGGACATGAGACAACTTGACCTAGACTCCAGATAGGGATAATCTGTCCATAGGAGTCAATGGATAGACAAGGCCCAGCCTAATGGGGTCCCAGAGCTGAGAAGGGAGGTGGATACAAGCCCTCATCCTTAACCCAGAAGTTATCTCCAATTAATAACTGTTCACATATAAAAATTTCGTTTTTGCTAACAGAGTCTCACTGTATATAAAAAACTCTCTTAAGGCCAGGAACCCCATGCCCAGTAATAGATGGCCAACACAAAACAAACTCAATGGTATCTTTGGAGAGCTTTTTGTCATATAATATAATACATTGTCAGGAATTTTTTTTAAACCTTACAGGCCCTTTGCATATATATTTTGAGCTCCAGCTTTGTGTTTTTATGGGCTTTCTCTGTGTGAGGATGTGCATCTCTGCATCTATTTGTGAGGATGTGCATCTCTGCATCTATATGTGAGGATGTGCATCTCTGCATCTATATGTGAGGATGTGCATCTCTGCATCTATATGTTTCTAGAGCTTTTTCTTTCGTTCTTTTTCTTCAGTTTGTCAGTTTGTTTTCTATTCTGTTTTTTAATTTTATTTTTACCTTTTATAATTATGTTTTCAGTTGACCATTTGTATTCTAATGAAAGTGAGAAAGGAAGCAAGTGATTTTGTGTGGGTGGAGCAGTGAGGAGGACCTCGGAGGAGTCGGGGGGAGAGGAACCATAACAGGATATGCTATATTAAAATATATCTTCAATTAAAATATATATCTTTAATTTGTGTTAGCTCCCTGTTTGGTATGCCATCACTTCATTTCCTATGGCTCATTTCCTTGACCAATTAGCCTCCTTTCAGAAGAGAACATTTATCTTTGTATCTGTCACATTCCTGAGGTTAAGCAATGGGCTTGATTTACAAAATTGAAGAATTTCAGTGCACTGTTGTCAAACTCCTTCCCAGATCGTGCCCTAAATTTGAGGATGCTGAGCGAGTCAAGTGCCTATTGTTCACCAACACCCTGACTTCAGTCTGCTGAGTCCAGAGTAGAAGATGACTTCAACGAAGTTGTATTTTTACCATGTGAGCAGTTTGGTATTGCAGGGGACAGGTAAGAGAGAGGAGGGCAGCCATCACCTGAGATCAGGACAATTCTCTGTGCCTGAGAAGTATCACACTGAGTCCTCGGGCAGGCTGTAATTTTGAAGTAGTCATAAATCTAGTATTAGTTTAAAGGACACATAATCTATGTGGGGATATAGAGACATCACTGTGAAAGTGACAAATGTTACCTCAGGATAGCTGGCTGTACTTAAGTTACTTACATAGAAAAATTCTAAAGTGGCTTTCTCGTGTGGAAAATATCAACACTCCTTGCTTGCACATTTGCTGTGATATAAGTATTTGAAAAGCCCCATGCCAGCTTATTGGGCACCAGTCGGCCCTCACCCTGGCCTGGTGCTTATGGTTAAACTTCATGGGCAAATCTAATAGAGCCTATCTCTTCCCACAAGTGAATGTTGTCAAGGGACTCTCCCATTTCTTCCCGATTATCTCTTCTTTCACAAATACATGCAAAAGGGAAATAAATGAGGCTGGGATGCTGAGGGTATGGATATCAGTCCCTCCCACAATGCCCACAAAGAGCTCAGAAAGAATCACCATCAGGATTTCGCCCTTGGGAGAAGAGATTGGCAATCAAAAGCCAGAAATAGTATAAATGCACACCAGGGAACCAGTCACTTTGTACCCAACAGGAGGCCTTTCCATCTAAAAACACAAGGGAATATCCATCACCTGGAAATCACCAGGGAAATGTGTCATGGCTTCCAAATTGCTTAGAAAGTTTCTGTGCCCTTTGAGGAAAATGATGTAAGTGCTGTGGTTTCAGGACTCAAATAAGGTCAAAAGTCAAACATATTTCTGTGGGTAGTGGCCGAGGTCTGAGCTTGCTTCAGGTACGTTCTTTGCATACTCTAAAATGTGTATCAGGTCAACAATCCACTTCCTGCTTGTTTCTTATAATCAGTACTTCTTGCAAAACCCAGTCCCGTCTGCTGCTTTTCGAGCAAACTTCGATCCTATCGAGAGACTTTGAACAGATGTTAATTTTACTACTGAAGTGCTCTGAGTTCCCCGACTTTAGTGCAATTGAAGAAGGTTTACTGGAAGTCCTATTACATGTAAAGCATGGTGTTGAGGACCCAGAAAAATAAGATGAAGAAAGGAAGTGAGTCTCTACTGTTGTAAATTTCTACTCCTTGGCTTCCTCGCTTTCCCTGGAACCCAAAGTTGTCATGTTTGTGCCATGTAGTTACCTTTTCTGCCGTCAGCATCGGAGTTTCAACTTGGCGGAAGATGTGAGTCCCCACAGCCACACTGAGGGCCCTGTAGACTCCTTCCAAAGTGTCTGGGTGGCACGCAAAATACAGCAGCATCTGCGTGTAGTCAAGCTGAGGTGGCTCCTTCTCACAGTCCGCAAACAGCCTAAAGAAGAACTGTCACACACACACACACACACACACACACACACACACACACACACAATTTGTAACTTCAGATAAGAGTGGGTTCACTGTGGCAGTGAGGAGGCAGAGACACCAGGTAAGCCATACCTGGATTTACAGAAGTGTGAGATAGTAATTGGGCAGCACACCAGGTCCCTAATTCTGTGGTCATTGCTCCATGACACAGAAATGAAGACAAATCCATTGCTTTGGTCTTTTGGCAAATGCTTATTGAGTACCATAATGCACTAGTTCGGATTTTTAAAGTATTTAAGATACAATTAATAAGAAGACACCAGCTCTTGAGGAGCTAATTTTGCTATAGAGCAGTGGCTGCTGGACATGGTGCTGACGTGCTCCTGAGCTCATTGCAGCTGTGGTTGTCTGCATAAGACCGGCCACAAGATTGCGCAGGCACCTTTTCCCCATAGACGGAAGGAGGAAAAGTCTGATGAGTCCCTTCTCCTCTCTTAGCGACTCATTAACAGTTAATCACTTAGTTGTGACAAGGGATGTGTGACAGTCTCTTCAGTGGTATAATTATGTAAATTGCCCATGCTCCAGGATGTGTTCAGCCAATCCTTTGTAAATTCAGTGGGTCATGTATTGGAAGAGGGCATACAAACTAGAGGGGAGAGAGTGACTTGTTGGGAAGACAAAGGGTTTCAGTAAGGAGAAGGGAGGAAGATGAGACAGGATAATAAGATCTGAAAGGATTAATACTCATTACAGATATATATGAAATGGTCAATGAGTAAAACATGACTTAAAGAAAACAAAACAAACAACAAAGTCTCATAGTACAGAGTGTATGGGTAATATTGTGGAATCTCACCATTTGGGAACAGCATGAAGTGGACAGTTGCATTTTACAAACACTGAAATGTTCAGAGTGGTGCTGAAATCTCTAAGTGTGTGTATGTGTGTCTCTGTGTGTATGTGAACATAGTATTCTGTTTACCTTTTCTGTTCTTGGACAGGACATAGCATGTGTACATGCGTGTACTCACCTACCCTGCTAGCCATCTTTGCTCATGTGCATGTCTCTTTCTCAGAATCCAGAGACTGTTTCTTTTCCTCCATTTAATTTTATACCAGCAGGTTAGAGGCAGACCTTTCTGTGTACTCAAAGTCATTTTCTTGTTCTACTGCTGAAGAAACAGCTACAAACTCTGCCCTGGATTGAAATATTTTTCATGTGATATGATCACCAGGCAGCAGTTTTCTTCCCAAATATTGAGGAGGATGTTCATATTGTTAGACAATGTGTTTATGAAGTCATGTGGAAACCACCTTCCAAGAGCTGTATATGAAAGCCAAGTGTGGGGACACATGCCTCGAATCTTAGTACTAGGGATAAAGAGGCAGGCAGATGTCTGTGAGTTCAAGGCTACCCTCTTCTACATATTGAGTTCCAGGTCAGCCAGCTCTATAAATTGATACCTTTGTTTCAAAGAAAGAAATACTTTGTGGTACAAGTTATCTCAATCACCTTGTCTCAGATTAAAAATATTAACAAACAATTATTAACCCCAAAATGCTAACTATGTATCTCAGACCCTGTTGGTAACTACACGGCTCTTCCTTTGACCTCTCTTCTGCTAGCATGTTGGAGAAATGCTTAGGAGGAAAGACCATGAAGCTTCAACTTCACACAAAGAACTATAGTCCATTAAGGAATACAGAGAGTGGGAGGAATAGCCTAACCAGGAAAGAGCACACCAACTGATTATCCAATTGCATTGCCAATCCTTAAAACATTTGTATTAGTAGTATTATGCAGAATGAGTAGATTATATTTAGAAATATGTTTGTATTTACATATATGTATATAACAACGATTATTGAAAAAGAGGGCATGATTTCGAAAGAGATCAAAGAGGGGTATATGGGAGGGTTCAGAGGGAGGAATGGAAAGGGACAATGATATAATTGTGATATCAAAAATAAAGTAAAACATCTTAAAATTGAATTTAATTTAACTGTGTGATTGCTTACTTAAATGTTAGAAAGGAGTAATGTCCAATTTTGCATTGCAGTTTTGAGCTAATGATTAACTAGAAACCAAACCATTGATATATATATATATACATATATATATATGTGTGTGTGTGTGTATGTGTGTGTGTGTGTGTACTTGCTTGTATATATATATGTATATATATATATATATACAAGCAAGTACAGCATATATAGAGATATAGATAGATATCGATATCGATATAGATATAGATGATATAGATATAGAGAGAATTTGCTGTGATGTCTAAATTCACAAATTCCGATTTTCTACTATATTACTGAATGTGGCTACATTAGAGTGTACGTGTGTGTACATATATTCAATCATTTATACAGAAGTCAAAGTGACTTCAGATTTTAAGGCTTTACATCTATTGTGTCCTCGGTAATAGCAGTAGACTTAATACTGTTACTGATGCCATACTGAGGACAGCAAGCTACTTATGAACATGAGTACTTATGGATATTACATGCAAATCTTGCTCTGTTTAACAAAATCAAAGGAAGTGCATAAAGTAAATATTGTAAAATGACAGAATCTTATTTTAAAATTGGGATAATGTTGAAGAATTCTATAATTGGAAGAATGGCTTACTAGATAGATGAAAAAACAACAACAAAAGAAACCCTGATATCCAATAATCACCTAGGTAAGAGATCATTTTGACATTTCTCCTCCCCTAGAATTTCTCTATGAGGAATGCTCCCCTGAATGAACAGTCAAGAAAACAACCAAGTATCTAAGAAGCAAGGGTGGAGTAAGAGGAACCTTTTCATCTCAAGTAGAAGTACATAAAGAAAATCACCATTTCCATACACCACATAAAATATTATCCATGGTCAGCACTGATATTATGGCTGCCACATGTAATCTCAGTACTTGAAAGGTTCAAGCTTGGTCAGGATGCTGTACTTGCTGGGCACCCGCCTGAGTTACAGAACAATAACCATCTCAAAAATCAATGATAAGAATAAAAAGAAAGAGTAATTACCTCTATAAGATGCTCCTGTCGATTGAATGGCAAGGGTTCAAGGGGACTTTCTGGAATTTTTATATCTTCATCTCCTGAAAACCATAGACCAGCCTACACACACAGACACACAAAAAATATAATGCATATCTATAACATTTTCTGCAGAGATATTACAGTTTCTTTTAAAACCAGAGATTAAAAATTTGCTCTAATTTCTACCTAGTGATCTCCAAAAGACAGTGTACATGGGAGAGTCTGGATGAAATACTACATTTGCATTTGCATTTGTTTTAATGCCATCATTTTATTATGGTGATTTCCATATGTGATAAAGTACATGTTGGTGCCATCAAATGAGAATGTATTACACAGAAAAAAAAACCCAAACGGGGGTGTTAGCTCTGTTTTAGTGTTTGGAATGTGAAAGACACTTGGAAGTTACAACAGCAGCCTAAGCTCCTGATGGCTACACTTTGGAGGGGTCTGTGTGTTTGTTGGTGGCAGAGTTGCCAGTTCTCATATCCTGGACATTTCTTACTATTCCCATTTGGCAATGCTTCCACCATTTCTTTTTTCTTCCCATTTCCACTGCTAAAACCTGGTTATACAGCCACACGACCTCTCCCATGCACTGGCCACTCAGCAAATTCAAAATTGGTCTTTTTGTTTGTTTGTTTCCAGTCTCCCTCCTACTTGCTTCAGCATTTTTTATGTGACCCTACTAAATTGCTTCAAGGTTGTCATATCATTATCTGTTCAGATCCAGTGTCTGATCTTGGTCGTTAGATCATATTATCCTTGTGTCTAAGGTGACTTCTACACTCTTTGTTTGTTTGTTTGTTTTTGTTTTTCGAGACAGGGATTCTCTGTGTAGCCCTGGCTGTCCTGGAACTCACTCTGTAGACCAGGCTGGCCTCGAACTCAGAAATCCGCCTGCCTCTGCCTCCCGAGTGCTGAGACAAAAGGTGTGTGCCACCACGCCCGGCTGACTTCTACACTCTTTTTTTTTTTTTTTTTTTGTTTTGTTTTTTTGTTTTGTTTTTTTTTTTTTAATATTTTTATTACATATTTTCCTCAATTACATTTCCAATACTATCCCAAAAGTCCCCCATAGCGCCCCCCACTTCCCTACCCACCCATTCCCATTCTTTTGGCCCTGGCATTCCCCTATATTGGGGCATATAAAGTTTGCAAGTCCAATGGGCCTCTCTTTCCATTGATGGCCGACTAGGCCATCTTTCGATACATATGCAGCTAGAGACAAGAGCTCCAGGGTTGTGGTTAGTACATCATGTTGTTCCAACAATAGGGTTGCAGATCCCTTTAGCTCCTTGGGTACTTTCTCTAGCTTCTCCATTGGGAGCCCTGTGATACATCCAATAGCTGACTGTGAACATCCACTCCTGTGTTTGCTAGGCCCCGGCATCGTCTCACAAGAGACAGCTATATTTGGGTCCTTTCAGCAAAATCTTGCTAGTGTATGCAATGGTGTCAGCGTTTAGAAGCTGATTATGGGACGGATCCCTGGATACAGCAGTCTCTAAATGGTCCATCCTTTCATCACAGCTACGAACTTTGTCTCTGTAACTCCTTCCCTGGGTGTTTTGTTCCCAATTCTAAGAAGGTGCACAGTGTCCACACTTTGGTCTTCATTCTTCTTGAGTTTCATGCGTTTATCAAATTGTATCTTATATCTTGGGTATCCTAAGTTTTGGGCTAATATCCACTAATCAATGAATACATATTGTGTGAGTTCTTTTGTGATTGTGTTACTTCACTCAAGATGATGCTCTCCAGGTCCATCCATTTGGCTAGGAATTTCATAAATTCATTCTTTTTAATAGCTGAGTAGTACTCCATTGTGTAAATGTACCATAATTTCTGTATCCATTCCTCTGTTGAGGGACATCTGGGTTCTTTCCAGCTTCTGGCTATTATAAATAGGGCTGCTATGAACATAGTGGAGCATGTGTCCTTTTTACCGGTTGGGACATCTTCTGGATATATGCCCAGGAGAGGTATTGCTGGATCCTCCGGTAGTACTATGTCCAATTTTCTGAGGAACCGCCAGACTGATTTCCAGAGTGGTTGTACAAGCTTGCAATCCCACCAACAATGGAGGAGTGTTCCTCTTTCTCCACATCCTCGCCAGCATCTGCTGTCACCTGAATTTTTGATCTTAGCCATTCTGACTGGTGTGAGGTGGAATCTCAGGGTTGTTTTGATTTGCATTTCCCTGATGATTAAGGATGTTGAACATTTTTTCAGGTGCTTCTCAGCCATTCGGTATTCCTCAGGTGAGAATTCTTTGTTCAGTTCTGAGCCCCATTTTTTAATGGGGTTATTTGACTTTCTGGAGTCCACCTTCTTGAGTTCTTTATATATATTGGATATTAGTCCCTTATCTGATTTAGGATAGGTGAAGATCCTTTCCCAATCTGTTGGTGGTTTTTTTGTCTTATTGATGGTGTCTTTAGCCTTGCAGAAGCTTTGTAGTTTCATGAGGTCCCACTTGTCAATTCTCGATCTTACAGCACAAGCCATTACTGTTCTATTCAGGAATTTTTCCCCTGTGCCCATATCTTCAAGGCTTTTCCCCACTTTCTCCTCTATAAGTTTCAGTGTCTCTGGTTTTATGTGAAGTCCCTTGATCCACTTAGACTTGACCTTAGTACAAGGAGATAGGAATGGATCGATTCGCATTCTTCTACATGTTAACAACCAGTTGTGCCAGCACCATTTGTTGAAAATGCTGTCTTTCTTCCACTGGATGGTTTTAGCTCCCTTGTCGAAGATCAAGTGACCGTAGGTGTGTGGGTTCATTTCTGGGTCTTCAATTCTATTCCATTGGTCTATTTGTCTGTCACTATACCAGTACCATGCAGTTTTTATCACAATTGCTCTGTAGTAGAGCTTTAGGTCCGGCATGGTGATTCCACCAGAGGTTCTTTTATCCTTGAGAAGAGTTTTTGCTATCCTAGGTTTTTTGTTATTCCAGATGAATTTGCAGATTGCACTTTCTAATTCGTTGAAGAATTGATTTGGAATTTTGATGGGGATTGCATTGAATCTGTAGATTGCTTTTGGCAAGATAGCCATTTTTACAATGTTGATCCTGCCAATCCATGAGCATGGGAGATCTTTCCATCTTCTGAGATCTTCTATAATTTCTTTCTTCAGAGACTTGAAGTTTTTATTATACAGATCTTTCACTTCCTTAGTTAGAGTCACGCCAAGATATTTTATATTCTTTGTGACTATTGAGAAGGGTGTTGTTTCCCTAATTTCTTTCTCAGCCTGTTTATTCTTTGTGTAGAGAAAGGCCATTGATTTGTTTGAGTTAATTTTATATCCAGCTACTTCACCGAAGCTGTTTATCAGGCTTAGGAATTCTCTGGTGGAATTTTTAGGGTCACTTATATATACTATCATATCATCTGCAAAAAGTGATATTTTGACTTCATCTTTTCCAATTTGTATCCCTTTGATCTCCTTTTGTTGTCGAATTGCTCTGGCTAGGACTTCAAGTACAATGTTGAATAGGTATGGAGAAAGTGGACAGCCTTGTCTAGTCCCTGATTTTAGAGGGATTGCTTCAAGCTTCTCACCATTTACTTTGATGTTGGCTACTGGTTTGCTGTAGATTGCTTTTATCATGTTTAGGTATGGGCCTTGAATTCCTGATCTTTCCAAGACTTTTATCATGAATGGGTGTTGGATCTTGTCAAATGCTTTTTCTGCATCTAAGGAGATGACCATGTGGTTTTTGTCTTTGAGTTTGTTTATATACTGGATTACGTTGATGGATTTCCGTATATTGAACCATCCCTGCATCCCTGGGATGAAACCTACTTGGTCAGGATGGATGATTGTTTTGATGTGTTCTTGGATTCGGTTAGCAAGAACTTTATTGAGGATTTTTGCATCAATATTCATAAGGGATATTGGTCTGAAGTTTTCTATCTTTGTTGGGTCTTTTTGTGTTTTAGGTATCAGAGTAATTGTGGCTTCATAGAATGAGTTGGGTAGAGTACCTTCTGTTTCTATTTTGTGGAATAGTTTGTGAAGAACTGGGATTAGATCTTCTTTGAAGGTCTGATAGAACTCTGCACTAAACCCATCTGGTCCTGGGCTTTTTTTAGTTGGGAGACTATTAATGACTGCTTCTATTTCTTTGGGGGATATAGGGCTGTTTAGATCATTAACCTGATCTTGATTCAACTTTGGTACCTGGTATCTGTCTAGGAACTTCTCCATTTCATCCAGGTTCTCCAGTTTTGTTGAGTATAGCCTTTGGTAGAAGGATCTGATGGTGTTTTGGATGTCTTCAGGATCTGTTGTTATGTCTCCTTTTTCATTTCTGATTTTGTTAATTAGGATGCTTTCCCTGTGCCCTCTAGTGAGTCTGGCTAAGGGTTTATCTATCTTGTTGATTTTCTCAAAGAACCAGCTCCTTGATTGGTTGATTCTTTGAATAGTTTTTCTTGTTTCCACTTGGTTGATTTCACCCCTGAGTTTGATTATTTCCTGCCGTCTACTCCTCTTGGGTGAATTTGCTTCCTTTTGTTCTAGTGCTTTTAGGTGTGTTGTCAAGCTGCTAATGTGTGCTCTCTCTAGTTTCCTTTTGGAGGCACTCAGAGCTATGAGTTTTCCTCTTAGAAATGCTTTCATTGCGTCCCATAAGTTTGGGTATGTTGTGGCTTCATTTTCATTGAACTCTAAAAAGTCCTTAATTTCTTTCTTTATTCCTTCCTTGACCAAGGTATCATTGAGAAGAGTGTTGTTCAGTTTCCATGTGAAGGTTGGCTTTCTATTATTTATTCTGTTATTGAAGATCAGCCTTAGTCCATGGTGATCTGATAGGATGCATGGGACAATTTCAATATTTTTATATCTGTTGAGGCCTGCTTTGTGACCAATTATGTGGTCAATTTTGGAGAAGGTACCATGAGGTGCTGAGAAGAAGGTATATCCTTTTGTTTTAGGATAGAATGTTCTGTAGATATCTGCCAGCTCCATTTGATTCATAATTTCTCTTAGTTTCACTGTGTCCCTGTTTAGTTTCTGTTTCCATGATCTGTCCATTGGTGAAAGTGGTGTGTTGAAGTCTCCCACTATTATTGTATGAGGTGCAATGTGTGCTTTGAGATTTACTAAAGTTTCTTTAATGAATGTGGCTGCCTTTGTATTTGGAGCATAGATATTCAGGATTGATAGTTCCTCTTGGAGGATTTTACCTTTGATGAGTATGAAGTGTCCCTCCCTGTCTTTTTTAATGACTTTGGGTTGGAAGTCAATCTTATCAGATATTAGAATGGCTACTCCAGCTTGTTTCTTCATGCCATTTGCTTGGAAAATTGTTTTCCAGCCTTTCATTCTGAGGTAGTGTCTATCCTTTTCTCTGAGATGAGTTTCCTGTAAGCAGCAAAATGTTGGGTCTTGTTTGTGTAGCCAGTTTGTTAGTCTATGTCTTTTTATCGGGGAGTTGAGTCCATTGATATTAAGAGATATTAAGGAAAAGTAATTGTTGTTTCCTGTTATTTTTGTTGTTAAAGTTGGCATTTTGTTCTTGTGGCTGTCTTCTTTTAGGTTTGTTGAGGGATTACCTTCTTGTTGTTTCTAGGGCGTGGTTCCTGTCCTTGTATTGGTTTTTTTCTGTTATTATCCTTTGAAGGGCTGGATTCGTGGAGAGATAATGTGTGAATTTGGTTTTGTCGTGGAATACTTTGGTTTCTCCATCTATGTTAATTGAGAGTTTGGCTGGGTATAGTAGCCTGGGCTGGAATTTGTGTTCTTTTAGTGTCTGTATAACATCCGTCCAGGATCTTCTGGCTTTCATAGTCTCTGGTGAAAAATCTGGTGTAATTCTGATAGGCTTGCCTTTATATGTTACTTGGCCTTTTTCTCTTACTGCTTTTAGTATTCTATCTTTATTTAGAGCATTTGTTGCTCTGATTATAATGTGTCGGGAGGTATTTCTTTTCTGGTCCAGTCTATTTGGAGTTCTGTAGGCTTCTTGTATGTTCATGGGCATCTCTTTCTTTAGATTTGGGAAGTTTTCTTCTATAATTTTGTTGAAGATGTTTGCTGGTCCTTTGAGTTGAAAATCTTCATTCTCATCCACTCCTATTATCCGTAGGTTTGGTCTTCTCATTGTGTCCTGTATTTCTTGGATGTTTTGAGTTAGGATCTTTTTGCATTTTACATTTTCCTTGATTGTTGTGCCGATGTTCTCTATGGAGTCTTCTGCACCTGAGATTCTCTCTTCCATCTCTTGTATTCTGTTGCTGATGCTCGTATCTATGGTTCCAGATTTCTTTCCTAGGGTTTCTATCTCCAGTGTTGCCTCATTTTGGGTTTTCTTTATTGTGTCTACTTCCCTTTTTAGGTCTAGTATGGTTTTGTTCATTTCCATCATCTGTTTGGATGTGTTTTCCTGTTTTTCTGTAAGGACTTCTACCTGTTTGATTATGTTATCGTGTTTTTCTTTAAGGATTTGTAACTCTTTAGCAGTGTTCTCCTGAAATTCTTTAAGGGATTTTTGTGCTTCCTCTTTATTGTCTTCTGCCTGTTTAGCAGTGTTCTCCTGCATTTCTTTAAGTGTGTTATTAATGTCCTTCTTGAAGTCCTCTATCATCATCAGGAGATATGCTTTTAAATCCGTGTCTAACTTTTCCGTTGTGTTGGGGTGCCCTGGACTGGGCGAAGTGGGGGTGCTGGGTTCTAATGATGGTGGGTGGTCTTGGTTTCTGTTCGTAAGATTATTACGTTTACCTTTCACCATCTGGTAATCTCTGGGGTTAGTTGTTATCGTTGTCACTGTTTAAAGATTGGAGCAGAAGCTGTGTTCCACTCACCAGCAGTCTCTAAATCCTGCGGTGGGGGTCGTGGGTAGCTGACGGTACCCCGGTGCTGGTCCAGCCGGAAGAGGCCTGTGGTCCTACTCAGGCCGTTTTTCTGCTTCCCTAACTAATGCAGTCTCTGGTCCCGCGTGCAATTGGATTGGAGCAGAAGCTGTGTTCCACTCACCAGAAGTCTTAAGATCCTGTGGTGGGTGTTGTGGGTAGCTGGTGAGTGTCAGCCGACCCTGCGCCCCAGCTGCCCCGGTGCTTTTCTGACCGGAAGAGGGTTGTGGCCCTATGTAGGCCGGATTTCTCTCTCCCCAACCAGAGCAGTCTCAGGTCCCGCGTGATTGGACTGGAGCAGAAGCTGTGTTCCACTCACCAGCAGTCCCAAAATCCTGCGGCGGGGGTCGTGGGTAGCTGGCGGGTGTCAGGCAACCCTGCGCTCCCGCTACCCTGGTGCTGATCCGGCCGGATGAGGCCTGTGGCCCTACTCAGGCCGGTTTCTGCTTCCCTAACTAATGCAGTCTCAGGTCCCGCGCAATTGGATTGGAGCAGAAGCTGTGTTCCACTCACCAGCAGTCCCAAAATCCTGCGGCGGGGGTCGTGGGTAGCTGGCGGGTGTCAGGCAACCCTGCGCTCCCGCTACCCCGGCACTGATCCGGCCGGATGAGGCCTGTGGCCCTACTCAGGCCGGTTTCTGCTTCCCTAGACTTCTACACTCTTATTTTACTCATAAAAGTCAATATTTATTTCTACAGCAGGTTTAGATTTCACTACTGTTCAGAGGCTTCTTTAACCTCTTTCCTTTATGTAGCATCCTAACTGGGTTATAGCAAAACCTTGGCACACCTCGATTTCATATGTGCTGCTAAGCACTTCACATACACATACACACACACGCACACACACACACACACACACACACACACACACACACGCACACACACACACTGAGATAGACAGAGACAGAGAGACAGAGACAAAACAGAGACCAGAGATAGACAGAGAGACAGAGACAGAGATAGAGACAGAGGGAGAAAGGCTTTTATACCTAGCTTGTCTGTCAGAGTGATAACCAGTCCTTAACAGTATCTACTACCAAGATCCACAAGGTTGCCCACATTGACTCAGGCCTATGCTTCCTTCTTTCTTTTCTTCCTTCCAAGGATTATAGCACTTTCAGTAATGGTAACGGTAGCCCTGGGTTTCCGGCAGAAGTGAAGCATGGGATTTTTCTAAAGTGAAAAGGAGAGACTCCACACCTAACAGAAAAGAAAATACTGTATCTGACAGGAAAATATACTTGGTGATATTATTAGCAAGCTACTTGGTGGAGAAGTCCCAATGGCCTTGAAGACATAGCAAACAAAATTATACAAAACAACTCAAGAATCTCATCCATAAAATGTTATTCATGTGAAATGTTGAGTCCACAGCTATGTAGTAATGTGCTTAAGTTAGATGTAGCATTCACTCAACTGAGTATCACCTCACTGGATTCATAGATTATTTCTCTTTGAAACATGAAACTGTTCTTTGCATTCTTAAGCTAAATGTGACCAAAAACTTGTAGACTGTTCATGTTTCCTTAGAGAAGTTGGACCATGCTTATTTTTGTTCTTGAACATCTGAATGATTGCACTTATGGTGACCATGAGTTCTTACAGGTAAATGATGAGTTAGCTGATGCTTCAAAGGTATATAGTTCTACATGCCAGACGTCTCTACATTATACAATTCCATAGTCTGAGTATACCTCTACAGAGGACAGCTTGTCAGAGTGACATCAGGACCAGAAGGCAAAGACAAAGACTTTATGGTCATTACTTAGCCACAGAATAGATTATGAACAACTTAGGAGTGGCAGTAATCAGCATACTTCTAGACGGCTGTTGTGAACTTGCAGTGTAAAAGGGGAGGGACAGAACAACAGAAGACAGAGTAGACATCTCCTTCTTCCCAGAAATCTCTATTTCAGCACCAAAGTTATGCTGCATTACTGATCTAATGTGACATGTTCAATAGGTCATATAAGATCTTCTAAAAATGGTTTTTATTTTTCCCCATTTTATGTATGTATGTATGTATGCATGTATTTGTGAGCTATCAAGGGTTGGAAATCTGAAAAAGGCATGCAGTGGGTCAGTGTCCTAGGGCATCTGGGAGTAGGAAGGAAAGGAAAATGATCAGCTCTTCCCAGAACACAGACAGTGATCATTAAGGACTTGAGTTCTCCTAAGCGCATTTGGTCTATCATTCTCCAAGAAAGTCCTGCTTTTGATAAATGGCTCTTGTTTGGGATTGGCATTTTTGGAAATGCTGCCAGCAACATTTGTTCTTTTGTTTGTAAAAGACGTTCAATGTGATACGTTGTGTCAATCAACAACTTTAAGGTTTGTTCAGTTGCCTAATTCTTAAACATCTTAAGCCACACAGAGCAGAACTCAGCATACATTCTGTTCTGCTGTTCTCAGGTTCAAATGAAGTCATCATAGCAAATTGTAAGCAATGCTAATATTCTTAACACACTGACAAGTGCATACATCAGAGCTCAATTAGCCAAACTAGCATCCTGATCAGCCAGCGAGAGACTCATTAGGATCCACGTGTTTCTTCATTTGTGTGTGAGCACAGGAAGCTCTAGGCTAACTAATCAAAAGTATGTCAGCTACTAATTATAAACAAGGCAAGAAAGGAAGATCTGTCAGCTTTCAGTGATGAAACACTTGGGAGATAAATTGCTACAGGTCATCTCCCTGCTTCTAAGTCTGAGCCCTCTTCTAAGTGATTCCTTCTTCTGTAGTTGTAGTGACGTGGAAGGGTGAGCAAGGCACATTCAGTCAGTAGAGATGAGACCAGTAATCTAGGCACCCTTGTCAGTTAGAGAATTATATCATTAATCCTAACATTTAAATTCTGAAAAAATGTATTAAATGCTCATATACCTGACCAGATGACTAGAATATCTATCTATCTATCTATCTATCTATCTATCTATCTATCTATCTATCTATCTATCTATCTATCTATCATCCTATTGACCAATTAATTTCTTTAATTATTTGGAATCTAGCTTCTGTATTCAAAATTCCCCAATCCTGCTCTACAACAGGCCCCCGGTGACACTCTGCCAAACAACTCCAATGAGCAGGTATTATGTTCTGGGTTACCATCACTTTTCTTAGATGAGCTCCTTCATGCATGTTTCAATATTCAGAACTGCCTGTGAATCTACTATACTATAGCAGATAGACCATTTCTGCCTTAAATATTCATGGACATTTTAAGCTCATTCAGTTAAAACAAGTCACACCATCCACTAACCCAATTCCAAAGGAGCAAAACAGAAGCATCCCGGGGCCACCAAGTTCTTCATTCCTGCCCTTCCCATTCCTTGGGAGTATAGGGTGCCTGGCAGTGGATCATTTAAAGCCCTGCATGTGGTTTTAATATATAGCCATGGGAATAATTACTAGCTGAGAACTCAGGAGAAAAATAATGAAGATTTTTGTGACTTTATTAGGGACCCTTAGTTCTGCAGGAAATTTTTTACTTTAATATATTTTTTTCCTAATGCTTTCCTTGGGTATGGAAGCCAAACTTCTGTCCTGGACTTTGATTCTGTTTGTGCTGCCTATGTATGAGCTTCTTAGGAGCACGAGAGTGGCCAGAAATGTGATGTGTCAGCAGTGAGCTGGGTACTTGTTAAGAGAACTGGTCTACCTGCTTATACTGTTCGAAGGTGATGGTGCCGGTCTGTGCTTCGTCCAGGGCCTTAAACCTCTGCAGGGTATCGAGAAGCTCATCCTCCAGGGGCATGGGCCATGGCATGGCTGTGACCATCAAGAACTTCCTCCAGTCCACGAACTCTGTATTGACTGTTAATAAAGATGTGATCTCCTGCAACTGGAAGAACACAGGGGCTCTCACTGGGAAGTTTGGCCAACTAACTTGAAGCTCCTCCCACTAAGGCTTTCAGAGCTTGGTGCCAAGGGAAGAGCGATTTCACGTTGGCAGCCAGAGCCAGTTCTGATTTGGGTTTACTTTCATTTTCTGTTCTAACAACGGAGCCACACCAGGTAATTGTTTTGACATTTGTGATTTTTGTGTACCCTGCTCATCCAATTCACGCAGGTCAGTTAGCCTGGTGTCTTTTAACCAGTGGAAGGTTAAAGTCTGGGGAAGTAACATACTAACGGGGTAGTGCACTCTAAACATTAAACTTCCTAGGGTGTTGACAATGAAAATATGATGAAAACCAAGCACTCTCACAAATCAGCTCCTGTCCCTTGTTAAGGTTTTTTGTAAACCACTTGTAACTGGGCTGCATCTCCCAGTGTCTGAAAGGTTTAAATGTTAGTCATCAATAGCATGGCTTACTCCCAACTTCATTCACTCATTTAAATGTCATTGGTTTCTTGCTAATGCCGCAAACTGGTTGCCTTAGAACTATTGACTCATCAAGTAAGACCTGCATTAAGGCCTTTTAGATGCCAAACAGAACAGAAACTTACGTCCAGTTGGTTGAGGTGCATCCAGCTGCTAGGGAAGTTATTGGTTCCAAGGTTTAGGGTAACCAAATCAAGCAGAATGTCACTGAAGGCTTTATTTCCGATTATGCCTACAACACAGTGAAACAGTTATTTATTTATTTATTGCCAGTTTTACTGGGATTACAGTTTATTCTGCTAAAACAGAAATAATGCCTAGTAACTCTCTTACTTACTTAGTCTTGTGTTTCTCTAGAGAGAAAGAAGCTACCTTAGAAACATAAAATAAAATAAATAAAAATTCTTTATGTTCTTCTTGTTATCTCTGTAAAATGTCCTCTTTCTTTGGTTCAGGAAAAAAAAGTAACAGTCATTTCTAATTGAGCAAATATTAAAATTGCATAATTCTTAGGTTAAAATCTTATGGCAACATGGTGGTGGTGGTGGTGCACACCTTTAATCTCAGTACTCAGGAGGCAGAGTCAGGAGGATCTCTGAGTTTGAGGCCAGCATGGTCCACAGGATGAGTTCCAGGACAGCCAGGACTTTTACACTGAGAAACCTTGTACTGAAAAAAAAAATCCAACAACAACAAAAACCTTCTTTGATATTTGTTTCACAGATTAAAAAATTTAAAAGCATCACTAAATTTTATTGTATCTAATTGGACACATGAGCAAAACATTTCATATTTCAATTCCAGACATGCAAGATGACAGCCATAACAAAGGTAGCACCTTCTCCCCAGTTTGTCCTCCAGTTAGTGATGGCTTGCTTTTGTAACTGTAGGGAGACTTGGATGGCCAAGTCAATGACATTGACGGTGACAGTTAGCCATATAATGGCACTGTATTTCCCTCTGCCTTGCTATTGTACACTAATATATTTTAACATATCTAAGAGACACAACTACTTAGATTCTTATTCCAAATTGCATGCACATGCACTAGAAATAGAGAAACAAAACTAAAAAAAAAAAAAAAAATTGAAAAAGAAAAAAAAAAACAACGAACAAATAAAAAAACCAGCAGTGGTACCTTTTAGAATTATGGGAGACCACTTATACATATCCAGGTATCTGGGAGGTGCACCGTAGAGAGTCATTCTCTTTTGCAGTTGTTCTTTAAATTAGACCCAGCATTCTAATGTTTCCACTTACATCTGAGTTTTTCCTGTGTCTGAGAGTCCACATGAACCTTACTGTTTATTCTAATCTTCAGAGAAATGCAGCTCTCCCTTTAAAAGTGTCAGTGGTTCAAACCACATGCACAATTCCAGGTTTGTAAGGTAGTGTTGTGAGTAGCAAGTGTCCACCCTTATTCTTTTGATATAATTAACCATCCACAGGTAATTCCATGATGAACTTTATGTTGTTTTAATTTTACTGAAGTATTTGGTATTGGTGAGGGGGAACAATTTCATGGGTAAAAATGTCCCTGTAAATAAAGGCTGAAATAATGCCACACTGGGTTTCAGATATTAGAAGTAAATCAGCTATATTATTCAAGATGGGATCACAAACAAATACATTAAAAGTGCAAAGAGTTACAAAGCACTCAATTACAAATTGAGATATGTGTAAGGTGTGTTCTCCTTGTCTCTAACGGCTACATTAGGAAGCAAACTGATACAAAACGGTATTTTCAGTTTACCTAGGAATTATTTATATGGTCACCTTAGTGTAAAATGGGGGAATCATTTTAATGTTTGACCTTGTTATTCAATGTCTAACGTAATTAAGCATATGACTTTCAGATTCCACAGAATGGCAGTTTCAGTGACAAAGTGTGTTCAAAGATTAATTTTTTAAAAAGAAAATTCTATCAGTTTGGCCCTGTTAGATACTCACTGCAATTAGAATTATGAGTTGTTCAGGAACAAGAGTTGGTTGTATAGCAACTCTAGATAACTACAGTCAACAGTGCGCTCACTCTTAGAGAAAACACACAGAAAGCTGGCATTGAAGTAGAGCCCAGAAGCAACAGCTTCCAGCGAAGTATTGAAGCAAAAGCATTAAGCACGGAAGCAGGTTTAGAGAATTACAGGAAAATGAGCCTGTTTTTCTTTTCTTCTCTTTCTTCTTCTTCTTTTTGCTTTGTGTCTCTTTGTATGTTTGGAAAACACCAAATGTCTTTTGTGTTTGAGGCAAAGACTGGCTGCGAATTTAACTTTTTTCTTTTTTTTGAGTTATTGATTTCTGCTGTGATGAGTAACAAAGTCAACACAAGTCATACTGCTCATCACTTTCATCTTGGCTTTCTGAGTTTGATGAGCTGTCAAGATTAGATCCCCTGTGAGCCATCGGCAATTGCGTCTGCATGTTCCACAAATGGATAGCTTTCCTAGGGTCAAAACTGTTAATGTCTGGAGAGTTTAGCTGAACGGTTAGGATGTCTGTCATGGTTTGAGGCTTGATTCTCTCATCCATGCGTTTCCTCTGACTACACCCACGTTCTGGCTCTGCTGAGCTTGCAGGGAGGGCCAGCACCAAGTCAACAAGCATCAGGACACTTGGATATTTATCGGAATAAATGGAGTTTACAAAATCCCAGGTCAGCTTTCGAATGTTCTGAAATCTAGCAGGGAAGATGAAGGACATGAAAGATTGAGCTACCTAACTTGTATGCAGGTGCAGATGCATGTCAATCAATTCAGTTCACTCCCATACTGACCTGCCATATAATTCTAATTTTAACATGCGCCACTCGGTATCTACCTCATCCGTTTTCACATTGGCAGCCTCGAGAACTGGTTCATAATATGAAATCAGGATGGATATCTCTTTGACTCCAAATTCTGTAACCCATACACATAAACAAAAATGTCACACAGCTAAAATAAATTCACGGCAATCAAAAGGCACTGGCTTATTGGCGCCTATAGGTTACCTTGATTTATCTTTGTAGGCCACAGTCTAAAGCTTCCAATCACAGTTGCTCTCACCACATCAAGGCTGGCATCTCTAAAACAGCCTTGCAATCTCTCGATAAGACGTGTTAAAACCACCTTTCTCACAGAAGAAATGTTTGCTTCCCCCCTGAGGCAGTTACCGTGAAAGTGTGTGGCTGAATCCACCCTGCGTTCTTTTGGCCCTGGTCTGGGAGAAGATCATCCAAGTAAAGAGTTACATGAAAGCATACCTGGAAAACAATTCCCCAAGTCAGATCATCTACCTTGACAGACCCTTAGAAGTCCGCAACTTGTCACCTTGATTGATATATCTGGAGCATTTCCAGGGTTGACTCCAAGGAAGCAAATACATCCGCAATTGAAGAATTTCTGTTCCTACTGGCGTGGGACAGAAGGCTAAGGATACTAATGATGTCTGTCAAGAAATGAGCAAATCTGATGATATCCGCTTGGAGAACGAGATCTAGAAGTCTGTTGGCTTTCTGTTCACTGGTATCATTTTGGCCTTTACCTACCTGTAACACAAGTTGGGAATGATATGGTAGGTAGTTCTCTGTGTCAAAAATCTTCAAAAGAATTCAGTAATTTTTTTCTTGACATTCTGGAAAACATACTTCAAAATTACTTACTGAATGCAGTTGCTGAACAATTGCTGGGTATCCCTTGAGAAAGTTCTGGAGGGATGCTTGTAGTCCATGAAGCCATCGTCTCCCTCCTATTTGAGAAGGCATCACAGGTTGGAGGTGGAGGCCCCTGAAGGCAGTTATCAGAGAACTCTTGAAGAGAGGAGAGTTGTGATAGAAATGGTAAATACTGGTGAGGAGTGCCTCAAGGTCATTGTAGAGAGGGACGCTCTGGAACATCGATTTGTAGGACAGTTCTAGATGATGTGCGAAGCAATACATACTTTGCACACATGGCTGTATTTCTCTCAGAAGCAGAGCCACTCTGTTCTTCCCCTCTATTCCAGGGGAAGCATCACTTCCAAAACCAACCAACTTCTTCGCCCAGTCTTGGCTCGACAGCTTAAGGTGAAGATTTGTCTCTAGAGCTTTCTCAATAGCATTTTTTATTGTCAAAGAGTCCTTTGGTTCTACTGGCTGCAACCCAACAATCTGACATTGCACTTTTCCTGCATGTGCAAATTGAACATAGACCATTTTGGCTTCCTTGCCTAGACAGTCTACAATTCCATCAGTGATGACAGAGAAAAAGTTACTCTTTTCTAGGTTTTCTCTTAGATTTTTCCTCTCCACTTCAGCAATGAAATATGTAAATATTCTTGCTGATTTTTTAGTTCTGAAGACTGGGCCAATATCAACACCCTTCATATCATCCAACTTACACATCCAGATAAAATCTTTGAGGGGATGTCCGGTCTTGACTAGGGCGTGGCATGATCTAAATAAGTTCTCCACTCTTGCAAGGGTCACTTTACTCATGGTCCTTACAGTCAGCTCAGTGGCAGCTCTGTTCACTGGAGAACCACTAGTCGCTTCCATCAGTGATGCCTTGGCATGGGCTTCACTGAGGTGATGCGCACTGAGAAATTCAGCCCTGAAGTTGTCCGTGCCATAGAGAAAACTTACTGTACTTCCCGCTGACGTTACCCCGTGCTTACGACACAGGACACAGAACATAAGGTTTAGTAGCTCATCATATACAAGCCAAGGGTATTTTTTTAGCCAAATTTTCAAGAACTGGTGATTTCTTTCTGGTAGGAAGGAGTCAACTTTTTGTGACTTTTTCTGCTCTTTGGTGACTGGAATCACAGCATCTGAAGAGTCTTTGCCTTTAAAGAAAATTCTACGTGGTTATTTAAGAACTCCTCTTGTCATGTCTCCACCTATCTACATCTGTCTCTAAACTCCATGTGTTCTTCTCATGTAATATATATGTGCACAATATCATATATTAAAAATATGATATATATAATATATGACATGTCTCATATAATGTATGTATACATACACACACACATACACACACATATATGATAAGTGCACTGGGTGTGGTCCATATCCACATGAGTATAGAGCTAATCATTTTTTGCATAAGCGACCTACCTATCAGGGGGCTTGTTCTAAAGAAAACAGGCTTTAATTTTCCGTAGCTGAGAGCTGTAGCTCCTCAGCTGGGTTAGGGGAGCCTTTCTTGCCTTTCTCGAATCTATGCTGTGGTATTGGCTTGTGTGGTCTCCTACAGGCTGTGTTTAGACAATCATACCACTGAGAGTTCATGGGTACAAATTCCCTGTCATATCCAGAAAACACTATTTCACAGCAGTCCTTTCCATCCTCTGACTCTCCCAATGTCTTTTCCCCACACTCAGCAACAGTCCATTTTGATGTTGGAATCATGGAAGCAACTTGAGTAAACATCCAGAGAACTAGAGAACCCCTCTCATCAGTGACTTACCAGGAATTATCAATGAACATTTTCCCAGAACAGAAGTGGAATATGTTTTCAAAATTATAAAAGTTGCTAGTTTTGTGTAGTCTTTTTTATGCCCTACACTGGATTTTTAAATTTTTTTGTACATGTTGATGGACTTATCTACTTCAGACAGTTTTTTTTTTTTTTCCAATTCTATTTCTAGTCAAATGATTGTTACATGGTCTTAGGCAACTTGCTTAATCTCTCTATGGCTCACCTCTTCCTTCGTAACATTAAATTAATGCGCTTTATAAAATTATGATGAGGATTAAAGTTAGTAACATATTTAAAAAATTTAAATGAAAACAAATAATAATTTAAAAGATGAGTAGATATCTAGGAAATACAGTTTAAAATGATACATATGCTAAATTGTCTTTGTTTGTTCACTATACAGTTTGGACATATATCAAATATCACACTTCTCCAGAAATATAAAGTTTTCATGTTTCAATAAAAGAAATGAGATTCCAAACATGCCATTAGTGATGGAACACATATATGTTGTATTGAACCATTTTCCACAATGGAATAGCCTATAGTTTAAATACCAGTCTGTGTAAAATATGGGTCAGTCTCAACAAGAGTAGGGAGTAAAAGAAGCCATATCAAATGTTGATTATTTTTTCATGTTGAATTATTTCATGTATTTATGTGAGAACATGTTGCACGTAAGACTTCATAAAGTCAATAACTGCTGTTAGGCTAGTCATTCATCACCTGGAGGGAGAAGGTGAAGGCAGTCACTTGTGAGCACAAAAAAACTGAGGGATCTGCCCTTCCTATACTGCTGTGGTCAGTTCACATCAACTATTTGTCCCTTTAAAATAGGTATACACTTCTGAATGTACATCATGCTGCAATTAGATTTTTACAAGTTAGGTATTTGGCATAGGAAAAAAATGAACAATATAAATAAGACCTATGTTCCACAGATAGCAAAAATAAATATGATTATGGAAGTAATATTTCAGGAAGTATAAATCAATGGTTGGCCAGGGCACGGAAGATTATAAATCCAGTGTAATCTATGGGTTTAGGCGAGATGAACAAAAGTCAGGCAGTAGTTCTTGATGTACCCCAGGGTGAGCACTGTCAGCATTTATAGCCTGACTCCTGGAGATGGTAAAGAATGCTGTGCTGTAACCCCTAATATGCAGAAAATGGAATGGATATTACATTTTTCTTCTCTTTGAAGCAACAGCAAAAATATGGCAATGAATTTTAACTCAGGTGATAAGACAACAACATGTTTAGCATACATCTAAAAATAAACATACGGAATACATATTCTTTTCCAGTGGGGTGTTGTTTGTTCCTGATATGGTCCAAGTTAGACCCTAATTAACTTTGAATCATCAAAACCCTTGCATTTCATATAAAGCTCTGAACCTTCTATCTAAGTGACAGCAGTTATTCGTGTATGGGTTAGCTCTCCAGCGGAGTATATTGAGGGTGGGGCATCCCTCTGATAAAGAGCCATCATGTATTTCCCTGCAGTCCATACAACTGGAGAAGGAAATGCAGGCCAGTCTTCTGACCATTCCCTCAATCTCCATCCTCCTCTATGCTTTGTTATAAATTTTTAAAGTGTGTTCTTTTAAATTTAAATACCCTCTGTTCCCTTGTCACTAAATCACTCCATGCTTCTTTAGATTTGTTAATATATATTTTTTCTGGACCAGCCTTAATCACTGTATAAAAATTCTCCTTTACTTTGCACTCATGGGCCCTTTCCTAAATTTCCACTGCTTAATATTACACTTTTCATATCATACTCTAAAGGCCTCCACAGCAAACTATTTTCTTTCAATTATCCTTTAAACTTTTTAGCTATTACTTACTTTCCCTCTTCCCTGACAATTCTTGTGGTGGTTTGAATAAAAGTGGCCCTATAATCTCATATATGTGAATGCTTAGTCATCAGGAAGTCACCCTACCTGAGAAGGATCAGAGGAAGTATGTCACTGGGGGTATTCTTTGAGGTTTCAAAAGTCCTAGCCAAGCCCAGTGTCCCTCTCTTCCTTATGCCTGTAGATCCAGATGTAAAACTCTTAGCTACTTCTCTAGCATCATGTCTTCCTGCATGCTGCCATGTTCCCTGCCATGATGCTATTGAACTAAATCTCCAAAACTGTAAGCCAGCCCCAACTAAATGCTTTCCTTTGTAAATGTTGCCATGGTCATGGTGTCTATTTCCAGCAATGGAACAGTGAGCAAGGCATCTCTCTCGTGCTTCATCATTGTCTGCTGATAGTACTTTATTATACTCAGAGAAAAAGTTATATCTGGGTATACTTTTATCCCAACGTTTTTAGAGTTCAAATGCTGATCAACTAAATGTCATATGCTATTGAATTTTAAACTCTTAGCTGGAATGTAATCTTGGAATTTGAGTATATATTGAAGAATGTATCATAATATTCACCAAGGAATTATGAAAGCTTTATAAGTTTCAAGAGTCTGCTTCCATCTACTCACATGCTTCCAAATCCTTTCTGTTAGGCTACTAATTGGACTATGTCCTCTCAGTCATAATTCTGAAGGTTTAACTTAAAGCATGCATTATTTTAGAATGGCACACACATCTTTATATAAAAATATAGCATGGACAAAATGAACATTTATATAAGTTCAAAATGAAATGATGTGGTAAAAGGGACAGTAGGGACTAGGAAGATGGCACTTAGCCTAAGGACCTGGATTCAGTCCCTGGTATTGTACAAGGTGGCTCACAACTGCCTCTGACCCTAGTTCCAAGGCATCTGATACCTGTCTATAGTCTCCATAAGCACTAGTTATGCACATGGTTATATGTATACATTACATGCAGTCACTCATACGTACACATAAAATAAAATAGAAATTTAAAGGGTATTGTAAAATCCATTCAGGGAAAGACGATGAAGTCTGCTTTGCTAGAAGGTAACAGGATCTGTGAATTGCCTTTTGACAAAGTTGGATTTTTGATACCTTTTGGCACCCACATTAATCTTGTCCAAATACTAGCAAAGTAAATCTATCCATAGACACATTGTGTGTTTTTACACATTGGAGGTATAATGACTTCTCAGGCTATTTGATGTGCTCACACATGTCAGTGCATATGTTCACCCAAGGAAACACATGTGCACCTTGCCATCCATTGGCCACAGCAAGGAAGATTTATAGACTATAGAGTGACTTATCACTCGTTATCAACGAGTTTTTTCTATGGATTTCTGAAAATATTGTGACTAATTTTCAAAACGTGAGATTGTATTTATATTAGAGCCTACTGACTATCTCTAGGGGAAAGAGATGATTTCCCAATAATGAGGACATTTGGAGAAATAAAATAAGCCTATTTATAAGAGACAACTTAATTCCTACATAAGATTAACAAACCTTAAACTAGCTGAGTCCAAAATGATCATGGCCACAGACACATTGCTTAATTGCTTTGTGACTGAGTGTACAGCCATGATGATTATAGATGATGGTTCTATACACATCAGTTTGAATGACATAGGACAACAATTGGTGGGAAAGCAGAAGGCATGGAATTGTAATGATAAAATGGGAGGGGATTCAATAATTTGTATGAGGAAAATTATGCACTCATGCGAGCAAATTAATTAGGAAGTACCTACCAGTAACTCATTTGGTTCTACTCAAGATCTATGAAGCAATGAAAGAAAAGGAAGTTCTAAGAGGAATTCCTTTACTTCTTAGTATCCCCTCAGTACCCAGACAGAAACACAAACTTGAGATCCCTAATTCATCTCTACTTAGAAGCATAAAGATTATTTTTCAGTTTTCAGATGGAGTCAAATTTACCAATATTGCCTCCAAGAAAGGAGGAAGACAGAAGAGTCACCAGGGCTGGCCACCGCCACACTACCACACTGCTACACTGCCTGATTATCAGTCACCGTGACACTTCTCTTTGCTTAACTCAGATAATATTGTCCCAAGCAAGTACATAGCAAACAATTTTGGTAGAACAGAGTGACATTTCCTTGTAGTGCCCTGCATTCCAAAAGAACTCAGTTGTCTTCTGGCCAAGTGATGTCCACTGTGGGCAGTTTTAATCATCTTTATAACCCAGCAGCAGCAATTCCTTTCTTACCTTTAGGGGCCATGTCTAAGAACTGATCTCGAAGATTATCAAGCTGTTCGATTGTTAGGGTACCATTTTCTTCCTTTTCTATTGGTGGTGGTCGGGTTGGTAGAGAAGGATCTGGGAAGACTTTTATGTCTCCATTGATATAGAAGTCTTCTTGGCTTAAGTAAATCTCATTTTGAATTTTTGTAGCTGTTTCAATGTGGTAGCGAGCTAATTCGGTCAATTTCTGTATACTGCAAATAGAAAAATGAACAGGGCCATCTCCATTGAAGATATTATTAGATTAATAGTTAATAAAACACAAAAAACCTAACACATTATGGGGGTAAGTGTAATTCTATAGGCATTTAAAACTTTTAAAGTCAGGGTACAAAGTTATAAAGATAAAAAATGAAAATATTCTCTTATTAAGAAGGTATTATAGTTCAATTTTATGCTAAGCTGAATGAGAAAAAAGCCTATTAAATTGAATCAAATTTTAAGTGAATCAAATTTGGTTATTTACCTCTAGAGAAAGCAAAAATTGCTTTGCTCTCTAGCTTTATGTCAAAGGATTTAATGTTACTTAAGACACACCTGGCAGAGTAGTGGCTTCTAGTGTACAAGATCCAAAGCTGGATCATGTGTCTATGAGCATCTACATTTAAGGGCTACAATGGCTAGAGGAAGTAGCAGTGGGTTCTAGGGTCTCATCTAGAGCATATGCTTGACATGGTCCAGGGTGGCTGTGAGTGGTTTATCCTTGAAATTAAGCCACTGACATTTACTTCCTCTTCTAAGATGGTTTTCAGGGCAGCACACAGGTGATGGATACACACACACACACATTTGGGTAAGAGTTAATGGCCTAACTCTAGGCAATTTTAAAGGTGTCTTAGGTATTAGACATAATAAGTATAAACCGATGGAATGAAGACAAACTCTTGTCTTGATCTGATGAAGAAGACATCATGAGGAAACGCAGACTTATTCTCCCTGTATATGATGAGCAACAGATATTTGTGTGCTGATGCTTTCAGGAGTATTATCAGTTCCTGTCCTCGAAAAGGCTCTTGAATTCAACTCCTCAGTGCTCTCTGTGAATTCCCATACAGTGCTTGCTAATTAGTTTGTGGTTTGGAGTGTTCTTGTACATTGGAACCTGAGTTTGTGTGAACGAACGGTGTCTCCACACAGACCGACAAGCAGAACCAGAATGACTGTGCACCACCTAGTGGAAGGTTACTGTGAGTCATTTCCATAAAGAAGAAAGGAAAGGTCAGGGAAATAGATTTGGAGTTCAAAGGGACTTGACAGAAACCCCCAACCCCTCATGAAAAGTTACTTTTTAACTTCATGTTGTGTGATTTCTTGTAGTCAGAGTACATCACATTAAAGATTCAGAAAGTAGAGACAGATACAACATAAATGTGAGACCTTTGCATATATCACACAGAATTAACATCCAACTGTGCTTAATGGACAGACACAAGGAAGGAACCCATAAATCCTAAGAACTCAGATGAAACCCTTTCATTTATAAGTGGCAGGCACAGACTAGGGCTACAAGCTACTTGCAATTGACTTGGCTGCCTAGCAACAATATTTGTTTATACACAGTGGTAGCAAGTTACCAGATGGAAATGAATGTTTTGGATTTTTTTTTTTACTACTTTCAAAGGTGCAATAACAGCACTAAACAATTGGGCTGAAGATTTTTAACAATAAAACTTTCAAGATGAGAGTGGAGAAAGCCAGACAAAATGACTGTTTATAGATAGTAATTATTGCTTCTGTGAACGTTTAGAATTTGATGCCCATTCTCAAACAACTACTAGACTCTTGGCAAATCTACCCTATAATATACATATTGCAGAATCTAGTTCAAGCTGAAACTGGTGGAATAGCCAAGTTGGAGTCCTTTTTGTAGATTAAGCTGATGAATATTGAGCAATTAGATCTAGTAATCATTATAATTTGAAAATCTCCTGGATTAAAATTACATGTAAATTACCATGTAGACTGAACTCCCAGAGTGAAAATGATATTTCGACAGAGCCCACTGACAGGCAGGTTACTGCAGAAAAATACTCTACACAAATGTGATGGTGGTATTCATTTTGAGTGTTTATAACAGGTGCGGGTGGGGTGGCTGGGGCAGAGATACAGACACAGAGATACACAGAGACACATGTGTCTGTACGTGTGTGTGTGTGTGTGTGTGTGTGTATGTGAGTGTGTTTGTGTGTGCGCGCGCATGTTGTAATTTAAATCTGTGGACATCCTAAACACCCTTGTCAATTTTTGCATTTTTTGGCATTTAGTATGATTATTTTTGATTGAGGAAAACCTTACCTGGCCATTTCATTCAAATATCTCTTACCAAGCCATTTATCCATGAACCTGTAGACATCAACCACCTTTGTTACTAAATCTTCCAGGACGGACAAAGCTTTTAGCTTTATTAGTTCCAGTCGAAACTGCGCGGCTTGTTCTATTTAAAAAGAGAAACTGGATGTAAGCTAAGGAAACTGAATTCAGCAGGAGAAACATTGTGCTTTTTATTCATATGCAATTTGTATTTTGCAGATACATGAACGCAGAGTGGGTGATTTAGAAAACAAAGTAAGAGGAAGAGCAAGGGAAGTGAGGCATAGTGATGAGGGAGGGACACAGTCATAGTATGTCACACACATGCATAACATGATCATAATGAACCCTACTGTGTAAAATTAACACAATATATAAATAAAAGACAAAAGGAGATTTTAACACATTATACCTACATTACTCTTACATAAACCAAGTCCACTTTTTATACCAATCACACTTTGGTTTATGAAGCTTTATTTAATTCATGAATATGGCTAAGGTGGCATCCATCGCAGAGCGAAGCTAAATGAATCATGCTGTAAAGACTTTTGTGGATTTAAACTAAGTTCTTCTTGAGCTTTAATAAGTTTGGTACCTGGAAGATCAGATATTGATCCTTTCTAACCCACACTATAGCTTGAACTATGCTTTCTCCCACTTCTGTTGCTCACTTCAGTTCCAAATCTCCTTTCTTCTCAGCAGCACTCTGAGGCACCTGAGTCATCTCTCTTCCTACAGTTTCCAGGGCAACGACACTTCTGCCCAGGCTTCATTACTACTCAGCTTCCACAGGGAAGGGACCTTATCTTTGTTGAGGAGGGGTCTATTGGACAATCCATGATCAGGCTTCTAACTCAAGTCTACTCCCTCCTGGCTTCTCCCCTGAATAGGTTTTATATCTTCTTTGCTTTGGCACACATCTCTGCTCTCTATTCCTGGCCCTGGCTTGCCTCCTGAGCACATTTTTCCATACTTTTCTGGTTCAGGCCACATTAGTTCTGAGAAGGCTTTCTTAATGCCTCCCCACCTTGTCCCATAAGCATGTTTACACCATCACAGAGTATTATAAGTGACTGCTTTCATCTATCTTCTTTTAGCTTTATTATTGTTTTGGTTTGCTTTTATAACGCTTGTGCATATGCATGTGAGTCTCCAGCCACCGTAACAGGATGAAGCCTGCAGTGAAAAACCTGATAACTTTTGTAGCATGAAGAATTAAAATTTATCACACTGAGGATGTTTTTTTTTTTTCATGTGAATTCAAAGATGGGGCTTACTGGAAAACACTAGAAGCAGATGTGAACACAGACAGTGAGGAAAGAAACATGTGTTCTCCTCTCCAGATGCCTCACAGCTCCCTGGCTTCAGGTTACTTCTGATGTTTTTTGCTGGATTAAGGGAATGGTTGGTGGTGGGTAGAGGGGTGAAGGGAGAGAAAGGGAGAGAAGTGAGACTACACCAAGTACCCTCTACCCCACCAAGGGCAGGCCCATTGACTTGGGCTAATATACAATCTTGGCACATCTCAAGCTGGACTATAGGAGGACTGCTGATGGAAAGACAGAAACTTGCTTTCATTGTTCTTCAGGAACCTACTTCCTGTCTGCCAAGAAGAGCCACTTCTCAATTGATGTTTACCACATGCCAAAGGCACAGGTTGTAAGCCCCCTTCTCCACCACCTTAAACTTCCAGGATGGTCCAATTCATTTTCTTTTTAGCCTTGCCTCTGCTCTGGCCCTTGATAGTCTGACCTTATCTTCTTTTGGATGCTTTGGACATCCTCCCAAAGCCTTTGGCTATTATATCTCTCATATATCTAATGAAAATCGTCTTCTCAAGCATGGGTCCTTTGTTTTGGTGGCTTTTCTGTGCCCTTGCTTACATTATGGTTCTGTCAATGAGGATATTGGCAATGATTCCTTTTCCATAGACTATCTTTGGTCTATTCCTAATATTCCAAATTCCATATTGATTTGTACTAATCAGTCTCTTTGGGAGAATGTGGGAGAACAGGCTTTGCAGTCGTCTGAGTACTGGGAAGAAAGCCTTTTTACATTTTGGAGAAAGAGATGTGAAGATTGATCAGTCCTTGTTCCCAACTTCACTCTCATAACTTATGGGTTTTGGCCAGGACTTCTTTTGGTTTACTTTTTAATATGATTTTTTTTGTCTGCATAATATATTTGTACATCACTTTTGTGCCTGGTGCCAGCAGAGATCAGAAGAAGGCATTGGATCCAGTGGAAACTGGAGTTATAGATGGTTGTGAACCACCATGTAGGTGCTAAGAATTGAAACTGAATTCTCTGGAAGAATAACCGTCAGTGCTCTTAACCACTGAATTGTCTCTCCAGCCCAAGGACTTATTTTTTCTTAACAAGAGGAGTAACATTCTCTTTTGTGATATTAAATCATTTGTATTGGACAGCTAACCTGGACAATCATACCAATTGACAATCTATTTTTCTTTCTAGTCTTTGAAATTTGAATTACAGCCTTTGCTTTCTTTTTCTTCTTTTCTAAAGCTTTCTGATGGCCTGCAGATACTTTAAATGAGATTACTTAGGGACCCAGGCCCAGTATTGCACTCCTATATTCTTTGCCCTCAGGGGACAAATACAGGAGAATTGTTAATTCAAGAGCAGAGAGAGCTACATAACAAGTTTGAAGTCAGACTGGGCTACAAAGTTAGACCTTGTCACAATCAAACAACCAGTCAGTCAGTCAGTCAGTCAGTCAGTCAATCAATCAATAAATCAATCAATTTAATTAAGTTTAATTAAATCCAGACTCATCTAACTCATATGACAGCATAGTAGCCAAGGCTGGTTTTATGGACAAAAGAAAAACTATCTGAATGTTGTGTGTTCAGTCCTTCTGCTTGAGTCCTGAGATTCAGTCTGAGGCTACTGACGAGACCTGTGTCGGTTTTTTGACTCCACTGAAAGCATGATCTTACTCTATTTCTCCTCTTACCTTCTGTCTGCAGGGCAGCAAGATGTTCTTCCTTTATCCTGAGCCTCAGTTCATTCCTCTTTTCCATTTCAGCCATTTCCTCAGGTGTGACTGTGACTGGACTGACTTCTGCCACGGGGGATGATTTGCCTGAAACATAACTGAGGTGTGGTGAGTAAATGACCAACATTAGAGTTAATGGACTTGGCTCTTGGAAGACATGGCTATGTGGCAAAATCTGTACAGGCAGAAACTGCTGGAGATCTTGAAACAAGGAACTTTGGGCTCCTTGGGGTGGGCAGGCAATGAAAGATTTAGTATCTTTCATTGAGAATTTTGTGAATTTTCTGAGCAGCATTCATAACAAAATATGGTGTGTTACATCGTAAGAAAAGAACAAGCTGTACAGCACATGCATAAATGATCATAGGAAATAAAAATGTGATAAAAATCAGGGTTTGAAGACAAAAAAGTTCATCATACTCTAGCTGTCAGTAGATACTAGTCCCTTGCAGAATTACCACTTCCTAAGAAATTCCTTAAATTTGAAAGTGGTTCTTAGCTTTTTTTGTTTGTTTTGTTTTTGGTTTCTGGTTTTTTTTTTTTTCTCAAGAAAAGACCAATAAATAACTCCAAAAAGACATGGGTTACATGTAGCAATGATCAAGAATATGCATCTGAATTAATTACCCTTTAATTTCTGCCCACCTACAAGTAGTTCAATGACTACATAAATCGATTGGAAATTAAGAGTCTGTGGACATTTGTTGAGAATCTACCCAAGGCAATGTGATTCTATTTCAGGCCCAGTTTGTGAATTTCTACCCAGTTCAGTAATTATTCTCAAGAGTATGTTCACAAGGGTCTTGAATCATATGGAGGAAAAAGAAGTAGAGTAAGGAACTGTGAGGGGATCGGTATATTTGCTGTACTAAGAGGTATATGTATAGATTGCAAATAAAGGAGAGCTTTAGCCTCTGCATTTGTTTTATCATTAAATAATTGAAGATTGGACTTGGCCACTTAACTCCATTTAACAAATCTTCCCTTTAAATGCTGACACATTTACATGAGATGGACTAAAGTGGCATGTGCTTTAGCAAAGTAACTCTCCTTCCCTTTGCTTCCAGGGTCACCACTACCCCTTTACCGCTTCTCCCTCCCCTATCATATGCTTTTGGTGTCCATCATAGAGTGCTTCCCCACAGTGAGTGTGTAATAAACATGCATTGATAATCTGTCACCTCAAATTATATATATATGTTCCACACAGAAACATTGAGAGGACAATTCAGTGGTGTTGCTTACACTCAGTGGGAGGTTGTATCTCTCTGCCTGTTTCCCTTGTTGCTATCCCTTCATGACTCTGAGGCAAAGATTTTGGTAGGCATGTTCCAGTAGAGAACAATTTGCTTAGATTCGAGTGCCCCTGAGACCTGTAAATGCAGAGCCTTTAACTTCTGCAGCAGGTATTAGCCCCTCTGTACAGACATCCCAGGATATGAGTCTTAATAAGGTTAAAGCTGCCTTGAATACTATTTATTGCTGGTTACATCTACATTTTGCTAAAATGAGTTAGGTCGTGCTGATATGCAATGTGGTTTGCCAACTACAACCACAGCCCCTAGACATTTGGGTCTATTGTTTAAAATAATTACTAGCATTCAAGTGGCTTAGAGGCTAACCTGCCTCATTAATGGCTTATTTTCTACCAAGAAGAGGTTTAAAGTGACCTGTGGACCAGGTCCTAGTGCCGTGAATACCTTTTCCTTTCTTGTCTGTCTTTTTCTTCTTGGGTGCTTCTTTCTCCTTCTTGGCTTTTTTATTTGCACCTGATTGAGGAGACTTTTCTTTGGAATCTAATCGGGGTGGTTCTTTTTCTTCCTCTGTGAGCCTTTGGTGAACTTCAGCAGCCACCTGTATGGTAGTATTTTCAGTTACAGTATTTTCAGTTAGGATGGCATTCAGCAAATATGATGATCACTTAAATTTAGTCACTCAGATTCCACTAGAGCTTCCTTCCACTGTAAACAAGATACCCATCTCTCACCCTTCAAGGAACACACAGTTCTATGATTAGATGATCCAGCCCCCAAGTGCTATCCCCTGCAGCTGTCTGAAAGAAGGCTCCTATCTCCCTAATCCATGATTTCACAGGTTCATTTAGTTTTATCTCCACTGATAAACTAGCCTCTCCATCTTAGGCTTGAAAGCCATCATATAGTAAAAACAAACTTGATTCAATCCTGTTTATGATTAAATCTGTTTCTCAAGGATTGAGCTATGCCTAACCTGTAACCTTAACTACGAATGCTTCTGTACTGCCAATTTCAGGAAATAGGGACCATGTTTTCGTTTTAAAAGGCATTATCACTACCTTGCTATGACCACCATTTTATGACTACTTTGTTATGACTGTCTTGCTATGACCACCTTGTTACTATTTTGTTATGACCATTGTGTTACTAATTTGTTATGACTGCCTTGTTACTACCTTGTTATGACCACCTTGCTATGAGTACTTTGTTATGACCACCTTGTTACTATCTTGTTATAACAACCTAGTTATGACTATCATGTTATGACCACCTTGTTACTACATAGTTATTACCATCTTTTTATGATCACCTTTTTACTACCTTGTTATGACCACCTTGTTATGATGACCTTGTTATGACCACTTGGTTTCAGGAGGATGTTATGACCAAGTTATTGTGCTTATGTTCTGCTCCTGTAACCTGCCTATTTGCCTGCCAAATCCCCTACTTGGAACTGTCTACTCCTGAACTATAAAAATCCTTATGTTCCACATGTCTAAAGCTGATCTTCTGAACCCTGTGTTAGAGAGTGACAGCTCATGTGAACAAATAAAAGGGCTTGCTTTAATTAAGTTGGCTATGATTTGGGTTGGTGGTCTTTCTCCTCACATCTGTCAGATTAACTACCTCTATAATCATAGCAATTGATTTTCTTCTAAATTTCTGTTGTCTCTTGCCTCTAGGACAGTCTTTTCCCCCCTATATATCAATTTATGTTACAGTTCCCTTTCTATTGCTGTGATAAACACCAGGAACAAAAGCAACTTGAAGAATAAAGAGTTTGTTTGGTTTACATCTCCCAGTGGCAGTCCATCAATAATGGAAGTCAAGGTAGAATCTCAATAAGACAGAGTCATGAGCTACAAAGGGACAAAGGGACATGGCTTATTCCTTTGCTTCTCATGGCTTGCTCATCTTGCTTTCTTAATCAAGCCAGGATAATGCCCTCTAATGCCAATTATTACCCAAGAAACTTTCCAACAGAGCTGCCTACAGAACAATCTGATAAATGCAATTCCCCAAATGATGTTGCCTTTTATGAGATGCCTTTAGTTTATATCAAGTTGACAGAAAAACAACCATTAACCCTTAATGGATTTTTTTTTTACATTTTAATCCTGCTTAAATATTATCCTATAAAATTACTATATTATAAAAGCATGCATGTTTACATATTGTGTCTGTGCACTATAGATGACATGAGATACAAATTTCATGTCCACATAGCCAGTTCAGGAGAGTGTAGGTTGAATCACATACACTTTAATGCTGGATTTTCCATTCTAACTCTTGACACCCTCCCATAAGATTCATTGCTTATGGAGATAATATTTGCCACCGGCTAATGTCATAGTGCTAGCTTCTTCTACTCTCTGACTTTCTGTGTGTCTCCATTGTAGTTAGTCCCTCTCTCACTACCACAAATGTTTGGATTATAGTTGTATTATCACTCCATGCTAGTCACAGATGGGGAAATTCTGTCCTCATACTAAGGAGAGATGGAATTTTACAGGGTCCCCCCTCCCCCTTTGCCTCCTGTCTCTTTTAAGATGTTCTATATACTTCAGGTTATAGAAAGCCTTGTCTCAGGGTTACATAGATAAACTCAGAAGATATTATAAACAAGAGAAGGATATTAGATGCTAAATAATCTGACTCTTGTACATATACACATATGTAAAAATATTAAACTTATTAAAGTATAGAGCTGAGTGGTGGCTATCAGGTGTTGAGGGTAGATGGATAGAGTGTAAAGAAAACTGTCAATGAATGGGTAAAATGTCTTACTCAGATGAAAGAAACAAATTCTGATGGCCTATTACATAGCATGGATTCAGTAGTTAATGTATTTTATATTTGAAAATTGCTAGAGGATGGATTTTAAATGTTTACTCTAAAAAATTTGATAAGAAGGTGAAATGATAGATGTGTATTAGTTTGGTTTATCATTTTAAAATGTCTATCACTATCAAAATATCAAAGTATAAGCAAAAAAGATATACAATTACTGTTTGTAAATTTAAAATTTAAGATCTATCTATCTATCTATCTCTATAGAAAATCTCTAAGTCCTATGCCACCAATGTTCTTCTTGTTTCTAGAAATACTAGAACTAAGTACTAAATTCATTTGACTCTGGCAAAAGTGAGGATTATTTATGAGAACTGAAAAAAAAAGATCTCAAAGAAGTATATAAAAAAACCACATGCATTTTGGAAGTCAGAAAATGAGAATCAATAAGATTATATGTATCTATACATGCAAGCACTTGGGTGGTCCAGATCTGATGTGATTTCTGAGACTAATAGAATGAGGAGAATGCAAAAAAGAGTAAGGGAGATACATACATGGACATATAGATAAGGCCTAGCTCCCTCCAAAGCCTTTGCAATTTTGTTTGCTAAAGGCCAGTAAGTTGCTGCCTTTTTTAGATGCCTGACATATATTTCATGCCCCATGGCCCAGCATGTCACACTTGCCAATTTCTCCATGGACATTAAGCCTCATCACTTGCTAATAGGCTTCATATTCTTGGACATATTTGTAAGCCTTATGGAGGACAATGTTTGTAACTGATAGATTTTCCTTTTAAAATTGTAATATGTCACAGAATAATCTGCCAGCAGCACTTAGAGAGCCAGAAAAGCTACATAGAAAAAGCCAGCTTGGTTAAAGGGCCCAAGTGATGACCCCTCAGTCCCACTTGAGAGGGAGAAGAAAGCAATCACAGCACAAGGAGGGAGGGAGGGAAGGACCTAGGAGGGAAAGTGGATGAGGTGGGGGAAAGAGGGGAACCAGATCTGGTATTGGGGGAGAGAAAAGGACTGAAGCCCTGAAAGGCAACAGAAAGAATGGAAACAGGTAACCTCAGAGGAAGGAGGTTAGGGGGACGCTCCAGAATGTATCAGCGACCTGGGAGGTGAAAGATTCTCAGGACCCAAAGGGAGGGACCTTACATGAAATTACCAAAAGTAGGAAAAGGGAACTTATAGAGCCCACTTCAAGCAGAAAGACGGGGCATCAAGTGAGGGAGGGGGTTGCCATCCCACAGTCAAAACTCTGACCCATAATTGTTCCTGTCTGAAACAACTGCAGAAGTGGAAATAGAAAGGAGACTTGAGGCCCAAAGTGGGATCCACCTCAAGGGGAAGTCCCAAGTCTGGACACTATTACTAAGGCTACGGAGTGTTCACAAAAAGGAACCTATCATGACTGCCCTCCGGGAAGACCCAACAATCAGCTTTAAGAGTCAATGCAGATGTTTATCCCCAACCAATGGACAGAAGCTGCTGACCCCTGTGGTTGAATTAGGGAAAAACTGGAAGAAGCTGAGGAGGCGGGTGACCCTGTAGGAGGACTAGCAGTCTGAATTAAACTTGACCCCCAAGATCTCTCAGGCACTGGACCATAAACCAGGCAGTATACACTAGCTGATATGAGGCCCCCAACACATATACAGCAAGGACTGCTGGGTCTGAGTTCAGTCAGAAAGGATGGACCTAACCCCCAAGAGATTGGAGGCCCCAGGGAATTTAGAGGTCTGGTGGGGTGGGGTGGGACATTCTTGTGGAGATAAGGGGTGAGGAGGAGGTATGGGATGTGGACCATCAGAGGGTGAACTGGGAGGGGAATAAAATCTGGAGTGTAAAATAGGTAGGTAGGTAGATAGATAGATAGATAGATAGATAGATAGATAGATAGATAATTACATTAAAAAATTAACCAAAGATTGGATTTTTATTTTTCCCATTTGACTCTTTGTATCACTGTGTTCTATCTCCCTCTACTGAAATTTTCCCACGGTCCCTTTTCCAACTTCCGTGGTATTCAAAATGTAATACACATATCTAAGAAGTTGAAACTATCATCTACAAATGAGATGACACATACCCAACATTTGTCTTTCATTCATTTAGAATGTAGAATTTTATGACTTCATTTTCCTTAAATGAATAGTACTGCACTGTGCACACACACATTTCATTATGGACATCCAGGTTGTTTCTGTTTCCTAGCTATTGTGGATAGAGCAGCAAAGAACACAGATAATAAGAATCTCTCTCCAGTACAAAATAGATCTTCTTGGATAAATGCCCAGGGGTGGAATCACTGGATCACAGGGTACATTTATTTCTAGCCCCTTGAGGAACTTCCATGCTGATTTCCATAGTGGCAAGACCAATTCACATTCTAATAGGACTAAGGGATCCTCTTTCATATCTTCACAACATGTATTGTCATTTGTTTTCTTAATCTTAGTCATTCTGTTTGAAATTTTATCTTATTTCATAAGATAAGATAATAAGATAAAAATAAGATAAAATTTCAAACAGTTTTAATTTAAATATGTCTGATTGCTAAGATATCTAACACTTAAAAATACTTCTTAGCATTCATATTTCTTCCTTTGAGAACTGTATTGGCTACTTTTCATCATCTTGACACAGGCTAGCATCATTTTAGAAGAAGAAACCTCAACTGAGAAAACACCCCAACCAGGTTGAGTCAGTAGGCAAACCTGTGTGATGCATTTTCTAGATTGGTTATGTGGTAGGGCCCAGACCATTGTGGTGGTCCTGAGAAGGTGGTCAAGAGAGTGAGTAAGAAAGCAGGCTGAGCAAGCCATGAGGTGCAAGCCAGTAAGTAGCATCCTTCCATGGTTTCTGCCTCAGATCATGACATCAAGTTCTGCTTTGAGTTCCTTTCCTCACTTCCTAGGATGCGAGACAACACACACGTTGTAAGATGTAATAAACCATTTCCTTAACCAAAAATGAAAGAAAGAAGAAAGAAGGAAGAAGAAAGAAAGAGAGAGAGAGAGAGAGAGAGAGAGAGAGAGAGAGAGAGAGAGAGGGAAAGAAAAGAAAAGAAAAGAAAAGAAAAGAAAAGAAAAGAAAAGAAAAGAAAAAAGAAAAGAAAAGAAAAGAGAAAGCCAGCTTGGTTGGCTTGTTTTTGAATTTTTTTTTTTTCTGCACAGATGACTTTTGATAAAAATGGATTTCATGCTACCTACTGTACTTTCAAGTTCTTGGTAAAGTTGAAAGCTTGATTGTTAAACAACCCCCCTTTAAATTGCAAGCAATTCATTTTTTAAAATTTGTTCTTGCAAAGTAGTATATGTCAGCAATTTCCTCTAAAATTGATTTATCTCCTTGGCAAACGACCTTGTGATGATGATGAAGGCAGTGATTATCATTAGTGATTTCCTTGTCCACATTTCTCAAAGACCTCCAGATCTCTTTCAAAAATCAGCAGAATTTAGAATATATTCTTTAAAGTAGCTTCTAGGATTAGTAAGAACTTTAAAACGTAATGGTTTGACATTGTAGGTGTTAAATATGACTTCTCTGAAATCATTACCTACCTACCAATTAGAAAGCTTTGCTAAAAATTAACATGTCATTCAAAATGAGTAGCTTTTAGTAAAATTGCTCCTTAGGAAAAGCCTGAATCAAAGTGCAGTTCCGTCCAATTGCACCAATCTCACTTGGAACTGTTTGCCGACATCCATTTTCTGAATCATACCTCTCTCGTTTGGAACTAAAAGTTCCTTTAAATGTTTGTTTTCTAACAAGTCACAGTTTAATCATTCAAGGGTCTTGGTGCTAAACTCAAGAGTAATTCTTATTTTTTTGTCTGCTTTTAAATGTATGACATTAGATTTATAGAATTCTATCATAACATAAAATTCTGTTTCACATATTTCATATTTCGCTTAATAATATTAAGTGATCATTTTGCTATGCTTGCGATGAGACATCCCAAAGTACAAAAGAAAGATGTATACTTTTAAATAAATTTCTAGCGAGTACTTGTATTTATATTTTCTAAAGCATTTTCATATACACTCATCACTGAATTTCAATCATTTGAGAATTTTTCTCATGTTTTTGGAGAAGAAATTGAAGACTTAGAGAAGCTACCAGATTTTTCAAAGCTTAAAACAGGCCATGTTTAATTGTGACATATAGCTAATACTCTGGATCTATGTTCCTCTTTAAGAATGCAGTATTTTTCCTAGGTAGTTTTGATAGATTTATGACCCACCCATTATAATTTTGAAGTTCAATTAACAATACAAATAATACATGATCTTTTTAGAAAGTCTGCACCTGCTTCCCATTCCCTGGGACTTGGCACTCGTGGGTTTTGTGCTAGCCATTACTTCCATCACTGCCATCTTTCTACTGGTTTCAGTGTTGTGAGCATGGTGGCAGCTGCAGCAGCATCTCAAGACTGTACTGATAACTCAGGACTGTGTTAGGTGTGGGCATTGTACTAAATTACGGTATATGAACGGTAATAGAACCAAGTTCAGTGTTCAGGAAAACACTAACGAGATAAAATGACAGAGTAGGGATCGGTTGATTGCTTAGTGGACAGGACACTTGCTAAACAAGGATGACGTCCTGAGTTTGAGTCTCCAGAAATGATAAAATACTGGGCCCAGTATTGGCCCTCTGTAGTCTCGGTGCAGCAAGATCGTAAGGGAAACAGGAGAAGGCCCTGAAGACCATGATATGGCTAGCTAGCCTGGCATGCTTGTGTGTAAGAGGAAGGCACAAACAACAAAGAGACTGTTCCAAAGAAAGTAGAAACTGCTGAGACACCCAAGGTTGTCCTCTGACCACTATACGCACACACTGTGACGTGTACATATTCACATTTATACACATAAACATGCACACAAACTTCATACGCACACACACACAGACAGGGAGGGAGGGAGGGAGAGAGGGAGGGAGGGAGGGGGAGAGAGGAGAAAGAGAGAGAGAGAGAGAGAGAGAGAGAGAGAGAGAGAGAGAGAGAGAGAGAAGAGAGAACATGAGTATGATGAACCAAGTCACTGGGAGGAGCATTAGAAACTACAAAGAGAAGAACTCATGAGGTCATGAGCATAGAAGGCATAGAAGTCAGGGGCTTCGGGAAAAAAGGTCAAAATCAAAAGCATAAATTAGCTGTAATGACAAAACCAAACCAAACAAATAAAATCACAGAGGATCTAAGCAAGTACAAGAAGGAGATCCATGTTAGAAGAGGAAAGAATACTAAGATGGCACCATAATGGTACAGAGTAAAGTGAGCAGGCCTGATCCTCTCAGCAGGAAGGTTGCTGAGGTAGTAATGGCATAGCAGGAAAGGCAGAGTCTCTCGGCCTCTAAGTCAACGTTAGAGACTCAAGGATGGCTTTGGGAATGACCATAGCATACTTCTTTTATATCATTAGTTAGAGACCATGTCTGTATCTTACAAACATTGTGTCATTTTAAAATAACACCCTTTTACTAGGCTCAGGAACATCACAGAAGAGAAGGCGCAAAGAGTGGGAGAACTGAAGACATGCAGCAAAAGTGATGTCTCCTGGAAGTGACAGAACCATTGCGTTCACGGTGAGTTACACAGCAGTTGTCCAAGAGTGGGCCAGAGCACTTCATCATGGGAGATATAAGTGTCCACGAGGCTTCTCACAGGAAGGGTGGAACTTTTTTTAGGGTTGCAGCCCCAGACAAGCAGCCCTTGTCCCACTGAGTAACTCCTCACCCACATCCAGGAAGCTAACTTAGACTGGAGAAAAGAATTAGGAGGGAGACTCCTTGAGAGAAAGTGGCTATAAAGAAGGGAACTGGATGATCAAAATAACTGAAATTCTTTATATGAGTATATAAGCCAGATACATTTTTAAAGATGAAAAATACTATATTAAAATTGGTTTGTTTATTTGTTTGCTGTGCATGTGTGTGTGTGAATATGTGTGTGCTGTAGTATGTGTATAAATCAGAAGATGACTTGGAAGGTCAGTTCTCCCTTCTACTAGGCAGGTTCTAAGCATGAAGCCCAGGCTGGTAGGCTTAGCAGTGAAGTGCCTCTACCCTCTGCTACGTCTAGCTAGCCCCTTGCTTATTTGTTTGTTTAAACAATCTAATGATAATTATTTTTAGCTCTATCTTTTAAAAATATTATATAGTTGCAGATATATTTTGGATCTATTATCTTGATATGTGCCTTTTATTGCTTGTCCCAAATATTTTACCTTCTTTTGTATTATATTTGATAATTCAAAGAGAAAACAAATGTAACAAAAGTATTTTTAAAACCCAAGATTTAAAAATTACATATGTGTAGATATAATTTTATACATATTTGAAGCATGAATATTTACTACATAACAAGAGCTGTGCTAAACTACCCATTATGAGAATGAACCTATTCTTCTCTACCTGCATTTTGGTTGATTCTTGTAGTATATATCTTTGAAACTATTAAACCAGACTATTGGGAAGTTTAGGATGAAAAACCTGTCTAGTGAACTGAACATCTTGTTTGGGGATAATCTTTACCTATAATGGACTTTTTATAAATTTTACTTTGAGATTGTTTACATATAGTAAGTTATATAACTTCCATATGAACAATAAGGTAGATGCATACACACACAGACACACTCACATACACACACACAAGCAAATGGTATGTAGATGAGAGCATATAGTCCCAGGTCTGAGGTAAATTTGTATACTCATGGGAACTAAGAGATGCATGTGAGAATGTTCACAACAGCTGTGTCCAATGACAACAAACTGCAAACCAAGTGTGGATTAACAGCAACATCGTTACCCAAATTGTGATGCAGTCATGTTACAGAACACTGCATAACAAAGAAAATTAACAGAATAATTATGAGATGACTTTAATGAATAATGTTCTAAAAATGAACACACACACACACACACAGCAAAGAGTCCATTTCCTGAAAACTCAAAGGCAGGCAGAACTACCATATATTGTATAGGAGTTACAGACTTTGGTTCTGAAAGAATTGACTGAAAAAGCAAGATGGTAGTTCACTTAAGACAGCTAAGATTTGGATGACACCCGAGGAGACCTAGCAGCTGCACACCTGGTTTTTCTAATTCCTGTGTACAGGTGCCATGAGTGCTTACTTTAAAGAGTGTGTGAAGCCAGGCAAATGCATTTTATGCATTTTCTTGATGTGAGCAATATCCACACTTAAAGGTTCTTTGGAACAAATATGACAAGAAAGGAGTTTGAAATTACTCTGTGAGAAACAAAAGAAAGATATGAGTAGACCAAAAGAAAATTGGGGGAGAAAGGAGACCTCTTTGTTCTGTTTGGGATAAAGGCTCACAAATCAGACCCCAAGGGAAGCTAAGGAGGATCTCCTGTAAGATTATGAAGCAGGCTTCTCTTTCACCTCTTTCAAGAGACCTTTGATCGGGTCACTACTCTTTTATGATTAGAGTACTTCAGTGAAATCAAAGAATGCTTAATGCAAACGAAAACTAAAAGGCAAGTGGGGTAGAACAGAATCCAAGCAAAATCTTCCTACATTTCTTTCTTTTTTTTCCCCATATTTTTTTATTGGGTATTTATTTCAATTACATTTCCAATGCTATCCCAAAAGTCCCCCACACGCTCCCCCACCCACTCCCCTACCCACCCACTCCCACTTCTTGGCCCTGGCGTTCCCCTGTATTGAGCCATGTAAAGTTTGCATGACCAATGGGCCTCTCTTTCCACTGATGGCCAACTAGGCCATCTTCTGATTCATATGCAGCTAGAGACAAGAGCTCCAGGGGGGTTATGTTAGTTCTCTACTGCAAAAGGATAATAATGCTAACTCTCTTGTGATTTAGAAACAAACAAACAAACAAACAAACAAACAAAAATCAGACAGGTTGAGGTGGCAAGTCAAATGGCAAATTGGCTAACTGGGCTTTGAGTTTTCTTTCTTGACTTTGTAAGTATTTATTTCTAAGAATTATATTTCATTCTTTAAAACCAAAAGCAGTAGTATCACATTAAAAAATTAAGAACCAAAATCATTTCATTTCTGTTTTTTTTAGTAGGAAATGGAAAAATCTGGCCATGCTGGACCTCATTATTAGATGACCAAGTTGGCCAGCATAGTGTAGCACTGTCACAGTCAACAAGGATATGATTTATACAGGGCCACCATCGTACCCTCCTTAACAATCTCTTGATCTTTAGTCCCCAGCTTTTGCTACCTAGCTTAGCACTGAAATGAATCTAAATATTGCCTCCCTTCTTACATGATTTCAAATACTTGGTGACTATATCTCTTAATTTCCTACTTCTTTCAGGAAAATTAGTCCCTTAATAATCCCTTTAGAAGTAATAATAGTTTCTGAAAGGCATGCATTTTTTTTACACCATGACTGTGAGTATAAATATAAATGTTACACTTGGACAATGTTACCAATCCTGCCACCTAAGTAGTAGGATTGTTAACAAGAAATGCAGCCATAGGCACTGCTTACCATGTGAGAGATGGCTAATGAAGCCTGCTGCCAGGTGTCCAATAAAATCTTCTCATCTATTTCAAAGTTGGCTTCCAGAACTTCTAAAGGGGGATCAGATCTACCCTTCAGAAATGTTCCCACCTTTGGTTTGACGGTAGTATTTTCTGGAGAATTGGATATTCGAGGAACTAGAGGAATTCTTTAGGGGGGAAAAAACAAGTATAAGGGTTTCATTGAAAAGATTTTATTTTTGTGACTGTGTTCTTTTGCTTTGTTTTGTTGCTTTGAATCACATTTCCAAAATTTCCTAGAAGAATTAATTGAAAGGGATATGATTGGAAAATGCTGTATTCACAATTATATGGTCTATAAAAGCTTGCTAATAATAGGAAGCTTACAGCAAGAAACAATAAGACTTTTTTCAGATTTAGTTCTCAATAATTAAAATAGGAGTATTAGATAACAGTGATTATGAAGAGAGACTATTCTCGTCATATCTCCAGGGCACACACTCCCTGTGAGGGTAAATCACTATGGGTAAAGTAAACCTAATGAAACACATTCAAGATGGCCACTATCACTTGGTATCCTGACATGCAAAAGTGGAACTAATACAAATTGGACTGGAGCTGTTAAACAGAGGTGATGACATTGTAATTGGAGTCATCCTCTGGTGACAAAAATATACAAAGGGCCTTAAGTGTAGAGAAGGAATTGAGAAAAAGAAATAAAAAAGAGTAACTCTAAAGATGACTTGGTTGATGTTTTAAACAAAGAGCAACTATCACCAGCCAGAATAGCGTTTGTTTCTATAGAGTGAGGAAGCAGGAGGCTGGAACAGTGGTTTAGAAAGATGATTGTGAACTCCAGAAAACAACTAGCTTGCTTTTGCTTGGAAGCATCAAATGAGATTTCTTGAACTTAACACACTGATTTTTCACAATGTGTGAAAGTTTGAGTGAGACTTCTCAATATAGGTTCATATAATCAAATGCGTAATCCTCAGTTGGTGAACTGTTTGAGAAGGATTAGGAGTTTGGGACATGGTTGTTGGAGTATTTATGGTTTGGTTGTAGGAGGTGTGCCACTGGAGGTGGGCTTTGAGGTTTCCAAAAACACATGTCAGGCCTAGTTGTTTTATCTGCTTGCTTTCTGCAGATCAGGGTATAAATCAGCTACTTCTTCCAACACCATGCTGGTTTGCTTCCTATGAGGATAGTCATGGAATAATCCTCTAAAACTGTAATGAAGCCCCCAATTTAATGCTTTCCTTGTATGCTTTGGTCATTCATGGTATATTCTCAGAGAAGTAGAATAGTATCTAAAACCTAGTACTTGGAACTTTTATGATCTACAATAACTAACTGTAATGCATTGAAAATACATTCACGTATTGAATTATATTTTAATAACAAATTACTGCTAACTCAAAGCCATTCAAGTTCCAATAAAACCATATACGTGATCATCTCCAGACATTTTACATAGCATAACACTTTGCTGTGTGAAACAGTAGTCATGGCATATCATCTAGAAAAAGATTTTGAATTTATGACCCACTGATGTTCAAGCAGAATCATCTATCTGTATGGCCATGGGCTTTGAATTATTCACTTGGAGGAGCTCAGAGCCTTACTTACTGCTTGTCAAAGAGTCTAAGAGAATGACTGTCCCTCCTCCATAATCTATCAATTGCCAATTGCTCAGCAAAAAAGTAAGGCGATATGAGCTCCTCCCCTACCCATGATTGGGTGTGGACAGGCTTTGTCTTGTTCAGACACAGTACAGGCAAATGCAGCTCCTGTGGGCTTGTGTTTGCAATGGTACATCATGTCCTGATGGTAGCATTTTGTAGCTTCTTTATCTCCTGTCTCTTTCATTCTTTCCTCTCAGTCCTTCTGTAGTATTCCCTGGGACTTGGATGGTGTGGTAGAAATGTCATGTGTGGGGTTGAGTGCTCACGTATTGGAAGTACTTTGAGCATCAGTGAGTCCCTGCCTCACGGGCAGGAGGGAGGGATGACTACTGTGTGAGGGCGCCGAGAGATGGATAGTGATAGTAATCAGAGCATGTGACACTGCCTAAAACCAAATTTAATCAATAAAATAGAAAAGGGATGTGTGAACGAGGACAAACGTGGGCACATAGTAGTTGTAGGTAGTTGTTGATGAGTAAGGGCTTAGAATTCATTTCTTGGGGAAAAAAATCCCTGTAGTACTGGTAGTTCTGTCACTATCTTGAGATATGAAATTAGTAATGGTACTTGAATTTCTGAGCCTCACTTGTTGGAATAATACAAAGACATCATTGAGGTTGTCATCATGACTAATTCTTTATCAACAAATACAACTGTTACTATGAAAATATTATATTGCTACCATTATTGGTATTTTAGGGTTGTTGGGTGGAATGAGGTAGAAAACATATGTACAACTGCTTAACACTTTCCCTGTTCCTTTCTACATATTATGGAGTGTGATTGCTTAGGTGGTGGGCTGGTTGGTGTCCTGACTGACTGACTATCTCAGAAGTTTTGTCAAAGCAGTGATTTGAGGTTAAGATCAGAAAAAAAGTTGCTCTGAATAAAAAAAGAAAGAAAAAGGAAAAAAGAAAAAAGAACTGCCTGTTCTTCTATGGGCTTATTGTACAAGCCAGCATTAATAGCTTCCCCATTATGCCTGGTTTGCTTTTATGTACTAAGAACAGAATGCACTGCCACTCCAGACACTGAACTCAGTCTCTTTGGGTGATTCTAATGGTTCCTACTGCCACTGGTCTTCATTATTGGTTTTGATTTCAAAGGTTTTTTTTTTTTTTTTTTTTTTTTTTTTTTTTTTTTTTTTTGCATCTTGCCCAATGCTATTAACTTGGGACAGGAAGAGGGTGCACACTCACCTTTTGTGTATACAGATTATATATGTGTCTGACAGAAATATGATAATATTAGATGGAAGGATATAAGCATGGACAAATGGACTTTAGGTCATTGCATAACCTAATGCAGTAATGACTTCTTAAGTTATTTTTGGAACAAGTGAGGGAAAAACAAAAAATGGAGAACACGTAATACTCACAATTAAAATATTGTATATATGTAAGAGTGGGTGGGCCATTGTATATTATCCAATAACAAAAGAAGCCATCCTTTGTTGAGAGTTTGGGGACTAGATTTTTAAGTGTTCCAATTTCCAGACATGGTCCCAGATACCTTGTTGATTCTATTTTCTGTGATTCTCACATGGAACCCACTTTTACTACAATGGAAATTGAGGCTTACATTGAGTTGCAGTGGCTTGACAGACAAGCAAGTTCTTATCCTACTTATAGAGCTAGTAAGAGTTAGTCAGTGACAGATTCAGTATCTAAACTAGACCTATCTGGTTTCAAAATAAATTCATCATGCTATATTGTGTTTATACAACTCTTACACTTATGCTGATTGAGCAAGGTTCTAGGCAAAGGTCCTTTCATTAAATATAAAATACATAGCTCATATCCTTGGAGATTCAAACATAGCATTCAGTGTCTACATATTGCTTTAGAAATCGAACTTCTGCTAGTACCTTCATCTTGATACTGGACCTTTTCTCTTTTCTCGTGCCGTGCTGACTAATCACCAGGAAATACTATTTTAATTTTTATTATTTTAAAATTTACTTCCAAATAACACATTTACTCCTAAATGATTTTGAATTTTGTTTTCAAGTGTTCTGTCTTAAGTCACATAAGTAAAGTTAAACCAGATCTTAGTGTTTAATCGCTGGAAAACACACCATGGGGATCACAACCGCTTCCCTTGCCCACCCTTTGTGATGCCATCTTCTCTATCTTCTCCAATCTCTCAGAATCTGAGTTATTGTCCTCCCTCCTCTAACCTCAGATGACTTATATGGCTAAAAATGTAATTGGTCTTTATCCTACAAAAAGTTCCCCTTTCTGTTGGCACCAATTTGGTATCTTTCAGTTTCCTGAGTCATGATCATATACTGCTGAGCTTTTACAATTTCTCAGTTTCCTTGCCTGAAAAGAAGAATGGCAATCCTATCTATTTCTGTTTACACAATTCTCCTCTCTCTCTCTCTCTCTCTCTCTCTCTCTCTCTTTCATTCTCTTTTCCTCTCTCCTTCCCTCCCTCCCTCCCTCCTTCCCTCCCCCACATACACACACACACACACACACACACACACACAAATAAACAATCAGGTTCTCTTATTTACATTCCTAATCCCTTACTAGAGATTTTTGGAACTAACTGTATTTCTCAATACAAAACTGATACCCAGAGGGGAATTTTGTGGAAAATGACATAAAACAAACTATACCTTTATAACTAAAGAGTAAATATTAACTACTAACAAGATAAACAATCATATTACCTCAAGTTAATGTCACAGCAAAGTCTTTAGAAAAAGTTCAGTGTTTTAGAATATTTGGGAATTCTCACTATCAGCAGCATGATTTACAATTTAAAATCTCTGTGCTCTATGTTCAAAACAATTCTACTGTAACAAATATAGTGATCTGCATTACCTGAGCTGGCTTTCTGAAATTTCTTTACCATCAAGCTGAACCAATGGGACCCGAGTAAATTTCTTACTGTCTTCCAGAGGGATTTTGGATTCCATTGCTCTGTAATAATCTTGAAGGAGTCTTTTGGTATCTTGAAAACGGTTCACTTCTGCCTTTAATACAGAAAGTGAATATCAATACCCAAAGAACAGACTAATCTGCATGTATTTCCATAATATGTACATGTTGGTTGAAAGGAATTTTCTAGAAAGAGCCATGATTATTTCTTTGTCCATAAAGATTTCATAATTATTAAAGAAAGCAAACAACTTTGCACTTGGTATGTTTACTGAGTGAGATTTCACTTAACCAGGGTTATACATTTTAATTGGTTTTATAGATGCTTCAGTTAACTAACTTCTTTGTCCTAGCAATAATTCAATCATCACGGGGCCCCACACATACAAGACCAAAATAAAAACAACACTAGTTCTAGTCCTCTGGTACAATACAAACTGTTTGTGGAAACATGACAACCAAACCAACCGTACAAAGTGAAACAGTGATTCTCTCAATACAGTTTCTCTTCTTGCTTAATGTGAACAAGATAGACATAACTCCTCCTCTCCTCTGTGGGAGACGCTAGAAGAGACCTTGAAGGAAGTAGAGCAGTGCAGAGGAATGGGTTGTAAAATGATCAGCAGTAATACATGTGTGCTTGTTGTCTTCCAGTCAGTGACGGTTTGCCCTTGTACCACACAGGGGCTGCGCATGGGCTGGGCATGTGTTCTGTGAGTCCCTGCACAGTCCTAATGCTACAAAGGTAGTTCCTCCACTTCCAACCCATTATTTCTCTACTATAGATAGTTCCTTGATTGAAGAAAGAAGGATTATGCAGCATTTTCCAGAGACAATTATGTAATTACCATGTTTTCTAGTGTAGCTTGCATGGAACCCATTTGGGGAGGTAATTATCTAGTTGTTTGTGAGCTAATGTAGGTGACTGAAGATTTTCTGAGGGATCGTTACCTTTAGTCCCTGACAAACACTACAGCTTCTGATTTTGAGCATTCTGGACAAAATACAAGCTGCCCCAGTGATCTACTACTTGATGGATCGTCCCATCACCATGTTCTTTCTTCATGTGATGAACTGAAAGTTATTCTCCAGCATATCCACTCTTGGCTTTGATGAAGTTTATTGCGTAGTACCAAACAAAGCTATATGTGTCATACCCGTGAAGCTGAACTATTAGGACAATATTGTTGAGACGTAGTGTTTCAGAAGGACTATTGACTCTGTGGTCACACCCAGTTTCTTCTTTCACTTACTAGATGAAAGTATTGAGCAAATAGTGCCATCCCAGTTTACCTCAGTTTCCTTATCTATGAAATGAGGATGACGACAGAACCTTTAGCATGAGGCTGTTGTCATCGTTTACTGTGCTCTGGAAATTTCTGAGAGTAGTGGTTGGCATGTACTCTGATGTTTGAGTTTACTTTGTCTTCTGTGGGCATTGCTTCAGGATCTTAGGATAAAAAAACCCAAATCTATATATTAATGAGTGGATACATCCATATCATTCCACAAGAATGGTTTATGTCTCTGACTCATGAAAGTGACTCTTCAGTGTGCTGTGCCTTCATCACTGGATCTCAGCTGCTTCTTCCATAAGCATTTGTTAAGACTGGTTTGCGATATTTTCTTGCTATGCATTCAAACTGATACCCTGAGCTCTTGTCTGATGAGTTTAGGCCAGTAGAGCACTTGACTTAGTAATGTGTAAACTATGTATTATGGAGCTAAGCATACTCCTTAATAGGCTTAATAATGTTCTTAATGATGTCTCAGTATTGTCCTTTGGTTGAAACTCTTTTTAATCAATCTTATCTTTACAATCCATATAACACGACTACATAGTTTTCCTTCTTCTGATATCCCGATTCCTTTAAACCTCCCATGTGGCTATAATATAGTTCTTCACCAACAGGGAGTACACTTCAAGTCATTTATTTATTACAGGAGTAATACTTTTGTTTCTGTGCATTCACACCTATTTGAGAAAGTCTGAATTAGACACACCAAGAGTTAATAATATAATATTGATAACAACATACTATAGTGATACTAATATGAATGTAGATTCTTTGAAAGAATCAGTTGTACTATATTTCAATTTTTTGAATGGGTATAAGGTGAGTGCAATGTCTGTGTCACAAAAGAACACGAACTGAGTTGTTCAGGCATCATGACACACCATTAGACACTGAAGGCCACTTGGACAGAAACTCTTCAGAACAAAAGTATATGATCTGGTAACCTGGATAGCTACTGAGCAGATAATGGACATGGAGAATATACAGTGTTGGCGCAATGAGAAAGGGAAGCATCCTAAGGTGCTTCCTAAGCATCCCCAGTGAGGTCAAACAATATATTGGTGCAAAACGGGACAGTCAAAGATTTACCTCATCATGTCTGACCCAAAACATAGCTTTGTCCTAAAGAATATGAGAGACAGGTTACTCCAAGTCAAGTATGAGTAGACTGTGAGGGACCATGGATTTAAGTTGCTCTAAACTGCATGTTTCATTGTGGAAGAAGCTTAAAAAATCTAAGACAGTAAAAAAATGAATTAATGCATCTGTCAAATAAATTGATGGGCATATTAGTAGCTGTGTTATAGTTTAACAAAGAACAAAACAAGAACAAAAAGTACAGGCAAACACCACACACACACACACACACACACACACACCTGTAGTTTAAAGATGGAAACTGAAACTATGGAAAAAAAATACTAAGGTAGGAGCTACTATAATTCCTGAGGGTTTTCTGTTTTTTTAGGTTTCTGTTGACTTTTTAGACCTGCCCTTGGAGCAGGGACTGTCTCATTTGAGGATGAAACTTCTAGAATTGAAGGGTCATCTGTTTAGAAAAGATTTGCTGAAAACCTACGATGTCTAAGTCATATCACCAGAGATACTTTATCATTTTCTAAAGTATCTTCTAAGTTCATCAGTTATGATGAGAAATGGTTCCCCTTCCATTTCCTCTATGAACCTCTATGTCTGTTAACAAAAATTAAGTAAGTATAGCTTGGCCATGATAGCTTTGATAGTCTCCTAAACATCAATAATTTTAGACAAATTTGGCCATGACTCTTAACCCCTAGCCTCCCTCAGGACATAAGGCAATTGATCCATTGTAAAAATTTTGTGTGTGTGTGTTTGAAATGCACATTTTAAGACAAGCCCTTTTCTTTTTATCAGTTTTTTAATGCAGGAATGCCTTCCTCAAGATCCACAAAACCATCATTTCAAAGTATAGTTATTTCTCAAGGCAGATAGCATTTTAAGGCTCCTATATAAGGGAAGGAAACTAACTTCGTATCTACACAGGCACATAGCAGGTGCACAAAATCATACTCTGACACATATATACATGAAATTCAAAGTTAAAAAACTACAAAGCAAACACAATTGACCCCACGCCTCCATCCTGTATCAATCCTTGAGCTCTCAAATTCTGTGTCTATAGTCATTTTGTCTTGTGACATCTAACAGCTAAAGGCTGATATGTTTTTCTCCCCTGATCACAGCAATGGTACCCATGGTTGTAATGTAGCCCAGAAATTATGGTAGGGCAGATTTCCCTGGCTATTGTGGCCACCTTTAAGTATTTGAGAATCTGATCAGGTAAATACCCCCATTTCAGACAGCGTCTCTGCAATCTCACAGAAACTTCATAGGGATGCAGAGATGTCCAGTAGCTGCTTGAGATGCAATGTCTGTGTGATTGCTTGGCTGGGATAAAACAAACAAACAAACAAACAAAACAATTTTTGTTAGCTAATTTTACTTGGCAAGGCAGAATGCATACCACGCAGAGAATGCATACCACACAAAATAGGCGAAATGAGCAAAAAATGATTTATGCTCAGACCCCTAACATTCCAGATGGACTTGTTCCCTGAGAAATAAGGTTGTAAAGAGGGCCTATGTCACCATGTCCGGCTGTCCCTACCTGCATCAGGGAAAAGAAATGGTTCATTGTGATTCCGATAGAGTCCTGCAGCCAGCTCTCATTAATGATATCAAGCCTCTCCTGTTCCGCCTCTTCCTTCCTCGCTTCGCAGATGTCCCATAGGCGGTCTCGCAGATCCTGAGTGGGAAGAGAAACAGAGCAGCTGTGTTTGAGAATCGTGCCTTGTACAACTTCTGTGCCATGGACCCGAGAGCCGTTGTTTCTGGAGATGTCTCTTTCGAAGACACACCTAACAAGTTTGTGCGTTAGACTCATTTATTTGGAGGATGATCCTCTTGTTCTCTCTGATCAGATGCCCACAGGTCTCACAAATCCACTTCTATCCCATTTCCCATGGAAAGCTCTACTTGTGCGTTAGTTTCTTTGTTAAAGTGGTATCACTTTATGTGAATTTAAAAACAAAACAAAACAAAAGCAAATATTGTTGGTGGGGAAAAATACACTTTTACATTCGAACCAAGACCATGAATTTGTTGCTTATCACAAATACAGCATCCTTTGACAAAAAGTCGTTTGTAAAGGGGATGATCAACAACAGCTAAGCAGCATACCAGGCTGTGGCCAGTAAGGAAGAATGTGAATAGGATAATGTATAACATCATATTTACACATAGCAATAGGCCTATAGTATGGGCATTTGGGAATATTTCATTTGTTTTATAATTTATATATATGTATACCAAAATTATAGTGGTTCTGAGTATTGAGTTCTTCTTAAGTGTATTGTTGACATATCTGATCACCCAGTAAATGCCAGTAAGCATCATTAATTATCTCACTCCTTATCTTTATTTTTATTAAGAGGATACTGGGTCATAGAAAAGGTGTTTTCCTCACGTGAGTAGATGGTAAAGCTAGGATGTGAATCTTTGGGCTCGAGTAATGTGTAGCACTAAGTTATGCTCCAGAAGTGATATTAGATAAGAGTAGAATTTAAGACATCAAGTACTTTAGGGGCTGATGTGGCTACACTGTTTCTAGGAATAGACAGCCCTGCAGGTACACTTTGTCATTCTGTCTTCATGCATTGGGTAATGCTTCCTTGGAGAAGCAGTTTGCTGATGACTTTAGGTGCTTGTACATAGATTCCTATGCTGACACCTAACACATTAACCCATTGGCTATATTTCTATGCCTATAAAATGGGATTGTTCCTGGCAAGTACCTAGGATCACTGCTGTGTGGATAAAATAGGAGAGTGGCAGCAACTGCTGAATGCTGGGTATTTAGAAATGGTGGTTGCCACACTATATAGTCAGTGTGCCAAAATCTGTTGCATTGAAAGAGGATAGAGGTGTCTGAGCTACAGTAGCTTCAATGTTTCATTTTCAAAGATCACCTATGCACAAAACACAAAAATATAAAAGGGTAGAGCTGAGTTTTCAACTAACATTCCCTATATCACTTTTAAAAAATGGATGTGAAGCCTGGTGTGGTGATAAGTCTTTCTTTATGCCCAGCAATCGGGAGGCAGAGGCAGGTGGAACTGAGTTTACAGAGTTCCAGGATAGCCAGGGCTGCACAGAGAAACCCTGTCTCAAAAATAAACAAATGGATGTACTTATCCCAAACCTAACTTTAACCATTCATAGGCATGAAAAGAAGGCACTTTTTGTTTAGACTTCATAATTTTCTGTACTGTGTGATCCTGCTGAAAATCCACTGTTTAAAAGTCTTACAGTATTTTTGATGAGGCTTATTATGTCCAAACATATTGAACCTTTCTCAAGGAGAAACCACACTTCCTTGGAGGAGCAATTTGACGAGGAGTTCCATGTATATATTCTAATAACAAAAGCTTACTCAGAAGAATGTGTGTTGGCTTCTTCCCACTTTGCTCTTCCTGTCAGCAATGTCTTTGTCTATATACAGGTTGATATTTTAATTTTAATATTTAAATTGCTTATTTGCTAATTAATCAAGGTTTGCTTTTTATTCTCATTAATTCTGTTCTCCTTTTCTCAAATTTAACTTCTATCTTCTTTTTGAAATTATATTGATTTATATTCTTTCATGTATACAGAAAAACAACCAAACAAAGTAAATAAATTCACTAAGTACAAACATGTGTATCTATGTAATCTAATGCTGACATCATTCAGGATCACCTTAAAATATCTGCCTACCTTTCTCTAAACACTAAAATGAGATTTCTATCATGGTTTTATATTTTAAATATTAAAAGTAAATTGTGAAGTTGTAAAAAATGGTAAAAATAATGGTGAAGTTATATTTAATACTAGACTGAAGTCTTTTTAAATTGGCCATTACTGACAATATAGTAAAAATTTCTAAATTAATTATGTGAACATTAAAAACTTTCTGCATAAAACTCATTCAATGCCAACATCAAACTTGGAATATATTTATAATATATTATGAATGAATGGTTTTTATTCATAATATATGACTATAAATAAAACGTTAAAATAATTGAGTAAAAGATTGTGTTTGTCTAAGACCTTTGAGACATTGAAAACTTACAAAGATTTATTTTCAATTTAACTTAAAAATTAATAATAGAGAGATCAATTTTACTTTAAACAACAGGTTTAGGAATGAATCTCATATTAGTTATATAGTATAATTTAATTTTTGGTAACTTAATGGGTAAAAATTAAATGTTTTCTTAAAATTATCCCAAGAAAACTGTTAATTAATAATGTTAATCATTATTAATGATGTCAATATGTATATAGCTGGTTGAAATGTTATTATATAATTTTATATTAAATTGACACAAATTTTATATTAAAATTGGCCTATAAAAATTTGTTAGTGAAATATGATTAATAATTGAAACCTCTTCAACAAATTATAATAATGTTAACTAGCCATACCACTTAGTCATAAAATTGTTGCTGTAGATGAATATTTATTCACAAAAAAGCCATTTTGTATTGATGAATAAAAGTGTTGAAAGCTATATATGTGCTGTGTACCATTTTTTGAAAATATTTAGGAATGGTTAAAGTGTATTTGCGTATACCTAGGGAATAACCATAGCAAATATTAAAAGGAATTATGGACTTGGTCATTTTAAGTCTAATTTATACTCATGATTTAATTTATCTACAATAAACATGTGGTGTATTTGGATTTTAAAAAGGCATTAATAATATATCCAGACTACTAAATTTCCCCATTTTCTACCAACAACTATCTATAAGAAAGAGACTTTAAGGCTGGTTCTATGAGAGGTGGGAAAGAGACAAAAGGCAGTTGTAGAATTTACTCGGATACATTATGTTGGGAAATGCTTAAGGACAAGTAATAGGTGAACACTGCTTAGGTGAAAGCTTCTGGCACCACCCTGTCATCCAGGCCACCAGGCTGCCTTGCTGTTTTTTTGAGAGATGGCAACTGGTTTCCCAACTGGCCTTCTTGACCTTTACTTCACTACAGGAGCATTTAAAACCATATATCTACGTTTCCTGTCTTTCCTATAAAGTGACCTAAGACCTTAGGTCATATGGTTCCCTAAAATCTCTCTGTCCTCATCAGTAACCTCTCACCTATATTCACTTTGCTTTCCAGTCCTTGAGATTCTCCCTGCACATCAAGACTTGTGATCTCTATGCCTTTGTTCTCCCTTATGATTGATTAACCTTCCTCTGTGCATGCATGGAGTTCACTCCAGCATTCTGGCTCTCAGTCCATTCAAATATCTTCTAAGTAGGATTTCCACAACAAGCAAATTAGTTACAGAGATGCTTCAACCTCTTGCCTCTTTTCGTAATGCCATCATAGACTTAAAAGACAAACAAACATAATAACGCCAGGGCCAAAAAGTGGGAATGGGTGGGTAGGGGAGTGCGGGGGGGGGAGGGTATGGGGGACTTTTGGGATAGCATTGGAAATGTAATTGAGGAATATATGTAATAAAAAAATTTTTTTTTAAAAAAAGTATTCTTTGGAAGAGTTTGTGGTTAGTATCGTTTCTTTGAATGTTGGATGAAATTCACCTGTGAGGGCATCTTGTCCTAGAATTTAATAAATGGTCTGGTGTTGTTTTACAAATAAAAAAAAAACACACACACTCACATTACATTTCCTGGGTTTTGATTATTCTGTCTAGATAGAGAATCCACAATAGAAGTGAGGATACACAGTCCAGCTTAGTAAACTAATTCGTTTATCGTGGTCACTTAAAGGGGTATGGGGGTTACTTACAGAAGTGAAAATGACTCACAGCTGATCAAGCATGGGTCCTGACTCAAAACACCTGAAAGCCTGGAGCTCACTGCATAACTTGCAAGTAGCTTGATGGATTAAAGAATGTCTCTTCCAGGTGGTTCAAGCACTCTCTGCCTCTTCTAGGCAATTTGGCTTCTCGGAACCTCTTCTCAGAAGCATGGCTAATCTAACTGTCCCATGTTGGGAGTGCCTTTCAATAGTCTTTAGTGCTTATATAAGCTTGGGGATCCAGAGGTCCAATGTATCTGGTCAGTTTTTGGAACTTCTTTTAACCAATATTAATTGTTCTTTGAGAATTTCATACAACATACTTTAATCATATTTACCTCAACTCCTCTCATAAGTCCTTCAGGATTAACCCCCTCACTGCCCTAACTCCCACAACTTCAACTATTCTTTTATTAATTTCAATATGTGTTGTCTAAATGCTTCTGAGTGTGGCTCAGCCCTGGAACATGTTCAAAGTACCAGGAATCGCAGTCCTAAAGAAAAGAGGTTTTCTCTCATCCCAAAGTCATCAACTGTCCCTACAAATTTCCTTGTGATAGGAGCTCTTGAGCCCTAATTCTATGCTAGAATTTTGATTGGCTTGATCATGCAGAGGTCTTGTAGAGTCTACTACAACTGCTGTGAGATTCTGCATGCAGAAGTAGTCATGCCCAGAAAGCACTATTTTTTTCTTGTCCTTCTCAACCTCTTTTTTTTTTTTTTACAGTTTTTCTACAATTTCTTCTGAAATAGAACCCAAGCTATTGGATAATGCTGGGATATAGATGTTCTGCTGATTGTTGAGGACCACAAAGTCCTCATCTGTGCTTGGACCATTTATGGGTTTCCTTTCTAGACAATATTTACTATACAAAGAAATTGACCTGATCTGAGAACACAACAGATAGGTAGAGAGACATGAATTTAGAGAGTGCTTTGATACTATGCCCATTAAGTAACATGATAGTAGTAGGTTTGGTCTTGTCACTTCTGGTTCCCTAACTATGATGTTTTTGTCTAGATTTGTAGTACCAAGCATGCATTCTCTACTGCAGAGTGGGCTTTAACTCTAATCAGAAAGTATCTGGTTACCTATTTGTCTCACTGTTATTATATCCATGTACATTTCTTTCCATACCAAGCACTAATGTAGCTCACATAGTTGACAGCTGGATAAAATTTTTGATGACATTTTTTCCTCCAGTAGTTCCTCCAAAGGGTCTTTTAGTATGATGAAGGATAGCTTGAAGGGAGGAAGCTTCCTAGTCAATACTGACTTGTTTTCTCTAGGTCCTATGACCAGGATAGGTGATGTTTTCAGCAATAGGTTCTTTTTTTTAATTTTTAATATTTTTATTACATATTTTCCTCAGTTACATTTCTAATTCCAGTTCTGCACAAACTATTCCACAAAATAGAAGTAGAAGGAACTCTACCTAACTCATTCTATGAAGCCACAATTACTCTGATACCTAAACCACAAAAAGATCCAACAAAGATAGAGAACTTCAGACCAATTTCCCTTATGAATATAGATGCAAAAATCCTCAATAAAACTCTCGCTAACCGAATCCAAGAACACATTAAAGCAATCATCCATCCTGACCAAGTAGGTTTTATTCCAGGGATGCAGGGATGGTTCAATATACGGAAATCCATCAATGTAATCCAGTATATAAACAAACTCAAAGACAAAAACCACATTGTCATCTCGTTAGATGCGGAAAAAGCATTTGACAAGATCCAACACCCATTCATGATAAAAGCCTTGGAAAGATCAGAAATTCAAGGCCCATACCTAAACATGATAAAAGCAATCTACAGCAAACCAGTAGCCAACATCAAAGTAAATGGTGAGAAGCTTGAAGCAATCCCTCTAAAATCAGAGACTAGACAAGGCTGTCCACTTTCTCCATACCTATTCAACATTGTACTTGAAGTCCTAGCCAGAGCAATTCGACAACAAAAGGAGATCAAAGGGATACAAATTGGAAAAGATGAAGTCAAAATATCACTTTTTGCAGATGATATGATAGTATATATAAGCAATAGGTTCTTATTGACAAATACTGGTGTGTATCTAAGAGCAGTAGCAATAGATTGTGTTGTTTGGAGGGGGTATCTCTAAGACACATTTGTTTGAGGAACTTCTTGAATCTCCTGGGTTGTTTACTTCCTGCATTAAATCAGCCTCCTTCTAGAATTACTGAGTCCTAAGGAGCTTACTTTCTCTATCAGATGGAATATTTCCCCTCCCTTTATAACATCTTGGTTAGGTTTGTTTGTTTGTTTGTTTGTTTGAGGTAAAATATCACTATATAGCCTTAGATGATCACTGTGTAGACTGGGCTGACTTCAAATGTTCATAGGTCTATCTACCTGTGCCTCCCGAGTCCTGGGATTGATTGCACGGGTCACCACACCCAGCCCTGAATACAAATCAGCTGCCTCCAAGATCAACTGTGTCAACTCAGAGGAAGTGTCTATAAAAGATAATCACTATACTAATTTGTGTAACAAATACATTGCCAAGCTCTATCCCAGTGTCCAGTATGTGTTGCGAAAATATTAAGCACTTAATTTGTCCACAGAACTAAGATTTAACAGGTGAACACAAAGTCTGTGACTCCAAAATATTTTCATGCTGGTAGCCAAGAGACAGAATAGATATTTGGTTACATTTCCCTAGAAATAGTGCCCCACAACAAGATCATAACATTTGACTCTCATTATCTAACACATAAAATAGCTTCAAAGTATCCTTCTAACACACAAGGGGGTGTGTTATCAATTTACACAGGGGAGATGAAGTCTGTAAAACTAAATAAGGCTTCTTGTGTACCAGAAGCCCTTACTTAAAACATGTATGTAATAAACTTGATTCATAAACTCGCAAAATCTACCCGACTTCCAACTTCTAAGAATGCATTTGATGGAGATAGGAAAATATGGAGGCTATGTCACTAGACCTCAAAATAAATGGTCGATAGAGACAAGTGTGGGTTGTTCTCATTTTTCTTATTGCTATTAGGCTATATAAGTAGATTCAGGAGGGGGATATAATTACTAGGTATGTCCACAGCTAGGCAGACCAACTGTCATGAAGAGAGTATACAAGGCAAACATCAAGAATTCTCCTGCATGCCTGGTGTCAGCCCTTCTAAGAAGCGTGCCGCAACCCAAAATGCAGAGCATATACTGAAGTTACTAATTTGTGAAGTTACCTATAGCTAGCCCATAGTTCCAGTCATTGTATTTCTAATCTATGCTTCCATCCCTGAAGACAGAAAGGAGATGAAGGGCACAGATAGAGAAATGAAGCCCTGGTGAGCCTGTCCCAGAAGGTCATATCAGTCCTCACATTTACTCTTTGGTGTAGCTCAGCCTTTGTCTCCTCATCTTCCCACAGGTCTTCAGGAACTGAGTTGAAATCAGCCTGCCACTGAGATACAAAATCTTGCTTGTGATCCGGACGCCGGAGAAACTCCTGGAAACTTGTCCTGTAAGTAAGGGAGAGAAGAAGATGCATCTTTGCTCTACCTAAACATGACCAAATACCACCTTTGGGGATTTTACTTACCTAGTCTCATATAAATAAGAGAGCACATTGTGCTGTCTCTCTCTGAGATGTCGGAGTACTGTTTTGATGTGGCTTATGTAGGATTTCTCTATCAGTTCCCAGTAAGGTACCAAAAATGAAGGGAGTTCCTGTTAAATAGTAAATCGCAGAGATCAGTGTTTGAAAATGAAAATTCTTGTGAGTAGCTGAGTCAAAAGAACACAAGTTATCAAGATCATGTCCCAACTGCCACTACCTGGAGCACAGCTTATAGGACGTCTTAGTCCTCATCTGTCTCTAGAAGATAATTCTTGTTCCAAATAATCAATATGTTTCAGAACAGACATTATTCTTCCAGAAATCCTTCCCTGGCTCAGCCAGTTTGCAAGGTTACCCTTAGATCTTCTGAAGTTTTGTCTTAGCATCCTGTACTGCAGTTGTTATGATATGGGTAACACTAATTCTGTTTGTACTTTATTTTATAATAACAGCCCTGTTTAGTCAGGGGTTATAGATGTATTGATCAGTACTTTGATTAAGAAAACGTGATCGGTTTTTCCCTATAGTCACATGAGGTCTGGGACCCAGATGTCCCTCAACAGAGGAATGGATACAGAAAACATGGTACATTTACACAATGGAGTACTAGTCAGCTAGTAAAAAGAATGAATTTATGAAATTCCTAGGCAAATGGATGGACCTGGAGGGCATCATCCTGAGTGAGGTAACACAATCACAAAAGAACTCTCATGATATATACTCACTGATAAGGCGATATTAGCCCAGAAACTTAGAATATCCAAGATACAAGATACAATTTGCAAAACACAGAAACTCAAGAGGAACAAAGAACAAAAAGTGTGGACACTTTGCCCCTTCTTAGAATTGGGAACAAAACACCCATGGAAGGAGTTACAGAGACAAAGTTTGGAGCTGTGACAAAAGGATGGACCATCTAGACACTGCCATATCCGGGGATCCATCCCATAATCAGCTTCCAAAGGACCCAGATATAGCTGTCTCTTGTGAGACAATGCCAGGGCCTAGCAAACACAGAAGTGGATGCTATTGGATGGATCACAGGGCCCCCAATGGAGGAGCTAGAGAAAGTACCCAAGGAGCTAAAGGGATCTGCAACCCTATAGGGGGAACAACAATATGAACTAACCAGTATCCCCCTGGAGCTCATGTCTCTAGCTGCATATGAATCAGAAAATGGCCTAGTCAGGCATCAGTGGAAAGAGAGGCCCATTGGTCGTGCAAACTTTATCTGCCTCAGTACAGGGGAACGCCAGAGCCAAGAAGTGGGAGTGGGTGGGTGTGGGAGTGGGTGGGGGAGCATGTGGGGGACTTTTGGGATAGCATTGGAAATGTAAATGAAATAAATACCTAATAAAAAAATTTACCTGAGGCCCAACTAAAAAACTATGGACTAAATTATTTGTTGGAGGAGATATCAAGACAGCCTAGTACTCACTTGCTGCATGGATATTAGGAATCACTCTTATACAGGTGTACAATGAGAAGAGGCAAGTGAGCCAAAAACAAATACAAAATGTACAGTTTGAAGAGAAAAAGAATGTCATAGCCAAAGTTTGTGCTTGAGATCAGGGTGAGTCCTGATGCTCACTGGGATCGTGGGAAGGGCACCCTCAGGGTAGAACCACCCAGCAAAGCATCTAAGCTGTGGGGGAAAAGAAGGTCTAAGTGATTTTCTGTTTTTAAAATGCAACAAAAAATAAAAACATGCAAATGTGATTCAATGAGGGCGCACTCCATCCCATAAGGGCAGCCAAACTTGGAAGTGTCAATCTCACTCATATGGTTCTGGCTTTAGAGTAATGGAGGACACATAAGGAGTGAAGCTATGGTTAAGTCCAATGACTGACGCTGGACAGTATGCAGGATGGCACTCCATGCATGCAGGTCTTGAGAGGCCATTGCACAAAGCTGTGAAAGTGAAGCTTGAGCTGTGTTAGGGACCACAAAGTGTTAGAGGAGCCAGAGCTACAGAATATCTGTCAAGGAAAGCAGAATACAGGGAATGGAACAAGCCCATAAGAGACCAGTGTATTGAAGGCAATAAACAGAAGGACATGGCTAGCTAAGCCTTTTAATGTCAGATATGGATCTTCAGTATTTAAAGTTTGTCTGCTAGGTTTTGGTATAGACTTGCTACAGCCTGTTCTCATGATTCCCACATTCCTCCATTTTGGAATGGTAATGGATATTATACGCAATTTTATGTTGGAAGCATGTAATTTGCTTTTGCATTTTGCTTTTCCATATCATTAAAGAGATGGCCTCGCGTCTCAGAAGAAACTTTGAACTTTGGACTTTTAAACATTGCTAAGACTGAAAGTCTATAGGGACTTTTGAAGTTGACTGAAGGCGTTTTGCACTGTGACATGGCCACGTTTGTGGAAGCCAGGGAATAGATTGTGGTGGTTTGAAAGCTCGTATGTTTGAAACTTGGCCACCAGTTTTTTAGAGCTGTTTGAGGATGATTAGAATATATAGCCTTGTCAAGGGAGAAGTGTCATTAGGAGAAGGCTTTCTGTCTCAAAGACACCACTCCAGGAATACTCTCTTCTTACAGCATGAGGTTTTTCAGATAAGAGTTCTCAGTTGTACTTGCTGCCATGCCTTTTCTTTGATATCATGGACTTAGAAAACCCTTTGAAACCATAACCCAGTTAAACATTTTCTTTTAGAAGTTGCCTTGATCATAGTGTTTTACCATAGCAATAAAAATTAAGTAATGCAATAGGTATGACACTATACCAGAAGAGATATCTAGTTAAATTGGTTACATGGGCACATCCAAATGGAACTGTCTTCTTCTTTGTCCTTGGCAGGTGAGCTTTACAGCTTATGTGGAGAAGCCTGAGTAGGAAGGGAATAGAGTGGCTTACATAGCCTGGATTGCTCTAAATGACTAGCTTTTACATGGCCTTAGTCAGACCCCTGCAGGTCTTTGCTATATTCCTCCTTGGTCTTTCCTAGTCTTTGTACATTTTCTGATGTGTTGATGTCATACTTGTAAACACTGCTACATGTTCTTTTCTCAGGATTCACTTGCTTCCTACAAAAGTTTATCCCAAGATTTATATATGTGAGATTGTATCATAGCTCAGTATTAATGTTTTCCTTTAATTTTTATCATTTGTATTCTTATTTCTTTTGAGGATTCCTATAGGTAATAAGTGATTGTTTTTGATTCATCTCTCCCCATCCAATACCAATCCAACACCAAATATATTATTTTATACATTATTCCCCTAGAAGTCTTCTATTCTGTTTTTGTCAAAAATTAGAACACTTTGAAAATGTTTGGTGGGTGTGTCTCTCTGAGTGTGTATACATTTAAAGTAGCTTCTGTTTGGTCGAGTGATACCCATAAACATGCAAATATACATAATTATATACAAACATACATACACATATGTTTTTGGACCATCTAAGTGTTTCATATTAAAGTACTTTCCAATTTTATGATAATACTAGTTAATTAATTCACCAGGACGCTATCAAGAATCTATCATATACTGTTGACTGTGTCTGGTTCCTTTAATATACTGACCTATGCTGTATACTCCTACCCCAAAGAACTTACAGCCTATTGTGGGGATACAACAACTCTAGAAGAGTTTAATAACATCTGTAATACAACTCCTGCAGTGAAGGCTTGGCTCTCAAATGTTTGGCACAGATGGACCTTGCTGAGTTTATCAGTGTAAGAAACCGTTGTGGACTGGAATAAAAAGATAGAGCTGATTAAGTGTCTGATTGCTCCAAGATGATTAATTTTGATTTTGGAGCCCCCGGGCCAGGTAGCAACTGCTTTACCTTTGTCATAGGAAAATGGCCTCTTGGGTACTTCCTTGTATAGCATACTTATTACAAGCTCCTGGGTCATGTAGCTGTCTTACATGGCTCAGTAAGCTTTATATATTTTTCCAGTTCTAAAAAGCCAAAGGTTACATTTTGTCTGGGAGTATTATGATAAGGCATTAGGCATGGCGACTGACTCTAAATTTGTAGGGTGTGCATCCAACAGAAGTCACTCTTCTGGGACACTGCACCTCTGCTGTCCTTAGGCAGAACAGGGTCTATTTGCTCTCCTGAGTTCAGTACTCAAGCAGTTTCAAAATCGGACTCAGAAATTCAAATCCAAGGGGCAAATTTAAACGAGGTTCACTGATAAGTCTCTAGATTTTCTTTCAGTTTCCTTCACTTTAATAAGGTTGACTAAATCCCTGATCTTCTGCCCCTCTGCCAGGAAGCTGCCACTCCAGGTTTACCTCAGCCTTTTGATAAATATTTACGTAATCCTGGCACCAGAATGATTTTTAGGTGTTTCTAATGTGGTAACACTCAATGTTCAGGGTAAATGATTCTACTAGTTTGATTCTAAGGTGTCGTACCTCCGGTATAGGCTCATTCACATAAACCCGTTCTTCTGTTCCTGCCTTAGGTGGCGGTGGTGCTGTTGGTGTGGGTGATACTTCTGCTGAGCCAACGGGTGATTTCTTTACTGAAACTTTGCCTCCTTGTGCTTTTCCTTTAGGAGAAACTTAAACATGCATATTAAATCATACTAGGACAAGAAGATAAGCCGGATAGGTATCTGAGGATGACAAAGGATGTGATCGTTTTGGGATTCAGGCCACCTATTACTCTTTTAACTTCTCTAGGCAACTAACTCAAAGATAAAGACAAAATGCCTTGTTTGCTGTAGCTCCTACATTAACCAATACTATCCAATTGTGATGATGACTACTACTATACTAATACTATAACTTATTTTGTAATTTGAAAGAATACAGCAACTTGCATCTGTCTGGCTATTGTTGCAGCTTTGGTACTTTGCTCATGGCTTGCTTCTCTAATCATGTATGGCTCTTATAAAATTTAGGATTTACCAGAAAGTGTGTTTAATTTCCTATTGTAGAAATTGGCAAATTAAATTCCTTATGCCACATGAGAAAGAGGGCATCTAGAACACAAAAGGGTCTTGTTTGTGCCTCTTGGGGCCAAGAGCAGAAGTTAGAGATGGATAGTTTCTAAAGGTTAACCAGAGGAGGGAAGTTATAGATGGGACACATGAGAAAAGAGATGACTGAAGTGTGGGAACCTTCTCATATTCCCTATAGGTTGAAAAGGATTTCTAAAAAATGATGTTATTTCTTGCTCTGGTCAGACGTCAGATTTAAGCCTAGAAAAATCAAGAAGGGAGGGAAAAAGGCATCCAGGTAGATAGAAATAGAAGCAAAAATCTAAAATAAGCAAAAATCTAAAGTAGAGGAGATGGTAAGAAGGTAAGAGGGCAAGGAGGAGGGAGATGGCCTCTATGTCCTACTTTAGAATCTGAATAGGAAATATACTTCTTTTTCAGTGAAGAGGGCCACCCAGACCTGTTGCATGCTTTCCTTATATTATGAGCACAGACATACTGTGAAAGGATCTTTTTTCTTTCTTTCTTTCTTTAAAAGATCACTCAGGCTAAATTGTGGCTTCTTTCAGATTAATTGGTGAAAATTGTGCATGCAGTTTGAAGACGACTTAAATAAAAGGAGCACTTTCTCACAAACATTATTCTAGTGGGGAAAATTTAGTGATTCTCTTTAGATATATTTATTTCTATGCTAATTAAAATGCAAGTTTTTTATTAGATATTTTCTTTATTTACATTTCAAATGTTATCCCCTTTCTTGGTTTCCCCTCCAAAAACCCCCTATTCCATCCCTCCTCTCAGTATTTAAGTAGAGAAGATATTAACAACTATGACTTTTGGGTAGTTCAGGTGATTTCTCCACATATAATTAAGCCAATAACTATATACCTGCAGACTATCAAAAACAGCTTATTATTGGACATCCTTTTTTCTGTACATTTCTTCATTGTTCATTCTGATCTGAGATGATTTTAAGATAGCGTTTTCTAAGCAGAATTTTCAAAACAAAGAAATATAATGATAGATTGAGGACTTGAATAAACTTTTCCCCCTTCTTTTAAAAATATTTTCTTCATTTAGTGAAAATTAGGAGAGATAGTTTTTGGATCATCATGCTTTGAGACTATATTAATGAGATTATATTATATTTAGCAAAGAAAATACTTAGAGAAGGAGATTTAATGGGGAAATAAACATGTCTAAAGCTCAAGTAGTGAAAGAATTCCTTTGAAATAAATATCTTTATTAGCTATTTAAGTTTAATGAAGAAATTCATCTGAAGTCTTCATGGTCTATAGTGAGATCATTAAGTATTTGCTATAGCCATTCTTTATGGGTAAAGGTTTGAAGAAAAATTCATCTTTTGTACATTCTTACACATCAGTTTTAAGAAATTTTTGTTTAATAATGCTAACTTGATAGCCTCCAAACTGGCTATCAAGTGTTTAGCCCTCAAAACTTCCTCATTACATCAAGATAATTACAAATTAAAATGAGTCATAAAGAAAACTTCAATTTTCAGGCAAAGTAGTAGATCAATGTTAAAAGTAAAGACACATTTAGGTAAAAATGAAATGACAGAGTAATATGCTTGAGAACAATAAACAACTAACTAAATAAATTAACAAATAATAACACAAAAGTACAAATAGTGGTGATTTAGTAAAGAGCTGAGCAATTAAAAGTCAGACATTTAAAGCAAAATTTAAAAACAGAATGCAAATAAGTAACTGTAGGAAATGAGTGAATGGCATTGACTGATGGGAAGGGAAAATTTAATCAGAGGACTTTCTAATAAAATAGCATTTCTCAAGGAGGTGGAGCTTAGAGCTGTCATTTGTTGGGAAGAGGCAAACATAGATTCTAATGTATATATTTTGGAGCAAGATATTTATTATAATAATAATAATTATTATTATTTATAACTTTTTAGTTTTAAAATATTCTCTATGGGCATCTCACTTAATTATATTTTTATTAGTTGAAGTAAAAATATTGGTTAACAATGGTTACTTCCATATTTCTTAATTTTATCTGTGTATAGCTAAAGCAACTTTTTGCTAACAGATACATATTGTTAATGGCTGACTGGGCTGCAAAGAACACCTGAATCTCAGGTTGACTAAGCTGAGATGAACATTTTAGATTAGTGGTAGAACAGACTGAGGGAACACAACCAGGAAGAGAGAGTTCCAGTTTTAGATGAAGAGTCAGGGACTGAACAACCACCAACTCTGTGCGGAGAAGGAACTTTGGCAAAGCTCATGAAGAAATGTTTTCATTGTTCAGGATCCTAGGATTTGTACTGTTCATCATGGATTCAGATAGACTTAACTGTAAAGTAGTAAGCCTGATAATCTGAGAACATTAATAAGACCCACCTTTATTGCAATTATGCTTAGAATAAAAAAAAACAAAAACAAAAACAAAACCCTCTGTATCTCAATTCTGCATCTACAGTGAAATCCCTATATGCAAGGCTCAGGAGATATCATGGAAGAGGGGGCAAAAAGATTGTAAGACAAGCTCTAGAAGAACAAGACACAAGGTGTGAGTCTGATGTATACATAGTTCTGGGAAGCTGTGTCCATGAAATCTCAGCAATATGGTAGCCTGAACTAGATCTGAACAGCGATGACACAAGGTGACACATTAATGTGGATGGAGAAATCCCACAAGGATGAAGAGCTATAGACAAGGAATGACTACTCTGAGAGGGAGCGTTAATTTCTTAAGGGAAGAGCCTCCTGACCAGTTCCAAATGGTCAGCCCTAAAACATATACATAAGAGAAATAGGAAATGGACTTTAGAAGTCTTAGGCATATATTTATGTGAATGTATAGTTGTAAAAGTAGCATAAAAAGAAAAAAAACTATCAAAGGTGAGGATATATATACATCAGTAATACTTAAAGCAGAGAAGTTAATGACTGTAAAGAGGAAGAATTCTGGTGAGGACAGAGGGAAGGGTCGAAATGATGTCAATATAGTAATTACCTATGAATTTTTATAAAAATCAAAATTTAAATTGCAAGGTAAATAAAAGTATGGTAACACTTATATTTAAAAAATGAGAGAGGATATGAAATTAGGAGATTGAGAACTGAAGGTAGATATAATATGAGTTAAGGGTGAATAAGAGGAAAATATAAAATTCTCAAAGAATTAGTAAAATATTATTGAAAAAATTAAAGGACATATATTTTGGGAGAGATGTTTTGGGGGCAGGGTGAGTTGGCAGGAAGGAATAAATATGAGTACTATTAAGAATATTATGTATATATGTGAAATATAAAATATGTGTAAAATATAAAAATGCTGTTTAAAAGTAAATATTTTAAGATCAATGTAAGCTTAAATGTTTAAGGTTTCAAAAGAAACTCACAAGGATTTTTCTAATACCCAGAGATTAAGAATGGGTCAGTGATGCTACCAGCAAGAAATAATAAATTTGAATAAAGAAGAAAAGAAGTGATACCACAACTTGTAAGAGAGACTCTAAATATAACTGTGATATAATGGTCTGAGAGATAAAAGATTGTGTCCAGTGTCAATGATACTAATTTCAAATATTAAGAAGTAAAATAGTGTAGCTTTCTATGTGAAATTAACATTCAAATAACAGCATGTCTATACTATTTCAAATAAAAGGACTTGTAAGTCTGACTTAAAATTCGTGTTTTAAAAGATTTCATGTATGTATTTATTTAATCATTTATTCATTCATTTGTTTATTTAAGTAATTTCATGTATATGCTTAATTTGTCTGCATGTATGCAGTGCACTATATTCCTGTAGAGGACAGAAGATTTCCTGAAACCAGAGTTATGGGTGGTTGTGAGTCTCTGTAGTGGTGCTGGGAATAGCACCAAGGTCTTCAGAAGGAAATGCAATCTAATCTCACTAGTCCCTAAAATGCACCTTTTAAGATATCATTTAACCTCATAAACTAGAAAACGAAAAGCTAAAAAAAAATAGAAAGAAAGAAAGAGAGAGAGAGAGAGAGGGAGGGGGGGAGGGGGGAGGGAGGGAGGGAGGGAGGGAGGAAGGAAGGAAGGAAGGAAGGAAGGAAGGAAGGAAGGAAGGAAGGAAGGAAGGAAGGAAGGAAGGAAGGAAAAATCCTTTAGGTTAATTTAACTGAGCTAGTGAATGAATATATTTTAACTGTTTATCTTGCATGGTTGTTTCTGGCTTTTTTAGTGCCTGTGTTTCAAAATAAGGTGCTCTCAGAGTCTCCATTCTAACACATCTAATTTATGATTTGGTAGCAAGTCTCTCCATGTGTACTTAATATGTTTTTATGGTGCTCATACAATAATCTTTCATTTGAGTTTAATTTGGGAACAATTAAGATGCAAGAGATAAGTAATATGAAATGGGAAATTTCTCTGGTGGTAAACAATCAAGAGATGAGTATAAATTACAGCAGTTAAAATTTCAATTAAAATGGTATCTCAGCCTTGTTTCATTAACTACATCTACTAACATAAGTCTACTGTGTCACATAATCATGGCAAGATTGCCTTTGACAGTAATGCTCTAGAATATGATGTTCATCTTAGCTTAAATACTCATATATATATATATATATATATATATATATATATATATATATATCTCATATATAGTGTGATTGTGTGTATCAGAACATTTAAGAGATGATTTCAATATTATTGTAATTGAATGACTTGTAATATAAATAATTGTTTCAGTGTCAATGGTACTGATTTCAAATATTAAGAAATATATCTACACACATACATAAATAATCATGACTGTTAAAAACTCTGTGTGTTTGTGTGTATAGTATTGAGGTATAGAATTGAGATATATATCAAGATATTCATAACATTTAGATTATATTGTGACTATCACTACCCACTTTTAGACTATGACTTGATTGGCAGTTCATGATGAATATTTAAGTAGAAGTACACACCACAAGATGGTAATTCTGGTAACCTATCTGAAAACAAGTCGAGTACATGCATTCATTGCATTTATACCTTTAATTTTTTTTGTTGTTATAGCAACAACATGAATCTAACTAACATGTTTTAGAGCCTGCGTGTTTCCATTATGTACTTCAAAAATAGTATTTACCTTATTTCAAATCAATGGATAAAATAAAATAGGCAAATATAATAAAATTTAAGTTAGATAATAGTGCAACTCAAAACATAAGGTCAAAACCTGAAAATAAGAAGGCAGTCATGGTAGTCCCAGCCTTTGCATAAGCGGAGACTCAGGTGCTACTGTGGCTCTGAAATCACACCCAAGACAAGAAAATGAAAGGGAATACACACTCATTATATAACCACTCGTGCAGTAGCAGCAACTTTGCACACCCCTTCATATCAAGTGAAATTTCTCACATAGGATTACATATATGAGCTATTGAGTGAGAAAATTACATACTTGCATTTCAGAAATTGTAATAGCAGGTCATTACTGGTCCAATGTAGAGTTATAGTTCTACTTCTGTGTTGTAAGGAAAGATGGGGATGTTATGTGCAAGTGTTTATTAGTGAATATGATTTAATGAGAGGCCCAAGAAGGCACAGCAGAGGCTTTATGGGAGCAAAGCTTAATACCTATAATATCCATGATCTATGGATACTCTGCCTATTAAACAACCACTTCATTATCTCTTGCAAGTATCACTTTTTTTTTCTCCATTGCCTTGGAATCTGATGCTGTTTTCTTTAGAATGAACTAAAGATTTACAAATGCCCCCCAAAAGTAGTCACAATATATACTGCCTGCCATCCTTTATGGCTGTTTTTTTCTTAGCTGGTTATAAAACACAGGAATACATGTGACAATAGCTAACTTTATCTGTTGTACCTTTCCTTTGAATACAGTCTCACCTTTCTTTCCTTTTCCTTCAGGTTGAGATTCTTGCTTACCATGCTGGGTTTCTAAATAAAATTCAACATACAAATATCATTGATGGTTTATTTCAATAGCCTAAGCTGTAAAAACTTTAAGCAATCAAATATGTTTGTGAACTGCATCAAATGAATCACTTTTTTTCCCTGTGAGCTGAAGTCTATCTGAAGACAGACTCTGCATTTATTCTTAATGAATGATAGTTCATTAAGAATTACAGTTCTATTCTATGTCTTCATGCAAGGAAATCTAATATTACTTTAATAGTGAAATTTAGTAATGGATTTGTTCATAATCTTTAACGAGATGGTAGGGCTTTTAAAGATAAATCACTAGTCCATTTGAAGCAACACAATTTAATTAAATTTATTGTGACAAAATGACCTTGATTTAATAAGGCAGAGCATCCTAAAGAAAGATGACTCAGGAAGATTGCTAAGCATGTAACAGTGCTTCTCCTAGGTGGAGTAAGCTTCATAATCAAAGTTCTACACTGAGAATCTACATAGAGTTGGGGGAACAGAACTGATTCCAAATTCCCTACCTTATATACCATGCATACACATGGTAATAAATAATAATAATGATAATAATATGATTGGGTCACTAATAAAAATGAAGCACCTTGAGAAAGATCTAAATAACATTGTTCTAACATGATATATCCTTAGTTGGAATTTTTGGGGGGTGCCATGCACTGTATTGCCTACTGACTCCTGTATTTCCAATTGCACTGGCTCTAGTTTACAATATAAAGGATAATGTGAGCATATTTATTTCACATTTCCTAGAACCTAGTGAAAAGTAAATTGCAGAAAGAGGGAAACTAGAAAATGGACAATTTATAGGTTAATACTATGATTCCTAAATAGTGAATAAGAAATAGGTCCTTGAAGGAAAAAACCTTACTACTACATGATGTATTAGTTGTTAAAATGCTCAATTATTTACTTCTCTTGATATTAGTATATGTACTGTCTTCAATGAACAAGTATGACAGCTTAAATTATTATTATGTAGAAATCTAATCATCTCCATTCTCTCTCTCTCTCTCTCTCTCTCTCTCTCTCTCTCTCTCTCTCTCTCTCTCTCTCTCTCTGTGTGTGTGTGTGTGTGTGTGTATGTGTGCATGTGTGTGCTTAGAAGTGATAGTCAAAAATTACATTAGTGCATGTTACTTGCTTTTGAATATTTCTTGTTGACTGCTAAGATTCCTTAGAAACAAACAAATAAAAGACACAGCAGATCATCCTCCTAAAAGGATTATTTTTACCTAAAAGGACTTTTAAACATACATATATTTGACAGCGAATTTCATAAAGTTTTGTATGTTGGAATCAGTTAACTGTTTTACAGAAAAAAGTGTAATAATTAGAAAGCCTTATGATAAAAATATTCTGGGTAGCAAGATAATGTAAGGAGTTTTGCTGTTTAGAACAAGATGGTCATACAGAAATAAAATAAGACACTGGATTTATAAAGTTTTGTGGAAAGATGTTGGAAGTAACATGTACTCTGACCCATTTTAAATATTAGCTCTAAAATATGTTCTGAAATCTAAGTGTGTTTCAGTGAGACAGTCAATGAGAGAGAGAGAGAGAGAGAGAGAGAGAGAGAGAGAGAGAGAGAGAGAGAGTGTTTAACTCCTCATTTGCCTTTTATTTCTGGCAAATGTTGGGGTTTCAGGTTTACAGTACCATGCTTATCCTACAAAGAAACAAACAAATAAAGACAAAAACCACTTAAATAGTACCATGATATTATTATTATTATTATTTTATACTGAGAACTTTAGTTCAAAATTAAATAGACCTTTCAATGGAAGACAAATGTGAAGGTTTTTAGTTGAATCCTAAAGAGGGTGGAAACATATAAAATGGAGACCTGTATTCTAGAATTGTACTTGGACCAAATCTGCTAAGATTAAGTGCACTGTGCCTCCTCCGACCAATTTTCAAGCTAGTGTTTTGATTCTTGTTTAAAAGAAGGAATATTTTTTTCACAGTCACTTTCTCTTTGAAATAGTAAAGAAAAAGCTCTAACTTGCTTGGGCAAACTTTTTTTATCTGAGCTTCTGGGTGGCTCTCTCTGCCCTCCTGCCTTTGATGCCTATGAGCACAAATATCTTCCACCTGTATTGTTATGTGCTTGGATGTAACTAAGCAAGTAGAAATGAATCATAGTATATGCTTATAAGATCTGGGACTAACTCTCCCCTTGTTAGAAAAGAAAGAGACAGGTACAGTCAGTCAGTGAAGCCAAAGCAGATTTATTATTCCTCCAGTGTACACTATTCAAGGTTACAGCTTTAAAATAGAAAATAAATACTCTAGGAACTTAAATATTTAAATTCTGTCAGAATAAGAAAGACTAGAAGTTAGTTTTGGGAAAGGCACAGTTACACTGATATTCTGATTATAAGCAAGCTCAAAAGACCATGGTGGGTAATTCTCCAGCATGTGAAATGTAAATCACATTTCAAAGATTTGACTTTTTCTAATTAAATATTATATATTCTAATTCCTAGTGAGGTTATAGGAAAATGTACTGTGTATTATATATAATTTTGTATTTTACTGTCTTATACTAAAATAAATTATATATATATATACACATATATATGTATATATATATACACTCTGTATTTCGTTAAACCCAGTTTTGTTAAGCACAATGGTTCTTTGTATATTATTATCAAGCTCACCTTAATTGTGTGAAACTAAGTTCTTTGCTTCATCTCTATAATTTTGGTTACTATGATTACATTTAATTTTGTAAAGAACAACAGATTTATGTCAAGTCTCCATGCAGTGAAACTATTATTAGAGACAGTTATGATATACCAAGGATAGGCAATGAGATAGACAGCTAAACAGCCAACCAACTGTGAAGAAGCTATGCCACAGGTCACTTTGATATTGGTGTCATACAAATGTCACTAGCAGAATGCTTAATCATGTACATTTTCTGTCACTTAATGTTAAATTTACAGGCTCCAGTGGCTAAGCATCTAGAACAAATTGAATCTATAATGTATTTTCTACAAGATTGTGTTTTTATAAAACATCATTTAAGTTTACTGGGATGACAGTGTGTGTATGTGTGTATTATGTATATGTGCTTGTGCACACACATGCCATGTTAAGCATGTGGAGTTAGAGAGTAACTTTTGAGATGTGGTTCTTTTCTTTTTTTTTTAACTTCATGAGTCTTGAGGCTATAGCTTAGGTTGTGACTACGCACCTTTACTCACTAAGCTATGTCACTAGCCTCATCTGTATCTATTCTATGACTGTCTAGCTGAATGTTTCTGGCTATACACAAATTCAATTGTCTAATTAATGTTGTTAAGCAGCTATCTTCTCCATATGCCCTAAAACACTTCTTTTTACTCTACATCCCTCCTCTTCCTATCTGAACGTCTAAGCACCTGGCCTGACAGGGTGACTCCACATCTCCCGTGGAACAGGGAAGACATTGAGCTTTTTAAACAAGCATTTTGCTCAGTTGGAGGGCTTTTCCTTGAATTCAAAAGGAATGTAGCTCAGTGGTAGAGCATATTCTCTGTCTGTGAGAGATCCTGATAGAATCTGCAATACCATTAAAACAAACAAACAAACAAAAAGTAAAAAGACTATTCCCACATCTGGACATAAATATTTGTTTCACACGATTGAAGTCTCCACAGTCTAAATCTAGACAAGTAGCCTGCTATTCTAACTTATCATGCTTTTCTATGTGAAAACAAGAAACTGACAAATAGGATTACAGATCTCTGTCAGTCACCTGATTGTGTCTTTCCTTTCCCAGGAGTTTTTGCCTGATGAGGCTCCTTGTCCTTTTCTGCTTCAGAAGAAAGGGAAGGGCTCATAGCGGGAGGCTCAGCTGGGGGAGTTCCTGCCTTTTTCTCAGTTTCCTTTTCTTCCAGTGCCTTTTCAACTTCAGAAGGATGATAAAACAAACCTTCATTAGGGAGTCCGGTTGCCTACTATTTCATTCAACTAACAAATATCAAAATTATTATGTAATTATACTTATCAGTAAAATTACTTCTACATACTCTATTTGCAGCAAAATTAACTATTTCTAACATTCATTCATGTTTTGGGTTCTTCTTTATTCGTTTTCCTCACAGTTATGGTTATGATAATGGTATGAGATGAGGGTGATAATGATGATGTTGATGATGTGTGTGTATGTGTGTGTGTGTGTAGGTGTATATATATATGTGTGTATGTATTATTAGATAATAAAAAAGGCTAACTTCAAATGTCAAAGAAAATATAAGAATGGGAAAACAAAATATTAGGTAAAAAGATCTAGAACATCAAAGTTAGAAATGCATAAAGAAAGGAGAGCAGTCACATGTAGCAGTGAATGCCTGTAATCTCAATTCTGAAGCGGCTGAGTCGGGAGAAGCACAGAAAGTTGAAAGCCACTCTGTCCTATACAGTGCCTTTTACATCATCCTAGTATCTCATGAAATGAAAATAATAAATAAATAAATAATAAATAACTCAAGCAGTATGATATGAGATGTAGGATGCCAGGTGTAAATGGTAAAACTACTGTTAGTCTACCAACTCAAATGGATGATCACACACCTAAGAATATATAGACAGCAATTAAGTGGATTTTGTGAGTTAAAATAACCATGTGCTGGATGGTGGTAGCTCATACCTTTAATCTCAGCACATGGGAGGCAAAGGCAGGCAGATATCTGAGTTCAAAGCCAGCCTGATCTACAGAGTGAGTTCCAAAACAACCAAACCTACTGTACTGGCTGGTTTTGTGTCAACTTGACACAGCTGGAGTTATCACAGAGAAAGGAGCTTCAGTTGAGGAAATGCCTCCATGAGATCCAACTGTAAGGCATTTTCTCAATTAGTGATCAAGGGGGAAAGGCCCCTTGTGGGTAGGACCATCTCTAGGCTGGTAATCTTGGTTCTAAGAGAGCAGGCTGAGCCAGGAGAGGCAAGCCAGTAAAGAAAATCCCTCCATGGCCTCTGCATCAGCTCCTGCTTTCTGACCTGTTTGAGTTCCAGTCCTGACTTCCCTTGGTGATGAACAGCAGTATGGAAGTGTAAATCGAATAAACCCTTTCCTCCTCAACTTGCTTCTTGGTCATGATGTTTGTGCAGGAATAGAAACCCTGACTAAGACACCTACACAGAGAAACCTTGCCTCCAAACATTAAAAAAAAAATAGAAAAAGAGAAAGAAAGGGAGGAAGGAAGGAAGGGAGGGAGGGAGGGAGAGAGAGAGAGAGAGAGAGAGAGAGAGAGAGAGAGAGAGAAGAAAGAAAGAAAGAAAGAAAGAAAGAAGAGAGAGAGAGAAAGAAAGGAAGGAAGGAAGGAAGGGAGGGAGGGAGGGAGAGAGAGAGAGAGAGAGAGAGAGAGGAAAGAAAAGAAAGAAAAGAAAGAAAGAAAGAAAGAAAGAAAGAAAGAAAGAAAAAAGAGAGAGAGAAAGAAAGGGAGGAAGGAAGGAAGGGAGGGAGGGAGGGAGGGAGAGAAAGAGAGAGAGAGAGAGAGAGAGAGAGAGAGAGAGGAAAGAAAAGAAAGAAAAGAAAGAAAGAAGAGAGAGAAAGAAAGAAAGAAAGAAAGAAAGAAAGAAAGAAAGGAAGGAAGGAAGGAAGGAAGGGGAAGAGAAGGAAGGAAAAACGGAAGGAAAGAGAGAAGGAAAGAAAGGGGAGAAAGAGAAGAAAGAAAAGAAAAAAGAAAATACTTGACAAAAAGTTGGGTTGGTATGAAATGCGGGGGTGGGGTGGATCTGTGAGAAGTTGGGAGAGGAAGAATATTATCAGGATACAATGGTTACTTTTAATCATTTAATATGTTCACAAACATATGTACATATGATTACCTTTGATCTTTTTGTTTACTGCTTCAGTAGCAAAAATTTCTTTTACTTTTTGGCATAAGAGCGCTTCATCTATTTCAGCATTGACTTTCGTCAGAATGTTTTTTGGCTCTGTAAACCACTCTTCCAACAATGGCCAGTTGTCCAAGAAGCCAACAATTCTGCGAAATGACGACATTATATGAATATGTGGTACTCATTTAAGTGTTTGCATAAAGAGACATTAAACACGACATCTAGTAGATTGACAGTTCATGATGAAGAAGTAGCCTGGCCATGGAATTCAGTCAACATTTACTTTTATGGAATCTATATGTAATGGAAAAATACTAAATTTAAAGAACTTGTCTGATGGCATCAAGGTTTAAGCTTTAGAATTTTAGAAGTATGGATGGAAAGGTTTGAAAATGCTAAGCATTTGGCAAACACCTGGCTTATGTTCAAATCTCTGTTTGAAGATGAAAGAAAATATCATTCACAGTAATGGCTGACTTCATTTAATGGCTCTTCCAGTGATGCCATAGCCCCAACACTCAGGTCATACTTTTTATTTCCCTTATAGATACAAAGTGAAGAGGTTTTTAGGTAAGGAGAGAGGGCCTAGGCTAGTTAGCTTTGTTTAAAGTGATTCTTGAATCATTCACTCTCCCCACCCCCCCAGAGCATAGACAGCTTCCTATAGCTCAGATTACACTTCCCGCTCATTTATTTTTAGATATCTTGAGTTTTCATGAAATTGCCTAATTTTGTCTAAATTTTCTTTTCCAAAGCAAAGTTACACACAATTCAGAGAAATCCACATAACTTCATTTTGGTAAACTCGAAAAGCTACTATAAACTTTTTCAGTTTTGACTTTCAGTTCTTTGAAATTCTGTGATCCTTCCCTGGTAGAAGTTTTAGCTGAATTCTACAGATATAACTTAAAAGCATTTTCTTTTTCACATTTTTTCTTCTTTTACTTTCTTGGCCTTTTTTTGTCAGGTAATTTTATTAATCATGTTAATGCTAAAGTTGCTTGAATGACAATGACAGGTAAAATGATTATATGTCTCAAGGTCCAAGTTAATCATGCCTAAAATCACAGCCATCAAACCTGAAACTGTTTCATCTACACTAATGCATTTATATACTTTTCATTCTTTTTTTTTTCTTTTTAGACACACACACAATATATTGTTACAATGTATTTCGATACATTATATGTTGGGTAATAGGGTAAGAAAAGGGAGGAGCATAAACATGATTCACTGTCTTAAAAGCAAGCTGTTGATGAATTGGTACTTGACAGATACATTAGCAGGAGTGCTAACCTGACCCAGTGTACAAGCCAATTTTAAGGCACTGAGCATTGTAAAGGTAACCTGATTTTTAAAATTATTTCATTTTTGTGCTAAAGATTTTTTTAAAGATATTTTTTGCTTAAATGCATTTTCTGATTGGCTTGTTTCCCCACACTCTGACAGCTGTGGCTCCAAATATAAATGTTTTTCACATAATATTTCACTCAATGCAGAAACATAGTTTTGATTTACCTGTAGAAGATTCTGTGGTAGGGGATGAATCTCTTTTCTTTTTGTAGATTTTTATCATTTGAAAGTCACCAATTGTCACCTCTTTGAAGGGCAACAAATAGGCAGGGCACAAAGTTGAAAACATACCTGTGCTGTATGTGGTCTCTTAAGTTCCGGTCTTCACTCTTATTATCTTGGCTTGTACCAGTTCCAGGACGGCCAACATTTTCATGAGAAATTTCATGTGAGATTTCTTTAGCTATGGTACGTAAATTACTTAATTAGACAGTGAACCAAACAAATCAAAGTTGCTACTTACTGACAAAACATACTTGTGCAAGATTCCAGGTAGAAATAGCCATAGTTTGGTCTACAAATGCTTCAGTGTTTATATTAACATATACAATATATGCAAATATATTTAAATGGAATATATTTTGATTGGTTCTTCTCATTATCCACCTCCTCACAGATTGTCTACCACCTCTCTACCTACCCAAATTCTTGTTCTTTCTCAAAAACAAAATAAACAAAAACATTGGTCAAAACAAACATGCCATAAGACAAAAACTCCCAAAACAAAATGGAAAGGATGACGTATGCACAAAAGTACACACACACACACATAAAATCTTTGTGCTTCCTCTTCCACATAGATCCCTGAGCCTTTATGGGAGTTGATTGGCTGATTGGTGAAGTTATACATTTAGGAATAAGAGGTTCAAAGCCTCTATTTCTCTGTGCATTGTCCAGCTGTGAGTCTCTTTGTTAACTTCCATCTATTTTAAGGAGCAGCTTCTTTTATAAGGATTGAGTGATGCCTTGATCTACGGATATAGCAATATGTCATTAAGGGTAATTCTATTGCTATATTCCTTTAGAAGCCTTAGTAGTAGGTTTTCCTCTAATTCTGTTGCCCTACTTAGTCTTTGATTCTTGACTATTTAAGAAGTGTCAGGTATAGGTTTCATCTCACGGAGTGGAATTTAAATTTGACTTGTAGAAAGTGGTTCGTTACTCCCATAATGTTTGTACACTATTACACCAATATATATTGTAGGTGAGTCTTTGTAGGTCATAGGGTTTGGTGCTGGGTGTTTCTGATGCTTACTTTTCTCCTTTGGCATTGTGCAAAGTCTCTCTAAGAACCATGACTGATAGTCAATAGGGTGTGAATCTTCTAGTTGGGCAACAGCTCTATTTCCTCATCTGTATATACGTGATATTTTCAGCAAGGATGGTTTTACTATCAGGTTATTGATGGTAACTACTATTCTTGGCAATACCATATGATATTTGGGGTATATTTATGGGGCTGTACGGGTCCATGTCTCAAGACATAACCCATTCCTATCTGGAGGTCAATTTTACTTAGTGGCATAAGAGGTCTATTTAAACTATTACCACCCTTTTTACATGGTGAATCCATTTAAATTCCTTGGGCTTCTATAGTAATAGGTTTCTATTGGGTGCCTGGTAAGAGAAGAAATATGGGGAGGTAAAGCAAACACCCAAGACAACTTGAAAAGCCACACTTTAATACATTTTGAAGGAAGCTTAAGGTCAGAAAAGAGATGACTACTACTGTAATAGGAGTGTTGACTATTATGGGGTAACCAACTGATTCATAATAGAATCTGAAGCCTGGTTCACAGGATGGAGTCTGTGATTACTAATGTATTCCTGGATCAAAAACTCATCACTAGGGAGTTCATAGGCACTATAGAGGTACTCAGTACTGTTACTTAACTCAGTGGTCATACTGTCAAACTGCCTTCTAAATACTAATGTTTATACCAGTTGCTCTAGGATGCTCTCACACATGGTCAGAGAAGTTATTTTTGCAATGATCACCAACCAATGCAGAGGCACATTACAAATTGCAAGAGCAAGCAATTGAAACTGTAAGCTATTTGTCCTGAGTGGGACATTATTAACTATCCCTACTCATAAATCAAGGGTAAAGGAGCCAAGAGTTAGTAGAAAGAATGAAAGGGTTGGAGGATGGCAATGAATGTCGTGAAATGTTGTCTTTAGGATATGAGTAGTGCACTCATGAGCTCACAGCAGCTGTGGTTACCTATAGAAGAGCTTCCCAAGATCATGCCAATCAAAATCCTAGTGTAGAAGAAGAAGATTGCTGGGCCCTACCCCTGGACATTGGAAACTGATAGCTTCTGAGGGAATGAGAATCACTCTTCATTGGGGATGTAGCCACTGCTTGGTGGTCCATGCACCGCTGGATAGTCCCATTGTCATGCATATGTGACCAGCACTAAGTAGATTATGGGTTAATAAAACAAAACAAACAGACAAGAAGTTAAAAAGGGAATGTGTTTGGGTAGAACCTGGAGAGAGTTTGGTGGAGATTATGTATATGTATATGTACATGTACATGTATATACACACATGGAATTCTCAAAGGATAAAATTTTTAAAATAAATTTTAAAATAAAATAAAACATTAATTATAGCAGAGTTCATGGATTTAAGAGGGGGAGAGAATGGCATTGGAGATGGAAATACTGTGTACAAATATATTCAAATTCTCAGATAAATTTAAAAAATTAATTTACTATTATTAAAGAGAAACTCAAACAACCACAAAAATTTAGGTGGCTTTAGAATAAGAATTCACATTTCTCTTGGAATGGGCAAGAAATGAGGTAAAAACACACTGAAGAGAAGCTTGATTGTCAATATGAAATACCTCAGGGCAGATGGTTGGTGAGACAATTCTGAGATGCAATAAGTTAGGTTCCGGGAAGGGAAGATAACAAGAGTTTCTTTGAACTAATGTTGGGTGGGAGAGTACTTCCCATACTGGAAAGTACTTCCGGGATGGGAGAGTACTTCCTGTTCTTACAAACAACCTGAATCCAGTTCCCAGCAGTCACATGGTAGCTTTCAAGAGCTTGTAGCTACGTTTCTAGACGCCCCAATGCTTTTGTCTGATCACTGTGAGCATGTGCACATATATGGTGCATATAGCCACACAAAAACACACAGGGGGGGGGGGAGAGACTGAATAATAAATGAATTAAAAAAAAAACACATAAGCAAAATTAACAAAGGAAAAAAAAAAAGACAAAGCATGCCATACTCCCTTCTCTGTTCACCAAGATCACACCATATTCTGGTTCTCAAACAACCTGGAATCAGCAACATTCCCTTGTATCCCAGGACGCTTCCTAGAGTGTACTGTGCTGTCCCTCTCAGCGGTCACTAAAGTTCAGTGTGAACAGAGGATGATTCCTTCTTTTTGTGCTTCATTATAGAATATTTTGTCTCCCTAGATCCAGTGGAATATTTTTCCAGCTGTTATCAGCTCATGACACTGATACTTTAGATAATTGGTCTCAGGATTGACCAATTTTTCATTTCAGGCTAGACAACGTATACACAGACAGTAAACCCTTTGTTTCAGAGACCTCCCTGTCTAAAGTTTGATGTAAAGATAAGATTATAAAGAATATGTTGTCGTGGATAACAAACTTGGAAAAAGAAAATCAGCACTGGGAAGAAGTAAGAGTAAAATACGGGACCATAAAGTCAAATATACACGAGACTACTTACTAATACCATACTATAATATTGTGAAATATTTATGCCTCTTTCTGGCACTATGAACTCACTTTAGAATAAACACAAAGAAATTGACCATGAGAAATGAAAAATAATTAATAGGAAAAAATTTTCAACAGCTCTCACTGAGTTTCATCCAAAACACAAAGTACTCGTAAACTGGGAATAAACAGAAAATGACAAAGAGAAAAGAAAGCCTTGAGCTAGACTAAAAGGGGTTAGAATTAAAGCAAAACAGCACTGGGGTGTGATTTCACAGCATTCAAGAAAATCAAGGGCCTCAGAAGTATAGTACTCGGTGGTTTCTCTTCATCTACATTAATGATAAAACAAGATGAAATGGATTTGGAATACAAAATCATGGTGGCTTTTGTTTATTTGTTTTGTTTGGGTTTTTGTTGGTTATAAAATTTATGATATCCAAAGCTAAGAAAGAATGCCTGGGAGTAGATTAAAAGGAATGAGAGTTGCTCAGAGAAAGACACACTGAGGAGTGCATTAATAGCATTCGAGTCAGTAAAGGGTCTGGAAGGCTCACAGGGTGCGGTAATCACCCCTTCTACAGAATAGATGATTGAAAAAGAAATGTGGACACTTCAGCTTCTTTTTCTGCCTATCAATTTTGTCTTTCTGTATCTGCCAAGGTTGTTCTTCATCTGTCCTGATTTCACTTCTGAGGTTTGACCAAACACTCTGACCAAAAGCAACTTAGAGGAGAAAAGGCTTTATTCACAATTCCATTACTGTGGGTGGGTCAGGTCAGAAACCCAATACAGCTACCCATGCTGTAGTTGAGAGCCCAGGCAAACGAACGCACACATTTGTAATGCTTAGATTGTTTTGTTTCTGTTCTTAAACAGCCCTTGGATGAAACTTAGGGAAACGCATTTCTTATAATGGGCTGGTTTTTGTTTTTGACATCATTTAATGGAATTAAGAAAATATCCCACAGACATATCCAAAGGCCAATCTTAAGTAGGTAGTCCCTCATTGAGATTCTCTTCCCAGGTGAGTTTATACTGTGGCAAGTTCAACATGTAATCATCTTATCATTTCTTTCCTCACAGTTGAACTAAAGTAGTTATCTTTAAATTTAAAAAAAAATGAGCAAACAAACATCACCACAACAAAAAAAAACAACCTTGTCTTCAAAACTAATTACCAGGAAAATAAATCATATTAACTCCATGCCCCTCTCTATAAAATAGAAGAAGAAAGGAAAAAGAGAACAGGCCCTAAAAGGAAATTGGAAGCACCCTGAACCTATGCTCTCCCCCTTTTCACAAAAATGTTTCTAGAAAGTTACCTTCATCCCCACTCCCTGCCTCTGTGCCTGTCCTTCAGGCTTCCACCTTGGCAATCCATCTTCCCCCTCCCCTGTCTAAGAAGTCACCAAAAATGTCAAAGCCAATGGTTATGTTTCCATCCTTCTCTCAATGTATTTTTCAAGAACATGTATAGGAAGAACTCAGCTTACAGGGCTTCTATTAGTTATTAGGTTGTTTTCATATTCACAACCTATCAAATGAAGTCAGATTGAAATTCTAGAAGCCACCAGATTACACACTGCATTAATGACTGAGAATGGGAGTTCAGCTTCACCATTGTTACTCTAGACTTTGAGCTCTCTTTAAATGTTATACTGTTTATCTTAATTAGATCTCCAAAAGGGAAATTAAACACAAGTGTATAATCTAATGAATTAATAAATGAAAATATGCAGGATACAGATCAACAAATACCAGCCTTAAAAGTCTCTAATGTCCCATTGCAGTTGCTATTAAACTCAGAGGGTGATCACTCATAGCCTGAGCTGGAAATCTTGCAGTGTTTCCTCTCACCTTATGCAAGTCACTGCTCTCTCACAAGCTAAGTCATGCTCTCTCTGAATGGCTAAGACAGGCACTGACTCTTCCACAAGGATGCTGGTCTCCTGCAGTGATTATTCCTTCTCCCCAAGTCTCCCTGACCCCCTCCCTATTATCCTTGAGCACTGGCTGGATTGATATTCAGCCTTTGCTGCCTACCTGCCTTTGGGTGTGGTATGTTTACCTGAGATGTGGCTCATCAGACTTCTCTATGGATTGCAGTCATTATAAGACAGTATGTTGAACCTGTTCCTAGTGACTGTGCTCTAACACGCTGGTTAGACTTCTACTATTTTTGGAGGGAGATTCGACTGCACTTTACTCCTAAATATCAGCTCTTTGGTTATGAAACACAAGATACAAAGACACACAGAAGATTAAGTGTTTGATGCCTTCCTCACCACTATCCCAGGTAGATCTCACTCCAAATGCTGTGTTAGTCATGAGAGATTTAACGAAAGAATAATTCATGCTAGCATTTGGTAAAACATGTATTTTAAGAGTAAATCTGTAACAAAGAACTTATGAAATGAACTGTGCTTTAGAAATAATTCACTCAGTTAGTTCATCAGAGAATTGGTAAAGAGTGACAAGCAATTCAAAACAGGAAGTGCACACCATTATAAGCAACTGGCAATGAAGGGATAGATATTAATAGGTGAAAAAAAAAAGACTGGCTACTACCTATAGGGAAATATATTTTCGGTGATATTTTTGACAGTGTAGAAATTGTATCTCAGTTGAAGAAAATTCACCAGGATGACTGCAAACAGATGAAAGTTGAATTGCTAGCAATTTCCTCTAACTTATGGATTTACAGAATAATCAAGTCAAAGTTACAGCTCATAACAGAACCAGTTATCTTAAGACATCCTGTAGAATATATGCAAGTCTCTACTGAGAAAATACCCAGGAATCTTTCATTCATTTCAAAACCATCCACAAACTTTCCTGACATTTATTACATATTACACCAATCCTCTGCATTAAAACCCAATGTCTTTGAATATCCATGGCAACACCATAGTCTTTTTTATTACATAAGATAGAAAACTGAACTGTAAGGAATTAAATATAATTTGTCCTGGGGTCTCTGATTTCTGGAAGGCTAAGGTGAGAGTATTATTGAGCTTATGAGTTTAAAACCAGCCATAAAATGAGACCTCATCTCATAAAAGAAAAAAAAAGTAGATAATAAAATAAAATTTAAAGCACAACAACAAAAAACCCAATGAATCGAGTTTCTCAAGTACCTTATAAGGGGAAATTAAGGCTTAAGAATATATACTTTTATCTTGGTAAATGTTTAATTTGTAGGATAAAATATTTCCACTTTGATGATAAGAAAAATCAAATCCATCAAGAGTTTTGGCAATAGTACTCAACTTTACCAATGAGCAGTTACAGCCACTGTTTCTAGCCTCCTTAGAGTTAATACATAATCCAAGAAAGAATGTTGCCAGATCCTTACATATAATAGAGTTTTATCAGCATCATTAAGGTACCAGATAGCTACAAATTGCGTCTCTGTGTGTACAAGTCTCAGAGGAAGCTCTGACATGGAGAGCTGTCAATTTGCTGGAAAAGGCCAGTGAAGTGCTTAGAGTTGGCCCAGAATTCTCCCTTAGTCCCAGGATTTGGCTAATACTAAATACTGTCAGTAAAAATAAGAGACAATGAACTCAGCTAGATAACACTTTGAAAAATAGATTAAATGAAACTATTAATTTAGTCAAAGAACATTTTCAATATAATATATTTGACCTTGTTTTCCCTCCTCGCAGATTCTTTCTACCTCCCTATATAGCCAGCTTCATGGTCTCTTTCTCTTCAAAAAACAAAAACAGAAAAATAAAATAAAACCATGGAGTTAATAAGAAAACCCACAGGTTTTTAAATCACGTTTGATTATGAAAAAGAGTGTGACGTTTAAAAAAATCAATGTATTCCTCTTACCTATGATATCATTAGTGCGAGCCAACGATGAGTTATCGGAAATATCTAGCAATATGACAAAATCAAGTGCAGATGGGAGAAGAGAGACCTCTTTGGAAGTTGAGGGGTCTAGGGCCAATGTAGGCATTTGTTCTTTCTTCCTCTTTAACTGTAGGAATTTTTTTTTGTACCCTGTAAGTGCTTCCTCCAGGAGTTTGGCTTGATTTAATGTCATTGGAAATCCATCAAGAACCCAGCTTTGGTCCGCAGGTATCTCCCTAAATTCAAACAGCACAATTCATTAGCATGCTGATAGACACTATGGCCCTTCAAAAGTCAGTGTGATACAATGAACGCCTTTACTTTATGGTAAATTCATCCTGTTGCATAGATGTTGCTATTTTATAGCTAGAGTATGAGGTTTCCTTATGTGTTCTGATTGCTTCCTTGCTTAAAATCCTTCTGTGGGTTCCTGCTGTCATGTAGATGTGTGCTCTGAACTTGTAACTACCTTTTACAATTTTAAATGCTTACGGGCAGATATCCTCACCGCAGTGTGCACATGTGTGGCTCTGTGTACCCTATGCTCAGGCTGTACGTCCTCAAAGTCCTCATCTATACAATGGAGTACTGTAAAATACTTCACTGGGGTTTGTGAAGAGGAACAGAAATGAGACATTTAATAATGTCACACAGGTCCATACTGAACACTCCTGTCACCAATTTGGAGGGCATTTTTATCCCACGCACTCCTTACACTCTTACTAATTCCACAATATCAAAAACATAGTATTGAATTAAAACTTTCCTTTTTGGTTTCGTTTTCTTTTTGTTTGTTTGTTTTGTTGATTTTCGAGACAGGGTTTCTGTGTAACAGGCCAGGCTGTCCTGGAACTCACTCTGTAGACCAGGCTGATCTCAAAATCACAGCCATTCATCTGACTCTGCCCCCTGAGTACTGGGATCAAAGGCATGCACCACCACTAAAAGGGCTTAAGTACCTTCAAATTATGCCAAACTAAAAAGTCTCCTTTATATTTTAAAGGCATTAATTTACTTACTGCCTCTCATATTAAAGAATAGATTCACTTTTCCAGAAGTTTTTAAGTCTTTTGGTGACTGCCTGAAATCTTTCAGATCATGTGGCAGGAAGAATGGGGGCGGGAGGAGCGGGGGTCTGGGGGAGGGGAACAAATTTCAGAAAGATTTCAATTCTTGCTCAAAAGCATAGACTTTCAAATGGCTTCCTGTCTACTGATTCTCAGCATGGCTACCAGCTTCCGTCTGGCATGTCTTTATCTCTCCCACTAGGTTATCAAGAGCAGGAAGAGACTGCATTTTACTTTCCCGACTTCTCCAAAGAAAGACCAACCTTCTTCATAGATTGGGCTTACTAATTCATTTGCCCAAGCCATAGGAGAGAATTCCCTTAAGTACTTGACCTCTTCTGAGACTTGCTGCCTCAGAAGCCACAGCACACAGAGGCAGAGATTAGAGCTGCGCTTCTTCAACGCTAGAGTGAGATGGCAAACAGCCGGCAGACAGCAGGGAGTGGAGGAGCTGGACTTACATCACTACCCAGACACAGCTATGTAACTACAACAACTAATGTTCCTTTTCTCATTAGACTAGACCGAAAGATTGTAAACCAGTGACAGTCCTCGGGAGGTGTCTTAGAGGAAATGGAGATGGTGTTTGGGGTGAGGAGGGTGGTTGTGTGGACCCTCCAGATCTACTAAAACCAAAGTGAAGGGCTGCTTGATGCTTTTGCATATCCATTTGCTTGACGAACAAAGAGCACTGTGGTAAAGTGTACTTTATGTCATTTCTGAGAAATGTGAGGCTAAAAACCTTCCTCGAGTTCCAATTACGAGATACATAAGTGAGAAGCAGCTTAAATCTTTAAAGCAGCCTTTAAGACAACATTAAGGAGGAGCTTATCCCAGATGAACAGTAAAAAAATTCTATAAACTCTCCCTCCTCTTGCCTCTTAATGCTCCCCACATACCACAGTTGAGCAATTCCATTTCCTCTCCAATTCTTTCAACAGAGCCTTTTACTCTTTTTCCCCCATCCTGTGTAGATTATTTCCTTTATTATACAGAACAACTGGCCTCTTGTAATAGACATGTATAACAAAGCAAGGTTGAGGGTAATCCTCTCTCACTAAACGGAGGACAGAGAAAGTATAAAATGACAGATTCTTTGAACTTTTCCTCTTTGTCCCCTGTCACATACCTTCCCCGTGCTATACATATGTGCTTTGTCTACACTGTGTACCACTGCCTGTTGTCTTGGGATTCCTGGACTCCACTCCTGCCCTCTCTGTGAATCACAGCACAAGCAAGTGCAGAAGCCTGTGTGCAGTCAGTTAGGATCTCCTTTCTTACACCATATATCCTTGGTTTTGGGTAGTTGTCCAGTACTCCAAAAGCAGTAGAAGCCGGCCTTCGTTTCCATCAGGTGGAAATCAAGACTAACCAGAGAAAAGTGAAGTATAGGCCTGCAAATCTATGTACTCTCCCTCTATCTTACTTAGGAATTGGTAGATACATTTGGATATTTCATTTCTTTGTTATTCTTCACATATCTTTTTGTAAATAATACATGAAATGGGAGAGGGAGATGGCTCAGTAATTAAAGTACTTGCTACACAAGCATGTGAAATGAAGTTCTGATTCCCAGGACTCATGTAAATAGTGACTGGGTATGGGACCCAACTGTAATTCTATCCTTAGAGGTTAGAGATGAGATGCCTCAGGTGAGTTGACTGGAAGACTAGCTTGTATGTTCAGCAGGGTTTTTCTGAGAGACTCTGACTCAAATGATAAGAAAAAAGATGAGACAATTCCAGATGCCAAACTTAGGCCTCTGTAGCCACTTTCACAATTACATGCACACTCTCACAAACATGCAGGCATACACCTATCCATGCAGGAAAAAAAAAGAATATATTAAATAGGAATGAGAAAAGAAACTGCAATACATACTTTATAGCATTTACCAGGATGCTAACCAGAAGTATGTCTGGAATGCTCTTTCCTCTTCTAAGCATCAGCTCTGATTTTGCACCAAGTTGAGCTCGCACACTAAGCTGTGAAAAGAAATGAAGAATGTTAGGAGGGAGCTGTTTGAAAAGAAATATTCCATTCAGGGTGCTAAGAGTTAATACAACAAGTGGTCATGCTAGCTAATGAAAATACTGAGGACTTACCCCACTTCTGGAGTCAGGGACACATTCAAGGAGGGTCTTATCAATTTTCTGCAGCTCCAACACCCCAAATTCCCCAACTTTCTTTCTAACACTTGCAATGGGAATGTTCCAGCTCCAATCACTCATATCTATGAGAGATTGACCTCTGCAAACACACATACTCATACAGCTCTTGGACATCATTTGGTGATCAGATTCCAAACTTCCAGCTCTATTCTTCTTCCTTGATTCTTAGCCTTTCTTTCTCTATCACAAGTTCACGTTAGTGATTAGCTTTTATTGTTTTGTCCAGAATTAATAACTATGACTTCTGCAGGGGGTTGATTCTGCACAAGTAGTGTGATGTCACTGAATGTGGGCTTCCCCAGAGCCTGATCTTCACTCAGTCACTGGAGTACTTTATAGCAAATGAGATTCTATCTCTACTCAAAACTATTCAACCCAAGCAGAGAACTGCAGCATAGTCTTCTGACAAATGTTATAATTTCTTCTTAGGCTCTGACAGAACAGACTTCTTTCTTTCATCATATCTCTGATCTCAGCCTTTGTTAAACACTTTGGGTTTGTATAGTCCCACCCTATGACTAAGTACCTGTTCATGTTGCAAGAGAGGCTTCCTAAATCCTGTTAGTGAATTCTCTTACCTCTCAGTTTGCTTAAGTCCTGTTTTCTCCAGAAGGGCTACCTTAATTTAATATCAGAATACCCCTTTCTCTACCGAAAATACTGCTTTTACTCTACTTTTCAATTTTCCTGAACCTGATTATCTTTTTCCATGCTTTTCAATTTATCTGTTAGTATTTATGGCCAATTGCCTGCCCGTGTTTATAAGAATGTGGACTTCATAAGAGCAGAGAAGTCTACCAGTTGGGCTGTTGACATGTCTACATAATGTGGCGTGTAGGAAAAGCACCTGCTTCCGAACTGATACGGGTATAGATGAGGGGCTTTCGCCAAACCGCAAATGTAGCTGCATAAACAAAGCTAACCTTTCTGCTAATTCATATTTCAAATGAATAGAGTAAAAGTTCTAACCCTCTACTTATTGCTTTTCTCAACTCACTTCTCTCTAAATAACTCCTCCATCATGCACATTATTGGCTGCAAGTCCAACATGTCTTTATATTTAGTCAGTTTTAAAAGCTGAATGATGAACTTGTTTGGGATGATGATATTCATTGTAAAATAAATCAATTATAATAAAAGGTAAATGAAGCACACATGATTAATTCTGTCATTACTTCCCTCTATACTTAACCAATACTGTTTGTGAAAGTATTAGATTCCTTTAGAAATAATATCAAGTGAATTAAAAAATCTTATTATACCTTTCTAAACTAGTAAAATGGCATAGTGATTTCTACTGTTTTAGACAGAAATATATTAAGAACATAAACAATATGATGGAAACTTTAGTAATCACTCTTTTATCAAGCATAACTGAAAATCAAATAGAAGATCATTGTTTAGTTTGTAACATCTGAATACATATTGAAAAAATACAAATTAGGACACATTTTAGTATATGGGTAGACAAAATTAGATTATAATACTTACTGATAAAAAGCTATCACTTGATCTGAACTGTTCCAATTCATTAATCTTGACACCTGGTAACAGGAAAATAGTAAGGTCAGAGTCCCAGCATTCACAACTACATGTGAATTGCTAGCACTGCATGCCAGTGTGTGGCCCTCTCTAGCTGGGGAATAAGGGTATGACACTCAGCCATGTCTGATACACTTAGCAAGAATATAAAACAAACATTGCAGCACTACATTTATATTGTTCCTGGAATTGTGAAGTTAATAGATGATAAATATTTTGGAAATATTTAGAAATAAGAATGGGCTCTTAGTTAAATTTTATGGACAAATGTTTTCAGACTATATTTATAATGAAAACGTAGTAATAATTAAATAACTAAAATCATGTATTAAGATACAAAATAACTGCCGGGTGTGGTGGCACACGCCTTTAATCCCAGCACTCAGGAGGCAGAGGCAGGCAGATTTCTGAGTTCGAGGCCAGCCTGGTCTACAAAGTGAGTTCCAGGACAGCCAGGGCTACACAGAGAAACCCTGTCTTGGAAATCCCCCCCCCCCAAAAAAAGACACAAAATAACTAGAAAAATAAGCAGAGTATGACTTTCAAAAGAGAGAGAGAAGCCACCATGGAAGAGTTATACAGTTATTGCAAATCTGTGAGTGATTCTAGGGTGACAGAGGATAGCAGTGACCAGACAGAAGACTGAGCTTTAGAGCAGAATGTGAACAAATTGAAATATGCAAAAGCTTCATTAACACAGGTAAAAATGCCATTTAATAGTAAAAATATTTCTCTTCAGTGATTCTACAAATAATCAATCAGCAGGAACTCCCCAGGACTCCAAGAAGAGATCTTACAGTGGGTTAACGTTAGGAAGCTCAGCTCTACTGCTCTTGTCAATAACTAAGAGTCGGAACAATTTAATGACTAGGGAGCCACTGCCCTGCTGGGTGGAGGAGAACATACTCGGATGCTTTTCTCCATGTGCAGACCTCTGATACTACTCTCTCTCACACACACTTATATAGAGAAACGGAAAAGCAATACACCAAAAACAAACCAACCAATGAAAACAAAACAAAAACAAGAAAGCAAGGAGTGAATATGTCCTGTCCTGTTTGCTTTCATAAAGGTAAACTTTAAACAATTACTTCAAGGAATAGGGTGAAAATACTGTAATTTCACCTTTATCCTCAAGTCTCAAGTGTCAGGAATGACTACCTTGTGGTATGTCAATAACCACACAGATAAGTATTGAAATCTCCAATGTTACCATTGCTTCCCCTGAAATCATGTTTGATGAACACATATGCACTCTTTTCATGCATACATACACTCTTTTCATTTCTGTATTATAACCACGTTGCAGTATAAATGATGGGTGACTCGTTTTGACACGTTACTTACTGGTTATATACTTTTACCTTCTTTTTGGGATGCTGTGTCCCCTGGAACTGGACTAACTGCTAACATATTTTTATCCTATGGTAAAACAGACAAGCAAATAAACAAACAAATGGGTTTAATATTATCATTCTTTCATTACATTTCCATAAGTTAGTGTTTGAGAGCAAGCTACTTTATCTACATTAACAATATTAAACTGGGTTGAAATTTCTCTCTTTAATGATTTCCAGAAGCAAGTACAATTTGGTGAGTATGGAATTTATAGAGACACCCAGTTACTTGTGGCATAATCTTTCAAACAGCTTTCAATGTATGCAAAGTATAGAAACCTCTATTTTGGAAATTAAAAAAAAAAGGGAAATGCGCAGTTTATAGAAAATATCTTAAAAGAATAGTTCTAAAGCTGTCAGTCATGTCCACAGATAAATAAGAGGAAAATGTGCACTATCCATTACTCTCTTGACCAAAATAAAAGCTTGCCGTGATATGAAAGAAGAAAGAACCACATTATGAAACAAATTTCCATAACTTGTGATTACTAGTATTTTTCCTGTGAATGGAAATCATTTAGAGTAAACCCTCTGTTAATTGATTCATTACAGAGATGATGTGAGGTAAGAGAAAGAGAAGTGAGCTTCAAATCTGGGGTTTAATAACAAGAAGGCTTCTACAAGCCTTCTGGCCTTGAGAAAACTGATCCATATGTATGGTTTCTACTACAGTCGTTAGAAAACAAAAGAGGTGAGCCACACAGGGGTTCTTAAAGTCACATAATATTCTTCTCCCACCCCCAGCCTGTAGTACTATATCTTTATGAAATACTTATGAAATAATCGAATAAATTGCAATTGTGGATGTTAAAGAATGAAAATGTGATCAATTTAAACCACTTTGCGTGCTCCTCCTGACCTCTAGCACAGTTAAGAAGTATTATCAGTTGGTCTACTCCGTCGGAGGACTAAATTGATCCACCTAGCTGTTTTCATGTGGTTCCTTGAAATCATTCAAGCAGCTTCATACTGTGGGCCTGGAGACCAAGAAATGTGTCCTCTTCTACCCTTAACCCTGTGGGGGTCCAGCACCTGTCTAGTCCACTGCCAAGGTCCATCTGTAGTCTCTAACCACATATTTGGAATCCCACTGTTCTCCACTTCCTGACACTTAGTGGTGGAATGTCAGTCTAGGAATTAGTAAACTTATTGTCTCCTAATCTCCTAATAACTATCTCTCTCTCTCTCTCTCTCTCTCTCTCTCTCTCTCTCTCTCTCTCTCTCTCTCTCTCTCTCTCTCTCTCTCTCACACACACACACACACACACACACACACACACACCAATCCTCTACCAACCCCATTCACCAAACAGCTCCTACCTCTGAGGAATGTCTTCATTTTATTTCCACAGAATTCAAAATAGGCTCACAACTCTGGATAGTTCACCCAGGAAAATCAATGTATGGGGTAGAGTTAAGAGGAGCATACACTCTCTTTTGTCTCTTGGTCTCCAGAACCTCACCTCCTCACTCTGTGGATCTCTATTAGATGAACATTGGTATCTATCCTGATCCATAGCTGTAGTGTACCAGTTGCAGAAGACTGAAGTCGCACTTGCCTGAGTTTTGCTCTTTATTTCCTGGTCCATTACAGGATCTCTTTTATTGTCTTCCTGAGTGGGTGGTGTCTTACCGCTTTTTTGTCTTTCATGAAACGCCTGGATAGCCTCTTGGACAAGAGTATCAATAGAAAGCACATGAACAGGGAAGTCTAAAGTACAAAAGACAACTTGTAAGTATCTGGGCCTCTCAGGAATTGATACCATTGTCTCTATGTTCTCCTTTAACCCTGTAACACTGCTCGCCATAGGGTTTCCTCTTGGATTAAGCTACTCTTTCTTGTAATAAAATGCACATTACATGGAATAAATTAATTTATCTAGTTTAAAGGGTACAGCTCAGTGGCACTGAGAAATCCACTAAGCCAAGTGACCATCATGATTACCCTCTTCCAGGAATGTTGCATTGTCTCAAAAGTAAATCCTCTGTTGAAAGACAACTGGGTTCTTTCCAGCTTCTGGCTATTGTAAATAAGGATGCTATGAACATATTGAACCATGTGTCCTTATTACATGTTAGAGCATCTTCTGGATATATGCCAAGGAATAGTGTAATTAGGTCCTCAGGTTATACTATGTCCAATTTTCTGAGGAACTGCCAGACTGATTTCCAGAGTGGTTGTACCAGCTTGCAATCCCACCAATAGAGGAGTGTTCCTCTTTCTCCACATCCTCATCAGCGTCTGCTGTCACCTAAGATTTTGATCTTAGCCATTCTGACTGGTGTGAGGTGGAATCTCAGGGTTGTTTTGATTTTCATTTCCCTGAATGTTAAAATTTCTTTAGGTGCTTTTTGGCCATTTGATATTCCTCAGTTGGGAATCCTTTCTTAACTTTGTACTCCATTTTTAATAGAGTTATTTGGTTCTCTGGAGTCTAACTTCTTGAGTTCTTGGAATATATTGGATATTAGCCCTCTATCAGATGTAAAGTTGGTAAGACTTTTTCCCAATCTGTTGGTTGCTGTTATGTCCTTATTTACAGTGTCCTTTGCCTTACAGAAGCTTTGCTATTTTATGAGGTCCATTTGTTGATTCTTGATTGTAGAGGATACACCATAGGTTTTCTGTTCAGTAAAATTTCCCCTGTGCCCCTGTGTTCGAAGCTCTTCCCTACTTTCTCTTGTATTAGTTTCAGTGTCTCTGGTTTTATGTAGAGGTCTTTGATTCACTTGACTTGAGCTTTGTACATGGAGATAAGAATGGATCGATGTGCATTCTTCTACATGATAACTGCCAGTTGAACCAGCACCGTTGGTTGAAAATGCTGTCGTTTTTCCACTGGATGGTTTTAGCTCCTTTGTCAAAGATCATGTGACCATAGGTATGTGGGTTCATTTCTGGGTCTTCAATTTTATTCCATTAATCTACCTACCTGTCTCTGCACTAATACCATGCAGTTTTTATCACTATTGCTCTGCAATACAACTTGAGGTCAGGAATGGTTATTCCTCAGAAGTTCTTTTATTACTGAGAATAGTGTTCTCTATCCTGGGATTTTTGTTATTCCAAATGCATTTGCAAATTGCTCTTTCTAGCTCTATTAAGAATTGATTTGGAATTTTGATGGGGATTGCATTGAAACTGTAGATTGCTTTTGGTCATTTACAGAAAATGTGGTACATTTACACAATGGAGTACTACTTAGCTATTAAAAACAATGACTTCATGAAATTCTTAAGTAAATGGTTGGAACTAGAAAATATCATCCTGAGTGAGGTAACCCAGTCATAAAAGAACACATGATATGTGCTCACCTATAAGTGGATATTAGGCCAAAAGCTCAAAATACCCAAAATACATTTCACAGACCACATGAGCTCAAGAAGAAGGAAGGCCAAAATGTAGATGCTTCGGTCCTTCTTAGGAGGAGGAACAAAACACAGGAGGAAATATGGAGACAAAATAAGGAATAGAGACTGAAGGAAAGGCCACCCAGAGACTGCCCCACCAGAGGATTCATCCCCTATACAGTCACCAAACCTAGAAGCTATCATGGATGCCAAGAAGTGCTTTCTGACAGGAGTCTGAAATCTGCCTCCGGAGAGGCTCTGCCAGAGCCTGACAAGTACAGAGGCAAATGCTCACAGCCATCCATTGGACTGAGCATGGGGTCTCCATGGAGGAGATAGAACAAAGACTGAAGGAGCTGAAGGGGTTTGCAGTCCCATAGGAAGAACAACAATATCAACCAACCAGTACCTGCAGAGCTTCCAGTGACTAAACCACTAACCAAAATATACACATGGAAGGACCCATGGCTCCAGGGGCATATGTAGCAGAGATGGCCTTGTCAGCCATCAGTGGGACAGAGAGGCCCTTAGTCCTGTGAAGGCTCAATGCCCAGTGTAGGGGAATGCCAGGACAGGAAAGCAGGAGTGGGTGGGTGGCTGTGGGAGCACCCTCATAAAAGCAGCAGGAGGGGGAATGGGATAGGGAGTTTCCAGGGGGGAAACCAGGAAAGGTGATAGATAATATTTGAAATGTAAAGAAAGAAAATATCTAATTAAAGAAAAGTAAATCCTCACTTATTACAGGGGAACACCTATCCCCTATCCATGGTACCAGAAAACATGAATCATTTTCTATCTGCATAGATTTGTCTCTTTTGAGATACTTTATATAAGTTAGATGATGCACTATATCACCTGAGTCTGGTTTCTATTATTTATCACAATTTTGACAAGACTGAACACATCCCAGTTCCTCTTTCCTGCATTTGGAAGCTCACTCACATGATTCTACTACCATAAAAATTTGATGAGATATTCTCTAAATAAAGCCTCTAGTTTGACTTTTTATGGAGCTAGACATTTGTAGCCATGGTCAGAATGAATAGTCTAATAAGAGAAATCGAGGCAACTTACATAGAGTCTAATAAGGAAAAGAGAAATGGTGGCAACTTACCATTTTGGAGAGACTTTAGAACAGTAGTTTTTCCACTGAGTGTCTTCCCCAGTACACAACCCTTGACCGCAAGTGAAGGTAATTCAGTGTCTTCAGCATTACTTGCAGATGGATCAGCTTTTTCAATTAATCTCAGAAGCACATGACCCAATATGCTATTGTTGGAGGGTGGTGAACTATTAGCCATGTCCTCTGGTAAGGCCCACTCTCCAACCATGTTCTGCAAAAATAACAGCCAAACAAAACAAAACAAAAATGTCTTTGAAAAGGCAGAACTGAAGCATAAACAACAATCAAACACTAAACAAGAGGCGGTCAGAGGAGATGTCGGGAGTGGAGAGGTTGTAGGGAAATGTGGTTGAGAGCTATTATATTCATTTTCAATAAAAGTACAAAAGAGGTGAATCCAGGTTGCAGCAAACTGAATGTAACTAGTATGGTAATTAACTATATTGTAAAAAATCAAAAACAACAATACTACCTTCATATTATAGAATATTAAATGGAATTCCTATACAAAATTTTAGAGAATGTTTAAAAGATTAGATTTAGAAGTAGGTATTTTGAAATAACTGAAAAGTTAATCTAATTTATATTATGAAATTTAAGTTAATTTAAAACACCTTTCTTGAAATTAACACAGAAGATACATAAATTTAATATTAAAATAAGAATGAAAGTAATTATAAAATATTGCATAAAACTAAAATGGAGTAAATTATAGACAATAGAAATTAAATAAAGTAAATCTATGAGCTAATATTTATTAATAAATCTCTGGAACATGAGTTGTTGAAGTCAACTTGCTAATGGTGTTGCACAAAAGTGAAGAAGATTTGTCTATGTCATTATTCAATGGAAGGACATTGGCATCATACTTGAAGCTAGCTTGAATATTATTAATTAATATGTATAATAAAACTTGAAATTAAAGTTAAAGAAGCCAGTAATGGCTTAGTAGATACATTTTATTTTTCTTTATATTTAATTAAATTACTTTATTTCTTTATATTCCAAATGTTGTCTCCCCCATCTTGGTCCTCCCTGCCCTGAGTTCTATACCCCCATCTCCCCTCCCCTTTGCTTCTGAGAGCGTGCTCCCTCACCCACCCACCCACACCTTACCCAGCTTCCAGCATCCCCCTGAGGCATCAAATTTCCACAGGATGAGGCACAGAAGACAGACAAAAAAGTCCTCTGCTACATATGTGTCAGGGGCCAAGGACCAGCCCATGTATGCTCTTTGGTTGGTGGCTTAGTCTCTGGGAGCTCTGAGGGGTCTGGATTAATTGATACTGTTGTTCTTCCTATGGGGTTGCCATCCCCCTCAGTTCTTTCAGTCCTCTCCCTAACTCTTCCATAGGGATTCCCAACCTCAGTCCGAGGGTTGCCTATAAGTATCAGTTTCTGTCTCAGTCAGCTGCTGGTAGAGCCTCTCAGAGGACAGCCATGCTAGGCTCCTGTCTGCAAGCACAAAATGACATCAGTAATTGTGTCAGGGTTTGGTGTCTGTGCATGAGATGGATACCAAGTTAGGCTAGTCACTGGATGGCCTTTCCTTCAGTCTCTGCTCCATTTTGTCCCTGCATTTTCTTTAGACAGGAACAATTCTGAGTCAAGAATTTTGAAGATGTGTGGGTGGTCCCATGCCTCAACTAGGAGACATGTCTATCTACTGAAGATGATCTCTTCAGGTTCCATCTCCCCAGTGTTGGGCATTTCGGCTAAGGTCATCCCCATTGAGTCTGGGATCACCTATATCCCAGGTCTCTGGGACTTTCTAGAAGTGCCCCCCACCCCTACCCCACTGTTTCCTATTTCCATTCATTCTCTTGGCCCTCTGGGCTTCTTTCCTGTCTCCCCCGACCCCCATACCTGATCTTGTCCCTCTTCCCCCTCCCCTCCCATCTCTTGCTCAGGTCCCTTACTCCCTCCTTCTGTCTTCCATGATTATTTTCTATCCCACACTTGGGCTGTCCTTCTTGTTAAGCTTTGTAGATAGACTCTGAGAGTTGTATCGTGAGTATTCTGTACTTTATGGCTAATATCCACTTATCAGTGAGTACATGCAATGCATGTCCTTTTGTGTCTGGGTTACCTCAGCCACGATGATATTTTCTAGTTCCATTCATTTGCCTGCAAAACTCATGATGTTCTCTTTTTTTCATATTTTTGGTTATTTTATTCATTTACATTTCAAATGTTATCCCCTTCCCAGTTTCCCTTCAGAAACCTCTATCCCCTCCCGCACCCCCTACCTCTATGAGGATGCTCCCCCACCTGCCCACTCACTCCAGCCTCAGCCTCACCCTAGCCTTCCCCTATGCTGGGTCATCAAGCCTCCACAGGACCAAGGACCTCCCCTCCCATTGATGCCAGATAAGGCCATCCTCTGCTACATATCCAGCTGGAGTCATGGGTTCCCCCATGTGTACTCTGTGGTTGGTGGTGATGTCCTTGTTTTTAATAGCTAAATAGTATTCCATTGTGTAATTGAATAAAATTTTCTGTATCCATTCGTCTGAGGAACATCTGGGTTGTTTCCAGCTTCTGGCTATCACAAATAAGGCTGCTATGAACATAGTGGAGCACGTGTCCTTGTCATATGGTGGAGCATCTTTTGGGTATAGCTAAAGAGTGGTATAACTGGGTCTTCAGATAGAAATCTTCCCAATTTCACCATTCCTCTAAACACTTTCTTAGCATTTTTTAAATAAAGAAATCTGTATTGACCATGTATTGCTTTATCCTACTTAGGCCATTTGGCAATACTTCTAAAACTTTATGTCATAAATAAACATTTTCTATGTCCTCAACTCTCCTTTTAACAATACTTTTGGTAGACCATGTCTGATAAGAAAACAAATTGTCGTGTTTGATAAGTGCTAAGGGACAGGCTCTAAGTCTGGTGCCAGAATTCCTCGTATGGCAATACTGGAGAAAACAAAATCCTTGAAATGAACAAAATTTATCTCTGAAGCAAAGTATTCCTTAGGATTTTCTTTAAAAATTTAAAGAAATAAATCTATAATTAAAATTAAAAGTTTCTTCTTTCATTTCTACATAGATAACATTTACTTTTAAAAGTATTTTCTTTTAGGACTGGAAATATAGCTCAAAAACAGAGCATTTGACTAGTATGTGTGAGGTCCTAAATTCAATTCCAAGCAACATACACAAAGAAGTAAAAAGAATAATTTTGTCTTAATTTAGTAGCTTTGTTGTTGTTAGTCCTGTGCATGATTGTTTGCACTGCTGACTGTGCACATTTTGCAGCTCAAATGATTACTTGCTTCTGCTTTCAGTCACTTGATTTGTTCTTACGGATAGAGAAATGATAATGATTTGGGGTAAATCATTTGATCAATCATCAAGTACCCAAATATAAAAAACAGGAACAAAGCCTTGAATTGCAAGTTGATGTGATAGGTGCCAAGGTTCTGATCATTTTTGAGCTTTGCTGTCTTTCAATTCTTCACTAAAGGAAACAGCATCACATGTAAATTTGAAATCTTGGGTTCCCGTAATGTTTCGGCTTTTCACTTATCCTGCATCTTTGTCAATCCTCTACCTTGAAGCACAATTTAATCTTTATAAAATTGCTGTGATATGTGTAGCAGAGGACTGCCTTGTCTCTTCTCAGTGGGAGAGGATGTGACTAATCCTGTAGAGATATGATGCCCTGGGGTTGGGGGATACCAGTGAAGTGAGCTCTCTTAGGGGTGGGTGAAGGGAAAGTGGGAGGGGGAGAAGAACTCTGTGAAGGGTTACCAGGAGGGGGGCAACAATTGGGATATAAATAAACAAAATAATTAATTAATAAAAATAATTAATTAATAAAAATAATAAAAATAAAAATAAAATACTATTAGTTGCCTACAAAAAGATGTTGTAAAGAACAAGTAAATGTGTACAAGCCAATGTGACCACTAAAAACAAACATTTAAGAAGCTTAGGGGTACTGCTCTAGGCATTTAACAGTACCATGCATCTATAAACACAAACAACCATCAGCTTTGCTTCAGTCGAAAAGTATGCTTCCTCGCACTGGAGTCAGGACAAAGCCCTTCTGCATCAGAGAGTTAGTTACAGATTATGGCCAAACACAATGGAATAGAACATTAACTATGAAGAGAACAGAATGTTCTGGCTGGGAAAGGAACTGCACTCTGCTCTAAGGAGATAAGCAGGCAGTGACTGGGGGAAGCCTCCTTGACAGAACCACAGGAAAAGGACAGCTTCTTACAAAGGCCAAGGAAAGCAGAACAAGGACACAATGAGTGGAAAGGAGATCAGAAAAACTGAAAGGGGAAAATTTTGACGAAAGCCAAAAACTTGAAGTGCAAGTGACCTAAAGACCTAAGGAAGAACCACAATATTTTAGCACATTTTTTACATTTGTTGTTTATGTATATATGATTAAAATAATTATGTCATTAGATATATAATTCATAGCCTCAGACATCATTATAAATGAGTACATTGGGCTATAGATCTCAAGATGCTGATGCCTGTTGCGGTGAGACTAGGTAAGTTACCACATGATCCAAACCGCTGTTTTAACAGGGTGTGGGTGTGTTCTACATTATTACATTTTAATTATGTAAGTTATCAAACACATACAGTGATTACCTAAGGTATCTTTACCCGATGGTCAGTATTTTTAAATGTCAACATAAATGGAATAAGTATTTTTGAATTGTATGTGCAGAAATCAAGAGCCATCTCTTCCTGTCAATTCATGTCTCCTCAAAAGCAGAGATTATAAAACTTCAACAGAGTAAATAATGGCTTCTCTTGGTGAAAAGACATTAGTTCTCTAGTATAGTTTTTATTAATTGGCCTACGCCAATCTTGCAGAACCTGACTCTCTGGGCGCAGATTGTGCACATACTATTCTGATTATGTAAATCTGCCACTTCGCTATCCATCCTGGATTCAATGTGTTCATGTGCCCCCTCCTTGCATTTTATTGTGGAATTTAAAACGATTTACCTGGACTTCACTTTCTAGTCATTTTCAGTCAGCCAGAACCTTTAACTTTCTGTTGGCTGGTGTTTAAAAATTCCTGGGCATTTATGAGTTATTGTTAGCATTTACAATAGCATCTACTTCATGGGCTGAGGTTCATACTTCAGGAGCAAGAAATTGATTTCCTCCTTGACTGTAATGTGCCCAGGATTACTGGATGCTTCTTCTGTTGAGGTAACATGCTTTTTCAACAGATTATTTATTTTCTTGTATAATAATTGTGACCGACAAAATGAAGATATTATTTTTGAATTTATTATTGTTATTTCTTGAAACTCCTTAAAACTAAAACTGAAATATATGTTCCATATTAACACTTTTTCAGTGAGACATAGTTTATATATAGTTGGAAAAACAGAATCTAGGCCTTGGAAGATGAACATAATTTCATTCACAATAGCCTAAAAGAGAATAAAATATCTAGAAGTGAATCTAACAAAGCTAATAAAGGAAATCTATAATAAAAATTCAAACCTCTGCAGAAAAAAATAAAGACTCTAGAAAATGTAAAGTTATCTGATAAGCATGGGTCAGTAGAGTTAACATCGTGGAAATATCTTACTAAAAGCAAAATATCTTACTTCATTTCCAATCAAAATACTTACCTTACTCACAGAAAACCAAAATGTAACAAAATTATTATAGGACTACAAAAGAGTCAAGATAGCAAAAACAATTTTGAGCAGAAAGAACAATTCTGGAGGGATTATGACTCATAGTAATAAAAACAACATGGCATTGACACAAAACTGAACACGTAGCACAATGGGATAAGATTAAAGACTCATACACGAACACATGTGACTTCAGTCATTAGTATTTGACCAAGATGTCAAAAATGTATGCTGGAAAACAGAAATCATGTTCAACAAATGCTGTTGGAAAAATAAAATTTCTACATGCAGAAGAATGACATTTGACTTGCATCTGTTGCCTTGCATAAAAAGTGACTTCAGACGGATCAAAGACCTAAACCGGAAACACTAAAACTGCTGGAACAAACTATAGGAAGTACCACACATGACTTAGTGTAGGAAAAGACATCCTAAATAGGACTCCATCTGCTCAAAAATCTAGGCTGACAAGTGACAAATGGTACTACATGAAATGAAAGCACTTCCCTACAGCTAAGGCAAAAAAATCAGCTGGGGCAAGAGGGAGAACAAAGAATGGGAAAGAATGTTTCCCAGCTATATATCTGACAGAGGATTAATATCCAGAATATATGAAGAACTCAAAAAACAAAGACTTAAAAAAAATCCTTCCAAAAAATTGGCCTGACACCAGAAGGTAGAGTACTCAAAAGAAGAGAAAAAGCAGAAGGGGGGGGGCAAGAAATACCTCTAAAGGGTTCACCATCTTTAGAAGTTAGGGGAATGTAAATCAGATCAACTTGTACATTGTAGATCAAGTGAACAAGTAGCATGAAATGCTACAAGAGAATGAAGAAGGACCTGCTTACTGCTGGTGGGAGTGCAAACTGACACAGCCACTGTGGAAACTGGTATGGAGAATTCTCAAACAGTTAAAACTAAATCTAGTATATGACCAGGTGACACCAGTCCTCGGGATATGCTTAAAGCACTCTAACACCCTACTCCACACATACTTGCTCGGCCAATTCATTGCTGATCTAGACACAATAGCTAGGAGATGGAAACAATCTAAAAGTCCGGCAACTGACAAATGGATAAGGGAAATACAGTAATATATGCTATCCAGCTGTAAAGAAATCACAAATATTTCATATAAATGGATGGAACTAGAAAGGATCATATTGAGTAAAGTAACTCAGACCCACAAATGTTGTATGCTCTCTCTTAGTGCAGGTCCTACCTCCCAACCTTTAGATGTGAGTGTGTAACCTGAAGTAACTACAGAAAGCAGGGCAACTGCTAGGATAGGAAAGTTAGGGACCAATAAATGGGGGGACTCTCAGGGTACAAGTGATCTGACCACAGAAATGTGGGAAGAGGAATTCCTTAGGAAGGGAGTTGAGTATAGAAAAGGGTGGTGGGGAAGATGATAACACAGAATAGCAGAATACCAGTAATCTAATAGGGGAAATGAAGGAAAGGGCTCCTAGGAAATTTAAATACAGGAGAAGGTGGTAAAATAATATTATGAGCACCTGAAAAAGCCACAAATAATCATATCATAGTATTTACCAAACAAAAACAAAAACTATAACTCTACAACCTACATAACTCCATATATAACTATACATACTTATAATGAATCTGTCTCATCTGGGATGACAGTGCTCTCTTCAAGAACCAAAGACCATGTTTTAAAAAAAAACAAAACAAACAAACAAACAAAAAAACCCAAAACTCAATGCATGAGAAGTCTTCTTTTGAATTGTTCACCAGGACTGTCCAAGAGACTCTCCAAACACCAGCCTACTTCTGTCACTCTTGGTTGTCCACCTTAGGTGTATAGTAAAGAACTATTGCTGAAGGCACCACATAATTCATAAATGGGGCCCAGAGACTCCTGATCCAAAACCCTCGTCCCTGGGGACAAGTTTTCATGGTACTAGAAGATATCATACAAAAGTTTCCAAAACCAAAACTAACAAATGTTTTCCCAACTATGATACTTATGAGCAATGTCAATGACCAGCATGTTCGGATAACCATAAGGGTACAGTCATGGCACACATACCTTGGTGATAACCAACAGCTCTTTAATTGAACTTAAAACCTACTTAACATGAGGGAGACCAAGCCTGGTACTGGAACCCTAGCTAACTACTCAGTGTTAGGAAAGTTGGAGGAGAATCTACAACCACTAATCTACTGAACCAGAATAATACCTAACAACAACCTAAAACATTTGTCCTTATGCTCACGGATAAGTGTAGTCTTAATGTGTTATAAAGGAAACTTCTTCTTGCATTAGATGGCGACTATTACAGAAAACTACAACCAATCAAAATGCAGCTGTGGAGCCCAGTCCAAATGGACACATCCACAAAAGACTCCCACACATAAGGCTCAGAAAACATTGCACAGAGAGGTCTGAAAGATTGTGAGCCAGAGGACCACAGAGTTTACTCTGAAAATGTATCTCCTAGGAATGTCAGAAATGACACCTATGCATAGAGTCTCACCAACCTGACTGCTGAAATGTGTCCTAAACAAGGATAACAGCAATGAACACTCAAAACTGGAAGGAGAAAATCCCACGAGGCCACAATCCATACAAAGAACTGTAGGCAACTAAGGGGAAGTCTGGGAAAGGGAAATGTGGCCCTCCCCAGGGAAGAACACATCAATTGTCTATTGAGTACTAAATGGTCAGCTTAGGAAACAAACATACAGGTAGCATTAGTTATATGGACTGTAAAATTTATATTTAGCAATATGTTCACACATACACATTTATAAATGATTGAAAAATCATTACTAAGAAGTTGAAGGAAGATGATGTGCTCAATAGAAAATAACTATTTCAAATGATAAATTTAACTACAAACTGATGGTGGATGTACAGAGGGTTAGAAAAGTGGGAATCTTCAGAAAACCATAGCTAGTATCTCATTAACACAAATATCAAATATTAGCGTAGTAATCCTTTTGTATAAGTGGGAGTATTGATTTTGGGACTGACTATAAATCATAAAAAGGGAAGCTGGTTTTCCTTATGGAAAAAATTGTTAAGTTTTGCATGTCATTCATGAACATTACCCCATATCCTTTATATCATCGCTGTATTACTTAAAATATCTATTATTGTGTAAATGCCACTGAAATGGGTTATTAAAATGTATTGTTTAGGGAATAACAACAGGACAAAATGGTCTTTATGTGAACCATTATTTGTTGGTTCACCTACAGTGATCAGCTGACCCTGTGGGTGCAGAACCCAAGGATGTAGAAACTGTACTAAAGGTCCTCAATAAGCAGCTGTCAGTAAGGTGTCCATGTAAGATGAGACTGCTGGGGAGGAAGACGAGGAAGAAGAGGACATTTCCCATAAAAACCACACTCTGGGTGTCACTTGGGATTTGGGAAGGTTACAAACACACGATGAGGAATCATGGAACCTTACTGTGCCCAAACTGATGCCTATGCTGGAAAGGTTGGGGGAATCCCTGGTTGAGCTGCTACCACATCTACTAGGTAGCTCTTAAGTTCCTCTTCCACTTTCTTTGTTAAGTGAGTCATTGTTATCACCCCATGGAAACTTCCTGGTAACCCACTGGGGATTACTAGTCATGATGCTGTTGCCTCTTAGCAGATGAATATTGTCTAGAACATTATTTATTGGCTTATTTATTTCATTTATTGCATTTTTTATTTATTCCTTTGCATGTGGCCATTCTACAAATAGAGCACGAGGATCGAAGGTTACCTAGGACAGTATACATTCTTACAAACCTGAGCTCAAATGTGGATGTTGTCAGGTTTTTGGGTTTTTTTTAGGGAAAAAAGGCCCAGACATCAATCAAGTATGTCAGAAACACAAATACTTTTGAAGATCTGCATTTACTTCTAGAAATAGAAATCTTGAGCAAATTTAGCAATAACAAATATGGGCAATTAACTAGTCTATGATCTAAACCAAGATATAGTACCCTCCTGTATTTGTTGTAGACACATATTTTATGAGTGGTAATATTTATTTTTCCCATGTGTTGGAATATTTAGAAGAAGTTCTTCAGAAGAACAAAGTCCTCAAAATAGAGAACAATAACAGAAAAGTCAGTGCATCCAACAATCTGCAGGGGGCCTGTTTTACCATGCAGGTAAAAGAACAAAGCTTTGGGTCAGGGATGGTGATTCCCCCAAAGGTTCTTTTATTGTTGAGAATTGGTTTTGCTATCCTGGGTTTTTTGTTATTCTAAAGTTGAGAAGTGTCTATTTCTTTGAAGAATTGAGTTGGAATTTTGATGGGGATTGCATTGAATCTGTAGATTGTTGCTTTTGGTAAGATAGCCATTTTTCCTATGTTAATCCTACCAATCCATGAGCATGGGAGATCTTTCCAACTTCTGAGGTCTTCTTCAATTTCTTTCTTCAGAGACTTGAAGTTCTTGTAATACAGATCTTTCACTTGCTTGGTTATAGTTACACCTAGATATTTTATGTTATTTGTGACTATTGTGAAGGGTGTTGTTTTCCTAATTTCTTTCTCAGCCCATTTATCCTTTGAGTAGAAGAGAGCTATTGATTTGTTTGAATTAATTTTATAAATAGCCACTTTGGTAAAGTTGGGTGTCAGCTGTAGGAGTTCTCTGTTAGAAATTCTGGGATCTCTGATGTGTACCATTATATCTACAAATAGTGATATCTTGACTTCATCCTTTACAATTTGTATCCCATTGAAGTCTTTTTTTTTTTTTTTTTTTTGTCTAATTGCTTTGGCTAGAACTTCAAGTACTACAAGTAGGGAGAGTGGGCAGCCTTGTCTTGTCCCGGACTTCAGTGGGATTGCTTCCAGTTTCTCCCCATTTAATTTGATGTTGGTGCTGTTGGTTTCCTGTATATTGCTTTTATTATATTTAGGTATGGGCCTTGAATGCCTTATCTTTCCAAGACTTTTAACATGAAGGGGAGTTGTATATTGTCAAAGGCTTTCTTGCCATTGATATTCATAAGGGAGATTGGTCTGAAGTTCTCTTTGTTGGCTCATTGTATGATTTAGGTATCAACATAACTGAGGCTTCATAGAATGAATTAGGTAGTGTTCTTTCTGTTTCTATTTTGCATAATAGTTTAAGAAGTAGTGGTATTAGGTCTTCTGTGAAGGTCTGATAGAATTCTGCATTAAAACCATGTGGCCCTGGCTTTTTATGGTTGGGAGACATTTAATGACTGCTTCTATTTCCTTATGGGTTATGGATTGTTTAGATAGCTTATCTGTTCCTGATATAACTTTGATTTGTTGTATTTGTCTAGAAAGCCATCTATTTCATATAGATTTTTCAGTTTTGTTGAGTATAGGCTTTTGTAGTAGCATCGGACAATTTTTTTCGATTTCCTCAGTTTTAGTTGTTATATCTCCCTTTCCATTTCTGATTTTGCTAATTTGGATACTGTCTCCTTGCCCTTTAGTTAGTTTGGAAAATGGTTTATCTAGCTTGTTGATTTTCTCAAAGAACCAGCTTTTGGTTTTGTTGATTCTTTGTATCATTCTAGTTATTTCTAATTGGTTGATTTCAACCCCGAGTTTGACTATTTCCTGCCCTCTACTCCTCTTTGGTGTGTTTGCTTGTTTCTGTACTAGAGCTTTCAAGTATGATGTTAAGTTGCTACTATTGAATCTCTGGATGAATCACCATCCCTGACCTCAAGCTGTACTACAGAGCAATTGTGACAAAAAACACATGGTATTGGTACAGAAAAAGACAGGTAGATCAATGGAATAGAATTGAAGATGCAGAAATGAAACCCACATACCTATGGTCACTTGATCTTTGACAAAGAAGCAAAAACCATACAGTGGAAAAAAGAAAGCACTTTCAACAAATGGTACTGGCTCAACTGGAGGTCTGCATGTAGAAGAATTCAAATTGATCCATTTGTATCTCCTTGTAAAAAGCTCAAGTTCAAGTGGATCAAGGACCTCCACATAAAACCAGATACACTGAATACAGTACAAGAGAAAGTGGGAAAGAACCTTCAACACATCGATCGGCACAGGGGAAAATTTTCTGAACAGAACACAAATAGCTCAGGCTCTAAGAACAACAATTGACAAATGGGACCCCATGAAACCTAAAAGCTTCTGTAAGGCAAAGGACAATCTCAATAGGACCAAATGGCAACCTAAAGATTGGGAAAAGATCTTTACCAACCCTACATATGATATAAGGTGGATATACAAAATATACAAAGATCTCAAGAAGTTAGACTTCAGAAAATCAAATAACCCAATTAAAAATGGGGTACAGAGTTAAACAGAGAATTTTCAAATGATGGATTTTGAATGGCCAAGAAGCACCTAAAGAAATATTCAACATCCTTAGTCATCAGGGAAATGATAATCAAAATGACCCTGAGATTTACACCAATCAGAATGGCTAAGATAAAAAAACCCAGGCAACAGCAGATGCTGGCACGGATGTGGAGAAAGAGGAACACTCTTCCTTTTTCAGTGAAATTGCAAGCTCGTACAACCACTTTGGAAATAATTCTGGAGGTTCCTCCAAAAATTGGAAATTTTTCTATCTGAAGGTCTAGCTATACCACTATTGGGCATATACCAGAATATGCTCCAATATCTAACAAAGACGTGCTTTACTATGTTCATAGCAGCCTAATTTATAATAGCCAGAATCTGGAAACAACCCAGATGTCCCTCAATGGAAGAATGGATACAGAAAATGTGATACATTTACACAATGGAGTACTGCTCAGCTATTAAAAAGGATGACTTCATGGCTTTTGTAGACAAATGGATGGAACAAGAAAATATCATCCTGAGTGAGATAACCCAAACCCAAAAGGACATACATGGTATGTTCTTACTGATAAGTGGATAGTAGCCTAAAACTCAGAATACCCACTGTACAACTCACAGACTATTTGAAGCTTAATAAGAAGGAAGGTCAAAGTGTGGGTGCTCCAATTTCACTTAGAAGGGGGAACAAAATAATCACAGGAGGCATAGGGAAGGAAGGGCCTGACTGAGGGAGGCAAGGAGGGAAAGGCAGAAGGTTGGGGGAGGGGAGGGAAGGAAGGATGATCATGTATGGGGAATAAAAATGGGAGAAAAGTCCAGAGGGTCAGGATAATAAATAGAAATATGTAGCAGGGGAGGGGGCACCGACCACTAGAAAATCCCAGATGCCAGGGATGCAAGAGGCTCCCAGGACCCAATGGGGTTGACATTAGTTGAATTAACCAACAGTGGGGAGATAGAATCTTAAGAGAACACCTCCAATAGATAGACATGGCCCCCAGTTGAAAGATGGGGCCATCTACTCATTTCAAAATCATTTACCCAGAATTGTCGCTGTCTAAAGGAAACACAGGGAAAAAAAGTGGAGCAGAGACTGAAGGAAAGGCCATCCAGTGACTACCCCACCTTGGGATCTATCCCATCTGCAGACACTAAACCCTAACACTATTGCTGATGTCAAGAAGTACTTGCAGACAGAAGCCTGGTATAGCTGTCCTCTGAGAGGTTCTATCAGCATCTGACCAATACAGATGCAGATACTCACAGCCAATTATCAGACTGAGCACAGGAACCCCAGTAGAGGAGTTGGGGGAAGGACTGAAGGAACTGAAGAGGATTACAGCCCCATAGGAAGAACAACAATATCAACTAACTAGACCTCCCAGAGCTCACATGGACGAAACCCACCAACCAAACAGTAAACATGAGTGGGTCCATGGCTCCCATTACATATGTAGCAAAGGATAGCCTTGTCTGGCATCAGTGGGAGGAGAGGAGCTTGGTCCTGAGGAGGATTGATGACCCACAAAGGGGGATATTAGATGGTTGAGGTGGGAGTGGGTGGGTGGGTGGGTGGGGGAGCACCCTCTTAGAGGCAAAGTGGAGGAGGGATGGAGTTTGCAAAAGGGAGACTGGGAAGGGGAACAATATTTGAAATGTAAATAAATTAAATAAATTTAAAAAAGAACCATACACATGCATAAGGAAATTGTAAGGAATTTTTTATTTCTAACAAACAAACATCAATAACAACAAAACCAAGGGAAAACAGCAAACAAAACTCAGCAAAGATGCTGCACAAAAAGAAGTGCACTGGGCTGACAGACAGTAACAAACTTCTAACAAAAGTTGACAATTTCCTGCCAAAGAAGTATGCCATGGGCCCCAGGATGTGGGTAAGACAAGTATGTTCCTGTGGTAATCATTTCCCAAACAAGAAATATAGTTAGAAACACAGAGCTTGGTTCAGTTGTGGCCTAACAAGTCTCCTGATTTATGAGAAAAAGAACAGAGTAGACTAAACTGTTTTGAGGAACAAATACTGAGTTGTGAATCAGCTAAAGCTGTCAGTTGGTTCAGCTTTAATCAGACAGCAATGATTTCTTAATTGATGATGGAAAGAAATAGCTTAACGTAGTTTGATATTTATCCAAAGCATCTTTTCTCACTGGACATTACTACACACACACACACACACACACACACACACACACACACACTAGTTGTGGTGAGGGTAGTAGTATTCCACAGCCACACTAAATAAAAATCTATATGTAGCTCTTAAGTTTTTAGTCAGTCCAAAAATAAATAATAATCCTATCAAGGATATAAATACAGTCATTTCATTAGAACAAGATGTAGGTTGGGCGTGGTCATGCGTGCCTTTAATTCCAGCACTTGGGAGGCAGAGGCAGGTGAATTTCTGAGTTCCAGGCCAGCCTGGTCTACAGAGTGAGCTACAGGACAGCCAGGGCTACAGAGAGAAACCCTGTCTCAAAAAACAAACAAACACCTATAGGGTTGCAGACCCCTTTAGCTCCTCCATTGGGGGCCCTGTGATCCATCCAATAGCTGACTGTGAGCATCCACTTCTGTGTTTGCTAGGCCCTGGAATAGCCTCACAAGAGACAGCTATATCTGGGTCCTTTCAGCAAAATCTTGCTAGTGTATGCAATGGTTTCAGCGTTTGGAGGCTGATTAGGGGAGTGGGGGGAGTATGGGGGATTTTTGGGATAGCATTGGAAATGTAAATGAAGAAAATACCTAATTAAAAAAGGAAAAAAAAACAAACAAAAACAAAACAACAAAACAGAAAGAAAAAAAGAAAGAAAGAAAGAAAGAAAGAAAGAAAGAAAGAAAGAAAGAAAGAAAGAAAGGAAGAAGGGAAGAAAGGAAGGAAGGAAGAAGGGAAGAAAGGAAGAAAGGAAGGAAGAAAGAGAAAGAAAGAAAGAAAGAAAGAAAGAAAGAAAGAAAGAAAGAAAGAAAGAAAGAAAGAAAGAAAGAAAGAAAGAGGGAAAGGAAGAAAGGAAGGAAGGAAGGAAGGAAGGAAGGAAGGAAGGAAGGAAGGAAGGAAGGAAGGAAGGAAAAAAGGACAAGATGTACCCATTTGGTTCCCCATAAGCGTGTATAGTTTTCTTAACTTTACTGCAGTCTTAAATTCCTTGGATATCTACACATCAGTGCTGTTTTGCCCACTGCCCTGGTCATTGCCATGAACTCCTTTTATGTGTCCATCCTCATAATTAATGCCTATCATCTATTCAATGACTGTCAGTGATGCACTAATCCCCTTTCATTCATTCCTGTTTTCATCTTGTATTTGCTAACCTAGAAGCCAGCGATACTTGAAACCATAAGTGTTCCCATTCTGCACTCCATGGCTGTACCATTTTACCCAGAATCTGCATTCAAGAACACTGCTTTTATATCTTCAATTCTAAGGATGAAATGAAGTGTGACGGGGAGAGTTGGGGGATAAAATTAGTATGTATTGCTTTAATCTAATGCATAGTCCACTTGGCTACATATTTAACCTTTACCATCTAAAATGAACTTAATAAAGACAAAATAAGTATATCAGCAGCAGCAGCATCATTACTTCATAAATTGAGGTATCAAATGTCTCCAGTGCTTAGAGATTAGAGACCAGAGGTCTACAGTTAGTTGTGAATAAAGTCCACTGTTTAATCCCAAAGGTTTCTGAATAGCTTTCTAACAGGGAGGTGGTATTTCCATTTCCTTAAAACATTAGTGATTTCTTTGTTCTGAACTCTTAATAGAAATATATCATAAAGTGTTATAAACCACATGTATTGTATACTTATTTCAAATTATCATATTTATTTCATAAATATGTATAATTTAAATGTAAAATAACATTGAACTGAAAAAGTATACAGACTATGCAATTTGCATCCAAAACTTTTATTATTTGAATAAAATATTATATGAATTTATGCCACTCTAGACCATAACCGCTTTCTTTTCCATTTTTCCTATGAAACAATATACAATTGAGCTAACTTGCTTTGAAAATTATCTTTTAACAATTGTTTTTGAAACAAAGGTAGACAGCTCATGAAAGAAAAATTCTAGCGAGGCATTGTTCTGACACCTGCTTGCTCAATATAGCAGACTTAATTACTTTTAGACTGATCTAATATTACCATGAGCAACAGATAATACTGATGAGTACTCTAAGCAGGCAAAACTCAGTCATAGACATGAATTAACACAGGAAAGAATGTAAAGGTCTATTTTCATTCATAGGAATTAAATAAAATGCCACAAATTAGCATTAAGAAAAAGAATTTATTATGATTTGTTCACCCAAATTATTACATGTTAGTATGTACCTTATAATCTTCATAATCTTTGCTATCGAGCAAGTTCCTTTTCCTCACTTCTACACGGTGTTCCTCAGTGGGTTCTGTTTGTCCATGTGTAAGAGAAGTCTGTTCATATATAGGAATTCCACTAAAAAACAGTTCTTTCCAATCGTGCATCATCTTATGTGGAATAAGACTATTGAGACAAAAAGAATAAAGGAAGTGATCAATGAATGGTTCAGTGAAATACACACCTTACCTTAATCATTGGTCTTATGCTATATTTATATAAGTGATTGCCCTTAATTTGACTTAAATAGAAATGATTATTTCAAACAATTTTAAAAATCATCATGTATACAATGCCAGAATTACCAATATACATTAAACTTTTCTGTTACAATGATAGGCACATAAGTAAACTGTTATCTTAAAGGAGCCTTGGTATCTATTTACTCTAGTCATTGCTTACAGGAGTAGAATGTTTGGCCATTTAAACCATGACTTATGGTTGCAGTCATTTGCTACCAAAGTTGGGAATTAAGCCTTGGTTTTTGGGTCATGCTCATTGCTTTAGATAAACTGTTCTCTTAAAGCATGGATGACAAGAATGGTTTGAAGAGCCATTGATACTAAGCCACATTTAATTCCAGATATTTTATGAGATACAAGAGTGATTGCAATTCCTAGCCTCCGATAGCCAGCTCTGGGAAAAAGGAATTACATAAATAAGAGGTTCAGCTGAGAATTATACAATGGGGGAAAGTAACAGTTTGACTTGACCCAATTTGTTGGTTTGAGAGAAGCCTCATTGAAGAAAAGTCTGCTGGGCTGAAGCCTAGAGAAGGTACTCAGGACAGAGTGACTAGAAAACACCTTGGAGGGAACAAAATGGGTGAGAGAGAGAGGCTGGCATGACTCCGACTGTGTTGCTAAAAGAAAAACAAGCAAACAAACAAAATAGCTCATCTAGAGTTTGAAATCACAATTCAAAAATAAATGTATTTACCACATGGATGGATCTTGAAAAAATGCTACGTAAACAACCTTGATACAAAAGCACATGTACTTTATGCTTCCGTGAGTAGAATTTGCCTAGAAATGGTCTATTAGACGATGTAAGTTAAAATAGAGACACTCAGGGACTGGTAGAAGGGTTGTGAGGATCTGTTGATCATTGAGAACAGATGTAGAAACCTTTCTCGTTTAAAAGGCATGCGGTCGGTCAGTCAAGGGTCTTGAAGAATCAGCTCTCATCCGATGCAGGCTTTGATTCTCTTTTCTCACTCCCTCACTTACCAGAGTGGAAAGCTAAAATCACCTGAGTTCCTTCTTGCAGTATTTTAACACTTTTCCTGATGATTTCAGTATGACATCTGTGGATGTTCTCTGGCTTTGTAATCACAATCCATTAAATTCCTCCACGTATTTCACTCACAGAAAGACAAGACAAAAGAAAAAGAAAAGAAAAGAAAAAAGCCACACACAGCTATCTGGCCTTACTGTTATTTTTCTCACACTCAAGGATGCAATGACAACACCAGACGAAATGACTAAGGCAGAGATGCTTCATAAAGCTGCTTCTCTAGTCTCCAAGAATATGGATAACCTCTCAAGACTCCAGCCTCACACTCTTCCTTCCCCACTAGATCTGCTGAGGCTCCCGAGAACAAAAACCACTCGCAGTGGCTTCTGACCTGAATGTTCTTCTTTTCTCTTAACTGTAATATTTCTCTCTCTCTCCTCTCTCTCTCTCTCTCTCTCTCTCTCTCTCTCTCTCTCTCTCTCTCTCTCTCTCTCTCTCTCTCTCTCTCTCTCTCTCTCCCCCCCTCTGTCAAGAAAAATATATTTTAGTAATCATTAGAGAATTTCATACAATATACTGATCATTGTTACACCCCATATCTCTCCTGTTATATTTCTCCTACCACCCCTTCTCTAGACCAGCACTCCCCATCTTATCTTAGCTACCATCCCTCATCAAAGAAGCTCCTCTTTATAGCAGGTGGAAACCATCACAGAATACCATACTAAAGGCAATACCAAGTTAAAAGCCCAACAGATATTTCTTCATCACGACTCAGGCATCCTCAGGGAATGTCCCAGAAGATGGGGCAGAAATATAAGAGCCAGGCTATCAGGAAATCTGCTATGAAACAGTCTCTCCTAGAAATGCCTGCTTGAATAAGACCTGAATCATCATCATCACCATCATCAATCAGTGGACATGCTAACATGGAAGGGAGAAATTTTTGTTAGACTCCATTCCTAGACAGAGATACAAGTAGCTTCAGAGCTGGCTCAGTGGTAAGGAGAACATGTTTTCCTCTTAGAGAGTCTGAGTTCAGTTTCCAGAAGCCACATCAGGCCGCTCACAAGTGTCTAACTCTAGCTCCAAGGGATTTGATACCCTCGTAGAGGTTCTGAGGGCACTAGCATACTCTTAATACATACATACATACATACATACATACATACATACATACATGCAAGCATTAAAATTATTTGTTTTAAATGCATGTGTCCATTTGTACTAGCTATTCAACCTTCTCAAATGATTCATGTTTATCCTCTTACCTTATATAAGTAAAACTATACATTGCTATTAGTCATGATATAGTATTGATGTAGTTTAAACACAGACCACTTATGACCACAGAATTACTAATGGGATATTTCTATAGCTTTGTTCTCTTCTTTCCCCACAATCCATTCTTTAGTCCCCTGATAACTGCTAAGTTCAAATTCCAGGACCAACCAACCCCACTGTTCCCCACCCCAACACACACAAAGACTGGTGTAATAATAGCACACTGTTGTATTTACAGCACTGGGAAGGCAGAAATAGGTAGATTCAAGTGGACAGTTCTGCTTTTGTCATGTGATGTTTTCCTGAAGCAGACTCATGTGATATTTTGCTGCTGCAGATCCATGAAAGGACAGGTGAGGTTTGGAGAGAGTATAAGTAGGAACCAATAGATAGTGACGGGTCGCTGCACTTGCTTAGCTAGCTTTGCAACATTTCATTGGTCTCTAGTCTTTGCTGATCTTTACTTTGTTGAGGGAGACTCAGCAAAGAACTTCTCAAGGCATTCTGGCTTGTCCTGATCATTCCTGCTGAATCATGCCCATTTGGTGGAGGCCGGGTTGTTTTTGCTGGGTCGTGCTTCTGCTGTGGATTTGTGTTTTGGTGACACTTTTGAACTGGATTATTGGTATCCCGACACTACTGAACTAGACTGCTGCTATCCTGACAACAGAGATATACAGGACAGTGGGCTATAATGGGGTGGGGGAGTGGGGGTCAAAGTATTTGAGAACCTTTATTAAAGTAGGTCTTGAAAAAGCTGAGCCAACAGTAGATCCCTGATGTGACGGGCAGTCAGACTAGCCTACTGCTAAGCCCCCAAAGTGTTGGTAGCCAGAGATCTCCCAAAGCCTTATCTTATAACTTGTGCTCATTCTACAGTAACTGTTGCAGAAGAGAATTAACTCCTGCAAGTTGTCCTCTGGCCTTCCCCCACCCATTCTGCTGTACCTACACACATGAACCTGAACACACACACGCACACTCACTCACATGCACACACATCTGAGCATGGTGGTACATGTCTATAATCTCCACAATCAGTAGGCTGAGGCAGGGGGTTTAGAGTTGCTAGCTAAGACCCAGGCTACACAGCTATAGATGGAATAATTTAGGGATTGGCTTTTCACTTAGTGTAATTATTGGGATGTGTCATGTTCCAATAGCTTATTCTTTTAATTGCTCAATATATTTCATGGTATGGATGTACCACAATTGAACCATCACTTCCTGAGTGACATATGGGTAGCTATCCATTTTAAACTATTACTGTATGGATTCTTGGAAGCACATATGCATAGGCTTCTGTGTCAGTATACATCTGAAGAGTTTTAGGAGAAATATCTGTATGGAAGTTGTACATTATGCTTTTTAAGAAACTGCCCTGCTCTTTTCCACATGGGCTCCCCCAGATTTTACCCTTACTAATAGTGAGCAAGTGATTTTCTACATGTCAGTGACAGAGGCATTTGCTGTCATTTTCCCTCATTTCAGACGTTCTGATAATGACCTCTCACTGTGAGCTGTGTTGAAATTGTTCTAATGTCTAATGAGGTTGTACATTTTGTATGTATTGTTCAATATTATGTTTTTTTTCTTTCTTTGATGTATATTTTAGTTTGGATTGACATTGTTTTATTTCTTTTCTGGTAAAGTTTTTGTGTATTTCTTTCAGTTTTTAAAAATTATCTATTCTTTCATGTTTTGTTATATGAATACAGTGTATGTAGCTCAAAACCAACTCACCCCATACTCCAACTCATCGTGAATCTCTGCCCTCAAATTGTCCTCCCAAGTTCATTTCCTCCTCCTCTTCCTCCTCCTCTTCTTTCTCCTCCTCTTCTTCCTCCTCATCTTCCTCTTCTTTCTCCTCCTCTTCCTCTTCTTCCTCCTCCTCTTCCTCTTCTTCCTCCTCCTCTTCTTCCACTCTTGTTTTTCTTTTTCTCCTTCATAATCCACTGTCCTTATGCACACGGATAAAGGTTCAGCAGCTAGAGCATGGACAACCTACCCATGGCGTTGCTACTGAAACACCCTGCCTGAGGTTTCATCACTAAATGAGGTGCTTCTTCCCATATGGTGTCTGCTATAGGCTAAGAAGCCAGTAGTTTTTCTTCTGGTCAATTTAGGGAACACACATGTGAGCTGCCATTCCTCTGCTCACACTGCACTCTGATTCTTATAGTCTTTTTCAACGGGGTTGTTTAATTTTGTAAGAGTCCATTTTTTGACTTCTATCTTTTGTACAGAAAATGGTTTTTATTGTAATGGAGTACAGGTTGTCATGGTTTTCTCTTACAAATCATGATTTTGGTATCAAGTCTAAGGCTTTTTTGTCTATATATAGGTCAACTGAACATTTCTCTCACATGAAATATTTTATACTCTTTTACATTTCCACCTAGGACTTATTTTCATTGAATTTGTATATATTATGTGATAAGAAGTTCGCCTGCCTGTGATTATCCAGTTGAATTAGTATTATTTCCTACCACGGCTGTCTTTCTCTCATCAAATTACTTCAGAAAATCACATGAGTGGTTTTGTAGTAATCTGTATTTGGGCTTCTCTATTCTGATCAATTGATCTGTGTGTGAGCCCTTCTATCGACAGCTCATATTCCTCATGACTTCATTATTCTGTACAATTCTTTCTTCTTTTCTGGTAACTTTATCTCCATATGAATGGAATAATAGTTCAGCTATATTTACAAAAAAGGAGGCAAGAGTGGCTTCATAAGGTGAATTGGAATTGTGGTCATTTTTTCTTCTCTGCAAGGCATGTGTATAATTGTTTTGGAAATGAAGTTTAACTGTTATTTCTTCAAATGTTTGGGAGAAATCTTCAAGAGTAATATCTGAAGCTGAAAAGTCTTTTTGAAGATTTTTAAAATTACTAATTCAATTTCCTTAAGCGTTAAAGGCTTATATAAATTCAAGTACTTATTGAGCCTGCCAAATTTCATATAGGTGCTTTGTGGCATTTCTGTTGCTGAGAAATTATCTCATGTCTTCAGATAGCAAGTGAAGTGAGCTCAGTCATACACACCATTGTCAATTATCCTTCTGGTCCTTGATGGCTCAGAGTTTGTTTGTTTGTTTGTTTTATTTTCAAGACAGGGTTTCTCTGTGTAGCCCTGGCTGTCCTGGAACTCACTCTGCAGACCAGGCTGGCCTTAAACTCAGAAATCTGCCTGCCTCTGCCTCCCGAGCACCAACACGCCTGGCCAGAGTTTATTTATTGCTACGTTCCTCTTCGCTGTTTATTTATCCCTTCTTAGTTTAGATTCCTCAGGTGGCAGTGGTAATGATGTGAAACTTATTATTCTTTTGAAAGAATGGTGCTTTTTACTGTAAATTTTTGCCAACACTGTTCTTTCTGTATCCCACAAGATTTCCTGTGTTGTATTTTCATTTCATCTTTTTCAATACATATTTGTATTTCCCGTAAGTCTTCCTGTTAGATCTGAGGGTTATTTATTTAGAAGTGAGTTTTTAATTTCCAAGGGTTTGGAGTTTTTCTTCTCATCTTTTATTTGTTGATAATGTCATACAAAGAGTTTTAACCACATTTACCCTATCCCTAACACCTCTCAGCCTACCCAACATTTACATTCTCTTTGATTTTCACCCTTATGTACAGTTTGTGCTGCCTGTACATATTCACTGGCATGTGGCCGTCTGCTAACACAGGAGTGACCTACACTGGTTTCTTTTTCGATTCCACTCCTCAAGGACCACACTCCATAAGTGTTTTAAAGTTGTTGAGGTTTGTTCCTGGTCAGGGTTCTCTGGGGAAACATAACTGATGTTATTTCTGGTGATTTCCCTTGCTCTAAAGTCTATTTAGTCTGATACTAATATAAAATCTTCTGCTTTATCTTGATTAATATGTCCAGCTTATATATCTTTATTTTTTTTTTACCTCTAATGAGCCTATATCATTGTATTAGAAATTATTTTCTTATAGATTAAAAGTTTGGTAATATTTTTATTCCCCCATCACTGTTTTTAATTAGCATATTTAGAGATGAAATTATTATATGAATGTGAAGTCTATTAATTCGTATTTCATAGGGTTCTAATTCTTCGCTTGTTTCTTTCCCCCATTTATTATGGATTAAATGATTATGTTTGCAGATCATTTTTAATCTGTCTGTAACATATCCTGTACAGGTTACTTAGTATGTGTAACAGACATTATACTGTTCATATACAATTCATACATCTACTAGCATCATTTCACTGCTGACAAAACCAACCAACCGAACAAACGAACAAACACCAAATCAAAGAAGCATGACCTTTTTCTGTTTCTTTATGCTCATCAGCTTGTAATGACAGGCATCCTGTGTGCACATTGAGAAGTATACTTCACAGTGGTACAGTGACCTTCAGATCCCCAGGGAACATGCCTTCTAAGGAAGAGAAGGGAATCCTATTCTCACCTGTCTGTTGTTTATGGGTTCTTTCTTCACTTTGCCTAGTACTAATTTTCTTTTATAAAAGGGTCTTCTTCCTAGTATGAAAACATCTTTTAGCCACCCACTGGAGAGGAGGCACGCTGCCAGCAAATGCTCTTGGTAACCATGACTTAACACTGCCTATTTCTCCCTTTGATATGAGAGGCTTCTTTAAAGCACTTATACATTTACTTTCAATTTTATTTTGGAGCAGTTTGTCTGCATGTATGTTTGTTCACCACATGTGTGGCTGGATACTACAGAGGTTAGGAAAGGACACACAATTTCATAGAACTGGTGCAATAGATAGTATGACTCACTCTTTGGATGCAAGGGTTTGACCTGGGTCCTCTGTAAGAGCAAACAATGATTTTACATTGTGAGCCATGGCTCCAGGCTCCCTCAGTGGGTATTTTCACTGAGTATATGATGCTGGGTTGAGAGTTCATTGCTCTGACACTTCTGGATTCTCTGGTTTATGGGAAGAAATCATCAGTCTTTTGAAATACTTTGCTCCTGAGGTGTTTCTCTGGGGGCTTTCATGGTGCCCTCTTTCCAAAAATTTCACAAATTTAATTATGATATGCCTTTCTATGAACTTATTTGGGTTTATCTTATCAGGAGTTTGTTTAATTTTTGAATCTGTAGATTGGTGAGTCTTGGTGAGTTAAATAAATTTTCAGATATTATTGTTTTGAGCACTATCCCACTCCATTTATTTTCCATTTCCAGGACTGAAATACTATGTGTAATAGCTTGCATCTTGCGTTATCTTAATATCCTATGGCTTGAGAGCTTGGTTATCAAATTGTGGCAGTATTCTCATGGAGTGGAAAGGAACACTTAGGTGGTAGGGGCCTGGTAGGAAGTTAGGTCTTGAGGGAACACTGGAACCCTAGCATCTCTCTTTCAGTTCCTTGTTGCCAGCAGACAATGGGCTTCTCTACCACATACTTCCCTTTCTACCTTGCACAGCCTAAAAGGAACAAGGTCAAACAATCATAAAATAAAACTTTTGAAACATGGGTCAAAAGTAGAGATTTCACCCTCATAAGATATTTTGTCTCAATATTTTGAGCAGTGATAGAAGACAGATATGACAGTGGTAACTATCTCCAGGACTGGACTCTTTATTCTTAAACCTACAGTCTCTGTTATTCACCTTGGGCAATTTACATTAGTCTGTCTCTTATTCACTGTGCCTTCTTTCTGTCCATGTTATCCTGCTCTCGTGCTCAACCACTGAGCTCTTATTTTGGGTACTGTACTTTTAAATTATAAAATTTCTATTTATTAGTAATTTTTATTGCATCTCCATTCTGGGACTACATTTTCACATTTGTTTCAAGCAGCTTATAATTGTTCACTGAGGCCCTTTGCCATGGCTGCTTAAAAACCTTAATTAGATAATTTCAAGACCTCTGTCATCTAAGTGTTGACATCTGCACTCATTTTCGAGGGTTGTTATAACAATCTACCACAAACTGGATGGGGAAAAAGAATAGTAATTGGTTGTTCAACACAGTGTTGAAAGCTGGAATTTTTAATTCAAGATGTTGCTTAGCCCAGGTATCTTCTGCAAACCATGTTAAATCCCTTTACCTTTTCTATTTCTTTGATGATATACTGGAAATATCACATGCTGCCTCTGTGGTAACATAGTGTTTTGCTGTGTATCTCAACTCTCTCTTACAATGATACCAGTTACACTGAATCATATATCTCACCATAATCTATCATATCTGTAATATCTCTGCTTCCAAACAAGATCACATTTATGGAGAATGCAGTTCAGTATACAACAGCATTACCCATTGTCTTTTCACTTTCTGTTTATGCTCTTTCTGGTTCTTGACATGAAGGCCAACAATGACTTCTTTTTTGTCATAGCTTAGAATATTTTGCATCTCAATTTTGTTTGATTATTTTTGACAATGTTCTGGCAAAGGAGAGTGGAAATACTGTCTTGTTACTGGCAAGTAACAAGCCCCTAAGTGCCTCCCATGAGACATAAGGAATGGATCACATTGCCACTTTTGGGAGGAGGTAGGAATTTTGCTTTCACGGAGTCTTCATCAGATCTACTGTAGAGACATTTGTATGTCTGGGGAATGTTTCTACTAGGTCTCCTCCAACAATGTCACAGAAGACTGCAAAAGTTTTCTGCCATGCTCAGCTGGGGACAAAAATCCATGCCTCCTGCTGGACCTCCCTGCCATCATTGTGATGAAAGATGTTACACTGCAAGGGTAGATGAGGGTTCCTACCCTTGTTAGCATGAGGAGAGGTGAGGCTACAATTTTGCCTATGGAATTTAGGTTGAAAACAGCCATTATTACTTAAAAAGTTTTATTCTGCTAGCTTATTTCTTTATTGTAGAATCAGTACCATTAATGTGCCTGAAATAAAAAAAAAAAAGTCCAGGTCTTGTTTAGGAAATTTGAAGCCAAAATAAAATTCACGAGGGTCATTACTGCACAATCTGTTAGACCTGAGTGATCAGCCATCTCACTTTTCTCCATGTTTTCCTACCCTTCCCATGTGTGATTAAAAAGTAGGTGGTCTAAGTGTACTTAGTGGGAGGAGTAGGGATAAGTATATTTATTCTGCTATTCCCAAATTGAACTCAATTTGCAGTTGTGTCATAAAATGATGAACCTTTATTTGCTTATGGAGCTCCATGTCCAATTATTTGTATTTCTCCTTTCACATCTGATTTATATCACTGTCTAATATTAAATTTTTTTGGTCCTTATAATCCATTATTAACTACTCCAATTGGATTATGTCAATTTTCTCTTTATTTCATTGATCACTTCTGCATACCTTTCATTGATGTTCTGCTTGAAATGTCAGAACATTTGAATTTATAACTTATAACATATATAGTTCTATTACATAAAATACAATTTATAATATAACTTATAAGTGTATTATATTAAAACATTGCTTTTAAATTCCTTTGTTTTTGAGTCAGTATAATTTATTTTCAGTTCAGTAGGTGTGTAACATATTTCTAACTTCAAAACGATGTCACTACGTGATTACATTTAATAAATGATAATTGTTACCTTGACAAGTGACAATTTAGACACTACCTGTGAATAGATGAAGATGTCTTTACTCCAAATAATGCCAGAATGTAATGCTTTCAACCCTCCGCTTCCGATTCTCTATTCATACAATCTGCTCTGCCTATCTGATTGTGTCTGCTTTCCCTATCAATTCTGTCTCCTTTGCTTATCGATTGTGTCTGCTCTGTCTATCGATTGTGTCTGCTATGCCTATAGATTGTGTCTCCTTTGCCTGTCAATTGTGTCTGCTCTGCCTATCGATTGTGTGTTTGCTTTGACTATCGATTGTGTCTGCTTTGCCTATCAATTGTGTCTGCTGTGCCTATAAGTTGTGTCTGCTGTGCCTTTCCAGTATGTGTTTCTGCTTTGCACTTACACCACTCTCACTCCTGCAGTGACAATGTTGAGTTAATCATGCAAAGTGATACTCACTTATTTGTCAGCAACCTATAGTCTGCCACCTTCGTGCACAAATCAAGCATTTGATCCAAAATCTCTGCACATATCCCATAATGCTTCTCATAACGCTGTTGGGCTCTTTCCACAGAGATCTTTTCATGAATTTCCTTCTCCCTCAAGGTTTGTTCTGCAAAATCAATCTTGGCTTGTTTGGCAAGAGCCTAAGAAAGCAAGAATGAACTTTAAGTCACTATTGTTATGCCATTATTCATATGAAGATAATAGCATGCCAAAAATATTTAAATAGAATAAAATCCCCCTTTATATCAGGATTTAATTAATTAAGAATCAGTTCTCACTCCTTAATACTCTAAGTATTGCGTATGACAGCAAAGGCAGTGCTAGAGAGACTCCAACAAAACACTATAGTGGAAAGTGGTATAGATGGTAAAAGATCACAGAGAAATATGTTAGTCTGGGTCAGAGGGCAAGCATAGCTGACTGATGCTTAAACACTCGGTGACCAGGGCCCCTCCACCAGGAACATGTGCTATGACCACTGGATTTCCTGTTTCAGTATTAACTTATGAACTGACTATATATGTGATTGGTAGTTACTTGGTTATAGTGCTTTGAGATAACACACTTAACACATTCAAGTATGCTAAACTCCTTACTGCCTTAGCCTTTATAAAAGGATGACATTCATTCATAGAAATGTCTATTCATAGAAACAGAAAGTAGTTAAATATGTAAATATCTTATTACCACTATCTAGTGGATTGCAATCACTTTGTTTAACTTGTTCTTCACACAACACAAGGGCTAGCCAAACTGAGAGTAACACGACGCTTAGTTGAAGGGATTCCTCTCAGAAAAGTCTACCAGCTGCTTCAGAAATCAGGTCAGGTGCTAAGCTGCCTCACAGATACCATCTAACTCCTGTAACTTAACTCCTGTAACTTAGAAATAAGTGTACGTTTTGCAGGAACTGTCTTCAAATTCAAGCCCCAACTTGTGTGCAGAATTAAAGTTCAAGTATTTAAGGATAGCAACAAATTATTTATTCCATGCCCAGTTTCATTTTCTTCAAAGGAGGGATGTTAACAATTTTATTATACCCAGAAAAAAATAACTGAACAATTTCATCTGAATAAGTTATAATAAATTATAAGACTGAAGAAAATGGATTGTGATGTGAAGTCCACCATTTGTCTTACAGTGGCTGTCTTATTTTGCATGTTTGCTTTTAATTTCCTTGGGTTGGATGACCTCTAAGATCAGTCCAGTGTATTCGGACGATTCAGGAATGACACTAGCCTCTTTCATTGCTGCCTTGTTTCACTTGGTAACCCTGCCGAGTGAGTAGAGGTGAGACAAGGAGCATTATGTCATGGTTTCATGATATCAAGAGGAGCTCAGACATGGAAGAAACTTGGCAGATGAGAATTTATGGTGACAATGACACCAAAATTGCTGAAGCTGGTTTGCCACAGGAACCAAAACTCTGAAGGAAATGATGCAAGCTCCCTAGCAGCAACAGAACAGTTTCCACCCTGAGCTGCTGGTGGTGCTGGTGCTGACTCCTGACTCCCTTGTCCTCCTTCATGCTTGCCTGCCTAGCTGCCTTCTCTCCTCCCTCCCTCTCCTCCTTCTCTCCCTGCATCCATCCATTGATCCCCCCTCGCTCTGATCCTTCCTGTCTTCCCTCTCTCATCTGGCTTCCTCTGTATCTCTCTTCCTCTCTTCCATCTGCCTACTTGGCCTCCCTAATATATTTTAACTCTGCTGTTAGCTCTGTGCTAGTCACTGTGCAGTCTTATCTCATCACATCAACATATGTAGCAGCCCTAAAGGAAGAAAGGGGAAATATAAAAGAAGTCTGTGGATATTGTAATTCTTAATAGTGATGAGATTAGGCTACAGAGACCTACAGGAAGGCTCTGATCCTAACACTTTTGACTTTTAAACTATTGGTTTCTCTTTACATATGTGTAAGACTTACAGATAGTGTTCCTCTGTGGTTTTTGTAATAGTTTTCTATGCATATAATGAGAATAGTGCAATTGTGCTTTGAAGCAAATGCTCAAAATTTTGTGATTAATTATTATTCATAGCAGTAGGTGGCACCAAAATTTAAAATCAAGAACTACTGGTCTGGACGAAATGTGCTTTATCATGGTGTATCATAGAAGGAGCCAACAAGTGCTGGCAAATGCCCTTATTTACCGAAAGAGCTCCTCTCCTGTCCAGGCTCATTTAAGAGGGTTTTTTTTTTTTAATGACAGCACATGCAAGCTACCTAAAATGTTGAGCTCCATGTCTCTGTAATCAAGTTTAATAAACTGATAAGTATGAGTTCCCCAATGGGAAAGAGCCAAAAATCGAGTCAAGAAATCCACTGATAAACAAACCTATTTTGTTACAAGAACGCATACGCAGGAAATTCAGGAGAAATATGATATAGTAAATGAGTAACACATTGGATATTTTGTTTTTTGTGTTTCAAAATAATATCCTAGTAGCATAGAACATACCCAGGAGACAGATCTTGGCTTCTAGGCACCGTTCTCATTGACAATAAACTACAATATCCCTGCCTTTCCATGGATTATTATAGTTTAGAGAAAGGAGCATTGCAATATAGTATAGGCCTGCGAAGTTGTATTATACCAAAGAGTAATGAATTGTTTATTTAAAACTAATTCTTTCTTATTAAAAGAAAGCTTCTTCAAAGGTCTTGTTCTGCCTCAGAATAATCTCCTACAATAGCTCACACTAGTAACTTTAGAGATAGGCAAGTCCATTGGGTGTCTGAGGTAAAAACATATTAATTTCAGGACATGAAAATTAGATGATCGTCATCAGCCTTCTGTCAGCAAAACTATATCTGAAGAAATTGAAGAGATGTATTTTAGGTATTTAAAGAAAATAGAGATGAACCAAGTATTTCAAACTGACAAGCACGAACAGAGACACACACTATCATCAATATCTGAGAACTCCGTGAATATTAATACTGAAGAGTGTTTCCTGAGGAGTCATTTGGAATTAGAACTAAAAAAGCAAGCAAAAGTGGTGGGCAACAAGTGAACACAGAACTGGTTGCAAACATTCAATGCTTAGAATCAAGGCAGCTCATGGAGTGTACACTATGCAGGGGCTGCCTCCTACCCTGCCAGTTAGAAACTGATGACCAAATAGGATTTTTAATGGAGATTTTATTTACCGCTTCTCTATCAAGAGCATCCTGGAAATCCTTAAGTCGTCTTTCTTCAAATTGTTTCTCTCGGAAAATTCTATTTTGCCACAAAACTTCCTTCTCGTGGCGAACGTGCATGAGCTGAACAGCAATCCTGCGCTCCTGCTGGGACTGGCGCATGAGCCGGTGAATGAGCTGTTCTTCCCGATAGGCCTCCTGTGAACATCAGCACAAGGGCCAATGACATGCCAAAGTCAAGTTCATATTACCCAGTGGCTCAGAAGTCAGCTTGCAAATGTGTGGAAGACATGATCGTCATTTAAGTCTACTTTTGCCCTTTGGTTTAACTTTGAACAGAACACACACACACACACACACACACACACACACACAATTTAACCATAGAGACTTAATAATAGATCTTTCTAGAAACTTTATCATATAGAAACTTGCAATTGCTTCAAATAAGTTGTTAATTCCTCTAAAATTTAATGAAAACAAATTATGTGAGGTTTCAAAAAAGCAATGCAATTCTCAATTTATAAGTATGTTTTCGGAAGTTTGGAAATTAGGTATATGCACGTCATTGTAACTACCTTTAGAAAGATGATGTGGGTAAATAAGGAACTGGTGTCTTTCTTGGGCAATAAATCAACACCTAATTTGGAACAGTGGGATGGCTGGGTAAAGGCTTTGTTTAGTTTCAGTTTGAAGAACTATAAGAACCTTCACATGAAAGCTTAAGTGGGAAAGATTTTGTTGTTGTTGTTGTTCTATTATAAAAGTAACTCATGCCTCAGAAACTAAGACACAGGCTTTCCCACTTGCTCAGGTAACTTTTAACCAGTTCCATAACTAACCATTTTGGAGGGAAGGGCCACAGTACGATTTAAGAATAACTGAGTAGCTCAGGGTCTTTGAGCTACTAATGAGGGTGCTTTGAAAATTGATAAGTAGGGATTTGGGTTTTTGTGATGTGAGAATTTATCTATGAGATCTGATGCAGAGTGACAAATGACAGGTATATAAAATACTTGCTTGTATAAACACAGGGCCATGTATTCTGAAGTTGTAGGCAATGTTCATGTAGAACCAACATCACATAGCTCACCTCCTGTGCTTCATGGGCCATTAGCTGATCCATCAACAATCTCCGTCGTCTTTTTTCCCTTTGCTCGCGTGCGAAAGCATCTTCTTCTAGGCGTTTCTGGATCTTTTTAATGTAGTCATCATCTGAATAAGTGTTGAGCAGTTCTGCAGTTGTCTGGTCTGTTGTTTCTAAAGAAGTCTTGGATGCACTAAAGGTAACAGATTCTTGTTAGATTTTAACACAGTGTGATCACATGTCCCTTCTTTGAAATATTAAAGACTCCTGAGAAAGCTGCTCTGAATTCTTTGTTAATTTGTGAGTACAAGCATTGGATAAATGTGGAAGCTGTAGCCTACTGCTGAGTCCAGTTTCTTTATATCACTTTTAGATCTGTCCCTCTGAGATCCTTAGCATAGCTTTTTTTTTTTCCCTTAAGCTTATCTCTTCTCAGATCTTATGCTCTGCTAACTAGAGACTGGCTTCTCTCCTGCATCTTTCCACTGGCCTCTAGTTTCTTCTGTTTTAAGTCAACAGGAGGTAAACTGTAGATAATCTAATGTCAGGGCAGATGCCTCAATGACAATATACTAGATATGGAGAACACAGTTCCTCTGTGGATGGTCCCATTTACAGCTACTCTGTTCTCCCTCACAGTGGTGCTGGCTACTCTTAAGTCCTCCCAAATGGGCATATGGCTTCCTAGGGCAGTGGCCCAGTCTTTGCTAGGAACTTAGCAGCTGAAAGTTGGCCCTACCTTCCATGACTCAGCAGAGGTCTGACCTTGTATAAGGACAGGTCTTCCCAAAAGATGAGCACCAAAGTTCAGTGAAATAAATGGTCCCTCAGCATGAAATTCATAGCCCTTTGAAATTTATCATTAAAAATGAAAGAAACATTTTGTGTGTGTAGTAACTGAGTAATCAATTCTCATCTGCATATGTCTTTAAGAAGCCATTAGAATGGCACAGTAGAGCTGTATAAAATATATAATAATGCTACTTGCCAAGGGATAATGAGTTTATGTTATGAATTATCATTTTTACATTTTCACTAGTACATTTAATTTAGACTATAAGAGAATTTATTTCAAAAAACAAAAACGCATGTTACTAATGTGTCATAACTAAACAGTCATCAATGTTTACATAGGCAGAAATCCTCCTACAAAAGCAAGTTTTGTGTGAGATTAATACATAGTTGTTACATAGATCCTATGAGATTCTAGATCATAATTTGTAGATTTGTTGCTCCCAGATAAATTTTGAACTCATGAGACATTCTTTTCTTGTTCTCCACACAAACAGTTGGTGGGCTAAATTTCAATAATATTTTCAATAACAAGAACATTATTAAATTTATATCAATATTTTATTTATTAAATAATATATTAAATGCTCATTTTAATTAATTTTATTTTAAATAATAAATGTTAATCTTTATCAAATACCAAAGTTATTAAATATTAAAATATCATTTATTTTTTATTGGTTATTTTATTTATTTATATTTCAAATGTTATCCCCATCCCAGTTTCTCCTCCACAATCCCCCTTATCCTCCCTCCCCCTGCCTCTATGAGAGTCCTACGTCACCTGCCTACCTGCTCCTGCCTCAGCGCCCTAGTGTTCCCCTATCCTCAATCATCAAGTCTCCACAGGATCAAGGGGCTCCCTTCTCAGGGATGCCAGATAATCCTCTGCTACATATCTAGCTGGAGCTATGGGTATCCCTGTGTACTCTTGGTGGTTTAGTCCCTGGGAGCTTGGGGGGGGGGGTCTCGTTGGCTGATATTGTGGTCTTCCTATGAAGTTACAAACCCCTACAACTCCTACATTCTTTCCTCTAACTTCTCCATTGTGGTCACCACACTCAGTTCAATGTTTGACTATGTATATCTGCATCTGTTTTGACCTGGCTCTGGCAGAACCTCTCAGGGGACAGCTATACCAGGCTTTTGTCAGCAATCAATTTTTGGCATCAGCAATAATGTCTGGGTTTGGTGTCAGCAGATGGGATGGATGCCTAGGTGGGGCAGGCCCTGGATGGCCTTTCCTTCAGTTTCTGCTCCACTCTTTGTCACTGAGTTTCCTTTTGACAAGAGGAATTCTGGATTAATATTTTTAAGGTGGGTGGGTGGCACCATCCCTCAACCGGGGACCGTGCCTATCCATTGAATATGGTCTCTAGAGGTTCTATACCCTTTGTTGGTATTTCAGCTAATGTCTTCCCTATTGGGTCCTGGGAAACTCTTGGGTCCCTAGCATCAAGGTGGGGGAGGGTGTAGTTCAGATACTGGAGGAGATGGGGGAAAAGTACAGAGGGTCGGGAATTTGTAGGTGTGTAGCAGTGGGGGTAGCCATATTATTATATCTATAACAAAACTGAATCATAATAATACTTTCAAATGCTAGTATAAAACACTAAGATTCTAAGTATTTTATCCACAGGCACCCCAGGCCTGGTTGCAATCTGTCACTTGGAGGAATTAAGGATAAACTGTGTTACAATTCAATACACTGAAGGTCAAAAGCAGAGCTGATTTTAGCTTATTGAGATTTAATACAATCATGGTGGCCCAGAACTGTAATCTCAGCAATTGGGAGGTATAGGTAGACTAATTTCAGTGAGAACATTTCCATCCTGGTTAACATTAGTGAATTTCATGCCATTCAGTCCTACATAGTGGACTCCCATCTCCAAAAGTAAATAAGCAAACCATTTGGGACAGTTACAAAAACATTTTTAAAAGGTTAGTATAATTACACACCTGTGGAAATTCAGGTGATCATTCAGTAAAATTCTTATTATTCTTTCATCTAAATGTGTTATTACAAAGGTTCTATCCTAGATTAAATATAGGCTAGCAGCTTCCTAAACACTGTGTATATGCTGCCAATAATCTAGTTCATGGATTTTGTGTTATTAATGAGTCAACCTATTCACTCCTTCATCCACCCACCCGTGCACCCATCAACCTGATAGCTATCAAAGACTCCCAGTCGAAGGCAAAAATGAGATGGAAATGTGGCATGCCCCAGTTCAAGCATCGTGTTGTAACCTATAAATACATATTAATCAAAATACTTTAATCAAAACTTAAAATTATATTGGATGGCATAAAAATGCTGGGTCTTGTGATTAGATTGTTTGATTAATGTCCATGCATCAAGTTATCACAACATATTAAATTATAAAGCTAAAATGGTTTTAAAAATACATTATTAAAAATAAATTTCTATGGTAATTCAATTCAAGATACATTCATTTTATTATATGTGTGTGTCTTGAAAACAGTGGTTGTATTTTATTGATAGCTGATTGTTTACCAAACACTTGTAGGGACTAATAAGTTTTATGCTGTAATTAGCAGTGTAGAAATGTTGTCAAATATGTATTTAGAGAATTATGTGGTAAATGTTTTTAACCAAATACCAAAAATAGAGCATCCAATGAAGCTCAGCTAAGTAAACAGATGGATGATAATATTTATTATTTGCTTTGTTGTTTGTTTGTTTGTTTGTTTTAAACACCAAATGGACAGCATACATGTTAGGGGGCAACCATGGGGCTTTCACATTGCTAGAAGTAAAACTTTTCATTTTTTCCACAAAAGGAAAAGAATGTGCTTTGCTGTGACATCCTTGTCTTTGAAGGACTTTTCAGGTCTGGGCAGTGAAAGAGGAGGCTACTAAAACTGTTGTTTGGGTTCATGCTGTCTGTACATAGAAATTCATTCTCTTTCTCTTTCTCTCTCTCTCTCTCTCTCTCTCTCTCTCTCTCTCTCTCTCTCTCTCTCTCTCTTTCATACACACACACATACACACATACACCACATACACCACACACACACACACACACACACACACACACACACACAGTGGCTATCAATTTGAGAGTGAGGGAAATGGGAGGAAGTAGAGGTAGGGTACCTGGGAAGGGCTGGAGGGAAAAATAGGAAAGAAGAAAGTGGTGTAATTCAACAATAATTTTAAAATATATTACAAAACTTTTAACACTGTAACAAGCTAGTATTAAATTTCTAGATGATTCCAGAACATTCTCACCTAAAAATTCAAAGTGAATTTTAAAAGCAGTTACTTATAGAAAGGCTTTAAAAGGTCCATCATCTAATAACTTTTCTCTGGATTGAGCCTCCAGCCCCCTGACATCCTATACTGCCACTCTGAGATGTTGGACTCTCCATTCTATGCCCACTTCCAAGTTTCCTTGGAAATTTCTGGAGAGATTAAATTGAACCTTCTGGGGAAACATCAACAACACTAAAACCAAAACCAAAATCAAAACAAAACAAAACAGAAAGGAATAAAAAAAAAAAAAAAGAAATGGCCCACACAAAGGACCTCCCATACTTGTGGATCAGCAGAATCAATACATGAGAGTGGTTACATTACATTATCAAAAGCAACATACAGTTTCTGGATGGTTACCACCAAAGTTCCAGTGGCGTTCTTCATAGAACTAGGAAAGATTACAATGTTCATGAAGATTCAAGATACCCAAAGCAATCTGATAAAAGGGGGAAATTCTGACAGTATTTTAATACCTGATCTCAAATTACAAGTCAGAGATACAGTAACAGATCCACCATGATAAGGCACATAAACAAATAAGCATAGTGGGATAAAATATAGTATTCAGAAATGGATGCATGCAGCTACAACCACTTGGGTTTTGATGAAGGCACAAAGCTTGTGCTGGAGGAAAGATGGTCTCTTCTGCAAATACTGCAGCTCATGTAAATATCCACAGGGAAAGAGTCAGACTTTAAAAATAGATCAAAGAGTGTAATCTAAGACTCAAAATGTGAAATTACCAGGGAACAAGTAAAGGTAAGAATTCATTTTCAAGGATTCAATAGTCCAGGAAAGAGTGCCAATAACCGACAAATGGGAATGAATGAGTTTCAAAAGCTCCTGTGTGGTGGGAGAGACAATAAACGATGAAGAGACAAGGACAGCGTTGCTGATCTTCCTTGTCACCTATGTACTTTGGAGTATTCTGCTTTTACAGGACAGAGACAAAGATGATAAAGGGCATGCAGATCAAGGTAGGGCATCTGGAATTTGTGCAGAGGGTAGGAGAAGGAAAATATGAATATTTTCCATTTTATTGAAAATTTTCAATACCTGACCATTTTACTACTTGTTTTCTGATTTTTCACCCCTCCCTGGGCTCTGAATTCCCTCACTGAGAACCATTGAACTGGAGCTGAAGTCTGTTGTTAACTTGGCGGAAGTCTCCCTTCATATGGAATTCTTTCACATTCTGGAAGACGTTTTTTTTTTTTTTTTTTTTTTTTCTCTTTTTTATTGGATATTTTATTTATTTACATTTCAAATGTTTTCTCCTTTCTAGGTCTCCCCTTCAGAACCCCCTATGCCATCCCCTCTCCCTCTGTCTCTATGAAGGTGCTCCCCCACCCACCTATTCATTCACGTCTCCTGACCCTGGCATTCCCTACACTGGGACATCGAACACCCTCAGGCTCAAAGACATCTACTCCCACTGATGTCCAACAAGGCCATCCTCTGCCACATATGTGGATGAAGCTATGGGTCCCTCCATGTGTACTCTTGGGTTAGTGGTTTAGTCCCCAAGAGCTCTGGGGTGGGGTCAGGCAGGGTGTCTAGAAAACCCTACACTGCATCTAGAGTAGTAGTATTTAATAGGCTATATTCAAGGACCTACAATAAGAAATAAAGGGGTATGGAATATATTCATATTTCGGTAAATGAAACTATTAAAGGGCATAATTTATAGAAGAAACAAAATTGCATAACAATTGATGAGAAACCATATTCAATAACACTTTATTGCTATAATCTGTAATAAACACAGAGAACCTGACATGAAAGAAACCAAACTAAAGTCCAACCAAGGCTTTCTCAGGGCACTTTTAAATTAGTGGAACACTTTTAGTAAATGTTTAAAAAAATGGATGTGAACTCAACAAAATAAACAGCCCAGAAAAATAAACTGACTTTTCATTTCATGATACCCACATTTGCATGGCAGATCAAAGTTGTTAATGGATAAATAATCTGCATTTTAAGTCATGTTACATAAACCATTCATAAATATTCAGAGGTTCTTCATAGCACTGACTATGTGTTTGAGAAGGAAAACATACCCTACCTTTCCTTAATTTGGAGATCCTTTTTAATTAGTGCTTCAAATTTCTTAATCTCATTGGCCACGTCCTTTAAAGAAAATTCACCATCAGTTTTCTGCCTTGAAAAGCCACTGAGAAATTTCATCATGTTCAATCAGTTTTAAAAGGTGACTCATAGTACTAATTCAAAATAATTAAGTGCCAAGATAAGACAAGCTGAAATACTTTTATAACTGTGATTTGTTCTTTTAGATGAGGTTACCCTAAAGCAATATAGAAATTGTCTCACCCAAATCACTTATTTCATGATTCTCTCCTGTTGTTTCAAAAATGTGTGTGTGTGTGTGTGTGTGTGTGTGTGTGTGTGTGTGTGTATGCGCGAGTGTGTAGGAGGACAACCTCCCATTTCACTTCTTTCTTCAATCTTGTTTTATTCGAGGTCACTTGTTTTCTGCTGGGAATTATACTGTCTCTGGTCCTCTCTCAAAACATGTGTACTGGATTACATACACAGACATGTTTGCTTATTGGTGCAGTTAGTTTAACCATAGAGCCATCTCTGGAGAAGGAAGAGTCTTATTTTAATAGTGCACCAAAGGATGCGAATGTAATTGACACTGATCAGCGTCCAGGCACATGTTTTTAAAATATAAATATTTCTTACAGGTGTATGTGTTGCCTGTTTTAAACACTTCCCATGCAACCTAACTTACTCTATAACCTTTTTCTCTAAATAATTTCAGCTTGTGCTTATGTAACTATAAAAACTTTATTATAAATCTTCAAAAACTCAGGGAAATTTAGTTGCTTAATACAAAAATGGAGGTAGAAAAGTATGTGGATAATATGCTTTAAAATCCAAATCTAAAATATTTTATTCGAGTTTCATAAATGGTACATAGATCAATACAAAATGCCATGGGCTTAGGGATGAGAGATCTTGGTCAATGTCTCCTTAAGCGGCACCCATCGCTACAGTAAAATGGATCAGCATCTAGACTTCAGTTCACTTTACATTTATAAAGGAAGGCATTAACACAGAACCGAGAGGACACAGTCAATAAGAAGTGAAGTGACAGTCCAGATCTTGAGTGATGGTAATTATTGTTACCTTTCTTAGGTCAACAAAGAATGGAAGCAATCAGTAGTTATTACCACAACATAGTATTACTTTCCCATGACATAATTAGATTTTATCCTATTGGAATGTTGACAATCGGTGTGGTCTAGTAAACTATATCTCCAGTGCAGGTATTTTAATTTAAAATGTTTTAACAGCAACAAGACAATTAACATTTCTGGGATTTATAAGAAGCCACATTGCATGGTAAAGGAGAAAGGTGTGTTCCCGACAATTACCTAATTTAGCAGACTAACTATAAACACAGGAGTCCAAGTAGAAACCCCAACATTGGGAACTTTATCTCCCTTGGGCTCAAGCTACACCCTGCTACTAAGCAAACAAGAGTTTTGAAAAAAAAAAAAATAAGAACCTTTGGAAGATCTCTCCTGCTCATTGCAGAGAGGGCATTTCCCTATTAAGAGAAACACAAGACAAGAGACCATCACTTACCTCTGCCTCCTTTTTCTTTTTCATCAGTTTTTGAGCCTCAATAGCTTTCAAAGTACGGTTGGATTCAGGCTTGGGGATCTGTATAATGGCTGCCTGGATTTTGGCCATTATCTCATTTTGTCGTCTTCTGTTTAAGCGTTGCTGAGTATGGCATACACATTAATTTATTCATTCAGCTTGTCAAAATAATAAGAATGTAACATATATACAGATACACAAATATGTAAGTTATCTGTTGAAAATTTCAGAACTTAGCAATTAACAAATGCACAAGGTGTCACAATTGTGTACTATTAGAAAGACAATCGGCGCTATTTACATTGAAAATTATGATGCTAAACACAACATTGATAAACTAAAATTATGACTAAATAATGTATGTATTGCTATTATGTGCATTGGTACAAGAATAGTCATGTGCTTTAAATATAAAAATATTATAGTTCATTATCCATGCACATTCATGACCAGCCCAAATATGAGAATTCTTTCTCTGAGGAAGCCCCCAAGGACTCTATAGACCCAATAGCTGCCACTAGCAAAGTCAACTTCTCCAGACCAATCTACCTATACACATGAGTTCAGGAGAAACCTCAACTACTGGCCTGACACCAAAACACAAAGCATGGTGGGATTATATCTCAAGACAGGCAGTACTGAGTTTAAGGACAATATAAAAAGAATGGTGTGATTGAAAGAGAAATGTCTAAAATATATATTATTAAATATTTTAAAACTAAACATCTAATTGGATGTGGTGGCTCACGCCTTTAATCCCAGCACTCGGGAGGCAGAGGCAGGCGGATTTCTGAGTTTGAGGTCAGCCTGGTCTACAAAGTGAGTTCCAGGACGGCAAAGGCTACACAGAGAAACCCTGTCTGGAAAAAAACAAAAACCAAAAACCAAAAAACAAAAACAAAAAAACTAAACATCTTATGAAAATGATAAATGTTTTTATTACTAAAGCATTGCATTAGAACTGAATTCCTTAATTTCTATATCCAAGGAAAATTACATTAAAAAGCAGAAGTTATCATTTTATCATTTCTATTTCACTTTCTGAAGATGTGAATTTCTACTGCATTGCCATATGTTTATTTCATGTGGATTTCTATTTCATCACCCTATGTTTATTTTCTTTTTCTTAAGAAAATAGGGAGACCACAGGCAGGCTTCGTCACTTGTCTTGTTTATTTCCTATGGCCATGTTTCACAATCTCTCTTCCATATAATTCACAATATCCTACAGTCCTTGACTTTTCTTTTTTTGAGGTTTCCTGCATTATACTTGGCTTTCCACACCTGAACTAGCTGGTTCAATGCACATGAGTCCCAGTTCTTGACCTCAACATAGACATTGCACTTAGAATCCCCTGTCTCTGCTACGCAGAAGCACTGAAGAGTGATTCTGTCCTCTGGAAACTAACAGAAGAAGAAGCTCAGTCCATCCAGGATATATTACCTTCTTGACATACTAATCAATTTAAAAAGCAAGTTTCAAATATAACAGGGAGAGCAATAATTCCATTGCCTGTAGTTAGCACACTCTCTGCATCTGGCCATTTGAAATTCTCTTAAAAGTCTTTAATGATTTGATGATGTTTTCCCTCTCATGTCTTTAAAGACATAGATCATTAAAGACTTTTTTTTTTCAAAGAGGTCTTTAGAATCAGCAGCAACTTACACAAAGCAATAGCTAAGGACAGTGAAGATAAGATGTTTCACATAGTTGGATAGGGAAGCAATCAGAGAAGTAACCCCCTATAATAAATGTAGCAGGATATAGAGACAGGGGCATTGCAGAGAATAGGATAGAATGGGGCATGGGGGAAATGTCCCTCCTGTCTTCCACAGGGATGTAAGGATTGAGCTCCTTCGGCCAGTAGGGTAGCTAGTAGCAAATTCTTTCCCAAAGGAACTGAGGACAGATTTCATTCAGTGAAGAAAGTTGTCCTATTAGGTAGTTGATAGCTCTCAGCCACAGGGGCAGGGAGAGTGAGTGGGAAACAAGACGGGAGGGAGGGAGGGAGGGAGGGTGTGGTGAGGCAACGCAAGGTCATGCATCATGCCATGCAAACTATCCATGCTGCTGCGTATGCAATGTGTGCTTACTACAGGCAGAAATAACCACCAGGTATACTAGGTGTTAATGAATTTTCAGGAAGAAAATAAATGATCTATGGAACCTTTTCGATATTAAAGTGTCTTTGCTCTTCCTCAAGTTTTTGAATTTTTTCAAACTTCTCAAAATTCATTCGGGCAAGATCTTCTTTCATTTGTTTACACTTTTCTTGAAACCTGCATGTAACCCGCATCAGATTGAAATCGGTTTGCCGTGGTATCAGGTTTTTAAGTCTCTAGATGAAGAAAGCATTTCAAAGGTTTTGGTTACTGGAGACTAAAAGGTGTGCTGGCATAGCAATCATATATATTTTGTATTGAAATGAAGTTTATACACATCATCACTTTTGATAATTAAATTAAAAACTATGTCATTTATGTTAACCACTAAAATCTTTAATTGTGCGTTGACAACAAAATGATATTTATATTCATTCTTACAAAATGGTGTCATATATATTTACATTTTGCCTGCTCTTGACTTCCTTCCTTTTTCCTTAATCAAAGACCTCTTTCCTTTTGGTCCTCATACCACATCCCGTTCTTCTCCACTCTTTTCCTCCACTAACTGTTGTCTCTCTTTCTATAATATGTGTGTTATACCTCCCTTAAACTCCTATTCCCCAGCTACTGCTTGACTGTCATATCTCCATGTGTCATGAGAAGCTATTCTGTGCTCTCTTTCACCCCATCTTTAAATCACTATGATATATACCACAATACAGAAACATTTTTTCCTTCCTAGCATGCAAACGTGAAGTTCATGGAGGCTTTCTCAACGTCATCTCTGTGCAAGCACTTGGGATAAAATCGGGACTCAATAAATGTCTATACATTGTATAACTGACTCTGGAAGGCCTCACAGCTCATTGCACACTGTCTTCAATAGGCTACATAAAAGTCCAGTGTCATAGCAGGCAGAAAAATAAATCATCCTCATCTGTACAGCTGGGAGAAGAAAGGGAGGCGTTTCTCAGTGATTGACTGGAGTCAACCAAGCTGGGACATTGAAGAAGAATCCAGCACCGAGCTGCTTAGCTTAACGCCTAATCTGCCTGCCTGTGATTTCTCATTTTACTTTGCTCCCAGACTAGTGCAGGTATCCAATTAAAGTAGAGCAGTTTGAAATTGGAGCTAGCAAACTAAAAAGTGCTAACAATTCATCAAAACACATTTTCCTGAATATTTACAATGCTCAAGTATTTTCCTAGGCATTAGAGGCACCCACATCTTAAGAACAAAGGGCAAACTCATGAGGAATGGGTAGCACCAGGAGATTAACACCAAGGCTTCACTTATTTCAAGGAAGAGTCTATGCGAGCTGGGTAGACAGCAGAGGTGAGAAAGATGTTTGGGAAGGAGGAGATATGAGATTGGGATGTTTGGGTGGGAGAAAGGACAAGAATAGTCTAAACATAGTCAAAGACACCCAGTCAATAGACACAAGAAATTGCCATTGTGCTGAGCAGTACAAAGAAGTAATTTTGAAACTGTTTGGTGACTGTGGAGTTTGCCATCAGATGGGGATACAATGTATATAAAGCTGAAGAAGTCTGTGCTGAAGAGCCCTACGATCTAGCAGAAGGCCTGATGTTCTAGCAAGTTGCTGCAGTGGCCCCCTGGGGAAATCTTAGGCAACATAGTAGCAGGAAAACATGCAGAGGAAAAGAGCAGTTATGAAAACTAATGGTATATATAAAGACTAAGGCAGTTATATTTACAGATAATTTATGAAATTATCTACTGGACAATAAAAGGCATGCTGACATTGACACAGATAATTTAGAAGATAATTTATGAAAGAGTAAAAGGTATGCTAACATTGCAATCATACAAATTTCTGTATTAAATATAACACACAATAATGGTGTATACACACCATCACTGTTGGTAATTAAAATAAATTAAAAACTACGTCATTCATGTTGATCACTAAAATCTTTAATTGTGTGTGGACAAAAAAATTAATGAAAAAGGGCATGCATTTAGAAGAGAACAAGGGAGTATATTGAATAGTTTGGAGTGAGAAAAAAGAATGGAGAAATTATGTAATTTCAAAAATAGAAGAGGAAAAAGTTCTGGGAAAGAGGGGCAGACTTGGATAAGTTATCTGTAGTGTGACTAGGAAGCAGGGAGATGGCAAGGGTAGATGAACAAATTAAAGACATTAGCATAAAATAACACCCAGAAGGGCCAGTAACACAAATAGCCTCAACTGAGCATCTCCAAGACTACAATCTCACAGCCAGTCTGCAGCAACACCAGCTTTTCTCCTGGGAATGCCTATTCCGTGTCTTTTTCTACCTACCTCTCGAAAAGCCTCACTTTTGAGGGTCTGAAGCCTCAAGTTTGTCTGGGGTTGCATGGTTTGTATCTCTAGTCCAGTCAGCCCTGTTTTCTTCTTTTTCTGAAGAGCAATGTACAACTGATACAGAAGTTTAGTTGCTGCCCCAGGCTTCTCTGTGATGATGCTTTGAGCCACATTCTGATCAAACTGCACACCCAGCAGGTGAAGTGTTGGTTGCAAGCGGGAGAAATTATTAAGTTTGGCTGTTGAACCCCTAAAGGTGACAATACGTTCATAATTACACATTAACGGCAAATGAAAAGCAAATACCCAATGTCAGAAGTATTATGATACGATACTCTGAATTATCCCAACTGCCCTTAGATGCTTCCTTTTTCTTAAACGACTCTGTAATGAAAATGCCTGGGGATATTTTTCCCCATTGGCTATGTTTATCTAAACTTTATTTTTCTTGAAATAATTTAAAACTTATTAATTTTATATAGTTCATGCTGTAAATTGACAATAAAATTTAGTATAGGAGATAAGTACTAAGACAGACAAATATATGCTGCTCAGTGGATAAAAAGACAATAGCTTTAAAAACTACATTTTATTCCAAGGCAAACTTGCAATACAAATTTCCATTGTATTAAGTTATCATTTATTATTGCTAATATCTTAAGTTAATCCTAAATTTTAACTTGACAATAGTTCTTTCATAAACTCTCAACATTATTTAACTGAATCATGTTATCTATGGAAATCATTCTGTTACCCTTCAATATGTAGTTTGTAGTAATTCTTTGATATGAAGAAAATCTAAAATTGGAAATTTTATTATTTTTCATTATTTAATTTCAACATGGCCTCAAAATTTAAGAATCTAATTAATTAATTAACTTTCTCCATCGATTAATATTCTATTAAATAAGCATATTATTAAGGGTATACATGATAATTAAGTCTAATTAATTTCAAAATTTTATTGATATGTGGGGCTAGAGAGACAACCTAAAGTAGCTTGCTGCACTTGCAGAGAACATGCATTTGATTCTCCACACATGCATGTCAGCCCACAGCTATCTCTAAATCCAGTTTCAGGATATCTGCATGTCATTATGTGGCCTTCATAGACACCAGGCATTCATGTGATACACATACATGCATTCAGGTAAAACCTCATGCACAGAAAGTAACTAAATGGCAATCACTGAAGTGTTAAAAAACGAACAAAATGTAGTTATTACTTTTAGGTGTTCATAGTTAATAAGAAACATATTTGAATAAAAGGCAATAAGGATTAGATGTTGCTTCAGAGATCTCAAAAGGTCTGTAACTACTAGTAATTAAAATAGGCATTCATGTCATTTTCAACTCTTGTGACTATTATCAACTCAGACCCATAAACAAGTTTTAGGCTTAGGCCTAAAACTAGTTGGGTTGGATTCTTTCAACTTTAAAAAAAAAAAAATTATACACACACACGCGCACACACACACACATACACAGTATATATACACTCTTACTCTCTTCAGACAGACAGGAGGAGGGCACTGGATCTCATTACAGATGATTGTGAGCCACCACGTGGCTGCTGAGCATTGAACTCAGGACCTCTGGAAGAGCAGTCAGTGCTCTTAACCACTGAGCCATCTCTCCAAACTTGGCCTGGATTCTTATCTTCCAACATTTAAATCCACTCTTTAATACAAAACCATTCTGAGTATACTTGAATGTAATCAAAGTGCACCCCTAAAGTTCTTCCTCTGAATTGAGAGTTGTCATGTATCTGAGTGACTGTGAAATAAAAGGATGCATAGAATCTGGTGTATATCACCCACCATGCATATTCTGAAAGATGGTAACTGAGAGTTATCTATTCAAGCTTAGGTTTGCTCATATGTTGGCTGCAGTGTTTATGGACATCATAATTCAGAAGGGAGAATACAAAGGCAATCGTGTATCAATCTCATGTCTTTCAAAGCTTAGCCCTTACCCCTACAGACAAAAGACCTGGCGCCCTCTTCTCACTTGTAGTGCGTTGCTTCCTGAATAGAGTATTTGTTATAGTCTGGTTTCCAGTTTGGTTTTAAGATGGCATTAATGAACTAAACCAACTATCAAAGGTAAAACAAGAGTTCTCCCTGGAAGATAAAATGGATGTTGTAAATTCCCAACCAGCCAAACTGTGAAGAACACAACTTAAGGAATCTCAGGAAATCCCTGATTGTTAAGATGTGTGCTCAGTCAGCACAGTAGAATAATCAGCTCTTGTTTTTGGAAACAGAAAAACAGCTGGGATGTCTTTACTCTGGAGACAGCGCATATGATGTAAACGATGACCTCTGAGGGAATAAGCATCTTGCACTGGGAAATGTTTCCTTGCCCTCTGCTTACCGTCTTTGTTTGCTAAGGGACTTAGGTCTCCTCTCCTGCTTGCCATCAGGTCACAGAATACACCTTCTCTCAGCAAAAGAAATGTGACCCTCTGGAAGATATTTCCCTCTTCACTATTTTTTTTTCCTTTTAATTGATCTGCTTCAGTGAAACTAACAGTTTTAAAGTGAATAATCCTCTCAGAGTTAGACAAGTTATTCTTAAAATTAAGTCATTTCTAAGACATGTAACTATGTCATTAGCACTGTATAAAGTACAATTTTCCTTTCAGATTAGGATAAAGATATAAAAAGTATGAGGTGATGATCATGCACCTTATCTTCGGGTTTCTACTGCTCTGATAAAAACAATGATCAAAAGCAACTTGAGGAGGGAAGGGTTTATTTTCATTTTTAAACTCCCAAATAATCGTCCATCACTGGAGGAAGTCAGGGCAGGACCTCCAGCTGGGCAGGCACCAGGAGTAACAGTAACGTAGTTTCCAGAGACAAGTGCTGCTTCCTGCCTTGCTTTTCACAGCTTGCTGGTTTCGAGCTAACATACTTCACTATCCACTGAGCATTGCTTCCAGGAACCCTGCACATGTTAAAATCTACTAAAATGGCAATACTACTATCACATAATTTAAGTAAATACTCTTTTATAGTTTAAGTCTTCTCTAGATTACAGCATAACTTCCTTGGCTATTTTCAGCGCATGCTTAAATCCATGAATAAAGTATGTTGATGTGGAAGAATCACTGTGCACCTGAAATACTGATACTGCATTAAAAATGAGACTGGAATAGTTCTTTAAAATTTCTACGGCTAATTAGGTGTAGATTTTGATACTGATATCTTGATTATAGGAATGATATTGTGATTTTACCATGGGTGAGGGACAACTTTAAGGATATTTGCAATTTGCATGTCCTAAGTTACTTTGGTTGCTATGAGAAAAATCATGACCAAAGCCACCTGCAGTGGAACATGTTTATTTGCCTTACACTTTTCAATCATAGGACATCACTGAGAAATTCAAGATAGGAGCATGAAGGTAAGAACTGGGCTGTGTTGCTTATTACTGGCTTGCTCTCTATGAAATGCTTGGCTTGCTTGCTTATTTTACCTGGGTGTCCAAAAGTGGAACCAGCTATAGTGGGCTTGGTCCTCCTGCACATCAATCAATAATAATAATAATAATAATAATAATAATAATAATAATAATAAAATGTTAAGTAAAGTTCTTGTTTCCCAGGTAACTCTACTTTATGTCAAGTTGAAAAAAAAAAACCTAACAAGAAGCTAACTTTTGTTAAACCATTTTCTAATAATTTTGGACACCTGGGTTTTGTCATTATTCTAATAAAAAATGACACAAACAAATAATCCCAACAATATTATAAGGAAAAGTATCACCCATGTATCACTGGGACAGAGAGATGGCAAGAGCGAAGTCTGCAGAAGAGAGTAAGAGGTTTCAAGAAGGCTGGAAATGCTGATGGCCCTGAAGAGGTTTTTCAAAGCGATAGTGAAAGAGAAATAACATGCAAAGCTTCATGTCTGGGTTTAAACGAGGTTGGCCCCCAGATGCTCACGTATTTGAGTGCTTGGTCCCCAGTTGTTAGAACTATTTGGAATGGATTTTTGAGTTTTGGCTTTGTTGGAGGAGGTCCGTCACTAAGGATAAGCTTTGAAGTTTCAAAAGCCCACGCATGTTCTCTGTCAAGCCATAATGACTATACACTTTAACCCTCCAGAGAAATTCTGTGAGCCCAGTAAAGTGTCAAGTTGCCTTGATCCTGGTGTCTCTTTATAGGATAGAAGAGTGATTAAGGCAGTACATGATAAAACAAAAATAGATGGTGTATGTGTAGACCAGACAAGTTTTAGTTAGAGTTCTATTAGTAGGTAAGACGCTTGAAACGTGTAACCTTTCAGAATTTACCTAAAGACTTACAAGTTCATTAATCCTCCCTCCCCCCAAAAAAAATTACTGAAATTTCACTAAACCTGCATTTGGACCTATTAGATCCTCAAGAGGTTAAAATAAACAATAACAACAACATTAACAACAACAGTAATAATTAATAACAGGGCATCCTTAACTTAAAGGACTTTGAATATGCAGTGTTGGAAACACCAAGAAACAAGCACCAAGGAGAATTCTGCAGAAACATGCAACTGTGAAATATGAGTTTCTAGTGTGCACAAAACGATAAACAGAAGTACTGGAAATCTGATTCCATGCACGTAACCACAGAGTAGTCTATGTGTTTGAGAGTATCTGAGAGCACGAATGTGAAAGAAAAAGAGTGTTTGTTACCTACCCTGGAAATCTTACACCTGGCAGCCTAATCTCCCATCTATTAGTGGTTGTAAAGGTTGTAACAAAAGGGACACGGGGACCAGCAGGTTAGGCAGAGGAAACAGCTGAGGAAAGCTGTGAAAAAGTTGTACAACAGGCCACGAGGGAGTGTGTGTGTGTGTGTGTGTGTGTGTGTGTGTGTGTGTGTGAGACAATCTCAACTCTCCTTTCAATCCTCAGGAATGGAAGGTTTGTAACACAGCGGGTTTTGTATGGATTAAAATATCCCTGTGTCCTAGAAGCTTCATAAACAAGCTTGGAGGGAAAACTACAAAGACTTTAATAGTATGAAAATATATTTACAATCTATAGCTTCTACTATGTCATAGAATCTTCCCTGTGCAGCTTGTATAGTTTATATGCATGAAGAAATGAATCACCTATGAAGAGGAGGTATCATACATTATTTGGCCCAGGGAAATTTTATCATAGGAATGTTTGCATGGGAAGTGTCAGGTTAACAGTGATTTGTGCTAAGAATGGGAGAAGAGATAGATGGAGAAGTGTTTGCTGTGTGAGTTTTACCCTCAGAATTCAAGTAAATATGCTGAGAGTACCGCACACTTGTAATTCTAGGGCTGGGAGAATGGAGACAGGAGGAATCCGGGTGCTCAACAGCCAATCACTCCAGCTTACTTGGTGAGACCCAACCTAATGAGAGACTCCATCTCAAACAAACAACAAACAAACAAGCAAAATCAATGTGGGTTGTTCCTGAGGAGTAGAAGGAGAATTGAGATTGTCCTCAGGCCTAATACACACACACACACACACACACACACACACACACACACACACACTCACATCTTTTCAGAATTTTTAAAAATGAGAAGTCAGATAGGGGCTTGTAATAATTCAAATACAGCTATTAAAGGATGTTCCCATAGATATACCTACTGACAAAATAGCAACACAAATATTAAAAGCATTACCCCCCCCCACACACACACATACTCTATTTTTTTTTTTTTTTTTTGGTGTATGTGGTAAGCTAGCATCCACATGTGACACAATTAATGAGGAAAGAACTTGAGACTAGTTAGGTCATGAGCCTCAGGGGAAACCTACTACTATTATTCTGTTAAATGGGCATAGTAATAAAAAAAACTCCTAGTGACATATTTCTATACCCATTGGCCAGTCTATCACTTAACCCTCATGAGAGAAAGTTCATGCTGTAGAGAGAAGCTTATACAGAGATCTACAGACAGACAGTATGAAGAGACTAATAACGTTTGAAGCACTCAGCCTCGCGCTGAGCATATCACACAGTGCCTTTCAACGTTTAGGGATCCATGCATAGAGTGGGAGAGCCAGAGATTGAGGACAATGTCAAGGCATCCAAGATACTGATAGGGTTTACATATGAAGTCACAGAGACATAGGGGACAGAAATAAGACTTGTACCAAGCAAGAGAAAATCCCAGCACAGAGAGCAGGGAGTGGGCACAAAGTCCTAATTTAACTAGAAGCTACTAGTGGTGCTGAGAGAGTAAAATCAGTTTGCTTCAGTGTCGGGACACAGGCTGGATCAAACACTTCAGGGCAGGCCTCAGCAGTAACTGGCTAACAAAAAAATGGACAAAATCTTCTTTAGTATGTGTTCTTTTTGTTCTTATTTTTAAGAGGGAGAAAGAAATCAAAGTTGAGTTGGTGGGAGGGTCTGGGAAAAGGATGGGCGAGGAAAGAATAGACTCAAAATATATAAAGTTTTTTTTTTTTTTAATAAAAAAGAACTTACTGCTTGGTCTGAAGAATAGATTTTTTTCTGCCTTTTTACCCCATTTTATTTCCACTCCTTTTTTTTTCTACTTCAAAGGCAGTCTCCAAATAGAGCAGCAGTAGCTATAAAATCCAGTAATCAACATGGAAGGCTGTCTGAAACCCCTCAGAAAAGATCCTATGGTCCGAGCCTACCACCACTTGACCTGCCTGACAGTCTGTGAAAAAAGTCATGTGTGTGTGTGTGTGCGTGTGTCCTTTTCATTGTTCACTGGATAAAGCCAAGTTTCAAGGATATTTGTACAAAGTAGTCAATCGCTCATGTTCAAGATTCTAGCTGCCTGTTTTGGTGCTATCAGCTGCTCCACACAAGAGCCTTCTCAAAACTAGACAGCTCTAAGAATGAGATGTGTGTGGAGGGGTCTGAAGCTCTCATAGTTTCTGGGCGTCAATCTATAAATTAACATAGATTATTTTTATAGATTAAGCTAATCTATAATTGTGCAAGTATGTGGGTTTCCGAAAAGATTTGAGGATTCAAAACACGTCATGTCTTTAGCCAGGTTAAAGTATTGCTACCAGGGGAGGCAGTGAGGAAGAAAGAACTAGAAATTTCCAAAGCAAACTTTGTTTCAACACTCTCACAGAATCGCTCAGCAAATGACAACTTGTCAAAATGTACACTAACTGATAACTAAGCTGTCAGATAGAGGATATAGGTACTAAACCTGGCAAAGAACAGAGACTACAGAATCCATCCCAGTAAATCATAATGGAAACCAAAGAGCAGCTGAAATTGCATGCACAGCAGATAGCAAGGATAGCCAAAAATGTGGACATTCGAGTTTGCACATGTGGTGCTTTGAGTGAGATCTTCCTCATTAGACTGGGGCATTTGAATTCCTGGTCCCCAGGTGCTGGCTCTTTGCAGTGGATTAAGAGATGTAGTCACTGGGATCCAGCTTTGAGGTTTCAAAAGACTTACTCTATTTTGAGTTAGGTCTCCCTGCTCCTTGCTTGTGGATCAAGATGTGACTCTCAGCAGCTGCTCTAGCACCATGCCTGCCTGCCTGCCTACCTGCCTGCCTGCCTGTCTGCTGCAGCGCTCCCCACTCTGGTAATGATGGACTCATCCACCTGGAATTATAATCCTAAAATAAACTCCTTTAAAAGTTGCCTCAACCATGGTGTTTTTAAAACAGCAATAGATAAATAACTAAACAACATATTATATTATTTTCCATATCTAATAATAATTCCCACACATTCAGACAAAATAGTATCCATACATAAGAAGACCCAGTAGAAGCTCTCTGATGAAGCAAGCAAAAGACTTTAGAATGGATATTAAAATATTTTAAAAGCTAAAAGAAACAATTTTTAATTAGAGTGAGACAAAAGCCTCAGCAATAAAGAAATAAAAATTATAAAAATAGGAACCAAAAAGAACATTGGAGTTAAGATTTACTAATCAAAGTTGCCCAGCTAGTGAGGTTAATGGAGATCAAGACTCAAGAGTTATGCTGGAATGAAATGTTCACTATGAAAGAGTTCAACTATAGGTTTAAGTGGACAGAAAAAAAAAAGAATAAAAAACCTCAAAGGTATATCCACTGAAATTATTCAGGAATAAAACAATAAGAAGAGAAGTGAGCACAAATTCAAAATACCAAACTCACAAGTAATCAAAAAATAATTAAATTGGAATGAAACAAAATGAAAAAAAAAATGTGCCTCAAGATCAGACATAACAAAGTTATAATTCAAATTACACAATAGGAAAAATATTTGCAAATCATTCGTCTGACAAGGAACATGTCTTAGAATTTGAAAATAACATAAAACAATAAAAATACAAGCTGATTTAAAAATGTACAATATCAAAGTAGGCATTACATTAATGAAGATGAATGAATAATAAGCAGATGTAAAGATATTTAACAACATTAGAGATCGAAGAAATGCAGTTTAAACTGATAATGCAACACAAGTTCACCTGTTAAGGTGGCTATAACTGGAGGATACGTAAAGAAAAACTGAGGAGGAGAAAGGAGAGGGAAATCATAGTCAGAATATTTTGTATGAAAAAAATCTGTGTTCAATAAAAATAATATGAAAAAGATAATCAAAGATGTTCATGAAAATATAGTGAAATTAAAACCTTCATATAGTGCTGCTGTAGACAGGAAAGTGTGATTGCTCTAGAAAACAGCTTTGTGTGCTTTCACATATATAGTAATTTATGATACACACACACGTATATATATTCACAGCAATGTGTCTCCTAAGCACATAGTCACGAGAAATAGACTCAAGAGGTAAGAGCATAAGTATGCACAGTACAACATCCACAATAAATAATAACCCCAGTGGAAAAACTCAAATATTCTTCTACTGATAAACAAATTATGGCATGTCATACCCATGAATTTGAAAATTTCCAGCAAGTAAATAATAATGAACAGAAGGCTCATGAATGAGACTCAAAACTTTATCCTAGGTGGGAAAAGCCAAACAAATGTGCCCCTTTTCTGACATGGTACACATACAAGTGTTGAATATATTTACTCAATACATAGTAAGCAGCGGGTATAACAAGTAAACTGGGAGAGAGGAAGCATTCAGGCAGCATGGCCTCAGTATCACAAATAAGAATGTATGCTAAAACCAAGCAAATTGTGCCATAAACTTTCAAATGAAGGGTTACAACCTGAACTTATACTTCAATATTATTTCTAAGACAAAACTCTGTATCTTTAATGATAGACTTAAAGATATTGTATATTTTTACAACAACAATAATAACAACAACAATAATAATTTTTAACTAAGAAAACTATGTTACATTATGCTTCTTCTCCGTAATGAAGGAAGAATTAGGGCGGGAGAGATGGCTGAAATGTTAAGAGTGTGCCACTCTTACAGAGGTCCTGGGTTGGAGTCCCAGTACACAGAGGCAGGTCACAGTCATCTGTAACTCCAATCTCAGGGCATTTGACACCTCTTGCCTCTGTGAGCATTGCATGGATGTAGTTCACAGGCATTCAGGCAAATAGTAATAAATGCAAAATAACAATCAATAAAAATTACGAGGGAAAAAAAAGAGGAAAAAGAAGAAGTGGAAAAGGAAGCAGAAGAGGAAGAGAAAGAAGGAGGAGGAGAAGGACACGATGTGGAAGAGGAAGAAGGAAGAGGAGGAGAAGGAGTAGGAGGAGGAGAAGGAGCAGGAGAAGGAGAGGAGGAGAGGAGAGGAGGAGGAGGAAGAGGAGGAGGAAGAGGAGGAGGAGGAGACTGAATTAACAAGAAGGGAAAACCCTAGCAGAAAACTTCAGAGGTATGGATGGAATTAAAATGTGACTTTCTTCAGAAGCAGTCTCATTGTAAACACATTCATTCCTCTCCTTTGGATTCTTGAGACAACAAAGTATTGACTAAATGCCAAAAGTACTGAATCTATTTTTTTTTTTTTTGAAGGATTGAGTAACTTTACTAACCTGCTCTCTGAAAATTCTGCAAAATCACTCTGAAGTTCAAACTTGAACAGAACTTCTCCAATTAGATAGCCATTAGAAAATGCCTTTGCAAATGACTTGGGACCTGAATTTGAAAACATTGAATTAAAAGTAAATACAACGTTATTGTGTGATGTATATAATCAAACCAGCACAAGCAAACATGACCATACAATGTCTTGAACGTATTTGTAGAAACATCTTTTAATAACCAAAGTAAAAGATTTAAAAATAGATACTAGTATTCCCAAAAGGTAAACCAGTAGTTGATAAACAAAATTTTAAAATAAGTAGAAAGTCGTTTCCAACTACCATTAAACAAAGCACAATACAGTTAATGAGTAACCTTAGCATATAAATAACCATCAAGATATTCCATAAAACTATGTTCTAAATACTTTAGCTATGTCTCCAACCTACAGGGGTGCATATTCTGTCCAGTAGAAAATCAGTCTGATTTTTTTAAATACAGATTTAATTTTGACCTCTAAAGTAGTGGAGATTTTACTAAGATCATCAGAACGTTTCAAAACAATCCTTCTTGAACACAGTGCGATCTTATTTCACCACTGCCCTGTTTATATGCAATGGAATGATAGTAATATCACAGAACAGAGAGTTCTCAATGGAAATAAAAACAGCTAAGAAATAACCTTAAACGTGTTAAACATCTGTAGCAGTTAGTATAACACAAATGAAAAGGACTTGAGATTTCATCTTTCCGCAGTCAGAATGGTTACAACAACGACACAGCTCACAACAAGTACTGTTGCTGGTGCTGGTGCTGGTAGGGCAAGACCCAAGTCACTGTTGCGGAGACTGCAGACTGGGGCAGCCAAGAGACCCAAGTCACTGCTGTGAGGCAGCAGACTAGGGCAGCCACTATATAAAACGGTGTGGAGGCTCCTCAAAGATCTAATCATATGTCTACCATACGACCTCCCTGGCGTACTCCAGAAGGACTCCACACTCTAGTCCACAGACCCTTGCTCATCAGCTGTATTCATCCTCATGCTGTTCACAATGGGCAAGGAAATGGGAGACCTTCATCTTATGAACGGATGCTGAAATGTGGTGCACACAGATAACATTCTATTCATCGGTAAAGAGAACAGAAACCATTGGGATTTGCAGGTAAGTGGATGAAACTAGGAACTACTACACTGAGGTAAGCTGGATTTGTTCTCTCTTACTCTTTCCTTAAAAATGTCCTCAAGTGTGGATGCAAAGAGGACAGTAATAGGGGAATGAGGCTCACAAGGCATGTTTTCCCATCTGACTCCAGCACACAATTTTACATAAAGATTGATATTTGTTTCTCATAGTACTTAATATTACAAATTTTTAGAGTGATTCAATGTGATAGCGTTTTTTATTTAAGGCGATTTCATCAAAAGTTACAAGATTTGTGCTCATCAGTGGCTTTGAGTAAGCTTTCCCTTGAGAGATCAGCTTGATCCTTCCTTTACAGCTAATTCATACAGAACATGCTCACAGAAACTTGATGGGTTACCCTAATCAGTCAGACCTGTCCCTATGACAGTGTCCTTAAGGAGTGGACACCTTTCCTCTCGGGGGACAATTCAGAATTCGCAGTACATATTACCTCCATGAAATAAGCTTCTACTGCCCAGTCAAGGTACCCAACACGACACCTCTTGAACAGCCAAGAACTGTGTGATCATTGGCATGAGCTTTCATTAAACGGGTGCCATCTGATAGGATTCTTCCAGATCAAAAGCTAGTAATATCTGGAAGGCTCCATCCATTCTCCACAGGACAGAACCATGCCATTGTCTTCTCCTAACTGCTGTGACTTTCTATGTCCCTAGAGGTTACCCAATGCACATCAGAGCTGTTCTCCCTGTCTTGCTTCCCTGCCACTACTATGTTCACTGAGTCATTGAAGGTGTGCCACCACTATCCTCAGTGGGTCATTCTATCTCTACTGTCAATCACATCTTTGTTTCTGTTTTCTCCCTACTCAATTCTCTAAGTCATCCCTATCCTCCTAGTGTCCTAGCCAGTCATTTGATCTAGAACCACCGTCTGACTGTAGATATGTCTTTCTTCCAGGTCTTAGATTTTTGGGGGTTGGGTTCAATTTTTAAGCACACTGCTTTCGTTTTTCTTTATCTTTTTCCTTGAGACATTATTTTTTATGGTTATTTTATTGATTTACATTTCAAATGTTAATTCCCTCCCCGGTTTCTCCTCCAAAAACCCCCTATCCCCTCCTGGCCTCCTTCTACCTTTCTTCTATGAGAGTGCTCCCCTACCCACCCACTCCCATCTCACAGCCACATTCATCTCACATTCCACTGGGGGCATTGAGCCTTTATAGGACCAAGGGCCTCCACTCCCATTGATGCTAGATAAGGCCAGCCCCCTGCTACATATGCAGCTGGAGCCATGGCTGCACACCATTTTCCTTTTTAGAAGCTATTGCTCCATCTCCTTCCTTGATGCTTTCCTCTGTGGCTTGCATTGTATTTGTTTATTTCAATCCAAAGCATGGGGTTCATCCCATAGATAACTAGGATACAGATTAATACTGTTCTGACACCCTTAATGTAGCAGGTAATGGTCAGTAGCAAAGGATTTGCTACAAAAAGTATTTACTTAAAAATAAACTCATGTCACTTGATCATTGACAAAAGAGCTAAAACCATCCAGTGGAAAAAAGACAGCATTTTCAACAAATGGTGCTGGCTCAACTGGTGGTTATCATGTAGAAGAATGCAAATTGATTCATTCTCATCTCCTCATTCAAATCTCAAGTCTAAGTGGATCAAGGACCTCCACATAAAACCAGAGGCACTGAAACTTACAGAGGAGAAAGTGGGGAGAAGCCTCAAAGATATGGGCACAGGGGGAAAATTCCTGAACAGAATAGCAACAGCTTGTGCTGTAAGATCAAGAATTGTCAAATGGGACCTCATAAAGTTGCAAAGCTTCTGTAAGGCAAAAGACACTGTCAATAAGACAAAAAGCAACCAACAGATTGGGAAAAGATCTTTACCAATCCTACATCAGATAGAGGGCTAAATTTCAATATATACAAAGAACTCAAGAAGTTGGACTCCAGAAAAATCAAATAACCCTATTAAAAATGGGGTACAGAGCTAAACAAAGAATTCTCAACTGAGGAATACCGAATGGCTGGAAAGCACCTGAAAAAATGTTCAACATCCATAGTCATCAGGGAAATGCAAATCAAAACAACCTTGTGATTCCACCTCACACCAGTCAGAATGGCTAAGATCAAAAACTCAGGTGACAGCAGATATGGTGAGGATGTGAAGAAAGTGGAACACTTCTCCATTGCTGGTGGGATTGCAAGCTGGTACAACCACTCTGGAAATCAGTTTGTCAGTTCTTCAGAAAATTGGACATAGGATTACCTGAGGAACAAGTAATATCACTCCTGGGCATACACCCAGAAGATGCTCCAACATGTAATAAGAACACATGCTCCACTATGTTCATAGCAGTCTTATTTATAATATCCAGAAGTGGGAAAAAACCCAGATGTCCCTCAGTATAGGAATGGATACAGAAAATGTGTACATTTACAAAATGGAGTACTACTCAGCTATTAAAAACAATGAATTCATTAAATTCTTAGGCAAATGGATGGATCTGGAGGATATCATCCTGAGTGAAGTAACCAAGTCACGAAAGAACACACATGATATGCACTCACTGGTAAATGGATATTAGCCCAGAAGCTCGAAATATCCAAGATACAATTTGCAAAACACATGAAACTCAAGAAGAAGGAAAACCAAAGTGTGGATACTTCGATCCTTCTTAGAAGGAGGAGCAAAATACCCATGGAGGAGTTACAGAGACAAATTGTGGAACAGAGACTGAAGGAATGACCATTCAGCCACTCATTTTTTATTATAAAATTTATTCTTGTAGATGGCAATTCACGGAGAGCTAGACTTACAACTAGACAATATGCAGAGTGAGAGCCTTTGGAGCCCTTGGTCCTAAATGATGCATCTTTATTAGATTCCTTTCCTTTTCTTAAGGCTCAGGGGTAGATGCTGAAACGAAGGTGGAAAATTTGAAGAGCCAGAAATGGTGGGAAGACTCTAAGGGAGTAACATTTACCAGACACAAGAGGACTGAGGCTCATATGAACATACAGAAACTGTGGCAGCGTGTACAAGACCAGACAAAACTCTCAGCATGGATAAGGAAAAGTGGGTACCAATTTCACCCTTATCCAAGAAGCTGATTGTGACTGACAGCTACTGGAACAGGGAAGCCAAGTCTTCCATTATGAAATGACACTGGTTATATTGATAACAAGCCAAAAGCCTCATGTTAAGTTACAGCTGGCCACACTAAAAAGATTCCATGATATGTGTATGCACATGTGTGTGAACTCACACCTGCATGCATTTTGTTTTGTTTTGTTTTGTTTTGTTTTGTTTTGTTTTAAGAAATAACATGAAGTAGGACTGGAAACAGATATGGGAGAAATTGGGGAAGGGGAGAAAATATATATAACTGTCTCTTGTGAGACTACGCCGGGGCCTAGCAAATACATAAGTGGATGCTCACAGTCAGCTATTGGATGGATCACAGGGCCCCCAATGGAGGAGCTAGAGAAAATACCCAAGGAGCTAAAGGGATCTGCAACCCTATAGATGGAACAACATTATGAACTAACCAGTACCCCGGAGCTCTTGCCTCTAGCTGCATATGTATCAAAAGATGGCCTAGTCGGACATCACTGTAAAGAGAGGCCCATTGGACTTGCAAACTTTATATGCCCCAGTACAGGGGAACGCCAGGGCCAAAAAGTGGGAGTGGGTGGGTAGGGGAGTTGGGGGGAGGGTATGGGGGACTTTTGGGATAGCATTGGAAATGTAAATGAGGAAAATACCTAATAAAAATAATTTTCATAATAAAAATTAAAATAAAAATATTAAAATTTAAAACATACTAATACATTTCCATACATCATAACAAAACTAATTCTTGTATCCCAGTTATCACTTTGGATAATACATTGCATTGTAGTTTAATACATCTCATTAAGTTATACAGTTAAGTATTATTTTCAGGGAAATGACTGAATTAAATATCTTATTGAAGGCCATTAGGTTTCATTGGCTAGATTGGAATCTTCCTCTACTAAATTATCAGCTGTCTAGGGATTCCCAAGTACACACACCTGCCCAAGTAGAAGATGACTATTATAGATGGAGATTATTGGAATACCCTTGCTCTGCTGTTGATAAGCAAGGTAGTTCAGGACCTAGCTTCCAAGTTAGTCTAGACATCAATTGACGCTTACTGTCTCTCGAATAAATAGAGAGTGTTTACTCTTATCAAGGCATTTACATGGCCACGTCATCTTATTTCATTGTTCCACAACAAATGGACTGAATGACTCTTAATCAAACATTAATAATCAATCCCACCTTTGCTGGGAGGCTAAATGGTTGAAGTTCAATACCAAACAAAACAAAGCAAAAAAATCCTAAACAACCAACCAACCAACAACAACAACAGCAACAACAACAACAAAACACCCAGCTGGATGATAACCCTTAAAAGTGAGTTTAAATGGATGCTTAAAAGGAAGATGGATTGGTTAATGGATATTAATATATAGACATACTTAATTGTAAACTCTAATATAGAATCTAGTACCTAAAGCAAAAGTCAGAGTCCTAGGCTCACATGTTAGCTTTATGCTCTATTAAGTGTCTATCTATGACTAATTTTCAGGCATTCTCATTATTATTTTTATTTGGAGATGTTAATTTTATGCTTGTTTTTAATACCAAATAAGAAAACTAGTGTAAAAGTCTATATTATACATATATTAGTGTTTAATGGACTATAATTATTAATTTTATGTTAATTAGATATTTTATGTATTATATTATGTAATTATATATAATTACATATTATATTTATATGTTAATTTGAGAAAATAACTCTTCAACGAGTCCATAAAATACTTCAATACAAAAGCACACATGTTTTAACTAGAGATTCCTTTCTCTTATTTTTCATGAAGTTTGACTTCCACTTTTGAATTTCTTATTTCAGTACTATGTAGAATTTTCCTATTAAACTCTAAAAGCAACACAAGCTCAATCCAAATAATGAAAAAGCATCAAGTATATAAACATATATGTATATATATATATATATATATATATATATATATATATATATATATATAATGTGTGTGTGTGTGTGCCTGATTCCCCAGGGTAACCAGCATTGACATACTTGCTGGTTCATGTTTGTATAAATCACAGTATGAAGATTTACAGACATATTAACAATACAGTACACCACTGTATATGCATTTCTATTCTCTATACCTGTGAATATATCTGTATATGTATTTTATACTTAATAAAACTATAATAATACTAGTTATAGTAAGCTACAATATTTTTACTCAAAAATACACAAAAAAGTTACTGTATTCCATGATATAAAAGAAAAAAGTTTGTGCAACCATTTCTATATTTTTAAGGCTGTTTACTGTAAGTGGTAAATAGGAAGTTTAAGACCTGGCAGTATGCTCGCCAATCCCTTCTTCTTACACAGCTCTTATCAAGAAGGCCCCAAATTATTTTCTTCAATTTACATTTTTTATATCATAAATTTTACAAATTATTGAATATCTTCCATCATACCCACAGAACAGCTTATCTAATGAGATGATATCTACAAGAGTCAGTGTGTTCTATTAAGTACACAGGAATTCTATCTTGATGAAATATATTCCCTGTACTCTGGATAGCCCTTTACATGCACAATTTGGCCACATCAGAGTCTGTGTACTTCGTCTTCTTGTAGCAATTGGGTTTCAGAAATGGCTGCCTTGCTAGTGTTTAAAATGAAATTAGCATGGAGTGTCTCTGCTAACGAGTTCCACATTTATACTGCAGGAAAAGACAATCTGGGAATTTTCCATTCATAGCTTGTGGTGTTATAATTTTTATTTAAAATGTCTCCAAGCTTTTAATCTTCACAGAATGAAGTCATACTTTCTTTCCAAACCATATTTCTCAAACTTATTAGTATTAGAACAGCATGTAATGTTTTCATGTGTGTGGTTAACTCTATTTGCTTGTCCCCAAAGTGTCTTACTCTGCAAGGGTCCTGTGGACTTGAGGAAATGGTGTGGATCTTATTATCAAATAAATGAACCAACTTAAGCTAAGAAATGTGTAACTGCTGCCTCAGAGTAGTGCAAGCTTGGGTGTGATACTGCATTTTGTGGATAGTACTGTGAGAGAGAAAGAGGAAATGATACATGATAAATACTGTCCTGAGTTTAGCATCCTATTTGAGCTGAGAAAGTCTCAGAGAACCAAGGAGACAGGACAGGGAAAAAGAATCTATCATTGCTCAAAGCAGGGTGGAGAAGCCTTGGGATATAATAAGTCTAATGTTTATGCCTCACGTAATGCAACTTGGAATAGTCCTCACTGAAGATCCTTAGACATCTCACACCTGCACAAATACTACTGCCCTAGCAACTTGGATGACCCAAGGCTGAACGGGCACCGCTGCTCCCGTTGGTAGCAACTGGTAGAGAGGCAAGAGAACCTCTGGGAGGTCATGTTGAAATGATTCATTCTGAAAGCATCTTGCCTGAAGGAAAATCCATAGCAATTGAAAATGAGCTCCCAATAAAGAAACAATAATTCCTCCCGCAGCGAGGAGAAGAGGAAGTGTCTGGTTGCCACTAAATCTGACTTGTTTGTAACTTCCTGGGCCATAAGAATTTAGGAACTTCATGTACAACTTTATGCCTCTGTTAAAATCAAGTAAAGTTAGCTTAGAAAAGGTACCTAAAATGGCCAAAGTTGATAAAGTAAGCTTAAAGTTTCTAAAATTGACAAATGTTAACAGATCTACATTTGTTGTTAAACAGGGAGAGTGCGATTGGATCTAATTTATACTGGAGGAAACACAGAAAAAAAAGTTGTAACTGTTGAAAGCACTTCCTGCATGGATTCGTCTTGCACATTTTGATGCAGATGACATGAAAGCAAAGCAACAGTCAGACTACAGACAGGAACAACTTTTACTCCACACAGGAACGGACCAGTACCTAGAACTTAGCGTCTCTTAGTAATAGAGAGTAGATCAGAAAATCTGAGGGCTAAGACCACGTGATGAAGTCTAATGTCAGAGGCAGGATGAGATAAGAAAGCCCCAGTGTGGCTAGGTAGCACTGAGGAGGGCAGGCCAGCACTGCCAGGCACTGCTAGCCACTCTGGAGCTACTTTCTATCAGCACCCCCACCCCACCACCCCGTGCTTGCTTCAACTGCTTGCCCTTGGCTGAGCTCACTCACTCACGGTCCGGGACACCCTCAACTCCTGGTTGAGCCACTGGCACAGGATCTCCGACATAGCTCACTGGTGAATTTGACTGCGTGCAGGTGCTAGGAACTTTCCAGGAACTCAGTCAGCTGGACTGCGTCTTCCCGTCGCCCAGGGCAACCAGTTGCTAAGGAAGCTCATCCAGGCTGGAGCTAGGTCACCGACTCAGAGAGGAGGAGGCCCCACTGCGTAGCCGTAGTATCAGAAATTGTTGTCTGCCCCCTACTGGCTCGTAAGACCTGAACCTGTGCTAGTGCAAAAAGAAGGCCTCAAGAGTGTGAGCAGCAATTATAATAATAAGAGGTTTCTTTAAAAAAAAAGTCATTGCCAGATGAATTATAAACCTTGATTTCTCTTCTGTAAATAACTAAGGATAGACTATATAGAGTTGTTTTTTTTTTTTTTTGAAATCATAAGCTGGTTTGAAAAGTGCACTGAACTGCAACTTGTTCTATAAAAGCATCTATTCTCTAAATTATTCATTGTAACACTTTTATAATTTATTTTTTTACTATCAATAAGGCCCAAGTTTCACAATGAGGTTTGTGTGAGCCATCCTGTCTGGCTTTGATTTCACAAGTTCTTTGCCCTGGAAATAATGACTTAATGTCTTTGAACCTCACCATTCTTTCCTTTAGATGCAGACACAGTGCTTGCTTTACAAGTTTAGAAAGTTAAATGAAAACTCACATACTCTGATGACTTGCTCCTGGTAGAAGCCCAGCACATGCTTCAAAATTCCTTTTTTCTTGTAAGGCAATGAGAGGGCTTGCATCTCATCCATGCTTCAAGTAGATCGAAGCTGCTTGTGTTTCAGAAGGCAATTATTTCACATAGCTGGTTTGAATTTATTCATGAATGTCCATTGTCACATAGAGACTCAGAGACTCATGCCCAGTTTCTAAATCTCAGTTGGCCTCTGAGCTTTCATTCATTTCTTCACCTTCCCTCTCAACCACCCTCTAGTTTCCTCTCCTCTGCCTGTTTTAGAGTGACCTCACTCAGTTGACATCCACTTATGCAAACGCTGTCTGCCTTCAGGACCAAAATAACCACGTGGTTGACTGTTCTCTTTAATCTGTCCTGTATGACAGGCACAATTCCTAAAGGCCTACTATACCTCTTTATTTAGACACTAACATGAATTCCACTACGATGTATTTATTGATGACTAGACTCCTCAATGAGCCAATAAAATAACCTTAAAGGGAACTGTACATAATTGACTTGGGTAGAAAAATAAAAAGGCATTGAATGTAATAAGACAAAAATACGTATATATTCATAAGGAATATTTTTGCTTTATATATGTATCTGTGTGTACACTAAGTGTGTGTATTTGCATAAAGAGTAAAGGATATTTCTTACCATTCTCCAATAGACAGTTACAAACTCATGATTGCACAGACAACCTCGGTAAAAAAAAAAAAAAATCTGTGGGTTATAAAATCATAACACAAAGTTATAAATGTGAGGTAGGCAAATGTAGGGGAAGGTGGTGGTCAGAAATCAAAGAAATCAAAGAAAGTGTAATGAGAGTATATGTAATGAATATTGTGTAGAAGTGTGCATGCTTACACACGCCAGCAAACAAATAAACTTTTGAAAGCAGTATAGCACATGATAAAGACCCACTGAAAACTCTTTAAGCTCTAGCTTCAACTCAAACCTATTTGTAAGCCACAAACTTTAACGTAGCCCCAGGGAGTCAGTAACTTCCATACTTCTTTCTACTCTTGATAAGATTTTTATTGTGATTTAAATATCACTGTGTATCAAGTTAACCAGCATTTCTGAACACTTATGACATGCTAATCTGGTTTAATCCTATTTCTTCTACTTTACAAAATCTTAGCAGTTTTTGCGTTGCAATTGAAATTAAATGACAGGCTTTCCCAGTAACTCTCTAATGAAGGTTGTCTGATTCATTGACTGTTTAATTCCACATTACAGCCCATTTAATTCCACCATGAGCAATACATTGCCATGCAAAATCCTAAATTTTTAATCACTGTATCAAATCCTGTTCTTTAACTAACATCATAATTCCTCCCAAAGTTACTTCATATCAGTCAGTGACAGCCTTTTCCTCTCAGGTCCAGTAGGCTCCAATGCTCCAGTAGAATCTGAATGGACACATTTGTTCTCTATTTTGCAAGCCCAGAACTGTTGAAATTCTGTGGTGTGAATCAATGTGTGCCAAAAGGCCTTTTAACACACATCACTTATTTTATAATATATGAATTAAGTTGTGCAATTTATTGTTCCTTTGTGCTATGGGCTGGCTGCAATCCCTCTGGGCAAACATGGTAATCACAAAAGGATGTGTGAACATGGGAAATGACTTTTCCCATGTTTTGCCTTTAGTTGTGACTATAATGGAAATCAATGTGGAAGTTTTTCAAAAGCTAGAAATAGGTCTACTATAACACCCAGCTATATCACTTCTGAGGATGCATCCAATGGGCACTATGTACTACTATAAAGACACTTGCCTGCCTATGTTCACTGGCACTGTATTTGAAATAGCTAGCAAATGGAAATAGCCTTAACGTCTATGAGCTGAAGAAAATATAGTGAAAAGGAATGATGCACACACAGGTATTTTGTTGAGCCATTAAGACAAATAAAATTATTATAAGTAAATAAATATAACTGGAAAAAATTAATGCTCCTTCATAGTGCCAGATGTGGAATATCTCCTGTCTAGTTCTTAGCCATGAGGGTGCCTCTTATAATCCCCCCAAATGATACATTTTATTGTAACTTCCCTTGGCTATTTGCTATAACTTCATAGTAAGACCCAACAGCTGAAGACATCATTGACTTGAGTCATAAGATGAAACAAACAAAAAGGAAAGAAAGGAAAAAAAAGCAAGCAACCTACAAGCTTGCTTCTGTGTGGCTTCCATAGTGAGGAAAGTACTCTGTAGGATTCTGGGATAGAAAAGTCATCAACAGCGCTATCCCACTGTGAACTTTGTGAGCTACAGTGGTGGTCAGCCTTCATATATATGACTGCTATTGCAACGGTGCCATAGATGTTACACAGGTAACCAAAAACTTTCGTGACGGACTAAGCCTGGCCAAGGACCCATGGCTGAAGAGGTCATAGACAGGGGAGAGTGTGTATTATTTTTCTGAATAGACATGTTGTCTTCCTAATATTTATTTTCACCCATGGATCCATTCTGGTCTCAGCGCTTAGCAGAGAAACTTCATTTTGCAATTGACAGTACTTCATACAGAGGTTCATGACAGGTCAATAGCATGGAATGGTAGGGTGATTGCCTAACAGCAATCAACATCTATGTCACATCCCCTCCCTTAAAGGCTCAGAGAACGTTAAAAGAAGGACTAGAAATAAGATGCAAAGATCAGAGAATACTCTACACAAAACAATTGTGTCTTCTGGACATGACAGGGTCATTGTACTTAGGAACTCATAGCAGATGTGATTTCTGCACAAGATTTGTTAGCACAAGGCAAAACTAGTCAAATGCCCAGGATGGATGGGGGGAGGTACCAACAAGCCTCCACCTCTGAGGTGCTATTGGTAATTGAGGGCTCCTGGTGTGTTGCTGATTCTCTAGTTCATAATTTTACACCATGCATGGGGGTGAGGAAAGTGCTAATTGCTCTTTGTGAGTTATAAAAATTGAAGTAAACATAATGTTTAGAAGGAGGTAAGGTGGAGACTCTGAGAGAAGTTGGAGGAGGTATGGGGTGTATATATCTAATCAAAATGTGTTGTAGACATGCATGAAATTATCAGTAGATAAATAAACATGTTTAAAAATATCATTTATATCTTATCTCTTAACCTCATCCCCTAATGTTATAAACTCAGGTTAGCACGATGATAGAGAGGTTAATGATCAGAGCTCAATCCCACATTTAGGGTGTAAAGAAGAATTCCACAAAGTTGCCCTTTAGCCTTCAAATACACTCTGTAGAATGTGCACACCACTACACACACACACACACACACACACACACAAATATAAAAATCTTTTTAAAAACATTACAAACTACCAAAGCTAGGTCCACACACAGTCAAGACAGTGTCCCTTTATATATTATTTTATGCTCTCTCACATTCTCCTGGAGTCTTTTGATACCATGTATCTTTCTTCATTTAAGATAATCAGTTCTAATCAGGTGTTGGTGGCATACACCTTTAATCCCAGCACTCTGGAGACAGAGACAGACAGATTTAGAGGCCAGCCTGGTCTACAGAGCAAGTTGTAGGATAGCCAGGGCTACACAGAGAAACCTTGTCTCAAAAAACAGAACAACATGAAACAACAACAGCAAAAAAATAGAATCAGTTCTGTGATAAAGTACCTATAAACTCCTCAGTAATTATGATTGTTTGCTTTCAAAACAAGGCTGACAACAGTTCATGTGATTTCTCCCACAATATGCATGTGTCATTCACTGAATGGTCCTAACAATTAATAGTTTAGTATCTTGTTAACTCCAGAACAGGATTAGCTGACAACCTTTCCAGGTACTTGAGAAATAACCTCAGAAAAACTAAGATCTCGATAGCTTAGTTTTTCCTTGTCTTTACTTCCTTTATTTCAAATTACAATTTCTTCTTCTTCTTCTTCTTCTTCTTCTTCTTCTTCTTCTTCTTCTTCTTCTTCTTCTTCTTCTTCTTCTTCTTCTTCTTCATATTATTATTATTATTATTACTACTACTACTACTATTATTATTATATAAGGGAGAGATGTGTGTATATGAGCCACAGTGAGCACGTAGAAGATAGAGGGCAAATTGAAAAAGTTTATTCTTTTGTTTCACCATGCTGGTCCCAGGGATGGATCTCAGGTCATTGGACTTGGCCTACCCACTGAGAAACCCTGCCAACTTCATATACATGGTCATACTGCACATCACAGGAAAGAAGGGATTGGTTGGATGAGAGCTCTCTAGGCATGTTAAAATAATTGATTCAACCTCTGTGACACTCACTAAGAGTGACAGCCTGTGGTATCTGATTATTTTAATAACAATACAAGTGACAGAATATATTTAAAACACTACATTTACTCTTTGATAGCCTTTGAAACAGTAAGGTAAGAATTATGTTTATTTTCATCCCTGTATGAGGTTATACAGTAGACTATTCAAATGTGTATTCTAAAATGGAAAATAATCTGAAGGATTAAAATTTCTGAATATTGTTTGATTAAAGAAAATCTCACTGAATGTAAAAACTTACAGAAAAATACATATACATATATATATATACATACATATATAACATGTCAATATTGACTACATGAAGTTAGTATAGGCTTTGTTTTCTTTTATGATGAAATTTATAAAATTACTGTTTTGAAGTTAGCACAACTGGCAAGCACACTGCTGTGTTTATCTGTGGCTCTGTGTAATTCTCCAGTGAACACTATTATTTCATCATTTCTTTTTAGAGTTTTACACTGTTCCTCCTGTTGCTATCCGAGTTTCTTCCCTTCACACAAAAGTAGTTGCTTATTTCTCAGGCTGATGGAATCAAAGGAGCCGCACTGCTGGACAGTGTTACAGAAAAGGAATGGACTTTTTGATACATTGGGTTTTGCTCAGCAAAGTTGCCATTCCTATTTTTTTTTTAAGTTCTTCTATTCCTACTTGAATTTGTTACATTTTCAAGTAGACCATCAGAACATTTGCAACTTCCCACAAACTTTGTCTGTCCACACTGTTCTAAAGGCTCAAGAAACTATATCAAACTTTACCGGAAAGATGTGCACATACTTAATTAAAGCTAACGTCAGTTTTTCTGCTTAGTTATCTTTTATTCTTTCCCATCAAGGTAAAAAGAGCCATACAGAAATTTAATTTATTCTAATCTACCCCAGATGTGGGAAAGACAAAGTGTGATGAAATTATAATGAAAATGCATGTTTTAAAAACATTCATTTGTTTATGCCTAATTAGTTTTTAAAAAGTGGAACTCAGTGTTCAAATTCTATTAACTCAATCGACCTTCCAACTAGATCCCTTTTTAATTTTCTACCAAGCTCAAAAAAATTATTGTTATTTAGGATACTTATGACACTCTTCAAAGATAAAGCAACAGTTTAATAACAACTAGAAAATTAATGATTATTATGTACACACAAAAAGAGACAGAGATAGAGAGACAGAGAGAGAAATGAATAAATGTAATTTATTTTTATTTTTTCACTTTTTAAGGTTTAATTTTTATTATTGTTGTTGTAAGTGAGTGCATATGTGTGTGTGTATGTGTGTGTGTGTATGTATGTATGTTTGTGTGTGTGTGTATGTGTGTGTGTGTGCGTGTGTCTGTGTGCATGTGTAAGGAATAGGCTTCAGATCCTTCTGGTCTTGAGTTATAGGCAGTTGTGAACTGTCTAATATTTGTTCTAGAAAACAAACTCTGAACCTCTGGCCCAGCACTGAGTGTTCCTGAACACTAAGCCATCTTTCTAGACTCCCAGGAATAGAAATTTCAAACAACAAATAAACCCTAAAGGTAGTCTGGCCAAACTAATGTGGAAGTCTGTAAGACCTAGGTGCATGTTAATCGCCATAACAGTTGGCAGGAGAGCCACTGCTTGTTCTACTTGTGTTGGTTGCAGGTGGTGGCCTTCCAAGTCCTCTGGAACCCTCGGTTTTGCGTCTTCTTTACATCACCTCTTCTCTGTGGCTTTCACAACTTTAACCTATTATTATATTGGAGCTATGTCAATGTGACAGTAAAATGTCTGAAAGGCAAACAGAATCATATGGGTGAAATCCCATTATCTTGGTGAGATTGTTCCTGGGTGAGAGCTTACTGAAGTCTTTTTTAGATTTTTTTTTCTTTAGGCAGGTTAGAAGGCCCAAAATGTTCAGAAAAAATCTTTCTCCATGTGAAGAAAAGATCTTACCAAATATCTCATTTTTTGAAGAGGAAGCCTTTGCTATAAAGGATGTTCTGTCAGCGTTATAAGAGGAGAGGTAATGACTCCTCAGAATGAGGACAGTGGCTAGGCGCCTGAAAGTAAAACCAGTGTAAATGTATACATTACTCTACATGACTTCATCTCAACTCTAGGTTTTGTGTGTTTTTCTCACTTATTAAGTTTTCAAAGGTGCTATTTAAATATCTTTAATGCTTACTGGCTTTTGCATTTCCATTTCAGATGAGCTGGCCTATGATTATTTACATCTGCCAGTTTCTACATCTTAGCATTGCAATTTGCCTTCAGTTTTCTGATATGACCTATAAATGTCAAAGTATTTCCATTTGTTTCCTGTTCTTATGAGAGTGACTATTTCTAAGCCCTCTTAATGTGAGTGGTATAAAATTTGAGAGAGAATGAGAGGGAGGGAGAGAGGAGGAGGGGGGAGAGGTGGGGAGAGGGACAGGGACAGGGAGAGGAGAGAGGGAGAGGGGGAGAGAGGGAGAGAGGGAGAGGGGCAAAGAGGGAGAGAGGGAGAGAGGGAGAGAGGGAGAGAGGGAGAGAGGGAGAGAGGGAGAGAGGGAGAGAGGGAGAGAGGGAGAGGGGCAGAGAGGGAGAGGGGCAGAGAGGGAGAGAGGGAGGGAGAGAGGGAGAGAGAGAGGGAGAGAGGGAGAGAGGGAGAGAGGGAGAGAGGGAGAGAGGGAGAGGGGCAGAGAGGGAGAGGGGCAGAGAGGGAGAGAGGGAGGGAGAGAGGGAGAGAGAGAGGGAGAGAGGGAGAGAGGGAGAGAGGGAGAGAGGGAGAGAGGGAGAGAGGGAGAGAGGGAGAGGGGCAGAGAGGGAGAGGGGCAGAGAGGGAGAGAGGGAGAGAGAGAGGGAGAGAGGGAGGGAGGGAGAGAGGGAGAGAGAGAGGGAGAGAGGGAGAGAGGGAGAGAGGGAGATCTGTCCACGTCACCATCATGCTTTAGCCCAGGGTAATTGTTTATACCTAAAACAATAAACATATTTTATAGAATGGCATCAGAGACCTAAGGGGATTGGTTTGCCACTGGCATATAGTCGCCATGACACCTCTTGCTATCTAGAAGAGTGCCTTATTCATGTCTTCTGTGGACATGATACTGGCATCACACTTATATTTCTTCAATGTCAGATCACATGTCCACACTTCTGTATTTCTTCCCACTTCTTCACTCCATTCAACTTTTCTTGACACTATATTTTTAGATTGTTTATTTGTGTGCCTTTGTTTATTAAAGCAGGCCATCACATATGAGTACTTAATTGTGGTCCTGATACTCTTGTTATACTATAAGACTTAAAAGTGAAGACTTTGTGATGCCCATAAGGACTTCCACTAGTCACATAAGAAACCTGAAGAAATATCAATAAATTTAATGACTTATTAATTGAATGGTGTAGGTAGAAAGAATATTTTAAAAGATACTGAAGTTAATTTCTGCATTTATAATTTCCATAACAACCTAACTAAAATAACCCTAGAATTAACTTCCTGTCTTCAGCAGTAATATTTTTAATGAAATTCCATTTTTCTATTTCAAAATGGAAGAGTACGCTTTGAAGCAAGGTTCAGTGAGTAAAATTAATATTACAAAACACAATTCTTAGTGGTAAGAACATTTGGTGCTAACACATAAGAATCTACTCCCAGCACCCACACAGTATCAGTGCTTGTCTGTGTATTCCTCCAATTCCAGCAACCATGAATCTGAGAAAAGTAGAACCTGGGCACTTGCTGCCAGCCAACAGAACGAACCAAAACATAAACTTGGAGTTCAGTGGGAGATCTCATCTCAAGGTCACATGGCAGAGAATGATGGGGAAGAACCTCAGCATCCTCTTCTGGCATCTGCGTACATGCACATAGAAGTATGCATATGTACATGCATATACCACACATGCACGCCCATGCACGCGAGCACACACACACACAGGCTCACACATTTAAGAAGTGAAACCACTAGTCACAATTATGTGCAATTCTAACACCTGCTGTTTGATTTAAGTTAATTAGTTCCAGGCAGAGTAAACCTTATGCCAGCAACATTGTAGTATTTATGCTTCTCATTTCTATAGCTAATACCTCGCAAAACAACTTAAGATAGGACAGATTTTAGTCCATGGTTTGGGGAGCACTGTCATTATGGCTGTGACCAGGTCCTGTGAATGGTTGGAAAAGGATAATTGTTCAAATCTTGGGAGATCAGACAGGCAGAGAATTGTTTTCTCTTCGTTGCATTCAGGGTGGAATCCCAGCACAAGAGATGGTTCCACCCACTCTCAAAGCATGCTTTGCCCCTTAGTTAATTCTCCATAAGGACCTCACAGAAGCATCACAAGCTTGTACCTTCTTAATGTTCCTTATGTTTCTTAATTTATTCACATCAACATGCATGATTAGCTACTACAGATACTCATACTCAGGCTGCAAGTGTGAAGCAGATCTTTAATTATATAGATGCTGCTCTGTCCCTATTCACAGCACTCAGTTAGGAGGTTTTGCCAGAAAATTATGTGAAGTTCACCTTCGGCCAGCTAGTGCTAAAGTGTCCAAATCTAACTCATTCTTTTGGTTGTAAACTGTGAACAACTCCATCAGGTCACTTTCCTCAGAGATCAGGAAACTGTGGTGGAGGGTGATTGTAGAATTCTGAGGGGGTTGAGAATGTCAGGAGAACATGGCACACCAAACCAACTAAGCAGGGCTCACATAGCCTCACAGAGATGGAAGCCAAAAGCATGGTACCTGCATAGGTCTACACAAGGTTCTCTGCATATATGTTATTTCTGTTAGCTCCTCAGTTTGGTGAGACTCCTAACAGAGTCTATAAATTTCTGACCCTTTTGCCTGTTCTTGCGATTCTTTTCCTCCTATTGTGTTGCCTTGTCCTACCTTGCTTTGTCCTGTTTGGCTGTCATCTCTTGGAAGCTTGCTTCATTTTTTTGAAGAGGAAATGAAAGAGGAGTGTAACTGAGGGAGAAGCCAGGTAGAGGAGAGCTGGGAGGGCTGGAGGAGAGGAAAAATTGTGATTGTGATGTATTGTATGTGAGAAGAATCTATTTTCAAAAAAGTTTAAATAAATAAATAAATAAATAAAACTTCTGTCAGATTAAGAAGAGAGAAATATTTATTGCAAATTCATTGTAAATGTTGTTGCATCTGGTCACATAATGATTTTGGGGTCCTCTACTTGCACATATAGTGACTTTACTGTACTGGGGGGCTCCCAAACCATGAGTCTAATTTAAAATCAGGAGCATCATGAAGATGTCTCATCAGGAGGTGAAGGAAAATCCCACTGAACTGTAACTTGAACTAGGAGCCCCTCCACTCAGTACAGATGGACAGGCAGTCTGTCGATGAATACTAAAATTATTTGCTAAGGCTGACTTGAACTTGCTAGTAGTACCCCATTATGTAAAACCTAATTGAGTATAACTTACAGATCTTAGTGGCTTGCTGAACATCCAACAGTAAGAAACCATGGAAGTCACTAGCATTCTTAATGTGAACTTCATGCACCACCAGTCGAGTTCACAAAAGAAGCAAGGAGTTCAGAAGTCTCGTTCAGGAAGCATTTAAAGCAAGAGTGAAAATGATGACATTTTCCTAGCTCCCAAGGGTGGTAATTCTTTCTTTTTCTCATTAGAACTAAAACTTGATTCATACAAACCATCATAAAGTCTACACTGCATTAGAAAAAAGTTTCTCTTATCATTCATCACTCAAAAGTCAGAATGACCCTGCAAAGCTAGTATGTCATCAACATATGCTTAAATAACTGGTAGAAAGGCCGTGGATGATAAAGATATAACAAACTAATCAAGAACAGAAATGTAGCTTCCACGCATTTTTAAAGTATCTGGTATGCCTTTCAAATACAAATATAAACTGCCTTTAAAATATTTGTATATTGCCTCTAGAGAACCCGCAGTTGTTTTTTTAAAGGATTTGTATATTTGTGTTTGTTCAGCTATCCTGTTAGAGCTTGTCCTCATGAGAAGTCTTACAAGAAAGGCAGTACACCTTTAAGAATTATTTGACCTCTCTCCTAATGGCACTATTCAATTTTCTAACTCAATGAATGCATTCCCCACCTGTCTAGTTCCTTTACACAGAAACAGACACTCAGAAAATCCCATTTCTTTTTTATAATTAGATATTTTCTTTATTTACATTACAAATTTTATCCCCTTTCCTCATTTCTCCTCCAAAACCACTCCTACCTCTACTACCGCTGCTCACTAACCCACCTACTCCCTCTTCCCTGTCCTGGCATCCTCATACATTAGGGCATAGAGACTTCACAAGACCAAGGGCCTCTTTCTCCTCTCATTGGTGTCCCACAAGGCCATACTGTGATACATATGTGGCTGGAGCCTTGAGTCTCTCCATGTATACTCTTTGGTTGGTAGTTTAGTCCCTGGGAGCTCTGGTTGGTTAATATTATTGTTTCTTCTATGAGGTTACAAACTCCATCAACTGCTTGGGTTCTTTCTCTAGCTCCTTCAGTGGGGTCCATATGCTAGGTCCAATAGATGGCTGTGAGTATCTATCCACTTCTGTATTTTCCAGGCACTGGAAAGCCTCTCAGGAGACAGCTATATCAGGCTCCTTTCAGCAAGCTCTTGTTTGCATCCACAATAGTGTCTGAGTTTGGGAACTGTTTATGAGATGGATTTACAGGTGGGACAGTCACTGGATGGCCTTTCCTTCAATTTCTGCTCCAAACTTTGCCTCTGTCTTTCCTCCCATGGGTATTTTGATGACCCTTTTAAGAAGGACCGAAGTATCCATATTGTGTTCTTCCTTCTTCTTGACTTTCATATGGTCTGTGAGTTGTATCTTTGGTATTCTGAGCTTCTGGGCTATTATCCATTTATCAGTGATTATATACCATGGATGTTCTTTTGTGCTTGGGATATGTCACTCAGGATGATGTTTTCTAGATCCATCCATTTGCCAAAGGAATTCATGAATTCAACGTTTTTAATAGCCGATTAGTACTCCATTGTATAAATGTACCACGTTTTCTGTATTCATTTCTCTGTTGAGGGACATCTGGGTTTTGTCCAGCTTCTGATTATTATAAAGAAGGGTGCTATGAACATAGTGGAGCATGTGTTCTTATTACATGTTGGAGCATCTTCTAGGTATATCCCCAGGAGTGGTATTGCTGGATCCTCTGGTAGTACTATGTCCAATTTTCTGAGGAACCAACAAACTGATTTCCAGAGTGGTTGTACCAGCTTGCAATTCCACCAGTAATGGAGGAATGTTCCTCTTTCTCCACATCCTCGCCAGCATCTGCTGTCACCTGAGTTTTTGATCTTAGGCATTCTGACTGGTGTGAGGTGGAATCACAAGGTTGTTTTGATTTGCATTTCCCTGATGACTAAGGATGTTGAACATTTTTAGGTGCTTTTCAGCCATTTGGTATTCCTCAATTGAGAATTCTTTGTTCAGCTCTGTATTCCATTTTAATAAGGTTATTTGCTTCTTCTTGAGTTCTTTGTATATGTTAGATATTAGCCCTCTATCATATTTAGGGTTGGTAATGATCTTTTCACAATCTTTGGTTGCCTTTTTGTCTTATTGACAGTCTCCGTTGCCTTACAGAAGCTTTGTGATTTTTTGAAGTCCCATTTGTCAATTCTTGATCTTAGAGCCTAAGTTATTGGTGTTCTTTTCAGGAAAATTTCCCTGTGCCCATGCGCTCCAGGCTCTTCCCCACTTTCTTTTCTATTAGTTTCACTTTATCTGGTTTCATGTGGAGGTCTTTGATTCACTTGGACTTGAGCTTTGTACAAGGGGATAAGAATGGATCAATTCACATTCTTCTACATGCTGCCAGTTGAGCCAGCACCTTTTGTTGAAAATGCTGTCTTTTTTCCACTGGATGGTTTTAGCTCCTTTGTCAAAGATCAAACCATAGGTGTGTGGGTTCATTTCTGGGTCTTCAATTCTATTCCATTGATCTACCTGCCTGTCACTGTACCAATACCATGTAGATTTTATCACAACTGCTCTGTAGTACAACTTGAGGTCAGGCATGGTGCTTCCACCAGAAGTTCTTATATTGTTGAGAAGAGTTTTAGCTATCCTGGGATTTTTATTACTCCAGATGAATTTGGAAATTGCTCTTTCTAACTCTATAAAGAATTGGTTTGGGCTCTTCCGGGAAAATGGCGACTCCCAGCTCCTGCTCCAGAGTCACCGCAGGTCAGGGAGCCAGCTCCCGTCAGGGAGCCCTGCCCGCTGCGCCAGCCGCAGCCCGTGCATAATGTTCTCGCTGCCCCGTGGCTTCGAGCCCCCAGCTCCCGAGGACTTGGGGTGGCAGAGTTCGGCGGAGCTGCGGGAGAGGTTGAGTCGCCAGGAGAGACTTTTGCGCAATGAAAAAATCATTTGCAAATTGCCGGACAAAGGTAAAAAGATCTCAGACACCGTTGCCAAACTGAAAGCTGCCATTTCAGAAGGTGAAGAGGTTAGAGGAAGAAGTGAACGGTTTCATCCTGTTAGTGTCAATTGTAAGCTAAGGCAAAAAGCAACCACAAGAGTTGACACCGATGTAGACAAGGCCCAGAGTTCTGACCTGATGCTTCATACTTCATCATTAGTTCCTGAATGTTCCTCAATAGACATTACGTCATCTACATCAACCTCAGAAACACAGGGACCTGCACATCTCACTCACGGAGGCAATGAAGAGACTTTGGAGGCTGGCTACACAGTAAACAGCAGCCCAGCTGCCCACATCCGAGCCCGGGCACCCTCACCTGAAGTTAAGGAGCATCTCCCCCAGCACTCTGTTTCAAGTCAAGAGGAAGAGATCTCCAGCACCATCGACAGTCTCTTCATCAGTAAATTGCAAAAAATCACAATTGCAGACCAGAGTGAATCCTCAGAAGAAAACACCAGCACTGAGAACTTTCCAGAACTGCAGAGTGAGACTCCTAAGAAGCCTCATTCCATGAAAGTGCTAGAATTGCGAGCCAGAAACCCCGTGCCCCCTCCTCATAAGTTTAAGACCAATGTGTTACCCACACAACAGAGTGACTCACCAAGTCATTGTCAGAGGGGCCAATCTCCTGCTTCCTCAGAAGAGCGGCAACGCAGGGCTAGGCAGCATCTTGATGGTATCAGCCTCCTTCAGCTCCACCACCTGCCTGCACAGCTGCTTTCCATAGAAGAGTCACTAGCCCTGCAGAGGGAGCAGAAGCAGAATTATGAGGAGATGCAGGCAAAGCTCGCAGCACAGAAACTGGCCGAGAGGCTGAATATTAAAATGCAGAGCTACAATCCAGAAGGGGAGTCTTCAGGGAGATACCGAGAAGTGAGGGACGAAGCCTATGTGAATATAATATGTGAATTTGGCCGTATTGTGTTACAGTTTTGCAGTATGTTGTGCATTGGTCTGATATTTTAGTGTGAGTAGAGCACACGTTTTCTTTAAGATAACTGCTTTTTCCTTATCTGTACTCTTATCAGATAGCACTGCTTACACCCCTTCTGGTGAAATACTTTGTTACCCCAGGCACTTAAAGTGAATTGGGAAGGCCTGGTTCCCTCGCTCAAGAAATGAAGGGAGCAGTCAGTGTAAAGAATGGTCCGCATGCGTGCATGGACATGTTCCTGAGATGCTGGACGTGAAACACTGTGGAAGACACTCAGAAATGTTACAGCAAGTGCATTGGCTGCTCCTGTCTCTCTGGGGTGACTGCTGTCTTCCTAGGATGAGGACAAGGAGCACTTTGAAGAGGTGCTGGGCGGGGGAGGATCTTCTGAGCTGGTGTGGGGAGCTGCTCCTGGCCTCCCTTGACTTGAACTCATTGCTGTCTCGGATGATAGGACCCTGTACAGGGCGTTCACGTTTGGTAAGGAAACCGATGTTTTTCTAAGAGTTACAGTTGACTTGTCAGTATATTCCTTTTTTCATTTTTAAACCCAAAGAGGTGTTTATAGGCTGCAGAAACTTCAGTCATGTATGTACACATTCGTGTTGTTTAAAATGATTATATGATCATTTTGAACAAAGATAACAGTATGTTATCCAAAAACCTTTGTCTATTATGTGGAACTTGTAAAGGAGAAATAAAATACCAATCAAAGCAGAAAAAAAAGAATTGGTTTGGAATTTTGATGGGGATTGCATTGAATCTGTAGATTGCTTTCAGCAAGATGGCCATTTTTTTTTAAGATGGCCATTTTTACTATATTAATCCTGCCAATCCATGAGCAGGGCAGATCTTTCCATCTTCTGTGATCTTCTTCGATTTCTTTCTTCAGAGAATGAAGTTCTTGTCATATAGATCTTTTACTTGTTTGATTAGAGTCACAGCAAGATATTTTATATTATTTGTGACTATTGTGAAAGGAATTTTTGCCCTAATTTCTTTCTTGGCCTTTTTATCCTTTGACTAGAGGGAGGCCACTGATGTGTTTAATTTTATATCCAGCCACTCGGCTGAAGTTGTTTATCAGGTTTAGTTCTCTGGTGGAATTTTTAGGGTCACTTATATATACTATCATTTCATCTGCAAATAGTGATATTTTAACTTCTTCCTTTCCAAATTGTATCCTTTGACCTCCTTTTTGTTGTCTACTTGCTCTGGCTCAGACTTTGAGTACTATATTGGACAGGTAGGGAGAGAGTGGACAGCCTTGTCTAGTCCCTGATTTTTGTGGAATTGCTTCAAGTTTCTCTCTATTTAGTTTTATGTTGGCTACTGGTTTGCTGAATATTGCTTTTGCTATGTTTAGGTATGGGCCTTGTATTCCTGATCTTCCCAAGAATTTTATCACGAAGGGGTATTGGATTTTGTCAAATGCTTTCTCAGCATTTAATGAAATGATCATGTGTTCTTTTTCTTTTGCGTTTGATTATATAGTGAATTACGCTGATGTATTTCCATATGTTGAACCAACCCTGCATCCCTGAGATGATGCCTACTACATCATGTTGCATGATAATTTTGATGTGTTCTTGGATACTGTCTGTGAGAATTTTATTGAGAATTTTGTACATTGATATTCATAAGAGTAATTGGTCTGAAGTTCTCTCTCATTGTTGGGTCTTTGTGTGGTTTAGGTATCAGAGTAATTGTGGCTTCATAGAACAAATTTAGTAGTGTTCGTTTTGTTTCTATTTTGTGGAATTATTTGAAGAGTATTAGTATTAAGTCTTCTTTGAAGGTCTGATAGAACTCTGCACTAAACCCATCTGGTCCTGATTTTTTTTTTTTTTAGAAGACTTAATTACTGCTTCTATATCTTTAGGGATTATGAGACTGTTCAGATCATTTATCTGATCCTGATTTAACTTTGGTACCTGGTATCTGTCTAGAAAATTGTTTATTTCATTCAGATTTTCCAGGTTTGTTGAGTATAGGTTTTTGTAGTAGGATCTGATGAATTTTTTGGATTTCCTCAGTTTCTGTTGTTATGTCTCCCTTTTCATTTCTGATTTTGTTGATTTGGATTCTCTCTCTGTGCCCTTTTATTAGTTTGGCTAAGGGTTTATCTATCTTGAAATACCCTACAGTAGGGAGAGGGAACTTTTAAAGCCTACCTCCAGCAAGAAGACAGGACATCAAGTGAGGGATAGGGTGCCATCCCACAGTCACAACTCTGATACATAATTGTTCCTGCCTGAAAGAATTACAGTGATGGAAATGGAGAGGAGACTGAGGAAAAGAAGGTCCAGTGACAGGCACAAAGTGGGATCTAGCTCAAGGGGAGGCCCCAAGGTTTGACACTATTACGGAGGCTATGGTGAACTCACAAAAGGGACCTATCATGACTGCCCTCCAGAAAACACAACAAGCAACTGAAAGAGTCAGATACAGATATTTCCACCCAAACAATGGACAGAAGCAGTTGACCCCTGTGGTGAATTAGGGAAAAGCTGGAAGAAGCTGAGGAGGAGGCCAACCCTATAGGAGGACCAGCAGTCTCAATTAACTTGGCCCCCCTAGATCTCTCAGACACTGGATCACCAACCAGGCAGCATACACCAGCTGATATGAGGCCCCCAACACATATACAGCAGAGGACTGTGGGGTCTGGGTTCAGCTAGAGAAGATGCACCTAACCCTCAAGAGACTGGTGCTCCCAGGAAGTTTAGAGGTCTGGTGGGGTGGGGGTGAGGTGCGGACATCCTAGTGGAGATAGGGATGTGGAGCAGGTATTGGATGTGGAACAGTCGGAGGGTGGCCTGTGTGAAGGGGAATAAAATATGGAGTGTAAAAATAAAGAATAAAAAAGATGATGATGATGATGATAATAATAACAATCACTTGAAGTTATTGTCATTTTTAAAACAGATACAATAAGAAAAATTATATTTCTAGTGACTGGTTTTATAGGAGGAGAGAACTATTGTTCAGATTGTATTCTGACATCTTCATATTCTCCACAGGACATATATGTGCAAACACACACAAATACACACACACACAGGTGTGTAAAATTTGATGCATATTTTGGTATAATGCACAAATTCTATTTATGGAGGCTATTGCTATAGCCGTACAAGAGCCACCTGGAATACTATCCTAAACTTCTGGAATCTGTAGTGAAATTCTTTGTGAATGATGTGTTTCCTGTGATGAGTTTTATCGATGAGTTTCAATTAAAAATCAAATACTTTGTGTAAGGCAAATATCTCATGGACCAGGAAAGGAGGATGGAGAAGCACAAAAGTTTGACAATATTCTAAATCTCTAATGAAGAAGTAACAAACGAGATGCATTAATATTATTATACATCTTAAGAACAGATAAGGTGCCTGAGCTGAGGCAGTGGTAGAATTACGTTAAAACCATATACAAGATAAATGAATGTAGATTAAAGTCAGCCAAGGTTATATGCATGGTCGGCAGAGTCCTGGGAAGAACTAGGACTGAAAGATTCTGGTATTTTTGTTTGTTTTGTTTTGTCTGTGTTGTAATCAAGATATGTTGCTTCCCTTGTGTATGTGTGCGATATGTCCCACGTCCTGGCGATGGTAAAGATCACTAAACCCTGAAGTTCAGAGTTGTCCTGCGTTTCTATTGCAGAGGTATGATTGAGTCATTAATTTATTGTCAACATGGTTTGTCAGATGGTGCATTTTAATTCTACCCTGTGTAAAATAAGGCACTGGTAAACAAAGCACTCTTACCAGGCATGAAGTTATCCCCCGTGCCCCCACACACACATCCTACACCATACTTTTTTGAATCAAGGTTAATTTTTTAAATCAAACAAGTGGCTGGTTAATACTAAAGAATGCTACTGTATTTGAAATAATTAACTAGTAACTGAGTATTTAGAAGAGATAAAATAAATATTATAACTTTATAATAATATTATAATATTATTTAGACCATGAGGTACAGATGAATGGCCTGAAAGCAGACCAGGTCTGAAACCAAAGTCAGGTCTTCTGTGGTCCTGGTATGTTTAGTTAGAGTTGTTCTAAGAACACTTTGCTTACAAATAACTGCTAAGTTACATAGAGAAATTAAGCAGGGCATTTTATCTGTTTATGACTATGCATGGGCAGAAGGCCAACTAATTAATATTGTTTGGGGCAGTTACAAACCTGCATCTGTTTTCAGTGTCAATGGGAGACTAATTGTGCTAGAAAATTAGTAATCAATATACATGCGTGAAGGCTTTATGTTATGTGTTTCCAACTTAAAATTTAAGGGCATCCCAGCACTCGGGAGGCAGAGGCAGGTGGATTTCTGTGTTCGAGGCCACCCTGGTCTACAAAGTGAATTCCAGAACAGCCAGGGCTATACAGAGAAACCCTGTCTCAAACCCCCCCCAAAAAATTAAGGACATTAAAATTACTTAAATAAATGAAAATACTTTTTCTCAAGAAAGCAGAGAGTGGTGTAAGGTGTGAAAGAATGCACCACTGTACAAAGCTACTGAATTTGTCTTTGTCTCCACTAAGTTTCTTTTCACACTTTCTTCTTTCTCTTACTCCAGAGTGCTTTCAAATTGCTTATTCAATCAGCTGTTTCTACTTCTTCCATTTTGACTTGCACTTATCAGATGCTTCAGTTATGTTCAAAAAATATGCTGAGTAATGCTAATTGCTATTAATAATATAAAAGTCATAAAAATCCAGCCATGGAGTGCTTTGAGAATATCTCCTAGAAGTAAAGCAGAAATGAATTCCTTGAGTTATTTGAGGAACAGATATTTATAAACGTTCCATGATAACCACAGCCATTGTGAAACCAAAGTTTCACAATTTATTCAAGATGGTACTTTTTAATTTTATTTTATTGCTTTTATGTGACTGAGAGTTTTCATGCATGCATGTTGATGTATCATATGTAGGCTTGGTGCTCATAGGCCCCAATAGATGGTGTCAGGTGTCATGGAACTATAGTTACAGACAGTTTTAAGCTTCTGTGTAGGTGCTGGGATGCAAACATGGTTCCTCTGGAAAAGCATGCTTTTAACTACTGAGCCATCTCTCCAGCCCCACGAGTTGCTGCTTTTAATTTACAGTTTTGTTTTGTTTGAAGGTACAGCGTGAAATAACTTAGTATTTTTGAACTATGATATAAATCCTAATGTTCCAAAGTGTGTACTTCGGCAAAATTTTAAGACAGTAATATAAACAAATGTGTTACCCATCACTGCCAAGATTTATAGCTTTAGTAGCAGATGCATTTGTTATCTCACAGCTCCTGTGTGAGGAGCCAAGTAAGAATTAGTTGGCTTGCCTGCTTCAGGATCTCTCGTGAATCTACAATCCAAGCATGAAGAGGTTGTGTTGTCATTTCAGAACTGGCCTGTGGAAAGGTCCATTTTCAAGCTTACTGACAGGGCTAAAGACTAAATTTAGTTCCTTTAAGACCACCAGATTAGTGGTCACTTGCAAGTGACAGAGTTCACCCTCAGTTTACTGCTATCAGAATAAGCTCTTGGAATAAACTCAGAAAACTGCATATTATGGTTAAAAGAGAGACAGGAAAATAGCATATTCTATTCTGATTTATAAAATGCTATTTGAACAGTTAATTCATGTACTGGAGACAAGATTATAGGCTCAAACATGTGAAAGTAGAGAAGATTGAAAGTGTACGCATAAGGTTTTGGTGTTCACTGGAAATTGTGTTAGCAGCTCTCTACCATAGCACAAGGATAATGGGCAAGATCCCCACAAAATGTTAGTTATGATTGGCACATACTTGCTAGAAAGTCTATAGCCCTCCTGGATACCAGTTTTCTGCTTCTGTGAGATGTGTGTGTTTTCCAATAGATCAGATATCAAATGGCATCTGTAGAATGCCCATGCCAGATGGACGGTTAACCCTCTACAGCTTGGGTGAGAGCCACACAGGCTGCAATCAGTGTTTCTCCTGAGTGCTTTCAGTGGGAGGGCTTGTTATCACTCACTGAAGTGCTTGACTGACCCACTAGAGTACAGAATCATATCTAACAGATGTTTCCAGCATTCCTTTTTTATTGATTGACTGATGATTGGTATCCACACATTGACGTGATCAGTTAAAGTGAAGGTTAAAAGCAGAAATCCAGAAAATGTCTACAAAAGTGACATTTTAAAGGAGTAGGGCGTAGACATGGTTGAGCAATGTGTTCCACATTGTTTTACGATGTGATGAGACCCAGAGTCTGTCCCTGATGACCCAGTGCCTTCCAGCTGTCAGCCTCCTCGGTATGATACAGCCACTCATGATCAGCAGTAGAGAACTGAACAACTTGTTCACAGTAAATTTTTACTTTATCTTCTAATCTACTTCCAATTTTCTTGTTTACAACATTTTTCTAATTCATCGTTTTCCAAATCCTTTGACCCTTAATTTATTTTTTTCACTGTAGCCTTGGAAAGCCTATCAATTCTGATTGATAGGACAAAGATTATACATGTGATTTATGACTTTTAAAAGTATACATCAACTTATTTTTAGGGATTACATAAAACAAGCAGGGTATCACATGTCTGTAAGCCTGAGAGATTGAGGCAGGGTTATGGCAAGTTCAAGGCCTACCTGGGAAAAGTAGTAAGACCTTGTCACAAAATAAAGTAGATAGGATGCAGATAGAACTCCTTGGCAGAGCACTTTCCTAGCAGACATGGGGATACACATTGAATCTCTAGCACAGTGGAAAAAGTTTCTTTATAAGCCTCATAAATATATAGATGATTGATATAGATGAATCATAGATATTTATATTAATAGGCAGATTTATTTTCTGTTTTATATTCCTTAACAAATATACAATTTACTTTCAATTAAAATGCAGGGTTTGTCAATAGAGTACTTCTTATTTTTAGACCAAAATATGTCTAGGTTTAGATTGAAATTATAAGGAAGATATAGATACAGATGCTACAGAGACAGCAGAAACAGACGAAAACACAAAGACAGACACAGACACACAGACACAGACACACAGACACAGACACACAGACACATAGACACAGACACATAGACACACAGACACAGACACACAGACACAGACACAGACACACAGACACAGACACACAGACACAGACACACCTCTCTACCTGTAGATTAGTGCAACTCTCAGACACCATTAGAGAAGTTTCATTCTGCAGTGGATGGTGGTTAACAAAGAAATTCAAAACTGGTCAAAGTGTGAGAGTACGTGATTGCAGACTACCCTGCTATAATTAGGACATCTGTGTGAGACTTCCTTCCCAAGGCTCAGGGGTTATCAAAGAAGAGCAGCTGGAAATTTTCTGAAGAGCAGAGGTTGGGGGAAGATCGGAGAAAATGTCTTCTGTATATGACAGGACTGCTGGACTCATGAGCATACAGCAGCTCTACACAAATCAAGCCAGTCAACATTCTGTAATGGGTTCATGAGCTTCAATGTCTAATAGAGGGGCTATGGACAGCTGATAGATTCTGAGGGAAAGAGAGTTGATATTCCTTAAAGTTGTAGCTCCCAGTGGGATAACCAAGCTTGAGCGGATGTTGCCACACCCATACACCACACGTTGGAAGCAGTGATTTATTATCTTAAAGTGAGTACATGGAGTTGGAGTATGGAACTAGGAGGAATCTGGGAAAAGTTAAGGAGAGGATTGTGGGTGAATGTGATCAAAATAGGTTCCTCGAAATTTTCAAATAATTAATAATAATATTCTTGAATCTAGGATCAAGTTACATTTGTCAAAAGTTTTTCTAAAAGTTATTCTGAAAACAACAAACACCAACAGATCTCATGCAAATGGATACAGTCATTACAGTCTAAGGTCCACTAAATTCAATGAATAACTAATTTAAATATTGTTCTTAAGTTATAACCAAAATGTAGGTTAAAGAGATAGGAGATATGGGAAAACCACTGACATAAATATAAACTGCTTTTAAATGTATAATATTTGTATTTTCTCCACTTGATTGAACAGGTTTGAAAAGGTAAAACAAGCTTTACATTGACCACAGAATTTTTTATCCTTTATTAGCCAATTATTACTACACTTTCAATAAATGTTGCTTGGCAGAGGCAAGTGGAGAAGAATCAGCGAGTAGTTCCTGTAAATTATCTAGCTATGCCTCCTGCCTGCAAATTTACTTTTGTATTATAAACATCGAGATACCAATTTTATTCATACTGTCTGTTCTTTTAGTGAGAGAATATTATTTACGGTCATTTGTTGTGCTTCCTTTGTCCTTTACCTCCGTTCTTGTTCTCTTCCTGTTTAATCATATTTTTATTTCCAATGTTTTTGTTCTTTCTATGTGCAAGTTATAGAGCCTAACTCCATGATTCTGTGTCGTATACATCCCTTTCACATGCCCAAGTATATGTATACAAATAGATTATTCATTGGTCATGGAACAGGTTTCAGGAAATAGAAAAGATAAGGCTGCCACTACAAGTCAAATACTTAGTGGGACAGAAAGGAAACAATTCAGAAAGGAAAAAGATTATAAAGATGAGCCTACTTCCATTACACAATGTGTCTCACCTCTTAATGTGATAGACTATGTTAAATGATTTTAAATATTATATAAGACTTACAAACTTGTGACTAATTATGGGTGTGGGTGTAATTATTTTAACACATTGTAACATCCAATTTGCTCTTGTTCCATTGAAAACTTGCTGCTGTGTTCATGACTAGTATTGTTTGGTATGCTTGTGCTTTTTTGCTAATTTATTCTATTTCTAATGTGATTTTATTAATGGACCAAAAAGAAAAATCTACTTGAATAGAGAATCTTTTGACTGACAGTGACTTTCAATATATTTGATGAAACTTAAAACTATTTTTAAAGTGCCTTTCAGAATGAACAGTTGGTTGGCATTTTGAGATATGTTACAATATATATTTATTTCTTTAAGAATTCACAATTCTTCAGCTTGTTGACCTTTTCGAGTTCTGTGGACCATATAGTGGGTATTCTGTACTTTTTTTTTTTTGGCTAATATCCACTTATTAGAGAGTAAATACCATGTATGCCCTTTTGTGTCTGAGTTACCTCACTAAGGATGATATTTTCTAGTTCCATTCCATTTGCCTGCAAAACTCAGGATGTCCTCGTTCTTAAGAGCTGAGTAGTATTCCATTGTGTAAATGAACCACATTTTCTGAATCAATTCTTCTGTCATGGGACATCTAGGTTGTTTCCAGCTTTTGGCTATCACAAATAAGGCCTTTATGAACATAGATGAACACATGCCCTGGTGGCATGGTAGGGCACCTTTTGGGTATATTCCCAAGAGTGGTATAGTTGGCTTTTCAGGCAGATCTATTTCCAATTTTTTTGAGGAACCTCCAGATTGATTTCCAGAGTGGTTGTACCAGTTTGCAATCTCACCAGCAATGGAGGAGTGTTCCTCTTTCTCCACATCCTCTCCAACATGTGTTGTCACCTGAGGTTTTGATTTTAGCCTTTCTGGTTGGTGTAAGGTGGAATCTCAGGGTCGTTTTGATTTGCATTTCTCTGATCACTAAGAACTCTGAACATTTCTTTAGGTGCTTCTCAGCCATTTGAGATTTCTCAGTTGTGAATTCTTGGTTTAGTTCTATACCCCATTTTTGATTGAGTCGTTTAGGTTTTTGGTGATTAACTTCTCGAATTCTGTATATATTGTGGATATTAGACATCTATCAGATGTAGGGTTAGTGAAGATTTTTTTCCCAATCTATATGTTGTTGATTTGTCTTATTGACTATGTCCTTTGCCTTATAGAAGTTTTCCAGTTTCATGAGGTCCCATTTATCAATTTTTATCTTAGATCATAAGATATCAGAGCAATCACAAGTGGGGAGGGAGGAAGAGATCTGGGTGGGAAAGTGGATGGGGGAGGGGAAGTTGAGGGGAGATGGGAGCCTGATCTGGTATTAGATGAGGGAAAAGGACTGAAGCTCTAAGGGCTAGCAGAAGGAATTAAAAAAAGGCAATATCAGGAAATAGGATGTTAGTAGAACCCTCCATGCAGGAAGCAGGTGCGACCACATGGGCCAAGATGGTGCCCTGGCCCATTGCTAGGCCCTATGAACCCCACAAGTTTACTGCCTTGCCCGAACATGCGCAGTGAAACTGTATGCGTAAGCTGCCTGCCAAATTAGATTATTCCTCATGATCCATATCTGTCAGCCTATCTGTGACCGACCTGAGCTCGTGCCTGATTCATGCATGGAGCATGTGTGATTCTGATTGGATGAGGTGGTGTGGAGCAAGATGAGGTCAGTTGCTGTGAGTGTATAACAATAGACCTTGCCCCAAGTAAAGTGGAAGCTGCGTGAACCCGTCTTTGTGTCCGTGTCTTTCTTGTCTCTGTGGGTTGGAGACTGCAGCAAGTGGTGGCCTATATGAGGAACTCATCATGTTGGTAAGCAACAGTAAGTAAAGAAAGCACAGGCCTGTCAGGTTCCCGGAAAAAAGGGGACGAAGCATTAAGGATCTCAGATATAGAGACGGAGGGAATTTAAACAATATGGGTTCAACTGCATCTAAAGTGAAAGTAAAAATGGTGTTGGCCCAGCTTCTTAAAAGAAGCAGCATTAACATGAAAGCAGAGACGGTGGACAGATTTCTGGACACCCTCTCCAAGGAAGCCCCATGGTTTTTAGAGGAAGGGTATATTAATCAACAGTGCTGGGAGCGTTTGGGAAGGGATGTCCAAGCTTTCGATATGAAGAACCCTCTACCTGTAGGGATGTTAGCCATCTGGAGCTTGGTCAGGGAGTGCTTGAGGGACACCAGTGAAAAGTACAATGCTGAAATAGAGGAAGGAGCAGCAGCACTTGAGGAGGCTTAAGGAGATTGCTTCTCAGGCTAGCAGCCAAAAACCTAAGCAGCTTAGACAACAAACCAAAGATAAGAAAGAGAAGAAGTAATCTAGCTTTGAAGGGTCTACTAGTGACAGTGATGGGACTGATAGCAACAGTGACGTCTGTAGTCGGATGTCCCGCTTGAGTTTGAGGCACAGTAGGACGCCCAAACCATCAGCCCCTCCGTTGCCTTCTCCTCCGCCCATAAAGATGAGGGAGACAAAAGGGGAAAGCATAGTCTTCATTTAGAAGTCTGGAAAAATGTGCCCACCATTGCAGGGGCCTTCCCAGTATTTCAGGATCAACAAGGGCAATGGTATCATGAACCTCTGGGTTGGAAGGTTGTACAAAGATTGAAGGAATCAGTTTCGACTTATGGGGTCCAGGCTGCCCTTACTATAACTCAGGTTGAGTCCCTATAGCAGTACTGTATGACGCCTTTTGATTGGCAGAACCTCTGCAAGGCAGTTCTTTTGGGAGGAGGTTATTTAACATGGAAGGCTGCTTATATTGAGCATGCCGTTGAGCAGGCTGTGGCTAATGCTGCCACTGGACTCCCCAATGCAGCCTGGAATATAGACATGTTAATGGGGCAAGGGAATTTTGCCAACAGTCAAACCGGTTATCCTATACAGGTTTATGAGCAGATTAATAACTGTGCTCTTAGAGCTTGGAAGATGCTATCAGGCACTGGAGACCTTGGGGCTAGCTTGTCTAAGGTGATACAGGGTCCCAATGAGAAGTATGCAGACTTCCTAGCACGACTAGTGGAGACAGCCTGGAGAGTATTTCCAGATGTTGATGCTGCAATGCCATTGGTCAAGCAATTAGCCTATGAGTAGGCCAATAAACCCTGCAGAGATGCCATATGCCCTTATAAGAGCAAATGCTGGATGTATGGGTAAAGGTTTTCCTAGATGTGGTGGACACTCCACTGACCAACCAGGCGTTAGCTGCAGCCATAGTTCAAGAAGGCAGACTCCTCTTCAGGGTGGACAGCAGGGGGAAATCCAGGGGGAATGCTTCTCTTGCCGGCAGCCAGGTCATTTCAAGCGAGACTGTCCTAATAAAGGAAGACAGGAGATTCAGACAGGCGTGTGGCAGCCCAAGTTATGTTCTCGCTGTCGCAAAGGAAATCATTGGGCCAGAGAATATCAATCCCAGTGGGATGTAGATGGTCGCCCCTAACTTCTCACTCCACAGCCGCTAGGCCAAAAAACGGAGTGTGGGGCCCCCAGCCTCAGGGCGATGCAGCAGACTCCCACACCGTGGCCGAACCTTCAACACATCCCCCAGCGGCGCAATCAACTACAGGTGTCCCCAGAAGGAAGTGCAGGACTGGACATCTGCACCACCGCCAGACTTGTATTAAGTCCAGAAATGGGTATGCAAATGATTGCTTCAGACGTTAAGGGTCCTTTGCCTAAAAACACAGTTGGCCTCTTATTAGGACATAGTTCAGCAGCCATTAAAGGATTAATTATCCATCCTGGTGTCATCGATCCTGACTATGGGGGAGAGGTTAAGATCATGGTTTCCTCCCCCAGAGGGGTGTCTGCCATTTCCCCTGGAGATAGAATTGCTCAAATTTTGCTTTTGCCTAGTCACCATGCTAGCTTCCTTTCAAGGGGACTGAAAAGAGGAAATAGGGGCTTCAGCTCCACTGGAAACACTGGGGTGTGGTTTTCTATGACTATGGAGGATTGTCCTATGTATAAACTTGAAATTCAGGGAGACTCTATATGGGGCTTACTTGATTCAGGGGACAATCACAGCACTATAAAAGAAGCAGATTGGCCAAAAAGTTAGCCCCTTCAAACCTCTGCTCAAACTCTTTGAGGCCTTGGATTTGCACAAGACCCCAGCTGCAGTGCCAGCGTACTCCATTGGAAGGATGAGGAGGGGCATGGGGCAGTTTTCAGCCATTTGTTCTTCAAATCCCCGTTTCATTATGAGGAAGAGATGTTATGACCAAGATGGGTGTAAAAATAGTTTCAGAAAAGACTTATAGTTTGCAGAGTCAAGCTATCATGGACGGGATGAACTATCAGAAGGGTAAGGTTCTTGGCAAAAATGAGGATGGACGACTCTCACCTATCTCTCCTAGAGGCCAATGTGGCAGGGAGGGATTGGGTTTTTCCTAGGGGCCACTGAGCAAATATCTATTAATTGGAAATCTGATCAGCCAGTGTGGGTGCCTCAGTGACCCTTACCCAAGGAAAAGCTGGAAGCTGGCCACATGTTGGTTAAAGAACAACTTGATGCAGGACATGTTAGAGAATCTATTTCACCATGGAATTCACCTATTTTTGTTATAAAAAAGATATCAGGGAAATGGAGGTTACTCCATGGTTTACATGCAGACAATGCCCAGATGGAAATCATGGGGTCAGTGCAATTAGGGTTACCAATGACGTCAGCGCTACCAATAAATTGGACCTCAATAGTGATAGATTTGAAAGATTGCTTTTCACCATCCTGCATCCGGCTGATACACATAAATTTGCCTTTACCTTGCCATCAATTAATCATTCTGCCCCTGATTTGTGATATGAGTGAGTGGTTCTACCCAAAGGTATGGCAAATAGCCCTACACTGTGCCAGCTTTATGCAGATAAGGCATTGCGACCTATCGGACAACAGTATCCGAGAGTATATTTATACCACTATATGGATGATATTTTGACTTGTGGATCCTCTAATGTGGAAGTGGAAGAAGTATTTGGGACCCTAACTAAACAGTTGGAGAAGTGGAATTTGGTGATAGCCCCAGAAAAGGTTCAAAAGACAGAAGTAAAACAATATTTCGGCACTAAATTGAGAGATGCTGTTGTTGAGCCACTAAAGCTGGAATTAAGGATGGATAAATTGCATACCTTGAATGATTTTCAGAAATTGTTAGGAGATATCAATTGGATTCGGCCCTATTGTTATCTTCCCAATGCAGAGTTAAACCCTTTATTCGATATTTTAAAAGGAGATTCTGATTTACAATCTCCTCAACAATTAACACCCTAAGCCAGAGCTTGTTTGCAAAAAGTAGAACAAAGTTTAGCCAAGGCTCAAGTTGATTGGGTTGATACCACCTTGCCTATTAGTTTTTGTGTTATTGCTACTGATTTGTCTCCCACGGGAGTATTTTGGCAAAAAAAGGGCCTTTATGTTGGGTATATTTACATCACTCCCCAGCCAAGGTACTACCATGGTACCCTGAAAGCCTAGCCCAGCTAATTCTTAAGGGTATAAAGGTTGGGCTAGGAGCTTTTGGTAAACAACCTGATGTAATAATCACGCCATATACTCCTAAACAGATTGAGGTACTTGCCTCCACTAATAATGATTGGGCCATTCTTTGCACCAGCATGACTGGGAGCATCAAGAATCATTATCCCTTCAGGTGATAGCAGATGCTGGCGAGGATGTGGAGAAAGAGGAACACTCCTCCATTGTTGGTGGGATTGCAAGCTTGTACAACCACTCTGGAAATCAGTCTGGCGGTTCCTCAGAAAATTGGACATAGTACTACCGGAGGATCCAGCAATACCTCTCCTGGGCATATATCCAGAAGATGTCCCAACCGGTAAGAAGGACACATGCTCCACTATGTTCATAGCAGCCCTATTTATAATAGCCAGAAGCTGGAAAGAACCCAGATGTCCCTCAACAGAGGAATGGATACAGAAATTATGGTACATTTACACAATGGAGTACTACTCAGCTATTAAAAAGAATGAATTTATGAAATTCCTAGCCAAATGGATGGACCTGGAGGGCATCATCTTGAGTGAGGTAACACAATCACAAAGGAACTCACACAATATGTATTCACTGATAAGTGGATATTAGCCCAAAACTTAGGATACCCAAGATATAAGATACAATTTGCTAAACGCATGAAACTCAAGAAGAATGAAGACCAAAGTGTGGACACTGTGCTCCTTCTTAGAATTGGGAACAAAACACCCATGGAAGGAGTTACAGAGACAAAGTTTGGAGCTGTGATGAAAGGATGGACCATCTAGAGACTGCCATACCCAGGGATCCATCCCACAATCAGCTTCTAAACGCTGACACCATTGCATACACTAGCAAGATTTTGCTGAAAGGACCCAAATATAGCTGTCTCTTGTGAGACGATGCCAGGGCCTAGCAAACACAGGAGTGGATCCTCACTCAGCTATTGGATGTATCACAGGGCTCCCAATGGAGAAGCTAGAGAAAGTACCCAAGGAGCTAAAGGGATCTGCAACCCTATAGTTGGAACAACATGATGAACTAACCAGTACCTCGGAGCTCTTGTCTCTAGCTGCATATGTATCGAAAGATGGCCTAGTCGGCCATCACTGGAAAGAGAGGCCCATTGGACTTGCAAACTTTATATGCCCCAATATAGGGGAATGCCAGGGCCAAAAGAATGGGAATGGGTGGGTAGGGAAGTGGGGGGCGCTATGGGGGACTTTTGGGATAGCATTGGAAATGTAATTGAGGAAAATATGTAATAAAAATATTAAAAATTAAAAAAAATCATTATCCCACCAGTCCTTGGCTTTCGTTTGTCATGAGAAATCCTATGATATATCCCAGAATTACCCAGACTGAGCCAATCCCAGGTGCTGTTAATGTATTTACTGATGGATCCAAAGGCAGCATGAGAGTAGTTTATGTTGAAGGAAATCAACCCCAAGCTCATGTATTTCCCTATCAATCTGCACAAGCTATTGAATTCTGTGCTGTCCTGCAAGAGTTTCAAGAGGTTGAGGAAGCTTTTAATCTAGTTTCAGATAGTCAGTATGTAGTCCAAGCAGTGCAGCAATTAGAAACCATGGGGGTAATTAAAGCTGCCTTTACTGTATGTACCCTACTCTCCTCCTTGCAAAAAAATGATTTGGGAAAGGAAACATCCTTTTTGCATTGTACATGTTAGAGCTCATTCAGGATTGCCCTGGCCTATAGCCAGGGGAAATTCTGTTGCAGATGAATATACTTGTTCCCTGTTTGTTTTTATGAGTGCCACTCCAGTGCAGCTTGCTGCAGACTTTCATAGAAACTTTCATGTTAATGCAGGCTCCTTGAAACAAAAGTTTAGGATTTTAGAAATCCTAATTTAAAATTAGGGTTTAAATTTAAAATTTAAAAATTTTAGGATTTAGAACAGACTTGAGAGATTGTGTTACAATGTGCCCATTGTGTGTCCTTGTTGCCTCAAAGGCCAATTGGAGTTAATCCCTGAGGTCTTAAGCCTCTTCATGTTTGGCAGATGAATGTTACCCACATCCCCGAATTTGGTAATCTTAAATATGTTCATGTCAGCATAGATACATATTCAGGCATTAATTTGCTACTGCCCAAACAGGAGAAAAAGCCCCTAATGTTATATCTCATTGCCTTCAGGTATTTGCAGCCTGGGGGATGCCTAGACAGATAAAAACTGATAATGGACCTGCTTATACCTCCCAGAGATTTTTACATTTTTGTAATGCATTAGGTATAAAAGTTATCCATGGCCTACCCTATAACCCCCAAGGACAAGAAATTGTAAAAAGAGCCAATGCCACATTGAAGAACACATTAATAAAACAAAAAGGGGGAAGAGGGATGCAGTTTAAATCCCCTAGGGATAAATTAAATATAAGCCTCTTTATTCTTAATTTTTAAAATTTGGATAAGAATGGAAAATCAGCTGCAGAACGGCATTGTACCCCTCAGCAGGGTGCGGCCATGTCTGTGCTATGGAAGGATGTCCTCACGGAACAATGGAAAGGTCCAGATCAGGTGTTGGTATGGTCCCAAGGAGCTGTCTGTGTGTTTCCACAGGATCAGGAAAACCGAGTCTGGGTTCCAGAAAGACTGACAAGGCCGTGGAGAGAAAGCAAAGTGGAAGAAGATGAAACACCTGACAACCCTCTGCCTGAACCTGATGCACCTGCAAGGGGTATCATAGCAAGAAAGATTGTTATGGGGAATAGTGAAAGCACTCCCTCTGCCAGTGCCACTTAGTGTGGAGACAGATGTATACTAATTCAGTGGGAACTGCTTCAGTTCTTAATGATCTATCCTCTAATACTGCCAGTGCTTTGGCGGTACAAGAGGGAATTAATACAAATTTGAAAGCTGGTATCCTTATGGTTAACCAAAGAGTGGATTGGTTGCAGGAACAGATGAATATTTTGGAGCAGTTAGTATTTGCTTCCTGCATTACTCATATGTCAGGAATGTGTGTAACCTCTGTTCAGTATCAGAATTTTTCCAGAGCTGCAAATCTGTAGCGTGCAATTGGTGCGATGCTGCTAGGAAATTGGAGTCATGATCTTGACACAAAGATGAAGGAATTGCGAACATCGATTGTTGCCGTGAACAACACCCGTGTGGAAATTGCAAATGCAAAGCAATGGCTGTAGATCATACAGGGAACTGTGGGATTCTTAAAAAATTGAGGAGGGATGGCCTTTTGGGCACTCCTGCTGACTGTTGTGTGTGGAGGAATGCTTTGGTGGATGGCACGTATGCAAAGGTGGCACAGGGCTGATAAGTAAGCCTTAGTGCAGGCTATGGCAGCCTTGGAAGCAGGAACATCCCCCCAATGTTGGCTCAACATGCTGGATCAGTAATCAATGATGGTTAAGACCCTCACGTGTGCATACCAACCTAAGACGGATGGCAAAAGTGAGTTCCTCACTCCTATGATGGGTAAGGACGTGACACGGTTGGGGTGACCTAAGACAGATGTTGATCCCAGAGCTACTAATAAAACAAAAAGGGGGAGATGTGGGAAGCGAGTGCAGCTGCATGAGCCAAGATGGCACCCTGGCCCATTGCCAGGCCCCATGAACCCCACATGTTTACTGCCTTGCCCAAACATGCGCAATGAAACTGCATGCATAAGCTGCCTGTCAAGTTAGATTATTCCTCGTGATCTGGATCTGTCAGCCTATCTGTGACAGACCTGAGCTCGTGCCCAATTCATGCATGGAGCATGTGTGATTCTGATTGGATGAGGTGGTGTGAATCAAGATGAGGTCAGTTGCTGTGAGTGTATAAGAATAGCCCTTGCCCCAAGTAAAGTGGAAGCTTCGTGAACCCATCTTGGTGTCCATGTCATTCTTGTCTCTGCGGGTTGGAGACTGTGGCACCTCCAGAATGCACCAGAGACCTGGAAGGTGAAAGACTCTCAGGAATCAAAGGGAGGAACCTTAGATGAAATGCCTGACAGTATGGAGAGGGAACTTATAGAGCCCACCTCCAGCAGGAAAACAGGACATCAAGTGAGGGATGGGGTTATCATCCCACAGTCACATCTCTGACCCATAATTGTTCCTGCCTGAAATAATTACAGGGATGGAAATGGAGAGGAGCCTGAGGAAAAGAAGATCCAGTGACAGGCCCAAAGTGGGATGCAGGGGGAGGCCCCAAGGCCTGACACTATTACTGAGGCTATGGAGTGCTCACAAAAATGAAGCTATCATGACTGACCTCTGGAACGCCCAACAAGCAGCTGAAAGAGTCAGATACAGATGTTTGCACCTAATCAATGATCAGAAGCAGCTGACCCCTGTTGTTGAGTTAGGGAAGACTGAAAGAAGCTGAGGAGAAGGGTGATCCTATAGGAGGACCAGCAGTCTAAATTAATCTGGACCCCCCATGATCTCTCAAATACTGGACCACCAAATAGACAGCATACACCAGCTGATATGAGGCTCCCAACACATGTACAGTAGAGGACTTCCAGGTCTGTGTTCATTCAGAGATGATACACCTAACCCTCCATAGACTGGAGGCTCCAGGGAATTTAGAGGTCAAGTGATATGGGGGATGGGGATATCCATGTGGAGACAGGTGGGTGGGCGAGGAGGTGTGGGATGTGGAACAGTTGGAGGGTGAATGTGGGTGGCAGGGAATATAACATGGAGTGTAACAAATACATTAATTTAAAAAAAAACAGAATTCACAATACTGGGAGAAAGAAGAAGTGAAGGAAGAAAAAAAAATCACATCTCAATATTCATAGAAAACAATATGAGCTAACCAGTAACCCCAGAGCTCCCTGGGACTAAACCACCAATCAAAGAAAACAAACGGAGGGACTCATGGCTCTAGCTGCAAATATGTAGCAGAGGATGGCTAGTTGGTCATCAATAAGAGGAGAGGCCCTTGGTTCTATGAAGGTTTTATGTCCCATTATAGGGGAATGCCAGGACCAGGAAGCAGGAGTGGGTGGGGAGGGGAGCAAGGGAAGGGGAAGAGGATAGGGGATTTTTGGAGGGGAAACTAGGAAAGGAGATAACCTTTCCTATTTGAAACGTAAATAAAAAAGAGAAAAGCATAAAATTATTTTACTGCTATTTCATAACTGTAATTTTGCCCCTTTTAGGAGTTATAATGTAGATATCTGTGTTTTCTGATGCTCTTAGGTGACCTCTGTGTAAGCGTTGTTTGATTCTTAAAAAGTGTCACGGTCCACAAGTTGAAAATTGCTGCTCTAGTAGAAAGGGCACAATGTCACTACAGCAGGTCAGACATGCTGCACTTTCTCTGGACCTTGATCTAATTAAGATGTTAAAGTTTAGAATCTGGGAAAAAGTTGTGCTCAACTTTCTTGTTATGAGATATTATTTTTTAAGTGTTCTTCTTGTGGCAACTATTTGCCTGCAACTTTTGGATTCCTGTTGTGATTTCGCTCACCACTGACAGCTTACAAACTATGAATCTTGACTTAACAATGGCACGGTGCATAAAATTATTGTTGTTATTGTTTCTGCTACTTTGAGAAAAGCTCAATTTATAATAGAGTGGTAATTTCACTACTATAATTTTCTTTCAGGGTGGCGACAATTAATTTGTTAATAAACTATCACCATTAAAATAAGAAATTTTAATGTTTTTGGAATTCTTACAGGAGATTTTTGTAGCCCTCCTTCAAGGTATTTTATACAAGTGGCAATTTTCTGTTTAGCATCTTACAGCAAACTGGGTAGTGGGAAACTTGTCAAATCAATATCTTGTCTTCTTCATGAAGATTCTGAACTGAGAGAAAGAGAACACCTATTTGTTATCCAACATCAAATGATCAGGCCGGCAAATCTTCATGCAAGTCACATTGTACAGACTGAGCAACTTATACTTATAAATATACAGCATATGTATGTATAGATATATTAATACATGTGTGTGTGCATGCAATAACAATTGATAAAATCATGGATTTGAAAGACAGCAAGGATGGGAATATTGGAGGGTTTAGAGAGAAAGAAAGGAAATGTGGCAAGTATATTATAATCTCAAGAATAGTAGAACACACCCTCCTTTTTCTTATAAATAAGATATTGGGAGAGAAAACACATTTTGTGTTTCATGGGCAGATTAAGATGGTCCCAGTGTATCTCTACTTATAATAGAAAAGTTCTTCTTTAACCATCTCTTTCTGTTTCTCTCCTTATTTCATTGGGAGGAAGATGAAGTGTGGTTGAAGCCAGAGTATAAAGGGACTTAGCCTTTTCTCCACTTGCTCATTTTAAACCAGTGCTTCTCAAAGTCATGGGCACCTTTTCTAAGAATGGATATAATGAAAAGTATCTTTCTTAAATAAATAAAAAAAAAACTAAGGTGTTTCTTTTTTTAATCTACTTTCTCCATGAGTGTGTGCAGGTGTTGTCCTGATTCTAAAAGGCAGGGGTTATTACCACACACAGTATACAAAGCAGAGAACCTAGTCATATTCTATTAAGTCAAATCTTAAAGGCCTTTGCAAAACAGGGAAAAAGCCAATCTTCTTACAAAATACTTTTCTTCACGAAGATATAATTATATAAAAATACTTTTTATGTTAAAATATAATGAGTTATATAAAATTTATTTATGATACATATTTAACATTTTATCTAATTTTTTCATTTTTTAAATATATTTTGAACATATTCTTTTCTTTCCCCAAATTTCTCCAAGATTCTCCCTACATTCCTATCTATCAAGCTATATGTTCCTTTTTGTGGTAGAAGTTACAATAATAATCCATTTATCCCCACAGATTTTGCACAGCAGAAAAGGCAGAAAATTGCCATAATGGACATGAACATTTGTTAAATGTTTACGGTATATAAATGATCACTTATAAAATCAATTAATTTATACAAGGAAAAAAAATATTTTTTCTTCTCCACTTCCTGATTGGCTAATTTTACTTATGCCCTCTCCCCTTTATGAACTGTCCCGAGCTATTGTTCTCACCGACAAGAACACACTCGGACGACCGGATTCTTCTGCAGCAAAAGCTTTATTGCTTCTTCAGGAGTGAAGACCCAGAACCTGGAAAATGGTGCTGCTTATATAGCCCTCAGTGTGGCATGTCAGCACCTGATTTGTTGCTCGCCCATCACCTCATTACTATGCTCACGGCACGGCTCTCCACATCTCCCCCTTTTTGTTTTATTAAAATGAGGCTGGACTAGGTCTGTGTAACTATGTCCATCTGCTGTGGCTCCTGTCTTAGGTCGTTCCTCTAATGTCACAGCCTTTCCTGTCATAGGGTAACCTTATCGCCACCGGGCCCCGTGTCTTAGGTTGATCTGTGCATGAGGAAAGTTGCCCGTCCCTGGATACCGCAGTGCTATGTGACATTAACTACTAAATGACCTAGGGCAAACTCTGCAAAAGAGGCCAGCCAAAAAATGAAGAACTCAAATGCCGACTAATCCTTGAGCATAGATATCCAGATTTCGGGGGAGGCCCCTTGTTCAATGGCCACAAGTGCTTGAGCAATGACGACCTTATCACGGGTTTGTTGGGCTCTGGGCTTGCAAACCAACCAGAGCATGAACACAAGTCCACAGCAGATGGCAGTACCAAATAAACCTACCCCCACCCATTCCTTAAAATAAGAAAATGCAGATGAAATCCAGGAGAAGAGGCCCTCTGTCAATGACAGGTCCACTTGCGTTGAGTTGATCCTTAAAACTGCCGTCCTCAGGGCCTCAAGAGTCTCATCGAACTCCTCAGACCAATTTCCTGCAAGATACAAGGAGAGCTGTCTAGACAGATTAGCTGCACAAGTAAAATTTTCATATTGGACACTGGTAATACACAGAGTGCCCAATTTTCTTTCACAACCCAACTGGGCCAACTGGTATAGGATGCCTATCTGTTCCTCAACCAGGTCGAGGCGCTGATTCAAAATCATCAGCCCTCCCTTCAACTGGGCACTAGCAGAAGTTTGGACATTGATGGCATCAGTCAGATCGACTGAAAGCTGATTTAATTTTGTGCCTGTTTGGACTGTACTAGCCATAGTGTACCCTGCAGCTGTAGCAGCAGCTGCACTGGCTGAAATTGCTATGATCATGGCAGCAGTAATGCCAAAATCTCTTTTTTGTCGAAACAGGGATAAGGTAGAGGGTGTTTCCACCGGAACAGGGATCCAATGTGGGATCCGGGCCACCATGGCGCAGGTGTCCTTTGTTACATCCCAACATTGAGAAATCCAATAGGAATTATTTACACAGCTTTCAAATGAATCATTAGACAAAATAAACAAAAAGGGAGGATAGACACATACTGGAGTCGATATAGAGCTGGTTGGATTAATCTGTGTCTTATTTAAACCAGAGAATTCTTCAGTATGAATTATATATTTTTTGTTGGTCCATATGCCCCAATCAGGGTATAATTGGAGAGACCAGTGTAAATGGCCTTTCCTACAGCACCTCCTTTTAAGAAAACAAGAGGATTAAGATCTGTACAGCTTCCATTAATCCCACAAAGTAGCCATTTGTGGTAAGGGCTCATTCTGCGGTCCTGCAAGAAGAGGTCCGTTCTCATTACAAACTCTTCTTCAGGCCCAAACAACATCTTGGGGGAGAAGGTAAAATATTTGTGCTCATCAATCCATCTGGATACAGATGACTGGCAGTCTGACCATGGTGGCAACTCCCCTACATCCTCTCTACCACAATGAGGAGCAATCCTGGGTTGACGAGGACGCTCTGTCTCATTCCAATTGGAAGACGGGAATGTACCGTTTAGCCAGACTGTCGATTGCCACCAAAACCATGTAACATGAATAATATCATTGTTTCCTTTTCCTCGGGTTTGGGTGAAATTTACAGTCCCACTATCCAAAAATGATCCTAACATACGGATACTGAGCTGAATACAGTCCCCCTTTTGCGATAATTGAAAACATAGGGAACCCTGTTCTTGGAGGGAGCGATTTTCTCCTAATGGGACCCATAAATGGTCAAATGGTAAATATGGTAAGTCCAGTTTTTTATTAGTAGTAAAGAATTTTGGAAAAACTATAGCATCATGGCGAACTGGCATTGGTTTAGGGAAAGTCGAGAGAATGGCCCATCTCTGTTCGCCCATCATACTAGGAACCTGAGACAAGTTCAGCATTGTCAGAATCAGGAGCAGTCTTCGGGAGGTCAGCATCTTCCACACCATCCTTGATTAATATCTTGTGGGTGAGTCGTTCCAGCAGCCAAAATGGGTTGTCTTCACTCTGTAGAAAAACACAGACAGCTCCCCTGGATCTTATTAAAATAGGATCCGGGCCTTTCCACAGACCAGATAAGACATCCTTCCATTTCACCATTTCCTTTGGTCTATCAGGGTCTATGTCGATCAGCTGCAGAGTGACCTTGCTCATCAAGATTCAAAAAATTAAGTGAAGAGTGCCATGGATACAGCTACTCTTGGCACTGAGGGCAGAGTCTCATCAACTCCCCCCTTTTGTTTTATAAAATAAGACTTGAGTGTACAATGGGCACGTTCCACAATGCCTTGTCCTTGAGGATTATAAGGAAGGCCAGTCAGGTGAGTGACATCCATTTGATGACAAAATTGCTGAAATTTAGTACAGGTATATGCTGGCCCATTATCAGTTTTAAGGATTGTGGGCTTGCTTCAAGCACTCCAAGCTTCTAAACAGTGTTGTATAACATGAGAAGCTTTCTCACCTGTTAAAGGTGTAGCAAACATAACACCAGAGCAGGTGTCAATGGAAACATGTAAATATTGATTTCTTCCAAAGGAGGAAATAGGAGTGACATCCATTTGGTGCTGCTTATATAGCCCTCAGCGTAGCGTGTCAGCACCTGATTTGTTGCTCGCCCATCACCTCATTACTACGCCCCGATATGGGCAGTGACTTGGCGTGAATTCACTCTCACACCTGCGCACAAGGCTTGTTTACTAGTTAGGCACAGTGGAAGCCAGCGCCATCTTGTAATGGCGATTGCTCACGGCTCTCCACAATGAACCATGGATTCTTTCCTCATTTAATATAGCCTGCATACAGCTTCCTCTTCTCCTCTTCCTCCAAATTCTTTCCCACCTTCTCTCACATCCAGATTCACCTTCTTTTTGTCTCTCATTAGAAAAACAAAAACATGCTTCTAAGAAATAACAACAAACATAGTAAAATAAAATATAATAAGATGGAACAACAACAACAAAAAAAACCATCACATTGATGTTGGACAAGAACAGCCAAATAGAAAAATAAAAGAGCCCATGAGAAGGCACAAGAATCAGAGACTCATTCATTCCACATTCAGGAGTCCCATAGAGGTACTAACTGAAAGCTATAGTATGTATGCAGGGGACTTGGCACAAACCTGTGCAGGCCCAGTGATTGCTACTTCAGTCTTTGTGAATTCACATGAGCTCTGCTCAGTTTTATTATTTATATTTGTTTATATTTTACATTCCAAATGCTGACCACTTTAAGCCCACTTGCCCCATTGCCCCTCCTCTTCTCCTCTGAGAGAGTGCCCCTGCCTTGCTATTCCCCTACCCTGGCACATTGAGTTTCTGCAGGACTAGGTGCATCTTCTCACACTGAGGTCAGACAAGGCAGTCCTGTTGGGAAACAGATACCACAGTCAGTCTACAGCTTTCGGGAGAACTTCTCCTCCAGTAGTTGGGGCACCCATATGGAGACCGAGTTACATGTCTACTAAATATGTACAGGGGGCCTCATTCTACCCTGTGTGTTTTGGGCTTTGTTCTTTTTCTTTCCTTTGTCCTGTATCCTCCATTCCTCTGTCTCCTCTTCTGCAGGGTTCCCTAAGCTCTGAAGGGAATTGATGGAGACAGGTCATTTATAGCTGTGTGCTCCTAGATCTCCCCAAATTCCTCTCTGTCTCTCTGTCTCTGTCTCTGTCTCTCTCTCTCTCTCTCTCTCTCTCTCATAACTGGCTGTGGGTCTCCATATTTCTTATGTTCCCAACTGATACAAGAATGAAGCCTCTTATCTTCTAATATACTAAATGATGTAGGTAGTAATTTTTAAAAGTTCTCTGGAAAGTTTGTGGATCCAGTGAGTCTGTGGGACCAGAAACATTAGAACAATTCTTTTCAGTACACCTTCCTACAGTTACAGGATAAAATAGGAAAAAGGAGTGATTAAAATACAGAGAAGACCAGCAGATAATTCAAATGCTAGCCTAGCCAAAAGGAATATAGCACACTTAGAAAATCTGAGTTCCATGGGCTAGACTATTTATTGTAGTAGCAAATAACAGTTTAACTGAAAAGCATGGGTTAGATCTGTAAGAATTAAAACAAACAAGTATTGTCATTTGAATATAAAACTCTTCTCTAAAGATCCATGTATAGAAAATTTAGTCCCAAGTCCAGCAATGTTCTGAAAAGGAGATTTGATGAGGTGATTGGATAGGGAGCCTCTGACTTCATCAATGGATAATCCACTAGTTGATTCATAATATTTGGCTTTGTTGCTTAGAAGATGATTGAAATTAGAAGGTCAGGTCCATTGGAGGATACAGGTCACTGGAGACGTACATTTCAGAGCATATTGTATGCCTGGCCCTTCTGCTTGCACTTTTTCCTTCCTGAACACTGTGAGGTGAGTATGCTCTAGCTTCTGAACCTGTGGAATTTGGCTTCTTGACAATCCCAAAGCAAGGGATCCAACAGACACTGACCTGACAACTTTGAAATTGTGAGCCAACCATTCCTCTGTATAAATTTCTCATTTGTGGTATTTTCCCACAGTGGTAAAAAGCTAAGTAACACAAAAGGTATTTTATAATGTGCTTAAAATTCAATATTTATAGGTATTAAACATCAATTAAACATTAAACGTGCATAGGGTACACATGCAGTCTCTAATTATGGCACATGTTTCATTATGCAGACCATGTCCTGACATTCTGATCTGAGATGACAGGGTGAACTGTGAAGGTTTAAAACAGATTTCAGAGTCAGACTGCCCAATTAAAACTCAGTTTCTCAATCATTTTACACTCCTATGGGTATGTTGGGATTTATCACAAGTGCAACTGACTACTTCATGGCTCTCAGTGCCTAGATTGAGTCACCTTAGATGCCACAGAACAAGAAAGTTTTCAGCTGGGAAACATACATTTCATTGCAAGTATATCAGAGTCAGTTGCTGAATATGAAAAATAGGAAGAGACACAGGACTCAAGACTGTTGAGACTGTGTCCACAGACAAGCTTCACAGAGTACTCGAGGGTCAACAAGTAGGAAGCTCAGAAATAAGGAAAGTAGACTTCAAATAACCTCTCAAAAGAAATGTTTCTGTAGGCTTAGATTTTTCAAAGCCTACTTTTAATAAGGATTCTCCAACACTTTGAACCCCTTTTAAGCCCACTGTCCAAAGGTAGGATAGAAAAGATGGTAATTAGGACACGGCAATCTGCACCTGTTTATAAGTAGTTCTTTGGGGGTGATTCCAATCTCCATTTGTCAGGACACCAGCAGACCAGTTCAGTAGTGTCAGGATATCAAACTCGAATCAGCAGTAGTGGCACAATCCAACAGATACAGCCAGGCCTCTGCCAAATTGATAGAAGTCAGTGGCAATGACCAGAACCAGCAGGTACTCCGGGAGAAGTTCTTTGCGTGCCTCTCTCAATGAAGTGAAGAGCAGCAAAGACATGAGACCAACAAAGAAAGGCACAACTAGCTCTGCAAGCACCCCATCACTGTCCTTTGAGTCCTATTTATAATCTCTCCAAATATCAAATGTCCTCCCATGGGTCTGGCCTCTGCAAAACGCCATGTGAGTCTGCATTATGACACAACCAGATACTTCCGTTTCATGTTTCTGTCTTTCAAACTTTATAGAAAGCTTTTGCTGAAAAGCCAGCTTGTACCAGATTGAAAACAGAGCCCTCTGAACCCAATATTTACCCTGACTCCCAGCTTTGAAAAAGGACCACAACTTCTTGGCTGAAGGATGTTCTAATAGAATAAATAACTTATAACCATTTTACACAACCAGGTTCTTCCCAGAGGCCACCTAAATAATTCATATTGAAAAACAAGTTTGAAATGAGAAGAAGAGAAGAAATTTAAAACATGTGATGTCATATTTTCCTGTAGAGAATTCAATTAATATTTAAATAAAAGAAATTTTATTTCCTTTGGCATTTATATTAATCTGTTATAATCACATTAAGCAACTCAAAATGCTTTTGAAAACACCATGCTAAGTACTTTATAATATTTAAATTCTAATTAAATGTTCTATTTATTTACTAATCTTATTCAAAAATAGGGCCTGTTAACACATGTTAAAATTATAGCTCAAAATTAGGATATATGATTGTATACTTTTTAAACAACGAAGACTTTGTCAGTTATGTATTTAGGAATAAATAATGGATTTAGTATTTTAAAGAAAGATAATTTAGTTTGTTATAATTATCTCACAACCGCTAAACACCATAGATGCAATAGAAATAGCTTTGTTTCTATGCAGCTCGAGATTATTTAGTTAGGAAAAAAATATTTCCTGGCCTCATTGTTTGTTCCACCTAAATGGAAGTCTGAATCGTCACTTTTAGAATTTCATTATGCAACTTCAGAATGATTGGAGGAAGATTAATCATTTAGTATTGTGAAGTCCACACACTAAGAATCCAATAGATACACAGATAATGACCACAATGGAGCCAATTCTATTAGGAAAGTGAAGCAGGCTACTCTTTAAAATGTATCAAATGAATTCTCTCTCTCAATATGCCATATAAGTGAGAGCTTTGAACCTCAGTGTCCAGGGTAGTTTTTCTCCCTTCTGTCCCATAAGAACAATGGGAAAGACTACATTGATGGGCTTTTGTTGAGAGACTGACTTGACTTGAACACTTGTATTTTTAATGTGGTGCCTCTACTAAGAGCTTGTGAATCATCTTGTATATATGTACGTTTTTAAGCAACCTCTATTATGAACCATGGAAATAAAGATTACTGAAGTCATTGATATGTCCCTTGGTTCTTTTAAATGAAAACATTTTACAGAGAGAATAGTGATAGATTCATAGGACCTGAGTGGAAAGTTAAAGGGATTCTGGCTTGTTAAAGTTTCAGATGAGACCCTAGAAAGTTTCCTGCCTGTCAATGGACAAAAGTAAAGACAGAAAGAGTATATAGATCAGTGGTCATAACTTCCAGAAGTTAGAAAAGAATTTGTATGGACCTACAGAACAAGTGCACAGCACATGGTAACCATGGAGAGGTGGGAAGTGGAACTCGAAGCTTCTTGCTTTGCCAAATATCTTTTCACTAATTCTTTCTCTGCTCAGATAATATTATTTCATTTATACAAGCCATCTTTGCTGGATGCCCTTTCTAGAGCACACTCTCCAGGTTCTAGACAACAGTATTGAATTTTACTTGAGCCCATGATCCTGAAAAAAAAAAAGGAAGGATGGAATAATTATCCAGTCATTACGGTTGCCATGAAGACTTTTCTGTAAAGAACTATCCTAGCACAAATATCAAGGATGGCCTTTCTGTAAGTAAACAGAAAGGCCAGAAATAGACCCTCTGAGATCCCATTGTCTGGTCTCTGATGATAACAAACAGTATGAACTGCTTTCCCTCATTATCTAATATGGGGAAAATGGGTTTGCAGTAAACATAACATTTAAAAATCCCTGCCCCTCTAACATTAACATTCAATGGAAAGTTAGGCAGATGATTAGAAAACAAAACAAAAGCAACAAGAATCCAAAACCACATCATTTCTTTGGTAATGACTTAGGAGAAAGAATTACAGTTCTGAATTATTTGATATGTACAGTATGTTAGCATGTTTCTACTGAGATTAAATTATTTATAAAGAGAAGAAATTCATTTCTCACAGATATGGGATTAAGACATCTAAGACCACCATGCTAGTAGGACCAATGTATGGTACCTTGTAAGTAGACTTACCTGCACAGGAAAACACAGAGTAACATGTTGGAGGACAGGTAGGCTCCTCATTTCATTCTCATGGGCTTATTTGTAAAGAAGTAAGTGCTGCCTTCCTACTCAGTTTCTTAGATTCTTCCCTTCTTAATTGGACACAATAAGAAGAAAGTTTTAACACGAATTTAGGAGGGTGTGCAATTAAACCATAGCATATGGGTGGTTACAACATTATACAGTTTCTCTCAACATAACCTATGAGTGGTATGGCCAAGACTTATGGGAATGGTTTTTGAGAGATGTCTGAGGAAAATGAAGAACCAGATATGTGAGAAAAATCACTTCAGGGCTCAAGAAGAAATAATGAAGGTGGTAATCAGGCAAGAATAAGAAGGATTCTGGGGTCCTCACTAGATTCCTTTTGATAGAGGCATGGGATCATTCAGGAATGTGAGCTTCACTTGAGGCCAAATGGCACCTTTTAGTACCCTGCTAAGTAGCATTTATTTGAAGGGAGTCGTATTCTACATTCCCCCTGTCTCTATTGAAGACAATTAATTGAAGGTAAGGCATGTATTAATTCAGTAATAACTGAGAGATCAAATTCTTGAATATAAGCTTAACAGCTTTCAAAGATGAGGACTTCCATTTGCATGGCTCTGGTGCAATAACCAGCTACAAATAGGAGATTCAAAGAATGGGTGAAATACTAGGTGTTCTTCTCAGCAAAGACTAAATGCATGTCTTTCCAGCTCAAGGATGAATGGAGGAAGGAAAAGTTGTATCTTATGCTTTTATTTCTTACCTAGACTAAATCTCTGTGATTGAATGGAAATGATGAAAGCTTTTGATCTTTTTTGGGAATGTGAAGCCAGTTCCCACCTAGCTTTGTTCCTTTCTCCTTGAGGTGCAGTGTAACAGAAATGATAGCATCATACGTTTAGAGAGGGCAGTGAATTGCTCCCCCAATGCCACCCTAACATAATGTACAGTTAAGAGTACAACTGTACTTACATTCCAGTAAGAATAAGAATGAATCCTGAAGCTCTGGTGGATTGAGATGTAGCTGAGTGGACCACAGTTTGAGCATCTTCTCCAGTGTCTTGAGAGGATACAGATAGTATTAGGCTTGAGAGAAGAGCAGACAAGGCAGAGATATACATGCATAGTGAGACTCAGTGTACAGGGAAAGCAGAGCCAGTGACAGAGAGCATGCATCAGAAGTCTCTCTAGCCAATAATATTAGAACCATGCCTACATGTAAAGTTGTCCTTGGAGAGAAATGCCAACAGAGTGGGCAGAAATCCTTACTTCACTGTATCAACACTAGAGACAGATAAGACAAATTCTGTTTGTCATCCATTCTCTACTGAGAGGTAAAACATGAACTTCAAAATTTCACCCCTGAGCATGTGGTCTGAAGGACCTAATGTTCTACTATTTCATTTTAATTATGTTGCTAAGTCATGAAACAAGCCCAATGTGTAGCTCTGTTTATTTCTTTTTTTATATTTTGTTCCTCTGTTTCTGGGAGAAGCCTTTTGATCCTAGTGTTTGGCCTTGTAACTTTGGCTGCTCAGTAAGCAATCCGTATTTTATTCTTGACTTCCCAGTGAGAATCTCCCTTGGGCATTCCTTCACATTACACAGAGGGACCATATATCCTTCAGTCAAAACCAATGAAGCTTCAGTTATTTCCTGAGGGCTGTCATGCTGAACAACCCCAGGTGATGATGGTCTCACAATATTCATTGCAATTGATGCTTTCTTCAGTGGGGGATGTGAGATTCTCCTGTGACACACGTCCACTCTTTAACAATCTGTATTTATTTAGTACCCCCCCATTATTTTTGTAAACTGATTTTATATTCATAAATGTTTCTTTAATCTTTAACTAATAAATTTAGCAGATAAGGCATAATTTATGCAACTTTTATCTGTGGCTTTAGACAGTATGTTTACATAATTTTGGTGCTAAAAATGTAATGGGATGAACCTTTTAGAGTACAATGATTTCATCACGTGTTGAGTAGTTGTTGCCTTAGGATACGTTCCCAGGAATAGGTCAAAGGGTATAGTCGTTCTTGAGGCTCTTCATGCTCAGCTAAAAATTGTTTTCCAAGAATATTGCTGTGATTCACGTTCTCATTAGCTGCATGAGAGTGGCCTTTTTTCCTGCAGTATTGCCAGTATTGAGAATCCTCATTTGTGAAATGGAAAATTGAAAGAGACAAAGATAGTGATTGAGCTACAGGAAGTGACATTTTATACATTTTAGAAGGAACAATTTGTCATTTGACTTTCTGAAACAACACTAGAAACATGCACAATATTTGAGCTGAAATTGCTGTTTAAAAATGTCCATAGTAATAAATGAACTGCATATGCAAAATTGAGTTTTGAAGAATGTTTTAATATTACAAAATAGTGAAAATTATGAACAACTTAAATGTCTAGGAAATTCTGATGAATAGCTTAAATGCTTATATGTTTAAACATTAATTAACTGCTCATAATATCATAAAATGATTTTAACATGAATATCAGTGAGATGTTAAAGTAAAAACACACTATGATATCAATAAATTTTAAAAATTATTATTAAATGGTATCTTTAATTATTTTCTTGACATAAAGAAAGATATGCCAAAACATTCCCATTACCTGTGGAAGCATTTTTGTTTTATTTGCTATGTTCCTATATTTTAGAATTATTAACATATTGCTATATTTGTTATTACATGATATTTTATACTTTTTAATAATTATCTCACTAAAAATTTCAACCAGATTCTATTTGTATCTGACTATTTTTGTTTGATTAATCTTATTCATGTGTTGCTTTGTGGCTATGCTTAGAAATATTTATGTATATTTCAGTTTCTCACTCATATGGAAACAAATCTTGGCTCTTATTTTCTGGGAACATATCTTGCATTCATATTTATCCTTATCTTTCATGACTCTAGGTAGTAGTCATATTTTTACTCACATTAGTCATTTATGTTTATGCTATTTCTTGTTTCAGAATTATGATGTCTTTTTCCTTTAAAATCTCCTCCTTCCATACTTGACCTAATTGTATTCCCATTCATTATTTTAGTTTGTAATAATTTTAGATTTTTTTTAGGGATATGATTTGTAAGATAGTTTCATTTCTCTCTGGTCTTCACTCCGTGTTTCTCTTTCTCATCTGTTGACATTGTCTATAACACTTTGGCTAATGCTCCTGCAGCGCTCAGTGACAGTTATTTCAGTTCTATGGTATGTAGAGACAATGTCATTGGATCACAAGAAATATGCCAAATTTTATATTTTAAAATTCTTATAATTTCATTTCATTCTTATAATAATTGTTTGTTACATTTTTATTGGATTTTTTTTTTACTGTACTTACATTTCAAATGTTATTCCCTTTCCTGGTTTCCCCTCTGGAACCCCCTTCTCCCATCCCACCTCCTCCTGTCTCTATAAGGGTGCTCCCCCGCCCACCCACCCACCCACTCCCACTTCACTGTCCTGGCATTCCCCTATACTGGGGCATAGAGCCTTCATAGGACTAAGGGCCTCTCCTCCCACTGATGACCGACTAGGTCATCCTCTGCTACATATGCAGCTATAGCCATGAGTCCCTCCATCTGTACTCTTTGGTTGGTGGGTTAGTCCCAGGGAGCTCTGGAGATACTGGTTAGTTCATATTGCTGTTCCTCCTATGGGGCTGTAAACCCCTTTAGCTCCCTGGGTCCTTTCTCTAGCTCCTTCATTGGGGACCTTGTGCTCCATCCAATGGACGACTGTGAGCGTCCACTCCTGTATTTGTCAGGCACTGGCAGAGCCTCTCAGAAGACAACTATATCAGGCTTCTGTCAGCAAGCTCTTGTTAGAATCCACAATAGTGTCTGGGTTTGGTGATTGTATATCGGATGGATCCACAGGTGAGGCAGTCTCTTTGTTTGGTTGTTTAGGCCCTGGGAGCTCTAGTCTTGTTGGTTGATATTGTTGTTCTTCCTTTGGGGTTGCAAACTCCTTCAGCCTCTTCAGTCCTTTCTCTAACTCCTCCATTGGGGATGACTAATACATAAAAATTATTATTCATATTATTATAAAATTATTTTTTAAAAGAGGAAACAACAAAATCCTTACATTGGGTTCCATAATTATTTGTCTAGAAATTTTTTTAAAAAATCAGTACAGGTAATATCACCAACTTAAATATGTTGTAAGTTTTAGTTATAACTCTTCATGATAATCAACTTTGTTTGATAAAATCAGTCACAGGTATCTCTGGGACAAGCCAGAGACCTAGGATGGAGGAGGTTCCTGAGATGCTATCAAGGTGACCCTAACTGAGACTCCTAGCAGCAGGAGATATGGAGACTGAAGTGGCCACTTCCTGTAGATAGCTAACAGTGGAGGAAGGGGGGATCATCAACCCACCCACAAAGCCTTTGACCCAAAATGTGTCATGCCTACAAGATGTGCAGGGATAAAAACGAAGCATTGGTGGAGGGAATGGCCAACCAACAACCCAACTTGAGTCTCACCCCATGGGAGAGAGCCAACCTCTGACACTATTAATGATTCTCTGCTATGCTTGCAGATAGGAGCCTTGCCAGGCTTCATCCTGCAGCTGATGGACATAGATGTAGAGACCAACAGCCAAACATCAGGCACAGGGTTTGTGGAAGTGTGTGAGAGCAGATTGAGCAAACCAGAAAGGTCAAGGACACTACAGCCTTTTCATTTTTATATTATTCTACATTTAAAAGATGCTGAAGCTATCATTAACATGCATCAGTCTTAATAAACTGCTACAGATTAGTGAAAAGAGAAGAAAGTACATTCATGATATTCTGGATGTATTAGGCTGGTGACTGTAACAGCTTAGGGATGTTACTATAAACACAGCTGTGAGCTCACATTCATAAAAGAAAACATTGCATGGCCTAAAATGATCGCTAGTATGAAGACTGAGAAATTCTGCTGTAAATAAAGATATAAACTGAACAAACAACCTGAAGCTTAATTCACAAACATCCACTACTGTGAATGGTTTAGTAAATAGCATAGAGCAAGGATACCACACACTTGGTGGCTCCAGGAGTGTCTATTTATTATCTCAGAAAGCACATGGGGTTAGAATTCAGGCACAGCTTAAGTGGGTTGTCTACAAGGCATTAAACTTTCATCTGACATCCTAGCTTGAAAAGAATCTTTCAAAACTTATGCTGTCGGCATTCAGTTTCTTGCCCTCCAGTTCCTTGTTGGAGGATGTTATTAGACACATGTCCCAGCATTCTCTATTAAACAGCTTGTAACATGGAAAATTACTTCTTCAAAGCTTATAAAGAAAAAAACATGTTATTAATTAAAAGTTAGTAGAAATCAGTCAGAAAGCCTGCTTGCAAGTGATTCATTTTATCATTTAATGTCAGGAGAAAGAGAACCCACATCCTCTATAACAGAGAGGCCTTTGCTAACTACTTTTGACTTTTTCTCTGGAATACGAGCAAGGTCTCTTCATAGACTAAACAGAATTGCTTTTATGTCTTCTCTTTTGTCTGTAGACCTGAGATACACTGTTGCTTGCTGACCCACTCTTCTTTCTCTCTAACTTTTTTTTCTTTGTTAAAGAACGTTTGCAGCATTTATAGGCTAGTGGATGGAGCTATGGAAATTTCAGCTCTAGTTCTTTCTTCTTTCAGCTGGCACGTAGAGATTCCTACAGTTCTTTCTGTCCCTTTACCCTCTGTCTGGGTAATGACACAAAACACCATCACCTCCCAGCAAGAATGAAATCTTGAAACATTTTCTGAATTCACTACTGTGAGAGTAACAATTTATAAATCGGGAATATTTGTTTGGTTCAGTTTCTAGGGGTTCAGATTTTTATTAGAGGACCCATTAATTTGGGATGTTATGGGCCTCTGAGGGGGAGAAGGGGCTCACTTTCCAGAGATTGGGATGGCAAAGAGACCTAAACATTTTATTTTGATTCAGAAAAGCCTGTTTTGACTGCCTCTACAGCAGTGTAGTATGTTTTGTTATTGTGAACTCATCCAGCATCATGGTGAATTACTTAGGCTTCCCATACTTTGTCTCGTGAAAATTGACTGTAAAATAAAACATGATAGTATTTTTGTCCTGGATTATTCCATATATTTTAGCATTAATACTTATGGCCTTTTTAAAAAACCAAAACGTGTAAGAAAATTTTAGAGCTATTAGAATGTCTTAGTCTTGGAAGTCCTCTAAGCATATAGCAACTTACTAACAGTTCTTTCTCCCAGCTCACTTTTCAGTTAAGTCCAATTATATCTTTAGCTGATGAAAATCCATAAAATATATTTTGATCATATTTTTAACTCACCCCTAATGCATGCCCCACACTCAGCTTCACATTTGCTTTTTCTTTCTCTTCAAAAAGGAAAAAGGAAAAATTATTTCCTCCCCACACACATGCACATACAAATCACACACACTCACACACACACACACACACACACACAAATGCATGCACGCATGTGCACATGTCCATTTATGTTGGACAACTACTTATGAGCATGAGTTCTTTCCCTGAGTTCAGTTGATCAACAGGATGAAGATTTCTCGAAAAAGTCAATATATATCTACCACAAGATCCAGATATACTACTCTCGGGCATATTCCTAAAGGAAGAAATTAGAAATTCCTAAATGTCTATCAACTGGTAAATGGATAAGGAAAGGTGGTTCATTTACACAATAGAATATCATTCCACTTTTTAAAAACTTGAAATTATTAAATTTGGTGGTAGAGAGGTGGGTCTAGAAACAATCATTGTAAGGTAACCCAGACCTGGAAAGACAAATGTTACACGCTAACGTTTAAGCTTTAGATCTGTACATAGTAGAAAATATTTAAAATCTCTAGCCTGGAACTTCTTGCTCATTTATGTTCCTGGATGAAAGACATACATGCATATATATACATGTGTGACTTACATATTCTCTCTCTCTCATACATATGAGACAGAGAAAGACCATGGTTGCTGGGAATTAAACACAGGAGCTCTGGAAGAGAAGACAGTGCTCTTAATCACTGAGCTATCTGTCCAGCCCCAAGCCTTTGTATGTCTAGTGTGCCTTTGGCAGCACAATAGCTGGGCAGCTGCTTACCCTCCACTCCATGCTGTTAGAATCAGGAGTGATAACAATGTACAATGTAGCATTTTCTTCCATGAATGAACTCTTGGTGGCATGTTGCTTAAACTGCCCATTCAAGTAAACAACTGTCACAATTGAATCAAGTGTTCCTTCTCTTTGTAATCAAGAGAATTCTAGTTCACTACTGCTGTAGGACTTTCAGAAGTATGGAAGAAGTACCAAGCAGATGGCACCTTGCCTGTGGGAGCCTGAAGTATATGGTTTCTTCATTAGAATGCCCTCTGAGAGTTGAGTGGTGCCTTGTGAATTTCTAGCTACAAAAAGAACAACCAAGTGCTTTTACACGGCTGAGAGCCACAGCTTTGTGAGTCTTCAGTGGATTAGAGCCTTACCTAACATCTGCCTACAAGGCTTCCAGAGATAGCAAGGGAGAACTCCCAACTGAACTTCTCTTGAATTCCTGACCACAACATGATAAGTATAATTAAATGCTTACTTTAAGATGCTTGATTTTGACATGATTTTTATAATAATCAGTGTAGCATTTAGTCATGGGATTCGTGTTGTCCAGTTCTTGCTCCATGCTTCCCATTGTACCGACTTTTTATTTCACATTGTAAATCACATTTGTCTAATCATGAATAACGTAATGACCTCAACTTTCTCAAGTGCCATTTGCTGATTGCACTTTGTTTTCCAAGTTGAATAGCACAATTGAGGTGAATGGCAGTGAAGATGAATTTAGGCAATATTGTTGCTGTTGGCAGGTTTGCACATGTGGAATTAAAGACAATAGCTTCAAGTGTCTGAACCCACAAAAAGCTTAGGTACAAGCTGACCAGAAAGGATTATCTGAATCAAACAAAATGTGATGAAATGAGAGCGTAAGAGCATTGCTGACTATTTCTGCAGAAAGCATTTCTGAATTTGACATTGCTCCACAATTTCTTTCAAAGCAAATGAGTTTTTTCCCGAAACATAACAAAAATTCATATTTTTATGAAAGTAGCCAAAGTGTCCTTAGCTACTAAAATCTTTGGATATCTACCCGGGGTGGCTTTATTAAAGTTGGGAGTGCCTGTGAGTATTTAAGTTATAGAGAAGAGTTTTTTGTTATTAAAAAGTATTAATTCAGGGGTAAGGCCCTGTATTGGCTGGTTTTGTGTGTCAACTTGACACATCTGGAGTTATCACAGAGAAAGGAGCTCCAGATGAGGAAATGCCTCCATGAGATCCAACTGTAAGGCATTTTCTCAATTAGTGATCAAGGGAGAAAGGCCCCTTGTGGGTGGGACCATCTCTGTGCTGGTAGTCTTGGTTCTATAAGAGAGCAGGCTAACCAAGCCAGAAGAAGCAAGCCAATAAAGAACATCCCTCCATGGCCTCTGCATCAGCTCCTGCTCCCTGACCTGCTTGCGCTCCAGTCCTGACTTCCTTTGGGGAGGAACAGCAATGTGGAAGTGTAAGCTGAATAAACCCTTTCCTCCCCAACTTGCTTCTTGGTCATGATGTTTGCTCAGGAATAGAAACCCTGACTAAGACAGGCCCCAATCACACCTTTAAAAAGAAAGGTTACAGATGCTCATTTTTAAGGAGACAAGTAATCTCCTTGGAGATGAACAATCATCTTGATTATATACTGATCAGATGGCTGGTGTTCTCAAGGACATATGATGTGCCTCTGCCTCAGTTATGGGCTTCACTTGTCTAATATTTTTAATTTTGCAACTACAGGTGCTTGTTATTGTTGATTTTATTTTTTTCATCAATATTTTTTATCCTTCATGACTTACATATAAGATAAAAATGGTAAACTACAAAGAAATTTTATTAATTAGATCTTTGTTTAACTCTGAGAGTGATCATCACTAAACTTTAAAATTGTTTTTTTCCTGTTTCATGCATGACATATTTGGAGAGAGCTTCTTGGAAATTTCCAGCTTGGATCTTTCATCAAAATGAAAATTAAGAGATAACCATTAACAAACTGTTTCATGATGCTTTAAGTAGACACTCTGAGGCTGGTCTGGTGTTGAGTAGGGAGACTACATTTATCTACATTTATCTTTGGTACTCTACTTGGTATCAACATTCAAACAGGACCACACATCTTTTTAAATTCTATCAGGGAAGAATTTAAATATAATGGATGGTAGCATTTTTGGTCTGTTTTATAGTTGAACACAATTTTCTTGAGGTTTAACATATCTATATTATTTTCTGAGTAGAATAAACTTATTATTCTACTTACTTACTCATTATATTAACACACTTAAAAAGGTTTTTATAATTTTGGAAGCAAGATTAACAATGACATGAAAGGTAGAAGTCAGAAAGATAGAGCAGAAATGACACAGGTAAGAAACTGTGGACACTTGAGGTAACCAACCTATTACAGTCAACTAATCTCAGTGGAAACATTTCGACTCTGGTGCAGGTTTTTGTAGGAAATAGCCTTGATTTTTCATTTCATAGAGTTAATGGGAGAAGTTTCCTCTGTCCCCTCATGGTTCATTGTGTCCACTTATACAATGTTTTCCTCTGTACTGAAGAAGTTCATTCCTGGACTTTGTCATTTAAGGGCAATTATTCCATTTGTGCACAATATTCTATGCAATACTTTCATCCAGTGAAGGATTGTGTTCCAGTACATTTCATTTGTCTCTTAATCACTGCGTTATTCTTATCATACAAATGCTCTGTAACCATTTAATTAAAAAGCAAAATGAGAAAGGAGTATGCACGTGCGTGTGCATACATACACACATCATTATTTTGACCTTTTAACCCATCCCATATCCTCTCACTGACTTTCTATCTGTTAGAGCAAAGCTTATTAAAAGTGTTACCGAGAGTGCTGTGTTGAGATTTGAAGTGACTAGTAACTGAAGGCTGCTTTCTGATTAGGGTTGAGATGCTGTCTTGTTTAAAGTTTCTAATTCTAGGATGAACCACCATGACTAAATAAATGCTTAAATTACACATATGATCAAACTTATATTAAAATAAAGTTCTTTATGAATTATAACTAGTGAATGTTCAATTTATATACCGGTTCTCCTTATGTACATACCTGACATCATGCAAACTATTTGCAGGCAAACTGCAAGTCAGCATTCTTGCTGGTGGGATGACGACTCCAGTTACAGATACAATAGGACACATACATATATATGTACGTTGTCAGGAAAACAGCTCCTTTGCTACAAGAAAACCTAGTACAGTAGATTGAGTGTACTATGCCAGCAGACTTGTGTTCAGGGAGGAGGCAGCAACTGTTCTAAGATTCCCATCCACTCAGGTCTCTCCACGATTTCTTACAGATCAGAGCCTTTTTCTTCTTTAAAAAGAGTGAGGAAGGAAGAGGTCACGACTCTGTTTTAGAAGAAAGCTCCCACAAAAAGGACAAAAAGGTTGGAAGAAAAAAAAGGCTCCACTAATGATTCAGTGAGTTCACTTATCCTGAGTTCTCAAATCCATCTAAGTAGGCTTTCAGACAGCATCCTGGGGAGAAAGCAAGGGGCAACTTCTGCACACACAGAGAAATGATTCTTCAAAGGAATTTGGACATTGAATAAACTAAATAAATTTACATGAAAAAGTGACTTCAAACTAGCAGAAAATGGATTATGACCATATTCAAGTTTATTGTCTAGTAGCTTATACAACCATTGCTTTAATAAAATTATTACATTTATATTTAAGTTTAACATGAGCATATAAAGGTTTATCCCCGAGAGTTCTTAATAGTAGTCAACTCATTGACGTGAAAGACACACACTTTACTATATATTCTTATCAGTAGTTCTGAGCCCTCTATAATTGTATAAACCTCTGAAGTGGATGGCAAGCTGCTGTTTTGTTTCAGATAACACACCGTGGTTTGCTGATTGCACTGCTTTGTTTCTATACCTATCAGTGTCAGCTGAGTGAGACGATCAGTAGCTGAAACATGATCATAGGTCCAGATAGTGAAGAAGTCCATCTGGGGTATATAATCATTAACAGTAACCAAGTTATTTCTGGAAGTGTTGTAGTTTTCGAGTCATTGTACATATGGTACCATTAGCCACAAGGCACAGTTCTATATTGAGGAAGACAGGTAGTAATTTTGAGTATGTGTGTATTCTCATCATGAATTAAGAGAATGAAAGCATATCTGTTTTTGTAAGTCATATTCTTCATCATCACCATCACTATCATCTCCTCTTCCTCCTCCTCCTCCTCCTCATCATCATCATCATCATTATCATCATCATCAACTATCACCATCACCACCATCTCTACTTCATGTGTGTGGCTACTTGGTCTAGTCTACATGTATGCTGTATACCACATGCATACAGTGTCTCTGGAGATCATAAGGCAACGTCAAATGCCCTAGAGCTGGAGTTACAGATGGTCATGGACCACAATGTGGATGTTGAAAATGAGCTGCCATATGGGTGTTGGTAATCAAGCCCAGGTAGCTGATGCTCTCAACTACTAAGTCATTTCTCCAGCACCAAGTCTTACTTCCCACACAACAGATATTGGGCTTATATGGAACAGAAAGAGCTGATGACAACCCTACCCTCTGATATACTATTGCTCTTAGCTCAGTACTTGTGTTGATTTTTCTCCTGTTTCAGTTGCCTAGGAAACTTCTCCTGCCACATTCCTTCCCATTAGTAGCCTGAGGAATAAATATTTCAGCTGCATGCTGAAGACTTAGGTCTTAGGGTAAAGTGTTTCCCTATTGGGAGTTGAGCTACACAGAAGAAAAACAAATTCTAAGAAGCATAGCACAAATGAACTATACTCACTAATGTCTGAGAAAAAGATAAAAAAAATTAACTCAAATGTGCCCCATATTTTCTTCATATCAAAGAATTGTGGTCAGAGTAGGATGGGAAAAATAAAAATGTCTGATATGCATTTTCAAAATATATGTTTTACTTCCTAATAAGTATCATAAAAACACTTTTTCAATGTCCTATGTGTGGGCCCTGTATTTCCAACTGAAACTTTAATGTGTGGTGCAGTGGTCTAGTGTGAAAAGGTGTTAATGGGAAAGAACCCATGCTCTAAAAAAATAGGAAAGATGTGTTTTATTTCTGCTCTTTTTGAAGCAAGTATACACTAACGACCTAGGATCACCCAGAGACCCATTCTGCTTCTGAAATAAAATTGCTTCTTTGATAATATAATGCATTTTGTTTCTTGAGATATCTTCTTTGAATACAGCTCCTGTATTCAAATGTTCTATTGCTAAGAAGAGACACCATAACCAAGCTAAATATTATAAAAGAGATTGCTGCTGGAGAGATGGTTCAGAGGATAACAAGAGAACATACATGGTACCCAAGCCAAAAAAGCCCAGGACCAGATGGATTTAGTGCAGAGTTCTATCAGACCTTCAAAGAAGACCTAATTCCATCTCTTCACAAATTAATCCACAAAATAGAAACAGAAGGTACCCTACCAAATTCCTTCTATGAAGCCACAATTACTCTGATAGCTAAACCACACAAAGAACCAACAAAGAAAGAGAACTTCAGACCAATTTCCCTTATGAATATCGATGCAAAAATACTCAATAAAATCCTTGCAAGCAGAATCCAAGAACACATCAAAACTATCATCCATCATGATCAAGTAGGCTTCATCCCAGGGATGCAGGGATGGTTTAATATACAGAAATCCATCAACGTATTCCACTATATAAACAAAGTCAAAGACAAAAACCACATGATCATCTCATTAGATGCTGAGAAGACATTTGAGAAATACAACACCACTTCATGATAAAAGTTTTGGAAAGATCAGGAATTCAAGACCCATACCTAAACATAAAAAAAGAAATCTACAGCAAACCAGTAGCCAATATCAAACTAAATGGAGAGAAACTCGAAGCAATCCCACTAAAATCAGGGACTAGACAAGGATGCCCCCTTTCTCCCTATCTATTCAACATAGTACTTGAAGTTCTAGCCAGAGCAATTTGACAACAAAAGGAAATCAAGGGGATACAAATTGGAAAGGAAGAAGTCAAAATATCACTATTTCCAGATAATATGATAGTGTATATATAAGTGACCCCAAAAATTCCACCAGAGAACTCTTAAACCTGATAAACAGCTTCAGTACAGTAGCTGGATATAAAATTAACTCAAATAAATCAATGGCCTTTCTCTACACAAAGGATAAATGGACTGAGAAAGAAATTAGGAAAACAACCCTTCATATTAGTCACAAATGATATAAAATACCTTGGTGTGACTCTAACTAAGGAAGTGAAATATCTGTATGATAAGAACTTCAAGCCTCTGAAGAAAGAAATTGAAGAAGATCTCAGAAGATGGAAAGATCTCCCATGTTCATGAATAGGCAGGATTAATATAGTCAAAATGGCTGTCCTGCTGAAAGCAATCTACAGATTCAATGCAATCCCCATCAAAATTCCAACTCAATTCTTCACTGAGATAGAAAGGGCAATTTGCAAATTCATCTGGAAAAATAAAAAACCTAGGAGAGCAAAAACTATTCTCAACAATAAAAGAACCTCTGGTGGAATCACCATGCCTGACATTAAACTGTACTAAAGAGCAATTGTGATAAAAACTGCATGGTACTGGTACAGTAACAGACAGGTAGATCAATGCAATAGAATTGAAGACCCACACCTCTGGTCACTTGATCTTTGACAAGGGAGCTAAAACCATCCAGTGGGAAAAAGACAGCATTTTTGACAAATGGTGCTGGCACAACTGGCAGTTATCATGTAGTGATTCATCCATCAGGTCCAGTTATTTGAGGGTCTCAAGGGGACCTTCTCCTAAGAACCAAATGGGGGGAGAGAAAGACGGACACCAAGTGCAGGAACGACACGAGAAGCAGTCTGAGTAGCATCAAGATGTCTCTGTATTCAGCAAGGCTCAAGGCTTAAATGCACAAGCAAAAGGGGAAGTACTTCTCAGCAGGAGGAATGGGGCAGCAGAAATTTTTCTTTTGGCGACTACAGGGGGAAGCAGGAACTTGGTGGTATCAGGGTACATCTTGTGTTCAGGACATCCGGCGCTGACTTAGGGCTGGAACATTCTGTGGTTGTTCTCAGAATGGTGCATCGGTGGCCCGCTTTTGACCCCCTTTTCTTCTCTAGGGGGAGAGGCCCAATTCAGAGATCAGGACAATTGTGTTGTCTTAATAGCTCCCAAAAATGTAGAAGAATGTGAATTAATCCATTCTTATCTCTTTGTACAAAGCTCAAGTCTAAGTGGATCAAAGACCTCCATATAAGACCAGGGACATGAAATTAATAGAGAAGAAAGTAGGGAAAAGCCTTGAAGATATGGGCACAGGGGAAAAATTCCTAAACAGAACAGCAATGGCTTGCACTGTAAGATCAGGAATTGACAAATGGGACCTCATAAAATTGCAAAGCTTCTGTAAGGCAAAAGACACTGTCAATAAGACAAAAAGGCCACCAACAGATTGGGAAAGGATTTTTACCAATCCTAAATCTGATAGGGGACTAATATCCAATATATACAAAGAGATCAAGAAGCTGGACTCCAGAAATTCAAATAACCCATTTAAAAATGGGTTTCAGAGCTAAACAAAGAATTCTCAACTGAGGAATACCTAATGACTGAGAAACACCTGAAAAAAAAATGTTCAACATCCTAAATCATCAGGGAAATGCAAATCAAAACAACCCTGAGATTCCACCTCATACCAGTCAGAATGGCTAAGATCAAAAATTCAGGTGACAGCAGATGCTGGCGAGGATGTGGAGAAAGAGGAACACTCCTCCATTGTTGGTGGGATTTCAAGCTTGTACAACCACTCTGGAAATCAGTCTGGAGGATCCTCAGAAAATTGCACATAATACTACCAGAAGATCCACCAATACCTCCCCTTGTCATATACCCAAAAGAAGTTCCAACTGGTAATAAGAACACATGCTCTACTATGTTCATAGCAGCCTTATTTATAATAGCCAGAAGCTGGAAAGAACCCAGATGTCCTTCAACAGAAGTATGGATACAGAAAATGTGGTACATTTACACAATGGAGTACTACTCAGAGATTAAAAACAATGGATTTATGAAATTCTTGGACAAATGGATGTATCTGGAGGATATCATCCTTAGTGAGGTAACCCAATCACAAAAGAAGTCATTAGATATGCACTTACTGATAAGTGGATATAGCCCAGAAACATAGAACACCCAAGATATAATTTGCAAATCACAAGAAACTCAAGAAGAGGAAAGACCAATGGGTGGATACTTCATTCCTCCTTAGAATAGGGAACAAAATGTCCATGAAAGGAGTTACAGATACAAAGTTTGGAGCTAAGACAAAAGGATGGACTATCCAGAGACCACCCCAACTGGGGATCCATCCCATAATCAGCCACCAAACCCAGACACTATTGCATATGCCAGAAAGATTTTGCTGAAGGGACCCTGTTATAGCTGTCTCGTATGAGGCAATGACCTTGCCTGGCAAATACAGAAGTGGATGCTCACAGTCATCTATAAGATGGAGCACAGGGCCCCCAATGGAGAAGCTAGAGAAAGCACCCAAGGAGCTGAAGGGATCTGCAACCTTATAGGTAGAACAACAATATGAACTAACCAATACTCCCAGAGCTCATATCTCTAGCTGCATATGTAGCAGAAGATGGCCTAGTTGGCCATCACTGGGAAGAGAGGCCCCTTGGTATTACAAACCTTATATGCCCCAATGCAGGGGAATGCCAGGGCCAAGAAGCAGGAGTGGGTGGGTAGTGGAGGAGGGAGGAGGGAGGGTATAGGGAACTTTTGGGATAGCATTTGAAATGTATATATATATATATATATATATATATATATATATATATATATATATACATATAAATATCTAATAAAATAAAGAAAAGAAAAGAAAGAACATATGTGGTATATACTCACTGATAAGTGGATATTAGCCCAGAAGCTCAGAATACCCAAGATACAATTCACAGACCAAATGAAACTCAAGAAGAAGGAAGACCAAAGTATAGATTACTTTGGACCTTCTTAGAAGGGGGAACAAAATGCCCATGGGATGAGATACAGTGACAAAGTGTGGAGCAGAGACTGAAGGAAAGACCATCCAGAAACTGCCCCACCTGGGAATCCTTCCCATATACAGTCAGCAAACCAAGACATAATTGTGGATGCCAACAAGTGCTTGCTGATTGGAGTCTCACATTGCTGTTTCTTGAGAGGCTCTGCCAATCCCTAACAATTACATAGGTGGATGTTCTTGGCCAATCATTGGACTGAGAACAAGGTCCCCAATGAAGGAGCTAGAGAAAGGAACCAAGTAGCTGAAGTGGCTTGCAGCCCCGTAGAAGGAACAATAATATGAACCAACCAGTACCCCCAACCCTCCCAGGGACTAGATCACCATCCAAAGAGTACACATAGGGGGACCCATGGCTCCAGCTGCACATGTAGCATAGGATGACCTTGTGGGAGATCAATGGGAGGAGAGGTCCTTGGTCCTGAGAAGGCTTGATGCCCCAGTGTAGGGGAATGCCAGGACAGGGAAGTGGGAGTGGGTGGATTGGGGAGCAGGGGGGTGGGGAGATGGGATAGGGGGTTTTTTGAGGGTAAAAGAGGAAAGGGAATAACATTTGAAATATAAATGTAGAAAAAAAATCTAATAAAATAAGTAAATAAAAGTAAATAAATAAATAAATAAATAAATAAATAAATGAGATTGCTTATAGTTCAAGGGCATTAAACCATGATTTGATAACTTTACAACTACAAGTAGGAGAGAGGAAGAGAGAGAGAGATAGAGCCAGAAACAGAGAAACAGAGAAAGACTGGGTTGTTTGAGCCTGGACTTTTGAAACCTCAAAATTCCTTATCAATACCTCCTCCAATAAGGCCATGCATCCTAATCCTTCCTAAAATTTAACATTTTCCTAAACAGGGACCATGAATTTAAATATATGAGCCTGCAGGGGAAGAGGACGTTCCCATTTAAACCACAACTCCAAATTTCTGGATCCCTCTTATGAGTTGTGTGCCAATATGCAGCCTACAGTGACAACAACCTATCTATCTCTAAAGGGTTATCATAGCTCTGCCTTTTCCACAATAAGAAAGAAGAAGAGTGGGTTTTAATTAACCTTCTGTGTTAGAAAGATTGGTTTCCTACTCAGCCATCCTGAGATCGTCTCCCCTAGAAGTAGTAAACCAACCAAAGATCGAAGGACTCCAGTTTAAGATCTGGAAGACTAAATGCAGAAGTCATACACATTTGTTTTGCCACTCAGTGTGCTTTATCTTCAACAAATAACGTATTTTAAGTTCATGACTGTCCACTTAGTTTTTCCCTTTTTCTTACAATGAGCAACATAAAATGGGGATCTGGAGCAGAGGTGGAGTATGTCGGGGATCTGGAGCAGAGGTGGAGTACGTCGGGGGTCTGGAGCAGAGGTGGAGTACGTCGGGGGTCTGGAGCAGAGGTGGAGTACGTCGGGGGTCTGGAGCAGAGGTGGAGTACGTCGGGGGTCTGGAGCAGAGGTGGAGTACGTCGGGGGTCTGGAACAGAGGTGGAGTACGTCGGGGGTCTGGAGCAGAGGTGGAGTACGTCGGGGGTCTGGAGCAGAGGTGGAGCATGTAGGGGATCTGGAGCAGAGGTGGAGTATGTCGGGGATCTGGAGCAGAGGTGGAGTATGTCGGGGATCTGGAGCAGAGGTGGAGTACGTCGGGGGTCTGGAGCAGAGGTGGAGTACGTCGGGGGTCTGGAGCAGAGGTGGAGTACGTCGGGGGTCTGGAGCAGAGGTGGAGTACGTCGGGGGTCTGGAGCAGAGGTGGAGTACGTCGGGGGTCTGGAGCAGAGGTGGAGTACGTCGGGGGTCTGGAGCAGAGGTGGAGTACGTCGGGGGTCTGGAGCAGAGGTGGAGTACGTCGGGGGTCTGGAACAGAGGTGGAGTACGTCGGGGGTCTGGAGCAGAGGTGGAGTACGTCGGGGGTCTGGAGCAGAGGTGGAGTACGTCGGGGGTCTGGAGCAGAGGTGGAGTACGTCGGGGGTCTGGAGCAGAGGTGGAGTACGTCGGGGGTCTGGAACAGAGGTGGAGTACGTCGGGGGTCTGGAGCAGAGGTGGAGTACGTCGGGGGTCTGGAGCAGAGGTGGAGTACGTCGGGGGTCTGGAGCAGAGGTGGAGTATGTCGGGGGTCTGGAGCAGAGGTGGAGTACGTCGGGGATCTGGAGTCGTGGAAAGAAAATTAGAGAGGAAAGTGCTTCATGCTTTTAATAGTTTCACAAATCAAAACAGCTCATAATTTTCTGGCTTCTTGTGATGTCATAGATGCCCAGAAAAGTTTATTTCACTCAAGCATGTTTATAACAGATTGAGCTGCTTAGATTTTTAGGTTTTGTTGTGACCTTTTGGCTCCATGACAAGATTTTAAGTCTCACAGCACAATTTCCTAGCATTGTACTGGAAAAACAAAACAAAAACAAACAACAACAACAAAAAAAAAAACCCAGAAGCTTCTTTGTCAGCTTTAACTATGCGCCGCTGTGCAGTAAAGGTCACGAATTGTAGCAGTATTCTTTTGTAGAGCCATCACTCTCAAAGAAGTAATGGTCTCCCATTAAAGTTTCAAAAATTACTTTAGAGACTTTGGACATTAGGACTGCTTGAGAATTGAAACACTGGAAAAACACTGCTTCTCTCGAGTTATAAAAACCTTACATAGTGATTAAATTAATCCACTGCAACCTTATTTCACTTCCCTATGCATTCTGGTTCATGCTGGTAACACTAATGCAAGACATACTTGTATTCCATGTCAAAATTATAGAAATAATAATGGTCAAATGAGCAGATCCCATCCATTAGTGATTGCTTCCTTCAGGATCTGCTCCATTCCAGATACATAGCATGAAATCTAGGCAGAATTGTGCATGTGATACAGTCCCAGCCAATGAGGTAGGAATGAGTAAATGACACTCTGAGATGAATGAGACACAGGTATAGTATCATAGGATGAGTTTATTAAAGAACAAAACATAGATTTTAGTGGAAAGGGTTTAGGGAAAGAGTGTATACTCTTTGGCAAAGAATACTGAGAGAAGAATGGAACAAGGAAAAGAACAATGAAGAACGTGTTTTCAATTAGACAAAGGCTTCTGCTTGGTCCCATAGGACAATTGTACCTTGGAGTTGGTCCCATTATAAGGCAAATGGCAGATGTCTGGCAACCATGCTATTCACTGAGCATTGGATGTCTCGTTCCCTTACACAAAGAACAAAGGATGATGTCTTTCTTTCAAGGAGGCTTCAGTTTGAACCATCAGAATTTTTATAGCATCTTGGAAACATTCACTTTGGTCCAGTGAAGGGTATCAAACAATAGCATCAATAATAAAGTACCTTACTGATATTGTCTCTATACCTACCATAAATGTAAGGATGCTGCCCAAATACAAGAAAAAGGTCAAACTAAGTACATGAGAATACAGTTTGAGCCCTGCCACCCAGTCTGTTCTACTTATATTTTGAGATAAATTGTAGAAGCTACCAAGATTCAAAATTTTATTTTACTTTATCTTTCTTCCTTTCTTTCTTTCTTTCTTTCTTTCTTTCTTTCTTTCTTTCTTTCTTTCTTTCTTTCTTTCTTTCTTTCTTTCTTTCTTTCCTTAGTTTTTTGTTTTGTTTTGTTTTGTTTTTTCTAGGACAGGGCTTCTCTGTGTAGACCTGGCTGTCCTGGAACTCACTGTATAGACCAGACTGGTCTCAAACTCAGAAATCTCCCAAGTGGTGGAATTAAAGTCATGTGCCACCACTGATTTTTATTATTATAAAATAATAATGTTAATTATCATATTATTGTTAACAACAAATTATTTTACTTTACTAAAACTATCATTTCACCTTCACCACCATTCTCTCCTCTATTTAACTGCTTTCATGCCCCCCACTCAAATTAATGGAATCTTTTTCTTTAATTATTATTATAGCATACATGTACACACACACGCACAAACGTGTGTGCGCGTGTGTGTGTGTGCGCGTGTGTGTGCGTGTGCGTGTGTGTACGTGTGCTTGTATTGATATGCTTTTACAACTGACTACTTGGTATTAGAAGAGTTATTAAGGGATTCACCCTGGAAAAGACTAATTCTTGCTTTCTTTACAGATATTAATTCACTGTAGCTCTTTGTTTGGTGGTATAGTCTCTTGAGATTCCCCCACTCACATTGACAGGTCAAATGCTGCTTTTGTCCTTCTAGATGATGACAAAAATAATTAAGTGCCTTGATGCCATGATGTATTTGTGTAATTTTGAATTAGAAATGTTTTAGCTGTCTTTCTTTGTTGTGCTTTTAAAGAAGTGTTTAATGGGCATGGTGGCAGTAACAACTGAAAGACAACATCTCCAAACACAAGCAGGAGGCACAGAGGTCCACTGGAAGTGGCATTTTTGGAAACCTCAAAGCCCACCCACCACCAGTTGCACACCTCTCCCAATAAGGTCATGTCTTCTAATTCTTTCCAAACAGTTCCACTAACTAGGGACCAAGTATTCAAACTCACAAGACAGTAGGGGTCATTTTCCTTCAAACCATCACAAGCTACTTAAAAACAATATAAAATGGTCTCTATTTAATTTTTCTTTGAGATTTATATATATGGACATGTAATATGTTCTGATTACTGTCCCACTTCCTACTCTTCCTTATTACCCAGTTCTTATTAGCGTTACTCCAAAGTCCATTTATTTCCCCACCTCCCTTCAAACCCTAACCACTCTCTCTTTAAAACCTTTTGTTTTGTTTTGTTTTGCTTTGTTTTGTGAGCTACTAAGATATTTTAATTGGAATAAATTTCATAAATAGATTATTCTTTATGTAGCATGCTGGAAAACTAGTATAATCAACAACAAAAAGTAACATTTTATAGCTTATTAAGATAACAATAATTCATTCTACTTATTCTTATTGTTTAAATGATAAGATCTTCCAAGTGTGACCCTCCAAATATATAATCTGGAAGAGAAAATAATACCTCATATTAAGAGCAATTAGGAAATCAGAGGTTTCAATCCACAGTGGCAGCTTCCCAAGATACCTTGAGATTAGCTATCCTCCTTTAGAAGGTACTCCTGGCTTCAAAATGCTGCCTGTTCAATAAATCTTGGACACAGTCTTAGAGACTCTGTCAAGAGTTACAATTTTGGTGATGAATTCTCTACTGCTGCCTCTTAACATTTCTGAGATACCTCCATCTTTTCCTGCCCCCACGGCTCCCTAGGCACTCCATACACAATCCTCTCTTCAGCCCCTCTACTACATTTGCAATGATTTCTTTCTCTTTCTTCCTTCCACCAGTCTTTTCCTTTCTAAAACTCTACATATTGATGTGTAATGTGACACAATAGGCATCCAGCACATAGTTTGGGGAAAACAGCATAATCTAGATTCTTTTCTCTTACACAGGTTCATTACCAATTTCCTATTCCAGTTGGAATCACTGGAACAAACTATTTCAAGTTTAGTGGCTTAAATCAACACATATTTTACAGTTCCAAAGTTAAGAAATAATTTTAAAAAGCAGTCTCATAGGGCATGTAGGTTTGGGGGGATAATTTGTTTCCTTGCTTTACTGAACATCTAAAGACTCCTGTGTGGCTTGTACTGTTTGCTGCTCTGTCTTTGTCAGACCAAGCAATGCAGCCTCCTCCAACAGCTTCCTCTCTTCCTTCTCACATTTACTGTGAGAGATTCTTCCTGGACTCTAACTTTCCCATCATCTTTCATAAAGCCTGAGTAATTTCATTCTCTTCCCATGAATTATATAGAATAGCCTTCCCATCCCAGTGGAGGTGATATTTACCTAGGGAGGAAAAAACATGGGTTATAGAGAAGGAGTGTTAGAAAAGGCAGGTAAACAACAAGAATGATTTTTGAAAACGTGATAGGAAAACATTATTTTAGAAACTTACTGGTACATACATATCACAAACACACACACACACACACACACACACACACACACACACACACACCACTTTAAATGAAGTCATGCCACATGGAATGACAGCCCTTCCTAATAATCACACATTATCTAACAAGCAACCAACATTGGATAGGAAAACCTTTCTTACTGTTGTTGGCAGGGGTTGTTTTCAGAATGTCTTAGGTACCAAACGGTCATAACTTATTGCCCTTGTTAGCGTCCCAGGGCTGGTGAGATCCTATTACTGAAGACACAATATTCTTTGGGTAGAGGACACGAACTGGAATTGACTTGAAAGTCTGTTTCCTAAGGGTTATCTCTCATGGTACTTTTAGGGTCCATACTGATGATCTTCAGTAACTTCCTCATCTCCAAATTCAAAAATCACATCTGTAATATCTTATTTTTTCCTATGTAAGGGCATACACATTTTATTGGTTCCAAGAGTTAGTACATGATGACTTTGGGACTTTCAGCCTACACTTTCTAATTCTGGCAAAATTAAAATCTATTGTACAATGATAATATTCATGAAAGGCATTCAATCTTACTTAATATCATCAATAGTAAGTCATGCAGGCTCACATATGACTTTGAGAAGATGATTTAATAGATCTATCCTTATATCCTAATCTGCAAAGTGCACTTGAACAAGAACCTCTATACATAGCAGCCTGGGAATAAATGACTCAAAACATGAACTCATTTAGCAAATAATTTATACTTTGTCATTTCCCATTATTACCTGCTGATAAAACTCATAAAGGCAGAGCAGGACTGTGACATATCTGATATTATCCTCCTTTTTTGTACATTCAAAATTAATACACTTTAAAGTACAGAAAAAGAGTTTTGCTTGGAATTTGTATTATGATGAAGACACCAAAATACCTTCCATAAACGAATGGAATCAATACACGAAGGGCCAGAGGTGTCAGCAGCCTAGAGGATGAGTAGAACAAAAGGAACTTCAGTCCAAATAGATAAATAGATTCACTTGCAACCATAAAAATATAGAATTGATTTCCAGGAAAAAGCACAAAAGCAAATAGTAGAAGTACTTTTAAATTGATAGAAATTAATGGCTTAAAGAATGACTAAAGGAAAAGGTCTGATTTTCGAGTCAATGGCTGCAATTGCTAATCTAAGTAATCCTATTCAGTGCCCACAGTTAGGTTGTTAGGTGATAAGAAATATCATCAGGAAAGCACAGGATGCAAGGATCCTGTGGAATTCTGATACATCTAGGAGAAGCAGTTGAATCCACTTGCAGCAAATGCATCCTCTCAGGCAGGGAGGATGCAGGGTTTTGTTTTGCTAAAGGTACTTTCTTGTACACTTCTTCTTACTAACTGCGGGTTGAAGAAAATTCTGAGGGGAAGATATTTATGAGTTCCAATCTGCTTTGTATCAACTGTAAGCTTGACTTAGAAGAAGGAGGATGCAGGCAAATGGTGGGAGAGAATAAAACAAATTAATTTTATAGGAAGAACAGCCTAGAGTAACATAAAATTGATATTCAAAATGAGGAAGTCTGCTAAAGTTTCTCTTAAATGGTTTTCTACACAAAATGGTCACTTTCAAATACCTACCCCCCATTTTGTCTCCCTTAAAGCTGATTTGGAGTTGTGGTATTTTATTAGACAACAACACAGCTATGCGATGCTTTATTTTTCCCTTGCTGATTCAGTAATGAATGCTAGTCCCTTTCAGATCTTACCTCAAGCAGTTCTTATCAATTTCCTTGGTATTTTGAGTCTACTCAAATCACTTCTCTGGTACCAAATCCTATTGGGATTCCTCTTATTGCTTCTCTGTGATTGAATTGTAGAAAAGCTTCCTGTAGAAGTTATCGATCTACCCTTTTATTGCAGTCAGCATTATTCACTCTATGTGAGGATGTTAGGTTCTGAACAAACCTTAATAACTTTCAAGGTTGGTATGCTCAAATGCAGCTGGTTTCTCAGAGTGCTTGGAATGTACACGTCTTAAAATGTTACCAACAGCTTTGCTTACGTGGATTTTGATAATTCTGAAATTATCAAAATGTATGGCTTAGTACAGTTTTGCATGATAATATCTGTAGGATGGTATGTAGCCAATCCTGGCCCAGTGATTCTGATTCTTAAACTCTTATTAAACCAAACTTCTTTCTCCCCTATGATGCTGGGGATAATATCCAGGGACTTACATATACCAGACAATGCTACTGTCACTGAGTGATCCCTAAAGCACAGAATTTAAACTACTGAGACTAAGAAGCCTTTGAAGGAAAGAGTTCATTAAGTTTTTATGGATGCTGACCAAAGGCAACAGGATCTCCCTAGTGCAAATTCCCTAAGCTATCAGCAACATGAGTAGACAGCAGTATCCCTATCCCTAACCTATCAGCAACATGAGCAGAAGAAATATCCATGAATCCCAAGGAACCAGGTTATACTGTTAGACCTCAGAAGGTCTACCTGAAAAGAGACACTGATTCAAAAGAAAATTGTGACAATTAATGACCAAGAACAGCATTGCAGATCAGCACTTGTTTGCTGAGGATAGGAAGGAGAGCTTTATGACACTTCTTTAGAAAAATTGCCCTGTCTTTCTAGTTGTTCCTTGTCAGGAACTATGTGGTTCCTAGTATATTGTGCAAATACTGAGGATATTGTAGAAAAATCAAAAAGAAAAAAAAATAGAAAGAAGTTGTTTTAATTCTCACTCTAGGTATCCCAAAATCACTCTCCCATAATTTTTCCATGGAAGTAAGAGGGTATCCATCTTTGGGAGATGCTATGCAGAAGGTTTTCTAGAGGATGAATATGTCAGAGTTGGAAGAGATATCTGATTTAAGACAGAAGGTCTTGCCCTGATGGAGGCTGGTAGAAGCCGAGTCTACATTCTGGCACTTCTAGCAAGTTCCTGGGGGTGGGGTGCTCTTGTGCAGGTTCTCATGTTGAAAATCATGGCTTCAGACATTTAGAAACTTGACTATTAACTATCATCTTGAAGATTTCCCTGAAATACAGTCTAATGGTGGCCTCATTACATTAGACTGTGCATTTCACTAGAGCTGAGAATAAGCAAAGGCGTATGGGATGGTTTGTATATGCTCAGCCCAGGGAGTGACACTATCAGAAGGTGTGGCCCTGTTGGAGTAGGTGTGTCACTGTGGGTGTGGCCTATAAGACCCTCATCCTAGCTTCCTGGAAGTCAGTATTCTACTAGTAGCCCTCAGATGAAGATGTAGAATTCAGCTCCTCCTGCACCATGCCTGCCTGGATGCTCCCACGCTTCCCACCTTGATGATAATGGACCCGAACCTCTGAACCTGTAAGTCAGCCTCAATTAAATGTTGTCCTTAGAAGAGTTGCTGTAGTCATGGTGTCTGTTCACAGCAGTAAAACCCTAACTAAGACATCATGTAAGCATGTTCTCTAGACCTGGTAACATTTGCAGGTGTGTTCATATATAAAAATATTCCATGATTACACTTCTTTCAAGTGTGTGCTTTCACTATTCTCGTTTTTCAAAGCTGGAAGCACAGAGAAGTTAGGTTGGCTGCCTACATCCATGTAACTAGATGATAACCCATCTAGAATATGTCTAGGTTTTGAAGTTTATGTTCATGATTTCTATGATATGATGAGAAGCTCTGAGAAATTCTAGAACACAGATGTTTTCTGAATGAGCTTGTTGTATAGAATGTCAATGGCAACTTTTTATCGCACTAGAGTAAACCACTACAGCATTCGTGAACGGTATTGAAAAACTGGATACACAAACTTCTGCAAAGATACAGGACTCTGGAGACTTAGAAACATTGTCAAACTTCTCTGGGGGAAAAATAACAGTGCACCCACATAATTATACATTTTTAAATTGTATTTTAGCAAAAGTAGTGAAAATTATATGTGATAGTAAAATTTGAACACGCACAAAATCCTAGGTTTAAAAGTGTTACTCCACACTTAAATACTCTGGAGGAGATGTTCATGTAGTGAATGAGTAAAACTCACATAGGAAGAAAAGATAGTCTTCCATCCTAAACAACTACAAAAAGAAGTCTCCTCTAATTTCTCTCCTTCAGTTGAATGAGCTGCTAGATTATTCAGAATAATGGATGAATGTAATGCATTCTCCAACAACTATGGGAATAATTTTTATCATTACAGTGACACTCTAAATTTGAGCACAGTCTTCTTACAATGGACTAATGAGAGTCCCGATCGAAGAATCACAGTTCCAATGCACCGACAAAAATCTCACAACAATTAGTGCCATTTATTCAGCTGGAGTCCTACTAGCTCATCTTGCAAAATATAGTCTTAATATTAAGAAAGCATGTTTTTTTTCTCTTGCAACAACATAATAGAAGTGTGTAAGAATACCCATGATACACCACACAGATCAAAAGAAGTTAAAGAAGAAAGCCCAAGTGAAGAAGCTTAAATCTCACTTAGAAAGGGGAACAAAACAGTCATGTGAGGCAGGTAGAGTTAGGGACCTGGGTGAGAGAAGAGAGGGAAAGAGGAATAGTGGGCAGAATAAGGTATGGCACAGACATGAGATAGACACAGAGGTCCAGGCGAATGAATGGAAGTATGCACCTGCTTAGGGTAGGATGGTGGTAGCATTCTCTAGGAAGTCCCAGAGACCTGGAATGAGGGAGGCTCATAGGAGTCAATGCAGGTGACCTTAGCCAAAATGCCCAAAAGTGGGGATATGGAACCTGAAGAGACCACAGGACCCTAGCATAGCAGTCCTATGAGATGCTTGATTCAGCACCAACTGAGACAGATTCAGATACCCACAAACAAACATTGGATGGAGGTCAACAACTCCTATGGAAGAGTTAGGGGAAGGACTGAAGGTCCTCAAGGAGATGGCAGCCCCAAGGAAGACCAACAGTGTCAACTAACCGGGATCCCTGGGAGCTCCCAGAGATGGAGCCACCAGCCAAAGAGGGTGGTCTGAGTCCCCTGGCATGCATGTAGCAGAGGGCTGCCAAGTCTAGCTTCAGTAGGAGAGGATGTGCCTAATCCTGCAGACTTGATGCACCAAGGTGGAGGAATCTGGGGGCTTGGGGGGGGTGCCCTTTCAGAGGTAGAGGGGAGGGAAAATGGGGGTGGAACTCTACAAGGGGGAACCAGGAAGCAGGACAGAATTTGGAATGTAATAAATAAATAAACAAATAAATAATAAAAAAGAAACAGACTTGGGAAATTTGAAGAGAGAACACAAAATAACAAATATTCATGACTGAGTCACTGCATAAATAAAAATATAGGCGGGAATCTAAGAAGGAATACCCAGTATCATAAGGGTTCTGTATATACATATGAGCAAAATGCATTCAGTAGCATTGCCTACAGTGCAAGAGTTCACATTTAAAGGAAATAGTTTTAAGACAGATATTCAAATTTTACAAGAGGTTACATGGGAAACTAACCCTGGGTTTATCTTTTGAGTTTTAAGATTTTTGCAAGATTTTTCTGTTTGTTTTAGTCTTTTTATATTTTCAATTATTTCTATTCCTCACTTAAACATTTAGCACACATTTGACTTCCCCAGGATCCAGGCCATAAGACTTACTATGTGTGAAACTGGGTCTATAACATAATATTTTTATTTTTAATAATACTATATTTTATACATTAAAATATCTCACTCCAGAACTTTAACCAGTAAGTTCCAGTTGTCCTACTGGGTCCTAAATATAAATTTCTAAGAAAATGAGTCCTTGTGAGATGACTCTAATATTCTCTGTTGATCTACTATGCAGAAGATGAATAGAAGAGTTGGAAAGGGAGTGAAACTCATATGACATTAAAACTGTTGCTGTCTACCATGTAAATGAAGTAATAAGAGTTTAAAAATGCCAAATTTGTACAAAATAGGCTCTAGGACTCAAATTTCTAATACACATAATTACCTATTTGCTTTTCTCCCCAGACAAATGTTGTTCTGACTCTTTTTTAATTTAATGAGCATACAGAAATAATTTTATTTTTTCTATGTATAACTGGCTTTAAATTTTTATATTCATTTTACATACTGATCGCTGTCCTCCCTCCCTGTCCTTCTTCCCTCCATTCTCCCTCCCTTTCTCCTCCAAGAGAGAGAGTCCCCTCCCCAAGATGTCCCCACACCCCACTCCAGCAACCTCTGTGGCACATCAAGTCCATGCAGGGACTACTACTACTACTACTGTGCTACTGTTCCCACGAAGGCCAGACAAGAGAGCTGAATTAGGGAACTGTTTCCAGACACAGGAAACAGATTCAGTTGTTCCAGACCTATATGAAGACAAAGCTGTGCACATGCTACACATATCTGGGGACCTAGGTCCAGCCTTGTATGCAATTTGGTTGGTGATTCAGTTCCCAAGAGACCCCAAGGATCCAGGTTAGTGGACTCTCTTTTTGTCTTCTTGTGGAGGTCCTATCCCCTTTGGGGCCCTTAATCCTTCCTCCAATTCTTCCATAAGGGTCTCCAAGCTTCGTCCAATGTTTGGCTTTGGGTGGCTGCATCTGTTTGAGTCAACTGCTGGGTGGAGCCTCTCAGAGCCATGCTGGACTCCTGTCTACAAAGATAACAGTATCATTAAGTGTCAGGGAATGGTGCTTGCCTATGGGATGGGTCTCTAGTTGGGTCGGTTATTGTTTGGCCATTTCCTTAATCTCTGTTCCATCCTCCCATCCTGTATTTCTTGTAGACAGGATACATTTTGGGTCAAAAGTTTTGTGGGTGGGTTGGTGTCTCTATTGCTCCACTGCAGTTCCTGCCTGGCTACAGGAGGTGGCCCCTTCAGGTTCCATATCTCCACTTCTGTGAGTCTCAGATAATAATAACATCATCCCCATTGATTCTTGGGATCCTTACCTATCCCTGGTCTCTGCCATGACCTTGAGATACCCCACATCTCTTCCACACCCACCAGCTGAAATTTCCATTCATTCTCATGACCATCTGGCCACCTCCTCTGTCTTTCCCCCACCTGATCTTGAAACTGACCCCAGTCCCCACCCCATCACCTCTCCCATCCAGTGCCCTCCTAATATCTGCCTCCTGTGACTTTTATTTCTCATTCTGAGTGATATTCAAGCATCCTACTTTGGGTATTACTTCTTGTCTAGTTTCTTTGTGTCTGTGGAGTGTAGCATGGGTATCTAGTATTTTATAGCTAATATCCACTTATGAGTGAGTATATCATGTAGGTACTTTCAAGTCTGAGTTACCTGACTCAGGAAGATATTCTCAAGTTCCAATCACTGGCCTGAAAAATTCATGATGTCTTTGCTTTTCATGGCTGAATAGTATTCCACTGTGTACCACAATTCTTATTCCTTCTTCACTTGAGAGACATCTAGGGTGTTTCCATTTTATGGCTATTATGAATATAACTGCTATGAACATAGTTGATCAAGTGTCCCTGAGGTATAGTAGGTCATCTTTTGGATGTATGTTCATGGGTGGTACAGCTGGGTCTTGAGGTAGAACTAGTCCCAGTTTTCTGTGAAAACACCAAATTGATTTCCAAAGTAGTCATACAAATTTGCACTGTTACCAGAAATGGAGGAATGTTCCCTGCGCTCCACATCCTTGCTAGCATGTGCATTTCACAGTTATTTTGATTTGCATTCCCTGATGACTAAGAACTTTGAATATTTCCTTAAGTTTGTCTCAGCCATTGGAGTTTCCTCTGCTGAGAATTCTATTTTTAGTTCTGTACCCCATTTTATAAATTGGGTTATTTGGGTTGTTGGTGTCTAACTTCTTGAGTTCTTTATCAATATTAGATATTAACCGTCTGTCAGATGTAGGGTTGGTGAAGATCCTTTCTCAGTCTGTAGGCTACTATTTTGTCCTGTTGAGAGTGTCCCTTGCCTTACTGAATCTTTTCAGTTTCATAAGATTCCACTTATCAGTTGTTGATCTCAGAGCCTGAGCCACTGTTCAGGAAGTTGTTTCCTGTACCAATGTGTTCTATGGCATTCTAGGAGATTTAGTGTATTGGTTTTATGTTGAAGTCCTCGATCTACTTAGACTTCAGTTTTGTGCAGGGTAATAAGTATGGATCTATTTGCATTCTTTTATATGTATGCATCCAGGTAGTCCAGCACCATTTGTTGAAAATGCCTTCATTTTTTTCCATTGTATGGCTTTGGCTTCTTTATCAAAGATCAAGTGCCCATAGATGTGTTGCTTTATTTCTGGATCTTTGATATGATTCTGATGATCATTGTGTCTTTTTCTATACCAATACAATGCAAGTTTCATTTAACTATTGCTCTATAGTACAGCTTGATATCAGGGATGGTGATTCCTCCAGAATTTTTTTAATCCTTCAGGATAGTTTTAGCTATCCTGTGGGGGTTTTTATTTGTTTTTTTGTTTGTTTACTTGTTTTTCCATGTGATGTTGAGAATTACTCTGTTAAGATCTGTAAAGAATTTTGTTGGAATATTGATGGATATTGCACTGAGTCTGTAGATTGCTTTTGGAAAGAATACCATTTCCACTATGTTAATCCTGCCTAACCTTGAGCATAGAAGATCTGATATTTTCCTCAAATTCTTTCTTTAGCAACATGAAGCTCCTGACATATATGCCTTTCAGTTGTTGGGTTAGACTTATACTAGGGTATTTTATATTATTTGTAGCTACTATAATGGGTGTTGTTTCCTTAATTTCTTACTCAGCTCATTTATCATTTGTATAGAGGAGGGCTACTGATTTTTTTTTAATTAAGTTTGTATCCAGCCACTTTTCTGGAGTTATTTATCAGCTATAGTTCTCTGGTAGAATTTTTGGGATTGCTTATATATACTATTATATCATTTGAATATATCGATACTTTAACCTCTTCCTTTCCAGTTTGTATCCCCTTGATCTTTTTTAGCAGTCTTATTGTGTTAGCTAGGAATTTGAGTACTATATTGAATAGATAGGTAGAGAATAGGCAGGCTTTTCTTGTTCCTGATTTGAATAGAATTGCTCTAAGTTTCTCTACAGTTTACTTGATGTTGGCTACTGATTTGCTGATCTCTCTAAGACTTTTAACACAAAAGGTGTTGAGTTTTGTCAAAGGCTTTTCAGCATATAATGAGAAGATCAACGTTGATGGATTTTCATATATTGAACCATCCCTGCATCCCTGTGATGATGCCTACTTGACCATGATGGACGATGTTTTTGATGCGTTCCTGGACTAGGTTAGTAAATAATTTTATTGAGTATTTTTGCACTAATGTTCATAAGACAAATTGGTCTGCAACACTCTTTTTTGTTGAATCTTTACATAGTTTAGGTATCAGTGTGACTGTGGCCTCAAATAATCAGTTTGGAAGTGTTCCTTCTGTTTTTATTTTGTGGAATATAAGTATTAGCTCTTTGAAGTTCTGGTAGGATTGTGCACTAAAACTATCTGGTCCTGGGCTTCTTTTTTTATTTTTATTTTTTGGTTGGAAGAATTTTAATGACTGCTTCTATTTTCTTAGAGATTATAAGATGGTTTAAATAGTTTATATGATATTGATTTAACTTGGTTAAGTGATATCTGTCTAGAAAATCATCTACTTTGTTACGATTTTTCAATTTTGTGGAGTACAGACTTCAGAAGTAAGACTTAGTGGTTCTTTGAATTTTCTTGTCTGTTGTTTTGTCTCTCTTTCATTGCTGATTTTGTTCACTGGTATACTTTCTTTGTCTTTCAGTTAGTTTGGCTAAGGGTTTGTCTATCTTGTTAATTTTCTGAAAGAACAGCTCTTGGTTTCATTGATTCTTTGTATTGTTTTCTTGGTTTCTAATAGATTTATTTCTGCCCCAATTTTAATGATTTACTGCCTCCTACTCCTCTTCAGTGTGTTTGTCTTTTTCTGGAGCTTTCAGTTTTACTTTTCATTTGTTGGTGTGTGAACTTTCTTTATGATGGCACTTAGTCCTATGAACTTTCCTCTTAGTACTACTTTGATTGTGACCCACAAATTGAGGTGTGTTGTGCCTTCATTTTCATTAAATTGTAAAGAGTCTTTAACTTTTTCTTTATTTCTTCCCTGACTCAGAGATCACTGAATACAGAGTTACTCAGTTTTCATGAGTATGTAGGTTTTTCTGGTGTTTCTGTTGTTATCAAAGTCCACGATTTAATCCACGGTGGTCTGATAAGATATGAGGCATTATTTCAATTTTATTGTATCTGTTGAGATTTTCTTCCTGACAGACTACAAGGTCAGTTTTGAAGAAGGATCTATTAGGTGCTGAGAAGGTATATTCTTTTGTGTTTGGGTGAAATATTCTCTATATGTTAGGTTCCTTCGATTCATACTGTCTCTTAGTTTCATTACTTCTTTATTTAGATTTTGTCTGGATGACCTATCAATTAGTGAGAGTAGGGTGTTGAAGTCTCCCACTATTAATATGTGGATTTCAATGTTTGATTTAAATTTTAGTAATGTTTCTTTTACAAATGTGGGTGCCTTTGAGTTTGGAGAATTGATGTTCAAAATCGAGATATCACCCTAATGTTTTTGTTTTTTTTTTTTTTTTTTTTTTGATAAGTATGAAGTATCCATCTCTGTCTATTTTGATTAATATTGTCTGAAAATCTGCTTTGTTAGATATTAGAATGACTACTCCAGCTTGATTCTTAGATTCATTTTCTTGGAAAATTTTTATCCAGCCCTTCAATCTGAGGTAAGCTCTTTAATACTTAAGTGTGTTTCTTGTATGCAGCAGAACAATGGATCCTGTTTATGCATTCATTCTGGCAGCCTGTATCTTTTTATTGGGTCCATTGATGTTGAGAGATATTGATGACCAATGATTGTTACTTCCTGTTATTTTGATTTTGGTAGTATTAGTGTGTGTATTGGGGGAGGGCTCACCTTGGTTTTGCTAGTATGTAATTACCTATTTCCTATCTTTTCTTCCTCCTTGGTTTGGAGTTTTACTTCTATTAATTTCTATAGGGCTGAATTTGTGGATAGATATTGTTTAAATATGAATTTGTCTTGAACTATCTTATTTTTTCCGTCTATGATGATTGAGAGTTTTGCTGGATATAGTAGTAAAATTACAGGTATTTGACTTCAGTTGGAGCACTGAAGATCATAACCAACACTATAGGTGTGATCTGACCTGGGCCATGTGAGCACAAATACAATAATATATCTTTATGGTCAATCTAATCACAAAAGTAGTGTACCTACATCAACCTTGAATTCTTTTGTTAATATGCCATATCTCTCGTGTATTTCCTGATAATTTGTTCTTTTTATACAGTTTAGTATATAATTCCAATAACTATGACCTTTACCAAAATTATTAGCTTTTGTTTGGTTTTGATAGTGTCTCTTAATTTGTTCCTCTACTTTGATGTTAATCATCAATGTATGGTGAAGAACCAACTACAAAAGAGTTTTGGGATGTGTAGCAGAATATTTCTTAGGCTAATTTCTATCCAATGTCATAGGTTTGCTAGTCAACCAACAGCCAAAGCTTCCAATTATGTTATTATGTTAAAGATTTTCTTTATTCAACTAACTCATTAACTATATTCTTTTGTTCATATGGCATAATATCTATCTATCTATCTATCTATCTATCTATCTATCTATCTATCTATCATCTACACTTCTGTGAATGTCCATGTGTGTCTCTATTCAAGCTGATATTCCAATCATCCTGAGTATTGAATATTCTAGTCTAGACATTTGCCTTTGGCACTGTGTCTTATTTTATCTAGTACAAAATAAAGTACTTTAAAATTTGAACTTGTTTGATGATGTATGTGCAATCAAGACAATAAAAAAATACCATTGGCCTTTCATTTTCTTGCTTTCAATCATGAATCAAGTCTTAGAACTTTCCAACTGTCTAAAATTGTCTCTGCATCCCACACTCATCTTGTGATATAATATTAGTAATATTAGTTTCTTTCTGATTTTTTAACATTGACTTTAAGCCTCTTATTCATTATTGAGATTACTGTATCCTCCAAGACTCCTATCTATTCTTTATCAGCACAGTATTCCATATGGGCAAGAAAAACCTCATGCATGAGGGGTTATGCACTTGCTTCAAGGCCCCCACTTATCTACATTAAAAATGTTTTGCTTCAGTTACTCTGAAGTTTTTAGTAAGCTTTCAAAAAATAGCTGGGAATTGTCACTTTATCTTAAGCCCTAAAAATTTTGTTGTTAGCCTTGGTACTAATCTGAGTTCAAAATAGATAATCATTATCTGTTGTTTCTATTAAGGCTGACTACAAGGCGATTTAGCATATAATCAGAGTTTTTTAAATGTACAAAGCTTCATGAAGTACTCATTCTATCTAATATATAAATGATACAAGAAATACTACTTTCACAGTCAAAACCTTTTATATCAAAGTCCATTTACAAAACCATTCTTTAAAGGTAAAAATATTATATAACAGTTATTGGAATAGAAAGTAACAAAAAGACAATTATGTTACTGACAATTTATATATGTTATTCAATATTTAATGATCTAGCTTTTAGCATAATTATGATTATGCATCATCCAGCAAATTATGTTTGTTTAGTAATATTTTTAAAAGTAATATTGTATTAAAAATATACATATCCTCCATCAATGGATGGGGAAAGTGTTTAGTTAATAGTGTTTATATGTGAGCATGAAGAACAAAGTTCAGATCCCCAGCACCCATATAGAAAGCCCAGCATTGAAGCCCAGCTGTAACTCTTTCAGTGTGGAAGATGGATAAAGGCAGATTTCTGGAGACCATTGACTAGCCAGCCCTAACTACATCAATGAACTCAGTCTTAATGACAGGCCTTGTCTCAAAAAGTTAGGTTCAGAAAAATAAAGGAAGACAGCTGACATTGACCTCCAGACACATGCATCCACAGGTATGCACACATGAACATGTATATATACATATATGTAATATATACAAATACACACACAAATCTCACATAATCCATTTAGAAAAAATTGAATCTAGTAAAATATTAAAATGATACTTTACCATTTGAAAATTTTCCTAAGAATATTCTACTCAGAAATAATGACTAGTAATTTCAAAATTTTGTAGGCTTTTATCTCTATGGATATTTAATAGATGAAATTACACTCTTTAACTGGTTTCCAAGAAAGTCCTCTCATATAACAATTCAAAAATAATAGGAAAGTAGCTTCATAGTAGATTCTATTCCTCCAGAGAAATCTTGGCCTTCATTATTAACTTTCTATTTTTTTCTCTCTTACAGTGGACAGTGTGACCATTTCTAGTTGCTACAAGCAATGGATAACACTATACAGTCTATGATACATGACAGCCCTGCCCTTGACTCACAACCCAAATAATCAAGCTGACATTGTCAATAGCACTATAACTAAGGTCTGATTCATGATTATTTTGTATGTGCTACTGTGTACAGTTGCAAAGGAGTAAGACAGAGAGTATAGTTGTTGGGAAGCAGACACATTTATTCTATAATAATCAACAAAAGGAAATTATCTAAAGCACTAGTGGTTGAAGCATAAAATAGTGAATTCTATTAATGCTCAGAAATGTTCACTTAGATAATAATTATAATCAAATTGGTATGAGCAATAAAATAAACTCACTTTATGCAGTTTCTTTTTGTCAACAAATAGTGAGTTAAAAGTTTCAGTTTGGTGTAGATATATTACTTGGTGATATAACTATAATAACTAAATACAGTAGTATTTAGTTATTCATATTAAGAAGCTGTTCTTGAATGTTAGCATAATACCTACTTCATCAAAGAAACTCTGCTAGTTAATTTCCTCATCTAAATAGTAGAAAATGTAAATCACACAAAGCAATTTGTTATAGTGTCAGTATTTATTATGTTATTATAATCTACTTTGGTATGTTCCGTTAGCAGGATAATAATGTTGGGTGATTTCATCCCATGATGTACCTCTTCTTGAGATTTTGACCACTTTAGCAGTTTCAGACATTGGTTCCATCCCATCAAAGGGACCTTAAGTCCAATTAGAAAGTGCTTGTCCACTCCACAAATATGTTGCTTCTAAGCATCATATTTCAGTACTTGTCCTCAATTCTTCTCTTGTCAATATATTAATATACACTATTCAATGTCTCAAAATCCCTTAGTCTCTAAATATCCCAACCTGTTATAGGTCTGAGGTTTCTGGAAAAGCCTAAAGTATCTTTAACCTATCCGATTAAAATAAAACACACAGAGAAAGAGAGAGAGAGAGAGAGAGAGAGAGAGAGAGAGAGAGAGAGAGAGAGAGAGAGCCCTTTTTATTCCAAAGGGAAAAACTGGGGAATAAAGACAATTTTACTTAAGTAAAGCAAACATCTAGTGCTATAAACCCACCTTGCACAGGTCCCTGTAATCTCCTGAGCTTTGCAAGACTCAGTCTGCTCTATACTTCAGCTTGGCACTTGTAGTATTCGACAGATTCAATGCAATTCCCATCAAAAGGCCAACACAGTTCTTTACAGACCTTGAAAGAACAATTCTCCACTTCATATGGAAAACCAAACCAAAATAACAACAACAACAACCACAAGAACAACAACAACAAACCAGGATAGCTACAACAATCTTGTAAAAACACAAAAACAACAACAACAAAACTTCTGGAGTTATTACCATCCCTGATTTCAAGCTGCACTACAGAGTAATAGTAATAAAAACTGTGTGGTATTGATATAGAAAAATACCAGCCAATCAATGGAATCAAAATAAAGACCCTGAAATAAGCCTAAATACAATTGACAAATAGAACCCCATGAAACTGAAAAGCTCATGTAAGGCAAAGGACACTGTCAATGGGCAAAATGGCAGCCTACAGATTGGGAAAGGATCTTCACCAACCTTACATCCTACAGAGGGCTAATAGCCAAAATCTGTAAAGAACTCAAGAAGTTAGACACCAACAAATCAAACAACTCAAATGGGAGGCAGAGCTAAACTGAGAATTCTCAACAGAGGAAACTGAAATGACCAGAAAGCACTTAAAAATATATATTCATTATCCTTAGCCATCAAAAAAATGCAAATCAACTCTGTGAGATTCCACCTTACATCTGTCAGAATGGTTAAGATCAAAAAGTCAAGAGACAGTGCATGCTGGTGAGGATGTGGAACAAGGGTAACTCTCCTCCATTGCTGATGGGAGTGCAAACTTGTATAACCACTCTGGAAATCAACTAAACCACGACTGAGCACATAGCCAAAAATGCCCTACTATACCACAGGGGCATTTGCTCAACTATGTTCACAGCAGCTTTATTTGTAATAGACAGAAACCAGAAACAACCTAGATGTCCCTCAACTGAAGAATAGATAGAGAAAATGTGGTACAACTTCACAATACTAGTCAGCTATTAAAAACAAAGACATCATAAATTTCACAGGCAAATGGATGGAACTTGAGAATATCATCCTGAGTGAGGTAACCCAGAAAAAAACGTATTTGGTATGTTCTCATGTATAAGTCAACTTTAACCATAAATTACAAGATAGCAATGATACAATCCACAAACCCAAAGATCCTAGTTTTGAGTGAGACATTCATTTAAAAATATTTTAAAAGATGAAAAATTAACAAATATATTTTAAATTGTTCTTAAATGGTCTAACTAGTAGTTTTATATAAGTTTTGTTTTAAGCCTTTAAAGAAAAGTTATTAGTTTAATATTTAAATAATTCTATAGCATATAAAAAGGGAGTCTCAAACCTTATGAACCATAACAAATTAGATAATTTAATTAAAAGATGAAGTAAGAATCTTTACAAGTATTTAATGATAGTAGATTCTCTTCCTCTAGGGAAATCCTGGCCTTCATTATTAACTTTTTATTTATTTTTCTCTCTTACACAGGGTGGACAGTGTGACCCATTCTTGTTGCTACAAGCAATGGATGGATTGCATTATATGGGTGGGTTACATTACATTATATGGGTTACATTGTACAATCTGAGGATGTAAGGAAAATTAAACAATAAAAGCTGTTAATATAAACAACAAAGAAATATACCATGCTTATAGATAGAACCAAAGAAGTAAGCATTATCATAGATCCCCAGAGGCAGTATATAATGTTAAATGTTCATTGCTAACTATAGAAATGTAAGACAAGAAGTATTCAATCTTTGTAACATTTTTGAAACAAAGTACTCCTTACATAATCCAGGATGACCTTGAATGCATGACCTCCTACCCCTACCTCCAGAGTGCTGGGATTATAGGTGATACCACTAGGTCCAGCATTTATGGATAAAAAGTAATATGTGGATATTTACAAGGATATCAGATATAACTCCATGCTGAAGAACACACAACCTCATGCAATAGTGTCAGTGGCACATTGCATCATTATATAAGAACATATCTCACAAACCCAACCCAAATGAGTATCATTTATTGCCATTATTGTTTAATGATGCTTCCAAACACCTTCTTTGGAATATTTTTAAATGCTCCTATAGATGCTATCACTGTTATCAATATACTGAGTCATCAAAATGTTCGCCTTTTTAAGTAGTGAGAGTGCAAGGGAACTCACAGATGTAATCAAGGAAGCTTTGTCTGGCTTCCAGAAGTGGACTCATATTACATATTTTAAAACACAATGTTGATTCCAAGATGGAGTCTCCCTCATACAAGGAATACAGTCTGTCAGAAGCTGAGTGTCCTCTAGTTTGAAAGCCACCAAGGAAACAAAACTGCAGCTGAGAACTAGTCTCATCGCAGCCTGCTTGACTGGGAAAATGCAATCTTGACAGTGCCTCTCAGCAAGATTCCAGCAATAAAGTAGCATGAATTTATCATTGTGAAAACTAGAACAAAGAAACGAGCCGAATGGAATCAATCCAGACTACCTCACAGAAGTAGGAGGATGATCCTCTGCCTGTTTAAGCTGCTCTGTATGAATCCTTAAGACAATGCACACACTGAATTTGCAGAGTTCTCTTCTATGATTGTTTTTGGTCTCCAGTTTCTCTAAACATCAATAAATGTGTCAAGTGAAATTAGTTTTGGGAGATGTTCTATCCAATTGTTCTGTCTTGATTTCTGCTATTCTGTGTGTGGAAGGTGGATAGTTTCCCTCAATACTGACCAGTGAAGAAAGATAGGAAGGACAATTTCACCATGTATATATTTCCACCATAAGTTGATGGAAGGTTTAAGTGTATTCACCTGTTGAATGGCCAGCTTAGCCATTTATAAGCTGTGTCAAGTATCTGATTAACAAAAAGGCATTTTAGGACACAACCACTCTGCTTTAAATACTTCCCATAAGATTTCTTCATTTTTTTCTTATCTTGAAAAATATTTTAGATATCCATTTTTACTGTTCTTTCATTTGATTTTTGTTCTTGTAGGTATGTGGCCTCCTCTTAGGTAAGAGCACCAGAAGATGATGATGTGTTAGAGGTATTGCAGCTAGGGATAAGGACTAAATGTTTTCATCTGTTCTGGGTTCTGTGAACAGATTGGTCATTTGAAGTCAGTCTCGCACACTGACAAATGCTACAAACCAGAGTTGCCATTCCCCATATAGCACTGAGTTAAGGATGCAAACAGCTACACTTGTTGGTGCTGTCTTTATACTGGCGAGTGACATTTCCCTTATAAGAAAGACAGAAAGAACCCAACCTGCTCTCCTCTGCCATTAACAATACTTAAAGGCATCATCACATAAAGGAAAGAAGTGTACTGAACCTTGATATCATCTTCTGACCTGTGAATTATTATATGTAACCTTCCCTCAGCCTGAAGCTGGCTGAGCCAGAACTTGACCTTGCTGCCACTAAGGAGATTACCTAGGGTGGAGCCTTCCTCCCTAGATTACTCTATTGTTTAGCCATTGTCTCTGTTCCTCTTCAAGATACTGCTACCTGCTGAGAGGCCCTGGAGCTATTCCAGAGACTACACCTTATCCTGCGCGTCATCACCTGCACCTGGTTCCAGGCTCCAAGGATGAATTGACAGGAATGGGCCTCCCTTCCCCCACCTTTTATAAGTGCATTCACCATTAAACATTTGAGCCTTGATCAGAACACTGTCTTGGGTCCATTTCTCTCTCTCATCTGCCTAGTTTCCCTCTCTTTCAGCCCCGGTTTGCCTCCCAGGTGAAACCCAGTTCATGTGAGCCCCTGGCTGGCTCACAACAATTATAAACTCTTTCAGATCTTTCAATTAGTTCTTTGAGTATTTTACACATCTATTCTGGTTATACTCAGCCCCTCAGCCCCTTCTCTGCCCAGATCCAACTGCCCTGCACCATCTACCTACTTTGTGGTCTCTTAAAAAAAGAAAGAAGTTTTTAGGCAAATGGATGGAACTAGAAAATATGATCCTGAGTGAGGTAACCCAATCACAAAAGAACACACATGGTATGCCCTCACTGATACGTGGATATTAGCCCAGAAGCTTGTAATACCCAAGATACAATTCACAGACCAACTGAAGCTCAAGAAGAAAGAAGACCACAGTGTAGATACTTCAGTCCTTTTTAGAAGGGGGATCAAAATAGGGGGGAGGAGAGACAGAGACAGTTTGGAGCAAAAACTAAAGGAAAGGTCAACCAGTGACTGTCCCACCTGGGGGTCCATCTCATATATAGTTCCCAAACCCAGACACTATTGTGGATGCCAACGTGTGCTTGCTGACAGGAGCCTGATATATCTGTCTCCTGAAAGGCTCTTGCCAGTACCTGACAAATACAGAAGTGGAGGCTCACAGATATCCATTGGACTGAGCACAGGGTTCCCAATGAAGGAGCTATATAAAGGACCCAAGGAGCTGAAGAGGTTTGCAGTCCCATAGGTGGAACAACAATGTGAACTAACCAGTACCCCTAGAGCTCACAGGGACTAAACCACCAACCAAAGAGTACACATGGAGGAACTCAAGGCTCCAGTTGCATATGTAACAGAAGATGGCCTTGTGGGACATCAGTGAGAAGAGATGCCCTTGGCCTTCTGAAGGCTCTATGCCCCAGTGTAGAGAAATTCTATGACAGGGAAGCAGGAATAGGTAGGTTACTAAGCAGGGGAAGATGGGGATGGGAAAGGGGTGCTTCAGAGGGAAATGAGGAAAGGGGATAAAATTTAAATGTAAATTAAGAAAATATCTAAAAAAGAAGAAGAAGAAGAAGAAGAAGAAGAAGAAGAAGAAGAAGAAGAAGAAGAAGAAGAAGAAGAAGAAGAAGAAGGAAAGAAAGAAACTAGTCCAACTTGTGCTGTTTGTAAATTCTTGAGTGTGGCCATCTTCTGGATCATATTCGACTTATCAGGGGCTACATTTTTCAAGAAAACCAACTTTCAAGCTTCCAGAAGGTATCAATAGTCAATAGCTCCTCAGCCAGGGGCACAGCCTCATGTCTGCAACCCATCTCCAGTCTAGTGTTTGCCTGGCTTGAGCTTGCAGAAGTCTTCTGCATTCTACTGTAAGCTTCCATGCACAACTGCTCTCCTGTGCTTGAAATTTTATCCACCTTCTCTGACTTTTACATCCCATCCCTTCTTACCCCATGATCCCTGAGCCTTGGAAAGAGAATAGTCATATTAATGTCTCATTTGTGGTAGAGCACTACAAATCAATTATTCTCTGTACCATGAGTAACTGTGGGTCTCTATGGTAATTACTATCTACTGAAATAAAAATAGAAGCTTTTCTGATGAGTGTTGAGAGTTACACTGATCTACAAATATAAGTCATTAAGAGTTTTTTTTTAATAAATACTATATCCATTTAGCAAAAAAATTATGGAAGGTTCTCTCCTAGCATGTAATGGCCAGTCTAGCTACAGGCTCTTGGCCCCCATAGCTATGCCAAGTATGGGCTTCATTTTATGGAGCAGAATTTAAATCTAACCAGAAAGTGTTTGTTTACTCCCTTGGCATTTGTCCCTCCACTGCTAGTCTGGCTACTATTGTAGCTCATGAGAGTCATAGCTCATTATCGTGATGATTACCTTTCTCTTCTGGTAGTTTGCGTAGTGCCTTTCAGTGCTACAAAAATTGGCTAGTAAGGATGAACCTTCCAGATGAATACAAACTTGGTTTCTTCTTCATACTCTACAGATGAAGTGTGTGGTGTCCTGAGCAATAGCATTTATCATCAAGTTCTGGAGCATAACCAAGAACATTGGCTATGTCTTATTTTAAGGATCTATAGGAAACAGTGAAATCTTGCGCTTATTAGTTAGCAATTATTTTTGACTGAAACAACAGTTTCTTTTTGGGTAAAATAACTGAAAATATTGGAGCTTAAAACTTTACACATGATATCTTAGTAATATCCATAAAGTATATGTTATATTTTAAGTGAATTTTACATAAATTATATTTAAACTGTATATAGATATGTGCAAGTATAATTTTTCAGAAAAAATAAGAATGGATATCCTATTACAGAAAGTGGTTTCCACTACTGAAAGGAATGGAATTTGGGGAAGAGTGAAGAAAATTTTTATTTTTGTAATTATACATTTTTATTACTTGAGTGTTTTATGAGTCTTTCCTATTTTATAGGGATCAAAATTTTCCCTATAGGTCTTCCCTTTCTTGGAGGAGGAAGGGAGGGGGGAATGGGAGGAGGGATTCGTAAATGTGGGACTGGGAAGAGAGGAAGAAGGGGTGGCTGAGATTAAGATGTAATGTGAATAAAAAAATAAGTTATGGAGAAAAAATAAAAATAAAAATAAAGGTGTTAGAAATATAAAAAAGGGGAAAACAACTACAATAACAACTGAACCGAAACAACAACAACAAAGCCAAAACTCACTCACCCTGAGAGCTACTAACAACCAACCACACACCCATTCACTTTACTTTCAGTATTTCATTTTACTGTAAGCCATTAGACAGCTTTGGGGCTCCACATAAATTTCAGATGGAGAGAAGGCTGCATGTCCCCTGAGTTTTGAAAACATGTTCACATAAGTTGCATACCTTAAAAACAAATGTGTCTCAGAATGTTTCTCCCGTCGAAGAAACCGAATTTGTCTCTGAAAGCAAAGAAATTACCTGAGTAATTTCCAATTTGTGAAATGTTGGATGAAAAGTATATAAGTAACTGACCAGAAAAACTCTTACTCTATGTCCCGCTCGATAGTATATATACTTTTTCCTTGAAATTTAATATGAGAAAATCTATAAAGTACAAACATAAAAGTAATAAGACATCCAAGAATGACTTCGATGAGCTTTCTAGATGGTCAACTTCATTCTTGTTTCTTCTGAAGTCCTTAGTGTTCAGTTTCTTGAGACTTTCCATCTTGGGAATGGGCTTATAACTTTCTCCAATGTCATTAGGGCTTTTTCATATGGCTGGGAAACTACATAAAAGTCAAGGCAGTGGTATGCTGAACACTATTGGCTCCTTGCCACCAGATAAGTGCTAGATTGGCACACTAAGCAGACAGAAATTTCAAATTCATACACAGCTACTATGTGGATTATTTGTGGAGTTGAATTGGACCATTTTCATAGAGATAGTATCATACCCTTTTAATCTGCTATTGGAATATATTTTGAAATAAAAGCCAGTTAAGCTCATTATGTATTACATAAGCAGAGTAAGCTCATCTGTAGTTATGACACTTCTAGAATCTAAGACTTTTGTTACTTAATTCAGCTTATGGTAAAACCATGGAAAGATCGAGAAAAACTCTTTCTTGTTTCAGTATTGTTACTTTAAGTTTTCCCCAGGACTGAATTTTATCTTTGACCTCTGTGCTGTCACTAGAGACTTAACGTATGTTATACATTTCCCCTTAAGGTAAATCAATAATAAATGTAGTTTTATTAAGTCCACACTAGGAGTTTAAAATGTTCATTTTACTCTGTCAGCAATCCATGACCTGAAGCTTAGAGATAATCTTTACTCTCCAAAATCTAAATAATGCATACACATACCCTGTGGCTAGGGGTAACTTCTGCCTGCTACTCTTTCATGCAGTTAATCTATGGAAAGTCTACCAGAGAGTTCATGTCCACTGCATCTTCCAGGTTCTAGGCTGGGGTTTGTAGCTGGAAGATCTATCCAAAAGCTCAGAAACCTTGTGGATTTCTCATTAAAAGTAGCGGATGATGCAGAGTTTTGAAAATTTAGTAGTAAACCATTGACCCTTACTATCTCATATCTCCTTTTTCATTAATTATTTTATTCGTTTACAACATTTTATCCTCCCTGGTTACCCCTCCACAAACCCCCAATCCCATCCCCCCTCCCACTCCCCTTTGCCTCTATGATGGTGCTCCTCCACCCACTCACCCACTCACCCTTACCACTCTAGCACCCCCCTACACTGGGGCATCAAGCCTCCACAGGACCAAGGTAATCCCCTCCCACTGATGCCAGATAAGGCCATCCTCTGCTACATATGTATCTGGAGCCAAGACTCCCTCCATGTATACTCTTTGGATGGAAGCTTAGTCCCTAGGAGCTCTGGGTAGTCCAGTTAGCTGATATTTTTCTTCTTATGGGGTTGCAATCCCCTTCAGTTCCTTTAGTCCTTCCCCTAGCTCTTCAACTGGGGTCTCCGGGTTCTTACCTGTGGTTGGCTATGAGTAGCTGCATCTGTATTGGTCAGGCGCTGGTAGAACCTCTCAGGGAACAGCCATACCAGGCTCCTGTTTTCAAGTGCTTCTTGGTGTCCATAATAGTGTGGGGGGTTGGTGTCTGCAGATGGGGTGGAGTGGTCACTGGATGGCCTTTTCTTTACCCTCTGTTCTATTTTTTTGTCCCTGTTTTTCCTTTGGACAGGAATATTTCTGGGTTAAAATTTTTGAGATGCGTCGGTGGTCCCACCCCTCAACTGGGAACCATGCCTATCTACTGGAGGTGATCTCTACAGGTATTATACAAACTGTAGAGACCATCTCATATTTCTTGAGATTCCCGAATCAAGGAAAACCTTTAAGATAAAGAATCAGAAAACAGATTTTATTTCTACAGACCAGGTGGGGTAGGGGGACAACAGCAAAAATAAACAAGAATACCTCTGTGTCTTGTCTTCTATTTGTCTTAAATACATTTTGGGTCTGGGGCCATAGGCATTCCAATTCTGACTTGTTGAGTTTTCATATACAATGCCAAAAAGTCTCTTCAGACTGAATGTCATGGCTGAGAAATTGTACTAAGAAGCCACAAGATAATCCCCTGATACTGGCCCTGCTGTTGTGCCTTCTCAGTTCTGAAACTCCCACCTTCTCTACCTGGATTAGGCATAGAACAGAGCCTAAGAAATACCCATCTCAACAGTCATGAGATGGGCAGGAAGGGAGCGATCTACTGCTTTGACCACAGCCTCCCATTCCTCATCACCCAATCTGCAGGCTGCTGTGGACCCAGCCTCTATCATGGAGGAGATTTATAAACACTCTCAGTTGTTTTAAGCTCTTCCTTCTTCCCCATTGTACTTCAGGCAGATGTCACTCAGCTTTCTAGTTATACAGTTTCTGTTGCCCCAGCCACACGAGGCTGTAGCTCATGAAATCACTCCTGATGTTTTCTCTGTCCAGCTCCTACTTCACACAAATCACCTCGAGGTTCAGTGACCCTTCTTCATACCTTTCCTTGAAACTTTCACTGGAATATCACAGGTCCCAAATTTGAGAGACTGAAACTGAGGATTGAATACTCAGAGATACTAATTCTTTAATGAACTCAACAGAAACATGCATTATATGTCTTTACACAAACATACGGTGGATACATTTTTGCTTCTATATTTCCTCTCTATTTTTTTAAAGACCCCATTCTGTAAAGATAAGGTTTATGTAACAAAAATTTTGATTTTTACTTTCTACTCGTCCCCCTACTCAATTCTGCTCACTAAACTTAGAGTAAACATCAAATTGTAATACTTACCTTAAAAATTTTAATTGTGGACAAAATAAAATATGGACTATAACATAGAAGTCACATAGTGGCTGCTCAATAAGTACTAATTCTTCTATTCCTCCCATAACTTTTGGTTGTTGTTGATATCACTTCCTAAATGGGATGAATAGGTAATGGTTGACTATGATTACGTCTCCTTACCCAATCAATTTCTATCATCATTCTCTCTCTTTATTAGTAAGTTGATACAGCCAAACTTAATTCTCACATATGATGAAATTATTCAGATCATACATATTGTTCTCCTTATTTTATATAAGATTTAAAAAGAACACCTAGGAAATGATGCTAGGAATTAGTGAATGAAGTTACATAAAATTAGAAAGCTTCTATGTAATAACAGAGCGAGTTACAGAGTGAAGAGGCAGCTCACAGAATGGGAAGAAGTTCTTGGCCCACTACATATCAGATAGAAGATTACTATGATGGGCTAATAAACTGAACAGAGAGCTCTCGAAAGGGGGAACAAAAATGGTCAATAAGACTTTTTAAAATTGCTCACTACCCTTAGTTATCAGAGAGATGCAAATTATACTTGCTTTGAGATATCAGCTCACTCTTGTCAGAACAGCTAACATCAAGAAAGGAAATTCTGGTAAAATTACAAACTGTGCAGCCAATACAATGTAGTAGGACTACTGTGTGATCCAAGTATGCCAACTCTGCATCTGAACCCCATATACTCTAACGCCAACCACAGAGATAGTAGCTAATCCATGTTTACTGCTACACTATTCACAGTAGCTAAGAAGTTGAATCTTGATTGCCATCAACAGAGGAATGGATAAAAAGAAATATTTTTAAGTGTAGATACCCAATAGAATTTTATCAAGTCATAAAAATCAAACCATAAGTTATACAGGAACAAAGATTGAACTGGAAATAATTATGTTTAGTAACATAAACCAAACTCAGGAATATCACATGTTCTCTTGTGGATAATATGTTGTAATTCATATATACTTCTGTTTGTATGTGTGGGAAGTTGCAGTTTCTAAGACTAGAAAGGAGGCCATGAGAGGGGAAGAGGAGATGTTAAGTGAGTAGGTAAAGAAATTAAAAGCAGGGTAGTGGAATGTATACAATGTGAAAACAGAGAGAGCCTGCTGGACAGAAGGGTGAGCATGAGAAGGGGAGTGCAGGAGGGAGAGCAATAAGAACTGTGCAGGGATCTGCCATCAGGAAACCCATTACTTTGTCTGCTAAGTTAACTAATAAGCACCTAAAAGCAAGTGTTATCGATATATTTCCTCACCCAGATGCCCTACAATTGCCTCTTACAGCAATCAATTGTTTCACTAACTGCTCTTTACCAACAATGACAACAAAGTATAAACAGTATTTAAGGAAAATTGTCTTGATTTTTTTCTCTCGAATTTTGGACGGGAAGGGACAGAAGAGAAAGGTTGAATGAGAGCAGATATAACACTTGTTTTAAATTCGAATAATCAAGTATTCAAAAATAATTATGGCATCATATGACAAGCATAATAAAACTGGCATGATTTCTTTGTTTCTTGAATTGCCTGTAGTAGATTTTCCTTCTAGATCAACTCACTAGTGCAAAGTAGATTTTCCTTCTAGATCAACTCACTAGTGCAAAGCTAATGAGCAGAGTAAACCCCAGGAGGGTTTTGGAACGTTTGATGTGTGCAACTGACAGAAATGCACGCAGATACTGTGAACTTTAATGGTAAAACATGTGTGGCGAGGCATGTGGATAAAAATGAACATCTCTATTTTAGTCTTCTTGCTGGTCTTCTCCATGGCGTGCAAACTTCCTGTCTGAATTTAAATTCATTTCTCTACACAGAAGACCTCAGATTTGACCTCCATTTCCCTTGATGGTTATATTAGTAATTCTCAGACGCTTCCATTTTTCATGCCTTAATTTAGGAAGACAAAAACACTGTGAGAAATAAATGTGTGAGAAATGAATGGGGAATAAACAGCCCTCAAATTTACAGAGATCACCTATCACCGAGATGCGGAGGATTAGAGCTGCCCAACAGTGGGGCCGGGAAATGTTAAGCGCTTCCTTATTCTCATGGCCTTTCAGATACAGTTCTGCGGAAGCTTTAACTGCTCCGTTTATTTTTATTTTTTATATCTGAACATTTTCCTCTGCCCTACAATCTAAGATGCCAACTAGAAGGGGGGGGGTGCTAAATCAAGCTGAAACACGAGCCATGATCTCATGCCTTGAGAGCATGCGCAATGAATGAAACAATATATGGTGAGTGAATGAACACAGTTCAGAGAGATTCCAGGATCTAAGATCAAAGAATCATTTTGTAATGAGAGATTGTGATTCTTTCCCACCTGTCCTTGAACTTGTTGATCCCTAATAATACGTATTACACGTTCTCAGTCACACAGGGATGTTTGTGTACTGTTGCTACAGTGGATCGGGGCTGAACGATATTAAAATGTGGTCACTTGAGAGGCCTTTCTGTAAAAAAAAAAAAAAAAGATTGGCAAAGAGTATTTGGATTTCTCCCCGCAACTAAACTGAACTATTGTATTTTTGCAAATGTTCCAAAAATTTGACCATTTGTTCATATAAACACACAGCTCTGTGTTGACTGGTAACTGGCCCAGTTGACCCCTTGTTCCCGTCGGCACTGGGCTAGTATGAGTCTCTCTTGGGGAGAGCAGAGACTCTTTACTCTATAGGCTCTGATGCCTGTACAGTGGGAGACCCACCGGCCCACAAAGCTCAGTGGTCTAGAATGAACATCCGGAAAAAAATAGCAGAAACCACGAAGTCTCCCACGGTTAATTGGGATTGGGGTTCCTTTTGTGGGTTCCTAGTGAACGTTTCCTGTCGAGGTGTTTAAGGCTGTGGGGGCTCACTTGGACAACAGGCTCTGGAAGCAGGGTCGCTACCTCCCTGCATTCTTAGACTTATAACCTAAGCATGTCTAGGCCAAATGTCCTTCAAACGTCCTTGTCCCAGGGCAGGCTGGCCCCCGAACCTCCAACTGGAAGAAAGGAAAATAGGAAGGAAGTAACTAGATATTTAAAAAGGCAAAAAACAAAATAACCAAAAACCAAAAAAAAAAAAAAAATCACAGCTTTGAGAACAGCTAACAGATCTAACAGATAAAGCATTTACACCAGTCCTTATTATTGTTTCTCTCAAAATATAAAAAATACCTGCAGTGGAGAAGAAAATGTAGAAAGTACAACTACAGAGAAGATGCTCTGCTCTGCCCACAACTATTTATTTATTTGTTTGTTTGTTTATTTATCCGCTTTACATCGGATAGTGCCCCTCCCCCTCCCTCCTCTCAAAGGAGAGCACCCCCCCCCCAGCTTTTGCATGCAGCTTGTTCTTCATGTGGGTCCACTTCTTGAGGACTCCAGTGTGGCTGCAGCAGAAGGCCAACCCCAACCTTCGGAACCCTCCATGGGGACTTCAGTGGGACCGCCCTCCAGTGTGGCCACCGCGGAAGGCCCTCCAGACCTCTGCTGCTGGGGGATCTCCAGGTTCTGAGTTGACGGTGTGATCTGTCTGCTGCTTCTGTTCTTTGTCTCGGAGACCTCTTCTAAGAGGACACTGCCTCAGACTCCCCAGTTAAGGAGCAGCTGTACACTTCCAAGATGTATTCCGGTTGATTTTGGCTGGGTGCTTTGATTCGATGTTACTCTTCTTTACTCTCTCAGCTAGGTGGCTATCTGCCTGAGGTTTTGAGCACCTAATTTCACGATGTTTTGTTATCTGTATGTTGTTTCTCCCTATTTGCTACTTGATATTCAGGATTTTACTTTTGTTTGCTATGTACTTAATAAACCGACTCATTCAAAACTGAAAAAAGTGGTCAGGGGTCAGTCTCAGGACCGTACAGAACTCAGCTGGCAAGGCAGGCAGGTTCAAACAGATGCGGTTTAGGTTTTGAGGAACAATGGTTATAGCAAGTGGAACGGTGTGTATGGAATGAGGTAAGGCCTGTGATAAAGGGAGTGGTAATGTTAGAAAACTTAAACACCATGGAGTTCTGGCTTCCCAGACAAGCAGTTGCAGTTAACAAGGGGACCGGGATCAACTTCCTCTGTGTTTAAAACTGGAAATAGAGCGCTCTCATATAAACACTTATTTTAGGTCTCTGTGAACGTTCTCTTCTGCTTTATCTTCCTTATAAAGTGTGTTCACCTCACAAGGTCGTGGTTATCTCACCTAGATCTTGCTGGAATGTCAAGCTTTCAGCCACGATAGGACTGAAGATGAGGTGTGAAAATCCAAGAATTCAGGAGTTTCCCCAGATAGCTGTAAAAGCATAATAGTTTAATATGTGTACAGGGAGTCCATCTAGGGTGCTACAGTGGAACCCCTTCTTTAACATTAGAACCAGCATCTCTGGGAAGCCATCGTGGACTGGAAACCAGTAGCCTTCCAGGAACATCTCAGGCATTCAGCACCAGCACGAGCTTTTTAAACTATCCAGCCTCATGGACTGAAAACTACCAGATTCTCAAGACTCGATGTTATGAAATAGCCATTCGTGAACTACCTAGACCACATTTTGTAAGCCAGTTTAATAAAACTCAAAACATATATATATATATATATATATATGTGTGTGTGTGTGTATAACATATCTGTAACTAATTTGTAATAAGTATATAATATATTAAATACATATTATATATTTATAACACATATATGTATGCATATGTGTATAAAATGATCTTATATATGTATATACATATATGTAAATTATTTTTTCTATCAATTATGCTCCTTTACTGAACCCTGACTAATGCAGTGATCTGACTCTCCCAGTTTGAAGCCAGATACAAAATGCCCTACCATAAATCTTATTGTTTTAGTGTCTTATTTGTTTCTATTTTTGTGTTTATTTTTGTGCCTTATAGATTGATTGCACACCCTAAGCTGTCAACTAATACTAAGCAATGTAAACATTTGCCCACTATGGGTATCTCCTTCTTCTGAGGGTCACTGAATCTCCTAGGTAACACCGTGCACGCCACTTCTCCGAGAATGCATCTCATGGAGGGTCTTAAGCAGCCCTCTTTCAACATCCCTGTCTGTTAAAGTCTGGTCTATTACTATATATTACAGTACTAAATTCTACACTAGAAGGTCTAGGCCTACAAGTGACTTTTCATGTTTACAAGCTTTTGTTGTGCAAACCTTGTTCCTTGGTTTAAAACTATTGGTTAGATGAAATAAAATAAAATAAAATAAAATAAAATAAAATAAAATAAAATAAAATAAAATAAATACAGCCAATTACTGGAGGGATTAGAGGTAGGTGAGTTTGGAGTGAACTGGTTGAAGTAAGAGAGAGAGGAAGAGGGAGAAGAGAGGGAGGGAGGGAGAGAGAGAGAGAGAGAGAGAGAGAGAGAGAGAGAGAGAGAGAGAGAGAGAGAGAGAGAGAGAGAGAGAGGCTATCAAGAGGAGAGATGGACTATGAGTCCATGGCCAGGACAAACAGCAAGTATGTAGGGTACACCACTGGAGAGGTAGCCAGGCTAAGAGTTAGAAGAGTAGGTTATGGTTTTCTCCTGTAATTCTCAAAGCCAAATAAACTAAACCACACCCTGAGTCTCACTTGTTTGTAAGCTAGCGGAGGATGAGCTTAAATTCGTTCTGCTTCACCTACTCAGCTAAGAGTCGGCACTACTCTTTCATCAGCCACAGGATTCAGTGCCAAGTTTTTGAGGAAAATGATATGACTTGCGAGGGTAAGGGGAGGGAAAGGGGGGACAAGATCTGGTATGGGGGAAGACAGGCGAGAAGCTCACAGGGCCAGGAGAATGAATAGAAAAGTGCAGCAGTGTTGAGCAGGAGATGGAGTAACCTCTAGAAAGTCCCAGACACCAAGGATGTAAAAGGCACCTAGGACCCAATGGGGATGACCTTAGCTGAAATGTCCAACAGTGGGGAAATGGAACCTAAAGAGACCAGGTCCAGTATATAGACATGGCCCCCATTTGAGACGTGGGGCCACTCACCCATCTTTAAAAATCTTGACCCAGAATTGTTCCTGTCTAAAGGAAATTCAGGGACAAAAATGGGACAGAGACTGAAGGAATGGCTGACCAGTGACCAGCCCAACTTGGGATCAATTCCATGTACAGGCACCAAACCCTGACACAATTACTGATGCCATGTTGTGCTTGCAGATAGGAACCTACCATGGCTGTCCTCTGAGGGGCTCTACCGGCAGCTGACTGAGACAGATGCAGATACTTAGTCAACCATTGGACTAAGGTTACGGACCACTATGGATAAGTTAGAAGGGTTGAAGGAGCTGAGGGGGATGGCAACCCCATAGGAAGAACAATGGTATCAACTAATCCAGACCCCTCAGAGCTCCCAGAGGCTAAGCTACCAACCAAAGAGCATACATGGGCTGGTCCATGGCCCCCACTACATATGTAACAGAGGACTGCCTTGTCTGGCCTCAGTGGGAAAGAATCACTTGATCCTATAGAAACTTGATGCCTCTGAGAAGGGTGAGGTGATAGTGGGTGTATGATGATGGAGCAAAGTAGGTAGGAGATAGGGTGAAGAATTTGTTGAGCAGGGACCAGGATTGGGGGCAACATTTGGGATGTAAGTAAATAAAATAATTAATAAAAAATAAATTCATTAATTTGAAGTCCAACAAGACTAGTGTTGATGACCTCCGGACCTTACAGAACACTGAAAGAAGCTCAAGGGCCACTTTATTAGAGTTTGGGAGAAAAATCATGGGAAAGGCAAGATATATATCCTGGAAGCAACTGGGATGAGGAAATAGATCAAAAACAAGAAAGATAGCCGCCGTGTCTTTTGAGTTAAGGTATAAGACACAGGCAGGTTTGGCTCTGGACCTTAGCGAGCAGCAGCATAGGGAGAACACTGATCTTCAGAGAGAGTGAGGACCTGTCAAGTGTCAGGACAAGCATGGTCAAGGTTGTGACCATTGTGCAGAAAAGGAGACCATTACAGAAATCCACAACCCGTCAAAATGCAAGAGCTGATCATGGAATTTTCAAACAAAGTGATGAATTTATAGCACAAGCTTCAGGACTAGGGATCAGAAGATGCCATGGAAGAGGGAGCAAAACAAGACTAAGTCCATCTGCTGCAAGATAGTGTCTTCTGTACTTTAAAGACAATCTCTACCCATGCAATTTCAATAATATGCTCACCTGATCAAGACCTGCATAATGACACCATCCACTGGCATACGAATCTCACAAGCAACCACCCTAAGACAAAAGAAGGAATCTCTAGGAGTGATCTACCTGGTTGGTTATCCAATCCCAAATAGTCAACTCTAAACACAGCAGGTTGTAAGTACACACATTCATATCCATGTGTGTAGACAAATATGTGACAGTGTATAAGTATATAATAAAGGTGTGTGTGTTTTTGTAACAGTAGTAACCACAGAAGAGGATATGGATTTAATAGAGCTTAATGGAGGACAGGGAAGGACATGGGAAGAGTTGGAGAGAGGCAGGGTGAGAGGTAGCAATGATATAAATACAATTATCAAGCATAAATTCTCAAGATATTTTTAAAAAATTTTTAAAAGTTTTATAAAACAAAACTTGGAAAGAACTCATTGAAGTATAAATTGTGGAACTGGCATGCTACTTATTGTGCTGAGACACTCCCAAAATTAAATTAATAATAATAAAAATGTATCAGAAACCTGTAAAACATTAAGTTATTTCAAAATTGTTTTAAATTATCATTTATTTTCTAGTTAGCAGTTGTAAAGAATGTGTGGCGAAATAATTATTACTAAATGTTTAGCTTTAAAATTATATTTATATTGTCTGTAGAGTTAGATCTTGGAGTTTTCATTTATGGTTGCAATGTACAATGTTAATATTATCAAATTGTTTACACATGTGTCATTATGAGAATGTTTTATTAAAGTTGAATAGTTTTGTCCATTTATTTTGTAATTTTTCACTAACCCTGGCAAATAGTTCCTTCCAGTTCTGTCTCTGTATATCTGTGTGTGTGTTTCTGTGTGCGTGTTCCTGTATGTGTGTCTGTGTGTATGTCTTTGTATGTGTGTATACTTGTGCGTGTTTCTGTCTGTGTGTAGGTCTCTTTGTGTGTGTATCTTTGTGCATGTGTCTCTTTGTGCATGCCTCTCTGTGTGTCTGTATGTGTGTTTCTGTTTCTGTCTGTGTGTGTGTTTCTGTTTCTGTCTGTGTGTGTGTCTGTGTGTGTGTGTCTGTGTGTGTGTGTCTGTGTGTGTGTGTCTGTGTCTCTGTGTGTGTGTCTGTGTCTCTGTGTGTGTGTGTGTCTGTGTGTGTGTGTGTGTGTGTGTAATTTTTCCTTTTCCTTCTACTATATTACTAGGTTCATTGTTACCTTCAGAACATAAGTCCATTACAATATTATGTACTGGTTTCTGAATTTTTAATAAAAAATAAAGATAAGAGCAGAAAAGAAAAAAATCGATTGGAATGCAGGAAAGTGATCAAGCTTAACGGTGGAGATCTACAATAAACTGCACTTTGGTTGGGACTTTGGTTTGGGGTGGTATGAATACATTGTCTCAATAATGAGATAATTAATCCTCATTTTTTTTGTTCAGTCAGCTTTTCTGGAAAATGATTCCACCGGGTGACTGGCAGGCTTAGTTGGAGTACCATTTGTAAGATTTATTTTGTTTTTAATCATTTGTGTACGTATCAGTGTATAGATATGTGGAAATAAGTGAAGTAAACCTGTTCTCGAGGGCCAGCAGAGGACATTGGGTGCCTTGGGGTGGGGGTGGGGGTGTCACAGGCAGCTGTGAGTTACTGGAATAAAGGTCTAGGGATCAGAATCCAGGGCCCTATAAAAGTGTCACTCCTCCTAGCCCTGAGCCATCTCTCCAGGCCCTTGATATCCTCTATGACAATAAGAGACAATCATTTTTTAACTTTTGAGATCTACCACCTGGGGTTCTTTCCTCTAACCAGGAAGAAGTATCTATCTTTTAATGATCTTAAATAAAACTCTGATTAATTCCAAACTAATCCCCTTGAAGTATTAAGAGGGCAAAAGCTGATTATGGGGGAAGGAGCTTATCTTCAGTTGCTTCTAAGCCTGCTCATGCCTGCTTGGCTACCTGGCCTCAGAAAACACCTGGTATTCTTTTACCATAATTTGTCAGATAAGACAGACACATGTCCATTAAAATTCAAGAAATTGAAACATGGACACCATCTTGAAACAGTGCTAAAAATTTATGGACCTTTGTACAAACAGGCATGAGGCCATTTGCGATCAAATCATACCACGTGGGCTATGCCCTCTATATAAAAGCTTTCAATTATTATTCTATGACCTGAATTGAATCTATTATTATCCTATTACCTGATTTGAATCTTTATCATGTAGCCATTTGAAAATATATATGAAGTAATTATTGATTTACTGATTCTTCTCTCAAGATGCTGAAGTTGTTACATGGTCATGGAGTTACACAGGAACAGCAAAAAATTGAGAAATGATTCACAAGTCTGACTCAGCATTCTGGACAAAGGTCTAATCAATTTTTCAACAAGTGATGTTGAAAGCATAAATGGCTAAATTATTGACGGCTAAGTGCTCCAATCTAGCTAACACTAAAATAGTCCTCTGACAGAAATACTCGCTTCCCAGAGAAGCAGAAAGACTCACTGTATTCAAATTTACATATCCATTCTTGTGGTAAATTATCATTTTTGCTACACACACGCAGACGAACATGCACTTACATACATACATATGTGTGCATACTGAAAGGTGCATGTGCATAGATACAGGGAGGGAAGAGGGAAAATGGCAGTGACAAAGGATATATGTGTATGCATGCTGCACACTTATGATAGACTACTCATCACATTATTCAAATAATTATTTAAATTAGGAAGAACTTTTACTCATGCCATTTATGAGACAAATTTCACTTTATAAATAGTGAGAGAGAATATTAAAGAAGTACTAAGATGACCCAGTGAGTTTTACAAAGCCCATGTAAAATTGGAAGGGAAGATGATTTGAGAATATAGGAAGCAGCATTGTAGGAGAGGGAGTAGGGGAGTAATTGAATGGAATTAATTATATGCAGATAAGAATATGGAAACATAGTATATGCATATAGAAAATTCTCAAACAATAATAAAATTTTACCATGTTAATGATTGAAACGCATGATATAATAGGGTTACCTAAATACCTTCTGATGACCTCGAAACTTTCTATCTTACAAAATAGAAACTATGCTCCTAAAATTTCCCGTTCCCATCTTCTCATAACACATCTGGAGACCAACATTCTATCTTGTAATATTTTTAATTTTCGAATACATCATATAAATGCAATTGGGCAGTTTGGTGAATAGCATGACTTTTTTTATTATTAAAATGTACCCTTCCAAAAATTTAGACATGTACCTAGGCATACTAACCACTCTTGTCGTCATTCTCTTTAACCTCCCTGTGATCCCTGTTCACTCTCTCCTCACCCCCTCCCCCACTGAGTTTAACCTTGGCCATTGGAGTTGGATCTCTCAGCAGAAGGTACAAAGTCAATGATGATGAGAACCCACTTCAGGAATTCATTAAGCCAATAGTTGTACAGGGAGAGGGAGGGGCATGAGCTTCCTTCCATGGACTATTATTGACAGAGCCAGTTTTGTGTGGACCCAGTGCAGGCATGGCTCATGTGGGTCCAAGATTGCAGTGATATTTGAATTTGGAACTGCCTTACTCATTTATAATACTCTTCTTTGAAATTATTAATGAACAATCTAAAATAAAAAAAAATCAAAAAGAGCCTTTTTATTACTTCCACAGTTTGCAGAAATGCAGGATGTTTTATTTAAACTGTTTTCATATAATATATTTTGATTGTGCTTCTTTTCCTCTCCCCACTGCTTCGCAGATTGTTTCTACCTCGATACCCACATGATTTATGTTTTTACTGTCAAGAAAGACAAAAACAAACACACCAAAACAAAACAAAGGCAATATAGAGCTTATTTTGTGTTGGCAACTGCTGCCGGGCATGGGGCCTGCCCTAGAGTGTGAATGATATGCCATGTGATCCTTTGTATGTAGAAAACTGATTTTCCCTTTTCCAGCAGGTATCAATTGCAAATAGCTTCTTGGCTAATAGTGGGAGTTGCTGCCCTCTATCTTAGTTAGGGTTTTATTGCTGTGAAGAGACACCATGACCAAAGCAACTCTTATAAAGTACAACATTTCATTGGAGCTGGCTTATAGTTTCAGAGATTCAGTCCATTATCATCATGGTGGGAAGCATGGCAGCATGCAAGGAGACATGGTGCTGAAACTATATCTGGATCTAAAGGTGATAGGAATATCTTGTCCACCTTGGGTAGAGCTTAAGCATAGGACCTCAAAATCCTCCCCTACAGTGATGTACTTCCTTCAACAAGGCCACATCTTCTAATTGTGCAACTTCCTGTGGGCCAAGCATATTCAAACCACCATACCCTCTTTCTTTTTTATTGCTGGGATTCCATCTGCCTTGCACTTGGGCTTGTCTTGTCCATGCTACCACAACTTCTGTGAATTCATATGGAGATCAGTTCTGTTGTGTTGGAAAGCCACTGTTATCTTGGACTCATCCATCTCCTCTAGCTCTTACAATTTTTCTGCATCTGCTTTCACATAGATCCCTGAGCCTTGCAGGGAGGGCTCTGATGAAGACATCCCATCTAGGACTGGGTGCTCCAAAGTCTCTCACTCTCTCCACATTGTCCAGTTGTGGAACTCTGTGTTAATTCTCATATACTACAAAAAGAAACCTCTCTGCTGAGGCCTGAACAATGCACAGATCTGTGGGTATAAAAATGCATCCTTAGGAGAGGATAGGTACCTAGGAAGGGACCAGGATGAAGAATGGGGTTTCTCAAGGAAGAAGAAACATAACATAACATTATAAAAAGATAAAAAGGAAACCAGAACAGGATTATTAAAGAGGATGAGGGATGGGAGATCAGGGTAAAAGAAGGAGAAAGATAGCTAACACAAAGGGGCTTTTTGAAAAAAACATATGGAACCCTACTGCTATAAAAGCTTCCTAAAATATATAGATACATATAAAAGTAATTTAAAAAGAAGTCAAGTTTCATTTATCTTGTCATATATGACATGATTATATTTGGGCCAAAATATTCATATATATGTGCATATATGTATATATATACATATATATATGTAATGTACATATATGTATGTATATACATATATATGCACACATGTATAATTCCTTTATTATTCATATCATGTTGGTTCTTTACAATTTTAGTGTTATGTAGTTACATTTCCTGTTTTCCTTTTAAGTCATAAAATGTCTTGTTACATTACACTTATAAATGCATATAAGTATATTTGTGCATATAGTCATAGCTTCTATAGCCATTAGTTTTTCCCATGACTTGACTATTATGAGGAGCAGTTCCAGGATCACTGAGCATACTTGTCTCCAACAGGTGTTAATTTCATTTTCTTCAGCTGCATATTCTCTAAATCCTGGGGCATATTGCAGTTTTATCTTTTGTTTGTTCAGAACTTGTCACATTGTACTCTGTTTTTGGTAATAATCACTCCACAGCTGTAAACTGTAACTTTCTGGCTTTTACTTACAGTTCCCTGACAACTAGTAACATTGAACATTGTTACATATATCTGGTGTCTTTGTATGTCTTCTGTTGACAGTTGCCTTTCCAGGCCCCAGGATTTTAACTCTTTCTTCTGCCTGATGAAGTTTGTTGAGCCCTTCTATTACAATTTCAGCTTTACAATTTTTGCTCTCCTCTTTTTGTTATAATTTCTCTTTCTTAATGTTGTATTTTCTGTTCTGTATAGTTTTTTTTTTATTCATTTGGTGTTTCTTTTTTTCTCATGGTGTATTAAGCCTCTTTAGGGTGTTTATTCTGATTTATAATGTAATTAATTCTGTGAACCAAAGTTGCCTCATAAAGAAACAGAAGGACTGCAGCTAACCTTTGAGTTCCAAGACCACATGACTGAAGTTGATGATGATAGAGAACGTTTTACAGACCTGAGACCTTGGGCTAGTTTTAGCTGCTTTGAATGCTATCCATTGCTCACCCCAAGTCTGACCTAATCTTCCTATCAAAACTTTTAAAATGTACTCTTATCAGATCACATTTTACTCACACCTGAAAGCTAGGGATGTAATCTGAAACACCCATGACAGCTTTTTAGCTTCACTGCAACCTGCAACCTGCCTTGATGTATGACTTCCTTTGTCTTATAACCAAAGCATCTCCTGTATCCACCTCCACACTAGAATACGTCATTGAAAGCAACCTGAATGCTTGTTACAAGACCATGATTACTCATATTTAGCCTAAGATTAAATTGCCTCGCATGCTTATTGAGCTGAAGAGTTAAGTGGTTAACAATGAACACATTTTCATTTATCAATGGCTTACTTGGGTTAATTTGTTTCTTATTGTGGGCCATATCTCTACATGCCACACAAGTTTTGTTATGATGTTTGAATCTGAAAAGTAAGGCATCTCTTTCCTCCAGTATTGTGCAACTTCATCCAGCTAACCTCACTGATGTGTTGGGACAAGTCAAACCATTTGTGAGGATGTTTTTGTGCATACAATTTTCTATTTTGTGGCTTCTCAATTTCTTTGCAGGTGCTTGAGACATCTTGCTCTATTTGTTATGTCTTTAGGGTCCTACAACCTCTCTGGGGCTGCTTGCTCTGGGACCTGCAGGCATCTAAAATATGCCACTTCCATTAGTATTCCAAGTTAGGTGAGACAGAAACCAGTCCCTCAGGCTGCATTCTGAAAAGCCACAGCATTCAATATAAGTTTCTGTTCCTGTCCTCCTGGGGAAGAATGTGCTAAATGCACCTGTTCCAGTGGTGTTGAGTCTGTCCTAGAGGAAGAGCTGGGGGTGGGGGTGGGGCACATGGAGCAGCAACCTTTACCTTGCTTTAACTTTTAGCGTTGGAGTTCTTTCTTGCTCACAGCTTCCTGGGTGACTGCCTGCTCCAGCTAGTGTTCAGCTCTCATGAGAGTCCTCTGACTGAGTGTTGCAGATTTGTGTTTCCATGGAAGAATGAGATCTTGAAATCTCCCTTGTGCTGACATTTATGTTTGATTTTATGTTTTTCCTCAGAAAAAGCAATTTTCATTGCATGCATTTATTATCTATTTTTTTATCCTTTCCTGCTGATCTTCAGTGGTGCTTTTATAAGTTCCCATTAATGCACTGGCATTTTCAGGATAATTAATTCCAGTCGTTTAATTCGTTGGTCTCTTCCTAAAGCAACACCACACTTTTAACTTCTAAAGCAGAAGAGTGAGTAACGACCTCTGCTGAAGCTCATCCTCCCAACTTACAGCCTGCACATCATTATCGTCTTGCATTACATATGTGGGAATGGTATGTATGTGTATATGCATGCATGCAAGTATGTGTGTGTGTGAGTGTGAGTGTGTTTGTGAGAGTGTGTGTGTGTGTGAGTGTGTGCATGTGTGTGAGTATGTGTGAGTATGTGTGTGTGAGTGTGTGTGTGTTTGTGTGTATGAGTGTGTGTGTGAGTGTGTGTGAGAGTGTGTGAGTGTGTGTGTTTGTGTGTATGAGTGTGTGTGTGTGAGTGTGTGTGTGAGAGTGTGTGTGTGTGAATGTGTTTGAGTGTATGTGTGTGTGAGTGTGTGTGTGTGTGTGTGAGTGTGTGTGTTGTGTGTGTGAGTGTGTGTGAGTGTGTGTGTGTGTTATGTGTTATTTGAGGGGAGGTTGCAAGAGTGAGGAGTGGCTCTAAAGAATCAGTGAGATGAGTGGGACTGTAGTATATGATGTGAAATGCACAGAGAATCAATAAAAAGTTAAAGAATAATCCCTGAAAACATATATACAAGAAAAATTAAACAAACTGAGTTTAGCAGTGTATGTGTATTTGTGCACATGTGTGCATGTGGAACAACAATTAGTGGAAAAGAGCCTATGAATTTGGGAGAATGATAGGAGGGGTTTGTTTGTACACAGGAGAAGGAAGGGAAAAATTATTGTTGGTATTCTGTCTGGACTCCATCCCCACGATTACCTGGCAACAGCCAGGTAGGCCTGGTCCACTATAAAAGGGGCTTTGTGCCCCCTCCTCACTCTCTTACTCTTGCTTCCCTTTTGCTTCTCTTTTGCCCTTTCCCCTTCTCTCCAAATGGTCATGGCCAGCCTCTCTCTCTCTCTCTCTCTCTCTCTCTCTCTCTCTCTCTCTCTCTCTCTCTCTCTCCCTCCCTCCCTCCCTCCCTCCCTCCCTTCCTCTGCCTCTACTACCCTCTTAACTCCCCCATGCCCCGAATAAACTCTATTCTATAATCTACCCTCCTGTGGCTGGTCCCTCAGGAGGAAGAGATGCATTGGCATGGGCCTGCCAGTCATCCCCTCCCCCCATACTTCACCACACCTCCATAAAACATATTCTTATACCTCTTTATCTTTTTATAATCACAATTATATAATTATAATTTAATCTCAAAAAGTAAATAAAGTCATAAAATACTAAAATATGACAATAAATTAATGCCTCAATGAATTCATGTTTCATAAAATCCTTTAAAATTATGGTAGAAATTTTGCTAAACTAAATGATTACCTTGAGCAGGTTTTGTACAGTCATAACTTTCCCAGTACCAGTAGTGGTCAGGGCATGAGGTTTCACCCTTAGTAGTGTCTGGGAAGATTTGGGACAAGCTATCCTGTCCCATAAGCCTTTGCCATCAATTAGAAATATTTGTCTTTAAAGATAAGAAACTCCACAAGTTGGAGACAAGTTTGTATCCTTGTTTGCTGTGTTCCTTCCTTTACCTCAGTGCTAGTGAATACAGTGTATCTTAAGTTTCATCAGTTTTTTCCTAAATATTTGACTATATGTTCATTAGTCGGCTTGCATAGCTTAATGCTATACACAATAATAGTCCTCAGCAAGAAAACAAAGGTAGGAAATTTATAGGGCCAATTTGGTTCTTAGTGGAATATAAGAATGGCAAATAGTTCCCTTTGTGCAAAAAGAAATACCATACAAATACGAATCATATGGTATATGGTAAGTCAAGATGCAAAAAAACAATGCACACACACACACATATGTGGCTTCAAAGATACTATATGTATCCTTTATCTGGTCTTCATTTACAATGGATTATCCAACCCATAGCCTTCCTCTTATTCTTCCTTTTCCCCATTTATTTTATTCATTTCCATAATGGCATATGTGGTTTATGGTGTGTGTGTGTGTGTGTGTCTGTAAATGTGTGTGTGTATGAGTGCATTGTGTGTCTTAGAAATCATCTCTTAGGATAGAAAATGATGAAAATATCTGAATAAGGATGTGAGAGGCAAAATTGGGAAAAGGATACATGTGGGGAAGAAAAATATTTGGTGTATCTTATGGCAGCAAATGGTTGTAGATACTGAAATCCCTGTAACGGTGATAAATCTGCTGTTGCTTTTGTTCCATGGGTAAGGAAGAGATGATCAGTTGTTCATCACTTAGACCAAATAATTGTGATCAGCAGTGAGAAAGCTATACAAAAAGGAAAACTGAGACATAAGTAATAGAATACTGATATAGAAAGAGATTTAAAGTCGAGTCAAAGAACAACACAAGTAAAAGAAAGGGAGGGTAATGATAAGGTCAAGCATTTTAAGATCACCGAGGTGTTCATGATGGGGCATAAGCCAATATAGTAGATTTTAGTTGGGAGTAGGTTATTCAATTTAATAGCTGAATTAAAATGTGAATGGAAAATAAAATTTAGGTAACAATTGTCACCTACCTACAAAGGAACTGTATATAGTGAAAGAGAAAGTGTAGAATGACAAAAAGTGACACAGAAAATATATTTTAAAATTGTATTTATAATTATTTATTGGTGTGCGTGTAGGGGGAGGTATAAGCATGCATCTCTGTCAGTGTGTGAATGAAGTTTAGGGACAGTCTCTGCTTCTGCCATATGGCTCTCATCAGTCATCAAGCTTGGAGGACAGCACATTTGCCTACTAAGAACAGAAAGTGAATCTAAATGGCACATATGAGTGAATGTTTGAAGCCTGTGTAGGATCAAGAACTTAAATGGAAACCTGATATTTAGATTAGCATCTTTTTATTGTTTTTTATGTAGAACAAGATATCAGGTTTTATAAAATATTGACACATAAAGTACTTTGTTCATAGTCACCATAAGCTATCCACACTTCTTCTCACTTCCCCGCAGGCTGGTTCTCTTCATGTCCTTGATTAGTCCTATTTTGTTTTACATCTTTTGTTATTGTTTTTAATCCCGCATATGAAAGAAAACTATAGATTTTTCTTTTGGTGTCTTGCTATTCTCACTTAATATGGTGATGCCCAGTTCCATCTATTTTCCTGAAAGGGCAAATATTTCATTCTAATGATGACTGAATAGTTCTCTTTTTGTATATGTACCATGTGTTCTTTATCTATCTATTGATGGATATCATGGATAGTATGGGTACCTGGGTATCATTGTTACCATGATTTGATTATGAATAATAATGCAGCAACCCTGGGTACAATAGGATTTATGTTATATGATATACATATACATATACATATATACATGTGTGTGTACATATATGCAGATAGAGAAAGAAACAGACAATTCATGTTGTTCTATTCTTCATATTTATAAAACTTCTATTATGATTTCCAACATGGCTCTAATAATTTGTACTTCCTGTAATATATAAAGATCTCTTCTCTCAACAGTAGGCTATTGCTCGTATTCTTGACATTATTTATATAAAGATCCCCTGTAGTTTTAATTTGTAATTCCCTTATAGCTAAATATTTTGAACATCATTTCATGGATTTATTGGCCCACTGTCATTTGTCCTTTGAAAAGAGACTCTAGTTTATTAATTATTGACTGACTAAATTTCCATTTAAATCAGAAGAGAGAAACTAATGCCTTCCCACATATATTCATTCTTTTCAAAACCTTGAAAGCCTAAGCACCTGAAAAGGATAAAACGGGTTTAAGAAAACTACCGCTAAAAGTTGGCCATACTCTTGAGGAAATGAAATTTGTATGTTTGTGGCTAAATCTCTAAGGATGTCAGATCTTTTGGGCAAGAATGAAGAGTAAAATCAATAGTTTTTACTGGTAAATACAGTTTGCTAATGTGTTAGCATGAGCACACAAAAATCCTTGGAAGCAAAGGCACATAAAATGAATTCAAATTGTGTATTTTTTATGAGTTGAAGATGAATTTGCAGGGCATATTAGTAATAAGCTTGGAATGAGTTTAGTGAATGTGTGCCATAGGCTTTGGGAATTCATTTGTGCAGTATGCCTAAACCAATGTGCTCAGCCATCAGTGGCTTCAGAAGATGTTTTGCTACTACCAATAAAATGAATAGCAGGAGACTATGAGACAAATGCTTCATGTAGATAAGTTGATTTCCAATTCAGATATACTGCATTTGAGAAAACAACAAGACATATATCAAAGAGTGCATAATGGAAATTTGGAATGAATACAGTGGGGTCAGAGGACAGGCTAAGTTAAAGTACTAGTGATGGTAATGTATGCAGAGGCAGTAAAGAGAGGGAGGTAAATGATGAAGTGAGATGATAAGAGGTCAACTCTAACAGCAGAGCTACCTACATATAAAGAAGACAAGACTATTAATCCACTGAATCCTGGTTTAGTGAGGCATACAGAGGAATACAGTAAAGCTATCAGACTTAGTAAACTGTTCATAATTCCTGAAATTCCAAAAGCAAACTGCAGAACATGTAAGGATGATAAACCTTTGTACTCAATCACATAAGCAACATCCATACTTATGCATATTTTCATATACACAGATAAATTCTAGACCTAGCACTACTTTAGGGTTATTTAGTTAACATAATAGCTGACTACCAGCATTGTGGTTATGAATATGGTGAGAAGCCAGTGGCCAATAACAGATAGTCATTGTTCCAGTCTGCTCTGTAGCAGATAGGCTTGAGGAGTAAGTAGTGACCCAGCCTGACGGTGGTGACGCACTTGGCCTTTAATCCCAGCACTTGGGACACAGAGGCAGGCAGATTTCTGAGTTCGAGGCCAGCCTGGTCTACAAAGTGAGTTCCAGGACAGCCAGGACTGCACAGAGAAACCCTGTCTCGAAAAAACCAAAACCAAAAAAAAAAAGAAAAAAGAAAAAAAGAAGTAATGACCCAAGGAGCAGGTTATATCACCCCAAGGTCTTACCAGATACAGTACTAAGTACTTCATAGCCACCGTATTTTTCTAAACTTGTAAAAGTTAATATATTAATTTCAATTTGTTCATAAATAGCCTGAGGCTTAGAGTATCAGAATAGTTTATGAACATGTTCCTTCAATTTTAGCAGGAAAGCTTTTATATCAACATAATACAATCACGCATATTGAAAGGGCTAATAATTTTACATTTCTTTTTTAAACAATTTTTATTAGATATTTTCTTCATTTACATTTCAAATGCAATCCTGAAAGTCCCCTATACACTCCTCCCGCCCTGCTCCCCAACCCACCCACTCCTGCTTCCTGGCCCTGGCATTCCCCTGTACTGGGACATATAATCTTAGCAAGACCAAGGGCCTCATCTCCCAATGATGGCCAACTAGGCCATCTTCTGCTACATATGCAGCTAGAGACACGAGCTCTGGGAGTACTGGTTAGTTCATATTGTTGTTCCTCTTATAGGGTGGCAGACCCCTTCGGCTCCTTGGGTACTTTCTGGAACACAGAGCCCCCAATGGAGGAACTAGAGAAAATTTTACATTTCTTAAAGCCCTATTTATATTATTGAGTGGTAAGATACTATAAATGTCAATCCAATAAGAAAAGCTTTCAAACTTATTAATAAGCATTAAAATAATGTCTTATAGTCTCATGAACTAGTGTCTCACCCCCAACAGATTGGGGGAAAATGTTTTTAAGCAATAGAGTCCAGTATTGTTAAGTACTGAAACAATGTGTGTTCTCAAATACTGCTTGGAATGAGGAATACAAACAGCTGTATCTCCTTGGAGAACAACTGGGATGTCTGGTAAAGCTGGAGACGAGGTGTAAGGAATCTCATCCTTAGGCACAAATCTCAAGCGCATTTTTACATCTGTTGGAAAGGAAGTGAACTAAGCTATTCATTAGACCATTGTAAAGGAACTAGAACTGATACACTACTTATCTGTATCTGGTATGTATGCTCTCATTTTTAAAATCAGTACATTTTGTTTAATGGTAAGAAAAAAAAAGGGAAGACTTTTAATTGGAAATATCTAATTATTCATTATATCACCAGAGTCTATTTTGTTGGAAATATTTATTACAAATTAAAAATATGTTTTTTAATTAGAGAAAATAAGTCATTTGTATAATTCTAGAAACAAAAAAAGCAGTGAGCAGCATCCTCCATCTCCATCTGAAACAAATTGACAAGATTCAATCAGATCTATCTGAGTAGGTTCTGGTAACATTTGATCCTGTTCAAAAGCAAGTATGGGGATCTATGTGGAACTGACCAGTTGTGCATGGTGAATGTATCAAAATATCAGGTGTTTGAACTCTCTTTAAGAAAATGGAAGTCATTGTAGTGAGTTGAGTTTCTAGTTGATCTCATTAATAGTTTCATACATAGGAATAAAGATAGAACATGGTGACTTAATTTCTATAATGTTTGTTAATTATTTGAAAATACATACAATATATCTTGATCATATTCACCTCCCTCCAGTCCTCCTGTACTGAGCCTCTTTCCCCTCACCTCTCTATTCTCCCAACTTTGGTACCCCATACCACCCATTTATCCCAGTTTGTGTTATCCAAATGCTCTTAGAAGTTGACACTGACCTGGTGTATGGCCAACCTACTGTAAACTCCCTCTCCCAGTAGTATCAAAGTCAATATCTCCTCAGCTAGTAGTGAGATTTTTATGCCTCTACCTGCAGTGCTAAAACTTTGTCTGATTCAAGCTTATACAAGTCTTGTGCATGCTATCACAATTTGCTGAGAGTTTACATGTACAACTACCTGTTTCTCTGGGGAAAAAAAAAAAAAGCAACTTTTCTCTTAAAGTCACCCTCCACCTCTGACTCTTATGACCTTTTTACTCCCTGTTCTATGAAGTTTCCTGAGCCCTTTGGGGAACACTAGGCTGTATACATTCCATTTAGATCTGAGCACCCCACAGTTACTTGTTCTCTGCTCCTTGACTAGTTGAGAGTCTTTTTGTTGTCATCTACTACTTAAGGAATCTTCTAAGCATGGAGTTATGTAGTGTTCTATGAGTATAGCACTAAGTAATTTGGGGCAATTTTAATACCTTGTCCATTTAGCAGTGTTATAGAAGAAGATATGCTCCAGAGTCCATGGCCTATCTCGCCAAAAGGGTTCCATATCATGGAGCAGGACTTAGATACAATCAGAAAATGGCTGGTTAGTCCCATAATATTCATGTCACTTTTGCATCAGTATGTGTAGCTATGCAAAGCCAATCACTATTGCAGTGCTCAGGGCCCACCTTTGGGTTAGATCAGTAGCTATTTCCCCTCCTGTGCCATGGATAATGATTTAATAATGGATGAGTGAAGGGAAGGTTGATGCTTGAGAACTAACAAAGTGAGTAAGAAAGAAATGAATGACATAGAGAAATCAAAGATGAAAACCTATGGTAAGATAATTATATTACTCTCAAAATGCATACTATATACATCTTTGTATCTTTCCCACTCAAATAAGGAAAATGTGAATATGTACATGGTATTTGTCAGTTCCTGTTACAAGATAGAAACTGAATAAATTTTAGTTGAATTTTGATGAATGAATGCAAGAATAGATGACATGTAGCCAAGATGATATGTTAACTATGAGGATATTTCTTCTGAAATTTTTATTCGGGGATGTAAATTGGAAACATTTGTATATTTCATTGGTTGAAGAGCAAAAGAGAACACGTGCTTCCAGTGCCTTTGTCTGCTTCTCCCTCAGTGGATGTCGAGTGCTTCCTGTAAGTGGCTTTACCAACCAAAGAAGGCCACAGTATAGCGAGCTCAGTCCCCAAGTGCCTATTTATAAAAATGCATTCAATTAAAGGATAGCATGGATTTTCTATGGTTTAAATGGTCCCCCCAAAATGTAAACTATAAGTTCAATTTTTATTGTAAGGCATTAGAAGGTAGAAGCAATTGAAATTGTTAAGAGGTAGTTGGATCGTGAGAATAAAGTTCTCATGAATAAACCACTTTATTGATAACTTGACAAATCAATGGGCTAATGGGTTATTTCTTTTAGAATGGCTTTGTTTTGAAAGCGAGCTCTCTCTACTGTGGATCCTCTTATTCTTTTCCACCATGAAGTGGCCCAGCAGGAAAGCCCTCAGAAGCAGGTGTCAAAAAGATGAGAGTGAAGTTTTCTCAGACTTCCAGTATTAAATTATTCCAGTCTTTGCCTGTATTCCTTATGATTTACCCGCTCTGAAATATTCAGTGAAGTTTCAGCATCAGAAAAATAAATTAGCATGGGAACCTGTTATGAGAAGAGAAAAGAATTCTATAAAAATTATATATTAAAAAAATCAAGTTTTAGATCTTTATCTCCTAAGAGTTCCTTTGTTCAATGTCATCATTTCCTCTAACTCCTCATATGTGTTGGCTGATATTGTGACACTTTAGACATTTTAATTATTTACAGAGGGATCTAATCTGAGGTTCTGATTTGGCATGTCAGCTTTATGTGTCTGCTGATTGTCTCTGAGACTTCAAACCACATTTTGCTTAATTATTTATGATTAGATATTCATTTACCAGTTCCATGATTTAGAAGCATTGCTTAAACCTAGCGTCCCCTGGTTTCTTCATGCCTCCAATACTGTTTGCCAAAGAAGCTGAAACAAAAGGCTGGCAATGTCTTCTGGAAAGTATACCCACTTTCTTTTTCAAGGCTGCTCCTGCCAAGCACATCCTCCTGCAGAGGTTGCTATGACCACTGGCTTGGCTTTTGTAAGCTCTAAAGAGTATGATATCAAAGAAAAGAAAAAAATTTTGATAGATTACTGCTCTACAGTAATTTTAAAAAGGATAATACTGAAAATTTATTAAGTGTCTGACTGTTTTTTAAGAAATTGTGAATACAGTGGCCAGTTTTTCACATAATTGTGCCCTATTATTTTCATCATTTAGCATAAGATTATGGGGCACAGTTACTGTGGCATAATCACAGAGTCCCAGCTGTTATGTGGGAGGCTAAAATAGAAGGATTATTGGAGCTCAGAAGTTACAGATCAGTCTTGAAAGCAGAGAAAGACTTTTTCTCAGAAAATAATTATAGGAAAGGGATACAGCAAATATACAGATAGAAGCATATCTATGTTTTATATAAGAAAAGTGATGTTATGTTATTGGTCCTCAAAATTGGACATATGTGAGTTCCAAAAGTCTCTCTCCCATTCTTAAGGTTTGTAGGCATGGCTGGTAGATCTTGTGGGCATAGGGAAGAAAACAAAGCAGTGTTTTTAGAGTGGAGGTAGGAAGTCCAGCATGGTAAGTGCTTTCCTTAACTAAAAAACACATTGACACTCCCCACCCCAGCAATTGCTCTTCTCAGGGGGCTTTATCACATGGCCCACGTGACCAGTAAACTCACACTACATTCCTGAAGCAGCTTCAGACAGTACATGTCTAATCTAGGCTTACTTAATTCCTCTCACAGAAATATACATGTGGAGCCTGCTTTCCACTGCTGACACATTGGTGGAGGATACATGGGGAAAGCTGACAATCCCAGATGTGTCTCTTACCTACAAAATCTGGAGCACATGACAGTCCTCCTGTATGTAACTGCATCCATCTTGAAACAAGATACAACACTATTACTTCACAATGTTGTGGGAAGTTAAACAATGTGCCATGCGTGCAGTGTATGGACCAGTAGACATATTACATAATCATTGTTATAGATTAGTTTTGATGTAATAACCAATCCTAATTTTGACATAATTGCCTAATATTAATTGCCTAATAATAATTGCCTAATTGTTCTATATCTCTGATAGAATGAATGTCACTATTTGAATCTTAAACGTCCTTCAAAGTCTCATGTTCTGAAAGCCTAGTGCTCACTATCTGTGTACTGGGAGAGGGTGGCGCTTTAAAAGGTGGGGCATAGCTGACAGAATTGTGTCATTGCTTTGCCCTGCCCCCAAACACACTCCACCTATCTCCTCCCTCTCTCCTCTCTCTAGGCGTTTTACTGTAAGATTGGGTGAGCAGTAGTCCCTGGCCATGGACTCTTGACATGATACACTGTCTTCTAATAGAACCAAAAGAAACTGGGCCAAATGCACAGAATAAAACTGAAGATGAGAATCAAAGTAAACTTTTCTTCAGATATTTGACACAACTTTAGAAAACATACAAACAGAGAGAATAAAGGGTAGGGATAATATGAAAAGAGATTGGAGTATTATTGCATCATTTTAAAATTGGAAGACACATAAAAGAGGTAATATTTTGGTCTCTGGAAAATCTATTTAACTTATTTGGAGGATGTTTTCTTTGCTGATCGATAACATAAAGGATTAAACTCAGCGTATTTTAAAATCAAGATGCTCTGAGGCAGAAAGAAGAAAATACTATCATGAGGTTTTACAATGTGTCAAGGGAAAACAGGGGCTAAGGATTAAATGGAAAAGGGTTTTAGAGTTCATGTGCAATGGAAGAACAGAAAAGAGCAGTTATTGAGTCATATAAATTGAGAATGCCAATGACCTGCTATTAAAAAAAAAAAAGACATCTGGAATGACTTCAGGGTCATGGGGACCAGAAAAAATAGAACTGGCTCCAAGCATTTGCTTCCTGGATTGCTGAGAAACAGTGTTTTGATGCTATGAAGTTGTTTTACTGATAAACAAATAGGCTTCTTCAGGGACAGAAACTTACCACTGACACAGCCATGCCTTTATATGAGTTTCACCAATGTCTTATTTGCTATGATTAATTTAAGATATTGGTTACCTGTCACTCCCTGTTTACTATAAATTTGGTATGTAAAGTAACTTCTTTGTTGTTTAAAATAGAATTCTCAAACAAGAGTATTACTTAAGTGCTGAATAGTAGCCATGCATATCATTTTGACTCTCAAGTTGCATCTCAAAGATTACTATTAAATTCATGGAGTTTGCCCTATCCCACTCTTTTCTTTTTGCATTTTTCTTTTATTGAAATAGATTTTTATATGATATATTCTGATATGGTTTCCCCTCCCATAACTCTAACTCCTCCTCTCCCATTCAGACCCACATTTTTCTGTTTCTCCTTAGGAAACCAACAGACATCTCATTAACAAAAAAATAATAAAATAATATAAGATAAAACAAAAACAACCAAGTCAGAATATGAAAAAACAAACATAAGGAAAAGAGCCAAAAGAGGAACAAGAAACACAAAGAGATGTAGAGTCACATAAATCTGTACACGAGGGAATTCCATAAAATCCTAAAACCAAATAACACAATATAACTGCAAAGAACCTGTAAGCTGGAGAGAGGGAGGGAAGAAGAGAGAGAGAGAGAGAGAGAGAGAGAGAGAGAGAGAGAGAGAGAGAGAGAGAGAGAGAGAGAGAGAGAAGAAGAAGAAGAAGAAGAAGGAGGAGGAGGAGGAGGAGGAGGAGGAGAAGAAGAAGAAGAAGAAGAAGAAGAAGAGAGAGAGAGAGAGAGAGAGAGAGAGAGAGAGAGAGAGAGCTTCCATGACAACATTGGTTTCACTATATGCTGGCAATGCACTGCTCTCAATGGAGCCTGAACATAAGAGTGGTTTGCATCCCCATGACACTCCATTAGAGAAAACTAGTTTTTTGTTTGCAAGTATTTATCAATTATAGATAGGTTTTGGGTAGGGATGGAGCTTGTGTCCACTTCTTCTCTTGGCACTGACACCCTCATGTAGTTTCTGTGAGTTCATCCATCCACCAATCTTGATGTTTTCAGAAAGCCTTGATTCCTTGGTGTCTTCCATCCCCTCTGGCACTTATATTCTTTCTGCTGCTTTGTCTGAATGCGGAGGAGAGGGTTTTGAAGAACACATCACATTTAGGACTGATGGTTCCAAGGTCTCTTACTCTTTGCACATTGTCTGAGTATTAATCTATGTTTTCCTTCTCATCTGCTTCAGGAGGAAAGTTCTCTGAGGATGGATGAGCAAGGCACTGATTTACAAGCATAGCAGGATGCCATAATGAGTCATTTTGTGGATACAGTCCTTCAGCAGATAAGTAGTATCGGATTTTCCCCTAACACCTGGGCTATCTCATCTCGGTTTCTTGCCTTGCCTGGATGGGTTTGGTCTCATGGAATAGGATTTAAATCCACTCAGATATTGGTTGGTTATTCTCACAAGATTTGTGCCGCTATTGCAAAAACACATCTTGCAGGCAGTTTACCAACATAGATGGGAAGAGTTTGTAGCTGGTTTGGTGTTTGCCTTTCTTCTTTAAAAACATGCAGACTACTTTTCAGTACCATAAACACTAGTCAGTTGGGGTAAAGTTCTAAATAGGCACCAGGACCACTGTTCAGTGAGTTGTGTAAGTGTTATCTTCAGTAATGGGGCCTTACCATCAGTTTGTGGACAGCAACCAAGGTCCTTGGCAAAAGTGTGGATTGTGTAGGGATTGCTATGGGACTCCTTTGGTCAAAAACTTGATTAGACATAATCCATTCTAAGCTACTGGAAAGTTTTTTTTAAGATGAGAGATTTCCTGCTGGGGCTCTGTCTCCCCCTCATTTTCTTTCATTTAGATTTCCTACATAGGCATAGACATAGAAATTATGCACACATACATACACATGAAGCTTCTACTCCACTAGGTTTCCACATTATCCCTCAAAAGGCCCTTAGTCTTAGCTGTCCCTCTCTCTAGCCCCTCCTACACTTCCTATTCCTCCCCCCTTCTCATTTGCGTCTCACATTCCCACTCTTGTTTACCCATAGCTACCAACCTATTCTATTTCTCTTTCCTAGAGCTTCTGATAAATTAAGACTCTTATTCGAGAAGGCAAACCCATGTTCTTCACTATGTCTTCTTCATTCCTTGAGTGACCTTCTACTTTTAACAAACTGCATGCAACTCTACTCAAAAAAAATAAAATATATTCATCTCATTTTTAGTTTTTATTTTTAATTTTGTGAGTATGAGTGTTTTATCTGTATATATGTGTGTGTATGGTGTGTGTCCCTGTTGCCCACAGAGAGCATATGATGGAAGTAGATACTATGGAACCAGAGTGATGGATGTCTGCATGCTGACATGTATGTTTTAGAATCCAAACTTGGTTTCTCCAGAAGAAAAATGAGGATTAATGATCCACCCAATTCTTGCACTACCTTTAAGCAGAAGTGTTGATCTGTGTAATTGCTACAGGCTTACTTTTTGTTGTAAGGTACTGTGTGTCTGCTCTTTACTGTGATTTCCTTCAGTGTATTTAGAAATAAATGGATGTATATCTGTAATGGGTCTTCACAGTGGTAGAAGGCTGGAGCTGGACTATGAAGCACTTAATGTTAGAGAACACTGAGGATCTGACATGACCATAGTTAAACAGAATACAACCATTACTTGAATACCTGCAAATTCTTGGGTTACTCTACATAAATCTCACTCTTATGTCATTTCAAGTAGTTCCAGACATTACAAGAGTAACATTCAGTGAGAGCTTTGCAGTAGCCCTGAATCTCAAGAGTTTGCAGTTTGCAGACCAGCACCCTCCTCAAAAGCCCCAGGCATTCGATATTCCTCAGGTGAGAATTCTTTGTTCAGTTCTGAGCCCCATTTTTAATGGGGTTATTTGCTTTTCTGAAGTCCACCTTCTTGAGTTCTTTATATATACTGGATATTAGTCCCTTATCTGATTTAAGATTGGTAAAAATCCTTTCCCAATCTGTTGGTGGTCTTTTTGTCTTATTGAGGTGTCTTTTGCCTTGCAGAAGCTTTGCAGTTTCATGAGGTCCCATTTGTCAATTCTCGATCTTACAGCACACGCCATTGCTGTTCTATTCAGGAATTTTCCCCCTGTGCCCATATATTCAAGGATTTTCCCCACTTTCTCCTCTATAAGTTTCAGTGTCTCTGGTTTTATGTGAAGTTCCTTGATCCACTTAGATTTGACCTAAGTACAAGGAGATAGGAATGGATCGATTCGCATTCTTCTACATGTTAACAACCAGTTGTGCCAGCACCATTTGTTGAAAATGCTGTCTTTCTTCCACTGGATGGTTTTAGCTCCTTTGTCGAAGATCAAGTAACCATAGGTTTGTGGGTTCATTTCTGGGTCTTCAATTCTATTCCATTGGTCTACTTGCCTGTCACTATACCAGTACCATGCAGTTTTTTTTATCACAATTGCTCTGTAGTAAAGCTTTAAGTCAGGCATGGTGATTCCACCAGATGTTCTTTTATCCTTGAGAAGAGTTTTTGCTATCCTAGGTTTTTTGTTATTAATTCTCACCTGAGGAATACCGAATGGCAGAGAAGCACCTGAAAAAATGTTCAACATCCTTAATTATCAGGGAAATGCAAATCAAAACAACCCTGAGATTCCACCTCACACCAGTCAGAATGGCTAAGATCAAAATTCAGATGACAGCAGATGCTGGCGAGGATATGGAGAAAGAAGAACACTCCTCCATTGTTGGTGGGATTGCAAGCTTGTACAACCACTCTGGAAATCACTCTGGCAGTTCCTTAGAAAATTGGACATAGTACTACTGGAGGATCCTGCAATACCTCTCCTGGGCATATATCCAGATGTCCCAACCGGTAAGAAGGACACATGCTCCACTATGTTCATAGCAGCCTTATTTATAATAGCCAGATGCTGGAAAGAACCCAGATGCCCCTCAACAGAGGAATGGATACAGAAAATGTGGTACATTTACACAATGGAGTACTACTCAGCTATTAAAAAGAATGAATTTATGAAATTCCTAGGCAAATGATTGGACCTGGAGGGCATCATCCTGAGTGAGGTAACACAATTACAAAGAACTCACACAATATGTACTCACTGATAAGTGGATATTAGCCCAAAACTTAGGATACCCAAGATATAAGATACAATTTGCTAAACGCATGAAACTCAAGAAGAACGAAGACCAAAGTGTGGAAACTTTGCCCCTTCTTAGAATTGGGAAAAAAAATACCCATGCAAGGAGTTACAGAGACAAAGTTTGGAGCTGTGACAAAAGGATGGACCATCTAGAGACTGCCATATCCAGGTATCCACCCCATAATCAGCTTCCAAACACTGACACCATTGCATACACTAGCAAGATTTTGCTGAAAGGACCCAGATATACCTGTCTCTTGTGAGACTATGCCGGGGCCTAGCAAACACAGAAGTGGATGCTCACAGTCAGCTATTGGATGGATCACAGGGCTCCCAATGGAGGAGCTAGAGAAAGTAGCAAGGAGCTAAAGGGATCTGCAACCCTATAGGTGGAACAACATTATGAACTAACCAGTACCCCGGAGCTCTTGACTCTAGCTGCATATGTTTCAAAAGATGGCCTAGTCGGCCATCACTGGAAAGAGAGGCCCATTGGACACGCAAACTTTATATGCCCCAGTACAGGGGAATGCCAGGGCCAAAAAAAATGGGAATGGGTGGGTAGGGAAGTGGGGCGGGGGGAGGGTATGGGGGACTTTTTGGATAGCATTGGAAATGTAATTGAGGAAAATACGTAATAAAAAAATATTAAAAATTTTTTTAAAAAGCCCCAGGCATAGAGCTTTAGCCTCGGTGATAATTTCTCGAGTTTTTGAAATTTGACTGTTAAAACCTTCCAGATACTGTCAAGATAGATTTTTTTTTTAAATGAAGAAGATCATCTAAAAAACAAATCTTATTTCATACAACTTTGGATTCTTTGAAAAACAATCTCATTTACTCTTTCATTTGCCCATTCGTGTTCTATGATTTCTTATTTTGGTTTAATACACATGGGATCACAGAGTGCTCTTTTTTTTGTCTTTGTGGAAATAAATGAAAAATTATGACTGTAAGAGTGAAAGAGCCTTTGGAGTTGGAAGGCAGTTAGGAAAAGGGGACCAAGCAACCATCTAGCTGCGGTATGAAATGTAAACATTGCCAGTCACCTCCACCCTTGACAGCACACATCTGGACCTTACTGACCTAAACCTGATCTTTTCCTCATGGCTGAGACTCACCACGCATATCAAGAGGTTATCAGGATCCTGTTTTATGGAGTCTGTTGTTGTGTTTATACATTCTTTGTTTTTAATTACTTAACTTCTAGTCACGTAGCCCACGTTCCTTCATAACATGTAAATTCCCACATTGGCCTTCATCAGAAATGGATTCAGTTCTCTGAACTTACACTTAAATGGCAATTCCTAAAATTCTCTGAAATAATATTCTTCCTATCTTCACAGTTTCTGAGTTCACTTGGGTATATATTCTAAACCAAGGTTCTATAACTGTGGAAGAAAATGAAAAGGGTCGATAATATTCTCATCAGTTCTGTGTCAGCTGGGGTCAGGAAAAATCAAAAGATCATGTGACAACTCTTGCTTTCAAGGGACAATATGAAGATATGGTAAACTTTCAAGTGATGTCCATGGAAATCATGTTCCCACAGTCTCACTACTCATTTTCACCATAGTGTTGTCTTCTCTGTATCTACCTTGGTTTGTGTGACCAAAGTAACAGGACAGGAGTAAAGGTGCATCAGCTGTGAGATTAGGCTTCAATGAAGTAAGTGCTCTGTGGCTTCATTGTCCTGACACAGATCACAAACACACACACACACACACACACACACACACACACAAACACACACACACACCACACCACACCATACACCCTTTTCTAATTCAGTAGTTCCTTCTTGGAAGGCACATAGGAAGATGCTCAGAGGAATGATAACTAGCCAACACCTAATGAGGAATAGAGAACTTCGCTCCACAAAAGACTTAAAAAAAAAAAAAAAAAACAAAGAAAACCACTCTGCAGACCAGATACTCTTTAGACTGCCACACCTTATTATTCTCTGGCTTAGAACAAGCAGCTGTCAAAGGTCTGGTAATAAAAGTATATTGTTTTGTGCTTGATGTTTGGTAGCAACATGTTACGTGTGAATATGTAGTGACTCCATTACCCCTCACACTAATATTTCTGCCACACACGAGGAAGTAGAATACAAGTGCTACCTCAGAAGGCAAGGCAGCAGAGAGAAAGACTGCCAATAGAGATGTGCATAAAACACGCTTGGGCATAGAATTTCTCTCCCCGGGAAGATCTCTGATGATACTGTGTTGTGTATATTATAGTAAGCATTACCTCCGCTGTAATTAAATGTCTTCTGAATCATAACTTATAGAAGGTAAACAAATAATTTGATAAATAAAATGAATGTAAAACCTCAAGCACAATTGAGGCTGCTCATAATCACAATGGTGGCAGGAAAGGGGCGAAAGAAGCTAAGAAAATGGGGTAAGTCAATTAAAATAGCAAAATGGGAATGTTACTATTTTAATATGTTGATATTTAGTTATATAAAATAAAAATATTTTATCTTATTATTCATTCTTTTTTGAATGAAGAAGGTAACCTTACAACAATTATCAAATAATATTGTTCAATTGTTTTAGAAAATGATATTATTGCTATTTATCATTTAAGCTGTATTTTCATCCAAACAGATTGATATTTCTTATTTGTAATGAAAGAATATATAGTTAACATACATAGCTAAAATAAATACCACTTTCTTAATAAAAAATAATAATACAATTCATTAATTTTTCTTTGAAACTTCAACACTTCTCTTTTGTGGAAAAAGAATATTATTCCATTCTTTGCAAGAATGTCTTTACCAATCCTCTGAGAACTTCATTCAGTAGACCTTGGTCATATTTACCTCCTCTCCCAAATCCTTCCAGACCTATTTCTATCTCTCCATCTTCATTCATTATTTTGTTTTGCCTTGCTTTGCTTTGTATGTACCCGTTGACTACAATTTGTGCTATCTGGATGCTCCCGACTGTGGGACCATGCACTAGGATGCACTTGGCCCACCAAGGATGTGACTCTGAGGCTTCCAGACCCATCACTGATCAGTTTCAGTAATTAGCCTTCATCTTTCCACAGTTCTATTTTTCTGTTTAACATGTATGTGCTTCATGAAAAATTGGCTTCAGGCTGTATTTATTTCTAACCCCAGACCACAGAACACATTGACATGGTTTAAACCATCTTCATAATAATTAAAGTATTTGAAAAACCATAAAGTCCATAACAATCATGCTATTTTGTTAAGACTGTATTTGTTTTTTTTAAATTTTTATTCTTGAGGAGGCCCGTATTTGAACTATGTATTTTTAGCTGTGTATTTTGGGTGGTTTACTGTTTTCAGTAATTCAGTTAATCTTTAACATAGCTTTGCAGAAAGTTACGCAATTCCTAGAGATTTCCTTAAGCTTGCTCTCATTTTGTTTGCTGTGATGTAACAACAGTTCTTCTGGGATTCTGCTCATCCCCCCACCCAAGCTCATACCATCATATTCTTGGCACCCCCTTTCACACAACTAAGTCTTACAGTTTACTGTCTACAGTGCTCAGGATTCTGTCATTTCACTCATCTGTCTGAGCATTTGACACTGTTCAGATTTGGGCACTATACTATGCAATACAAATCTGTCTTCCCCTGTGGAAGGAACACAGTCAAAGATTTGTATAAATTAAGGTCCTTTAGAAAAGCAGAACTGGTAGAATACATATCTATAAATCTACATCTGCAAGTAGGTCAGTGTGTAATGTATGTGAGTGTCTGTATTTACATATATACACAGAAATATAGTACACAATAGCCAGCAAATGAAGCAGAGATTGATCATAGATGAGGCACTGGGTTATGGAGCTACAGAGTCTGAGAAACCACGCTGGCTGCTATGTGCAGGATCGGAAAGCAGAACATCTCATGGGATTAGAATTTGCCGAGACTTTGGACCTGAGAATTAGGAAATATGTTGAAATAAATCCCAACTTGAGGCTTGGAGATGATGAAATACAGTTTCCAGCTCAAGCAGTGTTGCAGATAAACCAAGAATGTGGAGGAATGTGTGAATGCCTCCCTCTCCCAATGTTTGTTCAACAGGTTAGATGACATTCCCCAAAACACTGGGGATATTAGTGTATTTTACTGAGACCACAATTCTAACACTGATTTTATGAGGAAACACTTCCAAACAATACATTCATAAATAATATCAAATCTGGACACCCATGCTTAGTTAAGTTGATGCATAAAATTATCTACAGGGCTTGACTAACTAATATTAAAAACAATAAAAACCAGTAGACAGCAAAAATGGTCTTTCATTTAACATTTCAATGATGTGAATCTTCAAAAACAGAGACTGCTCCTGGGTTCCTGACAGTTACAAGGCTGGAGGCAGCAGGGGCAGGTGGGGTCGGGGGAGACCAAGACAGAGACTGAGGCAGAGACTCAGAGACTGAGACAGAGAGAGAGATTGGGATTTAACTGGGTTTAAATGAAACCATTACAGACAGTTTCAAGCTCACTCCCAGAATGCTGGGTCCAGTAAGTCTTGAGAGGGATTCAAGAATCTTGACTATGCAAGACTCCTAGAAATCAGGTTTGGCCCCACACTTTGAAAAGGGAGTATTAGAATGGATGTTAGAATAAGATCATACGGGTTCACTGTATCTGTGCTCATGGCATTAAAGCCAGAAAAAAAGAGAGATGAATTTAGTGAATGAGAGGGAAAATCGTCACTGCCCTTCTCATTTTTCTGTAAAGTTCTTTACAGGTGATGCAATTAAAGAAATGACTGGAGTAGTTCGAGAAAAAATTATGAAATTTTCTAGTATGAAAAGTTTAAGGCAAGTAACTATATTTGATTTAACATATGAAAATACAACAAACAAGCAAACACATGAAATCTAAAATCGAGCCTCCAAAGGAAATAGGCCTCTTAGTTAGGTAGATGAATTTGAGAAAATAAACATGATAGAGGCTGCTTTAAAATCACTGTGGGTTATTTGTTCTGTTGATTCTTCTGAATTTAATAAAAAGTTTACAAACATATGAAAAAAAGTCATCTAATCTGGAAAGATATGTGAGCTAGGCCTTTGCTTATGGAACAGTGATTCTCACCATTACCTTTGTAGTACACTGATTTGAAACTGTTCTAGACACTGAGAAGTGCTTATTAACCACTAGGTTTTAACTGCTTAAACGATGGTTATAGATTGATATAAAGCTTTTCTGGTTGTCTCTGGGTACAGCTAAGGTTAAGAGCTACTGTTTTGGCTGCGGCACAAAGCTAGTCTCTGATAGATATACATTCGAGTGTAGTCTCTGATAGATATACATTTGAGCATAGTCTCTGATAGATATACATTTGAGCACTCCATCCTCAACTTACAGAACTCTACTGTTCTGCATAAGTATGAAACTCCCACACAGTTTTCTAGAGAAGGCATTTAGGTGTAAACTGTGTTTTGTAATCGAAAATGAAGATTCATGTCTTTTTTTTTTTCTTCATGTGTTCTTTACTTGGCTAGAGCCTGTGATTTGTAGTGAGATTGGTTGGGAATCTATCAAAAATGCCCCAATTGTAAAATTAACTGTAAGTTACACGGCATGTAGAATAATGAATACAAAGATAGTCATATCATAATTCCCAGTATTCGAATACAGTGAACACATGAAGGGGATTACAGAAGACAGAAGAGAGTCAATGCTGGGAACTGATCCCGGTCTTCTACAAAAGCAATAAGTCCTCTTAAGCCCTGAGCTCACTCTCTCTCTCTCTCTCTCTCTCTCCTTTTTTCTTTTCTTTTCTTTTTTTCTTTTCTTTTTTTTTTTTTTTTTTTCGAGACAGGGTTTCCCTGTATAGCCCTCACTGTCCTGGAACTCACTCTCTAGACCAGGCTGGCCTCAAACTCAGACACTTACTTCTTTCAACAAAAATATCATGAGTTGAATAATCACTTTGCTGAGAGCACTATGGGTAGAATGATAAGCAAGATGGATGTTCAGTACCATGTTCACATTTTACTGCAGGATACAACAAAACCTGTAATCAAAAAAAGTTCCAAAACTAAGTCATTTATTGAACCAACAATGGCACTTATGTGTATAGTAAGCCCATGCAGAGATAGTGCCCAGAGCGGGAAAGGGAAAACCCAGAGATCTAGCTGGCATTTTACATAACTAGAAATATAGTTTCAATATAATACGATAGTCTTCAGCATATAAACATGAAATAGAACTGATCTTCTTTGGTCATTGAACACGTTGTAGAGTACGTCAGGCCCTTCTTTGAGAGATATCAGTAAAATCCACTCAGCACTTCGACTTTTCTCTCTGGTACTTACTTTTGATTTCTGAATTTGGGCAACCAACTTGGAAGCTTTTTGTGTTTATTGGCTTTATGTCAATTTGACACAAGTTAGAGTCATCAGAGTAGGTGGATGAATCCTCAGTAAAGACAATGACTCTATAAGATCAGGCTGTAGACTAGTTTGTAGACAATTTATTAATTAGTAATTGATAGGAAAGGGCCCAGTGAATGGGGTCACCCCTGGACTGGAGGACCTGTGTCCTAAAAGAAAGCAGGCTGAGAAAGTTATAAGGGCAAGCTAGTAAGCATCAGTCCTCCATTCCTTCTGCATTAGCTCCTGCCTCCAGGTTCCTGCCCTGTTTGAGTTCCTACACTGACTTCCTTCAATGATAAACTACGCTGTGGAAGTGTAAGCTGAATAAACCCTTTCCTCTCTAACTTGGTTTTGGTCATTATGTTTCATCACAGCAACAGTAACTGTAACTAGGACACTTTTCTTCTTGGGAATTTAGAAATTGTTCCTTAACTGAAGAAATAAAAAGTCAAGAGTATGTAACAAATAAAAGACCTTTGAATTTTTTTCCATTAGGTACCCACATTAAAATCATCTAGGAGTAGTTATTATTTCCACTAAGCCAGAACCCAGTGCCTGGCACTCTAGAACCTCAGCAAGTTCCCAGAGGGTTCCCTTTATTCATTCTTGAACTGGGAGGTCTCATGTACGTTTTTGATTGCGTTGTAGAATTGGTAAAGTTTTACACAAACACACACACACACAGACACACATTTGAATAAGGCTATCTGTCTCCTTAAACAATCTTCCATGCATAATGTATAAGACATCATTTGGAAAGGTAATTAAAAAGTTCTGTACATATAGTAAAGCATCGAGTTCATACATTTAAGGAGAGCTGAACACACAGACAATTTTCTTAAAATGTTTGATCTGTGGAAAATTCGTTGACTCTATTTCATTTCAAGTTGGTTATGTTTGTGTTTGTCCAGTGTTTTCAGGGCTAGAAACTAAAAGTACTACATCAGAAATTACCAATTTTCTTTGGGTACTTTGTATCATGTGTCACAACTGTGACTAGACTTCTACAAGTCTGGTGCTTAGATTTGGACCATAAGCCCCCTCTTCATTCCATTTAAATTACTTTCAAGGTTCCAATTTGAAAGAATCTGAGATGTCATTGGTACCTGCTGTGTACCTGAAATACACACAAGGAACCCAGGGGCACCTCAACCATAAAACTCTGCAAAGCAGGTTACAAAATAGATTATAGGTTTGGTGCAAAACACAGTGTAACCACTTTGGAAACAGTACTCCTATGTTGAATCTCAATGTGTCTGAAGTGGAAAGAGAAAACATTCTAAGTGATTATCCCGAACCCTTTTAAGCTAAGAAGTCTCTAAAGCAGTAATTGACATAAACAAACTGCTTGAGATTTTACAATGTAGGTAGCACATACTTCTTCACACTTCTGTTTTTCAAATAACTGCAAAGCTCTCAGGCAAGCAACGTGTATTGTATATGTAACACTACAGTATATGTATGCAACTGCCTTCTGCAATTTCAATAAAAGTAATTGCCAGGGACAAGATAGATGACTTAAGATTCTGCTGAGAGCAAGGACTTAGGGTTTAGCAGGTAGCTTCTGATACATCCAATGTGGCTTAGATGTGAGATAGCAACTTTCCACACTGCTAACAGCAAAAAGACAGGACATTAAATTTAGTAACAGCTTACCTTAAATTATCCATAATCTTCTTATGCTGGAAAATGAATACATCTTGACCTAATCCAGGTAACTTATTTCGACAGCAAATCCTAACCAAAAGTAAATGTAGCCATATTTCCATGGTCCAAGTGAGGACTATCAGCAGTGTAGGAGACTGAGGTCTGAAACAGAGCAATGCTCTGTTTCATAATTAGGGGGAGGGGGATCTGGAAAGTAAATCCTGTGAGTCACAGGAGTTTTAATTATTTGAAAGATAGACTAGACCCAATACCCCACATCTTAGTATCTAAAAGGGAAAAAAAGGAAAGAAGTGGAGTGGGCACAGAAAATGAGCCTGGAGCATCCTTTCCTGCCAGACAGTAAAGAAGCGCTCAGTACAGCCTAAACCATACCAATAGGAACCAGACAAAGTCAAACTCCTGCATCATGGCCACTGTGTTAAAGAGTGGGTAGAAGGTTTCAGGGGTGACCCATGGGCATCAATTACTTCTAGATCTTTGCAACCAAACTACCTACAGCCTTTCATATCCCATTTTCGGGTCTCCATGGGTGCTTTATAATGGTGTGTCAAATATTCTTACAAGACAAATGGAAGAGGTGAACCCAAGGTCAGCTAATGGAAGGAAGCTAATGGAAGAGGACTTTCTTTGCCATTTTCATTATGAACCAGACTTCTCTTTCATCAGAAAGAATATTTTTAAAGTAAATAGTCAAGAGATGAATAAATATGGCTTATGAGTCATAAATATGAAAAAGACTGAATGTTTAGGTTGAAAGTTATTCACGGGCAAACAATAATATGCAATAATTTCAGTAATATCTTCCCAAAATATCTGATACTCTTTGGGTAAAGATCCTGCTATTGAAATAGGTTTAGGTTGACTTTTCTCATTAGCTCTCAAGGCAGTGGCATGAAATACTTATTTCTAAAGTAGCGGGTCTTGAAAGCAGGCTTTGGAGGAATGTTTTTTTTTTTTTTTCTGGGTCATTTTCTAGACTACTGTGAGAAAGAAAGATGCATGTCCTAGGTTCATGAATCAAAAATTAGAAACATTAAAATGTATTGAAATAATTAGTATATTATTGACTTGCTGTGAGGGCCAAGTAATATATTACTCAATGCATATGAAACATTGTTTTCTATATTCTAGAAACATTATTTTGTATAGCATGTATTTGACATATTCTCTATATTTATCTTTTAGACTTATAACATATAATATGAATTTCCTTTATGTATGCATTCACATACATAGATCTCTCTTCTAACAGATCTAATATTGCTTGCCACATAGACATCATTAAATATTCATTTTGCAGTTTTCTTCCTCTGTAGCCTTTAGATTTGAACACTAATATCAAGAACAAAGGCAAAACAGAGTAGGAAAACACAACTTTCCTTCTTTCTTTTTATCTTCTAGCATTTTGCCTAAGGAGGAGCTGAATATCTGTCATGGAAAACTATTTCTGTTATGGGAATAAAATAGCAACAAAACTCAAAATGTGCCCATCATGTCTGAAAACAAAATCATCACTAACAAAATTAAGCAATGGAATTTTCTGCCTGTTTTATGGGTTGGTCTGAAGTTAAGTTTAGGGGAACAGAAAATGAAAGGCAAGAGCAGACAGCAGCTTTTCACCATGTAAGAGGGTGAGAAAATGTTTTCGCACCTGAAAATGAATCTTCCCCCTGCTGTAGTTCTTGGAGAGAAAAACGAATAGAAATGCACTAGGCTGAAACCTCTGTTCAGTCCTGGCCTGTTTGCGTCTACAGCCAGCTGAATGCCTGACTGTCTTACTCACTCAGGGGAGGGTTCTGTCCTTACTGCCCGCCAATTCCAGGAACTTCCCGTAGCCACCAAAAAGGGAGTAAATTATGTGCAGCAGGTGGTGATTGACTTCACAATGACACTGAGGTCTACTATTAAGGCCTATTTCCTCTTTATCACCACACTCTGCTCATCCAGCCCGCAGTGGCTCTCATCACACTCTGCAAACCTTGTCTCTGCTGAGAGGCAGCCTCTTGAGCCCAGAAGTAAGAATTCTGTGCTTGTGGCTCGCTGACAAATCTCTGGTTCCTGGAATTGTTTGGCAGGTGGATTTGCAGAAGCACAAAATTGTCATAACCTGACAAGGAGATGAGTAAAAGAGTGAGGTACCTGGAGTCTGCCCCCCACTTCCTTTCCACCCACAGCATCATAGGGCCTTCCCTCTTTGAGTAGAAGCTGCAATCATCGAGGCTCATGGATTTCCAAAACACAGAAGGAGGCTCAAATAAGTATTTCTGTGCATGTTGAGGTTGCCCACCTTAAAAATTAAAGGCAATTTATAAGAAAATTCATGCAATTCCCATCCAAGTGCCTGTCTAGCCTTAGTTCCTGTGAGTTCCTTTGTGCTACTGTTTTCTTAGCTCCTGCATTCTTCCCCATCTTCTGACTTTGTTAGGAGCTACAGGTTACACAGGAAAACACTCCAAGGATTGCTATTCACATTGTTTCTCATCCAAACTCACCTCCTTGACTCTGAAATAGAGTGAGTCAGGGAGAAGTGGAAAGCTATACAGAAGTCATTTTGTGCTACAAAGACCCCATGTTTGCTTTGACAATGATTTGAGATACAATGAACATGTTACACAGTCTAGTACCAGAAGTGCTTTGGGGCTGTAGCTTTTTGGAGTAATATACAGAAATAATTAAATAAAAGAGTGAATAAATAAGTAAATAATACATACATACATACATACATACATACATACATACATACATACATACATACAAGCTATCCACAGGATGGATGAGTAGCTGAAGGATGCTAAGACTCAGTGGTACTTGTTAACTACTGAAGTAAACATGAACCTATTACCTTCTCTGAGGCCTGATCAATGTAGACAATTTAGTTCTATTTTCTCCCCTGTAGTTAAATCAACCTGAAAATACAGAAACTAAAATTCACAACTTTGTAAGCAGCTTTCAAATTACTAATGTTTATGCAAAGATATGGGATATGGAGTTTCAGATGGGTATACATGGATATACATGCAAACATGAATGAATGAATGGATTTTGAACAAAGCATCGTATTTTGCTAATTGTACACACTGTAGTTGAGCTTCCCCTTGGGCTTAACTTATGATAGACACTGTGATTAAAGGGTTAAAATTCCACCTTCAAACTGCTTTTATCTGCTGGAAGATATAGATGCACTTTTTAAAGGCAGAAAATCAGTGTTGTAAATGCGGTGGGGACTATGAATATTGAAGCAACATTTATGGGAGAGCTTTATCTTTCCCAGTAAGAAGCAGATAAGTCAGAGAGTACAGGGAAGCACTGTGAATAATGATAAGATGTTCCTCACTCTGGTTACAGTGTGAGTGATGAGCCATAGATCCTGCCAGTACACAAGCAGCACTACAGGGTGTAGCGGCTCCTAGGAAAGCAAAGAGAAGGTGGGGAAATACGTGAAGATTTGAAGCTCTGAGCTGTAAGTCCTCCTGCTGTGGTACAGAGGTGCTCACACGAGATAAGGCTGGAGAAGTAGGAACAACATGCTTCTTCTTACAAATCTACATGTTAGAGCATCTAGAGGAGATGAAATTTATCCCATGTCTCACCTTCAATATGTGCATTAGAGTCCACTGGGGTGGGGCTGGGGAGATGGCTCAGTGGGTAAGGTGCTACATAAAAGAAGAAGTCAAGGTAATGAAGACCTGGAACCCACAGCACTTGGTCAGAGAGAAGAGGCAGGTCCCTGGAGTTCACTGTCCAGTGAGTCAAGCAGAAACAAGGAGTTCTCGGCTTAATGAGAGAACCCATCTCCAAAGAGATGGTGAGTAATAGAGAGAGAAATTCAAGATTGACTTCTGACCTCTACACATACATGCACAGGAAAACTAAAACAAAATCAGCTGAGGTACATATTTATAGTACAGAGCTGAAGGTCCAACTGTTGACTGGACAGAGAATACCAGAGTTCAGCATGATAACTCTGAAAATTCTAACAACAGCAGCCTTCATGATAACTGTGAAAGAAACATCCGTCCTTGGAATTAACCCTCTACACATAAGGGAGTGGTGTTCAACCATCTTTTTTTTTTTCTTTTTCATTTTTAAAAATTTTATTAGACATTTTCTTCATTTACATTTCCAATGCTATCCCAAAAGTCCCTTATACCGTCCCCCCACGCTGCTCCCCTACCCACCCACTCCCCCTTCTTGGCCCTGTGTTCCACTGTACTGGGGCATATAAAGTTTGCAATACCAAGGGTCCTCTCTTCCCAGTGATGGCCGACTAGGCCATCTTCTGCTACATATGCAGCTAGAGATATGAGCTCTGGGGCTACTGGTTAGTTCATTTTGTTGTTCCGCCTATAGGGATGCAGTACCCTTCAGCTCCTTGGGTACTTTCTCTAGCTCCTATGTTGGGAGCCCTGTGTTCAATCCAATAGATGACTGTGAGCACATACATTTGTATTTGCCAGGCACTGGCCTAGCCTCACAAGAGACAGCTATATCAGGGTCCTTCTAGCAAAATCTTGCTGGCATATGCAATAATGCCTGCATTTGGTGGCTGATTGTGGAATGGATCTCCAGGTGGGGTAGTCTCTAGATGGTCCATCCTTTCGTCTTAGCTCCAAACTTTGTAACTCCTTCCATGGTGTCTTGTTCCACCTTCTAAGAAGGAATGAAGTATCCACATATTGGTCTTCCTTCTTCTTGATTTTCTTGTGTTTTGCAAATTGTATCTTGAGTATTCTAGGTTTCTGGGTTAATATCCACTTATTAGAGATTGCATATCAAGTGACTTCTTTTGTGATTGAGTTACCTCACTAAGGATGATATCCTCCAGATACATCCATTTGTCTAAGAATTTCATAAATTCATTGTTTTTAATAGCTGAGTAGTACTCCATTGTATAAATGTACCATATTTTCTGTATCCATTCTTCTGTTGAGGGACATCTGGCTTCTTTCCAGCTTCTGGCTATTTTAAATAGGTTTACTATGAACATAGTGGAGCATGTATCTTGTTACAAGTTGGAACATCTTCTGGGTATATGCCCAGGAGAGGTATTGCTGGATCCTCCGGTAGTACTATGTCCAATTTTCTAAGGAACCACCAGACTGATTTGAAGAGTGGTTGTATAAGTTTGCAATCCCACCAACAATGGAGGAGTGTTCCTCTTTGTCCATATCCTCGCCAGCATCTGCTGTCACATGAATTTTTGATCTTAGCCATTCTGACTGGTGTGAGTTGGAATCTCAAGGTTACTTTGATTTGCATTTCCCTGATGACTAAGGATGTTGAACATTTTTTCAAGTGCTTCTCAGCCTTTCAGTATTCCTCATTTGAAAATTCTTGTTTAGCTCTGTACCCATTTTTTAATGGGGTTATTTGAATTTCTAGAGTCCAGCTTCTTGAGCTCTTTGTATATATTAGATATTAGTCCCCTATCAGATTTAGGATTGGTAAAAATCCTTTCCCAATCTTTGGTGGCCTTTTTGTCTTCTTGACAGTGTCTTTTGCCATACAGAAGCTTTGCAATTTTGTGAGGTCTCCTTTGTTGATTCTTGATCTTACAACACAAGCCGTTGTTGTTCTGTTCAGGAATTTTTCCCCTGTGCCCATATCTTCAAGGCTTTTCCCCACTTTCTCTTCTATAAGTTTCAGGCTCTCTGGTTTTATGTGGAGGTCTTTGATCCACTTAGACTTGAGCTTCGTACAAGGAGATATGAATGGATCAATTTGCAATCTTCTACATGATAACCGCCAATTGTGCCAGCACCATTTATTGAAAATGCTGTCTTTTTTCCACTGGATGGTTTTAGCTTCCTTGTCAAAGATCAAGTGACTATAGGTGTGTGGGTTGATTTCTGGGTCTTCAATTCTATTCCATCGATCTACCTGTCTGTCGCTGTACCAGTACAATGCAGTTTTTATCTTAGGTCAGTCATGGTGATTTCATCAGAGATTCTTTTATTGTTGAGAATAGTTTTTGCTATACTAGGTTTTTTGTGATTCCAGATGAATTTGCAAATTTCCCTTTCTATCTCAGTGAAGAATTGAGTTGGAATTTTGATGGGGATTGCATTGAATCTGTAGATTGCTTTAGGCAGGATAGCCATTTTGACTGTATTAATCCTGCCAATCCATGACCATGGGAGATCTTTCCATCTTCAGATATCTTCTTTGATTTCTTTCTTCAGAGACTTGAAGTTCTTATCTTACAGATCTTTCACTTCCTTAGTTAGCGTCAGGCCAAGGTATTTTATACTATTTATGACTTTTGTGAAGGGTGTTGTTTCCCTAATTTCTTTCTCAGCCTCAGTTTATCCTTTGCGTAGAGAAAGGCCATTGACTTGTTTGAGTTAATTTTATATCCAGCTACTTCACAGAAGCTGTTTATCAGGTTTAGGAGTTCTCTGGTGGAATTTTTAGGATCACTTATATATACTACCATATCACCTGCAAATAGTGATATTTTGACTTCTTCCGTTGCAATTTGTATCCCCTTGACCTCCTTTTGTTGTCTAATTGCTCTGGCTAGGACTTCGAGTACTATATTTAATAGGAGGGAGAAAGTGTACATCCTTGTCTAGTCCCTGATTTTAGTGGGATTGCTTCCAGCCTCTCTCCATTTACTTTGAGGTTGCCTATTGGTTTTCTGTATATTGCTTTTATTATGTTTAGATATGGGCCTTGAATTCCTGATCTTTCCAAGACTTTTATCATGAATGGGTGTTGGATTTTGTCAAATGCGTTCTCAGCATCTAACAAGATGATCATGTGGTTTTTGTCTTTGAGTTTGTTTATATAGTGGATTACATTGATGGATTTCTGTATATTAAACCATCCTTGCACCCCTGGAATGAAGCCTACTTGATCATGACAGATGATGGTTTTAATATCTTCTTGGATTTGGTTAGCGAGAATTTTATTGAGTATTTTTCCATCGAAATTCATTAGGGAAATTGGTCTGAGGTCCTCTATTTTTGTTGGGACTTTTTGTAGTTTAGGTATCAGAGTAATTGTAGCTTCGTAGAATACATTGGGTAGAGTACCTTCTGTGTCTATTTCATCGAGTAGTTTGAGAATGACTAGAATTAGGTCTTCTTTGAGGGTCTGATAGAACTCTGCACTAAACCCACCTGGTCCTGGGCATTTTTTGGTTGGGAGACTATTAATGACTGCTTCTATTTCTTTAGAGGATATAGGACAGTTTAGGTCATTAATCTGATCCTGACTTAACTTTGGTACCTGGTATCTGTCTAGAAATTTGTCCATTTCATCCAGGTTTTCGAGATTTGTTGAGTATAGCCTATTGTAGAAGGATCTGATGGTGTTCTGGATTTCTTCAGGTTCTGTTGTTATGTCTCCTTTTTCATTTCTGATTTTGTTAATTAGGATACTGTCCCTGTGCCCTCTAGGGAGTCTGTCTAAGGGTTTATCTATCTTGTTGATTTTCTCAAAGAACCAGCTCCTGGTTTGTTTGATTCTTTGAATAGTTCTTTTTGTTTCCACTTGATTGATTTCAGCCCTAAGTTTGATTATTTCCTGCTGTCTACTCCTCTTGGATGAATTTGCTTCCTTTCATTCTAGAGCTTCTAGGTGTGCTGTCAGGCTGCTAATGTCTACTCTCTCTAGTTTCTTTTTAGAGACACCAGAGCTATGAGTTTTCCTCTTAGTACTGCTTTCATTGTGTCCCAATAGTTTGGGTATGTTGTGGCTTCATTTTCATTACAAGGTTTTAATTAAACTTTTAATGGTTTAAAGGTTTTAATTTAAACTCTAAAAAGGTTTTAATTTACTAAAATTTATTTAATGAATGTGACTGCCCTTGCTTTTGGAGCATAGATATTCAGAATAGAGAGTTCCTCTTGGAAGATTTTACCTTTGATGAGTATGAAGTGCCCCTCCTTGTCTTTTTTGATAACTTTGGGTTGGAAGTCAATTTTATTCGATATTAGAATGGCTACTCCAACTTGTTTCTTCGGACCATTTGCTTGGAAAATTGTTTTCCAGCCTTTTACTCTGAGGTGGGTTTTCTGCAATCACCAAAATGTTGGGTCCTGTTTGTGTTGCCAGTCTATTAGCCTATGTCTTTTTATTGGGGAATTGAGTCCATTGATGTTAAGAGAAATTAAAGAAAGGTAATTGTTGCTTCCTGTTATTTTTGTTGTTAAAGTTGGGATTCTGTTCTTGTGGCTATCTTCTTTTAGATTTGTTTAAGGATTACTTTCTTGCTTTTTCTAGAGTGTAGTTTCCATCTTTGTATTGGTATTTCTTTGTATTGGTGTTTTCCCTTTATTATCCTTTGAAGGGCTGAATTCGTGAAAAGATATTGTGTGAATTTGGTTTTATCATGGAATACTTTGGTTTTTCTACCTATGGTAACTGAGAGTTTAGCTGGGTATAGTAGCCTGGGCTGGCATTTGTGTTCTCTTTGGGTCTGTATAACATCTGTACAGAATCTTCTGGCTTTCATAGTCTCTGGTGAGAAGTCTGGAGTAATTCTAATAGGACTACCTTTATATATTACTTGACCTTTTTCCCTTACAGCTTTTAATATTCTGTCTTTATTTAGTGCATTTTTTGTTCTGATTATTATGTGTCAGGAGGTATTTCTTTTCTGGTCCAGTCTATTTGGAGTTCTGTAAGCTTCTTGTATGATCATGGGCATCTCTTTCTTTAGGTTTGGGAAGTTTTCTTCTATAATTTTGTTGAACATATTTGCTGGCCCTTTAAGTTGAAAATCTTCATTCTCATCAACTCCTATTATCCATAGGTTTGGTCTTCTCATTGTGTCCTGTATTTCCTGGATGTTTTGAGTTAGGATCCTTTTGCATTTTGTATTTTCTTTGATTGTTGTGCCAATGTTCTCTATGGAATCTTCTGCACCTGAGATTCTCTCTTCCATCTCTTGCATTCTGTTGCTAATGCTCACTTCTATGGTTCCTGATTTCTCTCCTTGGGTTTCTATCTCCAAAGTTGTCTCCCTTTGGATTTTCTTCATTGTTTCTACTTCCATTTTTTGATCTTGGATGGTTTTGTTCAATTCCATCTCCTGTTTGGTTGTGTTTCCTGTAGTTCTTTAAGGGATTTTTGTGTTTCCTCTTTATGGGCTTCTACCTGTTTAGCAGTGTTTTCCTGTAATTCTTTAAGGGCTTCTACCTGTATTTTTTTAAGTGAGTTATTAATATCCTTCTTAAAAATCTTCTACCACCATCATGACATATGATTTTAAATCTTAATCTTGCTTTTCAGTTGTGTTGGGGTATCCAGTACTCTCTGTGGTGGGTGTACTGGGTTCTGATGATGCCCAGTGTTCTTGGTTTCTGTTAGTAAGATTCATATGTTTGCCTTTTGCTATCTGGTAATCTCTGGTGTTAATTTTCTAGCTGTCTCTGGCTAGAGCTTGATCATCCTGTGATTCTGTTAGCTTCTGTCAGCACAACTCTCACCTGAGTCCCAGTGGTCAGAGCACTCTCTGCAGGCAAGCTTTCCTCTTGCAGGGCAGGTGTCCAGAAGTCTGGAGCTCTGATCCACCTCTTGAGTCCTGGGGTAAGAGCCTTCCCTGTAGGCTGACTCTCCTCTGCCAAGGAAGGTGCCCAGGGGTCTGGGTTTCAGCTCCATCTCCTGGCTGAGGATGAAGGCAGAAAGGGACCCTGTCCAAGAAGTTCTGTTGCTTCTGTTGCCCATGTGCTCTCCAGTGATCATGAGGTCCTGGGTGTGCTAGGGGTCCTGCGGCGTGGAGAGTCCTCTGGGACCCTCAACGTCCTTGGCCAGGTTCAAGCAGAAGATGGAGGGGCTGGCCCCGACTGGAAAGAATCCCAGCCTCTGGTCAGGCAGGTTTCCTTTGTCCCTGGTTCTGCTGGCACAAGACCCTCCTCAATTCTTTGGAGCTGATGTTGTGTTCCACTCACCTGTGATGCCAAGGTGATCCCAAGGTCCTGCATCATGGGCCCTTGGTGGCCTCCACTGGGTTCAGGTAGAAGATGGTGGTGCTGGCCCTGACCAGAACAAATCCCTGGTGTTCATCCTTCTTAATTCTATGACCCTTTAGTACAGTTTCTCATGTTGTGGTGACCCTCCCACAACATGAGAAATTTTGATGCTACTTCATAACTGTAATTTTGCTACTGTTGTGAATATTAATGTTAACCTTAAACTTAATATGTGTGTTTTCTAATGGTCTTAGATGACCCCTGTGAAAGGGTCATTTGGCTCCCCAAAGGGGGTTGTGATTTATATCTTGAGAAACACCTCTATAAGGAACCATGGTTCCAAACACTCTAAGTCACACCATGGGACATAGAATGGAAAATTCCCTGTCCTCACAAGACTTTATTTTCTAAAAATTAATAATAATAATAAAGGAAAAAAATTAAAAATAGAATAACTGTATCAGAACCATATTATTTTAGAAATCATCCTTTTACTTCCAAGGATAGCACAACCTGAGTAGCTAAATATGAATATTATGAACACCAAGAACAGACAGAAAAGAAGACTGTGGAAATGAAAAATCCACACGTGGTTAGTATTTAACCCAATAGTCTGTTTAAATCCTTAAGAGGTGAATGAATGTATCCAGTAACAAAAATTTAGGTCCTCAGCGTCAAGTTTAGATAACCTCAAGGCAAATGCTGAGTAAGCATCTTTCTATGAGTTAGCTAATTTCTGTTTCTCTGAAAAGTGGCAGTAACAATTATACCTACATGAGAAGGTCTTTATATGCAATAAATTGGTTCATATTTTTAAAACACTTAATAGGAGGACAAATGTATTCGGCAACTTGCACACCTTTGGCCGTGCATATTTAAATGTAATATAAATAAAGTATATTAATTGACAAAAGTTAAGACAAAATAAATATATATTTGAATAAAATGTAAGTGTTTGTGGTTTGAACAGACTCATATGTTTGAACACTTGATTCCCAGCTGGTGACATTATTTCTGAAGATTGTAGTCTAGCTCCCATGGTTCCAGGATATACTACCTGAGCTGCCAAAGGAAGGAAGCAATAAATAGCCCTACCTAGAAGGAATACCTATGAACTGCAACAATAACTAACATTGCAGGATATACATAAAGGTACAATAAATGACCTTCGCTGTCAGCAGCAACTAGCAGCTGTCTAATTGGTTGTAAGGCCCACGTAACAGAAGGAAAACCCTTCGTCATACTGTAGCCAGCTTCTACAGTCTAATGAGGTCATGCTCCTTTGAGAAGAATCCACTACAGCCACTTTGCCAGAGTAACATAACCACGACTAGACACATGCAGATATTAGTGGATTATGGGGAGTCCAGTCCCAATGAACAAATGTATATCACAACTCCTGAACATGCAGCTCAGGAGAACATCATAAAAGAGGGGGTAAAATAGAGTAAGGGACAGAGTACCAGAAAGTCTGATGAGAAACTGTCTTTCCTAGAAGTGGCTTCATAAACAATTCCTGTACAATAGTCATAGCAAGAGACATGTTAACATGTAAGGGAAAATTTTTCAGGTTTTCACCCTAGACAAAGAACTACAGGCAACTAGGGAGAAGGAAAATTAACATCTTCGAGGGATGATCCTATTTATTAGTGGTTTAATCTTAATGTCTTCAACCTTGAAACCATAAATACATTGTCAGTAACAACACACACACACACCTATATGTATATTCTGTGAATTTCAATAATGACTGCCTTGACAAGATGTGCCAATAAATATAATAGTGGCATCGGTGTTATGAGAGCAATCAACTGCCTTCTGGTTGAACTTAAGGCCTGCTACATAGAAACAAACACATGCTCAGCATTTGACATCTGGTCAAGAATCCACAGTTGGAGAGCTCATAGGCCCCAGGTGTGAACCTACTACTATTACTTTATTAAATAGGCATGGTATAAAAATGTCCCATAAACTCATATCCCGCCATGGATCGTTCAGTGCTACTTTCAGACACCATCATAGATGTTTCTTTGTGCCATAAATGAGTGGTCAAAGCCTAAGAATCTCTCTCTCTCTCTCTCTCTCTCTCTCTCTCTCTCTCTCTCTGTGTGTGTGTGTGTGTGTGTGTGTGTGTGTGTGTGTGTGTGTGAAGTGCTGAAGAACAAACAGGATGTCTACAGCATACCCATCCTCCAAGGCCCAGATACTATCAAGAAAGGATAGAAAGATAGTAAGAAGCTTGGAAAGGACAAGAAGAAAATAGCATAACTTGGACTTGACAGAACCCTGTACTCATTAGCTCACAGCAACTGTGGTTGTCTACATTTGCACACTATCAAGCCAGACAATATTTCAGCATAGTATGGGAAGATATAGTAGTTTGAATGAGAAGTCATCCATAGACAGACACTGGTTGATGGTGCTATTCAGGGGTATGGCAGAATCTTTGGGAGCTAGAACTTGCTGGAGGATGCACATTACTGGGAGCAGGCTTTGGGTATCTATAGCTGTTCCCTACTTCTTGTTGATTCTGTCCATGCTTGAAGTTGAGGATGTAAGCTTTCAGATTCCTCCTCTGTCTATGTGCTGCTACTTGCTGCCATGCTGCCTCTCTGTGCAAGACACTGTCTCCTGGGGAACCATTAGTCAAAATAAACTTTCTTCCATGAGTCATCTTTTTGGTCACAGCAACAGAAAAGTAACTAACACAGAAGAGGCTCATGAGCCCCACCCATAATTAAGAAGATATAGACAACTGATAACTTGTGGGGAAGAGACAGCCATTTTCCTTTAATCGAGTGATTTCTGATAGGTAGATATGCTCAGAGGTGCTCTCACATCCAGAAGTATACAGACAGCACAAATAGAAGTAGGCGGTCATTAAATTAAAAGAAAAAATTATACAACACTGAAGGGGGTAAGGAAGTTGATAAAGATCTGGATAGACTTAAGGACAGAGATTGGGGTAAATGTAATAAAAATTTACTATATAGAATTAATAAAATATTTTAAAGATATAAAAATAACTCTGGATGTTTATTTATTTAATATGACATTAAAGTAATGAAATAACTTAGATTAAGTTCAAAGGACAGACTTGTAAGGCATGATGGAGACATACTGTAGATGAGGATGTGAAGAGGTGGAGCTGCCTTGTACCATGTACAATGCACCACGTACCATGTACCCTCCACATGGCCTATGATGAAGAATTCCTTTGATTCTCACATTTCTTATGCTACTCTTTAAGAAAAAAACAGATCAAAAGAAATACAGCTTTGGAATCCACTCTAAAAACCACCAGCATGGTCTCATGTGGGATCGCCACTACTGCTTCATTAGATAGGTGTGGGTTTCACTGGCATATGTCTACAAACATCATAGCTCTGATAACAACAATTATTTTTTATATTTGTGTTTCTCTGATTATATTCTATAGATGATTTTTTAAAATCAAACTTTGTATTATTTTATGTCAAAGTTGTTTGTAGCTGTTTTTGTTTGCTTTGTTTCATTTTATTTTTTATATTTTTTATTAAGTATTTTCTTCATTTACATTTCAAATGCTATCCTGAAAGTCCCCCATACCCTCCCCCCAACTCCCCTCCCCACCCACTCCCCCTTCTTGGCCCTGGCTTTCCCCTGTACTTGGGCATATAAAGTTTGCAATACCAAGGGGCCTCTCTTCCCAATGATGGCCGACTAGGCCATCTTCTGCTACATATGCAGGTAGAGACACGAGCTCCGGGGTACTGGTTAGTTCATATTGTTGTTCCACCTATAGGGTTGCAGACCCCTTTTGCTCCTTGAGTACTTTCTCTAGCTCCTCCATTGGGGGCACTATGTTCCATCCAATAGCTGACTGTGAGCATCCACTTCTGTGTTTGCCAGGTACTGGTATTGCCTCACAAGAGACATCTATATCAGGGTCCTTTCAGCAAAGTCTTGCTGGCGTATGCAATGGTGTCTGCGTTTGATGTCCCTGAACAGAGGAATGGATACAAAAAATGTGGTACATTTACACAATGGAGTACTACTCTGCTATTAAAAAGAATGAATTTATGAAATTCTTAGGCAAATGGATGGACCTGGAGGGTATCATCCTGAGTGAAGTAACCCAATCACAAAAGAACTCACATGATATATACTCACTGATAACTGGATATTAACCCAGAAACTTAGAATACCCAAGTTACAAGTTGCAAAACACATGAAACTCAAGAAGAATGAAGACCAAAGTGTGGTCACTTTGTCTCTTCTTAGAATTGGGAACAAAACACCCATGGAAGGAGTTACAGAGACAAAGTTTGGAGCTGAGACGAAAGGATGGACCATCTAGAGACTACAGCACCAGGGGATCCATTCCATAATCATTTTATTTTTTATGTATGAGTAAAATATTTCTTCCTAGGAGGCTCAAGGAACATAAGAAACTCATAAGGATTAGGAAGCTCAGCAAACTTACATGACTCATCAAGAACTCTTCCCCGGGTTTTACAAGCTGTAAACATCTGCTGGGGAGAAGAGTTTTTAACCATTCAATTGACTTCACGTTGTACAGGAACATCAATCATAAAGCTTTGATGAGTCATTACTGGCTGGGACTCAGCAGTGATGGAGCTGCCTTTGAGTCACTCATGTCCTTCTAAGTAATTGCTCACAGTTCTCCTGTATGTAACTATAACAAATTCATTGGCTCAACAAATACTATTGTATGTGTCTTGTTTACTTTCCCCACTACTATGATAAGACATCCCAACAAAGGTACTTTAAGAAGGAATCGATTTGTATTACTTCATAATTTGAACTTGATGGTTAACCATAATAGGGGCCACAGGAAGGGGAGTTGAAGGTAGGTGATGATATTGAGTCTACAGTTAAGGAACAGAGAGCAATGAATATGCTCAGCCCACATTACCTTATATAGTCCAGAGTCCCAGCCTAGAGAGTGGTACCACCCATGGTGAGTGGTTGTTTCTTTCCATCTCATTTGATATAATCAGGTAAATTTCCACAGACATACTCACAGACCCATCTGCCAAGTGATTACTGATCTCTCTAAGTTGAAAATTGAGATTAGCACTCAGAGATGAAATATTTTATATACTCTTGTCATCAGTTTATCTGAGGTAAGTAAAAATGAACATAAGTGGGAAAATATTGCAATAAAGTAATTGTTGTCATTAGCAAAAGCTATTATAGAAGGACTTGGTTCACTCAATAAAATGCTTACCTTGAAGGAATGAGGGACCGAGTTAAAGGCCCCAGAGTGCATGTAAACAAAGTCAATGGATGGTATCTGAATAACAACGTGCAAGGCTATGTGCAGTCCTCCATAGACATGCATGACCACATATGAACTCAATACATGGACATGTACACAGAAGGAGAAATACAAGTGCATTGTCATGGATGCAACAATGACACTTTAGAAGCATCTAAGAGTATAGAGATAGAAAACATGTACCAGAGTTTAACATCTTAATTCTCAGTCTAATCTGGAACCTACCTGTGTTTAAGCTTTACAAACACCCTCATCTTCTTTCTACTGACCAAGTATCTTTCATTGTACCTTTAGTATCATTCTTAGCACATATAAAACTGCACTTCTATTTACTCTAGCTCATATTTCCTGGTGTTGTTGCTATTGTTTCTGACAACGTACACACTCATTCTAGATACATAATTTGATTTTTGCCTCAGCCTTCACCCTGTCATCTGTGGCTAGATATCATCACTTCATCACCAAGTTCAACTGTCCTTTTAAAAGTTATAGAAATGTGTGAAGCCTAAAACTAATCTCAAAGTATGCAAATCTGTACCTCAGGCAGACCAGACAGGTAAGGTATTTGTGGGACACTGTTCCAAGCTGGTTGTTCTTGAGAGCCCCACAGGCCTCCACAGGGCAGCAGGACACTCTTGGGGTTCCACAGGCCTCCTCAGTATAGAAGGGCAAGCTCAAAGCCAGACAGTGGTGGTCAGGTGACCACATAAGTGCAATTCACTGAAACAGAATAAGAAACTTAGATGAACACAAGGTAATAAAGAGTATAAGATAACAATATGCAAAATTCGAGGACTAAAAATGTACGAAATATGTGCAAAAAGGGAAAGAAATGTTCAAAGGAGAAGTGGGCTTGATTACATAAATCTTTGGTTGAATCCATTTTAAATCCCCCTTTATAATGTTAATTTTTAAAGCTATTGTAATTTTATAAAATACTTATTTCAGTCATTGTGCCATATCCTTTCTTTTTCAATGATCTTTAATCATGCCTCTCTGGCCCTTTTATGATCCTTCCAAGTTGATGAATAAGAATCCTTCTTTTCCCCTTGGCAGTTTCCCAGTGTGAAAAGGTCTTTCCTTAGCTAACATAATTCAATCTCCAGACAACTTATTAATGATGTCGATGTCCCTATGTGTTTCAGAATACCCAGACGGTCACATAGTCCACTGTGAATTTTCTTGCGAAATATCAAGTTTAGGTTTCCAAACAGATAAACATTTCTTAGAGACAGTCTGCATATTCATGCCCCATGTGAATATAACTGTCATGCTTTTACATTCTCCACCTCGAGGCAATTTTAATTTTTAACTTTGGAGTACAATTTTATGCTAGGGACACTGTCATTTTAGGAATTAATCAGAGACAAAACAAAACAACAACAACAGAAACTTTACTTAGTACTGTGTCTAGTAAAGTCTCCATGTATTATGTTAAAAGATTATTTCAGGCTTGCAGGAATTGCTCATGTAGTTAAGGAAAAAAAGTACTGCAAAATTTTAGTATGTCTAGAAAAGCAACAACAACAACAATGAAATCCAGCAACAGCAACAACAAAAGGCCAGCCCCAAGCCAAATGTTACAAAGGAAACAAAATCTCAAATCAAAACCCAAACAGTTTTTAAATAAGCAATTGTTAACTGGTGGATCTCAAATCCTTGAGGTGAGAAGGTCAAATAATCCTTTTTTAAGATCATCAGAAAGCATAGGTATTCCCATTATGTTTCATAACAGTAGCAAAGTTACAGTTATAAAGTAACAATGACAGTAATTTCATGGTTGGTGTCACCACAATATGAGAAACTGTATTGAAAGTTCACAGCATTCAGAAGATTAAGATTCACTGGTTTAAAAGGTTAAGGGTACTAGACTGTATCCACAGTGAAGGCGATATACAGTCTTTACCATGAATGTATCTTCTTATTTTACATTGGTCTCTTTTAAAATTTTTTTGCCTTAATATAGGCTAACACATAATCTCTTCTTTATGTAGAAGAGAAGCACACACATGAGAGAGAGACAGAGACAGACAGACAGACAGACAGACAGACAGACAGACAGACAGAGAGACAGGGAGAGGGAGAGGGAGGGAGAGGATATCACTTATTTAAGTGTCAGACATTAATCATAACATATGGATCCACTCGCAGGTCTTCATCTTAATTAGCTTGCTCAAATATCATCTCCAACTAAATAACACTATCATACTAGGAGTTGAGATTTCAACACATGCAATTGGAGGTGGATGTATAATGTAGTTTGTGGCAATGAGAAATGGAGTAACCTATTCTAAATTAATCAATAAATTTCTCTGTCTTTCTCTTTCTCTCTTTCTCTCTCTCTTTCTCTCTCTCTCTCTCTCTCTCTCTCTCTCTCTCTCTCTCTCTCTCTCTCTCTCACACACACACACACACACACACACACACACACACACACACGCACATTGAGATTTGCTGTGTATCCCAGGCTGGTTTTAAACACAAGAAAATCTTCTGCCTTTGCCCTTATCCAGTGCTGAAATTCAAGACATGTACCAGTACACTATACTTAAACTAAGTTTGTTACAAAGCAAATCAAAGCACAAGAGAGTCATCATAAGATTTAAGCAATTATTTTCTTTTGCTTTTTGTTTTGTCTCATGAGGTCTACTCCATATGAAATATGTATTGCTTCTGTAATAGGAAAAGAATCATAAAATACAAATGTCTTTGAGAAAAAGAGGTATCTGTAGTTTATTCTTATAAGCTTTCATTTGACCTGCGTTCCGGTCTTGTTTTTTTCCTTGATCTAACCATTATTATTTTTAACTTTTACTGTGTATTTTATATTCCAACCAAACTGCATCTGTCACATTCTTAACTCATATAGTTTATGTCTGCCTGAAACATGCAATTTAGCCTCAAAATTCACAAAGGTAGATTCTCCATTTTCTATCAACCTTTTCAAAATTTATCTCTAAAATTAATGTCTCCCTTATCAGAACATGATAACACAGACCTGTAATCCCAGTAGTTTGTTGAAAAAGATGAGAGGATTTTCAGATGTTTGAATCTAGCTTATGTACTTAGCAAGTGTCAGACCATTCTGACAAACAGACAGACAGACAAGAAAGGCAGACATACAAGTAGATAGATAGATAGATAGATAGATAGATAGATAGATAGATAGATAGATAGATATGTAGATAGATAATAGATTAGATGATAGATAATAGACAGTAGGTAGATGATTGATATATGATATGATGGGTTTTGAAAAGATGTTCTCAAATTCTGTAAGCTAAATTCGCTCTGCTCAATTTTCAATTTGCTGCACAGAAACCTTGAATTTCACACAACTCCATTTGTAAACTCTGGGGATTGTTCCTAGTTACTAGAAGCAGTTTTTTGGAAAGTACCTGTCAATTGCTGAATCTTGATATTTCCCTATTGGTATTCCCTAAAAGTTTTAGAATTTGGAGTGTTACATTAAACTATTATTTTTATTTTGACCTTGTAAAGGGTAGAAAATATGGGTCTAGTTTCATTAGTTTATATGTGGACATCTTGTTTCAAAATTCTTTGGTTGATATTGGATTGAGCATGAGGACCCCAGTGAAGGAGTTAGAGAAAGGACTGAAGGAGCTGAAGGGGTTTGCAACCCCATAGGAAGAACAGCAATATCAACCAACTGGCCCCCCCAGAGCTCCCAGGTATTCAGCCACCAATCAAGGAGTACACATGGAGGGACCGATGGCTCTAGTCACATATATAGCAGAGGATGGCCTTGTCAGACATCAATGGGAGGAGAGGTCCTTGGTCCTATGAAGGCTAGATAGATACCCCAGTGTAGGGGAATTTGAGGACAGGGAGGTAGGGGTGAGTGGGTGGAAGAACACCCTCATAGAAGCAGGGGGAGGGGAGTGGGATAGCGGGTATCTGGTGGGGGCGGGGGGACTGGAAAGGGAGAGAACATTTGAAATATAAATAAAGTATCCAATAAAAAAATTCCTTGGTTGAGGAAACTGTATTTTCTTCAGCATATGTTTTGTAGATTCATGGTGGTTAATTTTGACTGTCAACTTACTAGAATTCAGAATCACCATGAAAACAAATGTTTTGGCATATCAGTGAAAGATTATCTAGAGAAGGTTAACTGAGATCAGAAACCCAAATGGGATGATACCTTTCCATGAGCTGTGGTTGCAAATGGAATTAAAATGAGGTAATGCATTAAGCACAGACACTCAGCTTCCAAACCAGCTACCTAAAGTTCCTGCAGCAGTGCCTTCTTCACCATAATGGACTGCATTCTTAAACTGTGAGTCTAACTAAATCTTTTCTTCCTCAGGTTGCTTTTGTCAGTTAGGTTGTCACAGCAACAAGATAGTAACTGACACAAAACTTTGCTATCAGCAAGTGGGGCTCTTGGTGTGATAATTTGACCATGTGATTTTTGAGACCTTTGGAAGTGAATGTTAGAAAGAAGGGGGAATGGAGTTTGAAACTTTGGTCAAGAATATATGTCAAATGGTGTAAGCAGAGCTCTCTGGGTCATTCCAGTGAGAGCACAGAAAATAAAAATGCTGAGCGAAATGCCCATAGAAAGGAACAATGATGCTATTGGAAACTAAGACTCATGTCATTCTAGTTGTATTTTGGCAAATAATCTGGCTGAATGTGGCCCATGTCCTGAGACCTTGAATAAAGCTGAACTATAAGAAATGGACTAATATATGTGACAAAAAAATGCCAAGGTATGATGACATTCTGGCTGAGATATGGTTGCCTATAACTTATACCCAGTTCTACATTAAAGAAAAAAAAAACCGCTCAGAGGAGCAGACATTTATTTCAAACATGCAGCTTATCAAGAAAAGAAGCACAGGAGAGACTGAAGTTGCAGGCAAGGCACACGATGAGGAGAGGCAGTAATGAACCTGTTCTCCGTTGAGACAGGATTAATGGTGCCTAGACCACAAGTCTCTACCCAACATAAGAACTTAAACTCACTTTAAAGGAGTCTGAAACGGAGAGATAGACCAGGAAGTTGCCTGTGTAGGAATGTGTTCTCACAGATAGCCAGCAAGGCACAGAGACGTTACTGCATCCTTGGTCCAAAGGAGTGAAGTCCATCCTAATCTGCTAGAAGAACTTGATATAACCTTCCTACAGTATTTGTTGTAAAGGCATGAAAGATTTGTAGTTGTGGGGTACATGGAGGCTTGTCCCCATGGTGTCAGAGAGTCACTGAGGGAGAGAAGCAATATAGGGAAGAAGCACAGTTATGTGAAAGAAAGGGAAAGGAAGATGAATAGAGAGAGATGCTGTGAAGGAATAGAGAAAGAGTAGGATTCTGGGTTAAAGATTTCTCAGACGTGAAAAAGAATTCATAAATAATTAAATAAGTTTAGTGAGGGAAATAAACGTGTAAACACATTTTAAAATAAGCAGTAAAATAAGTTCCAAATATCCCTTAGTTGTAGAAAGTTGTAGAAAGAAAATCATAATAATAATAAAGTTTTTTAAAAATGAGATTGAGGAAATGCATTGTAGAAGACCAAAAAACCAGAAACAAAATACCCTGTCTCAAAAAAAAAAGAAAAGAAAAGAAAAATAAAAACATTTAAAAATAGTAGACTAAAGCAAAACTACTGGAAAAGGATGGTGAGTGGAAAAGAATCATAAGGAAAATAGGACATAACAAATGTGTTGGTGTAAGTTATTTCTGGGTCTTGAACAGTTAAGAGTCTACCAGTAGATACATGGGAACAGAGGACCTGCTGAACTTGTAACAGACTCTTTTCTTCCCTATTGTTTATATTGATGCTGAACTTCAGTGTTGCTTTCTCTCTAGTTGCTTCCCTTTGTTGAATACCATAGGCCTCTACAGGCATACTTAGCCTTGCAGTCTGTAGGCACATTCTCCCACCCCCACTAGACTCCTTTTGGCAGGATGATGTTCTAGCCAGTGTCTCTGCAGTGTACTGAGAGTGGGGTAAACAACCACAGCCCTAAGATATGTGTAGCTGGATCTGTCTTTGTACTTTCAAGATCCACTAAGCAGTCACCACTGTGCTGCAGGGATGTCTTTGTGGGTGGCTAGCCCATTAGTTCCTTGGAACTCTTTAGTGTTAAAAAAATGAATCTTTATGACAGACCGATGGTGGTAGAGGATAATTTGATTTATCCACTGCTGTCAAGCTCAGGGCTATCAGTTGGGCTACCAAAGCCAGTCTCAGTTGGCAGGATCTGCACCTAGACACCGACAGCTAACTTTCCAGTGCATTATCTGTCCCTCCTACACTCCACCATTATCTTCTATTGCTCTCATAGTACACTGATTGTACCATGATGAACCAAGCCCCCTGACAAAATTATTCCCTGGTCTCCAGGCCCCAGAATAGATACATTTTAAATTCTAGGCACCCTCTCAAGATAGCATTTAGTTTCAACCTTCTGAGCCTAGGAAACTGACAGGGTTCAATTCCTCTCTATTTCTGAGCCTCCTCTCTAAAGGAATTACTTTCCCAACAAGACTTGTAACTGTATTTGAGTCTTACAAGAGCCATGCATCTGCCCTGTGGTTAGAACTGGCCTTGTCTTTTCAGGAAGGTCAGCTTTTAGATAAGACTCCTCTTCACCCCCCCCCACCCCACCCCCACCCCACCCCCCACCCCACCCCGTGACAATGATCTGAGGCCTCTGGACTTGAATTGCAGTTGACTGTGTCAATTTCTTTGTCTGCCCTTGTGTTTCTTTTTACTTTTCAGCTGCCCTACCACCCACTGGATGAATGTCTAAAGTTCTTTCTCTCTTCGGTGTATAGTCCACTGTGTTTTATCCTGGCTATTCTCCTCCACATCACGTAGAAGCAGTGTCTAGGCTGTCATCTTATCTGGAGATCTCAGAAATCCAGTATTAATTAAACAAGTACCTAGAGGTTTGTTACTTGGCAACAGATCATTAGCTTAGATTGCTATGATGTGCATATCAAATACAGTTATAGTTGTTATTTATAACCTTTAAGAATTTACATACAAAACATAGGCCCAGAAGTAGGAGTGGTATTGAACTCATTGAGAAGGGTGCTGGAGGGGCAGGAAGGGGACTATGGGACAAGAATGGAGGAGAAATAAAAGTGACTAAAATCATTATATAAACTTACAAAACTGTCAAACAACCTTAGAAACTGGAAAAATATAAAAATTAAAACAAACTGATTCTCAAAATAAGAGTGTATAAAATAATTCCATATGTATTGTCTCATTTGATATTGTCAACACTATGAAGTGGGATGGAAGGACTATTTTCACAGTAGCTATGAAACAAAACTTTGAGACCAAAAACATCTATACAGATTGACAACTTAATACAAACTAAAGCCAATACAACTGTTTCCTGCTTTATAGCATGTCTTTAAAACAAATCTATAAGCAGGGCGTGGTGACGCACACCTTTAAACCCAGTGCTCGGGAGGCAGAGGCAGGCGGATTTCTGAGTTCGAGGCCAGCCTGGTCTACAAAGTGAGTTCCAGGACAGCCAGGGCTATACAGAGAAACCCAATCTCGAAAAAAACAAACAAACAAAAAACAAAACAAAACAAACAAAAAAACCCCAAAAAACCAAATCTATAATCTATACATCTTAATAATAATAATCAAACAGGTATCTTTCCATCTACCACCATCTTCCCTTTATCAATACATGAGGTTTTGCTGTGCTCTGTGATAACATTGATTAAGTCTTCAAGGGAACAGATTGCCTTTGATAGCAAAACCAAATTTAAAAATCCTCCCAAACAAAAAAAACAAATACACAAACCACAGCAACAACAAAAACAACAACCAACAGACGAATCACACAGACAACAACCTGGAAAATTCTAACATGTGTAGGCCAAACCTTATTTCCCTCAGTGATTTACTATCACATCTATGAAATGTGGTTCTGTGTTTGTCTAAGACTTCAACTGTGAACACATCTTGTTTCCCTACTACTTCTCTATTTTCAGCTGAAACTCAAGCTGAGGAAAGGGATCAGTTGATAAAGGGTTTGCTGCTGTGTAAGCATGAGTACCTGACTTCAGATCCCTCAACCCCACAAAAAAAAAAAAAAAAGCCAATTGCCAATCATGCAAAACACCTCTGAACCCTGGTGCTAGAAGTAGTGCAGCACAGCGAAGACCCCAGGATCCCCTGATCTCACAGACCAGCCAGACTATCCAGGACGCTCCAGATTCCATAAAAAAAAAAAAAAAAAAAACCTTCTCTAAATAAGGTGGAGAGTGATAGAGGGAAACTCCTAGGTGTTGACCTCTATCCCTGATGTATACATACACACGTCACACAGACAATACAAGTAAGCTTTGAAAAAATCCAGCCAAATTGCCTGAATTTTACACAAAAAAACCAATAATTTTAATATTTCTTCACTGAAGATACCATTTAATCTAAACTTAGAGTATGATTTTCTATTATAATTTTGAAATGTTCGCTAAAGTGTCTAGACATCTCAGACAGTACCCATTTCTCACAGATTTGTTATTAAGTTTGTTTGTCTACACTGTCATGGGTGTATGGATGTGATTATTCTTGTTCTCCTTTCCCAGTCTTCTCTACCATCCCCTCTCTCCTTTTCAATCCTGTCTCCTCCCCACCAATCTATTTTTCAGATTCATTACTTTCAGGTTTGTTTTGTGACCAATTTGGAAGGGACATCTGTGTGAGCATTGGATTGGTACTATCCACTCTAGCCTGACGAGGTCATTGGTGGATTTACAACAGAAGGTAACGACTCCCTGTTCCTCTGAATCTATCAGTAGTATCTAGTTAAGCAATGAAGAGCAGGGCCCCTAGAATTCCCTCTCTATCCATCTCAGATACCTTTTATAGGAATGTCTTCCAAAGTTACTGCTTGGGTAGGATATGATACTAATTACAATCCTCACAGAGTTCTCATGTCTATATTTTTCAGAAAATAAAAAAGAACCTTCCTAGTATTTACCATTTTAAAAAAACTTAAATCACCTCAACTAAATGTATGCACATAGAATTAATTGGTTTTCCCCTCATGCTGCAGTCTGAATGTATCTCTCAAATTCCTATGTTTGAAACTTGATCCCCAGTGCAGCAGGGTTGGGTGATGGGACCTTTAGGGGGCATGACTCTGTCACAATGATTCAGGTTAGCTCAGAAGAAAAGACTCTTATAACATTGGGCAAGCTTGCCATTATTCCACTGATGCTCTCTGACATGGTGTGATACTAGGAAAAGTGTTTTCACGAGATATGAAGAGAGCATGTGTCATGCTCTGGCATGTTCCTGCCTCAAGATTTCTCTATACAGCCAAGCTGGCCTCAAACTCAGAATATAGTCCTAGCTGTTTTCAAACTGGAGATCCTCATGCCTTGGCTCTGTAGTACTGGGATTACAGGTTTGCACCATACCTGGGTCAGAAACTTTATAAGTTCTCCAGTCTGTGATATTCACCTATAACAATAGAAAACAGACATCATAGGAGAATAAAGTACATGAAATATGTATTAGCAGTACAATAAATGTTATGGTTGGTTTAATTTTACATGGCTTTTGGTTTCTATGATTTATGACTCTCTTCTAGAGAAGTGCTAACCTTTTATGCTAGCGCCAGTTTCTACACGTTCATCCTAACAGCTGCCAAGTACCTGCTTCAGGAGCTCTGACATGGTTTTATACCATTGTGTGAATTAATTAATTAATGCTTACTCCTTCAGTATCCGTGCCATGCCAGGTACTGGCTTATGACTGAGAATGAAAGCCCTTTAGATGATGAAAGCCATGACATTAGGAGTTGTTCTTCCTTCGTACTGCATCCTGTGAATCCTGTCACCTACGTTGTGTATGTAGTCAAACTCTCAGATTCAGCATTTTAGGAAGTATTTTGCAAGAATAGTATGATGATCTTTAGGTGAGAAGTGAAAACGGACATGGCCACCATCAGCGTCTTCTGGAGGTTTTGTCACAGCTAAGGTACCTCAAATACACAAAATCAATATCTTGCAAGAGAAGTAAACAGAAGCATTGGAAATCAAAGCCTTCTCATGTGAAGTTCTCTGTCCGGAAATCAAGCCACTGACATGTCAGCCTGGTAACAAGATGTCAACGTGACACAGGGCTGAAGATACTGAATCTGAAACAGCTTCTTAGTCTCCAACTCAAAAGACTCATTAAGGGGCAGGAGCGATGACTGCACTGACTGTTCTTTCAGAGAATGCAAGTTTAATTCCCAGAAGCTAACCAATGTCTGCTACTCCAGTTTCAGGGGAGCTGCAACTGTATACAGACATAGGCAAAACTCTAATAAACATAAAATAAAATAATTTAAGAAGAAAATTTCAGCTTTACTAAGATCTTTTTTTCATTCAGCTCATTCATCTGAAAGCTGCCCCTGAACCATGGACACTTAAGGCCAGCTGTCCCTGGTGCAGCCCTGCTGGGTCTTGGGAAAAGTCCTTGGCAAAGCCATCGTGCTTGGGACATTCTGGGTTTCAAATTCCTGACACTTAGTTAGAAAAATTCTCTGAGAGAAAATGAACAGAGGGCTTCTCTAAGACATTACTGTTCTTAATTTGAACTGTGCTAGCACAGGCTCAGCAAACGCTACTGTCAATTATGGCTGTATTGTGCATTGCACTGTGCAAAGCAAAGGATTTCAGCAGATTCAAAAGCACATAGACAAAATCACTCCCAGCCATCAAGCTCCCTTTTAAAAATGGTGACCCACATTGATTTTTAAAAAGCTGTTGAAAGAGGAGAATATTCTCAGTCTTCAAAGATATTAGAGATGGGAATTTAAGGTTAGGCCATAAACACGCAATATAATTACAAGGTACTATAACTGAAGCATGGCTGTTCCAGAGTAATTATCTTAATGAGAAAAAAGAAATCACAGGAAAGAAAGAAATGTCATTAAATGTCTATATAGTCTCACAAATCTCTGGAAGGTAAAAATTAAAACTCTATAAGTATAGTAAAAATTAAACTCTATAAGTATAAATAAGATTTCCTGAAATAATTTCATCACAAAAACCTTAATTTATGAATCATATGTACATCTTATTTAAAATGTAGGATTGAATTGTCATAGCTATGTCTGTGGAGGCTACAAAATGTTCCAAAATGAACTCCAATGATCATAGCCTATTGATACTCATATAAATATATATATATAATGTATATATGTGATACTATATATAATATATATATTGTAATGTATATATGTGATACTATATATATAATATATATATATTATAATGTATATATGTGATACTTAATTAGATACAAATATATGTGTGTCTGTGTCTGTGTATATACATATACACCTATACACATACACATATATACATACATACAAAAATGTTGTGCCCAACTCGTCCAGCAAGCAAAAAGCAACACGGTCAGATTCTTCTCAACAGCTTTATTGCAGGAACACCTCAATGCTACGGGAACCCCGGGAACCCAGGGAGGACTCCTTATATACACCCCAGCACAGGGAAAAGCTTTGTGTCCTCCTGGGATTGGTCAGTCTGCCTGCACCTTAATTTGCATGCACCCGCTCGGGAGGGGTTGGAGCCACATTCAGGCTAGCGCCTGCGCAGTGGTGTTGTTTACAGTCATGGTGTACTGGAAACCTGCACCATCTTTTAGGCATCGGCTGCCTACACAAAAAGGCATATGTACATATATACATATGTGTATATACATGTATGTACGTGTGTTTGTGTATCGATGTATGGGTGATGGAACCTTTAGGAGATAACTCTGTCATTGAGTTCTGACCTCATGAATTAACCTGTTATTTTAGAATAAAAGACTGAGCATACATACACATGTATAAATATATTATTGTCTGTGTGTGTGTGTGTGTGTGTATAAATGTTGTTTGCTTTTAAACTATTTTGGACTAATTGAATTTAAGACTTATGTCTAAATAATTAAATAGTATAACTATTCTTCACCATTCTAAATTTGTCTTGGCTAAGACTCTCACAGATCATTTGCATAATGAAGAAGTGTAGAGAACAGAAAAGTATTGAAGGAAAAAGTGGGGTAATGAAACACTGGATCCAACTGAACTGTGCTATCTTAGTCCTGGTCACTGTGGAATCAGAGCATCCTGATGAGCACTCTCACTTTCTCATACTTTATGGTTAAGAATGGAACTTTTCAGAATGGCTAAGATGAAAAACTCAGCAGATGCTAGTGAGGATGTGGAGAAAGAGGAACACTCCTCCATTGCTGGTGGGATTGCAAGCTGGTACAGCCACTCTGGAAATCAGCCTGGCAACTCCTCAGAAAATTGGACATAATATTACCTGAGGACCCAGCTATACCACTCCTGGGCATATACCCAAAAGATGCTCTAACATATAACAAGGAAACATGTTCCACTATGTTCATAGCAGCCTTATTTATAATAGCCAGAAGCTGGAAAGAAGCTAGATGTCCTTCAGGAGAGGAATGGATACGGAAGTGGGGTACATTTACACAATGGAGTACTACTTAGCTATTAAAAACAATGACTTCATGAAATTCTTGGACAAATGGATGGAACTAGAAAGTATCATCCTGAATAAAAAGAACACACATAGTGTGTACTCACTGATAAGTGGATATTACCCTGAAATCTTGGAATACCCAAAATACAATTCACAGACCACATCAAGAAGAAGGAAGACCAAAGTGTAGATGCTTCAGTCCTTCTTAGAAGAGGAAGGAAAATACTCACAGGAGGAAATACAGAGACAAAGCATGGAACAGACACTAAAGCAAAGGCTACCCAGAGACTGCCACACCTGGGAATCCATCTCATATACAAACATCAAACCCAGACACTATTGCAGATGCCAAGAAGTGCATGCTGACAGGAGCCTGATATAGCTGTCCCCTGAGAGGCTCTGCCAGAGCCTGACAAATACAGAGGTAGATGCTCACAGCCAACCATTGGACTGAGCACAGTGTCTTCAATGGAGGAGTTAGAGAAAGGACTGAAGGAGCTGAAGGGGTTTGCCACCTCATAGGAAGAACAACAATGTCAACCAAACAGACACCCCAGAGCTCCCAGGGACTAAACCACGAACCAAAGAGTATACATGGAGGGACCTATGGCTCTAGCCACATATGTAGCAGAGGATGGCTTTGTCAGGCATCACTGGGAAGAGAAGCCCTGGGTCCTGTGAAGGCTTAATGCCTAGTGTAGGGGAATACCAGGGCAGGGCAGCAGGAGTGGGTGGGGTGGGGAGCACCCTCATAGAAGCAGGGAGAGGGACAGGAATTTCTGGAAGGGAAACCAAGAAAGGGGATAACCGTTGAAATTTAAATAAATAAAATATCAAAAAAAAAAAAAAAGACACAGGACAAGATGTAAGAAAAGAATGTTATTTTAGGCAGAGAGGTCAGCCCAAGCAATTAACTAGAGGAGAATATACAAATAATAAAGTGAATGGTAAATTCGGTCTACATGAAGTTTGAAGAAAACTATGAGTTGTCTATCAGTATAGGCATTGGGTGCCATGGTATATTTTGTTTTATTCATATGTGTTCAGTGTTATAAAACTTTCCTACCATGATTATATTATGTAATTATATATTACACTCTGCATAAATTTGTATGTTTATTCCATTTTTGATGGGTTGGAGGAAGCTGACTGGGAGGTGGACATAGGCAGACCCACTCAACCCATTGTCATCCTGTTGCTTTCAGTCCCAATAGCAACTCACTGTCTGTCTGTGAATATTAAAGGAATTTTTAAATATAAAAAAAAAGAGAATGGAACTCTTGAGAACACATGAGCCTAACCAAAACATAATTTTTACGTTCTGAAATGCAATAAATGCAATGTGCATCAAACACTTGTTTTCTGGCCTCTAAATCACTACTTTGGCACTAAGTTATTTGGTGTTTAAGAACCACTGAGTTAATGAATATATAACAACATTGCTCTGAAAATGTTTGAGCAGAGCAGAATGTGAAAGACTGGACCAGGTCCTAAGACTCAAGAAATCCTCCCTACTACAGACTCATGACTCATCTCAGAACCCTTGCCCATCACCTAGGATGAAGGCAGAATACTTGCAGAATTATAAGATAATGGAGAAGCTGAGAGATGCCATACATGGGGACACAACATGCTTTGGAGAGTCACAGGGAATATGCAGTGGAGACTCAAACAGGAGATGCCAAAAAGTAATCCTAAATGGTGACAAATTATATTTTAGAGTTACATGCCAAAGAGGCATGAGATTAGAGGGAAGCTTTAAGAACATTTCAGAATGTATCTATGACTTAGATTGCAATTTCATTGGATCATGGGTAGTTAGCAGACAAAGTTCCCTGATGTATAAAAAGAATGGAGGTATATGCAGATTCCTACCCAGAGGCATTGGGCTAGCACAGGATGGATGCTATATGCACGCAGTGAGCTTTGCAAACCTCTGAGAACAGAACACCTAGACAGTGGTTAGAGAAGGCACAGCAGAGTATTCAAAGAGTCAAAACACCGAAGAGCCGGCCATCAGCTCTGTAGATCAAAGCTAGTTTTGTTGGACCTTGAACAGATTATTGAATGGCTGCTTTTCAATAGCAAAGCATGATAAATTGATTAAGCATATAAATAAAACAAACAACTATGATTTAGTATGTGAGGACAGGAAATGCTTCTTCCACACATCTGGTAACATCTTCAAGAAAGAGAATCCATCTGTTATATTTTTGGGTATTCAGCTCCTTGGCACAGTCCCTGGAATATAGTTGGCATTTAATAAATATTTATTCAATGGAAAAAATAAAGTTACAGTAATTCTGTTGGTCAAGTTATGAGATTCATTAGTTTGGCCCCTTGAGAGTCTTACAGCTCACAAAGCTTTTGCTTTGGGCTCTGGGCTGGTTTGATTTGTTGTCACAGCTGCTGGACAAATCCCAGCAGAATAAACAATGACTTCTCCTTGCACTCCAGCCTGGGATTGTGCATACTGAACTGGAAAAAATCTCTCTAGTGTTATTCAGATTTGTGATTGTCTCTAAGGTAGTTGCTCCATTTTGCAAGTCAAAAACCCAAAGGTTTCCCCAGGGTGCTTGAAGTGAAGAAAAGAAAAAAAAAAAACTAGGCTTCAGCACTAATGTGTTTGCTAAAGCCCAGATCCTCTCCCACCCTACCCATTTACAGGTAAACCTGTACCTGGCACCTAGAAAGTATGGACTATTTGTGGAGTGGATGGCGAGAGCAATTGTTTTAACTATGCTTAAAATTGCTAAGGATGTCAGTAACTGTGAACATTAGCTGATATTTTATTTCTTACCCAGATATTGCTGTTGGAGATTTGCATGTTTTGCCACTTTTGTTTCCCCACATTTAGATGACGAGCAAACTGAGGAAAAAAGAAGAAAGGCTACACTATTCTTATTCTGTTAGCCATCCTGTCACCCACTCTCTGTTTCTATCCACCTACTCAAGAGGGACTCTCAGTTGTCTTTGCTTGTCTTGGTGTCCTCTAATGCATGTCACTTAACGACTATAGTTCCTTAGTGCTTGTCCTCTGGCTTCCTGTTGAGTACCATGGGAAGTCTGAGGTAGATGCCAGTGTGAATCTTTTTCTGTTCATTCTTGGGCTTGGCAGCAAAGGTATAGCAACACCTTCTACCAAGGCTCTAACATTATTAGTTCTCATGCCCACAACTCTAGCTCCAGTAGAATCTTCTATCCCCTTAAGTTTTCAGCTGGAGGGATGAAACAGCTTTCTGTTACCCTTAAACTCAGAGACTCAATTTCAGATTCTGGTCCTCTTAAGTAGATCATAATTCTGTACTTTTTTCCCTAATCTTCTTAATTCTTTTCTAACACCCCAGCTTAATAAGCCTTTTATTTCCTTATAGGATCTCCCCTGGTGGAGGGGAACAATAAGAAAAATTCGCTTTCAAAAACAATGTCCAAAAACCAGGCATGATGGCACATGCCTTTATTCTCAGCACTCAGGAGGCAGAGGAAGGTGGATTTCTGGTCTACAAAGTGAGTTCCAGGACAGCCAGGGCTATACAGAGAAACCCTGTCTCAAAAAAAAAACCAACAAAAAGAAAAAAGAAAAGAAGAAAGAAAGAAAGAAAGAAAGAAAGAAAGAAAGAAAGAAAGAAAGAAAGAAAGAAAGAGAGAAAGAGAGAAAGAGAGAAAGAAAGGAAGAAAGGAAGGAAGGAAGGAAGGAAGGAAGGAAGGAAGGAAGGAAGGAAGGAAGAAAGAGAAAACAATGCCCCCCCCAAAAAAAATGCAATTTCTTTCTCAGATTAAGCAGTATGGAACTTGGGAGTAGATAGTTATATGTTGCAGGAGTTTGTCCTGTGAGTTTTGTGACACTCAGAAACATCCCCTCATATCTATACCCAAAGGACTGTAGTACCTACATGCTTAAGTATCCCATTGCTGTAATAAAATACCTGAAAGAATAACCTAAAGAAGGAAGGGTTCACATAAGTTCACAGGTCCAAGGTATGTTTCACCACAGCAGGGTAGATAATGGCAGGATCTTGAAGAAGCTGGTCACAATGAACCCACAGATAGAAAGCCTGAACGGGCTTTCCATCTTCTGAGATCTTCTTTGATTTCTTTCTTCAGAGACTTGATGTTCTTGTTATACAGATATTTCACTTGCTTGGCTAGAGTCACAGCAAGGTATTCTATATTACTTGTAACTATTGTGAAGAGTGTTGTTTCCATAATTTCTTTCTCAAACTGTTTATCCTTTGAGAAGAGGAAGGCTACTGATTTGAGTTAAATTTATATCCAGCCACTTTGTTGAAGTTGTTTATCAGGTTTAGGAATTCTCTGATGGAATTTTTTCAGTCACTAAAGTATACTACCATATCTGCAAATAGTGATATTTTGACTTCCTCTTTTCCAGTTTTTATCCCTTTGACCTTTTGTTGTCTAATTGCTCTGGCTAGGACTTCGAGCACTATATTGAATGGGAGAGAGTAGGCAGCCTTGTCTAGTCCCTGATTTTAGTAGGATTACTTCAAGTTTCACTCCATTTAGTTTGATGTTGGCTAATGATTTGCTGTATATTGTTTTACTATGTTAAGGTATGGGCTTTGAATTCCTAATCTTTCCAAGACTTTTATCATGAAGGGGTGTCAGATTTCGGATTTTGTCAAATGTTTTCTAAGCATCTAATAAAGTGATCGTTTTTTTTTTTTCCTTTGAGTTTGTTTATTTAATGTACTGAATTATTTAGTGTACTGAGTTATTTAATGTACTGAATTACATTAATGGATTTCTGTTGTGTTGAACCATCCCTGCATAACTGGGATGAAGCCTACTTGATCATGATGAACAATCGTTTTGATGTGCTCTTGGATTCAGTTTGCAAGAATTTTATTGAGTATTTTTGCATTGATATTCATAAGGGAAATTGGTCTGAAGTTCTCTTTCTTTGTTAGGTCTTTGTCTGGTTTAGGTATCAGAGTAATTGTGGCTTTGTAGAATGAATTGGATAGAGTACCTTCTGTTTCTATTTTGTGGAATGGTTTGAGGAGTATTGGTATTAGGTCTTCATTAAACACATCTGGTCCTGAGCTTTTTTTGTTGGGAGAGTATTAGTGACTATTTCTATTTCTTTAAGGGTCATGGGACTGTTTAGATGGTTTATCTGATCTTGAATTGACTTTGGTACCTGGTATTTTTCTAGAAAATAGTCCTTTTCATCAAGATTTTTCAATTTTGATGAGTATAGGCTTTTGCAGAAGGATCTGATGATTTTTTTTATTTCCTCAGATTCTGTTGTTATGTCCCCCTTTTCATTTCTGATTTTGTTAATTAGGATACTGTCCCTGTGCCCTCTAGTTAGTCTGGCTAAGGGTTTCTTGAAGAACCAGCTCCTGGTTCGGTTGATTCTTTGTATAGTTCTTTTTGTTTCTACTTGGTTGATTTCAGCCCTAAGTTTTATTATTTCCTGCTGTCTACTCCTCTAGGAGGTATTTGCTTCTTTTTGTTCTAGAGCTTTCAGATGTCCTGTCAAGTTGCTTGTGTATACTCTCTCCAGTTTCTTTTTGGAACAACTCAGAGCTATGAGTTTTCCTCTTAGTACTGCTTTCATTGTGTCCAATATGTTTGGGTATGTTGTGCCTTCATTTTCTTAAATTACAAAAAGTCTTTAATTCTTTATTTCTTCCTTGACCAAGTTATCATTAAGTAGAGCACTGTTCAGTTTCCATGTGTATGTGAACTTTTTGTTGTTTTTGTTGTTATTGAAGACCAGCCTTATTCTGTGGTGATGTGATAGGATGCATGGGATTATTTCAACCTTCTTATATCTATTAAGGCCTATTTTCTGAATAATTATTTGGTTAATTTTGGAGAAGGTACCACGAGTTGCTGAAAAGAAGGTATATTGTTTTAGGATGAAATGTTCTGTAGATATTTGTTAAATCCATTTGGTTCACAAGTTCTATTAGTTTCATGGTGTCTCTGTTTATTATCTGTTTCCATGGCAGGATAAGTATAGTAAAAATGAACATCTTGCCAAAGCAATCTACAGATTCAATGCAATTCCCATCAAAATCCAACTCAAATCTTCATAGAGTTAGAAAGACCAATTTGCAAATTCATCTGGAATAACAAAAAATCCCAGGAGAGTGAAAACTGCTCTCAACAATAAAAGAACTTCTAGGGGAATCACCATCCCTGTTCTCAAGCTGTATTATAAAGCAAGAGTGATAAAAACTACACCGTATTTGTACAGAGACAGGGAGATAGATCAATGGAATTGAAGACCCAGAAATGAATCCGTATACCTATGGTCACTTGATCTTTGACAAAGAAGATAAAACCATCTAGTGGAAAACCGACAGTATTTTCAAGAAATGGTTTTGGCTCAACTGGCAGTCAGCATGTAGAAGAGTGCAAACTGATCCATTCTTATTTTCTTGTACAAAGTTCAAGTCCAAGTGGATCAAGGACCTCCACATAAAACCAGATATACTGAAACTAATAGAAGAGAAAGTGGAGAAGATCCTTGAACACATGGACACAGGAGAAATTTTCCTGAACAGAATACCAATAGCTTATACTGGAAGATCAAAAATCAACAAATGGGACTTCATGAAATTGCAAAGCATCTGTAAGATAAAGGATACTGTCAATAGGACAAAACACAACCAACAGATTGGGAAAGGATCTTTACTAACCCTACATCTGGTAGAGGGCTAATATCCAATATATACAAAGAACTCAAGAAGTTAGATTCCAGAGAACCAAATAACCCTATTAAAAATGGGGTACGGAGCTAAACAAAGATTCTCAACTGAGGAATACTGAATGGTTGAGAACCACCTAAAGAAATGTTGAACATTCTTAGTTATCAGGGAAATGCAAATCAAAACAACCCTGAGATTCCACCTCACACCAGTCAGAATGGCTAAGATCAAAAACTCAGGTGACAGCAGATGCTGGTGAGGATGTGGAGAAAGAGAAACACTCCTCCACTGCTGGTGGGAATGCAAGCTGGTACAACCCCTCTGGAAATAAGTTTGGCAGTTCCTCAGAAAAGTGGACATAGTATTACATGAGGATCTAGTTATACCACTACTGGGCATATATGCAAAAGATGCTCCAACATGTAATAAGGAAAGATGTTCCACTATGTTCATAGCAGCCTTATTTATAATAGCCAGGACCTGGAAAAAAAAAACAGATGAAAAAAAAAAACCATCCTATATGGATCCCCAGACACTATTGTGGATGCCAACAAGTGCTTACTGGCAGGAGCCATATATAGCTGTCCCCTGAGAGATTCTGCCAGAGCCTGACAAATACAAAGGTGGAAGCTCACAGCCAACCATTGGACTGAGCACAGGGTCCCCAATGGAGGAGTTAGAGAAAGGACTGAAGGACTTGAAGGGGTTTGCAGGTCCATAGGAGGAACAACAATATGAACCAATGAGACACCCCAGAGCTCCCAGGGACTAAACCATCAACCAAAGAGTACACATGGTGGGACCCATGGCTCCACCTGCATATGTAGCAGAGAATGGTCTTGTGGAACACCAATGGGAGAAGAGGCCCTTGGTCCTGTGAAGACTTGATGCCCCAGTGTAGGGGAATGCCAGGACGAGGAACAGGGAGTAGCTATGTGGGTAGGGGAACACCATTATAGAAGCAGGGGGTGGTGGGATATGATAGGAGGTTTTCATAGGCAAACATTTGAAATAGGATAACATTTGAAATATGAATAAAGAAATATATAATATCTAATAAAAATAAAATAAAATAATCTAATAAAAAATTTAAAAATATCTAATAAAAATTCAAAAACAACAATAACAAAGAAATTGAATGATGACTCTTAGCATTAAGTTCTCTCTTCTCCTTCTTACTAGGTCAGGATGTTAGGATGGCTCTACCCATGTCAGCTAACACATCTAAGCAATCCCTGGCAGAAATAGCCAAAGGAGATTTGATCTAGATAATCTCTCAGAGCCATACCCAGATGCTTATCTTCTGGATGATTCTGAATCCTATGACGTTGATAACATTAACTATAGTATACCCCGCCCCAAGTTGTGACAACTAAGCCTGTCTCCAAACTGATAAATGATCTCTATGACAATACTATATCTGGTTAAAAAGCATCCTACATTATATTAGTCATACTTTACAGAGATGCTCATGTCTATGTCACATTTATTCCACAATTTGTATTTGTATAATTCACTACAATTCATTTTTCAGACATATGAACTCAAATTCTACATCTATCAGCCAATAAGCAAGAGTAACAGTAAGAGTTACTGGATGCCTTCAAGAGTAATGGCTGTAAATTACCTGTAAATACACAGCTAGTTGACATGAAGCTTAACTGTTGTTCTTCAAGTCTGCTTTTCCAGTGGCTCTCCATCTCAGATCACCTTGCCTCACTGTCCACTAAGGAGCCAGTTGACTATGTACACTAAGCTTTGCTTGTATGGAATGATGGTTAATACACAGCTAGTTGACATGAAGCTTAACTGCTGTTCTTCAAGTCTGCTTTTCCAGTGGCTCTCCATCTCAGATCACCTTGCCTCACTCTCCACTAAGGAGCCAGTTGACTATGTACACTAAGCTTTGCTTGTATGGAATGATGGTTTTTCTAAGCAGTTATTGAACAAATGTCAGTAATATTATTCCATAGTTTGGTCTATGCAGCTTAGAAACCCAAACTTCCACAAAGAATCATTAGCTCCAGTTACCAATAATATTGCGAGACATCTTGATTTCCCTATTGAGCTATACTGTCTTCCAAAGCCACCATTTTGTCAACCTTTCCACCCTCATTTAGCATGCCTCTTTGTACTCATAAAGCTACATTGAAATCACAAAATTATGGCAGCTTAGACATAAAAAGTTTAAATCATCCAAATCATATTAAAACTATGATATTTCTGTCTCTGTCTTCTACCATTTTTAATGTACTTGCTTCTTTATAGTTCCTGTCAATACAAAGTTTATCAAGAACTTTCCCTCAGTTTTGTTTGCAAGGCTTTCTTGAAGACAGTATTTGGAAGACAGTATCATCACTGATAGAAGACAAAGAATGCTTCGGTAACTACCTCGAGCCCTACAGTTTTAATTAAACATATTAAAGAAATATGTTAAAAAGCATTTCAAGCAGCTATAAAATCTATATTTAGTTTTGTTCCTGATCATGAATAGCTTGAACAGTAGAAGCAAAAAAAAAAGACCATGTATTTGTGATAAAAAAGAGAAAGATATGCAATATCAAACTTATTTTGCTATTGTCTTAACAGATCAGGATGCCAATTGATTATTAAACTCTATCACTTTCAGTTTTAAAGTTACTTTTGATACTAATCTATCACTTTCAGTTTTAAAGTTACTTTTGATACTAATCCAGTGGAACACTTATTTGAGGGGGTATGACTTTGTATGCATTTTTACCACAAGTATGGATTTATGGACTGATGGCCAGCATCAAACACTGAATAGCTACATCAGCCAGAACGAATCCTCATGTCTTACCTGTAGAGCCTCAGTCTCCACCAACTCCATATCTGCAGAAGTCCAAAGTCTGTTCATTCATCATCAGAGTTTTGCCTTTCAATGCTCTCATAAAATCTGCATCATGGGGTAAAGCACCTTTTGTACCTGAGACTTGGGTGTAACACTGTACTTTCGAGACTTATTCTAGCTGTTGTTTTGATGGTCAATTACCTTTTATGAATATCATTATATATGTAAGTTTACCACAACTTGATTATTCATGGAATTTTTTTGTTGTTTATTGCTTGATAGATGGCAGGCTTCCAATTTGCTGATGATCATCAATTCAGCTGCCATAAAACTCAGTATATATTTTTTTGTATGGATGTATACTTTAGTCTTTAAACAGGTCATGAGATTGCTAGATTGTGTGGTAAATATGTTGCTTACCTTTTAAATTATTTTTTATTCTTGAAATATAATTCCAAAATTTCCCCCTTCAAACCCTCCACTATACCCTTCCTTGTTCTTTTTCAAATTCATGTCTCTTTTTTCCATTAATTGTTATTACATGCATGTATGTATACATGATGTAGAAAGATATGCATAATTTTAAGAATACATATATTCCTAATTATAATGTGATCATTCAGTATAATGTTACTTGTACATAAGTTGTATAACTTTGAAGGAACTATCTAAATGTGTTCAATGGTGACTGATCACTACTGACAACATGTCAATGTTTCAAGATATATATATATATATATATATATATATATATAGTCTGTATGATATATACATACATATGTATCATAAAATATGTATGATATATACATACATAGTATTGATACTAAGTATGATATATACATAGTATTGGTACTATGTATCAAGTGATATTATATATATATGTGTGTGTGTGTGTGTACTAAGTTGAACTTTATGATTGCATAATGCTATATTTCATCTATTCTAGAAGAGATGTGTTTCTGTATAAATGTGATTAAACCTTTTGTTTCCTTTTAGCATGGTTTTAAACTTAGATAAAAATTAAATTGAGTCAAGAGAGTTTTCAGAATCCTAAGTCTTAGCTTTCCCAATGTGTGGCTTTCTATATTTTATCACAACTAATAAACAAGCTTGTGACATGTCTTAGTCACTGTGCTACTGCTGTGAAGAGACATCATGACCAAAGCAACTCTTATGAAAGAAAGGTTTAGTTGGGGGTTTTATAGTTTCAGAGGTTTAGTCCATTATTACCATGTCAGGAAGCACAGTGGTATGCATGGTACTGAAGCAACAGCTAAATGCTATATCCTAGTCAAGAGGCAGAAAGAGAGACACTGGGGTTGGTATGGGCTTTTGAAATCCCACCTCTAGTGACACAGTTTCTCCAACAGGGCCACATCTCCAAAGACTTCTGATCCTTTCAAATTTTGTCACTCTCTGGTGCCAACCATTCAAATATAAGCTTAGGGGAGTCATTTTTATTCAAACCACCACATGATACATTATTGTTAATTGTCTATTCTTCCTCCATAGTTCCTTAATTCTCATCTACGACTTTGTCTGTTCCATGATCCCACCTACGATTGCCCATGACACACATTTACATTTGCTCAGCCTCCTTAGCTTTGTGTGTATGTTGTTGTTGTTGTTTTTCACTTTTCTTATTTTTTATGACAATGAAAGCTTTCAGGAGTATTGTTCAGATGTTTTATATATGGATCTCTGGAGAGATTTGTCTAATGTCTTCCCATGATTAGATTGGGGCTACAGAGTTTGGCAAGAAAGACATCAATATCATTTTTATCATATCGTAGAAAGAACACATACCATCACCCCAACGTCCAATTGGAATAGATTGCTTAGTTCATATTTTTTAGGTTTCTCCATTGTTGGATTACAATATTTTTTGTGCTAAGTACTTTGGAAAGAATTCACTATGTTTAAGAACTAAGTGGTTATCTCCATTGTTTACCTCCTTGAAAACAAAAAGTGAAAGAGATCATAAATCATTTGTAATTTTTCTGCATAAGACATTTTTCTATTCTCATTTATTCATTAAGCAATTGTGTGAGGATAAATTTATAAGTAGTTATTTTACATTTAGAGTTATCATTAAAAATATAATTATTCATTTTATTACTCAGAATTTTTCTCTTTGGTCAATGGGAATGCTTTCGGCTCTCATTTTCATGTTATGTTTGGTTTTCTGTGTTCAGAACTTCTTGACATTTTTGTCACAAAATGTTTAATAGTAATATTTTACAGTTCTTGCCATAGTTATTTCTCACAGGAAAGTCAGTGAAGAGCCATGTTAGAAACTTGTAATGTTAGCTTTCTGCTACTGGGGACCATTGCTTCTAGGCTCTCCTGCTGACAGAACAAGGAAAGCTATGCATACAATAGCCGATCCAGAATACACATATCCATAACATTTCTATCTGTAGCTATTTTCTATTCTGCCAAGCATGAGTTCAGATTGATATCTTAAAAGCTGATCTATCCCCACATAGATCATTACCTTCTCCATCTTTGTCTTTCTATAACCTCCTATTCCAACAGTGAACAATCTGACTCCAAACAACTAGTGGTGTTTGTTTTATTGCTTACTTCCAGTGAATAGGGGTTATTTCATGCATTTGTAACACAGCTAGATTGTTTTCACTCACTGTATATTCTATCTTGGAATTCTCTAACACAATAAACAGTTTTTCTTTGTTTCTTTCAAGAACCACTCCTTGTGCTGTAAGAGTATATATCTTTTGATAAGTGTATAGTTATCACTGCTCTATTATGAAAAACTTCAGTGGCATTTTAATCCATTGTGCTGTTTACCCTCTTCTTTCTAAGTCCCAGTAAACATGAATATCTTTATCGTTTCTATAGTTTTGCCTATCTAAAGGGAAATCTAGAATAAGTATATTTTACAGAATGCATTTTTATCTCAAAAATACATTAAAATTTATCTACATCTCTGTGAGGTTTCATAGTTTACATCTCCCCTAATTTCCTTAGGAATCTGTCATAAATTATTTACCTGTTTACCACGGAAGAGCCGTTTAATGCCTCATAGTTTCTAATAATTGTGAATATTGCTACCATAAATATAGCATGAATGTTTTGTATAAATACACATTTACAAGTCAGCTAGATAAATACTATGAGAAATCACTGACATGGTAAGATTAAATGTAGCTTTAGGAGAAACTGATGCATGTGTATAACTCCCTATCATAGGTAAAAAGCACTGCTCACAGCAGATGCCATAGTCCTCTGACCATTAGAATCTTCCTGCTACCTCTACCTATTCTGCAATGTTTCCGGGATATTAGGTGTAGGGGTTGTCTTGTGAAACCAACTCTTTGCTGCATTTGGGGCAGATGTAAAATTTTTTGATGGTTTCATCTGCTTGTGGTGAAAAAAGCAAGGATCTTCCTTGAGGAAGAAGGAGAGCTATATACTTTCTGTAGATGTGAGCATAGTTTAAGAATGCAGTGGGGAACCATCCTTAATCATCAGGGAAATGCAAATCCAAACAACCCTGAGATTCCACCTCACACCAGTCAGAAGGGCTCAGATCAAAAATTCAGGTGACAGCAGATGCTGGCGAGGATGTGGAGAAAGAGGAACACTCCTCCATTGTTGGTGGGATTGCAAGCTTGTACAACCACTCTGGAAATCAATCTGGAGATTCCTCAGGAAATTGGACATAATACTACCGGAAGATCCTGCAATACTTCTCATGGGCATATACCCAGAAGAAGTTCCAATTGGTAATAAGAACACATGCTCCACTATTTATTTATTTATTTATTTATTTATTTATTTATTTATTTATTTATTTTGGTTTTTCGAGACAGGGTTTCTCTGTGTAGCCCTGGCTGTCCTGGAACTCACTTTGTAGACCAGGCTGGCCTCGAACTCAGAAATCCGCCTGCCTCTGCCTCCCGAGTGCTGGGATTAAAGGCGTGCGCCACCACGCCCGACTTAGCAGCCTTATTTATAATAGCTAGAAGCTGGAAAGAACCCAGATGTCCCTCAACAGAGGAATGGATACAGAAAATGTGGTACATATACACAATGGAGTACTACTCAGCTATTAAAAACAATGAATTTATGAAATTCTTGGACAAATGGATGTATCTGGAGGATATCATCCTTAGTGAGGTAACCCAATCACAAAAGAAGTCATTAGATATGCAATCAATGATAAGTGGATATTAGCCCAGAAACACCAGAAACATAGAACACGCTAGATACAATTTACAAAACACAAAAAAATCAAGAAAAGGGAAGACCAACAGGTGAATACTTCATTCCTCCTTAGAATAGGGAACAAAATAACCATGAAAGGAGTTACAGAGACAAAGTTTGGAGCTAAGATGAAAGGGTGGACTATCCAGAGACTACCCCACCCAGGGATCCATCCCACAATCAGCCACCAAACCCATACACTATTGCATATGCCAGCGAGATTTTGCTGAGATTTTCCTGGTAGAGCTGTCTCGTATGAGGCTATGCCAGTGCCTGGCAAATACAGAAGTGGATGCTCACAGTCATCTATAAGATGGAACACAGGGCCCCCAATGGAGAACCTAGAGAAAGCACCCAAGGAGCTGAAGGGGTCTGCAACCCTATAGGTGAAACAACAATATGAAGTAACCAGTACCCCCAGAGCTCATATCTCTAGCTGCATATGTAGCAGAAGATGGCCTAGTTGGCCATCACTGGGAGGAGAGGCCCCTTGGTATTGCAAACTTTATATGCCCCAATACAGGGGAATGCCAGGGCCAAGAAGTGGGAGTGGGTGAGAAGGGGAGCAAGGAGGGGGAGGGTATAGGGAACTTTCAGGATAGCATTTGAAATGTATATAAAGAAAATATCTAATAAAAAATAAAAAAGAATGCAGTGGGGAATTGTACTGGTCTAGGAAAATTGCAGTAGCAGACTGCCCTCTAGGATACATGACTTCATCTACCATGAGAAATTAGCTATATAAAGTGTCCTTTAAATACTTCTCCTTTTTCATTTCCTTATTGTTTTTCTTCTTGTAGTCTGATGATATGTGGGTTCTATCTATCTTCAGATACCACCTAAAAAGTGTAACTGGGTTTTTATTTGTTTGTTGTTTTTGTTTGTGCTGTAATTGGTTTTCTCTGCTATGCATTTTCTCTATATTCTAATTTGGGAAGCATTAAACTATTTTCAAGTTGGCAATTCTCCTGCCTCTGTCCATATCAGATACAACTAATTCATTCTTCATTATATTGCCATGGTTTTTCTTCTCTAGAATATTGTTTAGATAATCTACAGTGCCCATCTCTCTGATACATACATTGCCCATGTTACATGTTCCATCCAGGATTTTTTATGTGTTATCTATACTGGTACAAGTGTTAGGATTTATTTTCGTTCCTCTATATTTCAGTATAAACATGAATAATGGAAGACCTAAAACATAGTCAACATAAATAATAGGTTACTTATAAGAGACTATAGTACATATCCTTTTTTTCAACATTTCCTAGTAAAGTAAATGAAATAATGCCAACAGTAGTCACATTAAGCAAGCACTGCCTATTCCTCCTTAAGATGAGGGTTAGATTCTCAGTACCCACATGGTGGCTCACAACCCTCTGTAACTGCAGTTCTAGCTGTAGTATATACAATGTGCTCCTTTGGTCACTATGGGCAGCAGACAACTATGTGGTGCTCAGACATATATGTAGGCAAAATATTAACACAGTTAATATACATTTTAAAATTTTTAAAGTCAAGGGATGGGGATGATTTTAGAAACTCTCCAGGTGTATTTCAGAATCTTAGAATAAAGCATACAGATTATAAACATGCGATGAATGGCTTAAAAATTCTCATTGTTGTTAGCCCTGCTCACTCTACTGTGACTGACATGTAATAATTCCAGTAACAACAATGAGGTTTCTTTTTTGTTTTTTTGTTTTTATATTGAATAGGTATGGAGAAAGTGGGCAGCCTTGTCTAGTCCCTGATTTTAGTGGGATTGCCTCCAGCTTCTCACCATTTATTATGATGTTGGCTACTGGTTTTCTGTAGATTGCTTTTATCATGTTTAGGTATGGGCCTCGAATTCCTGATTTTTCCAAGACTTTTATAATGGATGGGTGTTGGATTTTGTCAAATGCTTTCTCCCCATCTAACGAGATGATCATGTGGTTTTTTGTCTTTGAGTTTGTTTATATAGTGGATTATGTTGATGGATTTCCATATATTAAAACATCCCTGCATCCCTGGAATGAAACTTAGTCGGTCATGATGGATGGTTATTTTGATGTGTTCTTGGATTCGGTTAGCGATAAATTTTTAATATTTGTTTTTATTTTTTTGTTCATGAGATCTTTAATCTTTTTTTTTAATTAGGCATTTTCTTCATTTACATTTCCAGTGCTATCCCAAAAGTCCCCCATACCCTCTCCCACCCCCTCCCCTACCCACCCACTCCCACTTCTTGGCCCTGGCGTTCCCCTGTACTGAGGCATATAAATTTTGCACGACCAATGGGCCTCTTTTCCCAATAATGGCCGATTAGGCCATCTTCTGATACATATGCAGCTAGAGACACAAGCTTCGGGGGGTACTGGTTAGTTCATATTGTTGTTCCACCTATAGGGTTGCAGATCCCTTTAGCTCCTTGGGTACTTTTGCTAGCTCTTCTATTGGGGGCCCTGTGATCCATCCAATAGCTGACTGTGAGCATCCACTTCTGTGTTTGCCAGGCACCTGCATAGCCTCACAAGAGACAGCTATATCAGGGTCCTTTCAGCAAAATCTTGCTAGTGTGTGCAATGGTGTCAGTGTTTGGAGGCTGATTATGGGATGGATCCCCGGATATGGCAGTCTCTAGATGGTCCATACTTTTGTCTCAGCTCCAAAATTTGTCTCTGTAACTCCTTCCACAGGTGTTTTGTACCCAATTCTAAGAAGTGGCAAAGTGTCCACACTTTGGTCTTCCTTCTTCTTGAGTTTCATGTGTTTCGCAAATTGTATCTTATATCTTGGGTATTCTAAGTTTCTCGGCTAATATCCACTTATCAGTGAGTACATATCATGTGAGTTCTTTTGTGATTGGGTTATCTCACTCAGGATGATGCCCTCCAGGTCCATCCATTTGCCTAGGAATTGCATAAATTCATTCTTTTTAATAGCTGAGTAGTACTCCATTGTGTAAATGTACCACATTTTCTGTATTAATTCTTCTGTTGAGGGGCATCTGGGTTCTTTCCAGCTTCTGGCTATTATTAAAAAGGCTGCTATGAACATAGTGGAGCATGTGTCCTTCTTACCACTTGGAACATCTTTTGGATATATGCCCAGGAGAAGTATTGCAGGATCCTCTGGTAGTACTATGCCCAATTTTCTGAGGAACTGCCAGACTGATTTCCAGACTGGTTGTACAAGCTTGCAATCCCACCAAAAATGGAGGAGTCTTCCTGTTTATCCACATCCTTGCCAGAATCTGCTGTCACCTGAATTTTTGATCTTAGCCATTCTGACTGGTGTGAGGTGAAATCTCAGGGTTGCTTTGATTTGCATTTCTCTGATGATAAAGGATGCTGAACATTTTTTTCAGGTGCCTCTCAGCCATTTGGTATTCCTCAGGTGAGAATTCTTTGTTTAGCTCTGAGCCCCATTTTTAATGGGGTTATTGGATTTTCTGGAGTCCACCTTCTTGAGTTCCTTATATATAGTGGATATTAGTCCCATATCTGATTTAGGATAGGTAAGATGCTTTCCCAATGTGTTGGTGGCCTTTTTGTCTTATTGACAGTGTCTTTTGCGTTACAGAAGCATTGCACTTTTATGAGGTCCCATTTGTCGATTCTCGATCTTAGAGCACAAGCCATTGCTGTTCTATTCAGGAATTTTTCCCCTGTGCTCATACCTTCGAGGCTTTTCCCCACTTTCTCCTCTGTAAGTTTCACTGTCTCTGGTTTTATGTGGAGTTCCTTAATCCACTTAGTTTGACCTTAGTACAGGGAGATAGGAATGGATCAATTCGCATTCTTCTACATTTTAACTGCCAGTTATGCCAGCATCATTTGTTGAAAATGCTGTCCTTTTCCACTGGATGATTTTAGATCCTTTGTCAAAGATCAAGTAATCATAGGTGTGTGGGTTCATTTCTGGGTCTTCAATTCTATTCCATTGGTCTACTTGTCTATTGCTATACCAGTACCATTGTTCTGTAGTACAGCTTTAGGTCAGACATGGTGATTCCACCAGAGGTTCTTTTATCCATGAGAAGAGTTTTTACTATTCTAGTTTTTTTGTTATTCCAGATGAATTTGCAGATTGCCCTTTCTAATTCGTTGAAGAATTGAGTTGGAATTTTGATGGGGATTGCATTGAATCTGTAGATTGCTTTTGGCAAGATAGTCAATTTTACTATATTGATCCTGCCAATCCATGAGCATGGGAGACCTTTCCATCTTCTGAGATCTTCTTTAATTTCTTTCTTCAGAGACTTGAAGTTCTTATCATACAGATCTTTCACTTCCTTAGTTAGAGTCACGCCAAGGTATTTTATATTATTTGTTACTATTAAGAAGGGTGTTGTTTCCCTAATTTCTTACTCAGCCTGTTAACGAGAGTTTTATTGAGTATTTTTGCATCGATATTCATAATGGAAATTGGTCTGAAGTTCTCTATCTTTGTTGGGTCTTTCTGTAGTTTAGGTATCAGAGTAATTGAGGCTTCATAGAATGAATTGGGTAGAGTACCTTCTGCTTCTATTTTGTGGAATAGTTTGTGCAGAACTTGAATTAGATCTTCTTTGAAGGTCTGATAGAACTCTGCAATAAACCCATCTGGTCCTGGGCTTTTTTTTTTTTTTTGGTTGGGAGACTATTAATGACTGCTTCTATTTCTTTAGGGAATATAGGACTGTTTAGATCACTAACCTGATCCTGATTTAACTTTGGTACCTGGTATCTGTCCACAAAGTTGTCCATTTCATCCAGGTTTTCCAGTTTTGAATATAGCCTTTTGTAGAAGAATCTGATGGTTTTTTTGATTTCTTCAGGATCTGTTGTTATGTCTCCCTTTTCATTTCTGATTTTGTTAATTAGGATGCTGTCCCTGTGCCCTCTAGTGAATATGGCTAAGGATTTATCTATCTTGTTGATATTCTCAAAGAAACAGCTCCTCGTTTCGTTGATTCTTTGAATAGTTCTTCTAGTTTCCACTTGGTTGATTTAGCCACTGAGTTTGATTATTTCCTGCTGTCTACTACTCTTTGGTGAATTTACTTCCTTTTGTTTTAGACCTTTTAGGTGTGTTCTCAAGCTGCTAGTGTGTGCTCTCTCTAGTTGCTTTTTGGAGGCACTCAGACTTTCCCTCTTAAAAATGCTTTCCTTATCAGGAATTCAAGGCCCATATACCTAACCATGATAAAAGCAATATACAGCAAACCAGTAGCCAACATCAAAGTAAATGGTGAGAAGCTGGAAGCAATCCCACTAAAATCAGGGACTAGACAAGGCTGCCCACTCTCTCCCTACCTATTCAACATTGCACTTGAAGTCCTAACCAGAGCAATTAGACAACAAAAGGAGATCAAGGGGATACAAATCAGAAAAGAAGAAGTCAAAATATCGCTTTTTGCAGATGATATGATAGTATACATAAGTGACCCTAAAAATTCCACCAGAGAACTCCTAAGCCTGATAAATAGCTTCGGTGAAGTAGCTGGATATAAAATTAACTCAAGCAAGTCAATGGCCTTTCTGTACACAAAGGATAAACAAGCAGAGAAGGAAATTACGGAAACAACACCCTTCTCAATAGTCACAAACAATATAAAATACCTTGGCGTGACTCTAACTAAGGAAGTGAAAGATCTGTATGACAAGAATTTCAAGTCCCTGAGAAAGAAATTAAAGAAGATCTCAGAAGATGGAAAAACCTCCCATGCTCATGGATTGGCAGGATCAACATTGTAAAAATGGCTATCTTGCCAAAAGCAATCTACAGATTCAATGCAATCCCCATCAAAATTCCAACTCAATTCTTCAACGAATTGGAAAGGGCAATCTGCAAATTCATCTGGAACAACAAAAAACCTAGGATAGCAAAAACTCTTCTCAATGATAAAAGAACCTCTGGAGGAATCACCATGCCTGACCTAAAGCTGTACTACAGAGCAATTGTGATAAAAACTGCATGGTACTGGTATAACGACAGACAAGTAGACCAATGGAACAGAATTGAAGACCCTGAGATCAACCCACATACCTATGGTCACTTGATCTTTGACAAGGGAGCAAGAACCATTCAGTGGAAAAAAGACAGCATTTTCAACAAATGGTGCTGGCACAATTGGCGGTTATCATGTAGAAGAATGCGAATTGATCCATTCCTATATCCTTGTACCAAGGTCAAATCTAAGTGGATTAAGGAACTCCACATAAAACCAGAGACACTGAAACTTATAGAGGAGAAAGTAGGGAAAAGCCTCGAAGATATGGGTACAGGGGAAAAATTCCTGAATAGAACAGCAAAGGCTTGCGCTGTAAGATCGAGAATCGATAAATGGGACCTCATAAAGTTGCAAAGCTTCTGCAAGGCAAAAGACACTGTCAATAAGACAAAAAGACCACCAACAGATTGGGAAAGGATATTTACCTATCCTAAATCAGATAGGGGACTAAAGCCAATATATATAAGGAACTCAAGAAGGTGGACTCCAGAAAATCCAATAAACCCTTTAAAAAATGGAGCTCAGAACTGAACAAAGAATTCTCACCTGAGGAATACCGAATGGCAGAGAAGCATTTGAAAAAATGTTCAACATCCTTAATCATCAGGGAAATGCAAATCAAAACAACCCTGAGATTCCACCTCACACCAGTCAGAATGGCTAAGATCAAAAATTCAGGTGACAGCAGATGCTGGCGAGGATGTGGAGAAAGAGGAACACTCCTTCTTTGTTAGTGGGATTGCAAGCTGGTACAACCACTCTGGAAATCAGTTTGGCAGTTCCTCAGAAAATTGGACATAATACTACCAGAGGATCCAGCAATACCTCTCCTGGGCATATATCCAGAAGACGTTCCAACCGGTAAGAAGGACACATGCTCCACTATGTTCATAGCAGCCTTATTTATAATAGCCAGAAGCTGGAAAGAACCCAGATGCCCCTCAACAGAGGAATGGATACAGAAAATGTGGTACATTTACACAATGGAGTACTACTCAGCTATTAAAAGGAATGAATTTCTCAACTTCCTAGGCAAATGGATGGATCTGGAGGGCATCATTCTTAGTGAGGTAACATATTCACAAAGGAACTCACACAATATGTACTCACTGATAAGTGGATATTAGCCCAAAAACTTAGGATACCCAAGATATAAGATACAATTTGTTAAACGCATGAAACTCAAGAAGAACGAAGACCAACGTGTGGACACTGTGCCCATTCTTGGAATTGGGAACAAAACACCCATGGAAAGAGTTCCAGAGATAAAGTTTGGAGCTGTGAATAAAGGATGGACCATCTAAAGACTGCCATATGCAGGGATCCATCCCATAATTTAGCTTCCAAACGCTGACACCATTGCATACACTAGCAAGATTTTGCTGAAAGGACCCAGATATAGCTGTCTCTTGTGAGACAATGCCGGGGCCTAGCAAACACAGAAGTGGATGCTCACAGTCAGCTATTGGATGGATCACAGGGCCCCCAATGGAGGAGCTAGAGAAAGTACCCAAGGAGCTAAAGGGAACTGCAACCCCATAGGTGGATCATTATTATGAACTAACCAGTACCCCAGAGCTCTTGACCCTAGCTGCATTTGTATCAAAAGATGGCCTAGTAGGCCATCACTGGAAAAAAGAGGCCCATTGGACTTGCCAACTTTATATGCCCCAGTACAGGGGAATGCCAGGGCCAAGGGGTGGGGGTGGGTGGGTGGGGGACTTGGGGGGGAGTGTTTTGGGGACTTTTTGGATAGCATTGGAAATGTAATTGAGGAAATTACCTAATTAAAAAAAATGCTTTCCTTGTGTCCCATATGTTTGGATATGTTTTGGCTTCATTTTCATTAAACTCTAAAAAGTCTTTAATTTCTTTCTTTATTCCTTCCTTGACCAAGGTATCATTGAGAAGAGTGTTGTTTAGTTTCCACGGGTGCGCTTGCATTTGGAGCATATATATTCAGAATTGAGAGTTCTTCTTGGAAGATTTTACCTTTGATGAGTATTAAGTGTCGTTTCTTGTCTTTTTTGATAATTTTCGGTTAGAATTCGATTTTATTAGATATTTGAATGGCTACTCTAGCTTGTTTCTTCAGACCATTTGCTTGGAAAATTGTTTTCCTGCCTTTCATTCTGAGGTAGTGTCTGTCTTTTTCCCTGAGATGGGTTTCCTGTAAGCAGCAAAATGTTGGGTCCTGTTTGTGTAGCCAGTCTATTAGTCTATGTCTTTTTATTGGGGAATTGAATCCATTGATATTAAGAGATATTAAGGAAAAGTAATTTTTGCTTCCTATTATTTTTGTTGGTAGAGTTGGCACATTGTGTTCTTGTGTCTGTCTTCTTTTAGGTTTGTTGAAGGATTACTTTCTTGCTTTTTCTAGGGCGTGGTTTGTGTCCTTGTATTTTTTTTTCCCTGTTATTATCCTTTGAAGGGCTGGATTCGTGGAAAGATAATGTGTGAATTTAGTTTTGTCATGGAATACTTTGGTTTCTCTATCTATGATAATTGAAAGTTTGGTTGGGTATAGTAGCCTGGGCTGGCATTTGTGTTCTCTTAGTGTCCGTATAACATCTGTCTAGAATCTTCTGGCTTTCACAGTCTCTGGTGAAAAATCTGGTGTAATTCTGATAGGCCTCCCTTTATATGTTACTTGACCTTTTTCCCTTACTGCTTTTAATATTCTATCTTTATTTAGTGTATTTGTTGTTCTGATTATTATGTGTCAGGAGGTATTTCTTTTCTGGTCCAGTCTATTTGGAGTTCTGTAGGCTTCTTGTATGTTCATGGGCATCTCTTTCTTTAGGTTTGGGAAGGTTTCTTCTATAATTTTGTTGAAGATATTTGCTGGCCCTTCAAGTTGAAAATAGCCATTCTCATATACTGCTATTATTTGTAGGTTTGGTTTTCTCATTGTGACCTGGATGTTTTTAGTTAGGATCTTTTTGCATTTTCCATTTTTTTGATTATTCTGTCCATGTTTTCTACGGAATCTTCTGCACCTGAGATTCTCTCTTCCATCTCTTGTATTCTGTTGCTTATGCTCGCATCTATGGTTCCAGATTTCTTTCCTAGGGTTTCTAACTCCAGCGTTGCCTCACTTTGGGTTTTCTTTATTGTGTCTACTTCCCTTTTTAGGTCTAGTATGGTTTTGTTCATTTCCATCACCTGTTTAGATGTGTTTTCCTGTTTTTCTTTAAGGACTTCTTCCTGTTTGGTTGTGTTTTCCTGTATTTCTTGTAACTCTTTAGCAGTGTTCTCCTGTATTTCTTTAAGTGAGTTATTAAAGTCCTTCTTGATGTCCTCTACCATCATCATGAAATATGCTTTTAAATCTGGGTCTAGCTTTTTGGTTGTGTTGGGGTGCCCAGGACTGGGTAAAGTGGGAGTGCTGCATTCTGATGATGGTGAGTGCTCTTGGTTTCTGTTAGAAAGATTCTTACATTTGCCTTTCGCCATCTGGTAATCTCTGGAGTTAGTTGTTATAGTTGTCTCTGGTTATAGCTTGTTCCTCTTGTGATTCTGTTAGCCTCTATCAGCAGACCTGGGAGACTAGCTCTCACCTCTGAGTTTCAGTGGTCAGAGCACTCTCTGAAGGCAAGCTCTCCTCTTTCAGGGAAGGTGCACAGATATCTGGCATTTGGACCTGTCTCCTGGCAGAAGATGAAGGCCCCAAACAGGGCCTATCCCAGAAGCTGTTAGCTTCCGTAGTCCATACTCTCACCTGCGTAGACTAGTCTCAGAGGGATTCGGGAACCAAGATGGCTCCCCCAGGTGCTCTGGCAAAGCCCTCCCAGGTGGGGCAGACACCTCTCCTCTGGCAGGGAAGGTGCCCAGATGTCTGGAGCTGGAAACAGTGTCTGCCTCAGAAGCTGTCCTCTAGGGACCTTGGGAGTGTCTGCTGACTCTGTGCCCAAAGTGACCTTGTGCTGGCACTGACCGGAAGGGATTTATGACCCTGGTCAGGCCGGGTTTTCTGCTTCCCTAATGCTGTCTTGGGTCCTGCATGATTGGATTGGAACAGAAGTTGTGTTCTACTCACCAGAGGTTCTAAGATTGCGTAGAGAGTCCTCTAGGGACCTTGGGTGTGTCCTCCGACTCTGTGCCCAGGTGACCCAGTGCTGGTGCTGACAGGAAGGGTGACAATGAGGTTTCTAGAAGTAATTGACTTGTTTCTTTGAAAGCCCTGCTACAGAGAACCCAAGTAATGACCATCTAGAAAACATGTTTATCAATAACCTAACCGTCTTTACCTTGCCACTCACTGGTTACTCCTAGCAACTGTCATTCTCAGGTCAATAAAAGAAGCTTTTAGCCTTCATCCGTGTTCAATCCCATTTTGCCTTATAATTGCCAGCTTGTAAAAGACAGTTAATTCTGCATACTTTCCCCTAAAGAAAAGACTGCAAAATCTTACATCTTTATCTCTCTTCATTCTCTCCAATATGTTAGTTATTTCAATTGGGATATTAATAGTCCTTTGGAAAATTTCAACTTTGAATCTCAAACTTGAGTTTCATGACAACACTATAACTCACAAATTTAATTATAGACATGTGATAGGTAAAAGTATTTCTAGATTTTTGGGACATACAACAGATATTTATTTCTACAGTGGTCTCTGGGCTATAGGAACTTTAGATTTCACTTCCCAGTTCTCTAGTAGCACTAGAATATAAACATCTGCTTTGTCAATCCTCCTAGGCAAAATACTGGATGAAAAGGTGAAAGTATCTAAATGTTCCATCTCTAGCCCTGGGTGAAGACATGGAATTCTAAGCTAGTCAAAAGGAGAGTGAAAAGACTTATCTCTTTATTGAGAAAATGTACCTCTCCTTGCCAAAGGCCTCTTCTCAGTGAAGATGCTTAGAGCATCTTGCAGAATGCACTATGATTCTGGTTAGCCTACTTTTTCTCAGAAAACATTTTTTTTATTTATCTTTATCTCCTTTTAAGGTACTAGATAGATGCTATACATGCTTTTCCTGGAATTCTGGAATTTTCAATTTTTCTTTTTTCTTTATGACTGGTATATATTAAGTAATATTTTATTAATTCTATGTGAAATGTTATACTGTATTTTGATCATATCATCCCTCCTGCATTTCCTCCAAGATAGATCCCCCACACATTCACTGAAATTTGTGTTCCCTTCTTCCTTCTTTATTTGAACTCACCAAGTCCAATTTGTCTTGGTCTTGGGTATAAATCCCTCTGTGGAGAATAATTGACTTACCTGAGGCCACACCATTAAAACAGAATGACTACCCTCCTGTCAGCAACTACTAAATGTCAATATCTCCTCAGCTAGGGGTGAGATTGCTGCCCCTTTTCTCGCGCGCACTATCGTCTTGCCAGCAAGAACACACACACAAACAACCGGATCCTTCTGCAGCAATGCTTTATTATGCTAGCTTCAGCATGAAGAGGAAGACCCCGAGCCCCAAAAAGGCGCTGCTTATATACACCTCAGTGCGGTGTGTCCACACCTGATTGGCTGCTCTCTCTCAGCATGCCCCGGGATGGGCAGTGACTTGGCGCGAACACACTCTTGCACATGTGCACACTGCTTGTCTACCAATTAGGCCACGCAGGCACAGCAGAAACCGCTTCCCACACCCTTTTCCATTCCTCCTCGCTGAGATTTTTGTCTGCCTGGAGTTTACATAGGTCTTGTTTGCACAATCATTTTCCCAGGCTTTCTCTGAAGCTTCCATATGTTCACAGCAGAATTGCTTGGGGCCCTCCATTGCCAATGGCATAGGTTTCTCTATCCTCCATTGCCAATGGCATAGGTTTCTCTATCCTCCATTGCCAATGGCATAGGTTTCTCTATTTTTCTTCTCCACCTGATTTCTCCTTCAGCTGCCAAATTCTGCTGCTCCTGTGTCTTTTTGTTTTTCTCTTCAAGTCAAGAGATCCATCCCATGATCAGCATCCAAACGCTGACACCATTGCATTCACTAGCAAGATTTTGCTGAAAGGACCCAGATAGAGCTGTCTCTTGTGAGACTATGCCGGGGCCTAGCAAACACAGAAGTGGATGCTCACAGTCAGCTAGTGAATGGATCACAGGGCCCCCAATGGAGGAGCTGGAGAAAGTACCGAAGGAGCTGAAGGGATCCACAACCCTATGGGTGGAACAACATTATGAACTAACCAGTACCCCAGAGCTCTTGATTCTAGCTGCATATGTATCAAAAGATGGCCTAGTTGGCCATCACTGGAAAGAGAGTCCCATTGGACATGCAAACTTTATATGCCCCAGTACAGGGGAAAGCCAGGGCCAAAAAAATGGGAATGGGTGGGTAGGGAAGTAGGGGGGAGGGTATGGGGGACTTTTGGGATAGCATTGGAAATGTAATTGAGGAAAAGATGTAATAAAAAAATTATTATTAAAAAAAAAAGAAAGCTGTTGAGAGTCCTTTTGAGTCTGTTTCCAAGTTCTTTTGCTGATGAGACTAGAAAGACCAAAAGGGAACCTCAGTTTCCTCAGTAACACCATTTTTTTCTGATGTGCAAAAATGTGCATGCTTTATTCTACTTGAGAATCTTTGACACACTCCTTACTCCTTGTACTGGTTTGTTTTGGTCAATTTGATACAAACTGGAATCATCTGGGTAGAATTAAGTTCAGTTGGAGAATTGTCTCCATCAGATATGCCTGCAAGCATGTCTGTGATGCACTTTTCTTCTTGATGACAGGTGAGAGGAGACCATCCTATCATGAGTATTGTCAGGTAGCAGTAGCAGGTAGTACTGGGCTATATAAGAAAGCAAGCTGAGCAAGCCCTGTGGAGTAAGCCAGTAAGCAGCACTTCCATGTGATCTCTACTCCACTTCCTGCATTCAGATTCCTCTTTTGAGTTCTTGTTCTGACTTCCCTTGATGACAGGGGGACTGTAGCATATAAGATAAAATCAATCTTTTTTTTTCCCCAGTTGCTTTTGATCTGTACTTTATCACAGTGCCAGAGAAGCAAACTAGAACACTCCTACAGGTTCTCTGTCTTAGTCACCCCATTTCTTCCTCAATAATCCTCATGATCTTTGAATATATTGTGAAGAAAATTTGAGGATTTCCTAAAGCCAGAAACAAATACCAAATGAAAGGCTCTGGATCTTATTAGTCATATCAGAATCAGAAAGGGATAGTATTACGATATCATTAAAACAGAACAATACATAATACTCTTAAGGCAACCCAAATTTAAGTTATTGCAGCAAGTATAAAAGAAGAAAATGCCTACCATCTGTCAAACTAAACATCTGAAAGACAATAGAATTCATCCAACTACTTCCAGAATTAGCTTTTTGGTGGGAGTGCTTTAGTAAAATATGCTTCAGAGTAAACTCAGGTGATTTCAACAAGAAATACACACACATGCCCACAGCTCGAATGAGTGACATATCCATTGTTACACAGTCTCATAAAGTTGATGTTTATAAAATTGAATTCTGTTTTACAAAGAATTCTGCTGGAAGAAAGTTGTTAATGGCAGAACTGTGCATAGTAACAGCAGAATTCCCCTAATTAAAATATTTTGCTATGAAAGATATTTTCCACAATTTTCAACCATGGAATCATTAATATTGCTGTTTTAATTGTGGTAATTTATTGACTTTGCTTTTAAAATTAAATAAAAGCACATTTGAAGTCAAGGTAAATATAACAAAATCACCAGCAATTATATCTGCAAAATACAGAAATTATAATCAGGAAAGCATAAATTTTTACAGAAAATGAATCTTTTTTTCATGGTTGAGAACCCACATGTAGTAAATTTGCAATTATTTATTATCTATTTCAGCAAATATAAACATTCTATAAAATTTATCTTGCTTTGAGGTCTACATGTATGCAATATTTCTTAGTACTGTCTGATAGATTTGTGTGCAATTATTTGAATACAGGAAGATTAAAAAAATTTAATGTTTTTCCTGTTAATAAACATTGAAATAATTTAGATAGGTACTCCTTGGGATAAGTAGAACACCACACTTCTGGTTCTGATCACTCAATTTTGTGCCATATGCTCTGGAATCACGATTTATCTTGCTCCATCTTGAGCAACTACAAAGAATTTAAGTCAGAAGACTGGCAGAAATAGTTCACTGGACCTATAAAAAACAGCAAAGAGAGCTTGCATGTCAACAATATGTGGGTTACCAAGACGGAAGCCACCTCTCTTTGTGAATTCATGTGGCTAGCTTAAATATGATCACTACATGGTGACTGGAGTTGTAGTGACTCTGAGGAAAAACATCTTATCCATAAGGCACCCAAGAATTATATATACTTTAGCATTTTAGAGTTACAGTCCTTTTACCTGAACTACAAGAATTTCCTTGTGGTGTGTGTGTATGTATGTGTGTGTGTGTGTGTGTGTGTGTGTGCATCTGTGTGGATAAGACTGGGTTCTAATAATTTTATGAATACTGTTTATCACAGTCTACCTAGCAGATCATTAGAATCAGATGGCTACTGTACATTGGTTCTCAGCCTAAGCAGATTAAAACCCAAATCATAGGATTAGACATAGTATAAGAAAATTAAACTCAACTAAGCAGAAACTTTCAGCTAACCTCTACCTTTTATCCAATTTTATTTTTATTTTACATTTTATCCAATCAAATATGTAAGTCTCTTCTATTTTCAACTTTATTTTTTTATATTTTCTTTTATTATTATTAATCATCCATTTATTTACACCTCAATGATATCCCACTTCCACTTCCTGGTTACCCTCCACCACCACCACCCCATCCACATCTGTCCTTCCCCTCTTTTGCCTGTATTAGAGTGCTCCCCAACCAACCCACACTCTCCCGCTCCACAGCTCCAACTTCCCTCTACTCTGTAGCATCAAACCTCTCCTGGACCAAGGTCCTCTCCTCCCATCACTCTAGCAAGGCCTTCCTCTGCTACATGTGTATCTGGAGCCAAAGATACACTCCTTGGTTGGTGGTCTAGTCTCTGGGAGAACTGGGTAGTCAGGCCAGCCTATGTTGTTCTTCCATTGGGGTTGCAATTCCCCTCTGCTCCTCTAGTCCTTCTGCCAGCTTCCCCACCAGGTTCACTGAGTTCAGCCTGAAGGTTGGCTCCAAGCATCTGACTTTGCTTTTGTCAGTTGCTGACCAGACCTCCTCAAGAACTGCCACATTTGGTTCCTGCTGTAAGCACCTCTTGATCAGGGCAACAGTGTTGGGTTTAGTGTCTGCAGACATGATGTATCCCTAGGTGGGGCCATTCCCAGGTTGGCCCTTCCTTCAGTCTCTGTTCGATTTTTTGTCCCTGTTCTTCCTTTGGACAGGAATATTTCTGGGTTAAAAAACTTTGAGATGGGTAGGTGGCTCCATCCCTCGATCAGGGGCTGTGCCTATCTACTGGACCAGGTCTATCTCTCCCATCTCTGAGCATTACAGCTAAAATCAATCCCATTAGGTCCTGGGAGCCTCATGTTTTCTGGTGTCTGGGACCCTCCAGTGGCTATCCCCAGTCCCTCATCCCCCCTGCTACATATTTTTATTTGAATTCCTGACTCTCTGTACCTCTCTCACATCTTCCCCAGCTTCTGATACTGCCACCCTTATTTCCTCCTCCCCATTTCTCCCTCCCTTGTCCCCTTCTCCTTCCATCTCCCACAATTGTCCCATTCCTCTTCAATGCGAGACTGAAGCATCTACCCCCTGATCTTCCTTCCTTTTGCGCTCCATGTAGTCTGTAGGTTGTACCATTGGCATAGGCATAAGTTAGTATCCACTTATCAATGAGTACATACCATGGGTGTTGTTTTGTGTCTGGGTTACCTCACTCAGAATAATATTTTCTAGTTCCATCCATTTGTCTGGAAATTTCATGAAAGCGCTGTTTTTCATTGCTGCATAGTACTACATTATGTAAATGTAACAAATTTTCTGTATCCATTCTTCTGTTGAGGGACATCTGGGTTCTTTCCAGCTTCTGGTTGTTATAAATAAAGCTGCTATAAACATAGTAGAGTGTGTGTCCTTATTATAGGTTGGAGCATCTTTTGGGTATATGCCTAGGAGTAGTATAGTTGGGTCCTCCGGTAGTAATATGTCCAATTTTCTGAGGAACCACCAGACTGATTTCCAGAGTGGTTGTACCAGCCTGCAACCCCACCAACAATGAAGGAGTGTTCCTCTTTCTCCACATCCTCGCCAGCATCTGCTGTCTCCTGAGTTTTTTATCTCAGCCAGTCTGACTGGTGTGCAGTGGAATTTCAGGGTCATTTTGACTTGCATTTCCATGAGGACTAAGGATGTTGAACATTTCTTTAAGTGTTTCTCAGTCATTTGAGATTTCTAGGTTGAGAATTCTCTATCTCTGTACTCCCCTTTTTAATTGGGTTATTTGGTTCTCTGGTGTCTGCCTTCTTGAGTTCTTTGAATATTTTGGAAGTTAGCTCTGTTTGGATGTAGGGTTGGTAAATATCTTTTCCCAATCTGTGGGTTGCTGTTTTGTCCTACTGATAGTATACCTTGCTTTAACCAACCTCTTCAATTTTATGAGATCCTATTGATTGTTGCTCTTAAACCATAAGCCATTGGTGTTCTGTTCAGGAAGTTTTCCCTTGTGCCCAAATACTTGAGGCTCTTCCCCACTTTCTCTTTTATTAGATCCAGTGTATCTAATTTTATGTAGAGGTCCTTGATCCACTTGGACTTGGGCTTTGTGCAAGGTGATAGGTATAGATCAAGTTGCATTCTTCTACATGCAGATTATCAGTTGAACCAGCACCATTTGTTGAAAATGTTGTCTTTTTTTCTGGTGGATGGTTTTAGCCCCTTTGTCAAAGTTCAAGTGACCATATGTGTGTGGGTTCATGTTTGGGTCTTCAATTCTATTCTATTGATCTATTTGCCTGTTTCTGTACCAATATCATCCAATTTTTATCACTATTGCTCTATCATATAGCTTGAGGTCTAGGATGGTGATTCCCCCAGAAGCTCTTATATTGTTGTGAATAGTTTTTGCTATCCTTGGTTTTTTGTTAATCCAAATGAATCTGAGTATTGCTCTTTCTAAGTCTATGAAAAATTGAGTTGGAATTTTGATGGGGATTGCATTGAATCTGTAGATTGCTTTTGGTAAAATGGCCATTTGTACTCTATTAATCCTGCCAATCCATGAGCATGGGAGATCTTTCTATCTTCTGAGGACTTCTTTGAATTTTTTTTTCTTCAGAGACTTGAAGTTCTTGTCATACAGATCTTTCACTTGCTTGGGTAGAGTCACACCAAGATATTTTATATTGTTTGTGACTATTGTGAAGTCAGTTTTTTCCCCTGATTTCTTTCTCATCTCTTTTATCCTTTGAGTAGAGGAAGGATACTACTGATTTGTTTGAGTTAATTTTATACCCAGCTACTTTGCTGAAGTTGTTTATCAGCTGTAAGAGCTCTCTGGTAGAATTTTGAGTGTCACTTATGTATACTATCATATCTGCAAATAGTGATGATTTGACTTCCTTTGATCTCTAAACCACAAAAAGACCCAACAAAGAAAGAGAACACAGACCAATTTCCCGTATGAATATCAATGCAAAAATACTTAATAAAATTTTCACAAACCAAATTCAAGAGCACATCAAAATGATCATCCACCATGATCCCTTGATCATGCTTCATCCCAGGGACTCAGGGATGGCTCAATATACGGAAACCCATCAATGTAATCCAATATATAAACAAGCTCAAAGAAAAAAAAACACATAATCATCTTATTAAATGTGGAAAAAGCCTTTGACAAAATACAACACCTGTTCACATAAAAAAGTATTGGAGAAATAAGGAATTCAAGGTGCATACCTAAGTATAATAAAAGCAATATACAGCAAAACAATTGCCAACATCAAACTAAATGGGGAGAAACTCAAAGCAATCCCATTAAATTCCAGGACTAGATAAAGCTGTCTACTCTCTCCATACCTATTCAATATAGTACTTGAAGGTCTAACCAGAGCAATTATACAACAAAAAGAGATTGACTTTAGTTTTTACAATGTCTATCATGAGTGATCAATCATGGTCTGAAATATCAAACAGAAAATACCAGAAATAAGTAATTATATGTTCCCATAATGCATCTTTCTAAATAACATTTGAAATCTTGTGGTGCCCAGCTCCCTCCTATTGGAGACTCAAGAGAGGTTCTCCAATATATCTATGCTATATATACCATCTGCTTACCCTCTGCTTTGTAACCATCCCATTACCAGCGTATACTGCTTACATTAAAACAATCCTTACTCTACTGAGCAATGACTCCCAAATACAGCAAGTAGTTAATGTTGATAAGTTGAATATGTCAAAGAGACATTACAATGTGCATCTTTTAAGAGAAAATGTGAACATTTGGGCTTCCTGAGGATGTCAGGCAGTTTTTAATTTTTCTGATAATACATGTGAAAAGATTAAATATTGTTCTTTGTTTGTTTTGTTTTGTTTTTGTTTTTGTTTTTGCATGTGGCTTCAAGGGCATTTCAGTATGTTACATAAATTGGCCTCATTTTAGGGGCTATGACAAAGCAAAGCATCCTTTCAGTGACTTGTGCTATATTCTCAGAGCAGAGAAGATAAGTGGCACTTATCTTCCCAATACTCACTTCATGGACACACTCCAGGACTATACTTCTTGTAAATCTAGGTCACATTTCCTTATGTTACCATAACCTATAATAGTTGCCTACTTTTGAGAGGAAGCCTTTTCTTCTTTCTTTCTTTCTTCCTTTCTTTCTTTCATATTTTCTTCATTTACATTTCAAATGCTATCCCCAAAGCCCCCTATACCCTCCCCCAACCCTGCTCCCCAACCCACCCACTCCCAATTCCTGGCCCTGGCATTCCCCTGTACTGAGGCATATGATCTTCGCAAGACCAAGGGCCTCTCCTCCCACTGATGTCCGACTAGGCCATCTTCTGTTACATTTGCAGCTAGAGACATAGCTCTGGAGGTGTAGTGTTCAGTTCATATTGTTGTTCCTCCTATAGGGTTGCAGACCCCTTTAGCTCCTCCAGTACTTTCTCTAGCTCCTTCATTAGGGGCCATGTGTTCCATCCAAGAGATGACTGTGATCATCCACTTCTGTATTTGCCAGGCACTGGCATAGCCTCATAAGAGAGAGCTATATCAGGGTCCTATCAGCAAGATCTTTCTGGCATATGCAATAGTGTCTGGGTTTGGTAGTTGTATATGGGGTGTGTACTGGCTAGTTTTGTGTCAACTTGACACAGCTGGGGTTATCACAGAGAAAGGAGCTTCAGTTGAGGAAATGCCTCCATGAGATCCAGCTGTAAGGCATTTTCTCAATTAGTGATCAAGGGGGAAATGCCCCTTGTGGGTGGGACAATCTCTGAACTGTAGTCTTGGGTTCTATAAGAGAGCAGGCTGAGAAAGCCAGGGGAGGCAAGGCAGTAAAAAACATCCCTCCATGGCCTCTGCATCAGCTCCTGCTTTCTTACCTGCTTGAGTTCCAGTCCTGACTTCCTTAGTGATGAACAACAGTATGGAAGTATAAGCCAAATAAATCCTTTCCTCCCCAGTTTGCTTCATGGTCATGATGTTTTGTCCAGGAATAGAAACCCTGACTAAGACAAATTGGCACCAGCATAGTGGGGTATTCCTGTAATAACCTGACCATGTTTTGGGGAGGACTGTGGAAGGACTTTGGAACTTTGAGCCAGAAGATCTATTCGGTGTTAAGAGCTCTTTGGGATGTTGTGTAGGAGCTTGGAAGATAATGTTGAGAACAGTGCAGAAGATGGAGGCCTGGCTTGTGAAATTTCAGAGGGAAAAATTAAAGACTCTTTTTCAGGGCCATGGCTATTTGGAAGTTTGATTATTCTGTGGTTCTGGTTAGCTGGGGCTGAAGAATCAGCTGTGATTAACAAGATACCAGAACTACTAAAGCAAAACCTTTGCATTACTGGGACTATTGATGCTGGTTAGCTGGAGCTAAGAAATGAGTGGTGATTAATAAGAGACCAGCATCATTGAGGTGACATCTTCTGGGAAGTGTTTTCTGAAAGCACAAAGAGGCTGTGTTCCAGAGATAGCCAAGTTTGTACTCCTGCTGCAGCAGGACTTGGTAATGTGTAAGGGTCACCCAGGTGGTACTGGTTTTGAAGGCATGAAGGAGTCACGCAGAGCAGCTGAGGCTTGGCACTGTGAGAGGCCATGGAAGGCCATTGGTGAAGGTGCAGCCTCACTTGCAATTGACAGCCCAGGACTGAAGGGGTCATGCAGTGTTTTGGAGATGCCAGCCCATGAGATGACCACCAAGAGCAGCAGCAGTGGAGTACAGGCATCTGGAGCCTAGAGGACAGGACAACGCGTGTGCTACAAAGGGCATGGCTGGAGAAGTGACCCAAGCCCTTGGAGGAGCCCAGAAGATTGTGAGTTGGATCCTAGACATTGGATGGTTGGAGATTGATTTTTGCTTTTGATTGTGACTCTGCCCTGATATTTTTCCCTCTTGAAGGAAGAAACTATTTTAGTGGATCCCACAGTTAAGAGACTTTTAATTGTAAAGAGAATTTGGATTTTAAAAGAGATTGATATTTTAAAGAGATTGAATTTTTTTTTTTCTTCGAGACAGGGTTTCTCTGTATAGCCCTGGCTGTCCTGGCACTCACTTTGTAGACCAGGCTGGCCTCGAACTCAGAAATCCGCCTGCCTCTGCCTCCCGAGTGGAATTTTTAAGAATATGTAAAGACTGTGGGACTTTTAAAGTTATTTAGATCTTGGGGATGAATAAGAATGTAAGGGTTGAGGCTTACTAGTGATGTGTTTGTGTGTGAAGTTGACAAGGGGTCAATTGTACTGACTGGTTTTCTGTGTCAACTTGACACAGCTGGAGTTATAACAGAGAAAGGAGCTTCAGTTGAGGAAATGCCTCCATGAGATCCAGCTGTAAGGCATTTTCTCAATTAGTGATCAAGGGGGAAAGGCCCCTTGTGGGTGGGACCATCTCTGGACTATAAGAGAGCAGGCTGAGAAAGCCAGGGGAGGCAAGCCAGTAAAGAATATCCCTCCATGGCCTCTGCATCAGCTCCTGCTTTCTTACCTGCTTGAGTTCCAGTCCTGACTTCCTTGGTGATGAACAACAGTATGGAAGTATAAGCCAAATAAATCCTTTCCTCCCCACTTTGCTTCGTGGTCATGATGTTTTGTCCAGGAATAGAAACCCTGACTAAGACAGAATGGATTCCCGGGTAGGGCAGTCTCTAGATGGTCCTTCCTCTGTCTCAGCTCCAAACTTTGTCTCTGTAACTCCTTCCATGGGTATTTTGTTCCCCTTTCTAAGAAGGAGCAAAGTATCCAAACTGTGGTCTTTCTTCTTGAGTTTCATGTTTCACAAATTGTATCTTGGATATTCTAAGTTTCTGGGCTAATATCTACTTATCTGTGAGTACATATTATGTGTGTTCTTTTGTGATTGGGTTACCTCATTCAGGATGATATCCTCCAGATACATCCATTTGACTAAGTATTTCATAAATTCATTGTTTTTAATTGCTGAGTAGTACTCCATTGTGTAAATGCACCACATTTTTTGTATCCATTCCTCTGTTGAGGGACATCTGGGTTCTTTCCAGCTTCTGGATATTATAAATAAGGCTGCTATGAACATAGTGGAGCTTATGTCCTTATTACCAGTTGGAACATCTTCTGGGTATATGCCCAGGAGAGGAACTGCTGGATCTTCTGGTAGTACTATGTCCAATTTTCTGAGGAACCACCAGACTTATTTCCAGAGTGGTTGTACCAGCTTGCAATCCCACTAACAATGGAGGAGTATTCTTCTTTCTCAACATCCTTGCCAGCATCTGCTGTCACATGAATTTTTGATCTTAGCCATTCTGACTGGTATGAGGTGGAATCTCAGGGTTGTTTTGATTTGCATTTCCCTGGTGATTAAGGATATTGAACATTTTTTCAGGTGCTTCTCAGCCATTCGGTATTCCTCAGTTGAGAATTCTTTGTTTAGCTCTGTACCCCATTTCTTAGTAGGGTTATTTGATTTTTCTGTAGTCCAGCTTCTTGAGTTCTTTATATATATTGGATATTAGTCCCCTATCTCATTTAGGATAAGTAAAGATCCTTTTCCCAATCTGTGGGTGGCCTTTTTGTCTTATTGACAGTGTCTTTTGCCTTACAGAAGCTTTACAATTTTCTGAGGTCCCATTTATCAATTCTTGATCTTACAGCACAAGCCACTTGTGTTCTGTTCAGGTATTTTTCCCCTGTACCCATATCTTTGAGGCTTTTCCCCACTTTCTCCTCTATAAATTTCTGTGTCTCTAGTTTTATGTGGAGCTCCTTAATCCAATTAGAATTGAGCTTTGTACAAGAAGATAAGAATGGGTCAATTCGAATTCTTCTACATGATAACCACTAGTTGTGCCAGCACCATTTGTTGAAAATGCTCCCCTCCCCCCACTGCTAGATGGTTTTATCTCCCTTGTCAAAGATCAAGTAACCATAGGTATGTAGGTTCCTTTCTGGGTCTTCAATTCTATTCTCTTGGTCTATTTGTCTGTTGCTATACCAGTTCCATGCAGGTTTTATCACAATTGCTCTGTAGTACAGCTTTAGGTCAGGCATGGTGATTCCACCAGAGGTTCTTTTATCCTTGAGAAGATTTTTTGCTATCCTAGGTCTTTTTGTTATTCCAGATGAGTTTGCAAATTACCCTTTCTAACTAGGTGAAAAATTGAGTTGGAATTTTGATGGGGATTTCATTGAATCTGTAGATTGTAGAGCAAGCCTTTTCACACAGGAGTTGTGGTAAGGCATCTATGATCCAAGCAGACAAGGAAGGAAGGAAGGAAGGAAGGAAGGAAGGAAGGAAGGAAGGAAGGAAGGAAGAAAGAAAGAAAGAAAGAAAGAAAGAAAGAAAGAAAGAAAGAAAGAAAGAAAGAAAGAAAGCATCAACCAAAATCCATGCTGTGGTCACAATGTCTATGTCATTCACTTCATCTCATCATTGCAGTTACTGGATCATCTCACAATAAAATGGTAAATAAAAAGAACTTTAAATAAAATGTATGATATTATGATTTTTTATAAAAAAAATATTATCCCCTATTCTAGTTACTGTCTGTGTATACTTTGTAAACTAATATACCATAGGTGTGTGCACATTGCAACAAGTGCATGTAGAGTCTAACATAGTTTGTGGTTCCTTCAAGTCCAGCAGGGATTTTAGAAAGTAAGCCAGACACCACCCCTGTCCCCCAAGCTCCCACGGGGCTTTTAGAAAGTCAATCAGACCCTCCAGAGCTCCCAAGGACAAAACCACCAATCAAAATACACATGGAGGGACCCATGGCTCCAGCTGCATATGAAGCAGTGATTGCCTTATCTGGCAATCTGGCAATGGGAGGGCTGTGAAGGCTGGATGCTGCAGTGTAGGGGATTGCTAGGGTGGTGAGGCAAAAGTGAGTGGGTTAGGGAGGGAGCACGCTCATAGAAGCATGGATAGGAGATGGGATAGGGACTTTGTGGAGAAGAAACCTGGAAGGAGGACATTTGAATTGTAAATAAATAAAATAACCAATAAAATATATTTTTTAAAGTTCATGCTTTGAAAACAATGTAAAAGAATTGTCTTCTCAAAAACAGTAAAAAATATTTATCTTATGTAAACTAAATGGATACAGAACATAGGAGGCCTAGTAATTCCATATTCATGAATAATTAAGATAAACTCTTTAAAATTTAATTCCTTAAACTTTCATTAATGATACAAAATATTAGGTTTCATTAGGACACTTCCACATATATATGTAAAATGTACTTTGTTCAAATCCACCCTTGTGCAACTAGTTTTTAGGTAAAACTACACAGACTAGGGAAGAAAGAACATGAGTTGAGAACATCAGATTGGCCTGTGGGAAATATTGTGGAGTGCTTTCTTGGTTAATGATCAATATAGGAGGACCAAGCTCACCATGGGCTGGTGTTTCAGGGTGCTGTAAGAAAGCAGGCTCAGCAAGTCATAAGCAGCCAGTAAGCTCCGAAACCTTTGCATCAGTTCCTGCCTCCAGGTTCCTGTGCTGCTGGAGTTGCTGCCTGGACTTCTCTCAGTGATGGACTGTTATCTAGAGGCGTAGGTCAGTGTTTGTTCACAGTAGGTCGAACCCTAAGACAATTCCGTATTACCTTTGATGTAGGCTTTTTACTTCCAATCTGGGATTTCTATCCTGCCTTTAACCATTCAGTTCCTGGATAAAAGACACACAATTTAAACAACACAAGAGCTAGGTAGATATCTACCCTCTACGCTATTAGAATCTACTTTCCTATTGATAACCCTGAGTTATTAGTTACTATTTTTCATCTGGGCTACTCTTCTCTACAATTGGCCAGCCCTTGGGACCACATTGTCATGACTGCTAACCCATGGTGTCATCCCCCTCCTCCTCCTCCTTTGTCCTCTTCTTATCTCTCTTCCCCAACCAAGTCACTCCAAACCCACCTACCTCTAATCCCCCCAATAATTATCTGTAGCTAATCTTATTTAACCAATAGTTTGGAATCAAGAAACCAGGTTTGCACAACAAAATCTTGTAAACAAGAGAAGTCACGGGCCTAGACCCCCCAGGTATAGGATTTGGCTTTTTAGTACAGAGCACAGACCAAACCTCAAGGACCTTCTTGTCCTCTTTCTGCCCCCTGCTCTCTTGCCAATCCCAAATAATTATTATGCTTTCATGGCTCTTCTTTAACAAAATTGCAGATATTATTTGATATTTGTCTTTATGAGTCTAGACTTCAAACTTGTACCTTTCTGATGGCCAAAAGTATTAAACCCATTTATCCTGTATTTATTGACCACTTTACTAATTTCAGAGATATCTGGTAAAAATAAATTTCCATTTGACTATTAGTTATTAATGGGAGAGAGTATTGATTAATTTTATAGTTTTTGTTATTTAAAAATATTTATGTTCATAAACACATGTGCCACAGTAAATATAATAGTTGATGCACCAAGAACATAACAACCTAAAACTCAACTTTTAGCAATCAAAGAGTTAGTTTTTTATACATTCTGGATATAAATAGTAACATGAATAGCTTTTATAGTTTTATCTACTACTTTGTAGTCTGTGTTTTCAGTTATCAGGAGGATTATGTTGTTGTCACATAGAAGTGTCTAAGTCTAACGTTTTCTCATTGGTTAGTTCTTGCTCTTATTTCCTGGTCCATTGGAACCCTGTGCAAGTGCTACTGTATATATCTTGAAGTGTTATCCTTAGGTAATTATGCAGTGGTTTCAATGTCTCTAGTCCTATATTTAGGTCTTTCCTCATTTTTCAGTTTGTTTTCACACAAGGGTCTAGCTTCATTTTTTGCCTGTGTTTATCCAGTGCTACCAGTCCTATTAGTTGAAGAGATATTTCTTTCTTTTATCCCATGTATGCAACTGGCACCTTTACAAAAATGAGTTGTTATTGAAACTTGAGAGGTTTCATTGTTGAGTCCTTCACTCTATACATTGATGTATATGTCTGCTTTGTGCCAGTAAATGCTATTTTTTGTTATGGCTCTGTAGCATAATTTGAAAGTAAGTACCACACCTTCAGAATTACTCATTATATTCGCTTTGCCTATTCAGGGTGGTTTTTACACCTCTATAAACTTTCTACACTCTCGTATTATTGCGAAGAACTTAATTAGAACTTTGAGAATTTATTTGCAAGGTTGATTACTAACTACTTTAAGCTATTTTGAATGGGAATTATTTTCCAGATTTGTCCTTTGTGAAGTCCTTACTACAGAAAATGTTCTGAATTTTGAATATTGACATAAAATCCTGCCACTTTACTCAAAATTTATCAGATCTATGAAATTTCTGGTATTCCCTTGGATCTTTAAAATATAGGACCATGTTGTCTATTTTTTTAAAATATTTTTATTAGGTATTTTCCTCATTTACATTTCCAATGCTATCCTAAAAGTAACCCATACCCTCCCCCCCACACACTCCCCTACCCACCCACTCCCACTTTTTGGCCCTGGCGTTCCTCTGTACTGGAGCATATAAAGTTTGCAAGTCCAATGGGCCTCTCTTTCCAGTGATGGCCAACTAGGCCATCTTTTGATACATATGCAGCTAGAGTCAAGAGCTCTAGGTACTGGTTAGTTCATAATGTTGTTCCACCTATAGGGTTGCAGATCCCTTTAGCTCCTTGGGTACTTTCTCTAGCTCCTCCATTGGGGGCCCTGTGATCCATCCAATAGCTGACTGTGAGCTTCCACTTATGTGTTTGCTAGGCCCCGGCATAGTCTCACAAGAGACAGCTATATGAGGCTCCTTTCAGCAAAATCTTGCTAGGGTATGCAATGGTGTCAGTGTTTGGAAGCTGATTATGGGATGGATCCCTGGATATGGCAGTCACTAGATGGTCCATCCTTTCGTCACAACTCCAAACTTTGTCTCTGTAACTCCTTCCATGGGTGTTTTGTTCTCAATTCTAAGAAGGGGCACAGTGTCCACACTTTGGTCTTCATTCTTCTTGAGTTTCATGGATTTAGCAAATTGTATCTTATATCTTTGGTATTCTAAGTTTCTGTGCTAATATCCACTTATCAGTGAGTACATATTGTGTGAGTTCCTTTGTGATTGTGTTACCTCACACCGGATGTCTTAAAACAGGAATAATTTTACTCTTTCATTTGTTATTTGTATTTTGTTATATATTTTTGCTTTTACTCATAATCAACCTAGGACTTTAAACATTATATTAAATAAAAGCTGAGACAGTAGACAATTGTCTCTTATTTTATTTATTATTTTAGAAGAAATTTTTATAACTTTTCCACTTTTACCACAATACTTACTATAGATTTATTGTATGTGGAGTTATATTCAATCTATTTCTAGCTCATGTTTTTTATCATGAATTAATGCTGAACTTTGTCAAAGGCCTTTTAACATTCATTGAGATTATTATGTGATTTCTATACTTAAATCTATATTCTGTGCTAGATTACATTTACTGATTTGTATATGTTGAACCATCTTTGCATCTCTAGAATGAAACCAAAGCAATCATTGCTTGATCTTAATGAGTTTTCCTTTCATTCAGATTGCAAGTAGTTTACTGAGAATTGTATCTAAGTTCATCATGAAAATTTTCCATAGTATTTTGTTGTAGCATCTTTATTTGCTTAATAGAATAAATTTGTTCATGTTCTTTTCATTTCTATGTAACAAGTTGTGAAGTGTTTTTATTAGCATTTCTCAAGACTGGTTTAGTTTGGCCATATTCCTGTCCAGTCCTGTTCTTTACTCTGTTGAGACACTGTTAATGTTTCAATTTTGTTGCTTGCTATAAAATTGATTAAATTTTATGAATCTTAATTTAATTCATGTGGGCTTTATGTGCCTAGCAGATTATTCATTTCTTTTAGGTTTCCAATGCATTCTTTGATGATTATTTGCATTCAATTGTCACTACTGGAATGCCCCATTTGCATCTTTTTCTTTTGCTATAGCTTTCTTTTGTTGTTTGGCTAAAGTTATACAGATCTTGGTTTTGGTTTTTGTTTTAAGAGCTATCTTTTTGTTTCATTAAATTTTTGTATTGTTCTTTTGGTCTGTATTTCATTAACTTCTGCCCTGATCCTTTTTATTTCTTACTAGTTTTGTATTTAGCTTTTTATTGAGTTTCTAAGGCTTCGAGGAATATAATTGCTTATTTAATACCACTTTTATTTTTGTGTGTATTAGCACTCAAAGCATAAAATTTCTTTTTAGGATTACTTTTGTTAAACAATAGTAGTGAGTTATCCTTGTAGTGCCAATGACCTTCTCTTACTTGTTTTTTACTAGATTTATATAGTCTCAGGCATTAAATATCCTCTGTTTGAGTAGACCTCAAATATAATTAAAAAAAAGTTAGTTATCCTCATAGCAGCCACACCATTACTGCATAACTGTGCATCCTTTACTGACAGGTTGGCATTCTAGTTCCTTGGTCTCACAATTGATCCTTTTCCTCCTCATTCAGTCTTTATACCCCTCTCCGGCACTATGAAATTTTGTCATCAGATAAGGAAAATTTTAGCTCATTGAAAGTTTTCTTTCTAGATCCTGAAACCAAGGTGTATAGTGTCTTCAGCATAAGTGTTTTACCGTTTAGTTCTGGACTATAACCAAGACTAATGTCAATGGTCTGCATATTTGTTAGGATATTTATTGCTGTGGTAACATTATAATCAAAAGCAACTTGAGGAAGAAAGGATTTATTGCAGCTTACGGTTCTCAGGACACCTGAGGATACCATTGCTGATAGAAATCAGGGCAGGAACTCAAGACAAAAATCTGGAAGCAAGAACTGAATCACAGGCCAGAGAGGACTTCAGATTACTGTATTGCTCCTTGTGGTTTTCTCAGTTTGCTTTCATATAAGCCACAGTGGTCAGGGGTCTACTCACATTAGTGGTTAACTAAGAAAATTCCTCCAAAGATGTGCCTATAGGTCATTCCTATGGAAGTGCTTTCTTAATTGAGATTTTTTTTTCTTCTCAGATGATTCTAGCTTGTTTTAAGTTAGGAAATACAAACCTAAACAGGACATACTATATTTTTTGGTGGGCCTGAGTCCTCCTTGACCAAGAACTCATGAAGATGTTTCCTGTTTCAGGCACTGAGATTTGTTTAAAAATGTATGGCTTTTAGGAGCAGCATTATCTAGTCATGGGAGATATATTCCTTCTAAATATTTGAATTTCTATTTGACTTACAAAGTAGTGGAGTTCCACATTGCCTTTCACAGGTGCTTCATTTGACTGACCCTTCTTTATGTCTTGACTCTCCACTACAGCTCTGTGTGAAGCTCTCCATCCCCCATATTCCTTCTCTCTAGTTTCATATCATTTATGTTCTACTGACTGAATTTTCAGTTGAATCTTGTGTTTTCAAATTTTATTTTATTTTAAATCACATGTATGTATGTTTGTTTCTTTCTGTTGTTATATATGTTAATGAAAATGCTCAATGAAGCCATGGGGATCAAATCTTCCTGGAACTAGAGTTATAAGAAGCTGTAACATGTGATCTGCGAACATGATCTCACAGCAGTTGTAATTGTCTGCACTGGGCCTGGATAAAACTAGGTCTGTCAATAGACAACTTGTGAATCCAGAAAGGGCTTTTGGGGCCCCATATCTCTCTGCTGAATAATTGCCTACTTCTGGGTTCTATGAGGTCTTCAGTTAGATACTTGATGGTGAGCCCACCAGGTTTAGGGGCCCTGTCCTATTGAAAAGAAATTATAGACTCAGAAAGACAGATTAACTTCAGTTGTGTACCCACTGGTGACCCCACCAGGCTCTAGGGGATAATTCCAATTCAGTGATCACACAGGTGGTCCTGGTTGATTTAAATGTGTCACAACACAAAGGTGAAAGCCATGAATATTGGAAAATAAGTAGTAGGGACAAAGAGGAGACAGATAGGATAATGAAGAGATAAAGACTGGGGGACTAATAAGAATAAGCTATATGCAAATGTGAAAGTGGCAATAATTAACTAGATATCTCTAGGTTAAAATGATTTTGGGTTTTTTTAGGGTTTTTTTTTTTGGAAGGAGTTCTTCCTTTATATCTATATTCAGAATTCTTCCTTTATATCTATAGAATGCCTCTAAAACTCAAAGACTAGGGAGTGGAAACTGAAAGCAAAAGGTCCAGTTTGAAATGAGACAGAATCACAGAAAACACCTTTACAGAGTTATAGAGTTTAATCTCCATTAAAAAAATAAATTTCAGGCTTGACATTACACCTCCAAACTCACTCTCTATTAAAAACAGGCGTAACAATTTACTTTTAAGAATAAAGCTCTCAGTGGTCCTATCAATGGCAGAATTCATATATTCATAATCCTCCCTCTTTACCTCTGTTTTCTTTTATCTACTCCTCATTCATTATTTAAATTTCATAAATTCCCTACATGGCTATGATGTATAATAATCATGTTCAAGCCTTATTCTCTACCTCTAGCTCCCTCTATATGAACCTCCTACAATTGTCCTTCTCAACATTTTGTTAATTTTTTTTTAGAAAATATACCCCATTAAATCAAATTAGTACTGGCCTATGTGCACATGGATGTGGGACAGCCACTTGGACAACATTGTGGCACACCTCCAAGGAAAAGTGTCTCTTTACTCACTAAGGATGGGGGTGTTGATGGCCCCTTCACCACCCACGCTGGAATTGTATTTGGCTTGGTCTTGTACAGTCCACCATAGATACTGTGAATTCATGTGCACCATAGTCGTGTCTGGTACAGATGATAGCATCTCACAGAACTTCTTCTTACCCTCTGGCTCTTAAGTTTTTTCTATAGATGCCCCATGTAGGACTGGCTGAGCACTTATTCATGGTCACTGTTCCCATTATGGATTACTAAGTAAAAGTATTTATCAGGCCTGGCTGACTTCCCTATAACTTGTTCCTTATGGCAGGAAAGCTTCAGAGGCATTCAAAACAATACAGGCTATTGTCATTGTCCTTGGTTCCCCACCATTGCTAGTTTTTCAGTCCCTGTTACTGAAAACACCACCCATGTGGGTTGCAGGGCACATATAAATGAATTTTAAAATGACCAAGGTATTTTCTCCATGATTGGCTTTCATAGTGATGGAAGATATTATATGGGCTTGTGAGGTAGGAAAGATATCAGTGGTCTTATGCATCACTGGTGCCTTCCTACAATAATATAAACCTGCCAAGTCAAGATTGGCCTACTTGTGCAATGCAGGCATGACTTTTGTGAAAGTAACCAGTGGTTTTATGATTGGAATTGTGGTCTGCTCCACAGGAAGGGATGCATACGTAAATATAGTCAAACTCCTGAAACTTTGGAAGTAATAGGCTCTAAGAGGAGAGACTATTTCAGCTCTACTGAAAAGTCATGTCATCACACTACCATCTAAATATTTATGTTTATGCCCACTTATTGGTGTTGCTTTCAACCTTGGTCCCAGAAGCTTCTATTTTCGTTGAGAAGTGACTGATTCAGAGATTCATAACTGGTCAGAGTGCTGAAATGAATACCAGAACTTTCAAGACTGAAGATACTCTCTTGTTTGAAGTTTTAATTTTATTTATGAGCTAGAAACTCCACACTAGAAGTGGTCCCAGTGGTTATGTGTCTGTTTTCCATACTCAATGTTGCCTTCAAAATTACTCAATTCTTTTGAAAAAAAGAAACCAAAACGTTTAAAAATAACAGAATTTCATAAAAACAAATTCAGTTATCCTAAATTATTATGAAGTCTTAACCTCAAAGCCAAGAATAAATTAAACAGAACCCAGTGCGCTCTAAGAAAGCAAGCATTTCAGTGATAATTAATGCTGTCCTCCAGCTCATTTCCAGAAGCCACTACTCACATCACTACAGTCCGACCACACCAAGAGTGTGGAAAGATTCCCGAGGTCTTTTAAATCTGGAAAAGAAAATGTTTCTTAACTGAAGTTCCTTAAGAACAGACATGCATCTTCCACACACCTGCTGGAGCCTCTTCTAGCTGTAAGACTTCGGTGCCAGAGATCCTACAATTTCAGAGCTGGAAATCAACTTACAACTCACCTGGTTCTGTAAACGTTTAGTGAATTTGTGTACATCCAGATAAATACATAAGTTTAAAAGCATACAGATCCACATGCAACAATTTTGCTCATTGCATCTCATTTAAAGCTTTGACAGAGTCTCGCTGAGGATATAAACGATTCTTAAAGCTCAGTACCCTGCAGTAGGTGACCAACACAGAACAAACTCAATGGCATCTTTGGAGGTTCTTTGTCTCATGTTTTGTCAGGAATTTAAAAAAAAAAAAACTTTTATTTTTATTTTTATGTTTTTACCTTATAGGTCCCTTGTATATATACTATAGCTCCCCACATTGTGCATTCATGGAATTACTGTGGGTGCCTCTGTGTATATGTGCTTCTTACAATTCTTCTTTGATTCTTTCCTTCTGTTTGCATATTCTGTCCTATTGTGGTTTATTTGTTTTGTTTTGTCTGTTATTTTATTATCACTTATTTTATTTTATTATAATTCTTTAGACTCATGCTTGTTTTCTAGGAAAGAGAAATGATGTGTATTTGAATATTGAGGTGAGGGGGATTCTGGAGAAGTTGAGGGAGGGAAATTGTAATCAGAGTATGTTGTATGGAAAAGTCCACTTTGAATAGATGGAAGAGAGAAATAAAACCCTGCAGATTGAGTTTGTGACTTTATTTCATCAGTTTCTAGTAGTTCATTTGTGCCTTATAAAACTGCCAGTTTTTGAGAAATTATAAATTCAAAAATATTACTATATCCACACTGTATAAAGCAATGAGTTGTATGTAGGGCATTTTTTTTCAAATGCGTTGTGTAATTGACTTTGGCTACACTCACTCCTCATAAATATGTCTACCCCTCACAGTCCTCCTCCCCTCCTCCCGACCCTATGTTCCATATAAAGAGAATAAAAGATCTAGCATATTTTGTTAAACATGATAATCTCTAAATCCATCCATATTCCTGCAAATGACATAGTTTTATTTCTCCTTACATACAAGAGAAAACTCCTAGTGTATATAAATAATATTTAGTTTATCCGGTCATCTGTTTATCGACAGCACCTGGGTTATTCTTTAGCTATGGTAAATACAAGTAACATAATAAACACAAATGAATGTCTTTGGAGTCTTCTGAGCAGTAGCTGAATCATGAAGTAGTTCTAGGTTTATATTTTTGGTTATTTTTTTTATACCTCCTCGCTGATCTCTACAGTGGCTGTATAGTGCTGTTCTCCTATCATGTATACGGAGTCCTGTCTGCGTGAGCCCTCGATAGGATTTTTGTTCTTACACATGGATGAGATGGGATCTTAAGGTTGTGATTTGTGTCTCCATGACAGAAAGGATGTGAGTTTTGTCTTTGCATGTGTTCATTAGGCTTCTTCTAAGACTTGTCTGTTCACGTCACTTATATGTTCCTTCCCTGGATTATTTGGGGAAATCAGTGTTTAAATTTTAAGTTTTTATATATTTTAGATATCAATCTGGTGTCATGTTGCTGATGCTTTGTCTTCCATTCTTAAGGGTCTTTTTACTCTATTGTTTCCTTTGGGATGTAGGGGCATTTAAATTTCAAATATTCCCATTGGTCAATTCTTAGAAGCATTTTCTGAGCTATTGCAATACTTTTCAGAAAGCTCTTGACTATGTATAGATCTTAAAAATTTTATCCTGTTTTGCTCCATCCATTTTAGAGTTTTAGGTCTTACATTAAGGATCTTGATCCATTTTGAATATATTTTTCTACATGATAGAGATATGGATTGAGTTTCATTTTTCTACATGTGAATGCCACATTTTCCCATCACCATTTGTTAAAAGTTACCATGATGCATGAAGCCATTGTATTATAAAGGAATTTGTTTCTTGGTACTCTGCTCTAGCCCATTGATCTATATACATAACTGTGTTGGTACCATGTTGTTTTTGTTACTATAGCTCTGCAGTATAATTGGAAATCAAGAAATCACATCAATAGCATTATTCGTTTTATTCTGGATTACGTTGACTATTTGGAATATTTGGTGCTCTCACTGAAGTTTGGGATGGCATTTTCTCTTTTGGTGAAAAATGTTATTGGAATTTTGATTGGGGCATGAATTAAGTCGGTAAATCATTTTTCCTGGCATACTTCTTTCCATAGCATTAACTCTGTCAGTTCATGAGCATGGTGATTCTGCCCATGGTTTCTTGTCTTCTTCAATGTCTTTCTTCAGAATTTTTCAAAAAGTGACCTTTTGCACATAGTTTAAGAACAACCATGTTATGTTCATGACAAGATACAACTAGGGCAATTTGGAGCACATGCAGCAGGTAGCTTGAGGGGAACAGTAAATGGAGTTGTAGACCCTTCATCCTTTGTTACAGAAAAGTGACATGCTGTTCCTCCATCTTAAATATCAAAGGCATATGGGGGTAAAAGGGCTCTCTCAAACAGAAAGAGCACACATACAGTGTTTGTTTGCTTGTTTGTTGTTTTTATTAGATGCTTTCTTTATTTACATTGCAAATTTTATCCCCCTTCCTCATTTCCCCTCCAAAAACCCCCCACTCCACCCCTCACTGCCATCACTAACCTACCCACTCCCCCTTCCCTGTCCTGGTATTCCCCTACACTGGGGCATAAAGCCTTCACAAGACCAAGGGCATCTCCTCTCATTGATGTCCCACAAGGACAACCTGTGCTACATATGCAGTTGGAGACATAGGTCCCTCCATGTGTACCCTTTGATGGGCGGTTTAGTCCCAGGGAGCTGTGGGGGTACTGGTTGGTTCATATTGTTGTTCCTCCTATGAGACTGCAAACTCCTACATCTCCTTGTGTCCTTTCTCTAGATACTCCTGTTGGGGACCCTGTGCTCAGTCCAATGGATGGCTGTGAGCATCCACTTCTAAAGCCTCTCAGGAGACAGTTTCATCAGGCTTCTGTCAGTAAGCACTTATTGGCATCCATAATAGTATCTGGGTTTGGCAACTGTATATGGGATGGATCCATCCCACACACAGTGTTTTTAGGCCCTGATAAATCTTCCTTTAAAAAAAAATACTTTTGGGCATAGAAAGTTTAGTCTCCATCTCAGAACATCTTGAAAATTGATCCCAAATCACACAACAAATCATCACAAAAGTTGTGATTCCAAAGCTCACTGTAGTTTTCATTAAGAGACACAAAGCAGTTAGTATGTCTTTGTTAACAAGATCATCCAAGCTTGGTTTGATTTGGACAGAGAAATGAACTCATGTTTGCAAAAAAAAAAAAAAAAATCCTAAGAACTGTGTAGATAAAAGCTAGAAAACATTCTAAAAGATACCACCAGGATGAATCAAGACCTAATATGTATTTATGAGTCAGAGAAAAGCTACGCAGTTTGGAGTTCTGCTGTCTAATATTTCATTTTTTAAAGTGTGGCTCACACTGGAGTATTATGGAAAATAATTTCCCATCATTTTCTTCTATTACACCAAACCTTCAGGGAAAACCAACTTCATGTAAATGTTGTATATTAATTTAGCCAAAGTGAAGAATGTAATGGAGTATGTGTTTTGTATGTGGCTGTGAAGTAGATATCAGGATGTAGTTTTCAATCTAAGGCAAATCACCAGCTTGTATGGTAGCTACAGGGACAGATGCTATAGGAATTGAAAATAATATGATCTTAAAGTTCAATGAAAAGTGACTAGAATCTCCTCTCTGCTCTACTGGCCAACAGTCCACAAAGACATTTGTGGATAGTCACTGGAATTCTTATCAAATATCCAGTGGATGCTTACAACACTAAAACTGTGATAGGAACCATGAGGTGATAATATTGTAGACCTTGAGGGAGAAGCAAGCAGAACTCAGAAAGACCATTTCATCAGTGACTTTCTAGGTCTTGAGTACTTCTTACTTCACTGAATATGGAACTAGGCTGGTGATCGGCAATCCTTAGGGGCCATTCTATCGCTAGTATCTGGAGCCTTGTGACTATAGATATGCTCAACCACAATAAGCCTTTGGGTGAGTGCTGAAGGTTCAAACCCAGGTCTTCATGCTTGTATAAGAATTATTTGTAGCCAACAAGCCAGATATCTCGCCAGCCCCAATCTCAGTTTTAATTCAATATTCTTCTACTTGTATATATTGATGGTGCTATTCTCTAAAGTATAAACTTAATGTGGTTAAGAATTCTCCTTGTTCTCTGGAGGAGGTTACATTCCTGGAGTTGTGCCTACATGTTGTAGACACCCAGTAATTAGACAAATTATTTTGTTTTGTTTTCTATTGTGACAGAACTGGCATGTATTCCATTCTATTAAACTTGCTGTGTAGGCCAAGCTGTTCTCCTATATTAGCAATACTTAACTTCTGAAGTGCTGAAATAGCAGGTGAACAACATCAATGCTAGCTAATAAATATTTTTTTAATCTTTGGACCTACAGATGAAAGTTGCCTTTCTCCAAAAATCTCATCTGACTGAGGGCTCCTGACACAAGTGATGAACCACAGAAGACAGACATGGGACCTTCCAGATACAGATGGACTCTTTTGCTAAAGCCAAATGGCTGTTGAACTTTGGGGAAAGTTATATGATGGTGAGGAAAGCATAATGTCTATCTAGATTGACTAATCTCTGTTCAAAATGGATGTTATTACCCTCAAATTGTACTACCCATGGAACAATTAATTGATTGTACAATCTCTTGCCTTCTCAACTCAATCTCTTGCCTTTTCAACACTTACCCCTTAATTCTCCTTAATACTCTGGCTTTGTTCTTCTACTTCTCTAGACTACATTTTTTTCTGATAATTTCACTCCACTCTAAATTATCACCACTGATGATACAACCACATTAGTGACCCCCCTTTTTTCTCTCTAATAAAAACAGAGGGGGAATTGTGGGGATTTGCAGGCTGGTCTCCAGTATAGCTGAGGTCTGAACCCCAATGGTCATAACTCACCTACATGACATGGTAGGCGTTCCTTCATGTTCCTGGAACTCTGGCCCCTGCCTAAGTTACCACCTCCCACAGCCCCCACAAGAGAAGCATGGTCAGTAGTCATGTAAGCAATGGTCCAAGCTTCTGACCTTCAGGCTAAACTCCTCCCCAGTTACTTAGCAACAGTGAAGACCATAAAAGGGACTGTTAAGCCCCCACCTTGCTCTCTTACTCTTACTCTCTTACTCCTTTGCTCCTTTACCTCTCACTTCTCTCACTTCTCTCAATTCTCTCTCCTCTTCCCTTTCTCTTTGTCTTCTTCTCTCCTCTCTCTTCTCCTCTCCTCTCTCTCTCTCTCTCTCTCTCTCTCTCTCTCTCTCTCTCTCTCTCTCTCTCTCTCACCTTCTCTCTTTCCCTCTGCATTTCTATAATAAAGCTTTTAAACCATAGAGAGTTTCTGCTCCATCAAGAGCCGCTGTACACTCTGGTCTGTGTTGGGAACCTCTTCCATTATCCCTTTCTCCTATAACCCCGGGGTGACAGGGTGTCGCCTCGGGGTCCCCAGTCTGGGGATGCCCCTTGTCCACCCCCTGCCAAGTTGGGTCAGAGGATTAGATGCCCACCAGAGGCCAAGTGGAAAGTGTCCAGAAGCTCTCCAACGCCTACATCTGCTTGCCCAGAGCACAAGAAATCTGGCCGGATGTCGGGCCCCTTTTCCCTTCCCCCTCTCCCCCAGAACCCTCCCCAGAGCCCCCCTCCCTTTTTTTTTAGTTCCCAACAACGATGTAATGCCTTAAATTTGGATAAAAAGCTAAAACATATTGGGTTTTTTTTTCTCTTTTCCCACGAATTCAAATTGATGCTTTCATATATTTATAGTGAACTACCACCCCAATTCCCTCCCTCATCCTCCCCATCATTCCCTTTTTTCCCATAATCACACCCATTCTCACATAATTTCTCTCTCTCTCTGATTTGATGTCTTCCTTCTGTGTACTACTCACTAAGTGAAGTTTAAATTAATTGCCTGAGTGTTTGTATGTTGGAGACCTTCTGTGTTTGACTCACTAAGTGCAGTTTAAGTCAGTTGCCTGAGTGTGAGTGTGTGTATGTTGGGGACCTTCTGTGTGTGACTCACTAAGTGCAGTTTAAGTCAGTTGTCTGAGTGTGTGTATGTTGGGGAGCAGTCATCTGAGCAAAGGAACATTGTGCCTTAAACCACGGAAGAAAGTGGCAGCCGGTCCATTACAAATGTCCACTTCCTTTTGTCCCTGTGAAAAGACTAGAACCTCCTTGGTCCTTCCCTCTGTCACAATGAAATGTTAGTGGGCTCAATATTATGTAAGTATTATGCAGATAGCCACGGTTATAGTAGTCTGTGAATGTAATAGCTGTGCTGCCCCAACTGAGAACACTCCCCCTCTGAAACTCAGAAAACAACAAGGAAGAGGGGACTATAAAAGTAAATAAGTCAAAAGTGGAACAATGTTAGATAAAATATCCCTTTAGAAATAAATGGAATTTTGAAGGAAAGAAGTTATTCCTTCAGGTGAATACCAAAGAATTAGAAGCTTGGGACAAAGGTGTGTTTCTCATCTGCTGATAATCTCAATAACCTTCATTCTTTTCATCGTTCCTCAAGTGTGACTGTAGTTCCTAATATGTAACTGTCTGTTGTCTCATGCTTTCCTCTGAGAGCCTATGAGAGGATTGATCATGATTATCAATGTGTCTGGACATAGAATCTACATAGTAGACTGAAGAGGCTCCTTTGAGTATGTCTGAAAGGATGTTTTTGGAGTAGGTAAAATGAGTGGAGAAGACTCACCATGCAGTGAGTACCACCCCAATATAAATTAAAGTGGGAAGCATAAGAAGCCAGGAGAGTACTGACTTCCCTTTTCTTTGGTCCCTTGCTCACCATGACATGAATTGCTCTTCTCCACTAGAATGGATTAAGACCTCTGAAGCCAAATGTTTAAATAAATATGCCAATGCGTTATTTATGTAAAGTATATTGGTCACAGCACCGTTAAAGCAACTCACACATCCCTGAAAGCTTTTACCCTATCATATAGGTCTTGTTTTTTCTCATACCCTTAAAGATCAAGAGGCCCAATGTAAGAATCATCTTGATTGGCTGGATGCATACCATGTATTTTAATGTCACCATCAAAGAATTTCTTAGGTTTTGTTTCAACACAAGTCTTGGGAGAGGTAGGAATCAATTATTTCCCCTCTTTATTTACTGGCATCCAGTCCTCCTGATATTTATAATCTACTGCTCAATTTACTCTAATATTCCACAGTAAAACAATGTTCTTCACTCTCCTACAGCCTTTGAATTACTTTAAATAATCCTGCATGTCAAAGATGGAGGTCTATATTTTGTTTCCTTGTGTAGTCATGAATTTGGTAATAATTAAGCATATTGGTGATGCAATAGCCAAGTTCTTGCTGGAGCTCCTCAAACACTTTCATATTCAGAGGCACCAAGAGAAACCTATTGTTCTACTTAATAGTGGATAGCAGGAGAATGTACAGAACCTTCCATGATCCTCAGTTGTGAAGAGAAGAACTTACCATTTCTTATTCCTTTACTTTGAGCCATTGAAGATGTGTTTTGAGTATCATCAGGAATGTAAAAGACAAATAACAAACTGGCAGACATGTTAGCCTCATCTCTCAAGTATTTCAAGGTTCTCTGTCTAAATGGGCTGTGTTATTTGTGATGTTTGTCCTTTCTTCAGAAATACTGCATGTTTGAAGATAATATTTATCTCTCTGCTTTATTGAGTATATCACAAAAGGGCTATTAGTTATATGATGTACTACTGGGCTATGACTCTCTATATTATAGTAGAATAGTAGTCAACTTTTTTATGGTCATAGTACAATATAATCTCAAAGCAGTAACCTACTGTGAAAACACAGTAGGGGCATGATAGGGGTACTTTGAAAATGCCATTCATTGTATTCTCATTCTTCAGCCCTACCTACTGCATACACACACATGTGCATGCATGCACGCATGCACACAAACACATTTACATATAAATTATCAGATGAAATCAATTCAGTAATGGTGGTTTATATCATTGCTATTTATAATTCTTTTGTTCTTAGCATGCATTAAGAAAATTCTTCAGAGGTATTACTTGAATAGTTCTGTGAGCAAAGGCCACATGCTATAAAGCATTTCTCAGGCTTTTAGCAAAATGATGACTTAATAGTTTATACTTATCAAAGTTTACTTTAAAAGGACAAGAAAGGTCAATGCTTTGTAAGAGCATTAAGTTAAGATGCAAAAATAATATTAATTTAGATTTAACATAATGGCAAATGCTTTTCATCCAGACGTCGTTATCTTTAAAATAAAAGCAATAGTTGTTTGAAATGAATGATGCAATTGTATCACAGATTTAGCTCATTTCATATAATCCTGTTAGGAAAAGGAGCATGTTAAAAATCACTCAAGAATTTTCCCATCAAACATTCACTATCCTATTATCTTAATATATACCTATTTTCCCTTCTGTCTGTGTATCCCAAGAGACTATGCAAAGCCTCTTCTATACTACTTTCTCCTTTCTCAGGCCTGAATGTTAGGAACTTAGTTGGTGTCACAGCTTTAGGTGATTAAGAAGAGAGCTTCAGTGGCTACTTCAAGACTATATAAAATATAGAAAAAAAGATGACCTAGCTCTAATATGTTGAAAACATAGTAAAACAAATTTCCTTATGTGTCAGATAGCACAATGATCACAATCCATATGACTTATCACTCATTAACTTGTGCTACATTTCCACCCTCAATAAACACTCATTAAATATCTAAAATTATAATGGGGATGTCTCAAGCAAATTTTTCTTTACTTGTATCCCAGAGTTCTCCAATAGCAATAAGTTTTCCCTGTCCTATTGGTGACTTGCTCACCAGCCTGCTACCATTGACTATTTGGCGATTCTTGACTCAGTTTCCCATCTCCTGCCCCTGTTTCGTGGAACAACCATCCAAACACATAACTTGAGTTCAAGTACTTCTCTCAGGGACTGATTCTGAGAAAGTCTGAACTGAGACACAGACAAAGTACACTCCAAAAAAATAGAAGGGAAGCCAGAGTAGCAAAGAGAGCTAGAACAAGTCCAGATGGCAATGGAAATATCCAAGATAATTGAAGAGGGGCGAACTGGCCAAAAGATATAGATGACTCTAAGCAACTGTACAGTTTCATATTATTGTGATAATTTAGCCTAAACTGCAGCTTAAAATTACACGAAGTTATCCTAGGGTCCTGAAGCTGGCATATCTCAAATCAGCCTCCCTGGGTTTCATCAGAGAATTTTCAGTACTGTGTTAACAAGGACTTTGATAGTACTGCCTTTTTAGCCTACATCCTTGGCTCCCAGTCCCCTGCTCTAAGATGGATGGGTTGAATGCCACATCAGTCTGCTCTGACTCCTGCTCTGTTGTTTCCTATTTGTACTGAAAAGATCCTGTGCCTTCTCTTGTCATTTGTATCCATTGTTCTTACTTCATGGTCACACCAATGTTGGAATGAGGACAGGGTCCCCAATGGAGGAATTAGAGAAAGGACTGAGGGACCTGAAGGGGTTTGCAAGCCCATAGGAAGAACAACAATATCAACCAACCAGGCCCCACAGAGCTCCCAGAGACTAAACCACCAACCAAAGAGTACACATGGAGGGACCCATGGCTCCAGCTGCATATGTAGCAGAGGATGGCCTTGTTGGACATCAATGGGTGGAGAGGCCATTGGTACTGTGAAGGCTCTATGGCCCAGTGTAGGGGAATTTGAGGGCAAGGAGCCAGGAGTGGGTGGGTGGGTGGAGGAACACCCTCATAGAAACAGAGGCAGGGGGAATGGGATTTTCAGGAAGGGGAGGGGATCATCGGGAAAGGCAATAACATTTGAAATGTAAATAAAGAAATATCCAATTTAAAAAAAAAAAGAAATAGGAGAGTCAAATTCAAAGACAACTAAACATGAGTTTACTGGGCATGCCTACTGGAAATTATGGCATGGTTTCCATACACCAACAAAAGAAATCTCCATGGACCAGATGGCTCAGTGGGGACAGGAACCTGCTGTCAAGCTTCACATCATAAGGCAAGCATTTGCCTATGGAGCTGCGGGCTCCAGCCCCCAAGAGGTTAAGATTATACAATTTCATCCATTTATTTATTTTACATTGTAAGAGACCCCTAGCCATCAGGATTACTTTCCTCACAGCAACCTTTAAAAAAATAATCTCTTTGAACACAATAGGGTATCCACTGAGATCTACTTAAAAGCAAAAAGACAAGTTTATACCTACGGTGAAAACATGGTACTTACAGGTGTAACACTGTGTTTAACAATCCTGTTATTACTAATTATGTTTCTGTCAGGTCCTTTTAACCTCTCTTGGTCTCAGTATCTTCACTTGAGGATAACAGTCACAACAATCAAACGAGAAAAAAAATATATAGTGGAAATGAAGAAAAAGTAGAAGGTCCCTGTGACTGTTTGGGGCCCATGCAGTTGGCCAAGAATTCCTCTCCATATTATAAAGGCAGATAAATTGCCATTGCCTTCATCTATAACCCTAATACCATCTTGCCACAGGCTTTGGGGAACAGGATTTGAATCCCATTAGATGGGTATCATTCCTCTGTTTAGAGTCAACAAAGGAGTTAGATTTATTTTTTTTTTAAAAATCTATTATTTTATGTATATCAGCACACTATAGCTGTCTTTAGACACACCAGAAGAGGGCATCAGATCCCATTGCAGATGGTTGTGAGTCACCATGTGCTTGCTGGGAATTAAACTCAGGACCTCTGGAAGAGCAGTGAGTGCTCTTAACCACTGAGTTATCTCTCCAGCCCTGGATTTATTTATTTTTTAATGGGAACATCAATGGAGGATGTGGAGCTAGAGGGTCACATGAAATAATCTATTTTTTAAAGGGATCCTGTGTGGGGAATCAATTTCAAGGGAATACATGTGAAAATGGAGAGAAAAATCAGCAAACTCTTACAGGAGTTCAGATGGGTAATGGTGGGAGGAATAAAGTTATGGTGTCAGAACTCTTTGGAGCATCAGTATAAATTGGAGAAAGACTGGACCTTGGGGGAAAGAAAAAAGTTTCTATGTGAGCCCCCTGTCTTCAGGATCTCAGTGAATGGGGTGGTCCTGGCTTAGAACAAAATTTGATTTTCAATAAGCTCATTTTCATTTCTCTGTGAAATATATTAATGGATATAGCCAGGAAGAGGGAAGAGTACTTGTGTTGTGCCCAACCACAACTGATAAATTTACAATGCAACCCCTCCACTGAAAACTGAAGGAACATGGATGAAGAGAAAGTGGAAAGATTGTAAGAGCTTGATGACCAGGATGTCTACAGCAAGAGAAAGTCTTACATACATGACAAAGAAGCTGCACTCATAAAGTCTCAAAAATGTTACCACCTAAACAAAACCTGAAAAATGAAACCAACTGACATCTCAACATGGATGACGGACATCTCAGAAAGCTCCATCTCTAGATGAAGAATGGCAGATGGTTGATGGTTGCTGAAAGAGAAAGTCAGACTTTTAGGGATGAGCCCCATGATAGGTTATTTATCCTAAGTGGTCAGCCACAAACGTGTACATATTAGCAGCAACGGATGGAGTAAACAGGCTATAGATAGATACATACAAGGTTTTAGATGAGAGATGAGACAAATGATAACAATAGATAGATAGATAGATAGATAGATAGATAGATAGATAGATAGATAGACAGATAGATAGACAGATAGACAGATGGATCTATCCACATATATACATGTACATATATGTAACAATAATAATTGAAAAATAAAAGACAAAAAGATTAATAGAGAATGGGGGTATATAGAAGGAGTTTGAGGAGGAAGCAGGCAGAGTGGAAGTGCTGCAAATATAGCATTAATGTATGATATTGTCAAAAATAACAACCTGAGTACTATATAAGGGGTTGGTCTTGTATTCGAATGGTGAATAATGACCCCCAAGATCTGGTTCCCACAAGAGAAAATGCTCACATATACCAGCTTTTGTTGTGTGAACCTTGCTACCCGAGATAACTGGTCAGTAAATGTATGATTGAGCAAGAGACTGAGGTAGTAGATTTTCAGTTACCTGTCGGGGGGGGGGGTCACATGTAGAGACAAAGGGAGATAAAAAAAAAAAAAGAAAGAAAAAAAACACACAGAGAGAGGACGAAGCAGCCATGAGAGGAGAGCATGAGCTCATGGCCAGGAGCAACAGCAAGTAGCAAGATACCTATAGCTCAGATGTAGGTTAGAAAAACTCCAAAACCTGCCCAATCCTGGCTTACAGCATGTAAATAAAATACCTGGGTTCTGTGTCTTTTATACGGGCTAGCTAGAATTTACAGATCTAGATCAAGGACATAACTTTTGAAGTGCAATCATATAGATAGTATTGATAGGCTATAGAATCCTGGGGGTGTGGGGGGCGTATATCAACAGACAGGATGCCTTAAGCATAAATTACAAATGGTAATTCTCATACGTCTAATTTTCTTCTGGGAGTTCTTTGTGTTGCTTACTAATCTATTCTGCACTATATGCTCTGTTTTACATATTTACCATTTATTTCACCTTAAGTCACAGTCTGACTGGTTTTCTCATATTTTCTAGTTGGATAATGTTCCCTCTGCTGTGTACCATGGTTTGGTTTTCTATCAGTGAATAGGCTTTTATTCCACAATGTCCATGTGGTCCTTTGTCAAATTGAAATATTTTGTTCTTCAAATTTGTTTCTTCTTTAGCATTTGTTTCATGCCTTTCTTTGTATCAAATATTTATATTCTTCTTACTTAAGTCTCTTGTAGATGTCTGGTTTTGATAATAGAGGTTAAACTCTTTCCATTTTTATTTGCTATTTTATTTTTCTTCCAGAGTTCTTCTCTTCTGTGAGTAGACTGTGTGTCTGGGGATTAACTCCAAGATCCTTGACTTTCCTGGGAAGTCCATGTACGCAGAGATGTGGACATATCTCCAGAATATCACTTTCTTTCACCTCACCTAGTGACCTAGTTTCTAAGCCACCCCTGTCACATTTTGGTTTTAGTATAAATACACTACATTCTAAAAAATGGCCTTTTATGGCTTGCATTTTTCCTTACTGATGATGACAGTTTGTCTCATCAGAAAGATGAGGTGGAGAGGGGTCCTAATGCCCTTTTGTATGTGCAGCCTATTTCACAGAATCATGAAGGGCTGATTTCAGGCTTGGTATCTCCATGTAAATTAGACATCACCTGCACAAATACCACCAATAGAAGCCACGAGAACTGCATCTCAGTCATTGCAAATTATTTTTAAGAGCATTAGCAGTTTTATTTTGGTGTGAATATACAAAGTTCACATTTTTAATTATAAAAAGTTGGTTGTTCAAAAAGAAACATTAGCTTAGGGAAAGATCTATGTAATCAAGGCAGTAGTCATAGTTTTCACTTCTGAATCTCTTCTCCTGTCTCTGTTTGCCCTTATTTTGTTTTGTTTTGATTGTATCTTTTTTTTTTTTTTTTTTTTTTTTTTTTTTTGGTTTTTCGAGACAGGGTTTCTCTGTGTAGCCCTGGCTGTCCTGGCACTCACTTTGTAGACCAGGTATCTTTTGCCTTTGCAAGAACACTTATTATGCTAATTATTCTTTTAACAAATCCACCCTCCCAGTTCTATTAAATATTATTGACAAACAAAAGCTACATGTGCTAGACTGTGTAATATTTAACCTCCATATGCATTATCAAATGGTTAATTTAACTAACACATTCCTACATCAGTTGCCAAGCTTGTATGTGTCCTGCATCCAGACACTTTTCTAAGACCTGGAGACTTCCTCCATATTTTCTTCTGACAGTTTTTGCTTTGGGGTTTGCACTGAAAACAAACCAATACTTTTTAAACCAATATCCAGAAGCCTTCTCCCTATGTTGGCTTGTAGCTGTTTGCAGTTTGCAGTTTGCAGTTTGGAGGTGGATTTGGGCCTGTAATTTCTTTGAAGTCATTCATTATTTGATGAATTGCCTCTGTTAATTTACTGTTTGACTTTGTATTCAAGAATTTTATGACTCGGTTTATTAAAAAATCCCTCTGCCCTCTATTCTTTTATTAAAACTGTGACCAATTGTGTCCTGTCTAATCCTCTTCCCCACTGTGAATTCATAAGGAAACTTAAAAACTATCCCATCTGATGCCATCATTTTTCAATTATTAAAACAACCTCATTTTTATTTGTAATATTCTCCATTAGTATTATAATTGTACATTATATTCATTTTTCCCTTTAGTGGTATGACGCTAGCTTGAGACATTTCAGTAGAGACTACTGTACACATCTGTTTCTAAGACAAAAGTCAGCAGTGTCCTTTGGAACTTGATGGAACTCCCTGATGGGAATTTTTACAATGTGTCAATCATCAAAGACTACAGGCACATGTTTCACCCAGCAGAGGACAGTCATTAGACATTTGCCACCAGACTGTTCCCCCTGTCTTTCAAGCCTGAAGGTATGGCTCCTTCACCATTTATTGTATCTGTGTGTAAGATTGGAGGAAGGAGAGGATCAAACCTGAATCAGATTTTCTTTAAACTATCCCTTGAAGATTGTTGACATTTTACAATAGGGCATTGTCTTAGTTCCCCGACACATCTCAGTATTCCTGTTCCATATCATCTAACAGCTCATGTGTTTTGAGAATGAGACATTGGTTTGCACATGAACTCATTTTTCAGGAGGCTATCCAATTTTATTTCTGTTTTGTTAAATTCTGTGTTGCTTAAATCACTCCATCAGTTTAATATAATCAAAAATTAAGCAACATCTTAGGCAAATGAGAAAGACAGAAAAATTTTCCACATAAAATAATATAGTGTGTAGATTCAAAATACCACGAGAGAAAAATCTAGCCTCAACAAACTAAAGGAGAGCACATATAACTTATTGTGAATAATATATTTAAATTGCTTTAGAAATTCTCAGAAGGAACTTAGTGGTAATAGGAAATTATATGGTGATGGGGGATCCAATATTAAAGTAGTGGCATCTATAAAATCATTGAGTCAAAGACATAGTCATAGTAAGCAAGGAAGGAAAAAGATTGATAAGTATTTCATCCAATCAGCCAACATATTTAGGTCATAAGGGGCAGAGAATATTGCTTTCACAAATTTGAGTCAATGGGATGAAATTACACATATACCTCATGGAATGACATTTTAAACATTGATATGGGATTATTATTTTATTTAGGAAAGTGCTATAGCAAATGATACAAGAAGTACAAACTGATTTGAAAGCAATAGAAATATTCCCCTGGGCCTGCTAACTAGCTCAAGAGACTCTATTTCATGCAGTGATGCTGAGATGCAGGATAAAAAAATTCCCCACATTTATACATTTTCAGGGCCATTCTGAAGTACTTTCTTATCCTAGTCAGAAGACTCTGATCCGGCTGCCAGAGCCATTTACTTTTACCCAAGAAAAAAAGGATAAACAGGCTGAGAAAGAAATTAGGAAAACACCCTTCACAATAGTCACAAATAATATAAAATATCTTGGCGTGACTCTAAGGAAGTGAAAGATCTGTATGATGAGAACTTCAAGTCTCTGAAGAAAGAAATTAAAGAAGATCTCAGAAAATGGAAAGATCTCCCATGCTCATGGATTGGCAGGATCAATATAGTAAAAATGGCTATCTTGCCAAAAGCAATCTACAGATTCAATGCAATCCCCATCAAAATTCCAACTCAATTCTTCAACGAATTAGAGAGGGCAATTTTCAAATTCATCTGGAATAACAAAAAACCTAGGATAGCAAAAACTCTTCTCAATGATAAAAGAACCTCTGGGGGAGTCTCCATGCCCAACCTAAGGCTGTATACAGAGCAATTGTGATAAAAAACAAACAAACAAACAAACAAACAAAACTGCATGGTACTGGTATAGTGACAGACAAGTAGACCAATGGAACAGAATTGAAGACCCAGAAATGAACCCACACACCTACGGTCACTTGATCTTCGACAAGGGAGCTAAAACCATCCAGTGGAAGAAATACAGCATTTTCAACAAATGGTGCTGGCACAACTGGTGGTTATCATGTAGAAGAATGTGAATTGATCCATTCCTATCTCCTTCTATTAAGGTCAAATCTAAGTGGATCAAGGAGCTCCACATAAAACCAGGGACACTGAAACTTATAGAGGAAAGTGGGGGAAAGCCTCAAAGATATGTGCAGAGGGGAAAAATTCCTGAATAGAACAGCAATGGCTTGTGCTGTAAGATCGAGATTTGAGAAATGGGACCTCATAAAATTGCCAAGTTTCTGTAAGGCAAAAGACACTGTCAATAAGACAAAAAGGCCACCAACAGATTGGGAAAGGATCTTTACCTATCCTAAATTAGATAGGGGACTAATATCCAATATATATACAGAACTCAAGAAGGTGGACTCCAGAAAAATCAAACAATCCCATTAAAAAATGGGGCTCAGAGCTGAACAAAGAATTCTTACCTGAGGAATACTGAATGGCTGAGAAGCACCTGAAAAAATATTCAGCATCCTTAATCATCAGGGAAATGCAAATCAAAACAACCCTGAGATTCCACTTCACACCAGTCAGAATGGATAAGATCAAAAATTCAGGTAACAACAGATGCTGGCAAGGATGTGGAGAAAGAGGAATACTCCTCCATTGTTGGTGGGATTGCAAGCTTGTACAACCACTCTGGAAATCAGTCTGGCGGTTCCTCAGAAAACTGAACATAGTACTACCGGAGGATCCAGCAATACCTCTCCTGGGCATATATCCAGAAGATGTTCCAACTGGTAAGAAGGACACATGCTCCACTATGTTCATAGCAATCTTATTTATAATAGCCAGAAGCTGGAAAGAACCTAGATGTCCCTCAACAGAGGAATGGATACAGAAAATGTGGTACATTTACACAATGGAGTACTACTCAGCTATTAAAAAGAATGAATTTATGATATTCCTAGGCAAATGGATGGACCTGGAGGGCATCATCCTGAGTGAGGTAACACAATCACAAAAGAACTCACATGATATGTACTCACTGATAAGTGGATATTAGCCCAGGAACTTAGAATACCCAAGATACAAGATACAATCTGCAAAACACATGAAACTCAAGAAGAACGAAGACCAAAATGTGGACACTTTGCCCCTTCTTAGAATTGGGAACAAAACACCCGTGGAAGGTGTTACAGAGACAAAGTTTGGAGCTGAGATGAAAGGATGGACCATCTAGAGAGACTGCCATACCCGGGGATCCACCCCATAATAAGCCTCCAAACACTGACACCATTGCATACACTAGCAAGATTTTGCTGAAAGGACCCAGATATAGCTGTCTCTTGTGAGGCTATGCTGGGGCCTAGCAAACACATAAGTGGATGCTCACAGTCAGCTATTAGATGGATCACAGGGCCCCAATGGAGGAGCTAGAGAAAGTACCCAAGGAGCTAAAGGGGTCTGCAAAGGTATAGGTGGAACAACAATATGAACTAACCAGTAACCCCCAGAGCTTGTGTTTCTAGGTGCATATGTATCAGAAGTTGGCCTAGTTGGGCCATCATTGGAAAGAGCGGCCCATCGGTCTTGCAAACTTTATATGCCTCAGTACAGGGGAACACCAGGTCCAAGAAGTGGGAGTGGGGTGGGGAGGGGAGTGGGGGGACTTTTGGGATAGCATTGGAAATGTAAATGAAGAAAATACCTAATTTTTTAAAAAAGAAAAAATACATTATATGTTCAAAAGTATTAAAATAGAAATAACAATTTTTAGTACTGCTTATTTGTAATCCAATTAATCTCATGAACAAAAAGACAGGAATACAAGGATGTATACACTCAAATTTAGACCACCTCTGCTATATCAGCCTAAAGCCTTAATTTCTGAATAGCCAGCAAGTCAGAAATAGTATGACTATGATCTAATATTCACAATGATTAACATGTTTTTCAATAACTTGTCCATTGCATTAGCTTGAGAATTTATATCTGAAGCTTAGTTTGATTTTGATTGCCTTTACTTCATCTCAGAACAAATAAGACACTTTAGCAAAAGGGATAACATTTGACATGTAAATAAATAAACTATCCAATAAAAAATACTCTAGGGTTACTCTCTAACCAACTCCCTTAAAGACTTTGAGGTTTCTGCATCTTATGTGTGGGAACAGTCCAAATTTTACATAATAAATCTGGGTTCTCTAATCTCCCTAGTTTCTTCAGAATAGTGTAATAGTGTAAAAGGATATGTGTGTTTGTGTGTGTGTGTGTGTAAAACAGTTAACTGTATCTTCTTTGCTTCTTAAGAGTCTCTGAGACATATATACATATATACATATAATTTTCAACTTCCAAAAGAGCCCAATAATCCCTACCTCCTAGTTATTGTATGTAGCTACCTTTCACACTCTCTCAGGGTTGACTTTATGACATACAAAATATGGCAGAAGTGATAGTGTGCTATTTCCAAGAGTAGAGTCAGATGTCCTTGTAGATGCTGACTGTTCCATAGATAAGACAGTGGGAATAAAACTCACAGTCAGCCCTTTGAAGAAACTGTTATGAGTACGAACTGGGGTTTCTAATACTGAAAGAATGAACTTAGAGACAGATCTCTCCACTTTACCCATGTCTTCAGAGATCTGAATTACATCCTGGGTAACAGTTAACTGCGTGTTCTTTGCTTCTTACCAGCCCATAATATGCCAGGCACGGTGACATACACCTATAATCCAATCACTTGGAAACTAAGGTGGAAATGGGAGGCCAGTTAGTGCATGTAGGAAAACTCCATCTCAAAACCACAGCAACAAAATGCCCCTAATATTACTTGTTTCAAATTAGTGTCAGGTCCCAAAGAGACTCAGGAGAAATGGTCACTGTGGTGTCTATAGCAGTGCAAATACGGGCCAGTAGGCTCACTCAGTGACTGATCTGAACTCACTCAGTGACTGATCTGAACTCACTCAGTGACTGATCTGAACTCACTCAGTGACTGATCTGAACTCACTCAGTGACTGATCTGACTCACTCTGCTGCCTCCCCAGCCTCTGCAGCCTAGGGATTCCCTTCCCTTTCCTCAGTTTCGGATTCCTATAAAACCCAGACACTTCTGCCGTGCTCGCTCCTGGTCCTCCACTCTTGCCTCCTTGTCCTGGAACTTGGTTCTCTTTGCTCTCTTGGCTCCAGTCTTGGTTCTCTTGGTCCTGGAACTATCTCTTTGATCTTGCCCTCCTCTCCTCCCCCTCCTCTTCTCCCTCTTCCTCCTCCTTTTCCTTCTCTTCCTCTTCTTCTTCCTCTTTCCCTTCTCTTCCTCTTTTGTCCCCCACCCCCCATGGCCCTGTCCAGTCAGCTGACTATATTCAGTCACTTCTTTCTTTCCCTGTTCTGGACTCTTCCAGATGCTTCTGGCTGCACTCTCCCTCATGTCTATAGTAAATGCCTTCTCCTCAACCATACTCTGGAGTGGCCCTGTCCTAATTTATTCAATAAGCAGATTGTATGACGGTGGAGTTATATATCTGGGAAAGCCCAGTCTAACAATCTGACTTTATGCGTGGCTACAATGAAGAACCCAAACATGGACAAGCAGTACCTATTCCTAACCATAACCTGTTTCCAAACATATTTTAAATCATTCCATTTTGATCTTGGCCTCTAAAGTAATAAAAATTATACATAATGTGCATTGCTTATCTGCTGTTGAGCTCCTGAATATGAAGATACATTTTTAAAAGCCATGCTAGACATAATCTCTTATTGAATAAGTGCCTGGAATAATGCTTACAGTGACAAATAAAATATGAAAAATGAAAAATTCAAGCCACTATAGTATGATTTATCCCTAAATAGATGTTATTTCCTAGACACTCTAGCAAATAACATCACTGTCGTGTGCATATTTTACATACAATTCTACTCATTACTGACAGTAGCATTTCCTTAAAGCATAATAAAATAACTTATATGTCAAAATTTACAATCAGTAGTTCTATAGAAAAGTCTTGTATTTTGACATATTTTTTTCTATTTTTATCTCTTAAGAACATTTGTTTTTACTCATATCTATGAGCCTGCAAGTTTATATGTACCACATGTGTACAGGAGCTCTTAGAGGCCAGCAGAATGGGCTCCATGGCCTACAACTACAGTCACAAGCAGATGTGAGCTTCAATGTTCTGTGAAACAAACCTGGTTCCTCTGTAAGAGCAGCCAGTGATCTTAACAACTGAGCCATCACTTTAGCACTTAGTCAGATTTTTTTCTACTTATAGTTTATGAAGAAATATCTGTTGGTTATCCTTAAAGTAGGAAAGAGATAAAATATTATTTAAAGTAGCTATAAGCATACCAGTTGTTCTCTTGGGGCAAGACAGGTTGTTATTCTCTGTGCATGCCTACCATATAAAATCTAATCAAGTTCAACTTGGAAAATAAGCCATTTTTTCTTTATGGATTTGATAAAGGCACAATATTGGGAACGATTCTTTGTCCATATTTTTACATCATAATTTATTTGATGCCATAGTAAATTGCTAGTGGATAGATTTTCTGGTAACCAACATAATATACCCTCAAAGATTTCTGTAATCAAATCCCTAGAACCCATGAATATACCTCATTACCTGGAAGAGGGACATTAAGTTTAAAAATAGAATCATGGTTTCTAACAAGCTGACTCTTAAATATAGAAATTTTCCTGGTTTTCTTACATGGAACACTGCTCTTACAATAGTCCTTAAGAATGGTAGTAGAGGAAGTTAAAAAAAAAAAGTCTGAGCCTGGATATTACATTCAATCTTCTATTGGTGGATTTTCACAGAGAGAAGGAACTCTTCAGGGAATGTCTATAAGCTAGAGAAGCTTCTAACAAGGAAGACGACCTCCCACCATTATTTTCTCAGCCCAGCGAGGTGATGTGGCGCTTCTACCTGAAAAATAATGAATTCCTGTAGTCTTGGTCCACTAACTTTGATGATGTTTTCTAACAACAAATAGAAAACAGCAATGACAGATGCTTTCAGACAGATCAAATATATAAACATGGGAGACCAAATAAGTCCTAGTCATATAATATGCTAAGGCAACACAGTCATCTCTGTGCAATTCACGGTTTTTAATGCAGAAAACTATATGAAAACTTTATTATTATTATTATTATTTAATCTTTTTTTTTACAGTCCAGTTTTTATCCCCCTCCCAATCCACCCTCTGACAGTTCCTCATTCCATTCCTCCTCCACTGTCTCCAAGAGAATGCCCCCACCTCACCCTCACCCCACCAGACCTCCCCACTACCTGGGTCTTCAAGTCTCTCAAGGGTATCATCTCTCATTGAAGCCAGACCACACTGTCCTCTATTGTATATGCCTTAGGGGCCTTATATCAGCTGGTGTATGCTGCCTGGTTGGTGGTTCAGTATCTGAGAGATCTTTAATGTTGGAGAACTATTGCATGCCTTCCAAAAGAATGCAGCTCAACATTGGAAAGAGGAAAAGAAAATCTATTGGGCTGAGAAATTATTTTTTAAGAATTAAACCATGAAGGTGGTGGTGTAAATACTGTAAAAATACAACTATTTTACTTGAAGCATCAACAGTGTTTTCCCAGAAAGAAAGAGGAAAAAGTCGGTTCTTTTCTAAGCACGTAATATAGCTTTGTACTGTTATGACCTGTAGTTAGAACCTGAAAAACAAACAAAATGTCACCAAGTTGATGGTATAGTGAAGAAGGGTGTTACTCATAGAAAGGAAGTGCATTTGATGTGAGGATAGAAGAAAGGTGTGTTTGAAAAAACAGTATATTCTTGGCTACAGAACTTCAAAATAGATTAAGCCTCTCCTATGCCAAGTTCTGAATGTCTCCCCAAAAGAATTCATCTCCATTGTACAGAACACAGGTCAAAACTGGAGACTCACAAATATATCTTAATTGACTTCATAGTATGAAGTTTCAGGCTAGTGATTATAATTAAAGATATTTTAAAAATAAATTCATCAGTCTTTCTATGGTGCAGGGAACATCAGAGAACAGAAGGGAGAAAGAAATGTAAGAGCTAAAGGACAAGAAGCAAAAGCATTCTGTGGTATCTGACGTTGGGATATGGCACACTTGATGTACTCCACTCAAGCACACAGCAGCTATGGCTACCGACACAAGTTTGTATAAAGAAAAATAAGCTGTAGAGGTAGGAGCAAGACCAGCTGGGGAGATTTGCCCATGTGGGAAACGGCTAAGAAGCTAAGGAGATGAATAGGACCACAATACATTGTATACATATATGAAATTATATCAAAAATTAAATTTAAATAATAATGACAACCATATCTCTAAGAGATAAACAGATCCCATTATTGTACTATCACTACTGGCTTAGAATAATTTGACTATTTTTATTTTCCGTGGTGACTTTTCATCACTACAATATCTGAGATGATTGATTTATAAAGAAAAATTTTTGAAGAATTTTGGAGGTTTGGGTCTGTGGTTGATTATCCTAATTGTTTTGGAACTTGTAGTAAGGTCCCATGGTAGGATCCAGGGGAGGAAACACATCACATTGTGCCCTGGGATAAAAAAGAAAGAAGAAATGGCCAGAGTTGGGCAATTCCATTCAAGGGCTTGTTCCCACTGATAGCCTTGATTGGCCCATCTCTACATGGTCCGAGCACCTCCAAGCTGCCTTGTCATAGACCAATCCAAATGTATCACATAATTCTTTGGAGGGACTTAAAAATCAAACTACAGAACCAGTAAAATTCTGATGAATTTACCTCGTTACCTGGTATTGTGTTTGGTGAGTAGCAGATTGTTAATATTTATAAAACTACACTAAATTAGGGATTCTTATAACTGACACACTAAATATAGAAAAGTCGCTGGGAAGGCTACTGGCCTTGTCCTAAAGAAACAGGAAGAGTATGAAGTGTAATGTCATAGGCACATTTCCTTGTTTTCAGCCATGGAATCACACTAAGACAAAGCACCCGCTAGCTGTCAGCCTCCCTCAGGCTTCTCAGTCTAGAGGAATTTGAGAACAAATGCTCAGTCATTATAAATCTCCCATTATGTTCAGTTCCATCACAGCAACACAAACTGCACTAAGAGAAAAACTGATACTAGATAAGTGGTGTGCTGCTGTAACAAATACCGTAATCAGGGGTGGGGGCATTTCCTGAGCAGGATCCTAACTAGAGCCAGATGAAGTTGGAAGAGAATGCTAAGGAGAGGCCTACATCTTCCTAAAAAGTGGGGTTCTAAAGAAAACTATCCCAAGAAACACTGGAAGAAAGGTCTGAAACTTCTTAGAGATTTTCTAAATGATTCCAACCAGAAATTTGGTTGCAATATGGTCAGTAAAGCCAATTCTGATTAGAGTTCACATGAAAATGTATAACACATTATTGAAAACTGGAGTAAATGCTATCCTTGTAATCCAATAGCTGGGAACTCAAATGATCAGTGTCAAGGCCCAAGTGATTTATGGAATGCAGAATGATGAACTAGCATCTGGCAGAAGAAATTACTAATCAAAACACTGAAGGAACAGTTTGGCTTCTAATAACCACATAGGGTAAAAGAGAAAATATGAATTTAAATGTTTAAAAACCTTTTTAAATTTTCATTTAAATGTAAAAGGAAGGAAAATAAATGAAAATGGATTATCCCCTGTTTCGGTCACATTAAAAAATATAAAAGTGTGCAATGGTACAGCTAAGTATCAATTTACACAGAGATTTTTATTGTTAGAGGGATGTTAGGTACTATTCCTCAAAACAATATGAGCCAGAATGACCCTGGAGGCATTTCATCTATCTTTGAGAAAGCAACAGGAAACCAACAGACATCATTGTAATCCACAGAGTCAATGCAGCCCCAATCACCTCCATTACTCCTCCATTGTTTTCAGAAACAGAAAAACCCACCCGCAAATTCGTATGGGAACACAAAAGACTCTACATAGATAAAGCAATTCTTATCTATGTAAATTATTGCTAGGAGATTATTGTCTTAGTCAGGGTTTCTATTGCTGCACAAACATCATGACCATGAAACGAGTTGAGGAGGAAAGGGTTTATTCGGCTTACACTTCCATACTGCTGTTCATCACCAAAGGAAGTCAGGACTGGAACTCAAGCAGGTCAGAAAGCAGGAGATGATGCAGAGGCCATGGAGAGATGTTCTTTACTGGCTTGTCTCCCCTGGCTTGCTCAGCCTGCTCTCTTATAGAACCCAAGACTACCAGCCCAGAGATGGCACCAACCACAAGGGGCCTTTCCCCCTTGATCACTAATTGAGAAAATGCCTTACAGTTGGAGCTCATGGAGGCATTTCCTCAACTGAAGCTCCTTTCTCTGTGATAACTTCAACTGTGTCAAGTTGACCCAAAATTAGCCAGTACAATTGCTCCCTTGTCAACTTGACACACAAACACATCACTAACTAGTAAGCCTCAACCCTTACATTCTTATTCATCCCCAAGGTCTAAATAACTTTAAACATCCCACAGTCTTTACATATTCTTAAATTTTCAATCTCTTTAAACTATCCATCTTTTTAAAAATCCAAAGACTTTTTACAATTAATAGTCTCTTTAACTGTGGGCTCCACTAAAATAGTTTCTTCCTTCAAGAGGGAAAATATCAGGGCACAGTTCTCCAACCATCCAATGTCTGGGATCCAACTCACGATCTTCTGGGCTCCTCCAAGGGCTTGGGTCACTTCTCCAGCCATGCCCTTTGTAGCACACACATCGTCCTCTAGGCTCCAGATGCCTGTACTCCACTGCTGCTGCTGCTGCTGCTGCTGCTCTTGATGGTCATCTCATGGTACTGGCATCTCAAAAACACTGCATGACCCCTCCAGTCCTGGGCAGTCAATTGCAACTGAGACTGAACCTTCACCAATGGCCTTCCATGGCCTCTCACAGTGCCGAGCCTCAGCTGCTCTGCGTGACCCCTTCATGCCTTCAAAACCAGTACCACCTGGGTGACCCTTACACATTACCAAGTCCTGCTGCAGCAGGAGTACAACCTTGGCTATCTTTGGAACACAGCCTCATTGTGCTTTCAGAAAACACTTCCCAGAAGATGTGACCTCAATAATGCTGGCCTCTTCTTAATCACCGCTAATTTCTTAGCTCCAGCTAACCAGCATCAATAGTCCCAGTAGTGCAAAGTTTTTGCTTTAGTAGTTCTGGCATCTTGTTAATCACAGCTGATTCTTCAGCCCCAGCTAACCAGAACTACAGAATCTTCACAATCAAAACAGCAATGACCCTGAAAAGAGTCTTTCATTTTCCCTCTGAAATTTCACAAGCCAGGCCTCCATCTTCTGCACTGTTCTCAACATTATCTTCCAAGCTCCTACACAACATCTAACAGAGCTCTTAACAACGAATGGATCTTTAAGCCCAAAGTTCCAAAGTCCTTCCACAGTCCTCCCCAAAACATGGTCAGGTTGTCACAGGAATACCCCACTATGCTGGTACCAATTTGTCTTAGTCAGGGTTTCTATTCCTGCACAAACATCATGACCAAGAAACAAGTTGGGGAGGAAAGGGTTTATTCGGCTTACACTTCCATACTGCTGTTCATCACCAAAGGAAGTCAGGACTGGAACTCAAGCAGGTCAGAAAGCAGGAGCTGATGCAGAGGCCATGGAGAGATGTTCTTTACTGGCTTGCCTCCCCTGGCTTGCTCAGCCTGCTCTCTTATAGAACCCAAGACTACCAGCCCAGAGATGGCACCAACCACAAGGGGACTTTCCCCCTTGATCACTAATTGAGAAAATGCCTTACAGTTGGAGCTCATGAAGGCATTTCCTCAACTCAAGCTCCTTTCTCTGTGATAACGCCAGCTGTGTCAAGTTGACACAAAATTAGCCAGTACAATTATCATATCAAGAAATTCTATGGAGCCATGATAATAAAAAGAGCATATCAAACTTGTATTAAAACAGGGATATAGATCAAAGGGATAGGATAAAGGGCCCAGATATAAACCCACACAACTTTAGCCACTTGGTTTAATGACAGAGTCTAACACCATAGAACAGAGGAAAAAAAACAACAAAAAACAAAACAAAACAAAACAAAAAAACCAAAAACAAGTATTAGCTACTTTCCTGTTTCTGTGATAAGCTATCATGACCAAAGCAATTTACAAAAGGAAGAGTGAGTCTGTAGTTCCAGAAGGAGACTTCACTGTGGGGGGTGGGGGTGGGGAAATGCTCAGCAGCAGCCAGTGGAGCTTACAACTGGGAGATTGCATCCTCAAACATCAACACAAAGTTGAGAGAGTGAGCTGATACTAGGGCTAGTCTATCAATGCTCAAAGAAAACCATCAGTGATAAATGTATTTCCTCCAGTGTTTCCTAACACTTACCAAACAGAACCATTAACTGGGAACCAAGTTTTCAAATTCATGAGGGGCATTCTCATTCAAACCACCTCTGAGAGCTTCGTCTACAAAAGTTGTTGAACAAGCTGGATATGCCAGTGTAGAAGAATCAAATTAGATTATTATCCATCACCATGTACAAAACCCAACTCCGAGTGGATTAAGAACCTCAATATAAAACCTAAATATCTAAAAAAGCATCTCTTCTGGAATAGAGGGGAAGGTAGAGAACACACTACAAAATATATACAAGGTATGGTAAGGACTTTCTAATGTGTTGGTTCAGGAAATAAGACCAACGATTAACAAACGATGGTAAATGGTTTTGTACAGCAAAGAAAACTTCCAATTGAGTGAAGAAGAGTACCAAAATGGGAAAATATTTTTCAGCTATACAACTGAAAGGAGATTGATATCTAAAATACACAAATAACTGAAAAAAAAAACACCTAAAAATCAAGAAACCAAACAATACAGTCAAAAGATGGACTCTCAAACCAAACAGAGTGCTCTCAAAAGAAATATTAATGATGGTAAACACTTTATTACTCATCGTTCAACAGCATTATCATTCAGGGTAATTAAATTTGAGATAACATCTCATCCTAGTCAGAATGGTTATTATATTATTATAAAAAAGAAGACAGCAGGTGCTGTAAGAAAGAGAAATCTTAAATCACTTTTGGTAGGAGAATAGACTATGGAAATCAGTGTGGACATTCTTCTTTGTAGTTCTGGTGTCTCCTTATATCAATTATTTAGAATGGGGATTGATGATTTTAGTATAAAGTTTGCATGTATTTGTCTCCTTGTACTTCTATCAGGTTATTTATATATTTTAAAGCACTGAGGTTAGAGACAAGATAACTTCAATTATTACATAATTCTTTTTTTAAAAAAGCAATGTGGAGCTGGACAGTGATGCAAAATGTGGCATGCTGAACATGGGATATCTACTGTACTCAAACTCACAGTGACTATGATTACTTGCAAAATACCCACACTAGATTGGACCCATTAACATTCCCTCACAACTAGGGAGAGGCCCAGGAGCTCTCAAACCTCCTTGATTGCTACTAGCAGATAATGATGTAACTTGCAGAACTGAGATGTTAATTTGCCCATGTTTCTATAAATAGCCTCTCCTTCTTTTGCATTTAGGTAACCCTGATTAAATCCACTGGGACAGTCACACATGGAAGTAGACATGGCAGTAGAAGAGAAACTGGATGGGAAGAAGAAGCCATTGGTGAAGGTAGGAGAGAGATAAGAAAGGGTTAATGAAAGACCATGAATATTATCCAAATATATTGGCTACGTTGTTGAAAATAAAATAGTTAAATGTAAAGAAAATGTAGACATTCCTACCATTTTAGATCAATTCTATTAACTCTTGTTCATCACCTAAAAACAATGGCTTACCAACATGTCCCAAAGCTTGAGCCTTCCCTAGAAGAACACACACTACAAACTTTTCCTACTAAGAGGCAGCAGAAAAGTTCCAGCTAGAAACTAAAATTTTTCATCTGCCAAGTCTTGTTTCCCCCTCTCCCCTCTCTTTTGTGAGATAGCAATGCCTGCCATTTGGAGTGCTTGTCTTGGAAAAACAGCTTAATAGCATCCTTATCTGTGAGGCCATCTGAAGACAAAGACAGCTTATCAGGAAGATTTCAAAACTATATTTTGCTTAAGCCAAATATTATGTTTGTCCCTAGAGATCCAAGGCTGAACAAAGACTTGACCTTAAATACTGAAGTTGTGCTTAGAAAGATACATAAGATAAAACTGAAATAGGGATGTGAGGATATGCAATGATACTTTCATTCAACACTTTCTTAGGATTTTTTTAGAATAAAATTTCAAATAATAATTTGTAATTTGAGACCATAGATTGCTGGCTAATTTTTGTAGGAGAATTTTATTCTTACCATTGGTATCTGTATATGCCTAAGGCATAAATAGTAGCTGACCCTAGGAAAATACTTGATAGAATGAAATGCATTTTATATCACTCAGAGAGGTTCTTCTGGCCACAGACAGATCTATCACAAGAAGTCAGTATGCCATGCTACGCAATTCTAGTGGGAAAAAGATTGCAATAAGAGGCAGTAATATGAGATCAAGACAGACTGGTATAGGCACTTGAGTCATATTCTTGACCACACCTCTGCCATTTTCTGTATATAATAAACCATAAACACAGAATATATTAAAATCCACTTATGAGAACTTCCCTGATGTTATTGTGCTTTATTTATATTGTTTTGTCAATTATGCAAGAAATGAAAGCAGCTCAGCTTCAAACAGCCAGTCCATACAAATTTGAAGTCCATACGAGTTTGCAGATTAGAGTGCTACTACGTAAGAGTCAGGCTGCAAGTATATACAGTCACCTAAATGAACAAGTTTTCTTTTTAACTTACAATTAGAAAATACATTCACACCCATGAGCCAATGGATAAATCCACATTGTTTGGTCTTAATATTGAAAACAAATTAGAGAAGTTACCCTACCAATCTCTACATTTCATACTCAGTTTTGTATTGAAAAAAAAACATTTATTACTTTCCAAGTATTAATAGGAAGACTATATGTCTATAAAAGATAGGTGAGCTTCTCATAAATGGAATTTCAAATTTCAAATTTCAAAAAGCTATGGGTACTGTGAAAACACAACTTTTTGTGGAGACAAAAGACACATGCTTTGAGTGTTTAGTGGGAAAAAAATTGTAACATATGTTCCATGAATAAGGGGAGGCTCAAGCTTTAGGACATATTGATAAGCCATTCTTTTGGAATGGTGAACAGTGAGTTAATATATGATGATGAACATTGTACCTGGCACAGTCATAAAATGTGGATGTTTATTACATTAAAGTGACAAAAATAACTAGTAAGTAACTGGCTTGATGTGTTTTAGAGAAAAGAATCTGAGAACACTGTCATACCAGAATATGGTATTTCTGAAAGAAGCAGGTTTTCATCAAAGTCCCAGCAAATTAGCTGTGTGAGGTAGTCATCATTAAATCCCCTGCATTTGCGTTCAGTGGGCAGAACCAAATAGCTACAACTTCAAGACCTCTGATTTGCACAGGAAATTCCAGGGTGTTAGTGGGTATATTGACAAATTAGATTTCATTGTATATCATTTCTGTAGATGGAGCCGTAGGTAGAGAGTACATTTCCTAATGAAGACACTTCCTAACGGATACTAAATGTGCAATGATCCCACTAGGGAAAGTCACCATAAACACTGAGAAGTAACGAATAGCAAGCCTAGGCAATCCTGTGCCCAAGGCACAACACGTTCTTGGTCCCTTGGTTCTTCTCTCGTTTTCCCCAGTTCACACTGTTTTCCTTCCCTAGAAACAAGGGTAATCTTCCTGTGAAGTGTGGATAGAATAGTAAGGAGAAGATTCTTTCATACCATCTCACAGAGGGTCAATGGAGACGGGTATCAGGGAGAAGCAGACTAGTTAAATGTGTGAGGGGAAAAAAAGTAGGCAGTAGGCAGGGTGTGTCAAGTCGGCAGTTTGTTAAGGGAATATTATCTGTAGCAATTTGTTTTTGGATTCAGCTCTCAAAAACCTGACTGAGGGTATCTAGAACCATCAGCCCACAGTGCAAAATAAAATCAGAAATTTTATGGTCTAAAAATACAGGAGAGTGAAATTTCTGGTAGTGTCATGTGATGTAGACTCACATGGTGTTTTGCTGGGGCCAGACCTTTGGGATGACATGATGTTTGGAGAGAGTATAAATAGGGTTCAATGGACAATGATGGCCACGCTTGCATAGCTCCCTTTGTAATACTTCCTTGGTCTCATGTCTTTGCTGATCATGGCACTGCTGCTGATTTGTGTTTGCATCCTGATGCTACTGAACTGGACTGCTAGTATCCTGACAAATGGAGATTGGAATCATCCCAAAAAACTAATTCTACACAGGTCCATAGCCCCTTTTCCTATTTACCATATGTTCTCCTTACCTTTAGCCAGTGGGCTAGAAGAAGGAGAAGGTCAAGGTATTTGAGAACCCTTATTAAAACTAGATTTCAAATAATCTAAGCCTACAGGACAGACTGTATTCCTTTTCTGTTTCTATTAAGTCCATCTCTTTCAACCTGTTATAAAATGTGATGTAACAAAATATTTTATCCACACACATTTGTAGGATAATCATAGAGTCTCATGTATGCAAATGTCTCAATTTGGCAGCATAGTATATAAATCATATGCATCCATGTAAATGTCTCTGGTACCTATGCATCCTATGGATCCCAACTGGAGAAGAATATGGAGAGCAAACATTGTGCTGAGGTGAGATCTGAAGTTACCAATAGGAGCTGTTGAATGAATGAAATTATTCTAGAACATCGTGTTTGGAGCATGAAGTTTGGTGATTTTTACCTGAAATACTGAGCTGAGTTACAATAAACTACAATAAGGAAAGTGACACAGTCTTGAAGTCTAACATCAATTCTGACTAAGAACATTGGGGACAAAAGAGGCAAATAGACCTCTGTAAGTTCAAGACCAGTCTACATAACTTGTTCCAAGCCAGCTAGGGCTACATAGTTGAGACCTTGATTCTCAATAGCATGTAAAAATAATTTTATAAACTCTTACAGCTTTGTAAAAGGTTTTGCCAAATTGCAATCATCACATATTATCAACACGGAGTTTTGATGCAATCATGGCAATAAAAATAATTAGTAGCAATCATACCAGAGAGAGTTAATTATCTTTCCTTTCCTTATGAATAATATTTTAAATATATTTAGTTTTACTTTTTTGTAGATACAGAAGATAATATTGAATTATTTACTACATCTGTAGCATCTATAATAAAAGATACAGAGAGCAGCCAATAGTGTGTTAATTTTTATACTTTCTTTATTCTAAATATTCTCTATAATACTTCACTTTACTTATAATACTTTGGGATATTTTCTCTAAAGACTGCTAGAAAATACATGAACTTCTGCAGATTCTATATCCAACCGAGACTCTGGAGGTGTTTATAAATATTGAGAATATTTATTCCTCTACAGAAATGTGCTCACCCAAATTTTCTCTGACACTGGTAATTACACCCACTTCCTTAGGAGAATGTTGAGAAGGATTGTCTATAAGAAGAGTCCTGGGTGTTCAACTATCAAGCTGTGCAGTAAGACCACATCAACCAATGAAAAGACAGACATCAGGGGAAGGAAGCTAGAAAAAGAGTCCAGGATCCCTGTAATATGTAATGTGTAATGTAATGTAATATGACATCTATTCTTTCAAGTGGCTCCTCAAGGCAGAAGAAGTGGAAGAGGATAATTCAATAAATTGTTTGAAAAATATCTCTTTTAAGAAAAGAGAACTGACAAACATGTATTTCACTCCATATGTAAAACTGAACCCAAGTGGAATGGAAACAAAATAATTAAAAATAAAGTACAAAAAAGTATTTAGAATTTTCCTTTTTCCCCCCTTACTGAGTCTTACTAAATAGCCCGAGCTAGCCTAGAACTCAGAGATACTATACTCACCTATGTCTGTATCCCAGGTCCTGTAACTAGTAACATAAGTCACTATGTCTAGTCATATTCTTCTTCTTTAGAAATGGGAATGATCCCACAAACTGAACAAGAAGCTATCTACACAGGCTGATCCACTGGTGACACTGTCAGTGATCATGAAGGATCTAGAACGTTGCTGTCCCAACAACTCCTCAACTTTCTCGTGGTCTGCCATTAAGAGCTTTTAGAGTCATTCCTTGACCACCATCATGTCAGACATAACATCTTGATAAACATAAACATAAACAAAACAAAACAAAACAAAAAAAAAACCCTTTGAATTGTATTAATCTATTGGAACTCTATTTTCTACCAATTGAGGATGCTATCAAGTAGCATTTGAGACCTATAGTTGAAGTTCCTCTGCTTTTCAAGATGTCCCACTTAATATTTCCATATATATATATATATATATATATATATATATATATATTGGTTTTTTTGAGACAGGGTTTCTCTGTATAGCCCTGGCTGTCCTGGAACTCACTTTGTAGACCAGGCTGGCCTTGAACTCAGAAATCCTCCTGCCTCTGCCTCCCTTGTGCTGGGATTAAAGGCATGCGCCACCACGCCCGGCCAATATATTTTTAAATGCCTTGATTTATAGCTTTCTTTGTTCTGTTGCTATAAACACCCCTCCATGAAGCTGCTTCTCTTTTGTTGGAACATTGTATTTGTGAGCCCTGGTCACTCTGACTTAGTTCCTAATTAAGGTATCTCTTATTTCCTTTAAGGTGAACGCTGTGGGTTATCACTGTTATCTCCTTTGGTTTTGAAGAGGTTGCACTGACAAAACAAAACCTGTAAAATATAACCCACACAGAATAAAATATTCATTAATTTATTCATGTAAAACTGAGAATGAAATATTAAATATGGAATGCATATTGGTGAAAATTCTTCAGGTTTATAGCAAATATTGAAGACGTTTTATGAATAGGAGAAGTGAACCTGGTTGCGGAGAGCTCTGGGCTCTTTGTAATTTGATGTTAATTCCATTCATCTGGGAGGGGTCTGAGAACAAAGAATGAGTCAGCACTCAGATGATTTCCAGTAAACCTTCCCACCTTAATTTGTAAAATAAAGGCTAGAGCCTGTGATTGGGAAGAAAGTTGGGAAAGAGAAGAAGGAGAAGGTGGTGGAAGGAAAGCAGAGCAGAAGCATGTAGCCTGGAGAAACTACAAGTTCTAAGAGGTCTCATAGATGGGTGGGAGATCTGCCCAATCTAGGTGCACAGCTTGTATTCATATTAATTGAGTTGTGTTTTCATTGCCAGGGCATATTTGGGTTGGAGAATTACTGAAGCAGAACCTCTTGGTGGGAAAGCAAGTAGGCATTTCAGAAGAGAAAAACACAACTGTTCAATAACTATAAGAAACATTGAACCTCATTAGCAATAGGATATATGCATATGATGTAAAACTCAGTCATTTTGCTTTTTAAGTAGATAGTCATTTTCCTGCTATGGTTTCTGCTGTGGTTTTGGATGGGAAACTATTTATGCAACAGACCTGCAACTCCTCATGTACAGCAATAGAACCCACAAGCCACTAGATGGAATCGCCTGTGGGAAGTTTGTTCTATTTTACAATAGCTTTGCTCTGGAGAATGATTGCAAAGGAACAAACACGTAGGTAGCCAGAGATTAACGATTAAGAGCACTCAGCACTGGCCTATTTACCAGGAAAGGGTTGGAAGCAATGCAGATTCCCAACTGTTGTGAAAGTAACAGATCGTTGGTGTTACAATTGCATAATGAAACACTGCGGGATCACAAGGAAATTGATGGGCTTGAGACTTAATGGCAGGACGAAACGTCCATGGCACATGCTCAGGGTTTCCCACGAGTGCCACCACTTCCAGAGACGTTGTATCTGCTGTCCCTTCCTTCACTTGGCTACTCTGGAGGATTTGCCCGTGGCTGTTCTTATCATTGTGTAGAATGACTTTCCTGAGCCTTCTGCTGAAGAAAAACCTCCCTCCATCACCATCAGGATACAGCACAGTCACTGCATCTTCTTCAAGTCTTCTCAATTAGCATATGCTAATCAGACAAAATATTATATATATTAAATAATAATAATTCCTCATGTTTATATAGCACATTTTCTTCACTGAGTCACCTGTTGATGAACACCTAGGCTGTCTCGATAATAAGGTTATTGTAAATAACGTTGCAATAAACACATATGCACATATCTCTAGAGGATGCTTCATTTGATTTGTATGTGTGTGTGTGTGTGTGCGTGCACATGCATGTGCACAGGAGGAGAATAGCTGGGAGTTCTAATAATTTTCCCAGGAACCACAATCCTAATTTTTATATCAGCTACACAGGTACATTCCTGCCATCCAACAGTGCATAAGGTCCTAGCATACTTACTGTTTTAGTCAGGGACTCTATTCCTGCACAAAACACCATGACCAAGAAGCAAGTTGGGGAGAAAAGGGTTTATTCAACTTATACTTCCACATTGCTGTTTATCACCAAAGGAAGTCAGGACTGGAACTCACACAAAGTATGAAGCTGGAAGCAGGAGCTGATGCAGAGACCATGGAGGGTGCTGCTTACTGGATTGCTTCCTCTGGCTTGCTTAGCTTGCTTTCTTATCAAACCCAAGACTACCAGTCCAGGGATGGCACCACCCACGATACACCCTCCTACCCTTTATCAGTAATTGAGAAAATGCCTTACAGCTGGATCTTATGAAGGCATTTCCCCAAGGAAGGCTCCTTTCTCTGTGATAACTCCAGCTTGTGTCAAGTTGATACACAAGACCAGTCAGTACACTCAACAACATTTTTTCCAAGGGAAAGCAGGCTGCCACATGCAATGGCTCATTTGGACATATCAGGAGTGCTAGAAGCTATCCTAGTTCTCCTACAAACAGGCCTTGGGAGACTGTAGAATTTTTAGCAGGAGAGTGAGGCTACTTGTGTATCCTTGATTACAGAACCGACCTCTTCTTTCAAGAAGGTCATCCTCCAAGGGCAGCTTCAGGAGGGAGGAACATGGAGTGTTTACAGAGGGGGAAAGAAGACACCTGCCTAGCCAGTCTGATGAGCTAAATCAACCATGGCCCTCTTAAGGTGACAAATTTCACAGCCAGACTTTCATGGTTCATGTCTTACATTTCGTTTTCCATTCTGACTGGTGGTAGGCAGGTTTTCAATGTGATTTTTTTCATTTGCAAGTAGATGTAGTTTCTCTGATTACTGAGTTTATTGAACGTTTTCCCAGGCACTTACTATTTGCACTGCTCAACAATGACGTTCAACTGTGCATTTTGTGATTAATATTTTTACACCTTTCACCTGTGTGTCAAGAACTCTCTCTGTCTCCCTACTCCCACACAGTGCATATTTAAGTTCAGCCATTCCTCATTTTCATACAATCCATCTATAGTCAATCTAGAACTGATAGACAAATAAATTGAACATCTTTAACAAAATGTAGCAGAGGTTGTTTTGTTTTGTTGTTATTTTCTTTGTTAACAGTCAACTTTCAGGGACGAGATTACATATTATATTAATCTTCTATTTTGCATGTATACAATTCTTAATGTTTACTATAAATACAGAACCAGGAAAACATTGTAAAAAGTTTATTATTATTAATAATCCAGCTCAGCTGAGACTGCATTAGTTAGGGAAGCAGAAACCGGCCTGAGTAGGGCCACAGGCCACATCCGGCCGGATCAGCGCCGGGGTAGCGGGAGCGCAGGGTTGCCTGACACCCGCCAGCTACCCACGACCCCCGCCGCAGGATTTTGGGACTGCTGGTGAGTGGAACACAGCTTCTGCTCCAATCCAATTGCGCGGGACCTGAGACTGCATTAGTTAGGGAAGCAGAAACCGGCCTGAGTAGGGCCACAGGCCACATCCGGCCGGATCAGCGCAGGGGTAGCGGGAGCACAGGGTTGCCTGACACCCGCCAGCTACCCACGACCCCCGCCGCAGGATTTTGGGACTGCTGGTGAGTGGAACACAGCTTCTGCTCCAGTCCAATCACGCGGGACCTGAGACTGCTCTGGTTGGGGAGAGAGAAATCCGGCCTACATAGGGCCACAACCCTCTTCCGGTCAGAAAATCACCAGGGCAGCTGGGGCGCAGGGTCTGCTGACACTCGCCAGCTACCCACAACACCCGCCACAGGATCTTAAGACTTCTGGTGAGTGGAGCACAGCTTCTGCTCCAATCCAATTGCGCGGGACCTGAGACTGCATTAGTTAGGGAAGCAGAAACCAGCCTGAGTAGGATCACAGGCCTCATCCGGCTGGATCAGCGCCGGGGTAGCGGGAGCGCAGGGTTGCCTGACACCCGCCAGCTACCCACGACCCCCGCCGCAGGATTTTGGGACTGCTGGTGAGTGGAACACAGCTTCTGCTCCAGTCCAATCACGCGGGACCTGAGACTGCTCTGGTTGGGGAGAGAGAAATCCGGCCTACATAGGGCCACAACCCTCTTCCAGTCAGAAAATCACCAGGGCAGCTGGGGCGCAGGGTCTGCTGACACTCGCCAGCTACCCACAACACCCGCCACAGGATCTTAAGACTTCTGGAGAGTGGAGCACAGCTTCTGCTCCAATCCAATTGCGCAGGACCTGAGACTGCATTAGTTAGGGAAGCAGAAACCGGCCTGAGTAGGATCACAGGCCTCATCCGGCTGGATCAGCGCCGGGGTAGCGGGAGCGCAGGGTTGCCTGACACCCGCCAGCTACCCACGACCCCCGCCGCAGGATTTTGGGACTGCTGGTGAGTGGAACACAGCTTCTGCTCCAGTCCAATCACGCGGGACCTGAGACTGCATTAGTTAGGGAAGCAGAAACCGGCCTGAGTAGGGCCACAGGCCACATCCGGCCGGATCAGCGCCGGGGTAGCGGGAGCGCAGGGTTGCCTGACACCCGCCAGCTACCCACGACCCCCGCCACAGGATTTTGGGACTGCTGGTGAGTGGAACACAGCTTCTGCTCCAATCCAATTGCGCGGGACCTGAGACTGCATTAGTTAGGGAAGCAGAAACCAGCCTGAGTAGGATCACAGGCCTCATCCGGCTGGATCAGCGCCGGGGTAGCGGGAGCACAGGGTTGCCTGACACCCGCCAGCTACCCACGACCCCCGCCGCAGGATTTTGGGACTGCTGGTGAGTGGAACACAGCTTCTGCTCCAGTCCAATCACGCGGGACCTGAGACTGCTCTGGTTGGGGAGAGAGAAATCCGGCCTACATAGGGCCACAACCCTCTTCCGGTCAGAAAATCACCAGGGCAGCTGGGGCGCAGGGTCTGCTGACACTCGCCAGCTACCCACAACACCCGCCACAGGATCTTAAGACTTCTGGTGAGTGGAGCACAGCTTCTGCTCCAATCCAATTGCGCGGGACCTGAGACTGCATTAGTTAGGGAAGCAGAAACCGGCCTGAGTAGGATCACAGGCCTCATCCTACTGGATCAGCGCCGGGGTAGCAGGAGCGCAGGGTTGCCTGACACCCGCCAGCTACCCACGACCCCCGCCGCAGGATTTTGGGACTGCTGGTGAGTGGAACACAGCTTCTGCTCCAATCCAATTGCGCGGGACCTGAGACTGCATTAGTTAGGGAAGCAGAAACCAGCCTGAGTAGGGCCACAGGCCTCATCCGGCCAGATCAGCACCGGGGTAGCGGGAGCGCAGGGTTGCCTGACACCCGCCAGCTACCCACGACCCCCGCCGCAGGATTTTGGGACTGCTGGTGAGTGGAACACAGCTTCTGCTCCAATCCAATTGCGCGGGACCTGAGACTGCATTAGTTAGGGAAGCAGAAACCAACCTGAGTAGGGCCACAGGCCTCATCCGGCCGGATCAGCGCCGGGGTAGCAGGAGCGCAGGGTTGCCTGACACCCGCCAGCTACCCACGACCCCCACCGCAGGATTTTGGGACTGCTGGTGAGTGGAACACAGCTTCTGTTCCAGTCCAATCACGCAGGACCTGAGACTGCTCTGGTTGGGGAGAGAGAAATCCGGCCTACATAGGGCCACAACCCTCTTCCGGTCAGAAAAGCACCAGGGCAGCTGGGGCGCTGGGTCGGCTGACACTCACCAGCTACCCACAACACCCACCACAGGATCTTAAGACTTCTGGAGAGTGGAACACAGCTTCTGCTCCAATCCAATTGCACGCGGGACCAGAGACTGCATTAGTTAGGGAAGCAGAAAAACGGCCTGCGTAGGACCACAGGCCTCTTCCGGCTGGACCAGCACCAGGGTACCGTCAGCTACCCACGACCCCCGCCGCAGGATTTAGAGACTGCTGGTGAGTGGAACACAGCTTCTGCTCCAATCTTTAAACAGTGACAACGATAACAACTAACCCCAGAGATTACCAGATGGCGAAAGGTAAACGTAATAATCTTACTAACAGAAACCAAGACCACTCACCATCATCAGAACCCAGCACCCCCACTTCGCCCAGTCCAGGGCACCCCAACACACCGGAAAAGCTAGACACGGATTTAAAAGCATATCTCCTGATGATGATAGAGAACTTCAAGAAGGACTTTAATAACACACTTAAAGAAATGCAGGAGAACACTGCTAAACAGGCAGAAGACAATAAAGAGAAAGCACAAAAATCCCTTAAAGAATTGCAGGAGAACACTGCTAAAGAGTTACAAATCCTTAAAGAAAAACACGATAACATAATCAAACAGGTAGAAGTCCTTACAGAAAAACAGGAAAACACATCCAAACAGATGATGGAAATGAACAAAACCATACTAGACCTAAAAAGGGAAGTAGACACAATAAAGAAAACCCAAAATGAGGCAACACTGGAGATAGAAACCCTAGGAAAGAAATCTGGAACCATAGATACCAGCATCAGCAACAGAATACAAGAGATGGAAGAGAGAATCTCAGGTGCAGAAGATTCCTTAGAGAACATCGGCACAACAATCAAGGAAAATGTAAAATGCAAAAAGATCCTAACTCAAAACATCCAAGAAATACAGGACGCAATGAGAAGACCAAACCTACGGATAATAGGAGTGGATGAGAATGAAGATTTTCAACTCAAAGGACCAGCAAACATCTTCAACAAAATTATAGAAGAAAACTTCCCAAATCTAAAGAAAGAGATGCCCATGAACATACAAGAAGCCTACAGAACTCCAAATAGACTGGACCAGAAAAGAAATACCTCCCGACACATAATAATCAGAGCAACAAATGCTCTAAATAAAGATAGAATACTAAAAGCAGTAAGAGAAAAAGGCCAAGTAACATATAAAGGCAAGCCTATCAGAATTACACCAGATTTTTCACCAGAGACTATGAAAGCCAGAAGATCCTGGACGGATGTTATACAGACACTAAAAGAAAACAAATTCCAGCCCAGGATACTATACCCAGCCAAACTCTCAATTAACATAGATGGAGAAACCAAAGTATTCCACAACAAAACCAAATTCACACATTATCTCTCCACGAATCCAGCCCTTCAAAGGATAATAACAGAAAAAAACCAATACAAGGACAGGAACCACGCCCTAGAAACAACAAGAAGGTAATCCCTCAACAAACCTAAAAGAAGACAGCCACAAGAACAAAATGCCAACTTTAACAACAAAAATAACAGGAAACAACAATTACTTTTCCTTAATATCTCTTAATATCAATGGACTCAACTCCCCGATAAAAAGACATAGACTAACAAACTGGCTACACAAACAAGACCCAACATTTTGCTGCTTACAGGAAACTCATCTCAGAGAAAAGGATAGACACTACCTCAGAATGAAAGGCTGGAAAACAATTTTCCAAGCAAATGGCATGAAGAAACAAGCTGGAGTAGCCATTCTAATATCTGATAAGATTGACTTCCAACCCAAAGTCATTAAAAAAGACAGGGAGGGACACTTCATACTCATCAAAGGTAAAATCCTCCAAGAGGAACTATCAATCCTGAATATCTATGCTCCAAATACAAAGGCAGCCACATTCATTAAAGAAACTTTAGTAAAGCTCAAAGCACACATTGCACCTCATACAATAATAGTGGGAGACTTCAACACACCACTTTCACCAATGGGCAGATCATGGAAACAGAAACTAAACAGGGACACAGTGAAACTAAGAGAAATTATGAATCAAATGGATCTGGCAGATATCTACAGAACATTCTATCCTAAAACAAAAGGATATACCTTCTTCTCAGCACCTCACGGTACCTTCTCCAAAATTGACCACATAATTGGTCACAAAGCAGGCCTCAACAGATATAAAAATATTGAAATTGTCCCATGCATCCTATCAGATCACCATGGACTAAGGCTGATCTTCAATAACAAAATAAATAATAGAAAGCCAACCTTCACGTGGAAACTGAACAACACTCTTCTCAATGATACCTTGGTCAAGGAAGGAATAAAGAAAGAAATTAAGGACTTTTTAGAGTTCAATGAAAATGAAGCCACAACATACCCAAACTTATGGGACGCAATGAAAGCATTTCTAAGAGGAAAACTCATAGCTCTGAGTGCCTCCAAAAGGAAACTAGAGAGAGCACACATTAGCAGCTTGACAACACACCTAAAAGCACTAGAACAAAAGGAAGCAAATTCACCCAAGAGGAGTAGACGGCAGGAAATAATCAAACTCAGGGGTGAAATCAACCAAGTGGAAACAAGAAAAACTATTCAAAGAATCAACCAATCAAGGAGCTGGTTCTTTGAGAAAATCAACAAGATAGATAAACCCTTAGCCAGACTCACTAGAGGGCACAGGGAAAGCATCCTAATTAACAAAATCAGAAATGAAAAAGGAGACATAACAACAGATCCTGAAGACATCCAAAACACCATCAGATCCTTCTACCAAAGGCTATACTCAACAAAACTGGAGAACCTGGATGAAATGGAGAAGTTCCTAGACAGATACCAGGTACCAAAGTTGAATCAAGATCAGGTTAATGATCTAAACAGCCCTATATCCCCCAAAGAAATTGAAGCAGTCATTAATAGTCTCCCAACTAAAAAAAGCCCAGGACCAGATGGGTTTAGTGCAGAGTTCTATCAGACCTTCAAAGAAGATCTAATCCCAGTTCTTCACAAACTATTCCACAAAATAGAAACAGAAGGTACTCTACCCAACTCATTCTATGAAGCCACAATTACTCTGATACCTAAACCACAAAAAGACCCAACAAAGATAGAAAACTTCAGACCAATATCCCTTATGAATATTGATGCAAAAATCCTCAATAAAGTTCTTGCTAACCGAATCCAAGAACACATCAAAACAATCATCCATCCTGACCAAGTAGGTTTCATCCCAGGGATGCAGGGATGGTTCAATATACGGAAATCCATCAACGTAATCCAGTATATAAACAAACTCAAAGACAAAAACCACATGGTCATCTCGTTAGATGCGGAAAAAGCATTTGACAAGATCCAACACCCATTCATGATAAAAGTCTTGGAAAGATCAGGAATTCAAGGCCCATACCTAAACATGATAAAAGCAATCTACAGCAAACCAGTAGCCAACATCAAAGTAAATGGTGAGAAGCTTGAAGCAATCCCTCTAAAATCAGGGACTAGACAAGGCTGTCCACTTTCTCCATACCTATTCAACATTGTACTTGAAGTCCTAGCCAGAGCAATTCGACAACAAAAGGAGATCAAAGGGATACAAATTGGAAAAGATGAAGTCAAAATATCACTTTTTGCAGATGATATGATAGTATATATAAGTGACCCTAAAAATTCCACCAGAGAACTCCTAAGCCTGATAAACAACTTCGGTGAAGTAGCTGGATATAAAATTAACTCAAACAAATCAATGGCCTTTCTCTACACAAAGAATAAACAGGCTGAGAAAGAAATTAGGGAAACAACACCCTTCTCAATAGTCACAAATAATATAAAATATCTTGGCGTGACTCTAACTAAGGAAGTGAAAGATCTGTATAATAAAAACTTCAAGTCTCTGAAGAAAGAAATTATAGAAGATCTCAGAAGATGGAAAGATCTCCCATGCTCATGGATTGGCAGGATCAACATTGTAAAAATGGCTATCTTGCCAAAAGCAATCTACAGATTCAATGCAATCCCCATCAAAATTCCAACTCAATTCTTCAACGAATTAGAAAGTGCAATCTGCAAATTCATCTGGAATAACAAAAAACCTAGGATAGCAAAAACTCTTCTCAAGGATAAAAGAACCTCTGGTGGAATCACCATGCCGGACCTAAAGCTCTACTACAGAGCAATTGTGATAAAAACTGCATGGTACTGGTATACTGACAGACAAATAGACCAATGGAATAGAATTGAAGACCGAGAAATGAACCCAGACACCTATGGTCACTTGATCTTCGACAAGGGAGCTAAAAACATCCAGTGGAAGAAAGACAGCATTTTCAGCAAATGGTGCTGGCACAACTGGTTGTTAACATGTAGAAGAATGCGAATCGATCCATTCCTATCTCCTTGTACTAAGGTCAAGTCTAAGTGGATCAAGGAACTTCACATAAAACCAGAGACACTGAAACTTATAGAGGAGAAAGTGGGGAAAAGCCTTGAAGATATGGGCACAGGGGAAAAATTCCTGAATAGAACAGTAATGGCTTGTGCTGTAAGATCGAGAATTGACAAGTGGGACCTCATGAAACTACAAAGCTTCTGCAAGGCTAAAGACACCATCAATAAGACAAAAAAACCACCAAGAGATTGGGAAAGGATCTTCACCTATCCTAAATCAGATAAGGGACTAATATCCAATATATATAAAGAACTCAAGAAGGTGGACTCCAGAAAGTCAAATAACCCCATTAAAAAATGGGGCTCAGAACTGAACAAAGAATTCTCACCTGAGGAATACCGAATGGCAGAGAAGCACCTGAAAAAATGTTCAACATCCTTAATCATCAGGGAAATGCAAATCAAAACAACCCTGAGATTCCACCTCACACCAGTCAGAATGGCTAAGATCAAAAATTCAGGTGACAGCAGATGCTGGCGAGGATGTGGAGAAAGAGGAACACTCCTCCATTGTTGGTGGGATTGCAAGCTTGTACAGCCACTCTGGAAATCAGTCTGGCGGTTCCTCAGAAAATTGGACATAGTACTACCGGAGGATCCATCAATACCTCTCCTGGGCATATATCCAGAAGATGTCCCAACCGGTAAAAAGGACACATGCTCCACTATGTTCATAGCAGCCCTATTTATAATAGCCAGAAGCTGGAAAGAACCCAGATGTCCCTCAACAGAGGAATGGATACAGAAATTATGGTACATTTACACAATGGAGTACTACTCAGCTATTAAAAAGAATGAATTTATGAAATTCCTAGCCAAATGGATGGACCTGGAGGGCATCATCTTGAGTGAAGTAACACAATCACAAAAGAACTCACACAATATGTATTCATTGATAATTGGATATTAGCCCAAAACTTAGGATACCCAAGATATAAGATACAATTTGATAAACGCATGAAACTCAAGAAGAATGAAGACCAAAGTGTGGACACTGTGCACCTTCTTAGAATTGGGAACAAAACACCCAGGGAAGGAGTTACAGAGACAAAGTTCGTAGCTGTGATGAAAGGATGGACCATTTAGAGACTGCTGT